>NC_086450.1:211115988-212522168 GCF_028390025.1 Pseudophryne corroboree | reverse complement strand
TTTAAAATTCAAATTAAGTAGTTTTCCTATTTCCTACCTGAAGAATACCAATGTTAAATTCCATCTTCCTAACATTTTGGGAAGTAAGAGAATTAGTGATGAGTCAGTCAGTCAGTCAGTCAGTCAGTCAGTCAGTCAGCAAGTCAGTCAGTGTGAGGGCTTTCACATTTATATATATAGATTAGATGTGAGAAGATAGAAAATAGTTAAATTAGGTGATGTGGATCACAAAAAGAAATATAAGATACAATAACTGTATCAGCCAGTTGTAGAGTGATTTCCAATATTTGGATAGGATGCTACCCTGGTAATCACTAAATATAATAGCTATGTTTAATAATTGCAGTTCGAAAGCATGTATAGTGAAAATAAAGAGAGAAATACAATAATAATAGATAATAATTATACAAATACAAATTTATACATTTGAGTATAGTAAATGTGGGTCAGTGATGATAGAAATATAGATGAATGTAAGGGATCTGCTTTTACACACAGAGAGATTAAACTTAGCCCCTGTTAGTAAAACACCTAGTATTCCCAGGCAGTCTCCCATCCATGTACTAACCAGGCCTGGACCTGCTTAGCTTCAGAGATCAGACAAGATCATACACATCACTATTGCAGGGGTCTGGTTGTGCTCAGGTCTAATGAGAGTCCCAGAGAGAGTGAAAAAGGCTAGGGGAAGGGAAAGCGAACAGAGAGAGAGGTGGAGGGAGAAAGGGGACGTAAATTAATATGTTTGCTGCCTGATAAAAGGTATTTAGTAGAAAATAGCATGTCCCAAATATATAGACAGCAATTGTGTTGAAAAAAGCAAAGTGATAATCCAAAGATAGGCAACAAAAACTGTACTGTATATTGTAAATAATTAGTATAGTTATCAGAGTATTATGCAGTCTGTCCTGGTCCTGTGCAGCCATGTTAGCAATGTGTCAGTCTGACATTTCTGAAAATGTACTCATAGAGAGGTCTTCTTCCACCATTCTGCTCCCTCTGCAAATGTGGGGATAAGCAGCACAAGTATAGCTGGACACATATAATTTGAGGATGCCGCCATGGAAGTGCAACAGGATGAGGATATGTAGGATGCTGATGCCACTAATGAGGATGTTGATGGTGTTGTTTGTGTAAGTCAGGCACCAATGGCAACAGTTCTTGCCCATGATAAGAAGAAGGCCATTTTAATGCCTGGGCATAAGACCAAAAAGACCACCTCATACAGATGTGTCCTTTTAGACTGTGGCTGCAATGAGGTCACAGCATAGCATACGCTATGCTATACACTGTAGTGAATAGGAGTCCTTATAATGCGTATATGCATGTGGCATTCTACGCTGCATACGCATCGCAGTTCCGATACAGAATGCTGCTATAGGCAGCAACACTCTAGCGTGAGACATCTGTATGTGTGGAATCATTTGCACCAAAATCCTGACAATAACTGTCAAGCGATCTGTAACATTTGTAAAGCGACAATAAGCAGAGGTAGGGATGTTAACCATTTTGCAATCTTCTCCCTGTTACATCATTTGCAGCAAATTCGTGCAAAGTTTTTCGCAAAATCAGAAACATATGCTAAAAAAACCCAAGTGGCAAAGCATCAGCTTGCTCCCTTCTCTCTTGATCCCCGCACCTGCAATCTCCACCACCAACACCTTCTTTATCAATATCCTCGCTAATGGTAGTCCTGCATCCACTTTGTTAAGAGTTAGTGACTCCTCCCCTATCCAGGATTTCTCAGAAGAATCCTTCAGCACTAGGACTCTGCTGCTGCTCTGCTGCTTCTGGGATCTTCATCCCAGAAGGGGACCAAGCAGACTACTAGTAGTAGTTTCAGAAAACAACCCAATTGCAAAGCAGATCACTGATGCCATGATGGCTATGCTAGAATTAGATCTGCATCCAATATCCACAATTAATGTATCTGATTTTAGACAGCTAGGTCCTGTTTTACCTGTACCAAATTCCATCTTAGTTCCATTTTGCTAGAAAAGCAATTCCTCACCTATACCGGGATGTAAAAAAACCCAACTAATTATTGGACTACAGAATGCCATTCTACACTTATCCACTTAACTATAGATATGTGAACATACAGTACTGGTCAAACTAAAGATAACATGACTGTGACAGCCCACTGGGTGGGTGTATCACCTTCAGAAGCAGCATATAACACAAAACACCAGCTCATTCACGTGCAGGTTACTACTCTCTGTTTCACCAGCTTCAATAAGGATACTGTTGACAACTTCTTAGAAAAACTAAGGAATGTCATAGCAAAAAGGCTTACACCGTTTGGACTCTCTTCAGGATTTGTTATTTCTGATAATGGCACAAATATTGTGAGAGTACTACAGCTGTATGAATTAGACCATGTCCGATGTTTTGCTCACACAATAATTTGGAGTTACAGATAATTTTTTTAAATGACAGGGGCATGCAAGAGATGTGGTGTATGGCAGTAGAGAATAATTTTTGTGTTATGCAAGGTGCTGAAACCATTTGAAGTAGTCACATGTGAAGTGAGTTCAGACACTGCCAGCTCTAGGTATGCGATTCCCCTAATTAATCTTTTGCCAAAGTAGCTCAAGAAACTGAAGGAGGAGATGAAACAGAACAATTCTGCTAAGTATGTCAGATTTGTAGATCAAGTCCTTTATTCACTTCACCAGGATCCAAGGGTTGTGAACATCTTGAAATCAAATCACCACCTTTTGCTGCCTGTGCTTGATCCTAGGTTTAAGTCCTATGTCATGTCTTTCTTTTCAACTGACCTAAATTTTATCCAAAGAGCTCCTGAAGAGCCAATTGTCAGCTGAAGTGGCATATGATACAACATACGCGCATGCAGGGGGGGTTTCAGAGTACCTAAAAAAAAAACCTGGCAGCCGATCTATTGCCCAGCTGCTAACCAATTGTATTTATTTATTTTTGTAAAATTTTATTTAAAAAAAACATTTTTTTTAAATAAATTACATCTGCCAGAGGCAGACTCCCTGTGCGTCTGCTGTAGCTGCCGCCCTCCATTACATTATGCATGCACTGAGAGGCTGGCTGTTAGGGGAGCAGCTCCTCTTACGCTGTTCTCATGTGGTGGAGGTTTTCCCTCCCCACTGCCATGGCACTGACTCTTCCTCAAAATCCTGTACTGCAGTGAGGTAAGCTCTAAGTGAACATGCTGGAGGCTGGCCACAGGCGGGTGCCAGCATTCTTTAATATGATGTTCCTTTTTTTTGCCTGCACTGTCTGTGTGTGTAGGAGGAAGGGGGGGGAGGGATGGAAGGTGCCTGCACTGTCTGTGTGTGGATGGAGGGGGGCTGGGGGAGGAAGGTGCCTGCACTGTCTGTGTGAGGAGGAGGAGTAGGGGGGAGAAGGTGACTGCACTGTCTGTGTGACTGTGTGTGTAGGTAGGACAGGGGGAGGTGCCTGCACTGTCTGTGTGTGGACGAGGGAGGGGGGTGCCTGTGCTGTCTGTGTGTGGATGGAGGGGGAGGGGTGTCTGCGTTGTCTGTGTGTGGAGGGAGGGGGGGATGCCTGTGCTGTCTGTGTGTGGATAGAGAGGGGAGTTCCTGCGCTGTCTGTGTATGGATGGAGGGGGTTGGGGGTACCTGCGCTGTCTGTGTGTGGATGGAGTGAGGGGTGCCTGCGCTGTCTGTGTGTGGATGGAGGGGGGATGGGGGTGCCTGCGCTGTCTGTGTGTGGATGGAGAGGGGTGGGGGTTCCAGCGCTGTCCGTGGATGGAGAGGGGGGTGCCTGCGCTGTCTGTGTGTGGATGGAGGAGGGGGGGGGGGTGCCTGTGCTGTCCGTGTGTGGATGGAGGGGTGTGCCTGCGCTGTCTGTGTGTGGATGTAGGGGGGTGGGGGTGCCTGCACTGTCTGTGTGTGGATAGAGGGGTGGTACCTGTGCTGTCTCTGTGTGGATGGTGGGGAGGTGCCTGCGCTGTCCGTGTGTGGATGGAGGGGGGTGCCTGCGCTGTCTGTGTGGATGGAGGGGAGGTGCGGGTGCCTGTGCTGTCTGTGTGTGGATGGAGGGGGGTGAGGGTGCCTGCACTGTCTGTGTGTGGATGGAGGGGGGGTGCCTGTGCTGTCCGTGTGTGGATGGAGGGGGGTGGGGGTGCCAGCGCTGTCCATGGAAGGAGAGGGGGGTGCCTGCGCTGTCTGTGTGTGGATGGAGGGGGGGTGCCTGTGCTGTCCGTGTGTGGATGGAGGGGGGTGCCTGCGCTGTCTGTGTGTGGATGGAGGGGGGTGGGGGTGCCTGCACTGTCTGTGTGTGGATGGAGGGGGGTACCTGCGCTGTCCGTGTGTGGATGGAGGGGGTGCCTGCACTGTCTGTGTGGATGGAGGGGGAGTGGGGGTGCCTGTGCTGTCTGTGTGTGGATGGAGTGAGGGGTGCCTGCGCTGTCTGTGTGTGGATGGAGGGGGGATGGGGGTGCCTGCGCTGTCTGTGTGTGGATGGAGAGGGGTGGGGGTTCCAGCGCTGTCCGTGGATGGAGAGGGGGGTGCCTGCGCTGTCTGTGTGTGGATGGAGGAGGGGGGGGGGGTGCCTGTGCTGTCCGTGTGTGGATGGAGGGGTGTGCCTGCGCTGTCTGTGTGTGGATGTAGGGGGGTGGGGGTGCCTGCACTGTCTGTGTGTGGATAGAGGGGTGGTACCTGTGCTGTCTCTGTGTGGATGGTGGGGAGGTGCCTGCGCTGTCCGTGTGTGGATGGAGGGGGGTGCCTGCGCTGTCTGTGTGGATGGAGGGGAGGTGCGGGTGCCTGTGCTGTCTGTGTGTGGATGGAGGGGGGTGAGGGTGCCTGCACTGTCTGTGTGTGGATGGAGGGGGGGTGCCTGTGCTGTCCGTGTGTGGATGGAGGGGGGTGGGGGTGCCAGCGCTGTCCATGGAAGGAGAGGGGGGTGCCTGCGCTGTCTGTGTGTGGATGGAGGGGGGGTGCCTGTGCTGTCCGTGTGTGGATGGAGGGGGGTGCCTGCGCTGTCTGTGTGTGGATGGAGGGGGGTGGGGGTGCCTGCACTGTCTGTGTGTGGATGGAGGGGGGTACCTGCGCTGTCCGTGTGTGGATGGAGGGGGTGCCTGCACTGTCTGTGTGGATGGAGGGGGAGTGGGGGTGCCTGTGCTGTCTGTGTGTGGATGGAGGGGGGGTGGGGGTGCCTGCACTGTCTGTGTGTGGATGGAGGGGTGGTACCTGTGCTGTCTGTGTGTGGATGGTGGGGAGGTGCCTGCGCTGTCCGTGTGTGGATGGAGGGGGGTGCCTGCGCTGTCTGTGTGGATGGAGGGGGGATGGGGGTGCCTGCGCTGTCTGTGTGTGGATGAAGAGGGGTGGGGGTTCCAGCGCTGTCCGTGGATGGAGAGGGGGGTGCCTGCGCTTTCTGTGTGTGGATGGAGGGGGGGGGGGGGTGCCTGTGCTGTCCGTGTGTGGATGGAGGGGTGTGCCTGCGCTGTCTGTGTGTGGATGGAGGGGGGTGGGGGTGCCTGCACTGTCTGTGTGTGGATAGAGGGGTGGTACCTGTGCTGTCTGTGTGTGGATGGTGGGGAGGTGCCTGCGCTGTCTGTGTGTGGATGGAGTGAGGGGTGCCTGCGCTGTCTGTGTTTGGATGAAGGGGGGATGGGGGTGCCTGCGCTGTCTGTGTGTGGATGGAGAGGGGTGGGGGTTCCAGCGCTGTCCGTGGATGGAGAGGGGGGTGCCTGCGCTGTCTGTGTGTGGATGGAGGGGGGGGGGGTGCCTGTGCTGTCCGTGTGTGGATGGAGGGGTGTGCCTGCGCTGTCTGTGTGTGGATGGAGGGGGGTGGGGGTGCCTGCACTGTCTGTGTGTGGATAGAGGGGTGGTACCTGTGCTGTCTGTGTGTGGATGGTGGGGAGGTGCCTGCGCTGTCCGTGTGTGGATGGAGGGGGGTGCCTGCGCTGTCTGTGTGGATGGAGGGGAGGTGCGGGTGCCTGTGCTGTCTGTGTGTGGATGGAGGGGGGTGAGGGTGCCTGCACTGTCTGTGTGTGGATGGAGGGTGGATGGGGGTGCCTGCGCTGTCTGTGTGTGGATGGAGAGGGGTGGGGGTGCCAGCGCTGTCCATGGAAGGAGAGGGGGGTGCCTGCGCTGTCTGTGTGTGGATGGAGGGGGGGGTGCCTGCGCTGTCTGTGTGTGGATGGAGGGGGGTGGGGGTGCCTGCACTGTCTGTGTGTGGATGGAGGGGGGTACCTGCGCTGTCCGTGTGTGGATGGAGGGGGTGCCTGCACTGTCTGTGTGGATGGAGGGGGAGTGGGGGTGCCTGTGCTGTCTGTGTGTGGATGGAGGGGGGGTGGGGGTGCCTGCACTGTCTGTGTGTGGATGGAGGGGTGGTACCTGTGCTGTCTGTGTGTGGATGGTGGGGAGGTGCCTGCGCTGTCCGTGTGTGGATGGAGGGGGGTGCCTGCGCTGTCTGTGTGGATGGAGGGGAGTGGGGGTGCCTGTGCTGTATGTGTGTGGATGGAGGGGGGTGAGGGTGCCTGCACTGTCTGTGGATTGAGGGGGGTGGGGGTGCCTGCACTGTCTGTGGATGGAGGGGGGGAGTGTCTGCACTTTCTGTGTGTGGATGGAGGGGGGTGTCTGCGTTGTCTGTGTGTGGATGGGGAGGGGGGGTGCCTGCGCTGTCTGTGTGTGGTTGGTGGGGGGGGTGCCTGCTCTGTCTGTGAATGGAGGGGTGTGGGGGTGCCTGCACTGTGTGTGTATGGATGGAGGGGGATGGGGGTGCCTTCACTGTCTGCGTGTGGATGGAGGTGGGTGGGGGTGCCTGCGCTGTCTGTCTGTTGATGGAGGGGGGTGCCTGTGCTGTCTGTGTGTGGATGGAGGGGGGTATGCCTGTGCTGTCTGTGTGTGGATGGAGGGGGGGTGTCTACACTGTCTGTAGATGGAGGGAGGTGGGGGTGCCTGCACTGTCTGTGTGTGGATGGAGGGGGGGTGCCTGCGCTGTCTGTGTGCGGATGGAGAGGGGGTGGGGGTGCCTGCACTGTCTGTGTGTGGATGGAGGGGGGGGTACCTACGCTGTCTGTGTGTGGATGGTGAGGGGGTGCTTGCTCTGTCTGTGGATAGAGGGGGGTGAGGGTGCCTGCACTGTCTGTGTGTGGATGGAGGGGGGATGGGGGTGCCTGCGCTGTCTGTGTGTGGATGGAGAGGGGTGGGGGTTCCAGCGCTGTCCGTGGATGGAGAGGGGGGTGCTTGCGCTGTCTGTGTGTGGATGGAGGGGGGGGGGGGTGCCTGTGCTGTCCGTGTGTGGATGGTGGGGAGGTGCCTGCGCTGTCCGTGTGTGGATGGAGGGGGGTGCCTGCGCTGTCTGTGTGGATGGAGGGGAGGTGCGGGTGCCTGTGCTGTCTGTGTGTGGATGGAGGGGGGTGAGGGTGCCTGCACTGTCTGTGTGTGGATGGAGGGTGGATGGGGGTGCCTGCGCTGTCTGTGTGGATGGAGGGGAGGTGCGGGTGCCTGTGCTGTCTGTGTGTGGATGGAGGGGGGTGAGGGTGCCTGCGCTGTCTGTGTGTGGATGGAGAGGGGTGGGGGTGCCAGCGCTGTCCATGGAAGGAGAGGGGGGTGCCTGCGCTGTCTGTGTGTGGATGGAGGGGGGGTACCTGTGCTGTCCGTGTGTGGATGGAGGGGGGTGCCTGCGCTGTCTGTGTGTGGATGGAGGGGGGTGGGGGTGCCTGCACTGTCTGTGTGTGGATGGAGGGGGGTACCTGCGCTGTCCGTGTGTGGACGGAGGGGGTGCCTGCACTGTCTGTGTGGATGGAGGGGGAGTGGGGGTGCCTGTGCTGTCTGTGTGTGGATGGAGGGGGGGTGGGGGTGCCTGCACTGTCTGTGTGTGGATGGAAGGGTGGTACCTGTGCTGTCTGTGTGTGGATGGTGGGGAGGTGCCTGCGCTGTCCGTGTGTGGATGGAGGGGGGTGCCTGCGCTGTCTGTGTGGATGGAGGGGAGTGGGGGTGCCTGTGCTGTATGTGTGTGGATGGAGGGGGGTGAGGGTGCCTGCACTGTCTGTGGATTGAGGGGGGTGGGGGTGCCTGCACTGTCTGTGGATGGAGGGGGGGAGTGTCTGCACTTTCTGTGTGTGGATGGAGGGGGGTGTCTGCGTTGTCTGTGTGTGGATGGGGAGGGGGGGTGCCTGCGCTGTCTGTGTGTGGTTGGTGGGGGGGGGGGTGCCTGCTCTGTCTGTGAATGGAGGGGTGTGGGGGTGCCTGCACTGTCTGTGTATGGATGGAGGGGGATGGGGGTGCCTTCACTGTCTGCGTGTGGATGAAGGTGGGTGGGGGTGCCTGCGCTGTCTGTCTGTTGATGGAGTGGGGTGCCTGTGCTGTCTGTGTGTGGATGGAGGGGGGTATGCCTGTGCTGTCTGTGTGTGGATGGAGGGGGGGTGTCTACACTGTCTGTAGATGGAGGGAGGTGGGGGTGCCTGCACTGTCTGTGTGTGGATGGAGGGGGGGTGCCTGCGCTGTCTGTGTGTGGATGGAGAGGGGGTGGGGGTGCCTGCACTGTCTGTGTGTGGATGGAGGGGGAGTACCTACGCTGTCTGTGTGTGGATGGTGGGGGGGTGCTTGCTCTGTCTGTGGATGGAGGGGGGTGAGGGAGCCTGCACTGTCTGTGTGTGGATGGAGGGGGGGTGGGGGTGCTTGCGCTGTCTGTGTGTGGATGGAGGGGGGTGGGGTGCCTGCGATGTCTGTGTGGGGGGGGGGTACGGCGCTGACAGTGTTTGGAGGGGGGGGGTGCCTGCGCTGTCTGTGGGGGGGGGGGGTACGGCGCTGTCTGTGTTTGGAGGGGGGGATGTCTGCGCTGTCTGTGTGTGGAGGGGGGGTGCCTGCGCTATTCTGTGTGTGTAGGGAGGGGGGGTGATTAGGGTGCCTGCGCTGTCTGTGTGTGGAGGAAGGGTATATTGATATTAAACCTTTAAAATGTATATGATCATTTATCTGTGACTAAACAGTCCCTTACTCATAGTTAAGAAAAATAAACTGTACTCTGGGACTGCTTAAAGAAATATCATTGTCGGGATGTAATGAAGTCCGAGTTTGGTGGCCATGCAGGATGCCAGCCGAACTCGGACGTTTTTTTAAAGGGGCAATCATGTATAAGGATAAACCTTGCCTTGTACATGATTGTCCCTTAAAAAAAGTTCGGCCGACATACCGCATGGCCACCAAACTCGGACTTCATTACATCACACCCTATAACGTAATTTTGAGCATGGTCAAAAACCTTTTATTTTATTGTTAAAACAGCAAATAAGAAATAAAATACATTATTGAAATAATGTTATTTTATTTTCTTAAATTTGTATGATTCATATTGTAGCTGGTTAAATGCTAATTATGCCCTTTTCATGGACTGGCCAAACTCACTCTAAAATTATACATTTGCCCTTGCACAATGATCAATCCTTCTTCAGTTTCACCTACAACTGTTGTTGCCTGGAAAAAAAAATTAGCTTTCCCAAGAGACCCATTGGTAATGAATATGAGTCAACACAACATTTTCATGTCAGGTCTAAAAGAATTGCCCAAAATTAGTGACTCCTCTAATGTAACTCCATCTGATGCGTATGTGCACAGCACGTATTCACAGTGTGTTGGAATAGCCATGGGGCAGCTCAGGAGCTCAGAGAGTCCTGGGCACAACCCCCACAGTGATGCAAATAGGGGTTCCGCGAGACTCCATCTCCATTCCCGGAAAACCTGTCCTTTTTCAGACACCACATATCAAGGTATATAACACTGTTGGAAACATTGTTGCTGACAAGTTCATTGACAAATATCAGAGTAGTAGCCAAAACTTTTGCAGATTCCTAGGTAATCAGCAATATAACTACATTTTTTAGGAGAAGGGTGATTCACTGAGAAATACAAATAAGTAGCAGTGGCAAACGCAGGATTTGTAGAGGGGGGTTTCCAATGCAATCCACAATCTCCTACTCTGCAGTACATGGAATACAGGTTACTATTTAACACTACAGATGGTCTATAGTACAGGCTGTAGCAAACTTATTTAAATAATCTAAATAAGATAAGTGGTCAGGAAAAAATTAAACATGCAATAATAAATACACAAACATAATAGAACCAGCACTGCACTTTCTAAGCACACATTCTCCCACCACATGTTAAAGATCCTGTCTCTTCTTTCTGGTAGCTACTCTCTGGTCCAGTGCAGTGATTGAGGACTCAGAACCACACAGAGCAAACTTGTTAGAAGAAGCTGCTACTTCTGGGCATGTGCAGCAGCTCTGCTCTGTCCCTTAAACTGCATGATGTGGCCGCAGCTCCAGTAATTGTATTATATACCATTGCTATTGTTGTCATAATTTGAGCCACTTGCCATGAGGAAGGGGGTTTCCAGGCAACCGGAAACCCCCCCTGCATTTGCCTATGAGTAGTTAAGTAGCATATTTATTTTTAATACAATGGTTTTATTCCACACAATAGGTATAATGCAGTGCACATGGGGGGTCATTCCGAGTTGATTGCTCGCTAGCTGTTTTTAGCAGCCGTGCAAACGCATAGTTGCCGCCCACGGGGGGAGTGTATTTTTGCTTTACAAGTGTGCGAACGCCTGTGCAGCCGAGCTCTGCAAAAACATTTGTGCAGTTTCAGAGTAGGTCTGAACTTATTCAGCCCTTGCGATCACTTCAGTCTTTTTGGTGCTGGAATTGACGTCACACACACGCCCTCCAAACGCCCGGACACACCTGCGTTTTCCCTACAACTCCCAGAAAATGGTCAGTTGACACCCATAAACTAGAGATGAGCGCCGGAAATTTTTCGGGTTTTGTGTTTTGGTTTTGGGTTCGGTTCCGCGGCCGTGTTTTGGGTTCGACCGCGTTTTGGCAAAACCTCACCGAATTTTTTTTGTCGGATTCGGGTGTGTTTTGGATTCGGGTGTTTTTTAAAAAAACCCTAAAAAACAGCTTAAATCATAGAATTTGGGGGTAATTTTGATCCCAAAGTATTATTAACCTCAAAAAACATAATTTACACTCATTTTCAGCCTATTCTGAACACATCACACCTCACAATATTATTTTTAGTCCTAAAATTTGCACCGAGGTCGCTGTGTGAGTAAGATAAGCGACCCTAGTGGCCGACACAAACACCGGGCCCATCTAGGAGTGGCACTGCAGTGTCACGCAGGATGGCCCTTCCAAAAAACCCTCCCCAAACAGCACATGACGCAAAGAAAAAAAGAGGCGCAATGAGGTAGCTGACTGTGTGAGTAAGATTAGCGACCCTAGTGGCCGACACAAACACCGGGCACATCTAGGAGTGGCACTGCAGTGTCACGCAGGATGTCCCTTCCAAAAAACCCTCCCCAAACAGCACATGACGCAAAGAAAAAAAGAGGCGCAATGAGGTAGCTGTGTGAGTAAGATTAGCGACCCTAGTGGCCGACACAAACACCGGGCCCATCTAGGAGTGGCACTGCAGTGTCACGCAGGATGTCCCTTCCAAAAAACCCTCCCCAATCAGCACATGATGCAAAGAAAAAGAAAAGAAAAAAGAGGTGCAAGATGGAATTATCCTTGGGCCCTCCCACCCACCCTTATGTTGTATAAACAAAACAGGACATGCACACTTTAACCAACCCATCATTTCAGTGACAGGGTCTGCCACACGACTGTGACTGATATGACGGGTTGGTTTGGACCCCCCCCAAAAAAGAAGCAATTAATCTCTCCTTGCACAAACTGGCTCTACAGAGGCAAGATGTCCACCTCATCTTCACCCTCCGATATATCACCGTGTACATCCCCCTCCTCACAGATTATCAATTCGTCCCCACTGGAATCCACCATCTCAGCTCCCTGTGTACTTTGTGGAGGCAATTGCTGCTGGTCAATGTCTCCGCGGAGGAATTGATTATAATTCATTTTAATGAACATCATCTTCTCCACATTTTCTGGATGTAACCTCGTACGCCGATTGCTGACAAGGTGAGCGGCGGCACTAAACACTCTTTCGGAGTACACACTTGTGGGAGGGCAACTTAGGTAGAATAAAGCCAGTTTGTGCAAGGGCCTCCAAATTGCCTCTTTTTCCTGCCAGTATAAGTACGGACTGTGTGACGTGCCTACTTGGATGCGGTCACTCATATAATCCTCCACCATTCTATCAATGTTGAGAGAATCATATGCAGTGACAGTAGACGACATGTCCGTAATCGTTGTCAGGTCCTTCAGTCCGGACCAGATGTCAGCATCAGCAGTCGCTCCAGACTGCCCTGCATCACCGCCAGCGGGTGGGCTCGGAATTCTGAGCCTTTTCCTCGCACCCCCAGTTGCGGGAGAATGTGAAGGAGGAGATGTTGACAGGTCGCGTTCCGCTTGACTTGACAATTTTGTCACCAGCAGGTCTTTCAACCCCAGCAGACCTGTGTCTGCCGGAAAGAGAGATCCAAGGTAGGCTTTAAATCTAGGATCGAGCACGGTGGCCAAAATGTAGTGCTCTGATTTCAACAGATTGACCACCCGTGAATCCTTGTTAAGCGAATTAAGGGCTGCATCCACAAGTCCCACATGCCTAGCGGAATCGCTCCGTGTTAGCTCCTTCTTCAATGCCTCCAGCTTCTTCTGCAAAAGCCTGATGAGGGGAATGACCTGACTCAGGCTGGCAGTGTCTGAACTGACTTCACGTGTGGCAAGTTCAAAGGGCATCAGAACCTTGCACAACGTTGAAATCATTCTCCACTGCACTTGAGACAGGTGCATTCCATCTCCTATATCGTGCTCAATTGTATAGGCTTGAATGGCCTTTTGCTGCTCCTCCAACCTCTGAAGCATATAGAGGGTTGAATTCCACCTCGTTACCACTTCTTGCTTCAGATGATGGCAGGGCAGGTTCAGTAGTTTTTGGTGGTGCTCCAGTCTTCTGTACGTGGTGCCTGTACGCCGAAAGTGTCCCGCAATTTTTCTGGCCACCGACAGCATCTCTTGCACGCCCCTGTCGTTTTTTAAAAAATTCTGCACCACCAAATTCAAGGTATGTGCAAAACATGGGACGTGCTGGAATTTGCCCATATTTAATGCACACACAATATTGCTGGCGTTGTCCGATGCCACAAATCCACAGGAGAGTCCAATTGGGGTAAGCCATTCCGCGATGATCTTCCTCAGTTGCCGTAAGAGGTTTTCAGCTGTGTGCGTATTCTGGAAAGCGGTGATACAAAGCGTAGCCTGCCTAGGAAAGAGTTGGCGTTTGCGAGATGCTGCTACTGGTGCCGCCGCTGCTGTTCTTGCGGCGGGAGTCCATACATCTACCCAGTGGGCTGTCACAGTCATATAGTCCTGACCCTGCCCTGCTCCACTTGTCCACATGTCCGTGGTTAAGTGGACATTGGGTACAACTGCATTTTTTAGGAGACTGGTGAGTCTTTTTCTGACGTCCGTGTACATTCTCGGTATCGCCTGCCTAGAGAAGTGGAACCTAGATGGTATTTGGTAACGGGGGCACACTGCCTCAATAAATTGTCTAGTTCCCTGTGAACTAACGGCGGATACCGGACGCACGTCTAACACCAACATAGTTGTCAAGGACTCAGTTATCCGCTTTGCAGTAGGATGACTGCTGTGATATTTCATCTTCCTCGCAAAGGACTGTTGAACAGTCAATTGCTTACTGGAAGTAGTACAAGTGGGCTTACGACTTCCCCTCTGGGATGACCATCGACTCCCAGCGGCAACAACAGCAGCGCCAGCAGCAGTAGGCGTTACACGCAAGGATGCATCGGAGGAATCCCAGGCAGGAGAGGACTCGTCAGACTTGCCAGTGACATGGCCTGCAGGACTATTGGCATTCCTGGGGAAGGAGGAAATTGACACTGAGGGAGTTGGTGGGGTGGTTTGCGTGAGCTTGGTTACAAGAGGAAGGGATTTACTGGTCAGTGGACTGCTTCCGCTGTCACCCAAAGTTTTTGAACTTGTCACTGACTTATTATGAATGCGCTGCAGGTGACGTATAAGGGAGGATGTTCCGAGGTGGTTAACGTCCTTACCCCTACTTATTACAGCTTGACAAAGGGAACACACGGCTTGACACCTGTTGTCCGCATTTCTGGTGAAATACCTCCACACCGAAGAGCTGATTTTTTTGGTATTTTCACCTGGCATGTCAACGGCCATATTCCTCCCACGGACAACAGGTGTCTCCCCGGGTGCCTGACTTAAACAAACCACCTCACCATCAGAATCCTCCTGGTCAATTTCCTCCCCAGCGCCAGCAACACCCATATCCTCCTCATCCTGGTGTACTTCAACACTGACATCTTCAATCTGACTATCAGGAACTGGACTGCGGGTGCTCCTTCCAGCACTTGCAGGGGGCATGCAAATAGTGGAAGGCGCATGCTCTTCACGTCCAGTGTTGGGAAGGTCAGGCATCGCAAACGACACAATTGGACTCTCCTTGTGGATTTGGGATTTCAAAGAACGCACAGTTCTTTGCGGTGCTTTTGCCAGCTTGAGTCTTTTCAGTTTTCTAGCGAGAGGCTGAGTGCTTCCATCCTCATGTGAAGCTGAACCACTAGCCATGAACATAGGCCAGGGCCTCAGCCGTTCCTTGCCACTCCGTGTGGTAAATGGCATATTGGCAAGTTTACGCTTCTCCTCCGACAATTTTATTTTAGGTTTTGGAGTCCTTTTTTTTCTGATATTTGGTGTTTTGGATTTGACATGCTCTGTACTATGACATTGGGCATCGGCCTTGGCAGACGACGTTGCTGGCATTTCATCGTCTCGGCCATGACTAGTGGCAGCAGCTTCAGCACGAGGTGGAAGTGGATCTTGATCTTTCCCTAATTTTGGAACCTCAACTTTTTTGTTCTCCATATTTTATAGGCAGAACTAAAAGGCACCTCAGGTAAACAATGGAGATGGATGGATTGGATACTAGTATACAATTATGGACGGACTGCCACGGTTAGGTGGTATAAAAAAACCACGGTTAGGTGGTATATATTATAATAATAATACAATTATGGATGGACGGACTGCCTGCCGACTGCCGACACAGAGGTAGCCACAGCCGTGAACTACCGCACTGTACACTGGTTGATAAAGAGATAGTAGTATACTCGTAACAACTAGTATGACACTATGACGACGGTATAAAGAATGAAAAAAAAACCACGGTTAGGTGGTATATATTATAATAATAATACAATTATGGATGGACGGACTGCCTGCCGACTGCCGACACAGAGGTAGCCACAGCCGTGAACTACCGCACTGTACACTGGTTGATAAAGAGATAGTAGTATACTCGTAACAACTAGTATGACACTATGACGACGGTATAAAGAATGAAAAAAAAACCACGGTTAGGTGGTATATATTATAATAATAATACAATTATGGATGGACGGACTGCCTGCCGACTGCCGACACAGAGGTAGCCACAGCCGTGAACTACCGCACTGTACACTGGTTGATAAAGAGATAGTAGTATACTCGTAACAACTAGTATGACACTATGACGACGGTATAAAGAATGAAAAAAAAACCACGGTTAGGTGGTATATATTATAATAATAATACAATTATGGATGGACGGACTGCCTGCCGACTGCCGACACAGAGGTAGCCACAGCCGTGAACTACCGCACTGTACACTGGTTGATAAAGAGATAGTAGTATACTCGTAACAACTAGTATGACACTATGACGACGGTATAAAGAATGCAAAAAAAACCACAGTTAGGTGGTATATATTATAATAATAATACAATTATGGATGGACGGACTGCCTGCCGACTGCCGACACAGAGGTAGCCACAGCCGTGAACTACCGCACTGTACACTGGTTGATAAAGAGATAGTAGTATACTCGTAACAACTAGTATGACACTATGACGGTATAAAGAATGAAAAAAAAACCACGGTTAGGTGGTATATATTATAATAATAATACAATTATGGATGGACGGACTGCCTGCCGACTGCCGACACAGAGGTAGCCACAGCCGTGAACTACCGCACTGTACACTGGTTGATAAAGAGATAGTAGTATACTCGTAACAATTAGGATGACACTATGACGGTATAAAGAATGAAAAAAAAACCACGGTTAGGTGGTAGGTATATAATAATAAATAATACAATTCTGGTCGGACGGACTGCCTGCCGTGTGCCGACACAGAGGTAGCCACAGCCGTGAACTACCGCACTGTACACTGGTTGATAAAGAGATAGTAGTATACTCGTAACAATTAGGATGACACTATGACGGTATAAAGAATGAAAAAAAAACCACGGTTAGGTGGTAGGTATATAATAATAAATAATACAATTCTGGTCGGACGGACTGCCTGCCGTGTGCCGACACAGAGGTAGCCACAGCCGTGAACTACCGCACTGTACACTGGTTGATAAAGAGATAGTAGTATACTCGTAACAATTAGGATGACACTATGACGGTATAAAGAATGAAAAAAAAACCACGGTTAGGTGGTAGGTATATAATAATAAATAATACAATTCTGGTCGGACGGACTGCCTGCCGTGTGCCGACACAGAGGTAGCCACAGCCGTGAACTACCGCACTGTACACTGGTTGATAAAGAGATAGTAGTATACTCGTAACAATTAGGATGACACTATGACGGTATAAAGAATGAAAAAAAAACCACGGTTAGGTGGTAGGTATATAATAATAAATAATACAATTCTGGTCGGACGGACTGCCAGCCGTGTGCCGACACAGAGGTAGCCACAGCCGTGAACTACCGCACTGTACACTGGTTGATAAAGAGATAGTAGTATACTCGTAACAATTAGGATGACACTATGACGGTATAAAGAATGAAAAAAAAACCACGGTTAGGTGGTAGGTATATAATAATAAATAATACAATTCTGGTCGGACGGACTGCCTGCCGTGTGCCGACACAGAGGTAGCCACAGCCGTGAACTACCGCACTGTACACTGGTTGATAAAGAGATAGTAGTATACTCGTAACAATTAGGATGACACTATGACGGTATAAAGAATGAAAAAAAAACCACGGTTAGGTGGTAGGTATATAATAATAAATAATACAATTCTGGTCGGACGGACTGCCTGCCGTGTGCCGACACAGAGGTAGCCACAGCCGTGAACTACCGCACTGTACACTGGTTGATAAAGAGATAGTAGTATACTCGTAACAATTAGGATGACACTATGACGGTATAAAGAATGAAAAAAAAACCACGGTTAGGTGGTAGGTATATAATAATAAATAATACAATTCTGGTCGGACGGACTGCCTGCCGTGTGCCGACACAGAGGTAGCCACAGCCGTGAACTACCGCACTGTACTGTGTCTGCTGCTAATATAGACTGGTTGATATTTAAAGAGATATTAGTAGTATACAACAATACTATACTGGTGGTCAGGCACTGGTCACCACTCCTGCAGCAAAAGTGTGCACTGTTAATTAATATAATTGTACTCCTGGCTCCTGCTAACAACCTGCAGTGCTCCCCAGTCTCCCCCACAATTAATTATAAGCTTTTAATTTATACATTGATGACTGTGCAGCACACTGGGCTGAGCTGAGTGCACACAGACTGAGTCACACTGTGTGACTGACTGTGCTGTGTATCGTTTTTTTTTTCAGGCAGAGAACGGATATAGCAGAGAGAAGTGAACGGATATATTATATTAAATAAAAGTTAACTAGCAACTGCACTGGTCACTGACTGTGGTAAACTAACTCTGTCTGCGACTCTGCACAATCTCTCTCTATCTAATCTATCTATCTCTATTCTAATGGAGAGGACGCCAGACACGTCCTCTCCCTATCAATCTCAATGCACGAGTGAAAATGGCGGCGACGCGCGGCTCCTTATATAGAATCCGAGTCTCGCGATAGAATCCGAGCCTCGCGAGAATCCGACAGCGTCATGATGACGTTCGGGCGCGCTCGGGTTAACCGAGCAAGGCGGGAAGATCCGAGTCGCTCGGACCCGTGGAAAAAAAAGTGAAGTTCGTGCGGGTTCGGATTCAAAGAAACCGAACCCGCTCATCTCTACCATAAACGCCCTCTTTCTGTCAATCTTCTTACGTTCGTCTGTGCGTATGGATTCTTTGTTAAATCCATAGCTCTGCAACGATCTGCATCTGCACTGTACCCGTACGACGCACGTGCGCATTATGGTGCATACGCAGTAGAGACCTGATCACATCGCAGCGAAAATCGGCAGCGTGCGAACAGCTCGGAGTGACCGACATGATTCAATTTAAGTAAGACTATTTTTCAGCAAGGTGGAAACCAACTCTCAGTCTGCCTCTTTTGTAACTGCTTCTCATGCTTAGGGGTAAATGTAATAGGGTCCAAGTTGCCGGAGATTCGGTACTTCGGGCAAGAATGCCAACATTTTTAAAGCAGCAATCATTTACAACGCAAAAACAACCTGATTTTGCCTTGTAAATGATTGCTGCTATACAAATAGAATCTCCGGCAACTCGGATCCTATTACATTTACCCGTTTGTGTCTGTCACTTTCAGTCTCTGCTATTAACTTTAAGTTTAACTGACAGTGATTCGTTGCCTACACACGTAGGTGTCAAATGGCAAATGAACGTCCTCACAAAGCCTTTATACTGTATGTGATCAAAAAATGCAAAGAGAATTATTGGGAAATTAATATTAACCTGTTCACCTTGGGATTTGATTATGCAATCAAAAACACACTAGATGGGAAATTTCTAGGTAAATGGCATTTGCATCATTTCAAGGTTTGAGTTTGGTGCACAGATTTGAGTCATGATTCGTTACTACTCAGTGCCCTTAGATTTGGTTCTGTTTTTGTGTTTATCTATGTCCAAACCACTCATCTCTTATTTACATGTATTATATAGTGCAGTATTTGCCTGCCTGTACAATGGGATATCTGGGGATATTTTCTATATACTGTATTTGTGTCCATTGAGTACTGTACATTTGCTTCTTGTTCTCAATGGTTTTTATTAATATAGTTTATTTATTGGTGCTGAACTTGCAGAGAGCATACTGTATGTCATCAATTTCATTCAGCTCTCTGACTTTAAGGGAATTTGTAGTACAAAACACACTTCCCCGCCAACCCCCACCATCACCACCTTATTTCGGTGCAAATCAGTGCCGTAGTGGTTAGCTTTGATGACACAAAGCACTAAGGTCATTTATTTATCAGCTCTCTACAAAATATATATTTCTAAGCATAGTGCCTGATATGCAACTGGGAGCTTACATCTGACTGCTACTGTGTGAGAGTGCAGTATTTTATATTTATGGTACAAGACCTTTATTAAAGCACTGCAGTTGTGAATTGATCAACAATTAAATAACATATTCTCATGCACATTGCCTTCTAGCCATCTGGGAGATGCAATCTGAATTTATGGGTTTGATACATTACTGCTGTTATAGTGTTACACCTTAATCATAGGCAAACACGGGGGAGAAGGGGGGGTTGGTTGCCTGGAAACCCACCTACCTGGCCCACACCATGACCAATATAGCAATAGTATATTTAGAATTTTAGTAGCGCTGCATGTCAAACATATATCTTCCATATCACAAATAAAGTGAATCTTTTAAAATGTTTCAGTAAGTAATGAATACACCTGTTGCCAAAAAGGAGATCTGGAAAAATGCACTGTAAGGGATACACTACTATAGACCATCAATAATGTTAATTATTAATACTACATACAGTAGCATGCACTATTCTGTGTATGAGGAGTCAAAGGTGTACTAATATGTAGAGATGAGCGCCTGAAATTTTTCGGGTTTTGTGTTTTGGTTTTGGGTTCGGTTCCGCGGCCGTGTTTTGGGTTCGAACGCGTTTTGGCAAAACCTCACCGAATTTTTTTTGTCGGATTCGGGTGTGTTTTGGATTCGGGTGTTTTTTTCCAAAAACACTAAAAAACAGCTTAAATCATAGAATTTGGGGGTCATTTTGATCCCAAAGTATTATTAACCTCAAAAACCATAATTTACACTCATTTTCAGTCTATTCTGAATACCTCACACCTCACAATATTATTTTTAGTCCTAAAATTTGCACCGAGGTCGCTGTGTGAGTAAGATAAGCGACCCTAGTGGCCGACACAAACACCGGGCCCATCTAGGAGTGGCACTGCAGTGTCACGCAGGATGTCCCTTCCAAAAAACCCTCCCCAAACAGCACATGACGCAAAGAAAAAAAGAGGCGCAATGAGGTAGCTGTGTGAGTAAGATTAGCGACCCTAGTGGCTGACACAAACACCGGGCCCATCTAGGAGTGGCACTGCAGTGTCACGCAGGATGGCCCTTCCAAAAAACCCTCCCCAAACAGCACATGACGGATTTGACATGCTCTGTACTATGACATTGGGCATCGGCCTTGGCAGACGACGTTGCTGGCATTTCATCGTCTCGGCCATGACTAGTGGCAGCAGCTTCAGCACGAGGTGGAAGTGGATCTTGATCTTTCCCTAATTTTGGAACCTCAACATTTTTGTTCTCCATATTTTAATAGGCACAACTAAAAGGCACCTCAGGTAAACAATGGAGATGGATGGATTGGATACTAGTATACAATTATGGACGGGCTGCCGAGTGCCGACACAGAGGTAGCCACAGCCGTGAACTACCGCACTGTACTGTGTCTGCTGCTAATATATAGACTGGTTGATAAAGAGATAGTATACTCGTAACTAGTATGTATGTATAAAGAAAGAAAAAAAAACCACGGTTAGGTGGTATATACAATTATGGACGGGCTGCCGAGTGCCGACACAGAGGTAGCCACAGCCGTGAACTACCGCACTGTACTGTGTCTGCTGCTAATATATAGACTGGTTGATAAAGAGATAGTATACTCGTAACTAGTATGTATGTATAAAGAAAGAAAAAAAAACCACGGTTAGGTGGTATATACAATTATGGACGGGCTGCCGAGTGCCGACACAGAGGTAGCCACTGCCGTGAACTACCGCACTGTACTGTGTCTGCTGCTAATATATAGACTGGTTGATAAAGAGATAGTATACTCGTAACTAGTATGTATGTATAAAGAAAGAAAAAAAAACCACGGTTAGGTGGTATATACAATTATGGACGGGCTGCCGAGTGCCGACACAGAGGTAGCCACAGCCGTGAACTACCGCACTGTACTGTGTCTGCTGCTAATATATAGACTGGTTGATAAAGAGATAGTATACTCGTAACTAGTATGTATGTATAAAGAAAGAAAAAAAAACCACGGTTAGGTCACTGGTATATACAATTATGGACGGGCTGCCGAGTGCCGACACAGAGGTAGCCACAGCCGTGAACTACCGCACTGTACTGTGTCTGCTGCTAATATAGACTGGTTGATAAAGAGATAGTATACTACTAATATTATATACTGGTGGTCAGGTCACTGGTCACTAGTCACACTGGCAGTGGCACTCCTGCAGCAAAAGTGTGCACTGTTTAATTTTAATATAATATTATGTACTCCTGGCTCCTGCTATAACCTATAACTGGCACTGCAGTAGTGCTCCCCAGTCTCCCCCACAATTATAAGCTGTGTGAGCTGAGCAGTCAGACAGATATATAATATATATAGATGATGCAGCACACTGGCCTGAGCCTGAGCAGTGCACACAGATATGGTATGTGACTGACTGAGTCACTGTGTGTATCGCTTTTTTCAGGCAGAGAACGGATATATTAAATAAACTGCACTGTGTGTCTGGTGGTCACTCACTATATAATATATTATGTACTCCTGGCTCCTGCTATAACCTATAACTGGCACTGCAGTAGTGCTCCCCAGTCTCCCCCACAATTATAAGCTGTGTGAGCTGAGCAGTCAGACAGATATATATAATATTATATATAGATAATAGATGATGCAGCACACTGGCCTGAGCCTGAGCAGTGCACACAGATATGGTATGTGACTGAGTCACTGTGTGCTGTGTATCGCTTTTTTCAGGCAGAGAACGGATTATATTATGTACTCCTGGCTCCTGCTATAACCTATAACTGGCACTGCAGTAGTGCTCCCCAGTCTCCCCCACAATTATAAGCTGTGTGAGCTGAGCAGTCAGACAGATATATATAATATTATATATAGATAATAGATGATGCAGCACACTGGCCTGAGCCTGAGCAGTGCACACAGATATGGTATGTGACTGAGTCACTGTGTGCTGTGTATCGCTTTTTTCAGGCAGAGAACGGATTATAAATAAAAGTGGTGGTCACTGGTCACTATCAGCAAAACTCTGCACTGTACACTACTGAGTACTCCTAATGCTCCCCAAAATTAGTAAATCAAGTGTCTCTCTAATCTATTCTAATTCTAAACGGAGAGGACGCCAGCCACGTCCTCTCCCTATCAATCTCAATGCACGTGTGAAAATGGCGGCGACGCGCGGCTCCTTATATAGAATCCGAGTCTCGCGATAGAATCCGAGCCTCGCGAGAATCCGACAGCGTCATGATGACGTTCGGGCGCGCTCGGGTTAACCGAGCAAGGCGGGAAGATCCGAGTCGCTCGGACCCGTGAAAAAAAACATGAAGTTCTGGCGGGTTCGGATTCAGAGAAACCGAACCCGCTCATCTCTACTAATATGTCCAGGTTCTTCTGTCGCTCCACCACACTTCCAGTATTGCTCCAATGCTCCGCCTAGCAGAGAACTTGGATTGTGGAAGATGCCCACAAAAAAAATAAAAAATATATATATATAGTTTATATGTGCTGGCTCTACTGCTGCATTGGAAACGCCCCTCTAGAAAGCCTGCATTTTCCCCTGTTAATTATGCCTATTCCCATGTTGCTTGTAATATCCTTTCTACAGCCTATGAGTCAGTAGCAGGCATACATATATTGAAATCACATTTTCCGATAATTTTTATTAAACTGGAAAGGAAGTCTATATTGATATAGTCGTCATAAGCACTACTGTACATTAAGGCTGTTGTTTGCTATTTAGGTGGTTTCCCACCCCACTTATACTACTGTATGTTAAAGGCAAATAATATTTGTTTCATTATGGTGACAGCACTTTTAAGCCCCTGCTTCACTTGGTATACGCACTTCTCATTTTGCCATAATTTTTCCTCTGCATCAATGAGTATCATATCTCTGCTAGCACCCCTGGAGCATCAATTATCTGGTATAGTATTTCCTATAGTGGGTTTCTCCTTCCATTCTACATGCACCTGTTATATATTCTGGCTTCATCTGTCCAAGGTTTAAGGGGAGATGCATAGCTGATATGTCATTTATGTAATTGTGGGTGTTTACGTCTATCTGCCTAGTGATGTTTTACCATTAGTTTGGTTGTTTTAGTGATGTTACATGCTCCGCAGGAATTGTGTGCTGCAAACCAGACCCATTCATTGCTAAAGTACATTATGGGATTGTTTATTGGATAAGTTGCACTGGCTGTTCTTCTGTATCCCTTTGCTTCTCTGTCCCTTTAAAGATCTCACACTTGAGTCCCTTATGATTATTTAGTTTCTTTAGGTTCATTATCTGGCTAATATTTTCAACTGGCATGTGTAAACAAACTAAACAAGTTTTTTTCAACGGTATTTACCAGAGAGGACCAAATGCTGGGTCTAACACAAAATCTCAACAAAGATAATGTCCCACTGCTAAATGCTTATTTATGTGAGGAGGTAGTCTGTGACCGATTAAAAAAATTAAAGATGAATAAGTCACCTGGTCCCGATGGAATTCACCCGAGAGTTCTTATGGAGCTGCACGCTGAACTAGCAAGACCTCTATTTTTGATCTTCATGGATTTGCTTAAATCGGGTATGGTTCCCAAAGACTGGCGTATAGCGGAGGTAGTGTCGATATTCAAAAAGGGGAGCAAAGATGAACCAGGTAATTATAGACCAGTTAGTCTTACATCTATAGTGGGGGAAGTATTGGAAGGTATTCTAAGGGACAGTATTCAAAAGTTCCTTGAAGCAAATAAGGTTATTAAAAAGAACTAACATGGATTTGTGAAGGACAGATCATGTCAAACCAACTTACTTGGCTTTTATGAAACAGTAAGTGTGAACCTTGATCAGGATAAGGAGGTGGATGTAATCTTTTTAGACTTTGCCAAAGCTTTCGATACTGCACCACACATGCATCTTATGTATAAGCTACATAGGGCTAGGGAGCACAATATGCACTTGGGTTAGTAATTGGTTAGATAATAGGGAGCAGCGCGTTGTGGTCAATGGATCATTTTCAAATTGGATTAAAGTACTAAGTGGTGTGCCACAAGGGTCTGTACTTGGACCACTTTTGTTCAACATTTTCATCAACGACCTAATAGTAGGTCTAGAGAGCATGGTGTCAATTTTCGCAGACGACACCAAATTGTGTAAGGTTACAAATACGGAGGGGGATGCTGAGTCTCTTCAGAACAACTTAACTAAACTGGAAGCATGGGCTGCAAAATGGAGAATGAAATTCAACACAGACAAGTGTAAGGTAATGCACTGTGGGGGCAAGACCAAAAATAACACCTACATACTAAATGGGTTAATATTAGGATTCTGTACTGGAAAAAGACTTAGGGGTTCACATAGATAACAAATTAAGAAGCAGTACCCAAAGTAGGAGTGCAGCAAAGAAGGCTAATAAGATATTAGCATGCATAAAATGGGGAATTGATGCAAGGGACGAGAGTATTATACTCCCATTATATAAATCACTAGTGAGGCCTCATCTTGAATACTGTGTGCAATTTTGGCCACCATATTACAAAAAGGATATCCTGGAGCTAGAAAAGGTTCAGAGGCGGGCGACCAAACTAATCAAGGGCATGGAGACGCTGGAATACGAGGAAAGGCTTGCAAGACTAGGCATGTTTGCATTGGAAAAGTGGAGACTAAGAGGGGACATGATCAACATCTTCAAATATATAAGGGGTCAATACACAGAGCTTGGGAGGGACCTGTTTTCTATAAGATCAGCACAGAGGACACGTGGTCACTCGCTTAGGTTAGAGGAGAGGCGTTTCCGCACATTGAGGCGAAAAGGTTTTTTCACAGTAAGGACAATACGTGTTTGGAATTCCCTGCCTGAGAGAGTAGTAACGGTGGACTCAGTCAACACCTTTAAGAATGGGTTAGATAAATCCCTATAGGATAAAGATATTCAGGATTATGGTGCGTAGTCACGCATTATAGTTAATATAACTAGTCCTAACACAAAATAACTAGTCCTATAATAGGACTGCACAGGAGACCACAAATAGGTTGAACTCGATGGACAATTGTCTTTTTTCAACCTTCGTTACTATGTTACTATGTTACTATGTATGTAAAGAAGTGAAATGATTGCAAAAGCAATTATTTCACTTCTATTTTGGGAGCTCGGGCCATTCTATGCATGGGCGGTCTGATTCTCTCCTGGTAATTTCTGTGGAATGTAACCGATAGGCTATTAGAGGATATCGCCATCTGGAGATAGCATTACATATCGGAGGATCGTAACAAGACTGCAGGGTGCCCTGTGTGCAGAGCCAGTCACTACTTTGATCTCTATTTGCCATGCACTGGACAAGCGGGTGCCACACCAGTTTAATTTAAATTTGGCACCAACCCACAAGCAGGCTGGCAATAGGCAGTAGGGGCTATTTGAACTTGGCACCGGCCACAAGCCCATCATGGCTAATGGACTGGCAGCCAATCAGAAGCCAGCATGGTGAGCCAATCATGGCTCACCACATCATAGCTCCACCTGCTATCAGCATCTGACAGCAGATGCCGCTGAGAGGAGCCTTCAGTTTAGCAGCACCAGTCAATAGAAGAGAACAGCTTTGTCAGCTGTAGAAGAGGCCAAAACAGGACAGGCCAGCAGCAGAAGAAAGAAGATGAGGACCGGATAGTGCTGCAGGTGGTAGGAGACTAAATTAAGCTACCCACTGCAGCTTCTCTCAGTTTACCGGTAGCCTACATTGGCTTGTGGCAATTTACCCACTCTCCCTAGAGCACCAGGCGTCGGTCATTATGCCTGTAGGTGCAATCAGACCTCAGGCCTGTGGGGCTTGTTAAGCAGGCAGAGGACCCAAGTCACACGTAAAAATTAATCTGGGTATTAGGCCATTGTTACTTTATGTGCCCCAAGGCACATAAAGTGTCATGTTAGACAGGCAGAGGGCCCAAGCCCTCTTTGAATCTGGGCATTAGGCCATAGTCACTTTATGTGCCACAAAGCACATAAAGTGACAATGACCTAATGCCCCTGGTGAGTGGCTGGGCTCCTGGTGAGAGGTCCCTGGTGAGTAGCTGGGCATTAGGCTTAGTCTACTCTTTGGTAACAGATAAGTAAGTGGGGCCCCTACTGTGTGGCATAATGTGTATAAGGGGCTCTACTGTGTGATGATGTAACATAAATAAGGGGTATTACTGTGTGGCATAAATCTGAATAAGGGGTACTACTATGTGACATAACGTGAACAGTGGACACTACCAAGCAGTGTAATCTGAATTAAGTCTGTACTACAATGCAGTGTGATGTGAATAAGGTTGCACTACTGTGTGGCATAACTTGAATTGGTACTGTTGTGTGACCATACCCCTTCCCTTTGACTTCATCCAGAAGTGTCTCTCCAACCGCCCCGTTTTCCCCACCACCAAATGTTTTGCTCACAATCAGCTAAGATTCTGTAACAGGCTCGGGTCTCAGTTCCATGCATTTTGCCACTTACTGCCCTAGCAGTGCTGACAACGGAGGCAGTAACATCAATAATAAAGAAAGCCCAACAACGGTTATATTTTCTAAGGAAAATGCGTTCAGCAGGAATATCTGAGCCAATTTTAGTTAATTTTTACTCTTGTACTATTAAGAGTGTGCTTACTTACGGTATTTCCGTCTGGTATGGAAATTGTAATGTAGCAGAGCGTAAATCGCTTGACAGAATTGTTAAAACTGCCGGAAGAATAGTTGGTTTACCATTGCCAAATATCCAGTCCATTTATGAAAAGAGGCTCCTTAAGAAGGCCAGGAGTGACGAAACCCATCCTAATCACAGGGTATTTACCCTGCTTCCTTCTAACTTATGTTATAAGTCTTTGCTGTGTAAGACTAGTAGGTTGAAATATATATTTTTTTCCTAAAGCAATCAATATGCTTAATGGTTTAGAGCAGGGGAGGGGAACCTTTTTTCTACCGAGGGCCATTTGGATATTTATAAAATCCTTCAGGAGCCATACAAAAATTCTCAACTTAAAAAATGACCCTGCCCCCCAGTAGGTCTGCCCCTTAGAGGTACTGTGTGTGCGGCGCGCGCTCCAAAAAAATGGGTGTGGCCAGTTAAAATGGGACGTGATACACATAAGCCCCCAATAGTGCAGTGCCAGATCCACAAATGCCCCCACAGTGCCAGGTATACAAATGCCCCTCACAGTGCCAGGTGAACAAATACCCCTCACCGTGCCAGGTATACAGATGCCCCCACAGTGCCAGGTATACAAATGTCCCCCCACAGTGCCAGGTATACAAATGCCCCCCCACAGTGCCAGGTACACAAATTCCCCCCCCCCCCAGTGCCAGGTATACAAATGCCCCCCCACAGTGCCAGGTATACAGATTCCCCCCCACAGTGCCAGGTATACAGATGCCCCCCCACAGTGCCAGGTATACAGATGCCCCCACAGTGCCAGGTATACAGATGCCCCCACAGTGCCAGGTATACAGATGTCCCCACAGTGCCAGGTATACAGATGCCCCCCCACAGTGCCAGGTATACAGATGTCCCCACAGTGCCAGGTATACAGATGCCCCCCCCCACAGTGCCAGGTATACAGATGCCCCCCCACAGTGCCAGGTATACAGATGCCCCCCCACAGTGCCAGGTATACAGATGTCCCCACAGTGCCAGGTATACAGATGCCCCCCCACAGTGCAAGGTATACAGATGCCCCCCCACAGTGCCAGGTATACAGATTCCGCCCACAGTGCCAGGTACACAGTTGCCCCCACAGTGCCAGGTACACAGTTGCCCCCCACAGTGCCAGGTATACAGATGCCCCCCACAGTGCCAGGTATACAGATGCCCCCCACAGTGCCAGGTATACAAATGCCCCCCACAGTGCCAGGTATACAAATGCCCCCCACAGTGCCAGATATACAGATGTGCCCTCCTCCCCCTCCCCCCCGTGCTGCTTACCGCTCCATTCGGCTGCGTTTCTCATGTGTCAGGAGTGGACAGGGAGGAGAGCGCGGCTATGTCGGGTGGCGGCGGTGGCGTGTAGGACTTCACACTAGCCGCCGGTGCGAGAGCCAATCAGAGCTCGCGGACCGGCAGCCGCGGCTTCTGAATGGCTGCCGGTCCGCGAGCTCTGATTGGCTCACGAACCGGCGGCTGGTTTGAAGTCCTACACGCCGCCACCCGACATAGCCGCGCTCTCCTCCCTGTCCTAACAGCTGAGACACGCTGCCGCCGGACTGAGCGGCAGCGTGTCTCGCTGAAAGAAGCGGGTGGGCCGGAGCAAACGGCTTCGCGGGCCCTATGCGGCCCGCGAGCCGGAGGTTCCCCACCCCTGGTTTAGAGGGTAGATAGGAGTGCAGTACCTGCTTATGTGTCCACTTGTGTTCTCATGGCTTTTTAAAATATTTTATGGTGTCTTATTGGTACTTGTATTTTTGTGATATCTGCTCGTTCATACGGAAATATCATTGTTTGTTCACATGTGAATATCTAATGATAATAAACTTAAATATATAATCACAGCCTCGGCAGTGGAGCCAGCCACGGCGCTCACAGGATCTTCTCTTCCCAGTGTCCCTGCCTCGGTGACAACAGCAATCCCAGAAGGCACCACTGCTCCCACAGTTACCAGGGGAGATCTGACGAGACCTGCTCGGCCCCAACTCCAGTTGCACCAGGAAGTGCTCCCATCCCAATGCAATCTATTGTGCTGGAGCTGCGCGGGGAGAATAAAAGGAAGCTGCAGTAGATACAGTATCAGAGATACCTGCTGGGGTACCTCCATGGTACATTAGGGGGATATTTGAAATTTGCAGATATCACCCAAACACGGGTGTTTTGGGGGAATATCCCACCATTATTATTTCATATATAGGCTCTTCAACCAAGAGGGAAATTGCTTGCTGCCTTACTGTGTGTCTTAACTTGTGGATTAGCTCCTTGTCAGCATTCAGTTGGGGGCCCTCTAGGGATTTAGGGGGACATTTACTAAGCAGTGATAAGAGCGGAGAAGTGAGTCAGTGGAGAAGTTTCCCCATCAACTAATCAGCAGCTCTGTATCATTTTATAGTATACAAATTATAGATGTTACTTTAGTACTGATTGGTTACAATCGCATACTGACTATATTGAGGTTGGTGCACACATGTAGTGTCTGATCTGCATTGATGCGATCAACTCTGCCTGATTTGTTGGCGGGGTGTTACGGGGTCAGTGACGTGGCATTGGGCAGGTGTGGCGTCAGAAACAGGTGTGGGTTCGGGGCTGACACGTTGAGGAGAATTCCCGCTCTGTGCCTGCCTTCACAGCAAAGTTGCATCCACAATTCAGTGATGCGATCACAATTGCATCGCTGCCAGCCATTTGCCTTGCCCTGTGCTGGGCAGCCCCCAGCATGCAATCGCAAACAGTTGCAGTTTTGCTAAAATAGCAAAATTGCAACTGAAGGTAAATAAGGTCCTTAGGGGCTCATTCTGACCCGTTCGCTCGCTGCGTTTTAACGCAGCAGAACAAATATGTCCCTACTGCGCATGCACCATCGCCGTAGTGCACCGGCGCATGCCAGACTGCCGAAGGCAATAGCAGCGATGCTATCGCCTCTGCCTGATTGACAAACAGAGGCGATCGCTGGGTGGGAGCGGGCGGAACGGCAGCGTGGGTTTGGTCCGGCCAACGCAGGCGTGGCCGGACCGAATGGGGGCGGGCCGCAGCGGCTGCGTGATGTCACACGCAGCCGCTGCGGGCTGGGGAGCGATGAGTAGCTTCCGGCCTGCACGCTAAAGCTGCGCTGGCCGGGAGCTACTCTTGAAGTGCAAAGGCATCGCCCCTGTGCGATGCCTTTGCACTTCTGCGAGGGCGGGCCGGACTGACATGCGGGGCGGGCTAGCATATCAGGGAAGAAGATCATAGCTGTGCTAAATTTAGCACAGTTGCGATCAACTTGGAATGACCCCCTTAGTCCTATAGTTCCCCTGACTGGGGGCTTACAGAAAAAAAATAAAACTAAAATAAAGTTTATTTTTCTACCTTGGGTCAAATCATTTACCTCTTCAGTATTCTCCATCTCCTTCCAACCCTCCCCCATCCCACCTTTTGGTTTACAGTAAATTTTCTTTAGTGAGTTTTGCTCCTGTGTATGGTTTTCATCTTGAGCCCTATCTGCTAGGTGGTAGTTTCAGTTAATTTACTCTTTATGGCAGGCATTCCCAACCACGGTCCTCAAGGCACACCAACAGTGCAGGTTTTAGTGATATCCAGGCCGCAGCACAGATGGTTAAATCAAAATAGCTCAGCTACTAATTAAGTCACCTGTGCTGAAGCCTGGATATCACTAAAACCTGCACTGTTAGCGTGCCTTGAGGACCGTGGTTTGGAATGCCTGCTTTATGGTGTCATTGCTTTATCTTGGGAGGCCAGATTTTATTTAGTAGGTTTTATATTTACAATATGATAATAGTTTTTACATTACCCACTGCTTGAGATATATTGGCACTATTGGCTGTTCTTGTTTCTGCCTGGTATCAAGCTGGTCCCCCTTTATTACATTGGGTATACCTCCCAACATGACCCTCTCCAGGAGGGACACAATGCTCTGCTTCTGGACTTTTCTCTTAATGTATAATTGCCGTCACCTGTTTTGATAAGAAAGGCGTTTCACCACAGGTGCTGACAATGATAAATTAAGAGGGAAGTCCAGAAGCAGAGCATTCTGTCCCTCCTGGAGAGGGTCATGTTGGGAGGTATGCTTTGGGTCTATTGTTTTTGCTTCCTACTGCAGTCGCAAAGGGATTTCCATGCACCTCTGGATCAGTTCTAAAAATAATTGATTATTAATACCATTTTATATAGAAAATGCAAGTTTCACATTTAATAATAACACTGTCAGCCACATCCATTGCCCACAGTTAGGAGTAAGTATACACATCTGGTAGGAGATTTATCAGAGCATACAGAGAGATAAAGTAGAGAGAGAAAAAGTGCTAACCAATCAGCTTCTGTCAATTTACAATCTGTGTTTGAAAAATGACAGAAACTGGTTGGTTGGTACTTTATCTCTCTCCAAACTTTGATAAATATCTCCTCTTATGATTTATTTAGAGATGTGTTCAGATGCCCATGTTTTGGTTTTGGTTTTAATTCACATCATGTTTTGGTTTTGGCAAAGCCACCCTCAAGTGTTTTGGTTCAGTTAAAAATTGATAAAACCTTCATGTAATTTTTGCAATCCAAACCTGAAATTCGTATTTAAAATCCAAATTCCGAATCAAGGGAAGATCCGAACTGGTCCTCAGGAGATCCAGACCAGCTTTTCAGTCCGTTTAGAACCACAAAATTCGGGTGGATTCAGATTTTTGGAGAACCAAACCACATAGATTTAAGTTACATGTGACACAGAAATACTGTTGTTTAGGAGATATGTACGACTCTACATAAACTTGTAAGAATGCTTTTTATGCAACAGAATCTTTATGCATATGATTGGAATATTGTTGTTATTATTATTATTATTATTATTATTAATAATAATAATAATAATAATAATATTTGAATGTAGTCAGTTACCTTTTATTTTTGTCTCTCAACGGTTCTATCTTTGACAAATTATTTTAGGAGATTGGTAGTATGCTCATTATAGGGCCTATTTATCAAATAATATTTATGGGATATTCCCCCAAAACCCAATAAATAATAAATGGGCCCCTATATGTTAAACTGGTGAATTCTCGCATTGGAGCATTGCTTGTATGATTTTCACTTTTTAATGTTGACACTATTTAAAACTAGAAATTTCCGTGTTTTGTGTTTTGGTTTTGGATTTGGATCCCTGCTCGTGTTTTGGATCTAGATTGGTTTTGCCAAAACCACCGTTTCGGGTTTTGGTTTTGGATCTGGATGATTTTTTTTTAAAAACACAAAAACAGCTAAAATCACAGATTTTGGGGGTAATTTTGATACTACGGTATCATTAACCTCAATAACATTAATTTCCAGTCTATTCTGAATACCTCACACCTCACAATATTGTTTTTAGGTCAAAAGGTTGCACCGAGGTAGCTGGATGACTTTGCTAAGCGACACAAGTGTGCGGCACAAACACCTGGCCCATCTAGGAGTGGCACTGCAGTGGCAGACAGGATGTCACTTTTAAAAACTAGGCCCCAAAGAGCACATCATGCAATGAAGAAAAAGAGGTGCAATGGGGTAGCTAGATGACTAAGCTAAGCGACACAAGTGTGCGGTACCAACAAGTGGCCCATCTAGGAGTGGCAAGCAGTGGCTGAATGTCGAAAGTGGCCCGTAATTTTTTGGGCCACCGACAGCATTTCCTGCATATCCCTGTCATTTTTCAAAAAATTCTGCTCCTCCAAATTAATTGTATGTGCAAAACATGGGACGTGCTGTAATGTGCCCAGATGTAATTCATGCATAATATTGGTGGACTTATATGGCAGTACCCCTGGACTAATACGGCACTACCCCTGGACTTATATGGCAGTACCCCTGGACTTATATGGCAGCACCACTGGACTTGACTTATGCGTCAGTACCCCTGGACTTATACGGCAGCACCCCTGGACTTATACAGCTACACCACTGGACTGAACTTATATGGCAGTACTCCTGGACTTATACAGCTGCACCATTGGACTGGACTTATATGGCAGTACCCCTGGACTTATACGTCAGTACAACTGGACTGGACTTATACAGCAACACCACTGGATTTATACGGCAGTACCAGTGGACTGGACCTATACGGCAGTACCCCTGGACTTATACGGCAGCACCACTGGATGTATATGACAGTAACACTGGACTGGATTTATATGGCAGTACCACTGGACTGGACTTATATGGCAGTACCCCATGACTTATATGGCAGTACCTCTGGACTTATATGGTAGTACCCCTGGACTTATACAGCTGTATCACTGGAGTGGACTTATACGACAGTACCCCTGGACTTATACAACAGTCCCACTGGACTTATATGGTGGTACCACTGGACTGGATCTATACAGCAGTACCCCTGTACTTACACAGCAGTACCCCTGGACTTATATGGCAGTACCACTGGACTGGACTTATACGGCAGCACCACTGGACTTATATGGCAGCACCACTGGACTTATATGGCAGTACCACTGGACTTATACAGCAGTAACCCTGGACTTAAACGGCAGCACCACCGAACTTATACGCCAGTACCACTGGCCTGGACTTATAAGGCAGTACCCCTGGACTTATATGGCAGTTCCACTGGACTTATACGGCAGTACCACTGGAGTTATGGCAGCACAGGACACCACCACTGGACTGATGCAGCACAACACAGCACCACTGGACTGGACTTATACAGCAGTACCACTGGACTGCAGCACTGCAGCACAGGACACCACCACTGGACTTATGGCAGCACAGGACACCACCACTGGACTGATCAGCACAACACAGCACCACTGGACTGGACTTATACAGCAGCACCACTGGACTTATGGCAGCACAGGACACCACCACTGGACTTATGGCAGCACAGGACTCCACCACTGGACTGATGCCGCACAAGACAGCACCACTGCACTGGACTAGACTTATACAGCAGCACTGGACTTATGGCAGCACAGGACACCACCACTGTGACTGGACTGATGCAGTACAAGACTCCACCACTAGACTGATGCAGCACAAGACACCACTGGAATTACACAAAAGAGCAGGTTGCCACCCCACGCGCCACACCACTTTCCCGCACAGACACTTAGAAGACACGTCCTCTCACTACACTCTCCATGACTGGAGTGAAAATGGCGGCAACACGTGGCTCCTTATATGGGATCAAAAACTTGTGAGAAACCAACAGCGGGATGATGATGTTTTGCCTCGTTCTGGTTTCCGAGTCTTGCGGGAAATCCTGAGCCGGACTCGGATCCGGTCTTGGTATGTGATGTTCGGTAGGGTTCGGTTCTCAGGGAACCGAACCTGCTCATCCCTATTTAAAACTGTACGGCACTATTATCTTTTCCCCTTTATTTAGTGGTCAGATACATATAGTGTACATCCAGACAAAATAAAATGCAATGTTTTCACTTCAACTCTGAAATAACTTATTCTCCCTCATCTCAGATCAGTTTTACACTTATTTCTTTCTGATGGGAAACAAGAGAGCTCATTATAGACAGAGTCATGTGATCGACAAGAGCTGTCTCTCCATACAACCTACTTTGTCCCCTGTAACTTAGCACAAGTCCAGCAAGTCATACTCCTCTCTGTGCTTGTAAAGTGTTTCCTAATTACAGGTAGCTGCCGTGTCTTCCCACACCCTCCATTCTGCTCATCAAAAGTCAGCACTGACAAAACATTCTCTCCCCTGAAACTTCCTCTCCCATTCAGACACCACCAATTGCTCTAAATGGATTATTGAACCCATGACACTTCTTCATGTTTTCATTTAAGGTTATTTACTACAGTATCAACGCTGGTCTCTCACATGCTTTTAAGTCACATTTTCCTGCCCTATAAAGGCAAAGCATCAGGATTTTTTGGATGTTTTTTAAAGAACATCTACTGTATAATAGTTTTTTTTCTATCTGTTACCTTGACTACAGTAGTTTCATTATTCAGATATCAAAAAGTGGTATTTCTCTTGACCAGGATGAAATTAGTAAAAATTTACTTCTTATTGGCCTACCTAGAAACAACTAGCACAGACTTGGACACCAGGGTTATATAATACTTAAATCTGTGACCTAATAACATTTGATTATAATAAACTAGTGCTCCATTTTGTAAAATAAATCAAATAGTGCCTCCAATGAAAATAAATAAAACAATCCTCCCAGGCAACTGCCCTTACACTTGCTGCAGACGCTGGCAGAGATTGACAGCACAACTTGGGAGGTGCACACGGGCCCCCTCCTCTCTACGGCGCTGTAGAAACCGGCATTGCGAAAAACATTGCGCCCGCCATGATCGAAAGACCAATGTGGCTACTGCGCATGGACCCAGGGGCCTGTGTGCATAGCACATATTGCACTCATTATAAAACCGCCAATGCCTCAGAGAGTGCTGCGGGTTCCTGAGGAAGGTATGGGTTCCTGAGGAAGGTGTTGGTTCCTGAGGAAGATGTGGGTTCCTGAGGAAGGTGTGGGTTCCTGAGGAAAGTGTGGGGGCCTCAGAGCGGATGTGTGCTCGCCAGCTCCTGTAGTTACGCTACTGTCCTGATTGAATCAGGAATTCCCTTAGCCATTAACATGGCAAAAAGCTTGTAGCTGACTATGGAACTTTTAGTCATTTCAACAACCTCATCCAATTTACATTTTTAGCATATGCATGCATTCACACAGCTGATCAATAAGGTGAGTGACTTCCATCAGGTAGGACATCGGACTCCTTTAGTCCTTAACTTTCACAACTTTCTACTTTTGATCACACTGGTACATTTGTGACAACACCATACTTAGCAGATTTTTTTCAGCTGGCAGTCACGTACTAGTCTGCAGAAACTTGGTTTCTATAGAAATAAAATGGACGAGATATTAGACCAAAGGAAATTATTCAAATACTTACCTAAGTTTGAGGATATATACTGTAAACACCCATTTTTAGTTAACTTTTGTTAAGGTTTGGAAAGGGTTAATGACTGACCTAGTCAATTTCCTGATATTGTTAAGGGCAAAGGTGGCAGCAGAAGTGGCTAGGGCGCAAGTGTGACACTTTTCCTTCTCCTCCTACAGAAGTTTTATGCATTTCTCCTTTGGGGGCTAGTACCAAAGAAGGAGTCGGGTAAGTTCAGGCTGACACAGCATTGGCCTTATACGGACGGGCACTTCGTGAACGACGCAGGAGTAATCAATCTTTCAGGCAGGCTCTTTGTATGATCCAAGGGTTTGGGAGAAGGGCATTATTGTTGAAGGATATTAAATCTATCTTTTGGCTGCTGCCCCTTCGTCCTGATTCTTTATTAATGTATCTGGGTTTTAAATTTGAAGGCTTATATTATATAGATAAGTGTCTACCATTTGTTGTTCGATTTCTTGTGCCTTCTTACAGTTTTTTAGCTAAGTCTTGCAGTTATGTCGGCTGCATTGTCTGGCATTTTCTTTATCCCTCGTTTGAGGGGTTTGGTTGACCCAACCAAATAATTTGTACTTTCCAAGGCATTGAAAGGATGGGCACAGGAGCAAGCTGGTCCTGGTAATTTCTACAGGCCAATTGATCTGAGCCTCCTCGAGGATCTATCCATTGCAGTTTCTCTGGTTGCCATAGACAAATATGAGGCCTCTGTTTTTAATTAGGCATTGTTGTTGGCTTTATTTGGAGTATTTAGGGTAGGTGAGTTAGTGGCTGTTAATACAACCTCAGGGCTGTTGGTTAATGTCATTATTAAATTAGCTTTCATTTTGTGTAAAATTCATTAGTGTTAAATGGATCAGTTTGCTAGGGTGTGGTGGATTTCTGCTCCACTGCTTTCAGATCTTGTAGTTAGTCTGCTGGTTTTGGGAGAGGGCTTTTCAAGTTGCAGCTGGCAGGTATTGCTCAATGGCTTATCCATTCCGACCTTTTGCTACTGTCCAAGCTCCAAAACACGAGTTGTGTCATAAATGCTTAATTGTTTTAAGTTTGCCAGTGGATCACTATGGCAGCCATTCATGTAAAATAGGTGTGGCTACTTACTTATTATTTACATCATACATCTCACAGTACTTGGTAATCCTCTCAATGTCAAGGTTTCCTGGCCACTATGGAACCCGTCATCAGGACCGAGGAGAAGCTTAATTGTCATAGCTTATCCATAAGGATGTGAAAGGGAACAAAATAATATTCCCTTTCACATTCTTACGATAAGCTATGACAATTGTTTAATACATATGTGCTCCTTCTCCTCAGTCCTGACGACGTGGTCCATAGCGGCCCGGAAACGTTGACATTGAGAGGATTACCAAGTTTTGCGAGCTATATGATGTAAAAAATCTGCTTGTGCAATTTCTCCATGTTTTATAAAACCACATTGATTTAAAATTAATCCTGGAGCGCCGTGTTTTCAGCCAGTACAATCACTGTCTGATTTGGAGTTATATATATATTTCAAAAGTTTAAAGACCATGAATAGAATAAAGCATGTATTCACTTATATGAACAGTGAATACACATAAAAGACAGATCACAAATCTGTATCATCAGTAATATACAATGAAACAGCATAAAATCTTTGACATTGCATCAACAGTTATACTGATTGTATAGAATGATCTTCTGGTTCAAGCTTTTTCCAGAATCCAATTAGATCTGTTGATGAAAACCAAACGTGTTTCTTTCATAGCACTTCATCAGGGGTCTAATATCAAATTGCAGAAAGATGGATGCCTATTTATATGGATGTCAGTCGTAAGGTATGGACAGAGCAGTGATACTACAGATGTCCAATAGAAAACAAATCAGTACACCTACTCCGCAAGGTATATATATTAAAAATAGCAGCTCAAAAGCAGGTCGCTGTAAACCGGCTCTTCCACAGCATGTTCTCTTTAAACAGCAATATATATATATATATATATATATAAATATATATATATATATATATATATATATATATATTGAATTTTTGTGTTTATTTTTTACTTGCAGTTCATTCAAACTGTGTTGCTCACAGGGCACGTGATCAAAGTGCCAGTGACGTGCGGTGTGGTGAGGCAGGTGAGGCAGAGCCTTTCCTGTCATAATAACGTTTGTGCCAGAGTTTTGACTGTATAAAGTACAGTATATGAAAAATACAAATACCGTATATACTCGAGTATAAGTCGACCCGAATATAAGCCGAGATACCTAATTTTACCACAAAAAACTGGGAAAAATTACTGACTCGAGTATAAGCCTAGGGTGGGAAATGTACGGTGCCAGGGGTTTTCATGCTCAGGGTGTCATGCTCGTTGCCAGGGGTTTCATGCGGTAGGTGTTATGCTTGTTGCCAGGGGGTAATGCTTGTTGCTAGGGTTGTGCCCCCAGTGCCACATATACCCCCAGTAACAGATATCCCCCACAGTGCCAGATAAAAACATGCCGCCGTTGCTTTGCCCCCAGTAGTTATGCCCCTTCTTTGCCCCCAGTAGTTGTGCCCCCTCTTTCATTGCCCCCAGTAGTTATGCCCTCTCTTTCTTTGCCCCCAGTAGTTGTGCCCCCTTTCATTGCCCCCAGTAGTTGTGCCCCCTTTCATTGCCCCCAGTAGTTGTGCCCCCTTTCATTGCCCCCAGTAGTTGTGCCCCCTTTCATTGCCCCCAGTAGTTGTGCCTCCTTCTTTCTTTGCCCCCTGTTGCAGTGCCCCCTTCTTTCTTTGCCCCCTGTTGCAGTGCCCCCTTCTTTCTTTGCCCCCTGTTGCAGTGCCCACTTCTTTCTTTGCCCCCTGTTGCAGTGCCCCCGTCGCCGCTTACAAACACACAAACACACACAAAAACAATACTTACCACTGCCCCGCTCCTGCTTCCCGACCGCTTCTTCTGCTGCTGCGCTGCTCCACTCCGTCCGTCCGCTCGCTCCGTCCGTCCGTCCGCCCACTCCGTCCGGCCGCCGCTCTGTCCGGCCGCCCGCTCCCCGGCACCCGATCATCTCTATGGGAGAGACGTCATGACGTCTCTCCCATAGCAACGCGCACAGACACTAGAGGTCAATAATGACCTCTAGTGTCTGTCCTGGAGCCGGCTGCAGCGGACGCCCACACAGCCCACGGCGTCTGCTGCAGCCATTGACTCGAGTATAAGCCGAGGGGGGCTTTTTCAGCATAGAAAAATGTGCTGAAAAAGTCGGCTTATACTCGAGTATATACGGTAATATGTTACAAATATCTGCTTTGTATTATTCTAATCATTTTTATGGTCAAATCTCTGGAGTAAAAAGTGTATCTTTTCTGCACATCTCTGATCAAAACCCATCACATTTCCAGGAGTTTTTACTGCTGCACCTTTATATAATGCCCACATGAACCATTTGGCTCATATATTAAGTGTAAATCTGGATCTGCTACTAATCAGTGCCTCCTGAGTAATTTACCACCCGCACGTCCCTGCAAAGCACACTATGGTAAAGTGCACCAAATAGTACAAACAAAATAAATATATATATATATATATATATATATATATATATATACAAAACAGGTGAACAGGCACTCCCAGATATGGTTTACATACGCACCGGTGCCATCCCAGGAGGAATTTTCAAATAGTAGGAAGAAGGAGCGGCACTCAGCGACTTGAAATCACAAACTTGTATTTAAACAACACATGGAAAAACCGACGTTTCGGGGCTCACATGCCCCTTTGTCAAGGTTGTACACCTTGACAAAGGGGCATGTGAGCCCCGAAACGTCGGTTTTTCCATGTGTTGTTTAAATACAAGTTTGTGATTTCAAGTCGCTGAGTGCCGCTCCTTCTTCCTACTATTTATTTATATATATATATATATATATATATATATATATATATATATATACAGAGAGAGTGAGAGAGAGCATATATAGTCCACACTCACATTTTTAGATCCAAATGCTGGGATGCCATCCAATGAGGGTGACCCAAATGAGTCACCACTCCAATAAAGTAATAATAATGAAGTGCAGAAAAAGCTGTCTTTTTTAGCATTCTCTGTCAGTCGATCTTACCAATACTCTTTGGTTAAGTCTAGAGTGGCTAAGTACCTTGCTGTTCCTAATCTTTTAATAAGTTCATCTATGCGAGGCACTGGGTAGGCATCGGACTTTTGCCGAGGTGTCCTACGGCCGACCCGGCAAGGGGGGTGGGCAGGGGGCTGACATCAACCGACCGCATAGCCCTGCATGCTAATATTGTCCATATTGGCTTAATAAACAAGTCGGCACCAACGATGAACGACCGCGGGGCCGTGCATCGTTGATCGTTGGTGCCTACATACTGAAAGATATGAACAATTTCTCTTGTTCATTATTGAATGAGATTGTTCATATCAGCCGCACACATCAGCAAGTGTGTAGGGCCCTTAAGATACATTATTCAACTGACAGAAATCATTGCAAAGCACAAACTCCCATTAGGTTTCGGAATGACCACAATGGGACTTGACCACTCAACATGGAACTGTTCACTTACAGCCAACGCCAAAATGTTTACATTTCTTTAGACACTGATTCCCATTGTGCTTCTGGCATTATGTATGGCTTCAGTTGACCTTAACCTGAGTCATTGATTATATCATGTTTAATGACTGTTGTTTTATCTGTTATGTCTGAAAATAAAACTCTATTTCTTAAGAGAAATTATTTTGCCTCCTGCATTGTAACAGTGAAGAGGATTTTAGCTATTGTTGCTTCATAAACCAAAGGTACTGGATTTACTGATGGGACTGAGATGGGACTGGGACTAGCTACGTTATCCTTCCAAGGTTTTATAAGCTGTCCATGGTAGATCTGATCTGGCTTTCTTTTCCTGGGCTGGTACACTTTCTAATTAGCCTTCCACACTTTTCCTAGGATTTTAAAGGGTCCTTGCCACTTATCCAAAAATTTAATTTCTACTGTGGGAACCAAAACAAGCACTTTGTCCCCAGGAACAGAGACGTGCAACTAGACATTATATCTGTATCCACTTGCATTGCCTGTCGGACCTGTTTCAAGTGCTCTCTCACTATCTGCACCACTGCAGCCATTCTTTCCTGCATCTGAGAAACATGCTCTAGAACGGTTTTCTAAGGACTGGATTGCCCCTCCCTTGTCTCATTTGCAATGTCCGGCAATCCCCTTTGGTGTCTCCCAAACAACAAATCAAAAGGTGAATACCCCAAAGAGGATTGGGGAACTTCTCTAATAGCCAGCACTATATAAGGTCTCTTCCACACATAAAAAAGACTAATAGAAAACTAGTGTCAAAAATCTTGTGCATTGCAATCATAATCCTGATCCTCTGTCTTAAGAAATATACAGTACAACATTTTAATATTTAATTTTCTGTTGTCACCCATGCTTACATGTAAGGCAGTGAAAATCAATTCATAGGTATTGATTAAGACTGTATGGGAATTACAGTGTATTGTTTAAAACCTATTGTGAAGCCTCATTGATTTACTGTGACAAGGTCAAGTAGGAGGGTGAAGAATAGATGGAGAAGTTGAGAACACTGAGCCTCTCTGGTGGGAACTATAGCAGGCAAATGGAACCTTACCAAGGTCAAGCAACTAATAGGTCAGAAGCAGTGATAGAACAGCTGACAAGGGAATACACAGGTAGATGGTTGTGTTTAACTCATTTCTTCTTCATAAGGATCGCTCCCACATTCCTCGCTAAGCCACATGGGACTGACCTCAGTATTTTTTATTTATTGAAGTGCTAGAGTTATGTGGCAGCCCTGATCAAACTGCATTCCCCACTGGAAGTGGAAAGAAGTTAATTCAACCTCTGCAGGCTACAAAGTACAGTATGGGATTGATACTGTGCCCTAAATAACATGTGTAAAATGTGACCACTAAACAAACTACAATTGTGTGCATATGCAAATTTGCCAATTTTTGATAAATCTCTATGTTATGTGTTATGTCTGTCACTTTCTAATGTGGACTATACATTCCCTCTTTTTTAAACTTAGCATAAAAAAGATTATATTTTAATATTATAATTTACATAAGAGTGCCGCCAAAAACATGAGGTTCCTCTTTCTTTGTTTCCTGTTACAATTATTACTAACTCTCTGGAATGCACCTCTACTTGAGATACCCTTCACTGGGGATCAACCTCATTGACTAATTTACATTATTACTGCGGACTTTCATTTAATGCTTGCACTCTAACAGATAGCAATCGGTACCTGTGTTTAGGTTTTCCCCAGAGCCGGCCCTAACCAATATGATGCCCTAGGCAAGATTTTAACTGGTGCCCCCTAGCACCACCGCTGGTTCCGCCTCTGAGCTTGCACCTCTTTCCCAGCACCATCACCCCTCATCCATAGCAGTCCTTATTTTGGTGTTTGTACCCCCTATATTTTAAATAGGAACAGTTCGTACATTTGGCGCACAGCCCAAAAAAGTGTGTTTTTGCTGGCAAGGGGCATGGCCACACAATGACCCCAATTCCAATTACGCCACATAGTACTGCAACTTTATTCACATCATGCGATAGTGTCCATAATTCATATTACATCTCACAGTAGTATCACTTTACCTTATAAACGTTACTCCTCACAGTAGAGCTCCTTATTAACATTACATCACACTGAATTGATCCTTATTCACATTACACCACACCCTATTGCTCTTTATTCACATTAGATGACACAGTAGTGCCCTTTCTATATGCAACGCCACATAGTAGAGCATCTTATACACATAATGCCACACATTAGTAATGCATTTATACACATAATACACACAGTAATGCCCCTTACACATATGAGATATATTATTAATGTCCTTATAAACATAATGCGCCTTACACATTATGACAACCTTTATTAATGCCCTTTTACACATAATGTCCCTTACACATATGCTGCACATTATTAATGCCCTTATACACATAATGACACACATAGTGCCCCCTACACATTTGCTGCACATTATTAGTGCCCCTATACACATAATGACACACATACAGTAGTACCGTTACACATATGCCGCACATTATTAATGCTCTTATACACATAATGACACACATAGTGCCCCTTACACATATGTTGCACATTATTAATGCCCTTATACACATAATGACACACATAGTGCCCCTTACACATATGTTGCACATTATTAAAGCATTTTTACATGACACACATAATGCTCCTTACACATATTCCAAACACTACTGCACAACCAACCCACTCACATGCACACAGCACTCACACTGCCACTAACACTGTACCTCTGCCTCTGCTTGGAAACAGATGTGTGCTCATAAATCTTGCCTCAATGCTAACATCGGGCACCTTTTTTTAATTGCATTGCTATGTGGCTAGGATGCACAAGCAGCTTCTGCTGATTAAAATGATATGCAGCATGCCTATATACTGTGTGAGACTGTGGCTGTATCTGCATATGAAATGCTACACACAATATAGGCATGCTGCATATCATTTTAATCAGCAGAAACTGCTGATGCCCCTATGCATATCAAATGCCCTAGGCAACTGCCTAGTTTGCCTATGCTATGGCCGGCTCTGGTTTTCCCAATTCCCCTTCCTTCAAGTATTGCTTCTCTGGGCTGTCAGATTTGCTGCTCCAGGGGGAGCAGAGTCTGTGAACCATGGAAGCAGTCTAGTGCCGGTTTCCCATGCGGTTGAAGGAGAAGCAGCTGCTGCAGGCGGTGGGGCTGGGGCTGGCTGCCCTGCTCTTTATGCCCAATGTGGATCTGTGGTCTCTATACAGGGAGTGTCAGCTGGAGAGCACTGCCAGGGACAGCAACGGGGCTCAAGGGGAATGATAGGTACGTGTGTCTCCATGTTAATGTAATACTAACCTGTTAAAGCTTTGTGTGAGTGTCAAACTGAAATGAATGTCCCACAGAACTCAGAGTGTGTGTCACAGTCAGTACAATGGTATAATCAGCTATGTGTGGATGTGTCTAGAACACAATAGAATCTGGATTGAGTGTGGTGTATCACAGAGCTGAGTGTAAGCTCCCGATGTGTGAGTGTACTGTAGAGCTGATCAAGCTCTTAGAGTGTGTCTCTCAGATCTGATTGTAAGCTCCTTAAGTGTGAGTATCCCACAGTGCTGATCAAAAGTAGAGTGCTGTATGCTGCTGAGTGTAAGCACCTGTAGTTTGAGTATACAATAGACTTGAGTGGGAGTACCTTCAAGAGTTGACTATAATCACCTGGAGAATGAAAGACCCACAGAGTTGACTCTGGGTTTTCACAAATGAATTGCTCAGGTGTTACAGTTATGCAGCTTTCCTCATGTAATTTAATGCTGCATCCAGTTTCTTGGTGGGTAACCTGCAGCATTATATAACACTAGAGATGGGCGGGTTCGGATCTCAGAGATCTGAACATTTCCCCTTCCCCCCAGAACTTCATGATCTGAGTCAGGAACCAAGTCCAGCTCGGGACTTCCCGCCAGACTCAGATCCCAGAACGAAGCAAAATGTCATCATCCCACTATCAGATTGTTGCGAGTTTTGGATTCCATATAAGGAGGCTCGCATTGCCGCCATTTTCACTCCAGACTTGGCGAGTGAGGGAGACAGACCTCTGTCTCTCTGTCGGTGGTGGCATTGGGTGGGGTCAGTGTGTGCTCTTTAGTGGTGCTATCCTTTGTGCTGTTAGGAGTGCTGTCCTGTGGTGTCCTGTGCTGTTAGGGGTGCTGTACATGGGTGTTACTGTCCTGTCACTGTGCTGTACAGGGGCACTGTACTGTGTGCTGTAAAATTAAAGGGGTGTTGTTGTTGTTGTTGTTGTTGTTGTTGTTAAAATACAGATGTGCTGGTCCTGTCCTGTATGCTGTAAATACAGGAGTGTTGATAAAATAAAGGTACACTGGCCCTTTCCTGTATGCTGTAAAAATACAGGGGTGCTGTGAAAATACAAGGGTGCTGGCCCGGTCCTGTATGCTGTAAAAATAAAGGGGTGTTGTTGTTAAAATACAGGGGTGCTGGTCCTTTCCTGTATACTCTAAATACAGGGGTGTTGTTAAAATAAAGGTACACTGACCCTGACCTGTATACTGTAAAAATACAGGGGTGCCTTGAAAATAAAGGTGCACTGGCCATGTACTGTATGCTGTAAAAATACAGTGGTGCTGTGAAAATAAAGGTACACTGGAGCTGTCCTGTATGCTGTAAAAATACAGGGGTGCCTTGAAAATAAAGGTGCACTGGCCCTGTACTGTATGCTGTAAAAATACAGGGGTGCCTTGAAAATAAAGGTGCACTGGCCCTGTACTGTATGCTGTAAAAATACAGGGGTGCTGTGAAAATAAAGGTACACTGGAGCTGTCCTGTATGCTGTAAAAATACAGGGGTGTTGTGAAAATACAGGGGTGTTGTGTCCCTGTCCTGTATGCTGCAAAAATACAGGGGTGCTGTGAAAATAAAGGTACACTGGCCCTGTCCTTTATGCTGTAAAAATACAGGTGTGCTGTGAAAATAAAGGTACACTGGCCCTGTCCTGTGTGCTGTAAAAATACAGAGGTGATGAGAAAATAAATGGGCGCTGTCCTGTGAAATGGAGAACAAACATTTGGAGGAGAAAATAGTGAAAGATCAGGAACCACTTCCAGTTCCTAGTACTAGTGCTGAAGCTGCTGCTACCACCAGTCATGACATTGACGATGCAATTCCATCAACGTCATCTGCTAAGGCCGATGCCCAATGTCATAGAGGGCAAGTAAAATCCAAGAAGCAAAAATTAATAACCAAAAAAAAAAAAATTATCTGATGAGAAACGTAAAATTGGCAATAAGCCATACACAACACAAATTGTCAAGGAAAGGGTAAGGCCTTCGCTTATGTTCATGACTGGTGGTTCAGCTTATCATGAAGATGATAGCCCTCCTCCCTCTTGAAAAATTTAAAAAATAAAGCTTGCTAAAGCATACAAAACAACAACTGTGCATTCAGACTCAGAGATATCATAAAATCCCCAAGGAGAGTCCAAGTGTGTCTGCGGTTGCGATGTCTAGGCCTGACCTTACCAAGACTTTATGGGAAGAGGAGGCTCCTACCACCATTTGCAAGACCTCTGCAAGTGCTGGGAGGAGCACCGCCAGTCCAGTTGCTGATATTGAGATTGAGGATGTCACTGTAGAAGTACACCAGGATGAGGAGGATATTGGTGTAGCTGGCACTGAGGAGGAAGTTGACGTTGAGGATTCTGATAGTGATGTAGTTTGTTTGAATAAGGCACCAGTGGAGACAGTTGTTGTCCATGGGTGAAAAAGCCCATTGTCATGCCAGGGCAAAATACCAAAAAAACTACTTTACCAATTGACTCTCTGCGCTATTTATTATGGTATGGCTGATGTTCAAATGATCAATCTACAAATTTTACTATATTTCATATGTTTTAATATACATAAAAAATTAGACCGGTCTAAGATATCTTAACAATATAAAACAATAATAATCAGTATTATCAAAATACTATAAAATTAACTCAAGGAGGTGGAGCCAAGCTAATCCATGTACAGTTCTCAAAATGGACAAATTAATTTAACTGTATTTCAGTCCGCATAATATATTTGTTAAAATGCACAATAATTTGTTTCTATAACCCATGTAAAGATGTAAGTTCCTTAGATGTTTATTATGAAAAAGCAATGTTCCATATTTAACTGCTTGTCAGCAAAGACAGAAATAGAGCATGAAAATGCGCTCCTGGACGGAGCCTTACGTGTAGTAACCGTCTGTGTTCTATATCGCAAAATGAAGCCCCAAAGGTAAGTGTAGCGGTCCCGGTTCAGGGGATCAAGCGTCTGCAATGACGCCCGCTAATGACGAGGATGTCCAGCCGCGGGGAACAACAAGACCGCACCGTACTAGTGCTGCTTGCAAGCACCCAGGTCCCGGTCTCTCTCCTCTCAATTGCTGACGGGCTGATGTTAATGGCGATGAACAGCAATACAGATGGGTTCAAAGAAATTATATGTGTCCAAAATCCACACTACTGACGCGTTTCGCTCCTTTTACAGAAGCTTTATCCAAAAAAGCCACCTCTTTACTATGGAATTATTTCTTCACAAAATAGAACAACAGGTGTCAAGCCATGTGTTGCCTTTGTCAATCCATAATAAGTAGGGGTAAGGACGTTAACCACCTAGGAACATCCTCTCTTATATGTCACCTGCAGCGCATTCATCATAAATCATTGTCAAGTTCAGAAACTTTGGTTAATAGCGTAAGCAGTCCACTGACACCTAAATCCCTTTTTCCTGTCATATTGAAGCTACTGCAATCCACACCACCAACTCCCTCAACGTCAATTTCCTCCTCAGTCAGGAACGGAAGTAGTCCTGCAGGCCATGTCAGTGGCATGACTAACAAGTCCTCTCCTATCTGGATTTCTCCAGATGATCCTTGAGTGCTACGCCTACTGCTGATGCTGCTGTTGTTGTTGTTGGGAGTCGATCGTCATCCCAGAGAGGAAGTTGGAAAACCACTTGTACTAATTTAACTAAGCAATTTACTGTCCAACAGTCCTTTACGAGGAAGATTAAATATGACAGCAATCACACTGTTGCAAAGTGGATTACTGAAGCCATAACAACTATGCTGGTGTTAGACATGCGTCCAGTATCCGCCATCAGTGCAGTGGGATTTAAACAGTTGATGGACGTACTGTATCGCCGGTACCAAATCCTGTCTAGAGTCCACTTCACTATGCAAGTTATTTTCGGACTTTACAGGGACATTAAGAAAAGTGTCCTCAAAAATGTGGTTGTACCCACTGTCCACTTAACCACTGACATGTGGACAAGTGGAGCAGGGCAAACTAAGGACTACATGAATGTGACAGCCCACTGGGTAGATGTATTGCCTTCCACAGCAACATCAGCAGCAGCAGCATCTCACAAACGCCAACTCGTTCCTAGGCAGGTTACGCTGTGAATCACTGGTTTCCATTAGAGGCATACCGCTGACAACCTCTTACATAAAAAGAGGGACATCATCGCACAATGGCTTACCCCAATTAGACTCTCCTGGGGATTTGTGATATAGTACAATGCCACCAACATTGTGCATGCATTACATCTGGGCAAATTCCAGCACGTCCAATATTTTGCACACACAATTCATTTGGTGGTGCATAATTTTTTGAAAAATGACAGGGGCGGGCAGGAGATGCTATCGGTGGCCCAAAAAACTGCGGGCCACTTTCGACATTCAGCGACTGCGTGCCGAAGACTGGAGCACCAGCAAATGCTCTTGAACCTGCCCTGCCATCACCTGAAGCAAGAGGTAGTAACGAGGTGGAATTCAACCCTCTATATGCTTCAGAGGATGGAGGAGCAGCAAAAGGCCATTGAAGCCTATACATCCACCTATGATATAGGCAAAGGAGGGGGACTCAAGTGCAGTGGAGAATGATTTCCATGTTGTGGAAGGTTCTCCAACCCTTCAAACTTGCCACACATGAAGTCAGTTCAGACACTGCTAGCTTGAGTCAGGTCATTCCCCTCATCAGGCTTTTGCAGAAGTAGCTGGAGAAATTGAAGGAGGAGCTAATATGGAGCGATTACGCTAATTATGTGGGACTTGAGGATGTAGCCCTTCATTCGCTTTGCCAGGATTCAAGGGTGGTCAATCTGTTGAAATCAGATACTACATTTTGGCCACCATGCTAGATCCTAGGTTTTAAGCCTACGTTGTATCTCTCTTTCCGGCAGACACAGGTCTGCAGAGGTGCAGAGACCTGCTGGTGAGAAAATTGTCAGCTCAAGCGGAATATAACCCGTCAACGGCTCCTCCTTCATTATCTCCCGCAACTGGGGCTGCAAGGAAAAGAATACAATTTCCTAGCCAACCTGCTGCCGGTGATGCAGAGCAGTCAGGAGCAAGTGTTGATATCTGTTCTGGACTGAAGGAGCTGTCAACAATTACTGACATGTCTACTGTCACTTCATATGATGCTGTCACCATTGAAAGATTGGTGGAGGATTATATCAGTGACAGCATCCAAGTAGGCATGTAAGACAGTCCGTATGTTTACTGTCAGGAAAAAGAGGCACTAACTGGCTTTATTTTATCTAAGTTGCCCCAGCTCCAGGTGTACTTGGTACCTTGTCAGCGATCGGCGTAGGAGGTAACTACAAAAGCGGAGAAGATGATGATCATCAAAATGAATTATAAATTCCTCCAGGAAGACCTTTACCAGCAATTGCCTCCAGAAAGTACACAGGGACCTGTGATGGTGGATTCCAGTGGAGATCAATTAAAACTCTGAGGATGAGGATGTAAACACTGAAAGGGGTGAGGAATCGGAGGATGAGGACAACATGCTGCCTCTGTAGAGCCAGTTTGTGCAAGGAGAGATTTAATGCTTCTTTTTTGGTGGGGGCCCAAACAAACCAACCATTTCAGGCACAGTCGTGTGGCAGACCCTGTCGCTGAAATGATTGGTTTGTTAAAGTGTGCATGTCCTGTTTATACAACATAAGGGTTGGTGGGACATCCAAAGGACAATTCCATCTTGCACCTCTTTTTTTCTTTGCATTACAGTACTGTATGTGCTCTTTGGGGCCTAGTTTTTAAAACTACCATCCTGTCTGCCACTGCGGTGCTACTCCTAGATGGGCCAGTTGTTTGTGCCGGACACTTGTGTCGCTTAGTCATCCAGCTACCTTGGTGCAACCTTTTGGCCTAAAAACAATAATGTGAGGTATGAGGTGTTCAGAATAGACAGGAAATGAGTGGAAGTTAATGTTATCGAGGTTAATAATAATGTAGGAACAAAAAAAACAAACAAATTTTGTGATTTTAGCTGTTTCAGTTTGGAAGTGGTTCCTTCAGTGGATCAATCAATGTTCAATATGTGGGGATGAATTAAGGTTCAGGAAGTCAAAACGAGGTTCCCTACAATTTTCCCTCACCAAAAATCACCCAAGATAAAAGAAAAATCAGACATATATAGTACAAGATTTTCTTTTTACTTCTTAAATATTAAAATAATATACAGCATTGTAAAACCAATAAATACAAACACATGTCTGAATACAAACAGTTGGAATAAATTCCACCCTCACCTTTAGCAAAAGGTGTGAGCTCTGGGTGGAATTCACATATATCAGAACATGGCAGATATTGATTGGTGAATCCTATACGTTTCATCTTTAACAGCCTTCATCAGGGGTATACACCTTATTAGGGATGAGAAAAAAAAGGGGAGGAACAATATATTAATATCTTTGATATTCAAGATTTATATCTTTGGTTTTTAGACCATCACATACCGATTGAATATCGGGTTTGCTGTAAGATCACACTCACTGCTTGAGTCAGTTTCTGAAGACCGCTGATCTATAATAAATAGATCCTAATTATGAATCAATTGATATCGTAACAAATAACAAAAGGAAAAGGGAAAAAGGGCATATCATAACAAGAAGTAGTGTCACAGTTGCTCCATAATGGACTTTTCTTAATTAGAAAAACATCAAAGATGGCAACCCAAAAGGATTGCCCTAAAGGGGGAAAAGTTATAGTGTAAATAACGGGTCAGAATATCGAATGTTTCAACTCATGGGATTCACCATAAATTATAGACATTTACATACCTATATAAGTATAACACTTCCAATCTTGTGACAGAGATAATTCACTGGTATACTGTAACAGATTCGTACTGATATACCATAAATATGGTCACAGTGATACAGAAATCTAAAACAAAAAAAGGGAAGGTTTCATATTTGATCCAGGATGCTATAAATAAATATACCATTTTTTTCCGCCCACCCATTAATGAACACAAGCATTCAAACAGACTATCAGTATAGATTTTTAAGATCTGGTGATATATCTTCAATTTTTTTCTCCACTAAAACAGATACATAACCATCAACAGTGATATACAGTGGAAAACGTCAAGTGGATTGTACATGGGAAGATGTTTGGGTTACACCCAATACTTCCTCTCTAAAATGCATTCTACCGTCAGGTGGTCTGCATACAGGAAGTTCCTTATATGGCCCGAGTATTATGGGTAATTAGGCTAATTAGCAGCGTTTGACCACCTTCTAAATCCAAATTTTTATTTACTAACCTTCCTGTACAGCTAAAGCAACGCCATATGCACAGGATAGATTAGGGAATTTAATTCACACTACAAATATGTTATTAATTTATTGTTATTCATTTTACACTTAGAGGAAGTGATGTCATTCTAGAAACCATATAAATATCTGAACAGGTAACACATCAGTCATTCTATTCTGACTGGTGATCAATACACATGTTTGATTTGGAGCCTGTAAGTACTCAGACCTAATTTTGTCCACCTCTTTCATTGTTTTATTTTTCAAGTGAACTTTGTATGTGATTTATATCACTGTTGATGGTAATGTATCTCTTTTATTGGAGTAAAAATTGAAGATATATCACCAGATCTTAAACATCTATACTGAGTGACAGTCTGAAAAATAGGGCATACCAGTGCTGGCAGTAATAATTATGTGCAAAGGACGGTGTGCTTCATATAAAAAATAATAGCAATTTATTAATACAATACGTATTAAAACAACAGGAATAAATGCATATTTGTGCTGATAGCAGCAAACGCATGTATAGATATCTCCCTAAATGGATCACTCGTGCAAGTCCACTCTTATATGTAGTAGGTTGTCGACTTCTTATTGGCTATGATAGTTTCCATAGTCACTGCAGAGCAATCATATTTACCGGATACCTAAAGTTGGTGTCCCTTGGTTGCATCAGCCTTAGGAAAAGTCTATTTGTAGCTGCAGGGATAACCCGGAATGATGCTGAAGTGTGAAGTTCAAATCATGGCTGGATGTCCAATTAATAGCCAAGATAGTTGACAAAAGTCCCAATATATAGGATATGGAGTGGGATCCAGGTAGGAATATAGTAAAGGGCTCAACGCGTTCCACTGGTAACAATAGGATCCAGCTTCCTCAGGAGCTCCTGAGGAAGCTGGATCCTATTGTTATTAGTGATGAGCGGGTTCGGTTCCTCGGGATCTGAACCCCCCCGAACTTCACCCATTTTACACGGTTCCGAGGCAGCCTCGGATCTTCCCGCCTTGCTCGGTTAACCCGAGCGCGGCCGAACGTCATCATCCCGCTGTCGGATTCTCGCAAGATTCGTATTCTATATAAGGAGCCGCGCGTTGCCGCCATTTTCACTCGTGCTTTGGAGATGATAGCGAGAGGACGTGGCTGCGTTCTCTCAGTTTCTGTGTTCAGTGTGCTGAAAATATCTGTGCTCAGTGTGCTGCAAATATCTGTGCTTAGTGTGCTAGCAAATATCTGTGCTCAGTGTGCTGAAAATATCTACGTTCTCTGCCTGAAAAACGCTTCATATCTGTGCTGCATTGTAGTATATAGTAGGAGGACAGTGCAGAATTTTGCTGTGACCACCAGTATATATATAGCAGTACGGTACAGTAGTCCACTGCTCTACCTCTGTGTCATCAAGTATACTATGCATCCATACCTGTGCTGCATTTTAGTTGTGCGCAGTATATAGTAGGAGGACAGTGCAGAATTTTCCTGACCACCAGTATATATATAGCAGTACGGTACAGTAATCCACTGCTCTACCTCTGTGTCGTCAAGTATACTATGCATCCATACCTGTGCTGCATTTTAGTTGTGCGCAGTATAAAGTAGGAGGACAGTGCAGAATTTTGCTGACCACCAGTATATAATATATAGCAGTATGGTACAGTAGTCCACTGCTCTACCTCTGTGTCGTCAATTATACTATGCATCCATACCTGTGCTGCATTTTAGTTGTGCGCAGTATATAGTAGGAGGACAGTGCAGAATTTTGCTGACCACCAGTATATATATATATAGCAGTACGGTACAGTAGTCCACTGCTCTACCTCTGTATCGTCAAGTAAACTATGCATCCATACCTGTGCTGCATTTTAGTTGTGCGCAGTATATAGTAGGAGGACAGTGCAGAATTTTGCTGACCACCAGTATATATATAGCAATATGGTACAGTAGTCCACTGCTCTACCTCTGTGTCGTCAAGTATACTATGCATCCATACCTGTGCTGCATTTTAGTTGTGTGCAGTATATAGTAGGAGGACAGTGCAGAATGTTGCTGACCACCAGTATATATATATATATATATAGCAGTACGGTACAGTAGTCCACTGTTCTACCTCTGTGTCGTCAAGTATACTATGCATCCATACCTGTGCTGCATTTTAGTTGTGCGCAGTAAATAGTAGGAGGACAGTGCAGAATTTTGCTGACCACCAGTATATATATATAGCAGTACGGTACAGTAGTCCACTGCTCTACCTCTGTGTCATCAAGTATACTACAAAAGTTCAGTACAATGACCCAAAAATCAAAATTAAAAGTGTCTGATGAGAAGCGTAAACTTGCCAATATGCCATTTACGACACGGAGTGGCAAGGAACGGCTGAGGCCCTGGCATATGTTCATGGCTAGTGGTTCAGATTCACATGAGGATGGAAGCACTCATCCTCTCGCTAGAAAACTGCAGTGCTACTCCTAGATAGGCCAGGTGTTTGTGTCGGCCACTTGGGTCGCTTAGCTTAGTCACACAGCGACCTTAGTGCGCCTCATTTTTTCTTTGCATCATGTGCTGTTTGGGGACTATTTTTTTAATCTACCATCCTGTCTGACACTGCAGTACCACTCCTTGATGGGCCAAGTGTTTGTGTCGGCCACTTGGGTCGCTTAGCTTAGTCACACAGCTACCTCATTGCACCTCTTTACTTCTTTGCATCATGTGCTGTTTGGGGACTATTTTTTAAATCTGCCATACTGTCTGAAACTGCAGTGCCACTCCTAGATGGGCCAGGTGTTTTTGTCGGCCACTTGGGTCGCTTAGCTTAGACACACAGCTACCTCATTGCACCTCTTTTTTTCTTTGAATCATGTGCTGTTTGGGGACTATTTTTTAAATCTGCCATCCTGTCTGACCCTGCAGTGCCACTCCTAGATGGGCCAGGTGTTTGTGTCGGCCACTTGGGTCGCTTAGCTTAGCCATCCAGCGACCTCGGTGCAAATTTTAGGACTAAAAATAATATTGTGAGGTGTGAGGTATTCAGAATAGACTGGAAATGAGTGGAAATTATGGTTATTGAGGTTAATAATACTATGGGATCAAAATGACCCCAAAATTCTATGATTTAAGCTGTTTTTGAGGGGTTTTTGTTAAAAAAAAACACCCAAATCCAAAACACACCCGATTCCGCCAAAAAATTTTCAGGGAGGTTTTGCCAAAACGCGTCCGAATCCAAAACACGGCCGCGGAACCGAATCCAAATCCAAAACCAAAACACAAAACCTGAAAAATCTCCGGTGCACATCACTAAAAAAGCGTTGAGCGGAGCGTTACAGCCCCGAAACGTTGGGATATGGAGTGATGTCTCTAATCACGTTATTTGATTTGAAAGCCTACGAGTGCCGCAGTTCTTTTCAGTATGTTGGATTTTCTGTAATTCTGAGGGCACCGGAGCAACTTTTAATGATTGGGTAGGAGTGCCGGTCCATGGACATTTCTTTTTATATATATATATATATATATATAGGAATCCAATAAAAGCGGCACTCGACGGGTCTTCAGTATAAGAAGAATAAATGAATGGCGGAGGAACGCCTGGCAGAGGTTAACGTTTCAGTTTAATACATAAACTTTCGTCAGAACAAAGAAGCAATAGATTGTACATACCTTTATACCTTGAATTCACCATGTGAATCAGACAGCGTGGATGCTGACCGCGGCACCTTCCGGTGACGTCGCGTGAGTGCGACGTGCACTCTGCAGCGCCACTTCCGGTCGGGCCGTAACTAGGAAACAGAATCAACAATACAACACCGTCACCATAACAACAAGATAGCGGATGTCAGCCTCTATTAGTAACACAGATGGAATGGATATCAGGAACCGCAATAAACATACCGATACACATTAATACTATACAGTACACTACTCAGCTGCCAAACTTTAAACTATCGTGCAGCGTGATTGATCAATACCGCACTGGCTATAACTAATGAATCATACTAAAGGAAACAATTCCAATTTAATTGTTCATTCAGTCCCCTGGGTACCAAAGTATCCAGGGAGTGAATCCAGCGTGCCTCCAGCTGGAGAAGTCTCCTTGATCTGTCGCCCCCTCTAATGTTTACAGGTACCTGATCAATAATTTTATATTTGAGAGTAGCCAGACTGTGTTGCATCATTTTAAAATGCCTGGCTACTGGTTGCTCCGAGTCTGATCCTTCAAGCGCATGTCTAATAGACATTCTGTGGGTGGCCATCCTTTCCTTAAAACTGCAGGTGGTCTTACCCACATAGAGGAGTCCGCATGGGCAACGGATGAAGTAAACGACAAATTTACTAGAGCAGGTAAGAACATGCTTGATTGTGAGCCGTTTTCCTGTGTGCGGGTGGGCAAAAGAAGATCCTGCCTCCATGTATCTACACGTAGTGCATCCTGTGCACTTATAGCATCCTGGCCAGCCTGTGTGAGTAGTCTACCTCTGTCCCAATTCATTCGGGTATGTCGCATTTCAGATACAGCGGTTAAAGCCTCATTGGCAATTGATGACCTTATATTACGATTCTTAACTAAGGGTTATCATCATGGAGATCTGATGAAGGCAAAATGTAAGGCTCTTGCAATACCCAGAGAGAAATTGTTGAGTCCCGTCCCAAAAAAATCCATCAAAGACAAAATGGTGTTTGTTCAACAATACCATTCTAATAGTTCACTCAATGTGAGGAGATCAAAAGAATTATGGCCCATTGTCACTAATGACACTGATCTCAGTGGCTTTAAAAATATGACCATACTACCTAGCTACAAACGAGGACGTAACTTAAAAGATCTATTGGTAGTGAATGGCAGATCAAGGAGACTTCTCCAGCTGGAGGCACGCTGGATTCACTCCCTGGATACTTTGGTACCCAGGGGACTGAATGAACAATTAAATTGGAATTGTTTCCTTTAGTATGATTCATTAGTTATAGCCAGTACGGTATTGATCAATCACGCTGCACGATAGTTTAAAGTTTGGCAGCTGAGTAGTGTACTGTATAGTATTAATGTGTATCGGTATGTTTATTGCGGTTCCTGATATCCATTCCATCTGTGTTACTAATAGAGGCTGACATCCGCTATCTTGTTGTTATGGTGACGGTGTTGTATTGTTGATTCTGTTTCCTAGTTACGGCCCGACCGGAAGTGGCGCTGCAGAGCGCACGTCGCACTCACGCGACGTCACCGGAAGGTGCCGCGGTCAGCATCCACGCAGTCTGATTCACATGGTGAATTCAAGGTATAAAGGTATGTACAATCTATTGCTTCTTTGTTCTGACGAAAGTTTATGTATTAAACTGAAACGTTAACCTCTGCCAGGCGTTACTCCGCTGTTCATTTATTCTTCTTATACTGAAGACCCATTGAGTGCCGCTTTTATTGGATTCCTACATTGTCTGTTGCAACACAGATTATTGAAGGCACCCGGGCAGATACAGCACAGTATCCGGAGTGCCAGCTTTGTTTCCTTATATATATATATATATATATATATATATATACATGTATATATATAGTGACTGCTGTGCTGTGCCCATAGGCGTGTGCATGGGGGTGCTTGGTGCGCACGGGCGTCCCCTAATGTCTGGCACCCCCCACACGGCACGCTTGTTGTAGCACAGTCAGTGATTACTGAGCATGTGATCAGCGGAGCCCAGTCTGCAGCTTAATTACCGTGCCTCACCCCACCGCTGCGTCCAGGTCCCGCTGCCTGCTGATAATAAAATACTGTATGCTGAGTGCACTGGTCGGCGGCCTCACAAGGTAGACTGACGTCACCTTGCGATGTGACGTGATGATGTCCACCCACGCTCTCCTTCAGCCGTGCTCTCAGTCCTAGTGTGCCACTACACCATGGGCAGCGCTCCTCTGGGCGGGACTGTGAGCCGCCGCCAGACACTTTCTGGTGAGACTAACTTGTCAGCTCAGGTTCCGGACTGCGAGCATCGGATGGGAGGGCATACGGGGAGCAGGTGTCACAAGGAGTGTGTGGGTAATTCACAATACTCAATGTGGCGCTGCTGGTCCTTCATCTACCATCTCTCTTCACCAGGCGGCGGGCAGCAAAGGGATTGAGTGGTGTGTGGTGCAGGAGTCAGTGTGAAGTGACTCTGTGAGTAACACTGGTGGTGCTGCTGCTGCTGCAGATTCGAGAAGCAATTAATTCATAATTATAATGTACCTTATCAGTGTATTATATATACATGCACATATATATATATATATGTATATATATGTACATACATGTATTTGTGTATACATGTATATGCATGTATATACATGTGTGTGTGTGCATATATATATATATATATATATATATATATATAATATTGATGTATCTATCCCTGCCCATATATTTGTTTCAGTTGATCTTTGATATAATATATACAGTATACTGTGTGGCATGAATTTGGCTCATACTGTGAGGCGTAATGTGAATGTTGGCACATACTGTGTGGCGTAAAATGATTGTCGGCACATACTGTGTGGCCTATTGTGAATTCAACTCATACTGTGTGGCGTAATGTGAATTTAGCTCATATTGTGTGGCATAATTTGAATGTTGGCACATATTTTGTGGCGTAATGTGAATTCAGCTCATACTGTGTGGCGTAATGTGAATGTAGGTATATACTGTGTGGCATAATGTGAAAATGGCTCATACTGTGTGGAGTAATGTGAATTCAGCTCATACTGTGTGGCGTAATGTGAATGTCGGCACATATTGTGTGGCGTAATGTGAATATGGCTCATACTGTGTTGCGTAATGTGAATTTCAGCTCATACTGTTTGTTAGGATCTCCTGCTCTGTACTGCCACGTCGCCATGGCAACCGGGAGGCAAGTGTTAGCGAAGTAACCTGAGCGCAGCTGATACTCCGGTCCAGGTTTTTACTGTGTTGTGGTTACAGGCTCTGTGCACGGCAGGGAATCCGGCGCTGGTTTTGTGCTCACAGTCTGTGAGGTCTGAGTGGGGCGTGGACAGCACCTGCTATATAAACCATCCTCTCAGGCTAGGCAAATGCTGCTGAATCTTTGTTTGTTAGTCAGTTCCAGAGAGTTAGCTATTACTGTGTGACTTTGTATTTACTTGTTGCTTACTGCGAATAGGCCTTGGGATTCGGTACTTCATTCTGCCAATCCGGACCTAGCAGTAAGACTGGAGTCAGTTGTTTGACCTGCTGGGGTTCTTTTGCTATTCTGTGAACCCAGCAGGTTTGCGGCTGTACTCTCAGACCTGCTTGCTTAATCCTCCCTCACTGTGCAGGGCGTCCAGGTGTCAGTTTAGTGGCAGTAAGCTGAACCTGTGCCCTGCAAGTGGGGGTTAGGATTGTGGATACTCTCCTTGTGTCTATATTTCTATCTCTGACCAAGGAGTTTATTCCCACACCCGTTGGTAACCCTTTGGGGTTTTTTCTGTTGCTCTTAGCAACATCATTTCAGGTGCTCCACATGTTAAATCACTACACCTCGCTTCATTGTCCGCTCTATTCCATCTGAGCATTCCTGACACTAGGGAGACACCCAATTCCTGAGCCTTTGGGCTTCTCCGTTCACTTTGTGTTTATTAGTTATTCCATCACTCCTGTGTATGTTATGTTATACTGTCTGTGAGTTCGTTTGCTTCGCTTCCCTCTCTGTTCATACACCGGTATACTCCTGTTAGCACTGGTGTGCGTAACATATTCAGCAGCCCTACTCCTGTTGAAATTTTGTGGGAATATGGAGCATACCCCTCAAAATACTTTGCAACAGGTGGTCGATCAGGTGCAGGTCCTGACTCGACAATTTAATGAGATGTCCATTAAAATGAACACCCCGCAGGCCGCTAGCGGAGCTCCCGCTGCAGCAGCGGCAAGTTCAGGGGTTAAGGAGCCGAAAGTAAATCTCCCGGATCGTTTTTCTGGAGATCGCTCGCAGTTCTTTTGTTTCAAGGAAAGCTGTAAGCTATATTTCAGGCTTAGGCCCCAGTCTTCTGGGTCGGAGATTCAGCGGGTGGGCATGGTGATTTCCTTGCTACAAGGAGACCCACAGGTCTGGGCATATGGGTTACAGCCTGACTGTCCGTCGCTTAAAAGTGTTGATGTTTTTTTTACGGCACTGGGCATTTTGTATGATGACCCTGACAAGATGGCTTCAGCCGAGGCTCAGATTACGGTTCTTAAGCAAGGGCGACGGCCAGCTGAGGTTTATAGTACGGAGTTTGCCTATAACAACGCGGCTCACTCTGCTACAGGGATCTCTCCCTTCCTTTGTGTGTATGGGCATCATCCTAAGGCCAATTCTTTTGACCCCCTGGATTCCACGCCTGGTGGTTCCTCTGTTGTTTCGGTCCTTAGGGGTATTTGGAGGAAAGTGAAGAAAGCCCATGTGTCTGTGTCATTAGTGACCAAAAGGGTTTTTGATAAGCGGAGAAGACCCTGCAGCTTCAAATTAGGAGACTTCGTCTGGTTGTCCACCAAGAATTTGAAGTTGAGACAGCCATCTCATAAGTTAGGCCCCCGGTTCATCGGCCCTTATAAGATCACCAGGGTTATCAATCCGGTGGCATTTCAGTTAGATCTGCCCCGTTCATTGGGTATCAATAAAACATTTCATTGTTCCCTTTTAAAACTGGCGGTTAGTAATCCTTCTTCCAGTGGAAGACCTTCTCCTCTTCTGATACGGGGTCAGAGGGAGTTTGTGGTTGAAAGGGTTCTTGACTCCAAGATGGTTCGGGGTCGGCTGTCATTTTTGGTGCACTGGAAGGGGTATGGCCCGGAGGAGCGGTCGTGGGTGCGCAGTTGTGATCTTCATGCCCCCAGACTGATACGCTCTTTCTTCTCGCAGTTCCCCGATAAACCCGGTGGTAGGGGCTCTTTGACCCCTCGTCAGAGGGGGGGTACTGTTAGGATCTCCTGCTCTGTGCTGCCACGTCGCCATGGCAACCGGGAGGCAAGTGTTAGCAAAGTAACCTGAGCGCAGCTGATACTCCGGTCCGGGTTTTTACTGTGTAGTGGTTACAGGCTCTGTGCACGGCAGGGAATCCGGCGCTGGTTTTGTGCTCACAGTCTGTGAGGTCTGAGTGGGGCGTGGACAGCACCTGCTATATAAACCATCCTCTCAGGCTAGGCAAATGCTGCTGAATCTTTGTTTGTTAGTCAGTTCCAGAGAGTAAGCTAGTACTGTGTGACTTTGTATTTACTTGTTGCTTACTGCGAATAGGCCTTGGGATTCGGTACTTCATTCTGCCAATCCGGACCTAGCAGTAAGACTGGAGTCAGTTGTTTGACCTGCTGGGGTTCTTTTGCTATTCTGTGAACCCAGCAGGTTTGCGGCTGTACTCTCAGACCTGCTTGCTTAATCCTCCCTCACTGTGCAGGGCGTCCAGGTGTCAGTTTAGTGGCAGTAAGCTGAACCTGTGCCCTGCAAGTGGGGGTTAGGATTGTGGATACTCTCCTTGTGTCTATATTTCTATCTCTGACCAAGGAGTTTATTCCCACACCCGTTGGTAACCCTTTGGGGTTTTTTCTGTTGCTCTTAGCAACATCATTTCAGGTGCTCCACATGTTAAATCACTACACCTCGCTTCATTGTCCGCTCTATTCCATCTGAGCATTCCTGACACTAGGGAGACACCCAATTCCTGAGCCTTTGGGCTTCTCCGTTCACTTTGTGTTTATTAGTTATTCCATCACTCCTGTGTATGTTATGTTATACTGTCTGTGAGTTCGTTTGCTTCGCTTCCCTCTCTGTTCATACACCGGTATACTCCTGTTAGCACTGGTGTGCGTAACATATTCAGCAGCCCTACTCCTGTTGAAATTTTGTGGGAATATGGAGCATACCCCTCAAAATACTTTGCAACAGGTGGTCGATCAGGTGCAGGTCCTGACTCGACAATTTAATGAGATGTCCATTAAAATGAACACCCCGCAGGCCGCTAGCGGAGCTTCCGCTGCAGCAGCGGCAAGTTCAGGGGTTAAGGAGCCGAAAGTAAATCTCCCGGATCGTTTTTCTGGAGATCGCTCGCAGTTCTTTTGTTTCAAGGAAAGCTGTAAGCTATATTTCAGGCTTAGGCCCCAGTCTTCTGGGTCGGAGATTCAGCGGGTGGGCATGGTGATTTCCTTGCTACAAGGGGACCCACAGGTCTGGGCATATGGGTTACAGCCTGACTGTCTGTCGCTTAAAAGTGTTGATGTTTTTTTTACGGCACTGGGCATTTTGTATGATGACCCTGACAAGATGGCTTCAGCCAAGGCTCAGATTACGGTTCTTAAGCAAGGGCGACGGCCAGCTGAGGTTTATAGTACGGAGTTTGCCTATAACAACGCGGCTCACTCTGCTACAGGGATCTCTCCCTTCCTTTGTGTGTATGGGCATCATCCTAAGGCCAATTCTTTTGACCCCCTGGATTCCACGCCTGGTGGTTCCTCTGTTGTTTCGGTCCTTAGGGGTATTTGGAGGAAAGTGAAGAAAGCCCATGTGTCTGTGTCATTAGTGACCAAAAGGGTTTTTGATAAGCGGAGAAGACCCTGCAGCTTCAAATTAGGAGACTTCGTCTGGTTGTCAACCAAGAATTTGAAGTTGAGACAGCCATCTCATAAGTTAGGCCCCCGGTTCATCGGCCCTTATAAGATCACCAGGGTTATCAATCCGGTGGCATTTCAGTTAGATCTGCCCCGTTCATTGGGTATCAATAAAACATTTCATTGTTCCCTTTTAAAACTGGCGGTTAGTAATCCTTCTTCCAGTGGAAGACCTTCTCCTCTTCTGATACGGGGTCAGAGGGAGTTTGTGGTTGAAAGGGTTCTTGACTCCAAGATGGTTCGGGGTCGGCTGTCATTTTTGGTGCACTGGAAGGGGTATGGCCCGGAGGAGCGGTCGTGGGTGCGCAGTTGTGATCTTCATGCCCCCAGACTGATACGCTCTTTCTTCTCGCAGTTCCCCGATAAACCCGGTGGTAGGGGCTCTTTGACCCCTCGTCAGAGGGGGGGTACTGTTAGGATCTCCTGCTCTGTGCTGCCACGTCGCCATGGCAACCGGGAGGCAAGTGTTAGCAAAGTAACCTGAGCGCAGCTGATACTCCGGTCCGGGTTTTTACTGTGTAGTGGTTACAGGCTCTGTGCACGGCAGGGAATCCGGCGCTGGTTTTGTGCTCACAGTCTGTGAGGTCTGAGTGGGGCGTGGACAGCACCTGCTATATAAACCATCCTCTCAGGCTAGGCAAATGCTGCTGAATCTTTGTTTGTTAGTCAGTTCCAGAGAGTAAGCTAGTACTGTGTGACTTTGTATTTACTTGTTGCTTACTGCGAATAGGCCTTGGGATTCGGTACTTCATTCTGCCAATCCGGACCTAGCAGTAAGACTGGAGTCAGTTGTTTGACCTGCTGGGGTTCTTTTGCTATTCTGTGAACCCAGCAGGTTTGCGGCTGTACTCTCAGACCTGCTTGCTTAATCCTCCCTCACTGTGCAGGGCGTCCAGGTGTCAGTTTAGTGGCAGTAAGCTGAACCTGTGCCCTGCAAGTGGGGGTTAGGATTGTGGATACTCTCCTTGTGTCTATATTTCTATCTCTGACCAAGGAGTTTATTCCCACACCCGTTGGTAACCCTTTGGGGTTTTTTCTGTTGCTCTTAGCAACATCATTTCAGGTGCTCCACATGTTAAATCACTACACCTCGCTTCATTGTCCGCTCTATTCCATCTGAGCATTCCTGACACTAGGGAGACACCCAATTCCTGAGCCTTTGGGCTTCTCCGTTCACTTTGTGTTTATTAGTTATTCCATCACCTCCTGTGTATGTTGGCCCTCATTCCGAGTTGGTCGCTCGCAAGGCGATTTTAGCAGAGTTGCTCACGCTAAGCCGCCGCCTACTGGGAGTGAATCTTAGCATCTTAAAATTGCGAACGATGTATTCGCAATATTGCGATTACACACCTCGTAGCAGTTTCAGAGTAGCTCCAGACTTACTCGCCATCTGCGATCAGTTCAGTGCTTGTCGTTCCTGGTTTGACGTCACAAACACACCCAGCGTTCGCCCAGACACTCCCCCGTTTCTCCGGCCACTCCTGCGTTTTTTCCGGAAACGGTAGCGTTTTTTCCCACACGCCCATAAAACGGCCTGTTTCCGCCCAGTAACACCCATTTCCTGTCAATCACATTACGATCGCCAGACCGATGAAAAAGCCGTGAGTAAAATTCCTAATTACATAGCAAATTTACTTGGCGCAGTCGTAGTGCGAACATTGCGCATGCGCATTAAGCGGAAAATCGCTGCGATGCGAAGATTTTTACCGAGCGATCAACTCGGAATGAGGGCCGTTATGTTATACTGTCTGTGAGTTCGTTTGCTTTGCTTCCCTCTCTGTTCATACACCGGTATACTCCTGTTAGCACTGGTGTGCGTAACACTGTTTGGCATAATATGCATTTTGCTCATACTGTGTGGCATAATGTGAATAAGGGGCACTACTGTCAGTAGCGGGTGAGCATGGGGACATATGTGACAAATACTGGTGTCCTGTGGAGGAGGGGTCTTATGGCATAGAAAATGGCAAATATGGCTCTGACACGTGTAAATTTTAAACGTTATTTATGTTATGTTAAAACGTAAATGTTCGGCCCCCTAAATCTACTGTACTTTTCAGAGAGGCCTACTCAAAATCAGGGTGTGTGTGTGTGTGTGTGTGTGTGTGTGTGTGTGTGTGTGTGTGTGTTTGCAAGGGGTGGGGTGTGTGTGGGGTGGGGGAATGCATATGCAATTAGGCCCACCACTCTAGTTCCACCACTGGGTCAGGGATAGGTTGGGGAAGTGTAAGCAGCGATATGGTGCAGCGACAGCTAGGACTCAGGGTTATGCCGTAGCGGACAGTCAGTACCGGCCAGAGGTCACAGCATAATGTTTCATTTTATTTCTCTGGGTGTATTATATCTACTAGTTGTAGTATTAGGAACTAGGGAAAATTTAGATTAAGCCATGTGATTTTACTGACAGAATGTAAAATAGTGCTAGACATGTTCCTGGGCGGTGCTAGACACACCCAAAAGGCTGTGATAGACACGCCTCTCCATCGGTGCACCCCCTAATAAAATTAGCTGCGCACGCCTATGGCTGTGCCCATCCACTTAAGTGACTGGCTGTGCTGTGTCCAGTGTACATCCACTCCGTGTCCAGTGGCTGCTGTTGTGTCCATCCCCTCCAGTGCTGCTGATGTATCTGTCCAGTGTCCATCCAAAAAAGTAAAAAAAAAAAAGATTAAAAGAAGCACAAAAGGAAAAAAAATATTTACATTTTTTTTAAATTAAGAAGTTGAAAAAAGTTAAAGATTTTTTTCTTTTTTTTAACTTACAACTTGCGCGTGCTGTAGCCCCCATTGTGTTCACATAATATATAAGCTGATGTATCTGTCCAGTGTCCATTGCTGTTGATGTATCTGTCCAGTGTCCATACACCCCAGTGCTGCTGAAGTATCTGTCCAGTGTCCATAAACTCTAGTGTGTTGACATATCTGTCTAGTGTTAGTGATGTGCACCGGAAATTTTTCGGGTTTTGTGTTTTGGTTTTGGATTCGGTTCCGCGGCCGTGTTTTGGATTCGGACGCGTTTTGGCAAAACCTCCCTGAAATTTTTTTGTCGGATTCGGGTGTGTTTTGGATTTGGGTGTTTTTTTACAAAACCCCCTCAAAAACAGCTTAAATCAGTGGTTCCCAAACTTTTTTGAATCACGGCACCCAAGAGTATCAGATTTTTTTTCATGGCACCCCGTGCCCGAGGCCAAAAGTTTCTTATTGGGAAATTTAGAAAGAGATATTAAATGAAGTAAATTATTTTTATATGTCATCCTTAGGGTCAGTTGTGTGGAGAGGGACAAGATTTGCTTCTGTTTGGCCACATATTTTATGATTGGCAGCCACCAGCACTGGTTTTGCTTATTACATTGACCATAAATAATTTGAATTAGTCCTGGATCACCAACCCAGGGCACCCCTGCAAGTGTCCCGAGGCACCCCAGGGTGCCACGGCACACAGTTTGAGAACCACTGGCTTAAATCATAGAATTTGGGGGTCATTTTGATCCCATAGTATTATTAACCTCAATAACCATAATTTCCACTAATTTCCAGTCTATTCTGAACACCTCACACCTCACAATATTATTTTTAGTCCTAAAATTTGCACGAGGTCGCTGGATGACTAAGCTAAGCGACCCAAGTGCCCGACACAAACACCTGGCCCATTTAGGAGTGGCACTGCAGTGTCAGACAGGATGGCCAATTTAAAAAATAGTCCCCAAACAGCACATGATGCAAAGAAAAAAGAGGTGCAATGAGGTAGCTGTGTAACTAAGCTAAGCGACCCAAGTGGCTGACACAAACACCTGGCCCATCTAGGAGTGGCACTGCAGTGTCAGACAGGATGGCAGATTTAAAAAATAGTCCCACAGCACATGATGCACAGAAAAAAAGAGGTGCACCAAGGTCGCTGGATGGCTAAGCTAAGCGACCCAAGTGGCCGACACAAACACTTGGCCCATCTAGGAGTGGCACTGCAGTGTCAGCCAGGATGGCACTTAAAAAAATAGTCCCCAAACAGCACATGATGCAAAGAAAAATGAAAGAAAAAAGAGGTGCAAGATAGAATTGTCCTTGGGCCCTCCCACCCACCCTTATGTTGTATAAAGAGGACATGCACACTTTAACAAACCCATCATTTCAGCGACAGGGTCTGCCACACAACTGTGACTGAAATGACTGGTTGGTTTGGGCCCCCACCAAAAAAGAAGCCATCAATCTCTCCTTGCACAAACTGGCTCTACAAAAGCAAGATGTCCACCTCCTCCTCATCGTCCGATTCCTCACCCCTTTCACTGTGTACATTCCCCTCCTCACAGATTATTAATTAGTCCCCACTGGAATCCACCATCTCAGGTCCCTGTGTACTTTCTGGAGGCAATTGCTGGTGAATGACTCCACGGAGGAATTGATTATAATTCATTTTGATGAACATCATCTTCTCCACATTTTCTGGAAGTAACCTCGTACGCCGATTGCTGACAAGGTGAGAGGCTGCACTAAACACTCTTTCAGAGTACACACTGGAGGGGGGGGGGGCAACTTAGGTAAAATAAAGCCAGTTTCTGCAAGGGCCTCCAAATTGCATTTTTCCTGCCAGTATTCGTACGGACTGTCTGACGTGCCTACATGGATGCGGTCACTCATATAATCCTCCACCATTCTTTCAATGGTGACAGAATCATATGCAGTGACAGTAGACGTTGGCAGGTCCTTCAGTCCGGACCAGATGTCAGCACTCGCTCCAGACTGACCTGCATCACCGCCAGTAGGTGGGCTCGGAATGTTTATCCTTTTCCTCGCAGTGAAGGAGGAGCTGTTGACGTGTCACGTTCCACTTGACTTGACTTGACAATTTTCTCAACAGCAGGTCTTTGAACCTCTGCAGACTTGTGTCTGCCGGAAAGAGAGATACAACGTAGGTTTTAAATCTAGGATCGAGCACGGTGGCCAAAATGTAGTGCTCTGATTTCAACAGATTGACCACCCATGAGGGCTCCATCCACAAGTCCCACATGCCTAGCGGAATCGCTCTGTTTTAGCTCCTCCTTCAATCTCTCCAGCTTCTTCTGCAAAAGCCTGATGAGGGGAATGACCTGACTCAGGCTGGCAGTGTCTGAACTGACTTCACGTGTGGCAAGTTCAAAGGGTTGCAGAACCTTGCACAACGTTGAAATCATTCTCCACTGCGCTTGAGTCAGGTGCATTCCCCCTCCTTTGCCTATATCGTAGGTAGCTGTATAGGATTGAATGGCCTTTTGCTGCTCCTCCATCCTCTGAAGCATATAGAGGGTTGAAATCCACCTCGTTACCACCTCTTGCTTCAGATGATGGCAGGGCAGGTTCAGGAATGTTTGGTGGTGCTCCAGTCTTCTGTACGCGGTGCCTGAATGCCGAAAGTGGCCCGCAATTCTTCGGGCCACCGACAGCATCTCATGCACGCCCCTGTCGTTTTTTAAATAATTCTGCACCACCAAATTCAATGTATGTATAAAACATGGGACGTGTTGGAATTTGCCCACATGTAATGCACGCACAATATTGGTGGCGTTGTCCGATGTCACAAATCCCCAGGAGAGTCCAATTGGGGCAAGCCATTCTGCGATGATGTTCCTCAGTTTCCGTAAGAGGTTGTCAGCTGTGTGCCTCTTATGGAAAGCGGAGATACAAAGCGTAGCCTGCCTAGGAACGAGTTGGCGTTTGCGAGATGCTGCTACTGGTGCTGCCCCTGCTGTTCTTGCTGCGGGAGGCAATACATCTACCCAGTGGGTTGTCACAGTCATATAGACCTGAGTATGCCCTGCTCCACTTGTCGCATGTCTGTGGTTAAGTGGACATTGGGTACAACTGCATTTTTTAGGACACTGGTGACTCTTTTTCTGAGGTCTGTGTACATTCTCGGTATCGCCTGCCTAGAGAAGTGGAACCTAGATGGTATTTGGTACCGGGGACACACTAACTCAATAAATTCTCTAATTCCCTGTGAATTAACGGTGGATACCGGACATACGTTTAACACCACTCAGGCTGCCAAGGCCTGAGTTATCTGCTTTGCAGCAGGATGACTGCTGTGATATTTCATCTTCCTCACAAAGGACTGTTGGACAGTCAATTGCTTACTGGAAGTAGTACAGGTGGTCTTCCGACTTCCCCTCTGGGATGACGATCGACTCCCAGCAGCAACAACAGCAGCGCCAGCAGCAGAAGGCGTTACACTCAAGGATACATCGGAGGAATCCCAGGCAGGAGAGGACTCGTCAGACTTGCCAGTGACATGGACTGCAGGACTATTGGCTTTCCTGTCTAAGGAGGATATTGACATTGAGGGAGTTGGTGGTGTGGTTTGCAGGAGCTTGGTTACAAGAGGAAGGGATTTAGTTGTCAGTGGACTGCTTCCGCTGTCACCCAAAGCTTTTGAACTTGTCAATGACTTCTGATGAATGCGCTCCATGTGACGTATAAGGGAGGATGTTCCTAGATGGTTAACGTCCTTACCCCTACTTATTACAGCTTGACAAAGGCAACACACGGCTTGACAAATGTTGTCCGCATTTCTGTTAAAATAATTCCACACCGACGAGGTGATTTTTTTTTGTAATTTGACCAGGCATGTCAATGGCCATATTCGTCCCACGGACAACAGGTGTCTCCCCGGGTGCCTGACTTAAACAAACCACCTCACCATCAGAATCCTCTTTGTCAATTTCCTCCTCAGCGCCAACAACACCCATATCCTCACCCTGGTGTACTTCAACAGTGACATCTTCAATTTGACTATCAGGAACTGGAATGCGGGTGCTCCTTCCAGCACTTGCAGGGGGCGTGCAAATGGTGGAAGGCGCCACCTCTTCTCGTCCAGTGTTAGTAAGGTCAGGCATTGCAACCGACACAATTGGACTCTCCTTGGGGATATGTGATTTAGAAGAACGCACAGTTCTTTGCTGTGCTTTTGCCAGCTTAAGTCTTTTCATTTTTCTAGCGAGAGGATGAGTGCTTCCATCCTCATGTGAATCTGAACCACTAGCCATGAACATAGGCCAGGGCCTCAGCTGTTCCTTGCCACTCCGTGTCGTAAATGGCATATTGGCAAGTTTACGCTTCTCATCAGACGCTTTTAATTTTGATTTTTGGGTCATTTTACTGAACTTTTGATTTTTGGATTTTACATGCTCTCTACTATGACATTGGGCAATGGCCTTGGCAGACGACGTTGATGGCATTTCATCGTCTCGGCCATGACTAGTGGCAGCAGCTTCAGCACGAGGTGGAAGTGGATCTTGATCTTTCCCTATTTTACCCTCCACATTTTTGTTCTCCATTTTTTAATGTGTGGAATTATATGCCAGTAATATATCAATAGCAATGGCCTACTGTACCGTACTGCTATATATATACTGGTGGTCAGCAAAATTCTGCACTGTCCTCCGACTATATATACTGCGCACAACTAAAATGCAGCACAGGTATGGATGGATAGTATACTTGACGACACAGAGGTAGGTAGAGCAGTGGACTACTGTACCGTACTGCTATATATATACTGGTGGACAGAAAAATTCTGCACTGTCCTCCTACTATATATACTGCGCACAACTAAAATGCAGCACAGGTATGAATGGATAGTATACTTGACGACACAGGTAGGTAGAGCAGTGGACTACTGTACCGTACTGCTATATATATACTGGTGGCCAGCAAAATTCTGCTCTGTCCTCCTACTATACTGCGCACAACTAAAATGCAGCACAGGTATGGATGCATAGTATACTTGACGACACAGAGGTAGGTAGAGCAGTGGACTACTGTACCGTACTGCTATATATATACTGGTGGTCACAGCTAAATTCTGCACTGTCCTCCTACTATATATACTGCGCACAACTAAAATGCAGCACAAGTATGGATGGATAGTATACTTGATGACACAGAGGTAGGTAGAGCAGTGGACTACTGTACCGTACTGCTATATATATATATATATATATATATATATATATATATACTGGTGGTCACAGCAAAATTCTGCACTGTCCTCCTATTATACTGCGCACAACTAAAATGCAGCACAGGTATGGATGGATAGTATACTTGACGACACAGAGGTAGGTAGAGCAGTGGACTACTGTACCGTACTGCTATATAATACTGGTGGTCAGCAAAATTCTGCACTGTCCTAATACTATATACTACAATGCAGCACAGATATGGAGCGTTTTTCAGGCAGAGAACGTAGATATTTTCAGCACACTGAGCACAGATATTTGCAAGCACACTGAGCACAGATATTTGCAACACACTGAGCACAGATATTTACAGCACACTGAACACAGAAACTGGGAGAACGCAGCACGTCTTCTCACTATCATCTCCAATGCACGAGTGAAAATTGCGGTGACGCGCGGCTCCTTATATAGAATACGAATCTCGCGAGAATCCGACAGCAGGATGATAACGTTCGGGCATGCTCGGGTTAACCGAGCAAGGCGGGAAGATCTGAGTCTGCCTCGGAACCGTGTAAAATGGGTGAAGTTCGGGGGGTTCGGATTTCGAGGAACCGAACCCGCTCATCACTAGTGTCCATACACTCCATTGTTGTTGATGTATCTGTCCAGTGTCCATACACTCCAGTGCTGCTATCATATCTGTCCAGTGTCCATACACTCCATTGCTGCTGACGTATCTGTCCAGTGTCAATACACTGCAGTGCTGCTATCATATATGTCCAGTGTCCATACACTCCAGTGCTGCTGACGTACTGTATCTGCCCAGTGTCCATACACTCCAGTGCTGCTGTCATTTCTCTCCAGTGTCCATACACTCCAGTGGTGCTGACATAGCTGTTCAGTGTCCATACACTCCAGTGCAGCTGATGTATCTGTCCATTGTCCATACACTCCAGGGCTGCCGATGTATCTGTCCAGTATCCATCCAAAAAAAGTTCTACAAAAAGTAAAATCAACTGTACTTTTTTGTACTACTTGTTGTGTGTGCTGTACCCCCCCCCCCCCTTCCTGCATTCACATAAATAGAAGTGCTGTCAGTCTGTAGTGTGAGTTGGCATTTGCAAAAAGTTTTTAAACATATACTATAATGGTTTTTGTTTGTACAATTGGTGTATGGTGTAGCCAAACACCTCTACATTCTCATAATATATAAGTACTGTGACTCTGCAGCCATACCCCACTGTGTTCACATAACATACAAGTATTATGACTCTGCAGTGAGTGGTGATTTAAAAAAATAATAAGTTCAAGTAAATAAATAATACTATTAGTTAATTTTGTACAATGTGTGTGTGTGTTCATCGATATGTATCATGACAATCAGTCGAAAGAAGAGCAGAAGCAGCAACTAAATACTAGTGCTTCAGCTGCTGCCACGAGTCATGACAATACCAGTTCTTCAAAGTCATCTACTAAAGACGATGGCCAAGGGCCTAGAGGGTTTGAGTCAAGGCACCTGAAATAAAAAAAAAAAATTTAGTAAAGAAAAAAAACACCTCCATTATAGGGAAAGTTTTGTGTTGAAAAATGTTAAATTTCCAATAGTCCACACGTAGTGGCAAGGAAAGGCTCAGGCCATGGCCTTAATTTATGAGTAGTGGTTCTGCAACTGTCACTGAGGCATCTCCGTCTGCCTCCCATATTGACGATGCATGCCCTTCTCAATCAGAGTGTAGAAGAGGTATCAAAAAAATAAAAAATGGAAAATCAGTGCTGAAAAAGAGTAAAAGGCAAAAGAAGAAACTGTTGTGGGGTATATTTACTAAAATTCGTATTAGTCCCGATTTGGAGGGAGATTCATCACGAATGACATTGAATGTGTGTATTTGCAACTTTTTGAAAATGTTACGCCTCATTTACTAAGCTGTCGTATTTGTATTTTTCGTGTTTTCCGATGTCGATGTCTTTCGTGGTTTTGTAAGGTAGAATGCGGCCGATTTAGTGGTTTTGCGGCCGTGTTATGAGGTTTTTTTACGACTGCGTCACATTTTGGTTACGGCAGTGTTTGTCCGTTCACGGACGCGTTTTTTTCCTAAGTTTCGTTTTTGTCACTCGTCCGTGATTGGTTTGATTCGTGATGGAGGAGTGTCTGTGCACATTACTATAAAAACGCCCCAAACCGTCCGAACCTCGTGGGTTTAGCTAGTGGAGAGGTGAGAGGAAGGTGTGTTAGGAGTTGGTGAGTTGTTTGGAGTTTTCGGCGGTTTTGAGGAGGTTCTTTGTGATTGTTGAGTGCTGTACTGTGTGTGTAAGTAGTATTGTCATACTTGTTGTGTAGTTATTTAAAAGTCTGTCTAGTTTTTTGTCATTGTTTTTTATTTCACGTCTATTGTCATTGTTTGTGAGTGAGTGTGTATGTGTGTGTTTGGTGTGTGGTGTGTAGTGGTAGTGGAGGAGTGTGTTTACTGTTTTTTTTTCTCAGTGTTATTTGTTGTTTGTCCTGATTATGTCCCAGTCAGAGGTGAGTGTGGTGGAGGAGGTGAGTGAGAGGGAGGAGGTGAGTGAGAGGGGGGAAGTGAGTGAGAGGGAGGAGGTTAGTGAGGTGGAGGAGGTTAGTGAGGAGGAGGGGGAGGTTGTTGCTGCGGCCTCCAGTGATAGTGATGGTGTTGTGGCTCCGCAGCCACGCACCATTACAAAGACTGGCCGCAATGTAAAATTCAGCTACGCTGAAAATATGGCTTTGGTGCGGGAGCTGATGAGGCATCATCGGCAGTTGTTTGGCCATGATGCTGCAAAGGTGTCATCACGCAGGAAGAGTGTTCTGTGGGGGAAGGTAGTTGCGGCTGTGAATAGTGAGGGTGTGGTGAGGCGGACCGAGGACACGTGTCGTAAGCGTTTCTACGACATAAAGCACTGTGTCAAGGCGAAGATGGCCAAGGAGGCTAAATCAGCCCGCTAAACCGGGGGTGGACAGACACCCCTTCCGTGCATCTTACCCTGATTGGGAGGAGCCTGTGCGTGCACTCATTCCGCCAGAAGTGGTTGGTGCCACTTATGTCCGGGATTCGGATCGGCCAAGGCAGGATGGTGAGTTTGTTTTTTATTTTTAAAAAAATTAAACATCTGTGCTTTGTCCTTAGTTGTCTGAAATGTCTTCTAGCTAATTGTGGTTGTCAGTTTGTTCATTATTCTAATGTGTTGGGGATGTAGTGCAGGCCTGGCCAACCTGTGGCTCTCCAGCTGTTGTAAAACTACAAGTCCCATCATGCCTTGCCACAGTTTTGCTATTAGGGAATGCTAAAACTGTGGCAGGGCATGCTGGGATGTGTAGTTTCACTACATCTGGAGAGCCACAGGTTGGCCAGGCCTGATGTAGTGTTATTCTCAATTATGTATTTTTTTAACCTTTGTATAGTTGATTTTTTGTGGTTGCCTTGTCCTTTTTCTGGTGTTTTATGCCAAAAGTAAATGTTTGTAGGTGTATTTTAAAGAAGTGTGATGAATAATTTTTTTATGCATTTATGTTTATTGTGTGTTGTTCTGGGTTGTCCTTTGTGTGCTTCATGTGTTTTTTCATGCATATTTGGTTGTGATGTTTCCAAGTTTTCGCAGATATTTGTGGCTAGTGTTTTATTGTTAGCATCAAAAATTGGGAGCTTAGCGTGCAATATTGTGGTTGTGTCAAGCTACAACGTCTTGGTTTTAAGTAGTAATTTTTTTTAAATTATTTGCGTTAGTGTATGGATTATTTTGCAAATTTGTATCAAATTTAAATGATACACACCCAATGAAGTCAGGCAGAAAAGCATAAGCATTGTTTAGTTTACTTCTCATCAGGTACCACATATGTTTACATCACAATAAGAAATTTGCATAAACATATCAACAAAATAGTATGTTCATAAGTACATTCTTCATATTTCTACAGTACGCAAGAGAAGCAGCACAGCCAGGCCACATCCCACACTGCCAAGAGATGCAGATGGTGCCAATGCAGGTAAGATTTTACTGTAAACACATATTCTGCAAACACATAGAAACACAAAATGTTAATGTTTATCTTATCACATAGGTTCTTCTTCGGCAAATCCCCCTCCACTAAGGCGCCCATCACAGGGCTCGGATACTGTGGCTACGAGGCCACCCAAGAGACGCCGTCTTGAGGCAGAAGCTCCAGCACCAGCATCACCACCCCAACGGCGCATCTCCGCAGTGTCGGCCATGCCACCACTAGCTCTATTGGCCAGCCCACAAAGTGAGGAGCCACAATCCCCTCAGTTGTCTGGTGAGTAAACATAACAATTACGTGTAAATAAGTTAAAAAACAGTGGGGTAGATTTATTAACCTGGTGAAGGCATAAGGAAGTGAAAAAACACTGATATGTGCAAGGTGATAAAGGCAGCAGTACAAAATGAACACAAATGTTAATTTACATATTGGAGCTGTTTGCCTTGTGCCTTTATCACCTTGCACATATCACTGGTTTTTCACTTCCTTATGCCTTCTCCAGGTTTATACATCTGCACCACTGTTAGTGCAGAGCAAAAAATATTACACAAATGACCAGTCATCCTTGCAATAATCAACAACAACAACCAAATGGTGTTAAGGTATTTTTAGATGGTTAATTGTCAGATGTGATGTTGGCCATATCAACACATTTGTTTGACATAAATTTTTGCGAAAAAAAACCCGACATAAATGTTAAGTCTCATCCAATTGTTTGGCATGGCCAACATCACCAGTTCTAAACATAGGGCACCTTAATACTTTTTCACCCATTGTTAATGTGTACATTTTAGACCACTATATTTGTTAACGTTTTGGGCAGACCACTGACTGGCTTGAACAATGTATGAGTGTATTGGTTAACACATTTATTGTATTGTGTGTGTTGTTCCAAAGGAAGCTTCATACCCAATATGTAAATGTAGTACTTTGTATTTGTTAGAGTTCTTCGTGTTTAAACAGTAATTATGGCTCAGAATCCTACTATTCCCACAAACTTTAAACAAATGAGTAGTGAACGTTAGAAGTAGGGATGTGCACTTGAAATTTTTCGGGTTTTGTGTTTTGGTTTTGGGTTCGGTTCCGCGGCCGTGTTTTGGGTTCGAACGCGTTTTGGCAAAACCTCACCGAATTTTTTTTGTCGGATTCGGGTGTGTTTTGGATTCCGGTGTTTTTTTCAAAAAACCCTAAAAAACAGCTTAAATCATAGAATTTGGGGGTCATTTTGATCCCAAAGTATTATTAACCTCAAAAACCATAATTTCCACTCATTTTCAGTCTATTCTGAACACCTCACACCTCACAATATTATTTTTAGTCCTAAAATTTGCACCGAGGTCGCTGGATGACTAAGCTAAGCGACCCAAGTGGCCGACACAAACACCTGGCCCATCTAGGAGTGGCACTGCAGTGTCACGCAGGATGGCCCTTCCAAAAAACACTCCCCAAACAGCACATGACGCAAAGAAAAAAAGAGGCGCAATGAGGTAGCTGTGTGACTCAGCTCAGCGACCCAAGTGGCCGACACAAACACCTGGCCCATCTAGGAGTGGCACTGCAGTGTCACGCAGGATGGCCCTTCCAAAAAACACTCCCCAAACAGCACATGATGCAAAGAAAAAAAGAGGCGCAATGAGGTAGCTGTGTGACTAAGCTCAACGACCCAAGTGGCCGACACAAACACCTGGCCCATCTAGGAGTGGCACTGCAGTGTCACGCAGGATGGCCCTTCCAAAAAACACTCCCCAAACAGCACATGACGCAAAGAAAAAAAGAAGCGCAATGAGGTAGCTGTGTGACTAAGCTCAGCGACCCAAGTGGCCGACACAAACACCTGGCCCATCTAGGAGTGGCACTGCAGTGTCACGCAGGATGGCCCTTCCAAAAAACACTCCCCAAACAGCACATGATGCAAAGAAAAAAAGAGGCGCAATGAGGTAGTTGTGTGACTAAGCTCAACGACCCAAGTGGCCGACACAAACACCTGGCCCATCTAGGAGTGGCACTGCAGTGTCACGCAGGATGGCCCTTCCAAAAAACACCCCCCAAACAGCACATGACGCAAAGAAAAAAAGAGGCGCAATGAGGTAGCTGTGTGAGTAAGCTAAGCGACCCTAGTGGCCGACACAATCACCTGGCCCATCTAGGAGTGGCACTGCAGTGTCACGCAGGCTGGCCCTTCAAAAAACTACTCCCCAAACAGCACATGACGCAAAGAAAAAAAGAGGCGCAATGAGGTAGCTGTGTGAGTAAGCTAAGCGACCCTAGTGGCCGACACAAACACCTGGCCCATCTAGGAGTGGCAGTGCAGTGTCACGCAGGATGGCCCTTCAAAAAACACTCCCCAAACAGCACATGACGCAAAGAAGAAAAAAAAGAGGCGCAATGAGGTAGCTGTGTGAGTAAGCTAACCGACCCTAGTGGCCGACACAAACACCTGGCTAATCTAGGAGTGGCACTGCAGTGTCACGCAGGATGGCCCTTCAAAAAAATACTCCCCAAACAGCACATGACGCAAAGAAAAATTAAAGAAAAAAGAGGTGCAAGATGGAATTGTCCTTGGGCCCTCCCACCCACCCTTATGTTGTATAAACAGGACATGCACACTTTAACCAACCCATCATTTCAGTGACAGGGTCTGCCACACGACTGTGACTGAAATGACGGGTTGGTTTGGACCCCCACCAAAAAAGAAGCAATTAATCTCTCCTTGCACAAACTGGCTCTACAGAGGCAAGATGTCCACCTCATCATCATCCTCCGATATATCACCGTGTACATCCCCCTCCTCACAGATTATCAATTCGTCCCCACTGGAATCCACCATCTCAGCTCCCTGTGTACTTTGTGGAGGCAATTGCTGCTGGTCAATGTCTCCACGGAGGAATTGATTATAATTCATTTTAATGAACATCATCTTCTCCACATTTTCTGGAAGTAACCTCGTACGCCGATTGCTGACAAGGTGAGCGGCGGCACTAAACACTCTTTCGGAGTACACACTTGTGGGAGGGCAACTTAGGTAGAATAAAGCCAGTTTGTGCAAGGGCCTCCAAATTGCCTCTTTTTCCTGCCAGTATAAGTACGGACTGTCTGACGTGCCTACTTGGATGCGGTCACTCATATAATCCTCCACCATTCTTTCAATGGGGAGAGAATCATATGCAGTGCCAGTAGACGACATGTCCGTAATCGTTGGCAGGTCCTTCAGTCCGGACCAGATGTCAGCATCAGCAGTCGCTCCAGACTGCCCTGCATTACCGCCAGCGGGTGGGCTCGGAATTCTGAGCCTTTTCCTCGCACCCCCAGTTGCGGGAGAATGTGAAGGAGGAGATGTTGACAGGTCGCGTTCCGCTTGACTTGACAATTTTCTCACCAGCAGGTCTTTGAACCCCAGCAGACTTGTGTCTGCCGGAAAGAGAGATCCAAGATAGGTTTTAAACCTAGGTTCGAGCACGGTGGCCAAAATGTAGTGCTCTGATTTCAACAGATTGACCACCCGTGAATCCTTGTTAAGCGAATTAAGGGCTCCATCCACAAGTCCCACATGCCTAGCGGAATCGCTCTGTGTTAGCTCCTCCTTCAATGTCTCCAGCTTCTTCTGCAGTGTCTGAACTGACTTCACGTGTGGCAAGTTCAAAAGGTTGCAGAACCTTGCACAACGTTGAAATCATTCTCCACTGCGCTTGAGACAGGTGCATTCCACCTCCTATATCGTGCTCAGTTGTATAGGCTTGAATGGCCTTTTGCTGCTCCTCCAACCTCTGAAGCATATAGAGGGTTGAATTCCACCTCGTTACCACTTCTTGCTTCAGATGATGGCAGGGCAGGTTCAGGCGTTTTTGGTGTTGCTCCAGTCTTCTGTACATGGTGCCTGTACGCCAAAAGTGTCCCGCAATTCTTCTGGCCACCGACAGCATCTCTTGCACGCCCCTCTCGTTTTTTAAATAATTCTGCACCACCAAATTCAAGGTATGTGCAAAACATGGGACGTGCTGGAATTTGCCCAGATTTAATGCACACACAATATTGCTGGCGTTGTCCGATGCCACAAATCCACAGGAGAGTCCAATTGGGGTAAGCCATTCCGCGATGATCTTCCTCAGTTGCCGTAAGAGGTTTTCAGCTGTGTGCGTATTCTGGAAACCGGTGATACAAAGCGTAGCCTGCCTAGGAAAGAGTTGGCGTTTGCGAGATGCTGCTACTGGTGCCGCCGCGGCGGGAGTCCATACATCTACCCAGTGGGCTGTCACAGTCATATAGTCCTGACCCTGCCCTGCTCCACTTGTCCACATGTCCGTGGTTAAGTGGACATTGGGTACAGCTGCATTTTTTAGGACACTGGTGACTCTTTTTCTGAGGTCTGTGTACATTTTCGGTATCACCTGCCTAGAGAAATGGAACCTAGATGGTATTTGGTACCGGGGACACAGTACCTCCAACAAGTCTCTAGTTGGCTCTGCAGTAATGATGGATACCGGAACCACGTTTCTCACCACCCAGGATGCCAAGGCCTCAGTTATCCGCTTTGCAGCAGGATGACTGCTGTGATATTTCATCTTCCTCGCAAAGGATTGTTGGACAGTCAATTGCTTGGTGGAAGTAGTAAAAGTGGTCTTACGACTTCCCCTCTGGGATGACCATCGACTCCCAGCAGCAACAACAGCAGCGCCAGCAGCAGTAGGCATTACATGCAAGGATGCATCGGAGGAATCCCAGGCAGGAGAGGACTCGTCAGAATTGCCAGTGACATGGCCTGCAGGACTATTGGCATTCCTGGGGAAGGAGGAAATTGACACTGAGGGAGTTGGTGGGGTGGTTTGCGTGAGCTTGGTTACAAGAGGAAGGGATTTACTGGTCAGTGGACTGCTTCCGCTGTCGCCCAAAGTTTTTGAACTTGTCACTGACTTATTATGAATGCGCTGCAGGTGACGTATAAGGGAGGATGTTCCGAGGTGGTTAACGTCCTTACCCCTACTTATTACAGCTTGACAAAGGCAACACACGGCTTGACAAATGTTGTCCGCATTTCTGTTGAAATACTTCCACACCGAAGAGCTGATTTTTTTTGTATTTTCACCAGGCATGTCAATGGCCATATTCCTCCCACGGACAACAGGTGTCTCCCCGGGTGCCTGACTTAAACAAACCACCTCACCATCAGAATCCTCCTTGTCAATTTCCTCCCCAGCGCCAGCAACACCCATATCCTCCTCATCCTGGTGTACTCCAACACTGACATCTTCAATCTGACTATCAGGAACTGGACTGCGGGTGCTCCTTCCAGCACTTGCAGGGGGCGTGCAAATGGTGGAAGGCGCATGCTCTTCACGTCCAGTGTTGGGAAGGTCAGGAATCGCAACCGACACAATTGGACTCTCCTTGTGGATTTGGGATTTCGAAGAACGCACAGTTCTTTGCTGTGCTTTTGCCAGCTTGAGTCTTTTCATTTTTCTAGCGAGAGGCTGAGTGCTTCCATCCTCATGTGAAGCTGAACCACTAGCCATGAACATAGGCCAGGGCCTCAGCCGTTCCTTGCCACTCCGTGTGGTAAATGGCATATTGGCAAGTTTACGCTTCTCCTCCGACAATTTTATTTTAGATTTTTGAGTCCTTTTTTTTACTGATATTTGGTGTTTTGGATTTTACATGCTCTGTACTATGACATTGGGCATCGGCCTTGGCAGACGACGTTGATGGAATTTCATCGTCTCGGCTATGACTAGTGGCAGCAGCTTCAGCACGAGGTGGAAGTGGATCTTGATCTTTCCCTATTTTTGGAACCTCAACATTTTTGTTCTCCATATTTTAATAGGCACAACTAAAAGGCACCTCAGGTAAACAATGGAGATGGATGGATACTAGTATACTTATGGATGACGAGCGACTGCCGACACAGAGGTAGCTACAGCCGTGGACTACCGTACTGTGTCTGCTGCTAATATAGACTGGATGATAATGAGATAAAATTAAAATATATATATCACACTAGTACTGCAGCCGGACAGGTATATATTATGTAATGACGGACCTGCTGGACACTGTCTGTCAGCACTGCAGACTCCTAAAGTAAGCTATTAGTATCAAGAAGATAGAAAAAAAAAAAACCACGGGTAGGTGGTATACAATTATGGATGGACGAGCGACTGCCGACACAGAGGTAGCTACAGCCGTGGACTACCGTACTGTGTCTGCTGCTAATATAGACTGGATGATAATGAGATAAAATTAAAATATATATATATATCACACTAGTACTGCAGCTGGACAGGTATATATTATGTAATGACGGACCTGCTGGACACTGTCTGTCAGCACTGCAGACTCCTAAAGTAAGCTACTAGTATCAAGAAGATAGAAAAAAAAAAAAACACGGGTAGGTGGTATACAATTATGGATGGACGAGCGACTGCCGACACAGAGGTAGCTACAGCCGTGGACTACCGTACTGTGTCTGCTGCTAATATAGACTGGATGATAATGAGATAAAATTAAAATATATATATATATATCACACTAGTACTGCAGCCGGACAGGTATATATTATGTAATGACGGACCTGCTGGACACTGTCTGTCAGCACTGCAGACTCCTAAAGTAAGCTACTAGTATCAAGAAGATAGAAAAAAAAAAACACGGGTAGGTGGTATACAATTATGGATGGACGAGCGACTGCCGACACAGAGGTAGCTACAGCCGTGGACTACCGTACTGTGTCTGCTGCTAATATAGACTGGATGATAATGAGATAAAATGAAAATATATATATATATCACACTAGTACTGCAGCCGGACAGGTATATATTATGTAATGACGGACCTGCTGGACACTGTCTGCAGAATGCGTTTATAAAAACACCACACGACGAGTGTTTAACTTTTTCAGGCAGACAATCACAATATACTGGTGGTCAGCAGACAATCACAATATACTGGTGGTCAGTGGTCACTGGTCAGTCACACTGGCAGTGGCACTCTGGCAGCAAAAGTGTGCACTGTACTTAAAATATGTACTCCTGCTATAACTGCTCCCCAGTCTCCCCCACAATTAAGCTGTGTGAGCAGTGAGCACTCAGCACAGTCAGATAATGATATACAGTATTACATATGATGCAGCACACTGGGCTGAGCACAGATATGGTATGTGACTGTGTCACACTGTGTATCGTTTTTTTTCAGGCAGAGAACGGATTAATTAAACTGGTGGTGGTCACTGGTCACTGGTCACACTATCAGCATGTAGTACTCCGTCCTAAGCAGACAATCACAATATACTGGTGGTCAGTGTGGTCACTGGTCAGTCACACTGGCAGTGTGGCACTCTGGCAGCAAAAGTGTGCACTGTACTTAAAATATATTATTTATGTACTCCTGCTCTAACTGCTCCCCAGTCTCCCCCACAATTAAGCTGTGTGAGCAGTGAGCACTCAGCACAGTCAGATATACAGTATTACATATGATGATGCAGCACACTGAGGCTGAGCACAGATATGGTATGTGACTGTGTCACACTGTGTATCGTTTTTTTTCAGGCAGAGAACGGATTAATTAAACTGGTGGTCAATGGTCACTGGTCACACTATCAGCAAGTAGTAGTACTCCAGTCCTAATATGCTCCCCAAAATTAGTAAATAGTGTCTCTAACTTCTACTCTCTTCTCTATAAACGGAGAGGACGCCAGCCACGTCCTCTCCCTATCAATCTCAATGCACGTGTGAAAATGGCGGCGACGCGCGGCTCCTTATATAGAATCCGAGTCTCGCGATAGAATCCGAGCCTCGCGAGAATCCGACAGCGGGATGATGACGTTCGGGCGCGCTCGGGTTAACCGAGCAAGGCGGGAGGATCCGAGCCTGCTCGGCCCCGTGTTAAAAAAGCTGAAGTTCGGCGGGTTCGGATTCCGAGAAACCGAACCCGCTCATCACTAGTTAGAAGCCACATATTTTTTTAAAAAGGTGAACAACATAGTTAAGTTGAGGCCACAATCTATTTAGCAATTACAACATTAATATTAAGAAGTAATTGTTATGCACACCAGTGCCAGCAGGAAAGTACTGGTGTCAGAACTGTTATGCACTCCAGTGTCTGCAGGAATGTACTGGTGTTTGAACTGTTATGCAAAACAGATGGACTCACAGACAAACTGGGGGATATGACATAACGTACACAGAAGGTGATAGAGTAACAAAATACACACAAAGTGAACAGAGAAGCCCAGAGGCTAAGGAACTGGGTATCTCCCTTGTATTAGAACTGCTAAGATGGAAAAAGCAAGATGTTGTGTTTTAATACGTAGAGTACCCGAAATGCTGTTGCTAAGGGCAACAGCAAAACCCTAAAGGGTTACCAACGGGTGTGGCAGTAAACTCCTTGGTCAGAGATGGAATGATAGACACAAGGAGAATCTCCACAATCCAAATTCTCACTTGCAGTGCACAGGTTTTAGCTTACTGCCACTAAACTGACCCCTGACACCTAGCACAGTGAGACAGGATTAGACAGGCAAGTCTTAGAATACAGCCGCAAACTTGCTAAGTTCACAGAGTAGTAACAGAACCCCAGCAAGCTAAACGACTGACTCCAGTCTTACTGCTAGGTCTGGATTGGCAGAGTGTAATACCAAATTCCCAGGCCTATTTGCAGTAAGCAACAAACAAATACAAAGCTACACAGTACTGGCTAACGTTCATGAACTGACTAACCAACAAAGATTCAGCAGCATCTGCTTACCCTGAAAAGAGGCCTTATAAAGCAGGTGCTGTCCACGCCCCACTCAGACCTCACAGACTGTGAGCACAAAAACCAGCACCGGATCCCCTGCCGTGCACAGAGCCTATAACCACTGCACAGCAAAAGACCCGAACCGGAGTATCAGCTGCGCTCAGGTTACTCCACTAGCACTTGTCTCCCGGTTGCCATGACGACGTGGCAGCACAGGGCAGGAGACCCTAACAGTACCACCCCCTCTGACGAGGGGTCAAAGAACCCCTACCACCGGGTTTATCGGGGAACTGCGAGAAGAAAGAGCGTATCAGTCTGGGGGCATGAAGATCACAACTGCGCACCCACGACCGCTCCTCCGGGCCATACCCCTTCCAGTGCACCAAAAATGACAGCCGACCCCGAACCACCTTGGAGTCAAGAATCCTTTCAACAACAAACTCCCTCTTGCCACGTATCAGAAGAGGGGAAGGTCTTCCACTGGTAGAAGGATTACTAATCGCCCGTTTTAAAAGGGAACAATGAAATGTTTTATTGATACCCAAAGAACGGGGCAGATCTAACTGAAATGCCACCGGATTGATAACCCTGGTGATCTTATAAGGGCCGATGAACCGGGGCCCTAACTTATGAGATGGCTGTCTCAACTTCAAATTCTTGGTAGACAACCAGACGAAGTCTCCTAATTTGAAGCTGCAGGGTCTTTTCCGCTTATCAAAAACCCTTTTGGTCACTAATGACACAGACACAAGGGCTTTCTTCACTTTCCGCCAAATACCTCTAAGGACCGAAACCACAGAGGAACCACCAGGCGTGGAGTCCACGGGGTCAAAAGAATTGGCCTTAAGATGATGCCCATACACACAAAGGAAGGGAGAGATCCCTGTAGCAGAGTGAGCCGCGTTGTTATAGGCAAACTCCGCCATGGACAGATGAGCAACCCAGTCAGTCTGACACTTGGAGACATAACACCTGAGGAACTGCTCCAAGGACTGGTTCACCCTTTCAGTCTGCCCATTAGACTGCGGATGGTAGCCTGACGACAAGCTGACAGAAATCTGGAGATCGGAACAAAATGCCCTCCAGAATTTGGCCACAAACTGGGATCCGCGGTCAGAGACCACATCAAGTGGCAACCCGTGGAGACGCACAACATGCAGCATAAATAATTCAGACAGGCGTCTGGCTGATGGCAGCCCAACCAGTGGAACGAAGTGCGCCATCTTCGAAAACCTGTCAACGACAACCCAGATGGCTGTCATCCCCGAGGATTTGGGCAAGTCCACCACAAAATCCATTGAAATGTGGGTCCATGGCTTAGATGGGATAGAGAGTGGATGTAATGGGCCAACAGGAACCCCTCTTGGAGTCTTATTTCGGGCACAGATGTCACATGCCCGAACCCACTGATCCACATCCTTAGCCACCGAGGGCCACCACACCGCCCTAGATAGCAACTCCCGAGTTCTGGCAATACCCGGGTGACCTGCCGACTTCTTGGCATGGAATTCCAGGAACACTCGCTGTCTTAACCTAGGAGGCACAAACAAAAGACCTACCGGAAGGTCTGGAGGAGCCTGCTCCTGTGCTCTAAGGACTAATGATAAGAGGTCCTGGGTAATGCCCACTTTAATACATGATGGGGAAACAATGGGCAACGGCTCCTCGGTGGTCTCCTGGATTGGAGCAAAACTCCGCGAGAGCGCATCAGCCTTGATGTTTTTTGACCCAGGGCGATATGTTATCAAAAAATTAAAGCGAGCAAAAAACAAAGCCCATCGTGCCTGCCTGGCATTGAGACGCTTCGCTGACTCTAAATATGCCAGATTCTTATGGTCAGTGAGAATTGAGACCACAAACTTAGCCCCCTCAAGCCAGTGTCTCCACTCCTCGAGTGCATCCTTAATAGCCAACAATTCCCGGTTACCCACGTCATAATTCATCTCGGCAGGCGAAAATTTACGGGAAAAGTAAGCACAGGGATGAAGGCGATTATCAGACACTCCCATCTGAGAAAGCACTGCCCCAATACCCATCTCAGAGGCATCCACCTCCACCACAAAAGGACGCTCTGGATCTGGGTGTCGCAGCACCTTGGCCGAAACAAATGCCCTTTTGAGACGGGCAAAAGCCGCTTTAGCCTCACAAGACCAGTGAGCAACATCCGCCCCTTTCTTAGTGAGTGCCACCAAGGGCGCCACTATAGACGAAAATCCAGCGATAAATCGTCTATAAAAATTTGCAAAGCCCAGGAAACGCTGAAGCGCCTTCAAACTAGTGGGCTGCACCCAATCCAGGACTGCCTGTACCTTGGAACCCTCCATTTGGAAACCTTCTGGGGAGATAATATATCCTAGAAATGCGATTTGCTGAACTTCAAATTCGCACTTCTCCAGCTTTGCCCCAAGCCGGTGGTCTCTGAGTTTCTGGAGGACTAAGCGTACATGCTTCCGATGTTCCTCCAGGGAATGGGAGAAGATTAGGATGTCATCTAAGTATACAACTAAGAATCTATCCAAATATTCCCTGAGCACATCATTCATGAAATCCTGGAAGACTGCCGGGGCATTACAGAGCCCAAAAGGCATCACCAAATATTCATAATGCCCTGAGTGGGTATTAAAGGCAGTCTTCCATTCATCCCCCTCTCTTATTCGGATTAGATTGTACGCACCGCGTAGGTCAATCTTAGAAAAAATGGTGGCAGTACGAAGCTGGTCAAACAAGACCGAAATGAGAGGCAGTGGGTATGAGTTTTTAATCGTGATACGGTTCAATTCCCTGAAGTCGATGCAGGGTCGCAACGAACCGTCCTTTTTACCCACGAAGAAGAACCCCGACCCAACTGGAGACTGTGAAGGTCTGATAAATCCCTTAGCCAAGTTCTCCTGAATGTACTCTGCCATAGCCTGAGTCTCAGGACGTGACAGGGAGTACAACCTGCTCTTGGGAAGCTTAGCATTTGGCAACAAATCAATGGCACAGTCATAGGGGCGATGGGGAGGTAGTACCTCTGCAACTTTTTTGGAGAACACGTCCGCAAAATCTGCATAACACCCTGGCAATCCTGGCAAACTTAGCTGCGAGAGCCTGACTGGAAGGCTCAAGCAACTCCTGAAACAATCAGTACCCCAACTAAGAATCTCCCCAGAGACCCAGTCAAATTGAGGATTGTGGGCCCTTAACCAGGGTAACCCCAACACCAATGGGGCAAAAGTACAGACAGTCACATAAAAGGACAATTTTTCAGAGTGTGTAGCTCCAATAAACAAAGAAATCTGGCTAGTGCAAGAGGTAATTTTACCTTGGGATAATGGTTCCCCGTTTAACCCACAAATCTCAATTTTCGATGCCAAGGGTACTAAGGGAACAGAGTGTTTCAGGGCGAATTGGCGGTCCATAAAAACCCCGTCGGCCCCACTGTCCACAAAGGCCTCAGTCTTGACAGTTTGACCGAGGATCTTCAAGGTCACCGGAATGATAAAAGTCTTCTTGGGAAATTCTGACTTCTGACCTGACAGGATATTTCCCATCACCCTCAGGCCCTGAAGTTTTCCGGCTTTTCTGGGCATGATACTACCACATGACCTTTATTCCCACAGTACAAACACAACCCCTGCTGTCTCCTCCGCATCTTCTCACGCGAGGAGAGGCGGGTAGCCCCAATCTGCATAGGCTCCTCAGAAAATTCCTCAGAGTCTGAGGTTCCCTTGGGAAGGAAGGAAATCTCAGTCTCCCTTTCAAGCCTACGCTCTCTCAGCCGTCTATCCACCCGGATGGATAACTGCATGAGCTGATCCAAGCTATCAGGCAAGGGATATTGTACCAGTTGGTCCTTTATCTGGTTAGAAAGACCTCTTCGGTACTGGTGTCTCAGGGCTGGGTCATTCCACTGGGTATCATGGGCCAACCTCCGAAACTCCGTACAGTAAACCTCAACTTGCCTGCGCCCTTGCTTAAGGATCGAAATCTGAGCCTCGGCTGAGGCCGTCTTGTCAGGGTCATCATACAACATGCCCAGTGCCGTAAAAAAAGCATCAACACTTTTAAGCGACGGACAGTCAGGCTGCAACCCATATGCCCAGACCTGTGGGTCTCCTTGTAGCAAGGAAATCACTATGCCCACCCGCTGAATCTCCGACCCAGAAGACTGAGGCCTAAGCCGGAAGTATAGCTTGCAGCTCTCCTTGAAACAAAAGAACTGCGAGCGATCTCCAGAAAAACGATCCGGGAGATTTACTTTCGGCTCCTTAACCCCTGCAGGTGCTGCTGCTGCGGGAGCTCCGCCAGCAGCCTGGGAGGTGTGCATTTTAATGGACAAATCATTAAATTGTCGAGTCAGGACCTGCACCTGATCGACCACCTGTTGCAACGTATTTTGAGGGGTATGCTCCATATTCCCACAAAATTTCAACAGGAGTATTAGGCTGCTGAATATGTTATGCACACCAGTGCCAGCAGGAAAGTACTGGTGTCAGAACTGTTATGCACTCCAGTGTCTGCAGGAATGTACTGGTGTTTGAACTGTTATGCAAAACAGATGGACTCACAGACAAACTGGGGAATATGACATAACGTACACAGAAGGTGATAGAGTAACAAAATACACACAAAGTGAACAGAGAAGCCCAGAGGCTAAGGAACTGGGTATCTCCCTTGTATTAGAACTGCTAAGATGGAAAAAGCAAGATGTTGTGTTTTAATACGTAGAGTACCCGAAATGCTGTTGCTAAGGGCAACAGCAAAACCCTAAAGGGTTACCAACGGGTGTGGCAGTAAACTCCTTGGTCAGAGATGGAATGATAGACACAAGGAGAATCTCCACAATCCAAATTCTCACTTGCAGTGCACAGGTTTTAGCTTACTGCCACTAAACTGACCCCTGACACCTAGCACAGTGAGACAGGATTAGACAGGCAAGTCTTAGAATACAGCCGCAAACTTGCTAAGTTCACAGAGTAGTAACAGAACCCCAGCAAGCTAAACGACTGACTCCAGTCTTACTGCTAGGTCTGGATTGGCAGAGTGTAATACCAAATTCCCAGGCCTATTTGCAGTAAGCAACAAACAAATACAAAGCTACACAGTACTGGCTAACGTTCATGAACTGACTAACCAACAAAGATTCAGCAGCATCTGCTTACCCTGAAAAGAGGCCTTATAAAGCAGGTGCTGTCCACGCCCCACTCAGACCTCACAGACTGTGAGCACAAAAACCAGCACCGGATCCCCTGCCGTGCACAGAGCCTATAACCACTGCACAGCAAAAGACCCGAACCGGAGTATCAGCTGCGCTCAGGTTACTCCACTAGCACTTGTCTCCCGGTTGCCATGACGACGTGGCAGCACAGGGCAGGAGACCCTAACAGTAATGCATGTTGACGTAAAGCTATAGTAAGACCAATGCTACATATAAACTAAATAGTGGCTGTCTTCAACCCCATACAGACCCACCCATCATCACCGAGGATGCCCAGCAGGAACGTGACCAGGAGACCTTCACACTCCACCTGCAGGCCATCGATCCAACCCAGCCAACCACACCGCAGGACATACCCCAACCACCCCAAACATCACACAGCCCCCAATTGACCACAACACAAGTGGACACACAAATGGGCCCTGAGTTTTGGACCCGTTGGTCCACACAACAGGCACAATACTGCGCAAGCCTCAACACCCACAGCCAATACCTGTCAAGTCTGCCCCATCATCTGCCTAGACTGAGTCGCAACTCAGGCAGACTTATAGTGCAGGTGGGCAGAATCGCAAACTCCATGGAACAGATGAGGGCAGACAACAGCCAAGTGCAATGCAATCAAACCTCCAACGCATCTTGGATGAACAACAGCGGCAGCAACAATCACTCATCCAGATCATCCAACATAACCAAATGATAAATGAGAACCTATCACGAATTATAGCAAACAACACTGCCACTAATACGCAGCTCACAGCAAGCTTGAACAATCTAAGTCAAAGCCTAAGTGTGTTGGCATCACACCATGTGACATCGAGCTCGGGGACAACTACACCAAGCCACACCCCAGTTCAATCCCCAGTTCGACGCTCAAGTCGAACCCGCACCAACGAGCCAGCACAATCCTCGGCACCCAGCACACAAAAAAACCCCAAATAATAATGCGTGCACAAAATATGGTGACCATTAAAATGTTTTTTTTGTTTTTTTTCATAAATTCGTGTGTTAAAATAAATAAATTGTTAACACGGAATATGTGTATTGTTTAATTCGCTCCACAAACCACCTCCACATTAGTGTCTTGGGCGAGATGTGTATGGGTATAAATATATTGCCTGCCCCTAGGTGTCCTCAGCTCAACGTGTGTGCAATCTATGGCACCCAGCACATTGGCCATGGCCGCAAGATCACATAAAGCTACCCTGACTGCATGCCACTGCGACTCCAGGGTAGGGAAGCAGAGAGAGACATCTATGTGGACATCCAAGACATCCAAAACCTGAGTGGACATTCCAAAATTAAAGGTGAGTGTCATGACCTGTAATCAATACAATATTACATTACAGAAGCACCACTTAGACATAAACGTGTATGTATGTTTTAACTCACCTGAATTACATATTTCTAAAAGGTGGCCTGTGAGATACTAATGACATTGCTAGTCACAGGCTGGAAGCTGCCAGTAGCCATAAAGTGCAACACAGGCAGGAGATTGTGCAGGCCTGAGACAGAGCGAGAGCGTGCTGTCTCAGGGTCTAGGTTCAGTTTGACAAGGTCATACAGACGGAAAATGTTATTTACATTTAGTCGGAGCATCTGTATAACATGGTCATCAGCAAATTTGTTATGGTTTAAACGCCCACTAAAAAAACAAGCCATGGCCAGCCTACGCGGAACATGTACAACCTGCTGACCATGTTGATTTTCCTGGCCTGGGTTTATTGTAGCCTCATGGAGCAGTGTCAGGTATCCCCCAGCAAACAAGACAGCAGTACTACACACAGTAGCAGCCATTTCAGATTGAGAGTGGTGAAAAATGTGTTGGGGCCCCTTTTAAAGGTCCAAAAAGTCAGGTGTGACTAATGTTGAATTGGCAACACATGTAAACACGCTTCTCAAAAGCAGGTCTACTTTTTTTTAGGCTTTTTGTACGATTAGTATTTTTACACGGCCGCACAAGCATTTTCACGCAAGAGATTTCAAATACGAATGGTTAGTAAATGACCATGTTCAATACCTAAACAGCCGCGTTTGACCGATGGTGTATTCATTCGTATTTTTACTACACAGCCGTAATAAAAATACGAATGCCCTCATCACTGCCGTGATTTTAGTTTAGTAAACTCCTGAGATGACACTTTGAAGAAAAAACACCATCTCAGTCAAAATCGGGACCTTAGTAAATATACCCCTGTGTGTTCAGAAACACAAATCCCTGAGGAGAATCTAAGTGTGCCCATGAGTGCTATGTGTGAGCCTTACCTTTCTGATACTATACTCATAGAAAAGCCTCCTTTCACCATTTTTGCCTCTCCAAATGAGGGATTGAGCAGCAGAAGTGTAGCTGGTGACATAAAAATTGAGGATGCCACTGCAAGAGCAAGAGGATGAGGGAGATATTTGTGTAGCTGATGCTGGCGCTAATGAGGATGTTGAGGATGAGGATGTTGTTTGTGTAAGTCAGGCACCAGTGGAAGCAGTTCTTGCCCATGATAAAAAGAAGGCCATTTCCATGACTGGGCATAGGACTAAAAATCCACCATTTATGTGAGGAATTATTTTTACCCAAATCCTGACAACATTTGTCTCACCATCTGTAGTGTTTGCAAAGCTACAGCTAGTAGAGGTAGGGACATTAACCCTCTAGGAACTAGAGATGAGCGCCTGAAATTTTTCGGGTTTTGTGTTTTGGTTTTGGGTTCGGTTCCGCGGCCGTGTTTTGGGTTCGAATGCGTTTTGGCAAAACCTCACCGAATTATTTTTGTCGGATTCGGGTGTGTTTTGGATTCGGGTGTTTTTTTTCCAAAAACACTAAAAAACAGCTTAAATCATAGAATTTGGGGGTCATTTTGATCCCAAAGTATTATTAACCTCAAAAACCATAATTTACACTCATTTTCAGTCTATTCTGAATACCTCACACCTCACAATATTATTTTTAGTCCTAAAATTTGCACCGAGGTCGCTGTGTGAGTAAGATAAGCGACCCTAGTGGCCGACACAAACACCGGGCCCATCTAGGAGTGGCACTGCAGTGTCACGCAGGATGTCCCTTCCAAAAAACCCTCCCCAAACAGCACATGACGCAAAGAAAAAAAGAGGCGCAATGAGGTAGCTGTGTGAGTAAGATTAGCGACCCTAGTGGCCGACACAAACACCGGGCCCATCTAGGAGTGGCATTTTTGTTCTCCATATTTTAATAGGCACAACTAAAAGGCACCTCAGGTAAACAATGGAGATGGATGGATTGGATACTAGTATACAATTATGGACGGGCTGCCGAGTGCCGACACAGAGGTAGCCACAGCCGTGAACTACCGCACTGTACTGTGTCTGCTGCTAATATATAGACTGGTTGATAAAGAGATAGTATACTCGTAACTAGTATGTATGTATAAAGAAAGAAAAAAAAACCACGGTTAGGTGGTATATACAATTATGGACGGGCTGCCGAGTGCCGACACAGAGGTAGCCACAGCCGTGAACTACCGCACTGTACTGTGTCTGCTGCTAATATATAGACTGGTTGATAAAGAGATAGTATACTCGTAACTAGTATGTATGTATAAAGAAAGAAAAAAAAACCACGGTTAGGTCACTGGTATATACAATTATGGACGGGCTGCCGAGTGCCGACACAGAGGTAGCCACAGCCGTGAACTACCGCACTGTACTGTGTCTGCTGCTAATATATAGACTGGTTGATAAAGAGATAGTATACTCGTAACTAGTATGTATGTATAAAGAAAGAAAAAAAAACCACGGTTAGGTCACTGGTATATACAATTATGGACGGGCTGCCGAGTGCCGACACAGAGGTAGCCACAGCCGTGAACTACCGCACTGTACACTGGTTGATAAAGAGATAGTAGTATACTCGTAACAACTAGTATGACTGACTATGACGGTATAAAGAATGAAAAAAAAACCACGGTTAGGTGGTATATATTATAATACAATTATGGATGGACGGACTGCCTGCCGAGTGCCGACACAGAGGTAGCCACAGCCGTGAACTACCGCACTGTACACTGGTTGATAAAGAGATAGTAGTATACTCGTAACAACTAGTATGACTGACTATGACGGTATAAAGAATGAAAAAAAAACCACGGTTAGGTGGTATATATTATAATACAATTATGGATGGACGGACTGCCTGCCGACTGCCGACACAGAGGTAGCCACAGCCGTGAACTACCGCACTGTACACTGGTTGATAAAGAGATAGTAGTATACTCGTAACAACTAGTATGACACTATGACGGTATAAAGAATGAAAAAAAAACCACGGTTAGGTGGTATATATTATAATACAATTATGGATGGACGGACTGCCTGCCGACTGCCGACACAGAGGTAGCCACAGCCGTGAACTACCGCACTGTACACTGGTTGATAAAGAGATAGTAGTATACTCGTAACAACTAGTATGACACTATGACGGTATAAAGAATGAAAAAAAAACCACGGTTAGGTGGTATATATTATAATAATACAATTATGGATGGACGGACTGCCTGCCGACTGCCGACACAGAGGTAGCCACAGCCGTGAACTACCGCACTGTACACTGGTTGATAAAGAGATAGTAGTATACTCGTAACAACTAGTATGACTATGACGACGGTATAAAGAAAGAAAAAAAAATACCACGGTTAGGTGGTATATAATTATACAATTATGGATGGACGGACTGCCTGCCGAGTGCCGACTGCCGACACAGAGGTAGCCACAGCCGTGAACTACCGCACTGTACTGTGTCTGCTGCTAATATAGACTGGTTGATAAAGAGATAGTATACAACAATATACTACTATACTGGTGGTCAGGCACTGGTCACCACTAGTCACACTGGCAGTGGCACTCCTGCAGCAAAAGTGTGCACTGTTTAATTTTAAATTAATATAATATTATGTACTCCTGGCTCCTGCTATAACAACCTGCAGTGCTCCCCAGTCTCCCCCACAATTATTATAAGCTTTTATACATTGATGTGCAGCACACTGGGCTGAGCTGAGTGCACACAGACTGAGTCACACTGTGTGACTGCTGTGTATCGTTTTTTTCAGGCAGAGAACGGATATAGCAGAGAACGGATATATTAAATAAAAGTTAACTTAACAACAACTGCACTGGTCACTGTGGTAAACTCTGTCTGCACAATCTCTCTCTCTCTCTCTCTCTTCTAATCTATTCTAATGGAGAGGACGCCAGCCACGTCCTCTCCCTATCAATCTCAATGCACGTGTGAAAATGGCGGCGACGCGCGGCTCCTTATATAGAATCCGAGTCTCGCGAGAATCCGACAGCGTCATGATGACGTTCGGGCGCGCTCGGGTTAACCGAGCAAGGCGGGAAGATCCGAGTCGCTCGGACCCGTGAAAAAAAAAGTGAAGTTCGTGCGGGTTCGGATTCAAAGAAACCGAACCCGCTCATCTCTACTAGGAACCTCCTCCCTGTTACATCATTTCAGCGAGTTCATGGAAAGTTTTGGGGAAAATCAGAAACTTGTGCTAAAAAAATACCAACAAGCAGTCGAGCATCAGCTAGCTCCCCTCTCTCAGCTAGATGTCAGCACCTGCAATCTTCGCCGCCAACACCTTTATCATCAATATATTCACTAATAATCAGAAGTAGTCTTGCATACAATTTGATAAGGCTAGACGACTCTTCCCCTATCCAGGATTCCTCAGAAGAATCCTTCAATGCTAGGCCTGCTGTTGCTGGGGGTGGATCTTCATCCCAGAAGGGGACCAAGAAGATTAATATTTTAAAAACACATTGACTGCTAAACAATCCTTTGCAAGGGGAAGCAAGTATGACAGCTGTCACCCAGTCACACAGTGGATCACTGACATCATGACAGCTATGCTAGTATTAGATCTGTGGCCAATATCTGCCATTAAAGCAGTGGGGTTTAGACAGTTAATTGAGGTCCTGTGTCCCCGCTACCAAATTCCATCTCGATTCCATTTTACTAGACAAGCAATACCTTCCCTGTACTAGGATGTTAAAAATAAAATAATTATTGCCCAACAAAATGCCACTGTCCACTTAACCACAGATATGTGGACAAGTAGTAGTGGGCAAACTAAAAATTACATGACTGTGACAGCCCACTGGGTGGGTGAATCGCCTTCAGCATCAGTATCTAACAAACAGTGCCAGCTCATTAAGAGACAGACTACTCGGTGTATCACTGGCTTCAATAACAGGCATACCATTGATGACCTCATAAAAAAACTAAGGGATGTCATAGCAACATGGCTTACCCCACCTGGACAAATACTGTAAAAGCATTAGAGCTGGGTGAATTCCAACAAATCCCATGTTTTGATCATACAATTAACTTAGTGGTACAGAGGTTTTTATTTTTAAATGCTAGGGGTGGAGAGGAGATGCTGTCGGTGACAGGGATGTGCGGTGAGCTAAATGGCTCAGGAGGCACTGGCTAGCGCCAGATTTAAACACAATATATGAGCCAAAGCGTACATCTGGACATTATACACAGGTACAGCAGTATAAACTCCTGGAAATTTGGTGAGTTTTGATTAGAGATGTGCAGAAAAGATAAGCAGGTGAGGCAGTGCCTCACCTGCCGCAGACTTTTTACTCCAGGGTTTTGGCTGCAAAAATGATTAGAATAATGTAAAGAAGATATTTCAAACATATTCTTTGCATTTTTAATATATTTTATGCAGTCAAGACTCTGGCGCAAACAATAGTATGACAGGAAAGGGTCTGACTCATCCTTACCCAACCGCACCTCACTGGTCTGTGGCTCATTTTGGAACATTTTCAGCATTCAGCAGCTGCATGCAGAAGACTGCAGCGCCTACAAGAACAATTCAATCTGCCCTGCCACAATTTGAAGCAAGAGGTAGCAACAAGGTGGAATTTCACACTTTACATGCTTCATCAGATGGAGGAATTGCAGAGAGCCATCCAAAGCTACTCAACAACCCATGATGTTGGGAGAGGAGACAGTTCAGTGGAAGCTATTCAAAGTAGTCACCAGTTAAGTGAGTTCAGACACTGCCAGCTTGGGTCAGGTATTTCCCCTAATTAGACTTTTGGAAAAGCAGCTGCAGAAATTGAAGGAGTAGATGAAACTAAGCAATTCCATCAAGTATGTCGGACTTGTAGTTTATGTCCTTTATTCACTTCCAGGGGCAGAGTGGCTAGCTGGTTCGCCAGAATGTATCCTGCTTGGCCAGTCCCATTGTACTCTCAATGGTCGCCCTCACCCCGCTACAGAGCAGGCAGAGACAGTTTACCATACCAGCACTTCTCATTTTGCACTGTCCTTCTCCTGCACACAACCAAATCAATAGCAGCCAGCAGCACTGCAAGGGACAGGAGCTGTGATGAGCCACATCACATATGAGAGTGTGGCCTTCCTGCTGTACTGTCCCACCCCCTCCTCTGCCACTGCATTCGTCTGCGGCTGCATCACTTGGGCACCAGGATCAGCAGTTTGCGCCGCTGTGACACCGCAAGGGATAGCAGAGAGAGAGACAGCAATTAGGCACCGGTAAGGATGACAGGAAGTGGTGGCTGCAAGTTTTACTACTTCCATGTTCCAAACTATCTTCCTGCTCCCTCAGTGCGTGATGCCACTGCCCCAGAGAGATTCCCTCTTGGACTAAGCCACCTGTGGAACCCCACTAAGATCCCCTTGATATCTGGAGGGATGCCGATTCATGCCGCATGAAGTTCTATAACCAAAGCAAAGATGAGGGTTGAAATTGGGCACCCCTGTATCATGCCATTGGTAATTTGGGGGGGGTTTAGAAGTATGAATATTCATTAAGAATCTAGCCAAGGATGCTGAGTAGAGAGCCTGAACTTCTGTGAAAAAATCACCATCAAAACCAAATTGGAAAAAAGTCCCAAACGAGAATGGCCAACTGATCATGTCAAACACTTTCTCCACAGCCAGAAAAAGCAAAAAAGCAGGGCTCCTGGCAGAGTTTTTGGGGTAAATTAGACTGACAACACATCGAGTATTATCCTGGTATTGCCTCCCTGGTGTTAACCCTCCTGGTTGTAATGTACAGTATAAGCTGGAGCAGCACCAAGTTTAGGTCTGTCGCAAGGATTTTGGCATATATTTTAATACCCATGTTCAGTAGCTTCACGGCCTATAGTTAGCACAATTAGTCGGATCGTTACCTTCCTTTAGAATCATTGGATTCTGGTCACCAGAGCCCATGGAGAGAAGGAGTACACTTTCATAACACTGATGAACAGAGTACAGAGGTGTAGAATTAAATTACTTTGAAAGGTTTTGTAATAGCCCTTGTTAGAGACACCAAGCCCTGGCACCTTGCTAGTTTTCATGTTTTTGATGACATCAGTGCTCTCTTGCTTTGAAATCTCAGCAAAAAGGACCTCTGACATTTCGGGAGAAAGCCATTGGAGGTGACATTGGGAGAAGGAGAGCCGCAGTGCTTCCGGAGGCAGGTGGGAGAGGTAATGTAGAATGAGATGCAGAGTGATAACTTTGGGATTCCCAAGTGAGTGATCCAACAAGGATTTAAACAAGGATCCAACAAGGATGCCAAGTATATTGTTACAAGAGATCTGGAATCTTAGTTGAGAAGCCAGAATCTTTCCACCTTGTTGCCCTTCTCATAAAACAACTGATCGAGATATTTTAAAGTATTTTCCACCTTGGCAGTTAATAGTAGAATTAACTCACTTTTAACTGCTAATAATTGGGAAAGATCATCGTGGAGCCAGATTGTTTGTGTTGCAGAGAAAGGAGTTGAATTTGATCAGATAGATAAGATACTTTGGCTCTGTCTTTCTTCTAATAAGCAATGATCCTAATCAGTTTACCACAGATCACCACCTTATGCACATGTTAGTTGTGAGGTACAGTTATGTAACAATTCTGTTTCCAATTGCAATATCAACTTTGGGTTGAGAAGGGCACTTATCCATGCAGCAAGGGGATCTAAGAGGCCTGAGTTGGGGGCCAACAATATCAACACTGTCAGGGCCACGGTTGGACCAGGTAATTGGGAAGATAGATGCATTGACAATATGTTGGGTGAGTTCAGTTCTCGAAAAGATCAAGTCGAATCTAGTAAAAACATTGTAAAAGGTTTAATAGTATGAATAATCTCTGGCGGTAGGTTACTTCATCCGCCATGCATCGATCAGAAGATTTGTCAAAAGAAGGTGAAGGAATGCAGAGTTTTGGGAGTAAACCTGCCAGAGTAAACCTGCCAGAGAGACTATGGTACAGTCTTAGACCTGTCCAGGTGGTAATACAGAATGGTATTAAAATCTCCAAATCCGACACAATAACACTACCCAATCTATGCAAAGCCAGTAATCCGGTTATAGAGTGGAAGAAAGCAACTTGGGTCTGGTTGGGGGCATAAACATTTAAAATGTATAAGAGATATAAAATTAGATAACTCCCCTCAGGGTCTCGCACTATCTTGTATGCAACGAAGGTAAGATGGAGTACAAATAAGATGGATACACCTTTTTTTATAGGTAGGATCACATGCATTAAAAGGGGTTGGGAAATTCTTGGATTTAAGTTCCAGGTGGCGAGTACCAGAAAAATACATCTCCTGCAATATGGTTGGTGAACTTAATGTACAGTAGTAGTAGATAGCAACCAGGATAGGGCTTCTACTCCTACTGCTCGTGGATCTGAGCTCTGTAAATCTGCGGCTGATAAAGGCATCATCCAGGGAGATGTTGTTGCAGTCCATTGTTCTTACGGGCTCAGTATGGTATGCCGGCGGTCGGGCTCCCGGCGACCAGCATACCGGCGCCGGGAGCCCGACCGCCGGCTTACCGATAGTGTGGCGAGCGCAAAAGAGCCCCTTGCTACGGGCACGCTACGCGCGCCACACTATTTTATTCTCCCTCCAGGTAGGTCGTGGACCCCCACGAGGGAGAATAAGTGTCGATATTCCGGCTGTCGGGATTCCGGCACCGGTATACTGTGCGCCGAGATCCTGTCAGTCGGCATACTGAAGACCACCCGTTCTTACTACTCATCTGCTCAGGGAACACGGTTGGATCCTGAACCTTCCAAAATCACATTTAGAGCCGACAAGGAGATTGTCTTTTCTGGGAATGATCCTGGACACAGAAGTATAGAGGGTGTTTCTACCAGAGGAGAAAGCATTGGTGATTCAAACAATGGTCCGGGACGTCCTGAAGCCCACCCGGGTATCGGTTCACCAGTGCATTCGCCTTCTGGGGAAGATGGTTGCCTCTTAAGAGGCTCTAGAGTATGGAAGGTTTCATGCTCGGTCCTTCCATCTGGATCTCCTTGACAAGTGGTCGGGTTCTCATCTCCACATGCACCAGAGAATACGTCTGTCACTGAAAGCAAGGATTTCACTCCTAGGGTGGCTGCAATTACCTCACCTTCTGGAGGGCCGCAGGTTCGAGATTCAGGATTGGATCCTTCTAACCACAGATGCAAGTCTCAGGGGCTGGGGTGCTGTCACTCAGGGGGTAACCTTCCAAGCCTGGAATCCAGTCTTCAGATAAACATTTTGGAACTAAGAGCCGTCTACAATGGTCTTCTGAAAGCGACTCATCTTCTGCGAGATCGAGCCATTTAAGTACAGTCGGACAATGTAATGACGGTGGCCTACATAAACCGACAGGGAGGAACGAAGAGCAGAGCTGTAATGTCAGAGGTAACAAGAATCCTCCTATGGGCAGAAAAACACGCATTGGTGTTGTCAGCAATCTTCATTCCGGGTGTAGACAACTGGGAAGCGGACTTCCTCAGCAGACACGATCTCCATCTAGGAGAGTTGGGCCTCCATCTGAAGGTGTTCACGGAGGTGACGGGTCTTTGGGGTGTGCCTCAAATAGATATGATGGCCTCCAGTCTCAACAAGAAGCTTCAGAGGTATTGTTCCAGGTCAAGGAACCCGCAAGCCATGGCAGTGGACGCCCTGATGTGTGTGGGTGTTCAAGTCGGTGTACGTGTTTCCTCCCCTTCCACTCATTCCAAGAGTTCTAAAACTCATAAGGAGAACAAGAGTTCAGGCAATCCTCATTGCTCCAGAATGGCCAAGAAGAGCTTGGTACGCAGATCTTCTGGATCTTCTGCTGGAAGATCCGAGGCCTCTTCCTCTTCAGGAGGACCTACTGCAACAGGGGCCGTTCGCTTATCAAGACTTACTGCGGCTATGTTTGATGGCATGGAGGTTGAACGCCAGATATTAGCTCGGAAAGGCATTCCGAACAAGGTTATTCCTACCCTGATACAGGCTAGGAAAGGAGTAACGTCTAAACATTACCATCGTATTTGAAAAAATATGTATCTTGGTGTGAGTCGAAGAAGTTTCCTATGGTGGAGTTTCAACTGGGACTGTTTCTACTCTTCCTGCAAGCAGTTGTGGATACGGGCCTGAGGTTGGGATCCATAAAGGTCCAGATTTCGTCTTTGTCCATTTTCTTTCAGAAACAATTGGCTTCCCTCCCTGAGGTTCAGACTTTCTTGAAAGGGGTTCTGCACATCCAGCCTCCCTTTGTGCCACCTACGGCGCCCTGTGATCTTAATGTGGTGTTACAGTTCCTCAGATCGGATTGGTTCGAACCTCTACTGGAGGTTGAGGTCAAGTTTCTCACGTGGAAGGCTGTCACTTTGTTGGCCTTAGCTTCTGCTAGACGTGTGTCGGAGTTGGGGGCTTTGTCTTGTAAGAGCCCCTACTTGATCTTCCATGAAGATAGAGCTGAACTCCAGTCATGTCAGCAGTTCCTTCCGAAGGCTGTGTTCTGTGTTGGCATTTCATATCAACCAACCTATTGTGGTGCCAGTGGCTACTGACTCCTCAATTTCATCAAAGTCCTTGGATGTTGTAAGGGCTCTGAAAATCTATGTGAAGAGGACCGCTCATCACAGAAACTCGGACTCTCTGTTTGTCCTGTATGAGAAACTTGGGTATCCTGCTTCTAAGCAGACAATCTCTCACTGGGTCAGGCTCACTATCCAGCATGCGTATTCGACGGCAGGATTGCCATGTCCTAAGTCTGTTATGGCCCACTCTACTCGTAAGGTGGATTTTTTCTGGGCGGCTGCCCGGGGTGTCTCGGCTTTACAGCTTTGCCAAGTGGCTACTTGGTCTGGGTCGAACACTTTTGCAAAGTTCCACAAGTTCGATACTTTGGCCTCTGAGGACCTAAAGTTTGGTCAATCAGTTCTGCAGGAGCCTCCGCGCTCTCTCTCTCGTTCTGGGAGCTTTGGTACATCCCCATAGTACTAATGTAGACCCCAGCATCCTCTAGGACGTAAGAGGAAATAGGATTTTAATTACCTACCGTTAAATCCTTTTCTCGTAGTCCGTAGAGGATTGCGGGGCGCCCGCCCAGCGCTTCGTTATCCTGCAGTATCTACTTAATTCAGTACGACTTTGTTTTTAGTTTTGTACTACGTTGTTACTTGGTTAAGTAATGTTTTTCATCTGTTGCTGAGTTTCAAGCTAGTTAGCTTGGTTTGCCTTGTTGTGTGAGCTGGTGTGAATCTCGCCACTATCTGTGTAATCCTTCCCTCGAAGATGTCCGTCTCCTCGGGCACAGTTTCTAGACTGAGTCTGGTAGGAGGGGCATAAAGGGAGGAGCCAGCCCACACTCTCAAACTCTTAAAGTGCCAATGGCTCCTGGTGGACCCGTCTATACCCCATGGTACTAATGTGGACCCAGCATCCTCTACGGACTACGAGAAAAGGATTTATCGGTAGGTAATTAAAATCCTATTTCTGCTGCGGGGTACACTGGGCTCCACAAGGAATGGACAATGGGGTGTATAGTAGGATCTTGATCCGAGGCACCAACAGGCTCAAAGCTTTGACTGTTCCCAGAATGCACAGCGCCGCCTCCTATATCACCCTGCCTCCCGGCACAGGAGCTCAGTTTTTCAAGTTGGTGCTGCAGTAAGCAGGAACTGAACAGAGGGGCTGCTCCAAGCAGCCCTAAGAAAAGCTTTTTATGAAGTAAGACTTCAAGGGCAGCAGTGGTGATAAATGTCTTGTGACATTCACTGCTGAAGCTCCAGCTCTCCCCAGCGGCGCTGTACACTCCCGAGCCCAGGTTGCCGGGTACCTACAGCGGAGGCACCGGTTTTCTTCACGTTAGACACACATGCCTTTCCAGGATCGCGTGGCCGCGCTTCGGGAGGTGGTAAGTGGGTCCCGCTTGCGGGACCCGTTCTTTATCGCAATCTGGTGCAGTCAGTGGGAGGCAGGCCGCACGCGCTGGCGGTGGACACTGTGGCAGTACAGGCGATCCTACTAGATCACCAGGGCATGGGCGCAGGTCAGGTTTTCTCTCTAAACCAATTCTTATATCGCCCGCAGTACCCGGTGGTTTTGCCAGCAGAGGGGATAAGGCTTAGACCTGAAGCCCCTCCCCTAGCCCCAGGGCGCTATTTCTAGCAAGTGTTCCCGCCCTGGAGCTGCATATCTGTCTTTTCCTCACTCCCTGTCAGTTTCTGCGGCGCCATTATCCCTCAGCTCACTGTTCCTGGGACTGCTTGGGCAAATCCTCCTATGTAAAGCCGCCTGGTTGTCAGCGCTGTGCCTTTACATGACACTTAAGTATTCTACCTGCCTTTTTAGACAGTGATAGTTAAGAAATAGTCCATTTAGTCAGGGTTTTATACTACAATTACCCTGTGATATACATCCAGTTATTACTGTGTACTGTTATATCTATTGTTATATAGCTGTGTAAGCTAGTCCAGTGCAGTATTATTGTCAGTAATAACCTCTGCATTGTACAAACTGTGACTTTCTGTGTGTGCATTTGATAGCTGAGTGGTGTCCATTTCGTGACTTTCACTCAACCTGCTATCCCTATATTCCATAACCTGAGGGGGCTTGGTGCGTCAGGTGTTATCTAATATAGGATTTTCACAAAGATATACTGTATTACATATTTTTCTCTGTGATTTAGTCACCATATCTCTCCTTTATCTCTGCTAGTGCTGACTACACTGCGCAGGGGTTTGTGTTTAGAGGTATAGTGCTGCTGATAATTGTACTGTGTTACCTCATACTGCAAGTTATATCATGTCTGCTTCTGAGGGTAACGGTTCTGGGGCTGAACACACTGACGGTGTTGCTGAAGCCGCAGATATCTATGAGGAGAATATAGCAGCTTTGGGCTCTGGTTCTGGGGGCTCCTTGCCCCCCAGTGGGACGGTGGCAACGGGGCAAATAATGACCCGCCGTGGGCCGCTTTTTCCACGCTTCTGCATACGCTAGTTCATAAACTAACACCCCCTATGGGACCTCCAATGCCGGTACAACCATATGTGGTCCCTGCAGCTAACCCGCCGTGGGCGGACGATTTATCTGCTCAATTAAAGAAGTTGAACCAGTCCTTGACTACTAAAAAGTCTGACCAACGCTCGCCTAAGTCCAAGAGGTCCTCTAAGCGAGCGCTTATCTCCTGACAATCCACTGCTGTCTCTGACACCTCGTCTGATGAAGACGGCACATACACTGACACCTCAGGTTCTGACTCAGATACGGCTGATGGGGAGGGTAGTTCACATGTGGATGTTCCTGATCTTGTGGAGGCTATTAAGTGAATTCTGCAGATTACGGATGATCCCAAGCCATCCGTCCCTCCTAAGAAACCAGATAGGTTCAAGCGTCAGAAGGTGGTTAAGCAAGTTTTACCTCACTCTGACCACCTAGTGGATATACGTCAGGAACCCTGGGGAAACCTGGGTATGAAGTTTGTGCCTCAAAAGAAGATGCTGGCTCGCTATCCCCTCGCGCCAGAGCTGTCTAAAAATTGGGAAACGCCTCCTCCAGTGGACTCACATGTGGCTAGGATGGTGGTTTCCTCAGCTCTACCTGTCACTACCATCACGTCTCTAAAAGAGCCTATGGATACACGTGTGGAGGGTTGTCTGAAAGCGATTTACACCCTCACGGGTGCTGCACAAAGGGCCACTATTGCAGCTACATGGGCTGCAGAGGCTATTGAAGCATGGGCCATGGAGTTAGAAGCTGAAATCTCTTCTGACCATGCTAGACAATGCTTGTCATATATTGTCACAGCTTCTCGATATATTAAAGAGGCGGCTTCTGATGCCGGTATCCTAGCAGCCAAGGCCTCTACTATGTCAGTTCTGGCTCGCCGGATATTGTGGCTGAGATCCTGGTCTTTGGATCTGGACTCTAGAAAAACCCTAAAGGTACTCCCTTTCTGTTTGGGGAGGACTTAAATAGATATTCTGTTTGGGGAGGACTTAAATAAGATTGTGGCTGACTTGGCTACTGCCAAAACTGCCTGTCTACCTAATACCGCTTTTTCTGTGTCGAAGGCTAAAGGTACGTCCTTTCGCCCCTTTCGTCCTTCAGGTAAAGCAAAAGGTCAGGCGTACCATAAGCAGGCACGCACCTCCAAACCTGGTAAGCCGAAGCCCAAAAGAGCCTGGGCTGCCCGTCAGCCAGCTGCCAAGACCGATAAGCCTGCCGCATAACGGGGCGGGCCTCCCCCTGGGCTTCTAGGGTATACCCAGGAATGGTTGAAGACCACTTCAGATGCCTGGGTACGGGAAGTCGTCACACAAGGTTACGCCATAGCCTTCATCAACCGACCCCCTCATCGATTTTGCCAGACAGATGTCCCTTTGGACCAGACAAAGGCAAAAACTCTACACTCGGTGGTACAGACCCTCCTGGATACAGGAGTCGTAGTGCAAGTGCCTCTTGCTCAGAGGGGCAGGGGGTACTATTCTCCGCTGTTTCTAGTCCTGAAACCGAAAGGGTCCTCCCTGCCCATTCTCAACCTCAAGGCATTGAACAGGTTTGTGAAGATTTCCAAGTTCCGTATGGAAACCCTTCGCTCTAAAGTTCTGGCCTTGGAACCTGGGGACTACATGGTCTCCCCGGACATACAGGATGCTTACCTGCATATTCCTATAGCAGTGTCACATCAACAATACCTGAGGTTTGCTATTGGCAACATCCATTACCAGTTTCGGGCATTACCTTTTGGTTTAACAACGGCTCCGTGAGTCTTCACCAAAGTTATGGCGGTGATGACGGTGGTACTCCGCCGTCAAGGGGTCAGGATACTGCCGTATCTGGACCACTTGTTAATCCTGGCAAATTCCCCAGATCTTCTCCTGCGCCATCTGGATATGACAGTCCGGTTTCTACAAGCCCACGGGTGGCTCATCAACTGGAAGAAGTCATCCCTGATCCCTGCTCAGAGCATGGTGCATCTGGGAGCACTATTGGACACTCACAACCAGCAGTTGCTCCTGTCTCAGGAGAAAGTCCTGAAACTTCAGGACAGGATTTGTTGCTTCCTATCTCGTCCGCAAGTGTCGATACATTCGGCGATGCAGGTGCTGGGCCTCATAATGTCAGCATTCGACATGGTGGAGTATGCTCAATTTCACTCTCGCCCTCTCCAGAGGCTGATTCTAGCCAAATGGGATGGCCTGCCTCACCGGATCAGGTCTCAAATGATCTCATTGACTCCGGAGGTCAGTCTGTCGCTGCTCTGGTGGCTCTGGGACCAACAACTGTGCAGGGGCCGTCCGTTCTGGATAACCAACTGGGTCCTGTTGACGACAGATGCCAGTCTAAGAGGTTGGGGCGCGGTGCTGTAGCAACACTCCCTTCAGGGGCGGTGGACTAAGGAGGAGTCCCTCCTCTGGATCAATATTCTGGAGTTGCGGGTGGTCTTCAATGCCTTGAACCTAGCCCAGCATTTAATTCAGAACCGTCCTGTTCAAGTACAGTCGGACAACGCTACCACAGTGGCTTACATAAATCATCAAGGCGGCACTCAAAGCCTCCTAGCAATGAAGGAAGTCTCACGGATTCTACAGTGGGCAGAACGCCATCTACCGGCCATATCGGCAATATTCATTCCGGGAGTCCTGAATTGGGAAGCGGACTTTCTCAGTCGTCAGGACGTGCATGCCGGTGAGTGGGGCCTCCATCCAGACGTGTTTCAACTCCTAGTGGAAAGGTGGGACCTTCCAGACGTAGATCTGATGGCGTCTCGACACAATCACAAGGTTCCGGTCTTCGGAGCAAGAACAAGGGATCCTCGAGCAGCATTTGTGTATGTGCTGGTGGTACCGTGGAGGTTTCGGCTGCCGTACGTGTTCCCTCCGGTGTCACTCCTGCCCAGGGTAATTCGGAAGTTCAAGCAAGAAAAAGGAATTCTGCTTCTCATAGCTCCAGCGTGGCCCAGACGGCACTGGTTCTCAGACCTGCAAGGCCTATCGTCAGAGCATCCAATTCTACTTCCACAACGCCCAGACCATCCTCGTTCAGGGCCCCTGTGTCTACCAGCACTTAGTCCGGCTGTCTTTGACAGCGTGGCTCTTGAAGCTTCCGTCTTGAGGGCTAAGGGTTTTTCTAAAGAGGTCATTAAAACTATGTTGCGGGCCCGGAAACCGGCTTCTGCTCGGATTTATCATAGGGTCTGGCATTCCTACTTTGTTTGGTGCGCATCTAACAATTATGACGCTCCCAAGTTTAGTACAGCCAAACTTTTGGCTTTTCTGCAGCAGGGCCTAGATTTAGGCCTGCGTCTGGCCTCCTTCAAGGTTCATATTTCTGCCTTGTCGGTGTGGTTTCAGAGCAAAATTGCGACTTTACCTGATGTTCATACTTTCACTCATGGTGTGTTGCGTATCCAACCTCCCTATGTCCCGCCTGTGGCTCCTTGGGACTTGTCGGTACTTTTGGAGGTGTTGCAGGAGCCTCCATTTGAACCTCTTGGTTCAGCTGACCTTAAGTGGCTTTCCCTTAAGGTGGTGTTCTTGCTGGCTATTGCCTCTGCTAGAAGAGTGTCGGATCTGGGTGCCTTGTCTTGTAGTTCCCCATATCTGATTTTTCACCATGACTGGGCGTTTCTTAGGACTTGTCCCGGATATTTACCTAAGGTGGTTTCTTCGTTCCACCTTAATCAGGAGATTGTGGTTCCGGCCTTTGTCTCTCCTAATTTGTCTCCCAAAGAGCGGTCTTTGGATGTGGTACGGGCTCTCCGTATCTATGTGAAGAGAACTGCTTCTATTCGAAAATCTGATTCTCTCTTTGTTTTGTTTGGATTTCACAAACGGGGCTGGCCTGCTCACAAGCAAACTCTGGCCAGATGGATTAGAATGGTGATTGCACATGCTTATGTGAAGGCTGGTCTCTCTGCTTCTGATCACATTAAGGCCCATTCTACTCGGTCTGTTGGACCTTCTTGGGCGGCCCAACGTGGTGCGACCCTTGATCAATTGTGCAAGGCGGCTACGTGGTCCTCGAGGAACACGTTCATAAGGTTCTATGCCTTCGATACTGCCGCTTCCCAGGATGCTTCCTTTGGATGCCGGGTTCTTGTGCCCGCTACAGTGCGTCCCCTCCCATAAGGAACTGCTTTAGGACATCCCCATTGTCCATTCCTTGTGGAGCCAAGTGTACCCTGCAGCAGAAAACGAGTTTTATGGTAAGAACTTACCTTTGTTAAAACTCTTTCTGCGAGGTACACTGGGCTCCACAAGGCGCCCAACCTGACGCACTTAGCTTCTTTTGGGTTGGTATGGCATTAGCCGCTGACACTTCTCCTGTCGTGAGAGTGTGGTTTATGTGGCTACTAACCGTTGTCGTCTCTTTTCCTGCTACTGCATTGGGCTGGTTAACTAAAAACTGAGCTCCTGTGCTGGTAGGCGGGGTGATATAGGAGGCGGCGCTGTGCATTCTTGGGACAGTCAAAGCTTTGAGCCTGTTGTTGCCTCGGATCAAGATCCTACTCTACACCCCATTGTCCATTCCTTGTGGAGCCCAGTGTACCTCGCAGAAAGAGTTTTAACAAAGGTAAGTTCTTACCATAAAACTCGTTTTTTAGTGATTTGATAAGGAAGCAAATGGACCCTAGTAGCTGTGCCCGCTGTTGGTGTATATCCCTACTTACCACTGATCTTAAACTTTATGCGAAGATCACCCGAACAGGGTCTTTCTTGTCCTATGATTAAGTAAGGTTCACCCAGGGGGTCAGGCCAGAGACAATACTAGGAGATTATATTATCCCTGGATGGTGAAAAGGCATTTGACTATGGGGGTCATTCCGAGTTGATCGCTCGCTAGCAGCTTTTAGCAGCCATGTAAACGCTATGCCGCCGCCCACTGGGAGTGTATTTTAGCTTAGCAGAAGTGCGAACGGTTGTATCGCAGAGCGCCTGCAAAAAAAATTGTGAAGTTTCAGAGTACCTCAAAACCTACTCAGCGTTTGCGATCACTTCAGACTATTCAGTTCCGGACTTGACGTCACACACCCGCCCAGCATTCGCCTAGCCACGTCTGCATTTTCCCTGGCACGCCTGCGTTTTTCCAAACACTACCTGAAAACGGTCAGTTGCAACCCAGAAACGCCCACTTCATGTCAATCACTCAACCAGTGCGACTGAAATGCATCGCTATACCCTGTGCAAAACTGCATTGTTAGTTGTGCCTGTACGTCACGCGTGCGCATTGCGCCACATACGCATGCGCAGATTTGCCATTTTTTAGCCTGATCGCTGCGCTGCTAATAAATGCAGCTAGTGATCAACTTGGAATGACCCCCTATATCTCTTGGTCTTTTATGTTTAATGCCTTGAGAGACTATGGTATCTCTGTTGAATTCCTTATGGCATTGCCACTCTCTATTTAATGGTACTAGACAGGGATATCCATTGTCTCCCTTGGTTTTGCCTTGATAATTGCACCCCTAGCTGCTATGATAACACATTCTACCTCTATACGTGGTAAGGTGTTGGGGTACTGTTAATTTTAAAATTTCTTTATTTGAGAATGATGTCCTTTTGAGATGATATGCTGTTACATACCCCATCTCTGCTGAGGGCTCGTCTACAGTTGTCCTATTCTTTTAAATGGTAAAAACCATAGATTACAATATCTAGGGGTATACTTATCATTATAACAAATTATTCTAGGAGAACTTTCTACCAACTTCTCTCCAGTATCAAATAAGACTTCGCTGCCTGGGGAAGATCAACAATTTCATGTCTGGGGAGGATCATCGCTAATAAGATGAACTTGATCCCTAAACTCCTCTATCTATTCCAAACTATCTGCCAATGTTTCTGATGTGGTCTGGAAAAGGTCAGTTTGGTGCCGCACAGGACCCTCAAGAATTTTTCTTTATAATGGGCTCTTATAAAATTTGTCCCTTGTAAACCAACAGTGCATATACATACGAAATGCCTGTATAGGTCTTTAAGGAGTTACTGTTGTTGGTGGTGCACCCAGAGTCAATAATACATGTCAAAGTTACAAAAGAAAAAGAGAGACTCTGTGTTGGGGCACGCTTAAAAAACTAAAACTTAACTTTTAATTATTGTATGATAAAATTATGGTACACAATTCAACACACATATATAGTTTATAATATTTAAGGAGAAAAACAAATAATTCTCATTTGTGAAGTAATAATTTCGGAGTAGTAATTCTCCAAATGATATTATTATTTGTGGTGACAGTGACACCTGAGATGAAAAATATTAGGAATTCAATTTCAGCATAAGAGAAAATTCTTCAAATGCCTATTATAATGGTATGTCCTGGTAACGATTAATCTGCTATTTCAACAATTTTTTCTGATCAATGATAGCAATATGCCAAAGAGCTCTGGATGAGTGTATGATCAGAAAGAAAATTCAATAAGAAGAAGAAAAATTAGAAATGAAAAGTGGTAATGGTCAAAGGTTGCTCCACCACCTCTGCTTTTCACATGAATATAGAGATATTTGTTACTGCACCTAATATTCCCTGGAAGTCTCCCATCCAGGTACTAATCAGGCTATTTACTGCTTAGCTTCCAAGATCAGACGAGATTGGGCGTAGCCAGTGAGATGTGGCAGTAATATCACATAGATTGTGAATGAGAGAATGTATGGTTATTGGCATATACCAGTTAGAGTACTTCTGCTGTCCATTAATGCGCACAGTTTCCCTGTTACTTTTAGCATTGCAGGGGAGTTATGTAACTGGCGTTTTAGGATGAGAGAGTACTGAACAAGTAAGATACAGGAAACCTATAGGTTCAGAGCCCGTCTTCTGCTGTCCACTGTCATATAATTTAATACAGTGGACAGTGGATGAGAGAGGCGGGTTATCTGGGCCTATTAAATAATGGTGTGAAACTACACAGATATCTTAAGGTTTCTTACGATAGTGCATATTTCAATGACATACTGTTGATCCTAATAGTAGTGGGCAAAGGGATTTTTCGCTATTGGCGATGCCCCTAGAATATTGCTGAGGAAATCCAAAACCAGCTATTTATGATATCTCAAACCGTACATAATAGTATGAAATTTATGTCTCACTAATTAGAGTATGAGAGTGAGAGAGAAAAAAGAGACATCAAATAGTGTGAAATATCCTAACACTGTAAATAACAAATAGCAGATTAAGCAAAAAATTTGAAAATTCGGGTCAAAACATTTTTTGTCAATTATACGATACCAGGAGGTGAGTGGGCTGAACCGTGCACTGTTCAGCACCACTAGTCACAGACGGCCGTTTCACCTGGAGGTGGCTTGTTCACTGTGTGAAGTGGTGATGGAAGAGAGTCTATTTAAGGCAAAAAAGAGGGGGTGGTCTAACAAATTGGGGGTGGTCTAAAAAATTCAGACCAATCTCAGAAAAGAAGAAGTAGAATGCATGATGTCACTGAAACATCCTGCACATCACTTCCGGTTTCAAAATCCGGAAGATGTGCCATGTATATGGTTAGATAGTGCTTATAATATGGCGTGGGACAGAATGAATAAGTAAGAAAGATAGTATTTAAAATTGATTAATAGGGCCAAGATCGAAGTGTTAGCTCCATTGCCAGTAGTTTACTGGAGTTGTCAGGGACGCGTCCCTGAATAAGGTAGCGTCATTTCCGGTTGAAAAGACCGGAAGTGGCGTGAGTGGCCGTCATTGTAGGTTCATGTTAGGCTAAATGGAAAGATCACATGGGGCTGAGGATACCTGGGGATGGGCCACACAGGGAGTGAGGGGGTACATATTAAACCGGATGATGTGATCACACTTGGAGTAAAAGCTCCGTGATCGGAGATGGCATGAGTGTACCGTCTTACAGGAAATGCTCAAATGGCGTCACTTCCTGTTTACATATCTACATTCATAGTGTGCGGACTTCTGTGGGTACATATCGGGACATGGACATATGACTTCCGGTTTAGAAGATCGGAAGTAGTGAAACGCTGTCACTTTTAATTTTATATGCAGCTGATTAGATGGTAATTTTAGACTAGGGATAGCTTTAAGGATCTGCAATCTTAATTTTTTAGATTTGTTTGGAACAACAAGACCCCCAGAGTTTGTCTAAATGTTCTAAAACAACCTAGACTAAGAGAAGGTAGGGGATTCCCTGACATTCAGTCCTACTACTTAGCATTCCGTTTAAGTCAACTTATGGCGACTTTCACCCTATGCAATACTTAAGATTGGGTAGATCTGGAGGCCTGTTACTCCATGGTACACTTTTTGGCTTCTATCTGGGGATTATCTAGTTCCAATAGGCCCATGTCACTTAAATCCTTCTCTTCCCTTAATTTTTATTTATTTATATGGGACTCCTCTGCTGCACCTGATATAAAGGAACTACCTTCATCTCTCCCCTAGTCCCATTATGGAATAACTCAGAATTCCCACCCAAAGCTTCCTCTTCCCACTATAAATGGTGGGTGCAAGCAGGGAATGGGCTGATTCATGACCTTAAACTCCATAATACTTTGGCTTCCATGGCTGATATTCAGCAAAAATTATCTTTCCGATCCATCACTTCCTTTGGTCCCTTCCCCTGGCAGCTACTCTGCATACCACTACCCCTTTTGTGAGGTTTTACCTTAGTTTTGTATTTTGGAAGGATATGATTTCCTCTATTTATAACTTGCTGATTGACACTACCTGTGTATCCCAGACTCACCTTGAGCGGGAATGGAAAGAGATTTGGATCCACCCCCAGCTAAGTCCTGCTGGGGGGAGGTGAGGAGGCAATTGCCACTAACTCCATCACAACATAAGTTAAGGAAACCACATCTAAAATGTATTATCTGTGGTATTATGCACTGGACAGACTCTCCAAAATGTTCCCTACCTCAAATCCCAGTTGTTGACGGACATGTGGCCACAGAGGTACTCTTTATAATATTGGGTGGACATGTCTTTATATTGACCCATTTTGGACTAAGGTCCTATCTATTATAAACTTCCTCTCTGAAAAACAACTAACCCTGGACCACTGGTTTTTCCATCTCTCTCGCCCTTTCCCAGATGTGAGCTCACAATCAAATAAGATGTTTTCCCATATTCTTACTGCGGCTAAATGTTTAATCTATAGGAACTGCTCTCCCCCACAAGTCTGATGCACCTCATATGTTTGATCTCATATGGACTCCCTGGCTTCATATTGAGAGACATCATTGCTCATCCCTCTTTTGGGCTAGTCCTGTCCTCATTCTTGTTGTCTCTACTGCCGTCTTTGGGTCCTCCACGCTGGACACTACTTCTTATGACCATGTAACAATTATTCAGTTCTCCATGTCCCTTCTGAAGTTGGTTCTAGTCTTGTTTTTGTATCTTGTTTTCTCTTGAATATCAACCTTGGCTTCATTTGTACCACCCCTCTTTTTCCTTTTCCCTTCTTTTCCCGTTCCTTAAAATGCAAAGAAAATGTTGGTGTTTATTTATTTGCTCAAATACATTTCTGTTGTTTTCTCCTTCTTCATTTTACAAATAAAGAGGTAAATAAAAATAAAAAATAAAAAGAATAAAAAGATGGAAGGTGTGTCCCCCTACTTCATAACTAGACTAGGCCTGTAAGTGTAGGTTGATAGCTGAAAAATTGGGGGACCAAATAGTATGTGTACTCCCAGAATTTCTCAGTCACAATCAGTGACTGAGAGCAGCTGTATCACAGAATCTCTGGAGCATGGGGTAAGCGGCACTGGAGGCAAAGAAGCAAACCTACTTGTACATGGCTCTGATCACAATGGAGCTCGGAGTGCTGGGAAAGCTGCTGTCATGGCATCTATAAGGCCATAGCCTGGGACTTCCCATACTACTCTCAGCTTCAGGGGAAAGGTAAGCAGAAAGGCATCTATCACAACCTCAGCCTGAACCAGTGCTTCACCTGCCTGCCTTGCCAGCCCAGACAACGGACAGCCTCTGAGCGGTATGTGGCTGAGCCTGGGAGAGGACCAGGCAAAGTGTCCACCAAAAAGAGAAGTCCCTTCTGACCACTGGAAGAATATCAGGGGCGTGGCACACAGTACAATTCAATCACAGGAATCCCAGCATTGAGATATTTTCAGTCCTGAATCCCAGTATTACATAAATGTGGTGTGATTGGCTTCCCTAATTATACATAACGTATTAGTCCAGCTGCAATACAATTTATCAATATACATTTGATTGTTTTATTTGATTTGAGTATTTGCTATCAACCAAGCTGTGAAAGGAGAAATCATTGTATACTCTCATTTATATGCGACGGGTGTGTCAATGTAATACATTTAAATATATAAATATTAAAGGAAATGGAATAATAATAACAAGGATAAAACAATTCCACTCTTGCTCTGTTGTTTTATCCTCAAATTACAGTACAAACAGGTAGACGTTTTCTTGTGTTTTTAACAGATGAAGGCAGATGAAACGTAATAACAGCAAAGCATGTTGACCTTCTCCTGCTGACGGGCTCATTATAGTTGAAATAGAAATAATAATCATATAACCCATGTTTTTAATACCTGGGGAGCATTGCCAATTACCTTGCTGTAGATAATGCCATTACCCAGTGGAATGTGGATGCAGTTAGCCTCACACAGAGAGACCATTAGAAGACTGGAAACCAAGTAACAGCAAGTTCTTTTCATCTGCAGGATTCTGTCAATATTGACTTCTACCATCACTGAACACTGAAAAATAAATAAGAGAGAAAACTTCAGTCACCTGTAAGGTGGCTTGTAGGAGTAGATCAAAAACAAAATCTTAGAAAATATTTATGCTCTTCCCAGTGCGGGATTGTAATAAGGATGCACCATGAACTCTAGGGGGTTACAGCTGCCAAATCAACTTCTACATTACTCGTACATCAGTTGGTCATCATAGATCAGTAGTCACCCTTCAGCTATCTGACTTCACATCAAGGTGCTCCGCTCTCAGGAGACACCACTGCAACCTGCAAATTACATGTAGGTGTGAGTAGAGGAGGGAAGTCTGCCAGAGCAGAGGCAAAACTATCAACTGTGCACTGCACGGGGGACCACAGCAATCAAGGGGCCCACAGCTGGCTGCATTAGAGCAGTACTATAATGAGTTATTCTGACTCATAATAGTATGCCGTGGCTGTCAACGAAGCAACCGCCTCACCTCTTCCTCTTACCTCAAGATATTGCTGCCTGAGTCCCCGCCCCAGTGCCGTAACTAGAGTTTTTAGCGCTGTGTGCAAGAAACGGCATCGGTGCCCCCCCCTTAATTAAAATAGGGGCATTGCGCACCGTAGGCGCGCTGCAAAAATATAAGGGCGTGGCTTCACGGGGAAGGGGTGTGGCCACAAAATAATACCAGTTCATATTACGGTGCACAGTAGTCTCCATTATTTAAATTATGCCGCACAGTAGCGCCACTACACCAGGTAGAACCCCTTTTTACACATTACGGCAGACAGAGTCCACCTTTTTACACATTACGGCAGACAGAGGGGGTCATGCTGACCCGATCGCACGTTGCAGTTTTTCGCAGCGTAGCGATCGGGTCAGAACTGTGCATGCGCCGGCGCCGCAGTGCGCCGGCGCATGGCCGCCACTCGCTGCCCTACGATCGTCTCTGCCTGATTGACAGGCAGAGGTGGTCGATGGGCGGGAGGGGGCGAAACAGCCGCTGTTTCGTGATAGCGTTCCAGCCAATGCTTGCGTGGCCGGACCATGCGGGGAGTGGCCCGCAGAGGCTGCGTGACGTCACACGCAGCCATTGCGGGCCGGGGAGCGATAAGTAGCTCCTGGCCAGCGCGCTAAAGCTGCACTGGTCGGGAGCCACTCTTGAAGTGTAAAGGCATCGCCGCTGTGCGATGCCTTTGCACTTCTGCGGGGGGGTGGCACTGACATGCGGGGTGGACTAGCCCTGTGCTGGGCATCCCCCCGCATGTCTGAGTTCATGATCGTAGCTGTGCTATATTTAGTACAGCTACGATCAACTCGGGATGACCCCCAGAGTCCCTTTTTTACACATTACGGCAGCAAGTCCCCCTTTTTACACATTGCGGCAGACAGAGTCCTTCTTTTTTACACATTACGGCAGAGTCCTCCTTTTAACACATTACGGCAGCCAGTCCCACTTTTTACACATTACGGCAGACAGTCCCCCTTTTTACACATTACGGCAGACAGTACCCCTTTTAACACATTAGGTAGATAGATAGACAGACAGACAGACAGACAGAAAAGATGATTGATACTTACTGTCTCTCTGCTGGCTCAGGCAGTCTAGCTCCTCGGTGCAGCTGCTCAGCTGCTGGCAGATCCCGGGCAGGGAAGGAGGAGGAACTCAGGAGCTGCAGCAGCACTCTGTAATTGGTGGCAGTGCCGCATACAGCTGTCCCTCTCTTTCCACATTGGCTGGCCATCACCGCTGTGATTGCTGGGATGAGGGAAGCGCATCCCAGCATTCACAGCAATGGCGGCCAGCCTATGTGGAAGGAGAGGGACAGCTGCAGTGGCACCGCCACCAATTACAGTGCGCTACTGTGGCTCCTGAGTCCCCCTCCCTACTCCTCCCCTGCCTCCGGAGCTGCTCCTCTCCTCGCTCAGGTGCCTTGTAATGGGTCAGTTTAACTCATTGCAATGCTGCTGAGTAAAGTCACGGGTACACGGCCAGTTGCACCCTCATGGTGACTGCGCTGTGCGCCAGGCACACCTGGCACACACGTAGTTACGGCCCTGCCCCGCCCCATCCCTCCTTTCACCTCTGGCTCCTCTTCTGCCATGGCTTTGCACAGTCCCGACTGCCTGCCAATCATTGTACTGTCTGGGGCAGATTTAGGGGTGAGGGCGCCCTAGGCACAACAAAAATGTCCGCCTCCCATTGTCTAATTTTATTATTTTTATTGATTGGTTATTAGCTCTAATTTGATGATAGCCAATTTATTAGAATCATTTTAGAAAAGCCACTATTATTTTTTTTATTTATTTAATTATGTGTACATATCTAGTAGGTAGGGCAGCTTACAGGGGCAATATAAGCTTGTCCTACCCATTTACACCACATCTAAGATGGCATATGGTAAAGTTCAGTGGAAATATTTTGTAGTTACTGGAACATTTTGGGCTACAGCACCAACACAAGCACTTAATTGCTGCCCCCAAACAAGTGCCACCCCTAGGCATGTGCCTCACGTGCCTAATAGGAAATTCATTACTGCCCGCAGTGTGCCCACAGTTCTCCTTCTGTATCTGGATTGGAACAAAATTAGGCTACTGCTTCATTCCCAACCCCATGTAGATGAACCTCCCATCGGGACACTTATGAAGTCGACTCACCATACCACAGCATTATGGCCACTACATTCTCTCACTGGAGTGGAGGACTGTGGCGGCAGCAATAATAAATCCAGCTGCCAATAACATCAGGTTAATGAAAAATAGAATGGTGGGGTTTGGTGCAGGAAGGATGGTGCTGGAGAAATGAGAGGAATGGCGCTGCTGAGGAGCAGGAGTGATGGTGCTGGAGAGATGCAAGGGGAATTGTGCTGGTGAGGAGCAGGAGGTATGGCGCTAGAGAGATGCGTGGGGGATGGCGCTGGTGAGGAGCAGGAGGGAAGGTGCTGGAGAGACACTGGGGGAATGTCGCTGGTGAGGAGCAAGAGGGATGGGGTTGTATAAACGCAGAGGGAATGTCGCTGGTGAGGAGCAGGAGGGATGTGGCTGGAGAGACACGGGGGGAATGTTGCAGGTGAGGAGCAAGAGGGATGGTGCTGGAGAGATGCTGGGGGAACGGCGCTGGTAAGGAGGGATGGCAGTAGAGAGACACGGGGGGAATGGCGCTGGTGAGGAGCAGGAGGGATGTCACTGGAGAGAAGCTGGGGAATGGAGCTGTTGAGGAGCAGGTGGAACAGCGCTGGAGAAATTCTGGGGGAATGGGGCTGGTGAGGAGCCAGAGAGATTATGTTAGTGTGATGAAGGTGGGATGGTGCTCTGCCGTGGCAACTGTGTGAAGTTGCCTGTCCTGCAATACATTCAACAGAATCCAATGAGCTACTCTGTGTAAATCTGTTTTTCTTTTGCATGGTGGGCGCATGAGAATGTTATTGGGGGGCCCAAACCACATTGTCCTATCTGGGCCCACTACTCACTAGTTCCACCACTGTGCCAGTGGTCTGTAAAAGTTGCATCAAAGTTTATTGTCTTACCACTTCAGTACCCTGTCATTGAATTGAACATGTACTGTAGCTCTAATACAGATTTGTATCTGATGGCTCCTTAATGTATAGAAAATATGTGTATATTGTGTATACAGTAAGTTAATTATGTACACTGACAGGGTGAATAGGGGAGCCTTACCAACTGCCAGTGAGTTCTGGATGGTGATGTTTGGCAGTGTTTGTGGTGGCAGTTGGTGTGGCTACCCTATTTACATTTTGGACTGTACTGCAGCCCCATCTCTGGGACCATTTTTGCTGGTTTTGGTTCTAATTCATCGTCCAGTTTTGGTTGTGGATTTTGGCCATGACGGGTTTTGGATTTTTTTCCTAAAAATGTACAAAAAAAAAGCTAAATCACAAAATTTGGGCCTTTTTTTGTCCTAGAGTATTAACCTCAATAACATTAATTTCCACTAATTTCCAGTCAATTTTGACCACCACACAGCTCACAAAGTCATAGGCTACTGTGAGCACACTGTGGCAGTATTCTAGGCGATCAGCCAGGCCGCATAGAATGCTGTGAAAACGTCCCTCCTAAAATGGCTGCCGCCTGAGAGATGACAGTTTTTAAGGATGCTAGAGGAGGAGGTGGCCATTTTGGGAGGGACATTTAATAGACGGAGCCTGGAGGGAGCAGGTGGAGGCAGAAAATGGCACAGCAGTGCCGGGGATGCAGCAGCGTTGGTGACGGAATTGGTGTTGGCAGCAGCAGCAGAGGGAGCAAGCCGGCAGCATGAAACAACCCCTTGACAACAAGCAGGTACAGCATGGTGCTAGGGGGCATTACTGTGTGGGACATAATAAGGTGCAATGGGCATTACTGTGTGGGTCTTAATATGGTACAAGGATCATTACTGTGTGGGGCATAATTTGGTGTTAGGCAGGGCCGGATTAATGGCCACATGGGCCTGGAGCTGAACATTTTTAAGGGCCTATAGTAAGAAGGAGAGAAGATGTGACCAGTGCTGTGTGAATGTGGCCAGAGCCTTGTAGGCTTGTACACCCTACACCAGTGGTAGCCAACCCTGGTCCTCAAGATCTACCAACAGTTAATGTTTTCCAGGTCTCCTCACAGAATCACAAGTTAAGTTAGTATTAGCTCCATCTGCGTATCTTATAAAATGTGTCAGTGAGTAATGAATACACCTGTGCACCAGCTAGGTGGTCTGGAAAACATGAACTGTTGGTAGCTCTCAAGGACCAGGGTTAGGTACCCCTGCCCTATACATTATGTGCACAATGTAAATACATAAACATAGAAAAATTGATTAATTTTGTGAGAAAACTACAAACACAATTTTAATACTTATGATTTATGATTGTTTGGCCAGCTGTGTGCCTGGTAATCATCCTGCTGCCAGCATAATGGGCCTATTTTTATGTGGAGGCCTGGAGCTGTAGCTCCATCTGCCCCATTGTTAATCTGGCCCTGGTGCTAGGGGCATAATATTCTGTAAGGTTGTATTTTCCTGCAAGACCATGACCATTTTCTGCTAGACCACACCCCTTTTCACACATTTCTTAGCAGTCATACTCTTCAAAATCACCTCATAGTCGAGATTTGAACCCATTGCCTTTCATACTGTAGGCAGATACCTTTCTGATGGAGGTATTTGCTCCTGCATCAGAAGCCTGCAAATTCTAACTACAGTATATGAAGCCACTTACACTTGTCAGTCCAAACTGATTGCAACTAAGATCTATGTAGTGTGCAGCCACTCATCCAATCCCCTGCTGCCACATACTACAAAGAGCTACTCAGCCGCAATAATGATTATTTCTGTGACAAATATAAGTAGCTGTAGTTAGAATTTGCAAGCTTCCAATGCTGGAGCAAATAGCTCCATCAGTAAGGTGTCTGCCTCCAGTGCAATAGGTGATGGGTTTGAATCCTGGGTATGACAGAATTTTAAAACGTGTGTCTTAAATACAGAGGATGTGACTTAAGGTGCAGGGACTGGAGGGAATGTCAGCTACAGAGGAGATAGCGGCGGCAGGAGGAAACTACATTAAAATTATTAAAAGTTAATTGGAGGCAGAGTTAGGGGCGGCAGGAGGAAGCTACGTACATACTAGTGATGTGCACCGGCAATTTTTCGGGTTTTGTGTTTTGGTTTTGGATTCGGTTCCGCGGCCGTGTTTTGGATTCGGACACGTTTTAGCAAAACCTCCCTGAAAATTTTTTGTCGGATTCGGGTGTGATTTGGATTCGGGTGTTTTTTTGCAAAAAACCCTCAAAAACAGCTTAAATCATAGAATTTGGGGGTCATTTTGATCCCATAGTATTATTAACCTCAATAACCATAATTTCCACTCATTTTCAGTCTATTCTGAACACCTCACACCTCACAATATTATTTTTAGTCCTAAAATTTGCACCGACGTCGCTGGATGACTAAGCTAAGCGACCCTAGTAGCCGACACAAACACCTGGCCCATCTAGGAGTGGCACTGCAGTGTCAGACATGATGGCACTTCAAAAAAATAGTTCCCAAACAGCACATGATGCAAAGAAAAAAAGAGGCGCAATGAGGTAGCTGTGTGACTAAGCTAAGCGACCCAAGTGGCCGACACAAACACCTGGCCCATCTAGGAGTGGCACTGCAGGGTCAGACAGGATGTCACTTCAAAAAAATAGTCCCCAAACAGCACATGATGCAAAGAAAAAGAGAGGCGCAATGAGGTAGCTGTGTGACTAAGGTAAGCCACCCAAGTGGCCGACACAAACACCTGGCCCATCTAGGAGTGGCACTGCAGTGTCAGACAGGATGGCAGATTTAAAAAATAGTCCCCAAACAGCACATGATGCAAAGAAAAAAAAAAAGGTGCACCAAGGTCGCTGGATGGCTAAGCTAAGCGACCCAAGTGGCTAACACAAACACCTGGACCATCTAGGAGTGGCACTGCAGTGTCAGACAGAATGGTAGATTAAAAAAATAGTCCCCAAACAGCACATTATGCAAAGAAAAAAAGAGGTGCAAGATGGAAGCTGTGTGACTAAGCTAAGCGACCCAAGTGGCCGACACAAACACCTGGCCCATCTAGGAGTGGCACTGCAGTGTCAGACTGGATGGCACTTCAAAAATATAGTCCCCAAACAGCACATGATGCAAAGAAAAAAAGAGGCGCAATGAGGTAGCTGTGTGACTAAGCTAAGCGACCCAAGTGGCCGACACAAACACCTGGCCCATCTAGGAGTGGCACTGCAGTGTCAGACAGGATGGCGCTTCCAAAAATAGTCCCCAAACAGCACATGATGCAAAGAAAAAAAGAGGTGCACCAAGGTCGCTGGATGGCTAAGCTAAGCGACCCAAGTGGCCGACACAAACACCTGGCCTATCTAGGAGTGGCACTGCAGTGTCAGACAGGATGGCAGATTAAAAAAATAGTCCCCAAACAGCACATGATGCAAAGAAAAAAGAGGTGCAAGATGGAAGCTGTGTGACTAAGCTAAGCGACCCAAGTGGCCGACACAAACACCTGGCCCATCTAGGAGTGGCACTGCAGTGTCAGACAGGATGGCACCTCAAAAAAATAGTCCCCAAACAGCACATGATGCAAAGAAAAAAAGAGGCGCAATGAGGTAGCTGTGTGACTAAGCTACGCGACCCAAGTGGCCGACACAAACACCTGGCCCATCTAGGAGTGGCACTGCAGTGTCAGACAGGATGGCAGATTAAAAAAATAGTCCCCAAACAGCACATGATGCAAAGAAAAAAAGAGGTGCAAGATGGAAGCTGTGTGACTAAGCTAAGCGACACAAGTGGCCGACACAAACACCTGGCGCATCTAGGAATGGCACTGCAGTGTCAGACAGGATGGCACTTCAAAAAAATAGTCCCCAAACAGCACATGATGCAAAGAAAAAAGAGGCGCAATGAGGTAGCTGTGTGACTAAGCTAAGCGACCCAAGTGGCCGACACAAACACCTGGCATATCTAGGAGTGGCACTGCAGTGTCAGACAGGATGGCACTTCAAAAAAATAGTCCCCAAATAGCACATGATGCAAAGAAAAAAAGAGGCGCAATGAGGTAGCTGTGTGACTAAGCTAAGCGACACAAGTGGCCGACACAAACACCTTGCCCATCTAGGAGTGGCACTGCAGTGTCAGACAGGATGGCACTTCAAAAAAATAGTCCCCAAACAGCACATGATGCAAAGAAAAAAAGAGGCGCAATGAGGTAGCTGTGTGACTAAGCTAAGCGACCCAAGTGGCCGACACAAACACCTGGCCCATCTTGGAGTGGCACTGCAGTGTCAGACAGGATGGCACTTCCAAAAATAGTCCCCAAACAGCACATGATGCAAAGAAAAATTAAAGAAAAAAGAGGTGCAGGCATCGCAACCGACACAATTGGACTCTCCTTGGGGATTTGTGATTTAGAAGAACGCACAGTTCTTTGCTGTGCTTTTGCCATCTTAACTCTTTTAAGTTTTCTAGCAGGAGGATGAGTGCTTCCATCCTCACGTGAAGCTGAACCACTAGCCTTGAACATAGGCCAGGCCCTCAGCTGTTCCTTGCCACTCCGTGTCGTAAATGGCACATTGGCAAGTTTTCGCTTCTCCTCAGACGATTTTGATTTAGATTTTTGGGTCATTTTACTGAGCTTTATTTTTTTGGATTTTACATGCTCTCTACTATGACATTGGGCATCGGCCTTGGCAGACGACGTTGATGGCATTTCATCGTCTCAGCCATGACTAGTGGCTGCAGCTTCAGCATGAGGTGTAAGTGGATCTTGATCTTTCCCTATTTTACCATCCACATTTTTGTTCTCCATTTTTGAATGTCTGGAATTATATGCCAGTATCATTAGCAATGGCCTACTACTATATACACTGCGCACAACTGAAATGCACCACAGGTATGGATGGATAGTATACTTGATGACACAGAGGTAGGTAGAGCAGTAGCCTACTGTACCGTACTGCTATATATTATATACTGGTGGTCAGCAAACTGTGCAAAACTGAAATGCACCACAGGTATGGATGGATAGTATACTTGACGACACAGAGGTAGGTAGAGCAGTGGCCTACTGTACCGTACTGCTATATATTATATACTGGTGGTCAGCAAACTGTGCAAAACTGAAATGCACCACAGGTATGGATGGATAGTATACTTGATGACACAGAGGTAGGTAGAGCAGTGGCCTACTGTACCGTACTGCTATATATTATATACTGGTGGTCAGCAAACTGTGCAAAACTGAAATGCACCACAGGTATGGATGGATAGTATACTTGACGACACAGAGGTAGGTAGAGCAGTGGCCTACTGTACCGTAATGCTATATATTATATACTGGTGGTCAGCAAACTGTGCAAAACTGAAATGCACCACAGGTATGGATGGATAGTATACTTGAAGACACAGAGTTGGGTAGAGCAGTGGCCTACTGTACCGTACTGCTATATATTATATACTGGTGGTCAGCAAACTGTGCAAAACTGAAATGCACCACAGGTATGGATGGATAGTATACTTGACGACACAGAGATAGGTAGAGCAGTGGCCTACTGTACCGTACTGCTATATAGTATATACTGGTTGTCAGCAAACTGTGCAAAACTGAAATGCACCACAGGTATGGATGGATAGTATACTTGACGACACAGAGGTAGGTAGAGCAGTGGCCTACTGTACCGTACTGCTATATAGTATATACTGGTTGTCAGCAAACTGCGCAAAACTGAAATGCACCACAGGTATGGATGGATAGTATACTTGACGACACAGAGGTAGGTAGAGCAGTGGCCTACTGTACCGTACTGCTATATATTATATACTGTTGGTCAGCAAACTGTGCAAAACTGAAATGCACCACAGGTATGGATGGATAGTATACTTGACGACACAGAGGAAGGTAGAGCAGTGGCCCACTGTACCGTACTTCTATATATTATATACTGGTGGTCAGCAAACTGTGCAAAACTGAAATGCACCACAGGTATGGATGGATAGTATACTTGACGACACAGAGGTAGGTAGAGCAGTGGCCTACTGTACCGTACTGCTATATATTATATACTGGTGGTCAGCAAACTGTGCAAAACTGAAATGCACCACAGGTATGGATGGATAGTATACTGATGACACAGAGGTAGGTAGAGCAGTGGCCTACTGTACCGTACAGCTATATATTATATACTGGTGGTCAGCAAACTGTGCAAAACTGAAATGCCCCATAGGTATGGATGGATAGTATACTTGACGACACAAAGGTAGGTAGAGCAGTGGCCTACTGTACCGTACTGCTATATATTATATACTGTTGGTCAGCAAACTGTGCAAAACTGAAATGCACCACAGGTATGGATGGATAGTATACTTGACGACACAGAGGTAGGTAGAGCAGTGGCCTACTGTACCGTACTGCTATATATTATATACTGGTGGTCAGCAAACTGTGCAAAACTGAAATGCACCACAGGTATGGATGGATAGTATACTTGACGACCCAGAGGTAGGTAGAGCAGTGGCCTACTGTACCGTACTGCTATATATTATATACTGGTGGTCAGCAAACTGTGCAAAACTGAAATGCACCACAGGTATGGATGGATAGTATACTTGACGACACAGAGGTAGGTAGAGCAGTGGCCTACTGTACCGTACTGCTATATATTATATACTGGTGGTCAGCAAACTGTGCAAAACTGAAATGCACCACAGGTATGGATGGATAGTATACTTGACGACACAGAGGTAGGTAGAGCAGTGGCCTACTGTACCGTACTGCTATATATTATATACTGGTGGTCAGCAAACTGTGCAAAACTGAAATGCACCACAGGTATGGATGGATAGTATACTTGACGACACAGAGGTAGGTAGAGCAGTGGCCTACTGTACCGTACTGCTATATATTATATACTGGTGGTCAGCAAACTGTGCAAAACTGAAATGCACCACAGGTATGGATGGATAGTATACTTGACGACACAGAGGTAGGTAGAGCAGTGGCCTACTGTACAGTACAGCTATATATTATATACTGGTGGTCAGCAAACTGTGCAAAACTGAAATGCACCATAGGTATGGATGGATAGTATACTTGACGACACAAAGGTAGGTAGAGCAGTGGCCTACTGTACCGTACTGCTATATATTATATACTGTTGGTCAGCAAACTGTGCAAAACTGAAATGCACCACAGATATGGATGGATAGTATACTTGACGACACAGAGGTAGGTAGAGCAGTGGCCTACTGTACCGTACTGCTATATATTATATACTGGTGGTCAGCAAACTGTGCAAAACTGAAATGCACCACAGGTATGGATGGATAGTATACTTGACGACACAGAGGTAGGTAGAGCAGTGGCCTACTGTACCGTACTGCTATATATTATATACTGGTGGTCAGCAAACTGTGCAAAACTGAAATGCACCACAGGTATGGATGGATAGTATACTTGACGACACAGAGGTAGGTAGAGCAGTGGCCTACTGTACCGTACTGCTATATATTATATACTAGTGGTCAGCAAACTGTGCAAAACTGAAATGCACCACAGGTATGGATGGATAGTATACTTGACGACACAGAGGTAGGTAGAGCTGTGGCCTACTGTACCGTACTGCTATATATTATATACTGGTGGTCAGCAAACTGTGCAAAACTGAAATGCACCACAGGTATGGATGGATAGTATACTTGACGACACAAAGGTAGGTAGAGCAGTGGCCTACTTTACCGTACTGCTATATATTATATACTGTTGGTCAGCAAACTGTGCAAAACTGAAATGCATCACAGGTATGGATGGATAGTATACTTGACGACACAGAGGTAGGTAGAGCAGTGGCCTACTGTACCGTAATGCTATATAGTATATACTGGTTGTCAGCAAACTGTGCAAAACTGAAATGCACCACAGGTATGGATGGATAGTATACTTGACGACACAGAGGTAGGTAGAGCAGTGGCCTACTGTACCGTACTGCTATATAGTATATACTGGTTGTCAGCAAACTGTGCAAAACTGAAATGCACCACAGGTATGGATGGATAGTATACTTGACGACACAGAGGTTGGTAGAGCAGTGGCCTACTGTACCGTACTGCTATATATTATATACTGGTGGTCAGCAAACTGTGCAAAACTGAAATGCACCACAGGTATGGATTGGTGGTCTTTAGTATGCCGTCGGTCGGGCTACCGGCGACCAGCATACTGGCGCCGGGAGCCCTACAGCCGGCATACCGACACTTATTCTCCCTCGTGGGGGCGTAGCGTGGCGAGCACCGCAAGCCCACAAGGGGCTCATTTGCGCTCACCACACTGTCGGTAAGCCGGCGGTCGGGCTCCCGGCGCCGGTATGCTGGTCGCCGGGAGCCCGACCGCTGGCATATCGTAGTAAACCCGTATGGATGGATAGTATACTTGACGACACAGAGGTAGGTAGAGCAGTGGCCTACTGTACCGTACTGCTATATATATAGTTATACTGGTGGTCAGCAAAATTCTGCACTGTCCTCCTACTATATACTACAATGCAGCACAGATATGGAGCGTTTTTCAGCAGAGAACGTATAATAATGGTGGTCACTGGTCAGCAAAACTCTGCACTGTCCTCCTACTATATAATACTGCTGGTCCCCCAGTCCCCACAATAAAGCAATTAGCACACTGAGCACAGATATTTGCAGCACACTGAGCACAGTCAGATATGGAGCATTTTTCAGGCAGAGAACGTATAATAATGGTGGTCACTGGTCACTGGTCAGCAAAACTCTGCACTGTCCTCCTACTATATAATACTGCTGGTCCCCAGTCCCCACAATAAAGCAATTAGCACACTGAGCACAGATATTTGCAGCACACTGAGCACAGTCAGATATGGAGCGTTTTTTCAGGCAGAGAACGTAGATATTTGCACTTGCAGCACACTGAGCACAGATATTTGTAGCACACTGAGCACAGATATTTGCAGCACAATTTGCAGCCCACTGAACATAGAAACTGAGAGGACGCCAGCCACGTCCTCTCACGATCATCTCCAATGCACGAGTGAAAAATGGCAGCGACGCGCGGCTCCTTATATAGAATACGAATCTCACGAGAATCCGACCGCGGGATTATGACGTTCGGGCGCGCTCGGGTTAACCGAGCAAGGCGGGAGGATCCGAGTCTGCCTCGGACCCGTGTAAAATGGGTGAAGTTTGGGGGGGTTCGGATCCCGAGGATCCGAACACGCTCATCACTAGTACATACTAAAATTATTGAAACTGTGATCCACCATGCTGTAAGTGGCCGCTTGTGTTGCCTTGAGGTAAAGCTGCTACTGTGTATAAGGAGCGCTGACAGGCACTCTATCACTAGCCTCATACTGTGAGTCTTTCACTAGCCGCTTCATGCAAACAAGCTACATTTCTCAGTGAAAGATGGACTGGGTGAGCAAAGCTGGAGCAAGAACTTGTCAGGTCTGGGGTCTGCAAACATGAAGACTTCCTGGATCCAGCTGACCTGATCTGATGGCCAGTCTGAGTAAGCTTCAAGGGCTGCTACCAATCAATTTCATCGCACCTGAACTGCCAAAGTGATTACCATGCGATCATGCAATAGATCGCATGGTAATCACATGATCGTCACATCACCGCTGAGTGGGAACGGCCTCTGGCCGCTCCCGGCGGGTGCCCATCGCACATCGCAGTGCGATATATCTCATGTGGTTTTAAAACCACATGCGATCGCACTGCGATGCGAGAGATATTAAGTGCAGCACATAATATCTTGAGATGCGACATTCGAGCGGTGTGCCCGCGCATCGCATCTCAAGGTGCCTAAAATGTGCATACAATCCTTCGATTTCTCTCACAGATGAGGTTGAAATCGAAGGTTAGCTCCGATTATCTCACAAGTGTATGGGCACCAAAAGAGACACATCCTGCTGTATTTGCATTTTAATTGTATGGTATTGCACAGCCGCTTCCCTGCGGCTGTGCAATATCTTACAAATCAGAAGCAGGACCTGTTATTAAGGGCTTGCAAATGCCTACTCAAATGCAATAATTTTTTTTTTAAAAACACAGGCAAAACAGCCGGTCAGAAATTATTAGAGACGCCCACTGGAGCCATCTCAAGGTCCTCAGAAACTGCATGCACATACGCAGCATTGGTGCAGAAATTAGCAATATCGACACCATCAGTGAGGCTGTGGTCATACAGACTGGCCATTGGAGCAGCAACTCTGGTCAGTAGCGGCTCTTGCCATGGGCAAGCAGGTTGAGGGCGCCGCTACTGTTCCGGTGCCGTGTGGTGCGCCTGACGTAATCACGCACTGCACGGCATTGTGTGAGTGGCCGCAGATGCTAGGGGTCATAATTGACCTCTAGTATCTGTGCAGTGTGCGGCGCTATGGGAGAGACATCATGACGTCTCTTCCATAGGTCAGAGGAGCAGCGGCCAGAGATGAAGGACAGCAGCAGCAGTCGGGAAGCAGGAACGGGGCTGGTGAGTATTTTCTTTTTCTTAAGCGCCGCTACTAGGTGCACAGCAACAGAAGGCACATCTACTGAGGGCACAGCAACAGGGGCACAACTACTGAGGGCACAGCAACAGGGGCAAAACTACAGGGGCACAACTACTGAGGGTACAGCAGCAGGGGGCAAAACTACAGGGGCACAATTACTGAGGGCACAGCAACAGGGGCAAAACTACAGGGGCCTGGGTGCCACAAGGTCTAGAACCGGCCCTGCTCTGGTGTCATGTTTTCTTCATGCGCAAATGCAGCTGGAGGCAGAAACATGCTCTCCTGGAAAGGGTCATGACACCCCTTCATTTTTGCTACCACCTCATCAAAATGGTCTCTTCCTGTCAGTCAGTTTGTGATTAAATCCTAACTGTGAGCGGCATTGCAAGGTACCATTCAGGCAATAATTGCTCAGTTGCGTGAACATCGGCATTGCATACATATCAGAATCATGCCCTCGTCATTAAGTGCTTCCTCAAAGCAGCCTGGAGTAACATATTGCACTATTAGCTGCAATCAGAGACACATCTGTGATGTACTTTTCCACAGCAGGTTGCCGGGGGTTCAGTATGATTTACCGACGGACACAATACCAAAGGTCATAATCCCGACAGCCATTGACCGACAGTTAAAATACTGACACAGTCAAAAATTAAATACCGACATTCATTATGCCGACAAGTGTTCAAAATGCCGACTTGCATTTTTCTGGGGGGGGGGTTGTATCAATGTCGACATAGGTCATCATGGACACCATGTAAGTATACCACGTCCCCACGCATGGCTTGCTGCGCTCGCCATGCTTCGGGCAGAGTGTCTCGCTGTGCTCGGCAAACTATTATATTCCCCCTTCCCTGCAGGTCCACTGGGTTAGTAAAGTATGAGCAAGTCTGTTTCGGGGCAAAAATTCCTTAAAACGGCATGTCGACATTTTGACATGTCTACATTTCAAATGTCGCTATGACTATGTTGGCATTTTGAACATGTCGGTACAATTAATGTCAGTATTTTAACCTTGTCTGTATTTTGACTGTCGGTCAGTGGCTGTTGGGATTATGACTCTTGGTATTGTGTCCATGGGTAAATCAACTGCTACCCTGCCAGCACCTTTTAACGTATTGAGGATATAATGTATTGACGATTATAGTCCACCAAGGAAAGACAAAACATAGGAGCTGAACACAATATATTGAAGCAGAAACTTGCCTTAAAAGTCACATACTGTATGTGAATTACTGTAAGTTAGTCTACGTGTGATACTCAGGAGTAAGTATACTTTATACCTGGAGGCTGTAACCTCTGTTCTATGAATAGGTTCATGGAAACTTTTAGAGAGGTAAGTAGAATGAGTTGACACCGAGAATTGTACTAATAATTTCTCAACTGAGAACTTGTTTATTAAAGAAGATTTCCTCTACAGAGATGACAGGAAAGTTGCAATTAGTTGACAAGTTCTTACAATTACATTCAATTGACAATACTTTTACAATAAATTTCTCAAGAAAACGATACACAGCTTTATTGCTCTGGCAGAGTGCTAGTGTGTTTCCTGTGACTTTCTTCCTCGAGGACAGTGAATGATTATCGGGATTGGTTATATATGATCTACCGTACCTTCAGACATATAATGTACATGCATGCATTTCAACAATACATATTTAACATGAGCATTAGCTGAATGTACGCGAGGTTCTTCACCCAAAATATACTCAACACTAATAAAAGCTTATTCATGCAAAATCAGAAAACCTTTACAAGTAAATACTTGCGGACTGTAGTATAGTAAATGTTGTATATGTATATATCTTAACCAAACACTCATAGCACAATTCAGAGTACTTTACAGGTGATGCACTCTTAACTGAATAGTTTCTGTTACATGGATATGTCAGTACCTTTAAATAATCCTTTGCAAATCGTTGTCTGGGATAATTTGAGAGAGAATGTACTATACATACTTCACTCTCTCAGTATCTACAGTTTTAGCACTTTCCTTAAACTAGATTTCCTTTCTAGTTGGACGTAGCTTAATAGGCTCTAGCTTCTGCAGGCTACAGTCTAAGATGAAAGATTTCTGAAGGAACTATGGGGGTCATTCCGACCTGTTCACATGCTGCTATTTTTCGCAGCGGTGCAAACGGGTCGGTTCTGCGCAAGCGCGGTGGCCGCATTGCGCAGGCGCGTCGTTGCCCAGCAACAGTCGGCGCTGGGCAATGACAAGAAGAACGAAAAAAGCAATCGCTGCAAGAAGATTGACAGGAGGAAGGCATCACCTGTCCATCTTTTGGGAGTGGTGCGGTGAATGCAGGCGTGTCAAGGAGTTTGCATGGCGGGTGTCTGACGTCAATTCCGGGACCTGACAGGCTAAAGACATTGCAGTGGGTAAGTAACTCCAGAGCTACTCAGAAACGGCACAAAATGTTTTTGCATAGCTCGGCTGCACAAGCGTTCATAGCCCTACTATGCAAAAAAACCCTCCCCCATAGGCGGCGTCTAGTTGATCGCACGGGTACAAAAAGTTGCTATGTGTCATCAACTCGGAATGACCCCCCCTGGCCCAAATGTATTAAACTGTAAAAATTGATAACATGGAGATGGATAAAGAGTGATAAATGACCAGCCCACCAGCTCCTAACTGTCATTTTTCAAACACAGCCTGTTACATGGCAGTTAGGAGCTGGTTGGCTGGTCATTTATCTCCCTTTATCGTCTCCACTTTATCACTCTTAAAGGGTTAATACATTTGGGCCTAAGTGCCTATTTCAGCATGGATCGCTATTCAGAGAAATCTCAAATAGAGCTATTATCGAATGACAGTGCATGCATAGTGTTTGCATTGCGCACGCGCAAAGAGTAATAATGACAGAAAATGCGTACAGATCGTAACTACAATGTAGCCACTGTTTGACTGACAGGAAGGTGCCGTTTTCTGGGTGTGCCATAAAAAACGTAGCCATGCCCAGGCGTTTTTGGGGAGGGTCTCCGACGTCAGCTCAGACCACTTCCAGGCCACCTCAGTCGTAGATTAGTGGCAGCCTCAGGCCTGCTCACATTTGCTCAGATGAAAACGTTTCTTCGATGTTCCGGGAATTGCATATGCATCTGCAAGTGGATAGAGATCTGCGATGCATTCGCAATTCTTTATTCTTTCCATCGGGGCGGTGTCTTTCCACACTCAGACAACTGCAATTTTTCTCAATAGCGATCCATGCTGAATTATTCCCTAAGGTTCAATTACACGATAATCCTTTACTCTGCAATTATCACTTACTGAGTTTATTCAGGTGAACCAAATGTACAGTAACTCCTTGGTTCGTTGTGTTAAACATGTCCTTGTAATTTACTTAGGAACTAACAAGAGAGCATCTGTTGTGTCAGTATTTTAGAAGGATTTTATCTCTCACAAGCACTGAGAGCATTTGAAACCTTTGTTTTACTGTCCAATGTTGTTGGATCTGAGAGAGATATTGCTGCTTTCTGCTTATCAGACTGGCTGGACCGGTTCCTGTCTGAAGTAATAAAAGTGCAGTGCACTAAGGGGGGTCAGTCAGACCTAGCCGCTAATGTGGATCGCAGCACAGTTTGCCGGTAACGTATTGCAGCTGCGCAGGCTTACACATTGCGTTCAGGTGTACTGCAACCTCTGCCGAAAAGGTGAGAGCGTTGGGCTGCCAGTGATGAAACAGTTGTTGAGTGCCAGATCCAGCGCATGCGTGTGTCTCCAGTACAGCAGTATTGTGTGTGTGACGCGTTATGACACACGTGTTTATGACGTCAGACGCACAGAGGGAGGAGACGAGATGAGCACAGAGAAAAACATGATATATTAATATGCTCTATTTTAAGTACCAAGTTGGAACACAGTTTGGAGCAAAAGAGCAATTTTCTCCAAACAGCGCATGCATTAGCAGTCACAGTACAATCACACTTGGAGTGATAGCAGCAGGCGGTGGCATTTCGCCTATGTGGGGGAGTGATCCAGCTAATGCAGGCGTGACCGGACCCATTTCGGGGTGGCAGCGGGATGTCGCACACAACCATTCCGAACAAGAAAATGGTGGCAGACCCCTGCATACGTAGCCTAACTGCAGATGCCATCATCCATTTTTGTTTCAGCGATGCAATCGCAATTGTCTTGCGATCGCATCACTCTCTGCCAATTAGCATGCTGGGTGGCCTTGCCCTGCGCTAGTTGGCCACTAGCATGTGATAGAAAGGATTGCAGAGTCTGCTTTTTAGCAGACTCTGCAATCCAACCTGAATAACCCCCTATGTGTATAGGTGATTGGGACCTGCCTGCTACAATCAGTGGGGTCACTGATATATAATCAATACAGTCACACTGACTGAGGAGGGTAATAATGGGTAATATAAAATGCTGATATAAAATGCAGTCAGTGTGTGGATGTGGTGGCAATCAGTGAAGGGGGAAAGTAATATACTGTCATAAAATATAAGGAGGAAAAACAACAAATAATTTAAGAGGCATATATCAGGAATGAAAATATATGGATTGTTTGAGGGAGGGGGCCCCCAAATTGGTATCTTGCTTAGGGCCCCATGAGGTCTAAATCCACCTCTGGTTACAGTAAGTACTTACTGGGCTATTTGGTGACATTGGGTCCGCTGTTGTATACAGTACTATTACTCTGCTTTTACCATCACCAAGACTATACACATATTCAGCGGCAATGATTATGCAATTTGTAATGAATTATGTCATCTGGGAGACTCCTGCAATTCATGAGGACATTCTGAGAGAGTAGGAAAGTATAGCAAAACGTCCTTTTGGTGGAGATAATGGTTGTTCACATTTTGCATATACAGATGAAGCCATGCACATCTCCTCTGGAATGCAATATGCTGCAACACAGCTTTCTGCATAGCATGCAAGGCTGCAACTATTACGACTATTCACAGCCGGCGAGCGCTCTATTAATTCCTAATTGAATAAATGGAGAAATCACTGCACAGCTCGGATTGCCATGTAATAAGCTGTGTTTTAGTATGCTACATCGCAGCAAAGCTGAGCATGGCTAGACCTGCATACTAATAGGTTTACTGGCAGTGTAGATATCTTGGGCAATGCATTTATGATCTACGGGTGATGACAGTCAATTCATTCATCTATGTGTTGTGGAATGTGTGCATAACCCAGTGGTTCCCAAACTTTTTTGAATCACGGCTCCTAGAGTATCAGAATTTATGTCACGACACCGCTAGGCCAAAAGTTTCTTATTGAGACATTTAGAAAAATATTAAATGAAGTAAATTGTGTTTATATGTCATCCTAAGGTTCTATTGTGTGGTGAGGGACGAGATTTGCTTCTGTTTGTCCACATATCTTATGATTGACAGCCACCAGCACTGGTTTTGCCTGTTACATTGACCATAAATAATTTGAATTGGTCCTGAACCACCAAAGCAAGTGCCCTGAGACACCCCAGGGTGCCTAGGCACACAGTTAGAGAACCACTCGCTTAAGCATTTTTGTAGCTAAATGTGGAAGTGTATATTTTTCAAAACAGTTTTGAAAATTCTGATTATCAGGCCACATATGAAATAACGGAGATACTGCTGTCTGTCCATCTGTATGCACTTAGGCCCTCATTCCGAGTTGTTCGCTCGCAAGCTGCTTTTAGCAGCTTTGCACACGCTAAGCCGCCGCCTACTGGGAGTGAATCTTAGCTTCTCAAAATTGCGAACGAAAGATTCGCAATATTGCGAAAAGACTTCTCTGTGCAGTTTCTGAGTAGCTCGACACATACTCTGCCAGTGCAATCAGTTCAGTGCTTGTCGTTCCTGGTTTGACGTCACAAACACACCCAGCGTTCGCCCAGACACTCCTCCGTTTCTCCAGCCACTCCCGCGTTTTTCCCGGAAACGGTAGCGTTTTTTCGCACACACCCATAAAACGGCTAGTTTCCGCCCAGAAACACCCACTTCCTGTCAATCACATTACGATCACCAGAACGAAGAAAAAACCTCGTAATGCCGTGAGTAAAATTCCTAACTGCATAGCAAATTTACTTGGCGCAGTCGCACTGCGGACATTGCGCATGCGCATTAGCGACTAATCGCTCCGTTGCGAGAAAAAAATAACGAGCGAACAACTCGGAATAACCCCCTTAATAAGGTCACACAATCTTTCAAAGTATAATGTGATGGAAAATCACTACACAAGATCATCTCATACAATTTCCTTGTCATTCCTGCCTTATAGTCTATCTAACTCTTCCTTATTTCTAGGCTCGAACACGGATAAACCACTTATAGAATATAATCTGCATCCATTAGTGTTTGATATAAAGAACACGTTGTGGTGAATGGTACTGTAGCTGAGAATAGAACAGGAAAAGCATTCCTCCTCACCCTCTCTAGATCTCCATATTCCTGTGACTTCTTCTAGGGAGGATTGCAACATATATCTCAGCTCCAGGGAGCATTACTTTTTATTATGATTTATTTATGCTTTAAATCTTTTTAAGTTGTTAAAAATGCCACAACAGCAGGACATATCAAATTACAATGCATTAAACCGGGGGATGGAGGAAAGTTTTTTTTTTTTTTTTTTTTCATTTGCTTGTAGCTATTCGATGAATTCTCCTAAAAAACAACTAGCTCTGCAGCTGAAAAAGTGCTGTCAATCACAGAGACACCATATGACATCTTAAGCGGCTTATTGATCTCCTGATCAAAATTCATGTGAGGCAGCTGCTTGTCATAAAACATTCAGCGGTTGGAATCAATAAGAGATGTGGAACATTTGGGTGCAGTGACTTCAAAGTTGTACTTTATAAATCACCGTTACTAAAATGTCACTGGGTCTCCCAGTTTCAATTCCATCCAGCTGGGAAATTTTATTAATAAATATTGTTTTCCGGTTAATTTAAATTGTATATTAATCTTGATAAACAAAAACTGGATAATTACATTACAGCTATCAGTGATATTGCAGCAAAATATTACTTATTTCAAATGTTATACAGTACTATTCTTTTAGAATTGGCTAATTCAGTAGCTGAGAAATAAGATACCCTGACAATCTTGCTCTTCTGTAACCAGGGCTGCCATCAGAAATTGTGGGGCCCGGGACTGACAAAATAGCCAGCCCCCCCCCCCCCCCCCCAAAAAAAAAAAAGATTCTGCCACACCGATCCATCCCTATGTGATGTCACACATCATGACATTACATATAGGTGGAGCACTGCGGACCCGCAGGAACGATTCGCAGAACTGATGCACAGGGAAGACTTGTTTTAAATCCTCCCTGCGCATCAGCCCGTTGTTGTTGCGCTGCCTGTACAGCTCTCCAGATATTGGCGGGTTGCCCTCTCTATAAGTGCCCGGGACTCCAGTCCCCGCAGTCCCCCCCTGATGGCTGCCCTGTCTGTAACAGTTCAAATTATCTCAGAAAGTCTAGATTTCCTGGTGGCAAATTGCATGTCAGGCAAGATCTAGGGCTGGGGTATATGTTTGCACTACGTTTGCACTAATTGTGGTCACATATGATGAAACATAGAAAATGACACCCAAAAATTTCAAAAAGTTGCCAACCTTTTTTGTGGTGACTATCTCTGTGTCGACCTTTTGACCCTGTCAATCTTTTCTACCATTGAACTTTTGATCTAATGCATGTCAAACATATGGGGTCGACCTAATGACTATTTAATCACTGTAGATCTTTTATACCACACCCCAGTAAAGATACATTTCATGCATTACCTGCTTAGCTGACAGAGAATATGCAACAATATCTGTTTATTAGAGTAAAAAGATGAGTGAAATTTTATTAAATGCCTTAATGACTGATTACGGTTTTTGGCTTGTGAATCAAATATATTGTATAACTTTTACTGACAACAAAGTATGGAGGTAAAAAGATGATCTTTATTGATGACAGAAACCTAACTATGGTAACAGAAAAAGGGCATCTGGAACGAGGGCTTACTAAGAGAATCAAATGCAAATTCAACTATCACATGCATTGAAATTAGACATATGCAGTGGGGGAATAAGTTACAGGCGTAATAAATAGTGGAGGAAACAGCAATTGCCTGCAAACCAAAGTTACTATTGCATGCATTGGTGAGAAATGGGCTTTATGGGGTGCATATCATCAGGGTTCCCACCTCTCCTTCATATCTACTGTACAAACTGTATTCAATCCAATGGGCAATTTGGATAATCAGTCACCAGCATGGTGGTTTAGCCACACCTTCCTCGAACAAGAGAGGACCTAAGTAATGCACCTTTATGTCACTGCTGGTTACTCTGAGACATAGCACCAGACCTTCTTAACTACAATAAAACATTTAAAATTATCCTGGAGAAACATGGATAGACCCTTCTTAGTGAGGTGAACGCTATCAAAGCGATATAGCTGGGAGTCCCTAGGCCTTGTAGCACCTACCTTATTGGCAAGCAGCAGCACTACCAGAAGAAGAAAACTGATCCCCATAAACCCACTTGGAAGGGATGCTAAAACACTCAATAAAGGTCCCTGACCGAGAAACTGTAAATGTCAGCAGGGAAACAGACTTCACATCCTTAAAGTAGACATACAGCATGTCTAAATCCTTAGTCAAGGTGGCAGTAGTGTCACACGAGGAGCAGTTCCAGTTGATACACATGATAAACGGCATTTCTGTGAGTATTCTCTCACTTCCCTAACCCTAAACTCTACCCCTAACCCTGCCTCTTAGTGCCTAACCCTCCCCACAGCACCTAGGGGCAGATGTATTAAGCCTGGAGACAGCATTAGGAAGTGATAAACCAGTGATAAGTGCAAGGTGATAAACGCACCAGCCAATCAGCTCCTGTTAATTTACATATTAGAGCTGATTGGCTGGTGCGTTTATCACCTTGCACTTATCACTTGTTTATCACTTTCTTATGCTTTCTCCAGGTTAATACACCTGCCCCTTCATCCTAAGTGCCTGCATTCTGAGAATACTGTCATTCAATGGCATCACTGCAGTCGGTGCACCAAATAGCCCCCCCATGAGCACCAAAGGCAAGCAATCAAAAAGGAGTGTGTCCTCATGATAACGGGGTGTGGCTGCATGACATGCCCCCTTTTTCATCATTTCCAAAGATGCTGGGCAGCTCCCACACTCTCCGCCTGCACTGCCAGCTCCTCCTCGGTGACAGAAGTTGAGTGTTGCATAATAATGACACAGTGCAGCACCCAGCTCCCAGTCATGTAGGAGGAGCCAGCATTTTGGTGTCACTCCCTTGTATGGTGACACCAGGTGTTGTATGCACCCCCCTAGTGATGCCTCTGCTGTCATTTCACATACTGACATTTCAGATGTTGACACTATAAACATGTGGACATTCTGAATATGTTGAACCATATAAAGATTATGAAGATTGACATGGTAACATGACCAGTACCCCAGAATGCACGGGAACTGCAGGAGAAAGTAGAGCAGCACTAATAATGGATTACACAGAAAAAGGAACAAGTTGAGCAACAGCTGAAACTGCAGCGGAAGATGGTAGCAGCACAGAGAGAGGTGGGGAATAGGAACCAAATCACCAAGCCCTAAGCCTGCAATAAATGCTCAGTAAGCAGGGCATTTGGAAGTGGCTGCACAGCAACCAAAGGCTTCAAAAGACTGAGGGCCAAGGTATCAGATTGCCATGCTAAATACTAGGCTACATTGACTTTATCCACCCTAAGGGGCAACAAACTGCAACCCACCCCATGGAAATGCCCAAGTGCACTGGTGGCTGTGGGAACAGGCAAAGGCAATGGCATTGGAGTTGAAGCCTGGTAGTCAGAAAGAACAGCAATTGAGTTGCAACTAGCGCAGAACCACCTTTATGCATTGGCCAATTATCAGAAGAGTCCAATCCCTGTGTGCCACATGCACCTCTTAGTACCAGAGGACCACCAACAATCCAGTCAATCGAAGCTTCATAGTAACATTGGTGGTAGAGGCAGGAAGGCCTTGTTGTGCAGTATGACCAGGGTCAGAATGTGGCCCTAACACCAGAACTAACAGGAAGAGTCCTGAGGTCCTGTCTTCTTGCATGATGGTGTCTATGCACCAGGGCCTCAGCTGCTTAACAAACAGACAGGGCCTGCCGGTCTGGATAGCAGCTCTGGTATTCCCCTAATGAGTGGCATTCCCCTGACAAGGCACCAGACTCCGCTTACTGTCATCTGTAACAGCAGGGCCTGCATTCAATCCCAAAGTATATAACTTTGCAGAAGCTCGGGGGGAGTGGGCTAGAAACCAGCCAAGTCCCATGAAGCACCACCAGCCATGTAAAAGTCAGGGTTCCGTGCAAATAAGAGCAGGCGGCTTGTAAGATGGCCTGAATGGGACATAACAACCAGCAAGACATTCTCCTAGAATGATAAAGAAGAAAAAAATGAAAGGAGGAGAATAGTAAAAAAAAAAAAAAAGCTAAACAGGAAAATGTAAAAGCCAAGGGACAGGCTCAGCAGCAAATTGGAAAAAGAATAGAGAACAAAGAAGAACGACTCAGAGGCATATAACACAAGTCACAACACAAAACAGCAACATTACAGAAGCACTCCCCAGTCACAGGGGCATATTCATCATTACATATTGTAATTATCAATAGTGATAATTATGTTTTCAATTTGCTGCAAGTTCAGCGTACCATTCTCAGGCATTCATCATACCTCATTAATAAAAGTATCACTACTGAAAAGCTACTCTTTTTGCAAATTAGCTTTTTGGACACACTTTCCTCTCTACACCCAGGGCCGGACTGGCCCACAGGGGAACAGTGGGGAAATCCCCGGTGGGCCCCACTGCCTGTGCGTCCACCTGCTCCTCTAGGGACCAGGTTCCAGACTCTATCCTAATGCACTTGAATGATAAATTAAACATATGTTACATTTTACTGCACAGAACTATGGCCCTCATTCCGAGTTGATCGGTCGCAAGGCGAATTTAGCAGAGTTACATACGCTAAGCCGCCGCCTACTGGGAGTGTATCTTAGCATCTTAAAATTGCGACCGATGTATTCGCAATATTGCGATCACAAACTACTTAGCAGTTTTAGAGTAGCTTCAGACTTACTCTGCCTGTGCGATCAGTTCAGTGCTTTTCGTTCCTGGTTTGACGTCACAAACACACCCAGCGTTCGCCCAACCACTCCCCCGTTTCTCCGGCCACTCCTGCGTTTTTTCCGGAAACAGTAGCGTTTTCAGCCACACGCCCATAAAACGCCGTGTTTCCGCCCAGTAACACCCATTTCCTGTCAATCACATTACGATCGCCGGAGCGATGAAAAAGCCGTGAGTAAAAATACTTTCTTCATAGCAAAGATACTTGGCGCAGTCGCAGTGCGAATATTGTGCATGCGCACTAAGCGGAATTTCACTGCGATGCGATGAAAAATACAGAGCGAACGACTCGGAATGAGGGCCTATAATTCTATTTTCTATAGTGCATTGCTGTTATTAATGTGGTACATGTTCATGCATGCACTAGCAGTGTTTACTATATATATTTATCAAGGGGCCCAGATCATGCACTCTCTTTAGCATGGAACCCTACCACTGCATTTCCCTCGTGGGCCCTTCATGTCCCAGTCCGTTCATCTCACATGCATCTTTAACATTAAATTCACCACCAGCATCTGTACCAACGCTCATAATTGCAGCCCCCCGACATCCGCACCACTTTCTGCAACCACCTGCCCCTTCTCCATTCGGTGTTGCAGCAACCATCCACAGCCAGTGTAAAGAAATACCACCGGCGCCACTGTGAAAGGCAGTAACCACCCCTGCCAGCACTCCCAAGAACAATATTGTATGTCCAATCAATGCGCCAACCGCAGCCTGTAAAATCAGTGTTAGTCAGTGTCACCCACACTTAGAAAACATAGAATACAATAGCATCACCAAGTCCTCTGATGCAGACCCCTTATTAAATGATCTTTGTGGGAGATCAGTAGGAGTTACCGACGATCGGGATGCCGTGACTGCCGGCAACTTAACTGCATACCCTTTGTGGGACCAATTGGGTAATTATAACTTTAGATAAAAAAAATAACAAATAATCACATAGCATAACTCTGTGGTAGCACATTTCTTCTTTACAGACTCCTACCGGATCAGATGGTCTACAGTTATATGTAGACAGTTTGAGCATTCAATAATAGTACAATGGGCACAACTAGAGCTTTCCTGTTCTCCCTCTTTGTAGGCTCTTGTTCAAATACCTCAGGATAAGATGATAAGTGTAAAAAAACTTTAATAAAATTACATATATACATAAAACATTCTGGGTAGATTAGACTCTCACCGGCTGGACATATCTACAGGTATAAGTAGACAAAAAAGCATTGATAGAATATCCTGGCGTACCCGGGTAATGATGCAATCGTCAAAGTGTCAGTACAATGACCCAGACAGCTTTCTTTTCACCAACGCGTTTCAACACCTCATTGGTGTCTTTTTCAAGGCATGAAAAATATTTTTTTTCCAAAGGCAGGACAGCACCCTCAGAGCATGGCACTTTAGTACTGCCTATACCAACTTGATGGTGGCCCTGTATAAAGCACCCCCTACCATAATACCCCATTGGCTTATACCTTACCATAAACCTAAGAACCAGTAAAATTCTCATGAAAATTATGTCACCTGATAAGGCTCATGAGCAGCCTTCTGTCAGCAAACTTGTTCCACTAAATATTCAGCTTGCTATTAAAATTTAGCCTATTTTGCTTGTGGAATTTGGCTTTATGTGTTTTCTTACCCCACCTTACCCCAAGCAAATCACACAGCAGAATGAAATGTTGTCCCAGCTCTGTTCATAGACTATACATTTAAGAAAAGTTACAATTATGGTGTGAAATAAATAATGAAACTAAAGTGGCACACACCCTTTACACATGGTTTTGCTGCAAAGTTCGATTAGCATGCACTTACACTGCCGCTGCTCATCTCTAGCAATAATGTGCATGAAATGATCACATACAAGAATGTACATTTAATAGTCATACTACTGTTTAATATAAGTGGAAGAGAAAAGATAATGAGACTGATGCAGAGGTAGCCCCAAATGCAACATATTGCAATCATAGAAAAAAAAAACACTGATATTTGTCCGCATGCAGAGTTTCATAAGTTTCATATCATCTATTAGTCTTCTTCTATATCATCTATTAGTCTTCTTCTTGGTGCAAGAGATCCATCCGAATACAAGTCTGCATACATCAGCCTGCAGTTCTATCAACATACTCTCAACACACCCACCAACAAAGCAAATATAGCCTACGTGTGACGGTTCCTGTTCCAATCTATTTTTGCCCCTCAGTCACAAGTGGATATGCTACTTATACCCCTTTCATATCGCACAAATAACCCAATATATTGCCAGCTTGACCTGGGTCGAGGTGCGGATTGAAATGGGTCATGTTACAATTTCCGGGTATTTCAACCTTGGAATAAAGCAATTTTATTTCCGGGCTGAAGTGCAGTGTGAATGGGTTGCCGGGCCCATGTGACTCGGGACCTATTCACATTATAGAGAGAGGCGGCGCTATAGGGACAGATGGCGCTTAGAGATGATCTGATCTCCAGGTGCCAACTCTGCACACGTCACCGCTCTCGTCACCAACACGGCAATAATGGTGCCACCAGTCTGAAAGGGGTCTCAAGCAGGTCACACCTGGGAAAATCCTGTGTACAAGTCCCGGGTGTGACCTGCTTAATGCGATGTGAAAGCGGTGTAAGTTGCGTACTACTCGGAGTCACCCATAGATGCATGCGCACAGTTATACAAACACACAAGACGGGCTTGCTTTCAAGTCTACATCAGCCCCAATATGTGATATTGACAGGGCCACCAAGAGCTTAATCGGGACCGGGTACTGGGAACGCATGGTGACTCAGCACGCTGAAGCACAGGAGTGGTTCCGATGCTATTAATGCAATCTCCCGCATCCCCCATAATTATTCTCAGCCCACTACCACTATCCGCATCAGGCAGTAGTAAGAGGAGACTGGAACTTCTGAGCAGGGGTAGCCTCCGTGGACCCTCACAGTCCAGTACACAGCAGCATGTGCTAGGCTGGGGAGGGAAACTGCTAGCAGTCTCCTCTCTCTCAGCTGTGCTTCTATACAGTGACCAGAGGTAGTGAGCAGAGGAGCAGCTGACCTGAGCACCTGCCAGGCCCCTGATACAGGTAAATCTAGGTTTAACTACATTTTTTTTCTTATGTGCTAAAAGCAGCGACTTACTGCAATATGTAACTGACCCACCCACTTGTTTGTTACAGGTTTTACTACCACTGACTGCTGTATCTTAGCTTCTTAGTTTGAGAAAGAGGGGCATAAGCCAATTTAGCAGTCATTTTTATATACTCATGAAATCTTAGAATAAAATGATGGATATAACCTAATTTTGCATATTTGCTTCTTTGTGTTTTATATAAGTAAATCAAAAGCTACTGCAGTATGTTAATAGAAAGCTTTTTAGAGCAAAGTCCCACAAAGATTCTACAACAAAGAACTATCATAAAGTTGTCAGTCAAGGCACTTGTATACAAAAATATGTCTGTCATTGTTGCTGTCAAGTTTCTAAGATTATGCACACATATATACTGTACTGACATTTTTATTGGTAAGTTGAAGACATATATACAATGTTTCAAGATGATGCATTATTCTAGTTAACAGATCAGTAAAATCTTTGATTGTCACATAAAGATAACTGATTATTTAGGGGCCAATTCAATTCCCTGTTTTTGCATGTGATAAAGCATCGTGAAAATTCACTAGATTGTCACAGTCGTGCAGCAGAGGAGAATTGTAGAAGACGGTTGTGTTGGTTTTTGTTTTTTTCTCACAGTACTGTAGATTACCAAGACATAAGAATATCTTATTATATTGCAATACAGAATGAAAAGGGGCAGTGTGGAACTACAGTATTGTACATGTTTCAACTCTCAACATGCACTAGCTCATTAGGCAGACATACTGAGCAAATGAATGATTCAGAATATGGCTGTACTTCACCGACTCTCAGACCACCTGAAGGGCAACAGTGTGGGTGTGGTTCAACTGGACTGTGAGCCTGGTTAGGCAAATTGGAGAAAAGTTTCAGACTGATTTTGCATTGTATAATAATGTGATTTATTCTTGTATCTAGTGAATTAACTATTTAGTCATCAAGGTTGGTTGTACCCACATTATAGCTGTGCCATTAGATGTCAGGTAGGCCATTGCAGTCACCTTGAAAATATCACGTCATGTATTCCGGTTTTACTGTTCACAAAACTTATCCCTTAGTATTGGTACTAAAAAGAAGAATGTATTTTCTGTTATTTCATTTTTGTGCCATATTTTATTGGTTACTATTGCTTACCTATGACTTTGGCAAAATCAGTAAATGTGTTATGACCCCAGACCCCTCCAAAAGTTGTTAGGGATGGAATAAAGGTATTGACAGGAAAGGTATACGTAGTCATATACAGCTTTTGGAGATGTAATCAGCACAGCGCTCCCTCTCCCCCCCCTTTATTATATTGCACCTATTTACACAAGTTACCAGTGATAGCAGAATGGAGGTGTTTGTGTTAAATTTAATGTAATTATGTGTGTTTCTTCCATATTATTTCATAGTAGATTTCACACATTTTATCTGCGACTTTATGGATCACAGCCTGGGGCACTTTTGTACAGCTGTTCCTTCAATATCTCTTTTGGTCCCTCAACTACCTCCTCTAAATAGGATAAGCAGAATACACGGGAGCTTCATTACATGAAACTCTTTAAATATGGCACTCATTCCAATTAAAGTGACACCTGTCAAAAGAGTGAAAAGACAAAAGTGTTTAGAAAGAAAATACAATCTGTTTGATATGACTCGCAGGCACTGTTGCTGGTTCAGTCTTATAATTGTCTGCTGTAATTGCTGCAACATACTTCACAGTTACTATTATATGCTGAGACTTATACTGTATATCTTACAGTTCCTTACATAAGGATTAAATCCATCATTTTTCAGTTTTGTGAGGCATGCTATTTTATTGCAGACATATGTAAGTACCTTCTGTTTTAAGCAAGCTATTGCTGTAATGGTGAGATTTAGAAATTGCTCCCAATGGGAAATCCTTTCTCGCAGATGATTTGGTAATATAAGCATTTTAATTGACTTTAATATAAACTGGAAAGTGCTCCCAATTAGATCATGAATACAAAGGCTTAATGAGAGCAGAAATGCTGATTATTTATATTTTAATGCTGATCATTTAATTTTAAAGCTGTGTATGCCTGCCAGGCAATATATATTACAGTCATACATGAAATTTCCTCCAGGTAACATGCAGAAAATAGGGATTGTATGTGAATATGAGTCTACAGAAAGCTTTTTTTTCAGTAGTCTTAGTCAGGGAAATTAGCAATTTATTTCAAATTAGCCAAATTGTTGATTTCAGATAACTCAAGCCATAGATCAATTACACTCTTATTATACAAAGCTGTACTGAACGTATTCTGGGATCCTGGGTTTGAGAATACACTGTCACATTCTAATATGAAACATAGGGCGATATTCAATTGTTTGAGTGTACCCGATCTGCTGTCTAAAGTGACGTGAGATCGCGGGGTGATATTCAATTGTCCCCCGGTTTCATGCATATCGTGCTCATAGCAGCCGGGTTTAGGCGCGTAAAGCAGCTAAACCTGACTAAACTATTGTGCGCAACACTAAAAGTCCCATTTGCACACCCAAACGGGGGCATTTGAATCTCACCTATAGTTTTTATACAAATAGCGTTAAAGGGGAAGTATTCTTAGGCATCTGTATTTTTCAGACACACTTATTTCCATTGCCCTTTGACACAACATATAAACCCAAGTAAAACTCCTCCCACCGAACAGATCTGCTGTCAGATCTAAATCTGTCCACAATCATGCCAGACCTACCACTCAACCCTTGAACAGAATAACAGAACTATAGTTCAGCTGGGCGACAGACACTTTCTTCGGAATGTCTGGAACAATTCTGGCACCATTCTAGACTATTTGTGACACTGGAAGAAAACTATATACACATCTTCTGACTATGGTAATCTTCTGACTGCATTTTTCACCATGCCCAGTAATGATACTCTTGAAAGGTTGATTATCAGAGATCTCATCCATTTCAGCCCACAAATACTGTGTCATCTGTCGAGTTTCCCGACATGGGCTGTGATTTTGCATCATGTCTGCTAATCATATTACGACCTTAATAATCTTTAAAGTATATTTTTTTTAACCTCGGCTTATTTGAAACCCATATGTATGCTGTGCATTGTCCATGCAAATTATTGTAATACAAATTAAAGATAAATGATTTAGAAACTGAACCCTTTGTCCTTGGGACCTAGAACAGATCCTATATACAGTATATGTTTCAGCACTAGATTAATGAGAAGCTAATTACAGTGTGTCCCTTTTTCGAAAGATGCTTAATTTTTCAGAATACTAGTATAGGTTACCTAGGACAATATCCTTATGTTCATTAATCTCTTATAACACAGTGTATTTATAGCCACATTATACTCCCCTTCATGGAATATGTACTGAAGGCTCTAAGTTAACTAATTCCACTCTGGTAACAGAGACAAAACAGGGGAAAAAATTAGTGTGAGTAAAAAAAAAAAAAGTACAGTTATCTCTTTTGACCACAAAATGGGAGTTCTTTGCAGTTGTTTTTCAAGCCCTTGGTCATAGCTCATTGATGTTGGAGTTATGCAGAGGCTCTTTGAGTCCTTGAGAAGTTACACTTAAGGGACAACAGGTGGCATTGTTTCTTGCGTTGTGAGAGTGTACTCTCTTGTAAAATCTTGTTTGTTAATCTTCCATGTTATAGCAACCAGAGGGCCGTGGCCGGAATTAAATCAACATGTCACCCATCAAGGGTAGAAGCAGTATCTTATATCTTATAGTGCATATCAGCTGCAATGTCACATTTACTATTAATTTGTTTGCCAATCAATGTTTGTATCTAAAGCATGTAATATACGTGGCAATACACTGTGAATTCACACAATTCAGAGAAAGCCATATTAGGCATACAGTATATGGACCAAAGCACAATATTAATTATAGCAGCATTAAAGCAATAATAATATTAACAAATATTAAAGAATATTGAAAAAAGAATAAGAAAAATCGAGTAAGGACACAGACTGTTTTACTAAAGAAGCCAATAAAGAAAAAAATATAAAAGATAAAAAGAAAAAAAAATGAAAAAGCTTAATTATTCACTCCAAAAAAATACCATATTGAATGCATTCATTTAAGCCCCTGGATGCTTGTCATTGGAGCAATAACATTGCTCTATCACCTCCTCTTTTTAGGGGGGCTATCCGATCAATTATCCTGCATTTTAATGACGCCAGGGTGTGTCTTGCCTCGTAGACAGGGCCGGATTAAGGGCCACATGGGCCTGGAGCTAAAAATGTTCAAGGGCCTACTGTGAGTTGCGGAGGAGCTGTGATCAGTGTATGTGTGGGTGGGGCCAGAGCCACGTGGGTGTGTACACATCCTACACTATCAGTTCCACTGTTTCTTAAGTACATAATAATACAAAAATTGCATAACTTGAGAAAACTAGAACAAATATTTTAATACTTATGATTTATGGTTGACTGTATGGCCAACTGGATGGCTGGTTATCATCCTGCTACCATTTTGATGGGCCTATTTTGTTGTGAAGGCCTGGAGCTGGAGCTCCATCCGCCCCATTGTTAATCTGGCCCTGCTCGTAGAAATGCCTGGCCACAGGCTTATCCAAATGTCCAACAGTCAGAGCTTTTCTGATGGATTCGCCATCCTATCACGAAACGAGTGAATCGTTTTACCCCCGTACATCAAGGAGCATGGACAGGTAAGTGTTTATATTATGAAATCAGAAGTACAGCTCACTCACTGGCAGATCATAATTTTCTGTCCAGTATGTGGATGATGGAAGTATTCACCAGAAGTCATACTTCTACAAGTGGTGCAATTCACACATCGGTAGCATCCCATTTTCTGTGGCATCAACCAATGACTCAGGTCCTGATCTTGGTGACCTGTCAGGCAGCATTAGGATATCCTTTAAATTTCATCCCCGTTTAAAGCTGATCAAAGGCTTAACTGGTAAGTGTTTGCAGAGAACTGGATCACTCTTTATGACTGGCCAGAGATTTTTAACTGCTTGTCGTATGGTGGGACCAGCAGTGTCAAATGTCGCAGTGACAACAAAAGGATTTTGTAACCTTCGTTGCTTCTTCAAATTACCCTTGGAAAAGATGTTCAAGGTTTTGTGTGGACAACTATTAATGGTTTGTTCATTATAACCACAGGTATAAAATCTCAACTTAATTTCCTCCTGTTGTGCACAGGCCGTATCGGATTCCAAATTGTTGAGGAGAACCCACAAAAAATGTGAAACCAGCAAATTTTGTTTTAGGGAGCCAGGTTGGTGGCTTCCAAAATGTAGTAGTATATTGTGGTCTGTTGGCTTCCTAAACAGTCTGTATCCATACCCCTCCTACGTGGCATAGACAGTCACATCCAAGAAATTAATCTCCTCCCTACTATATTCCATAGTAAATCTAATAGGGGAATCCAAGCAATGTATGTTCGCATCAGGAAAACCTCGTCGATAAAACAATAAGAGAAGCCGATACTATCTCCAAACAGCGGGAGGACATGTGTATTCTCATAAGTATCCATAAATAAATTAGTGTACGATGGCACTATGTTATTGCCCATTGCCATACCCGCTGTCTGGAGATAGTATCAGCCACCATATTGAAAATAATTGCACGTTAAAGTCAGTTCTAACAAATCAACCAGAAACTCAGTCGGTGGAGAAGCCATATGTGTGCGAGATAATGCTTGTCGAACCACCGCTAATCCATCACTGTGTGGTATTATGGTGTATAAGGACGTAATGTCCATTGTTACCAAGATTCTATGTTCAGAGGCTGGAAGGGTATTGACCAATTTCAAGAAGTCATTAGTATCCTGTAAATAACAAGGTGTTCTTAGCACATATCTGCAAAAAGCTGTCTAAATATTGTGCCACAGATGAAAAGAGAGAATTATGAGCCGATATAATTGGACGGCCTGGTGGTTTCACCAAGGTCTTATGTATTTTGGGCAACAGATATAGTATAGGACAAATAGGATATTCAGTCTTCAGAGAAGCCAATACATCTTCTTTAGTCCAACCATTTGTGAACCCAATGTTCAAAATTGCATCCAAACGATTCCTAAATGGAACAATTGGATCACCACTTAGCAACCTATAGGTATCACTCTCTGATGGTTGTCTTAGTGCCTCAACATCATAATCTTTGGTATCAAGTACTACCACTGCGCTCCCCTTATCGGCAGGGCATATGGTTAATAAAGAATTATCCTTCAAATTTTTAAGTGCTTTCTTCTCAAGAGGCTTCAAGTTATATCTCACATGTTTTTGTTTTACAAGTGAATCCAGTATGTTATGATCCAATAACCTAGTGAAGGTCTTAATGCTAGGATTTTGTGCAGGAGGGTCATAACTACTCTTTTTTTTAACCTGTGTAGTGGTGTAATCCATTTTACATGTATTCTGAAATTTCTCAATGAGTCTAAGTTTTCTCCCAAGTTTAAATTTATCAACTGACCAACAAAACTTATCTAATCTAGGGGTTGGTATAAAACTCAGCCCCTTTGAAAGTAAACTAATCTCTGATTCAGTAAGTTTATGCGATGATAAGTTAATCACTGACTCTTCAGTGCTATTGTTGGTTTGTTCTTTTCTTTTGAATTTGCCCTGCCGGAGGTGGGGCCTTCTGCGTTTAAAGACGAATCGTTAATTCTAGACCAAGTATTGGCCCTAGGGAGGGGAGGTTTAGCAGAAATTTGGGAGTCTGAAGAGTCCCTATCTGAAGAGGAAAAGCTATCAAGTTGAGATTGATTATAGCAATATCTATTTTTCCTAGGCCTAAATGGCAAGGAGGTGTCGCAACCTGTAAGTCACCTATATACTCGGTGATCTTTATAATCACGTTCAACCTTAATCAATTTAGCTCTCTTAAATGTTACCAGATCTTTGTGATATTTATCAATGTGGTCTTTGAGCTTATTCAGCCACTGTTATGAATTGTCTGTTTGCAAAACATCAGTTGCTACAGAGCGGGATGCAGCAATCTCTGTTCTCACTTTTTTTAGATCAACTCCCACTTCTTCAATGACAAGCAGAAGTAGGTCAAATGAGCATTTATTAAGGACAGAGCACCATCTGCTGCAAAAGGCCGGGTTATTTCTCCCAATAGTGGGGATGTTTTTTATACAAAAACCCCTTGGCAGTTGTTTTTTGCAATAATAGTTAGATAAAAATTGCCCATGCAGCAGAAGGTTCACTTCCTTCTTTTGTAAATTTAATAATTTACGATACAAGTCAAGTGCACTCTCTACTGGTAACCATTCAAAGTCACTAAAGTCAGATAGAACCCGTTCCGCATCATCATCATCATCATCATCATCATCATTATTATCAGTTAATGCTAATCGTTCATGTTCAGCTGAGAAAAGAAGTTCCGCAGATACAATATTATCCATATATATATATGTAGTGTATATTTTGACACATCAGGAGACTCTCAACCCTAAGTTCCTCTCACATATCTGTCCCAACCTCTTACAGAACCTTGCTGTAGACGGCACTCTTTCAGGTTTTAAGTCTAAAGCTGAATCTCTTTTATTACACCTACAAACCTCACCCTGTATCTCTCAAAACTTGGTGAACCTCCAAAATTAAATATCTGTGGGTTAACATCACTGGTCATTATGTCTCTTTGTACAGCTAATGTTCCTTTCCTTTTTAAATTCAGAAAGTGGGATCTTCTTATATGCCAAAGATTACCTCCTGGCACAGTAGTATAAGGGTTATTGAGATGAATTTTCTGTGCCGACTGCTCTAACTCTTCTAAACCCTCCCAGTCAAGCTGTCAAGATTTAGAATAACTCAAATACAAAGATGGTTTTCACAATTTACTGTATATGGAGACTAAAACCACCATGATATTATAACCTTTGAATGTTTCCAGTTATCTATTCTTTATTATTGGGTTACTCATTTAAGGTAAACTCATAATGAATAATTCTTGAGGAGAGTTTCTAGGATGTCACCTCCCTGTCATCAATTGTTTGTGTCCCAGCCCCCTTTAGACCCGCCTCAGTTTGATCTAATCTAGTCATTCTCTTGCTCCACATGTGACTATTATAAAAATTGCTATGAGACTACCTATTTTGTGTCCCCTATTACCTATTTGTGCAAGGGGTTGAGAACGTTATTAGAGTAGTTTCCAATCTTCTTGATTTCAGCTGTTGTGTTCCCCTGGGTACCTTGTAGGAGAAATTTTAAATACCAACTATTAGCCTGTTTGCAAATCTCTAAGCAAGACATTATGTAGACTTTCATCACAACCACCTTATCACTAGGCCATCAGTCTCCTTTAAAGATCTATATCACTATAATAGCCTTCTGAAGGGTAGTACCTCTGTTCTCTATAATCTTCTACTGACTACCAAATTGACAGCTGCCCCAAGCCGTGAGCTTCTGTGGGTACCTACTAGGCTGAAAAGAATGTATGGAACTACTTCATACCATTGCTGATGGGGTGTGGGCCAGTGACGTGCAGTGGGGTAAGGCAGGAGAGGCAGAGCCTTTCCTGTCATACTAATGTTTGTTCCAGAGTTTTGACTGTAAAAAGTATATGAAAAATACAAATAATTTGTTTACAATATCTTCTTTGTATTATTCTAATCATTTTTATAGCCAAAACGCTGGAGTAAAAAGTCTATGACACTGTCTCACCTGCCTACCTTTTCCATGCATCTCTGATCAAAACTCACCAAGTTTATACTGCTGCAGCTATGTATAATGCCCAGATGTACCCTTTGGCTCATATATTGCATGTAAATCTGGCTCTGGTACTAAACAGTGCCTCCGGAGCCATATACCTCACTGCACATCCCTGGTGTGGGCATGTGGTCTCATTCTTACATGATGTCTGGTGGTTCTGCGCCAAAACAATTTTGTCCATGCAAATCTTTAATGCTGTTAGATGGCTAAATGTCATAACTTGCCACTGTGCTGCCCAAAGCTCTGTACAAAATATTTCAAATGGCAACTATGAAGAAAATAGCTGCCTACCCAGAGTACATAATAATTCTCATAAATGTATCCAAGTTTGGTGTGATTAACTTATTTATAACAGCTCATCACCTCATGGGAGCCTCTCTTTAGGCTTCTATGATCTTTTGTTTTAGTTATACTTTGGTCCCTGCATATAAATTATATCTTGTGACGGTTCATCATTCTTCACTAAATGTGTTTGCCTACGTCTCCTCTACCGCCCTTGTTTTTTCCTTTGCCCTTTTTCTTTTACATTATTGTGTCTTTGATGGTTGTTTAATTTGTATGTTCTTATTTTTGGCTGCTGGCTTGCCTACTGATATTGGATTTTGTACTATATCAGACAGTTGTTTGATTCTATAGTCCACAACTTGTCCAGACTGTCTAATATTAAAGATAGACAGAATCGGGCGCAATTAACTATATATTTACAACAATTGTCTTTTTTAGATAAGATACGTTAGCAGCTCCTATAGCAGTCCTGTGGGTGAGAACTGTGTATAAATCAGGGGTAGTAGCACAGTGTACCCATTTATCATCAGTAACAACTTGGAAGTTGCATCTGTGAGTTTTTATCCAAGATTGCTTATGATTGACTGTTATAAAAAAACATTTTTTTCTGGACTCAATTCAGTCATATCGATAATAAGGGTATTAACCCTATGTTCATGGCAACTGCTTGTGGTTTAATATTGCTATTCTGAATGCATTTGTTATTTTTAAAGAAATTATTTTTTTATGTTATTAAATTTTATTCTATTTTTAATCTAGAGCGCTCCTTGTTGTTACTTATTTATTTATTAATCAAGTAACACAAAATTTCCTTTGATTCTATAGTCGCTCTGTAGCTTTGGATTACAAATTAAAATATATACATGTAGAGAAAAGTTCAAGCTCTTTTTAAATACCCCCTCCAAAAGTCTTTCTAAATTTCATAGTATTCCATTAATAGCTATTTAGCTATTATTCGAATACTCCATAGACAGAGTTTTTCCATGTCATTTAAGTGCACCCATTCATTTGAATAGGATACATATAGCACACACACAGTAAACCCCTTTGAAATTAATGGGCATATGAAAATAATGGAAACAGCTCTGCAATGTTTCTAAATTATTGGTGAAATCACATTACTTAAAGCAATGAAATGTGTGGGAATAGGAAAAAAATCTCTTATTGTTAAACAGAGTGGGAACAAAGAAATCCTCTAATTTAGTCATTTCTAGCAATTATGGTTAATTTATAACAAAGTTGAAAAATCACAATTTAGTAGGCAGTTTTGCACTAGCTACTTTATTACTAGCATTATACTGCAAACAGAAAGTGTAAGAAAGAGCCTTGTTCACATAAAAGGGATAAGAAATAAGAACTTTTTGCAACATTTCAGAATTTACCCTGATTAGCCAGTATACTTAGCAGCAGCGGAAATGGGTGTGACAGGATTAGATGTGTGATGTTATTGGCTACCATTCTAACGTGGCACGCCCTCTTTGGCCAGGTGTGCCCAGCAGCTGCTGAGTCTCCCTTTCTATCATGTTTATATGCACTTCAGTATACAGTGGAGGAGGGTTTCTATCCACTTTAAAATCAGGTTCACAGTGAAACAAGGTAAATACTGTACAAACGCTGCTCATAAACAGGTAACATTTCACCTTTAATAAGTGAATGTCTTTTATGTAAGGCATTTGCTATGAATATTTCCCTGAAACATTTTCTAGTAAACTGACAAATTATATAGTAGGTAGATTAGTTGTACAAATGATTGTCCAACAAGAGTGCTACACATGTTATTATATTATGTATGCAAAGTACTAAGATTTAGGAGCAGATCCAAGATGTAAGCCATGTCCATTTGTAAATGAGAGGAACTGAAGCGCTGACTATTACCAACTGGTACCAGCTGCTGTAAGCGTTTAGGAACATTGCACAAACATCTGTGTTTATTTACCAGATTCCTGGGTGTGTTTCAACAACTGTCTGTGGTCGGAAAAAAAAATAGTAAATTGTTTCTTAAGTACTTATTATTGTCTTCTAATTCTAATACTCCCAAAAGTTAAAGTTAAAGTTGTTCTGAAATTGTGCATTTATGATGCACTTCTAATGCAAGTTAAGTCCAGGTAAACGTACAGTATGTAAACTTTAAAATGGTTGCACTGAATGAGTCCATACAAACAGTGTTTATGTTATTAAATGTTGTATCTAGCCTAGGTACATTGTGCTGCTGGGCATTCTTAAATTCCTCTTTTCAATGCATTTGGCACACAGCAATATAGTTAAGAACAGAGTTGATGAGAGCACATGGTGAATGTCATGACACCTGGCTAAGAAGTGCATACATATACGCTTTGCTTGAACATGGTACAGTAGCTTCTGTTTGTCAGAGATGTGTTTCAAAAACGTAGCCTGAAGACAGTTGTAAATTAACTGAAATGCATATGAAGATCATATAAAACATACACAAGTGCTATGCGGTTCTTATGCAATTGTACTTGCATTGTTACTGCATAGAAGGAGGGGGAAGGTCATGTACATACTCCAACCTAGTATAATGTGAGTGGTGGGCCCATCACTTATTTTTGATGAGTAGTAATATCACTCCTTTAAAATATAACCTTATAGGGCCTGATTCTGCCTAGTACACTATGTACTGTAGCATTAACGTTTGTTATAACCTCTACTGAACGAACGTGCAGTGAGGTAAATGGCTCAGGAGGCACTGGCTAGTACCAGAGTCAGATTTACACACAATATATGAGCCAAAGTGTACTTGTGGGCATTATACAAAGATGTAGCCGCATATACTGCTGGAAATTTGTTGAGTTTTAAATAGTGATGTGTAGAAATAATAGGCAAGTGGGGCACTGCCTCACCTGTCATAGACTTTTTACTCCAGAGTTTTGACTATAAAAATTATTCTTTTTATTTGTCATATACAGTACTTTATCTAGTCAAAACTCGGGCACATACTGGAGTATGAGAGGAAAGGTTCTGCCTTGCCTCCCCGCATGTCACTTGCTTTACTGAGAATTATGCTAATGCCGCAGGAGGCATCTTTGTAAAATGGTTCCCTTCACCGCACCCTGCCTGCTCCCAGATGGCCACAGTTACACTGCATGCAATCTGACAGTACAAAAACAGCACATGTGCAGTATACATAACGTATCTACAATGGGTGCCATTTGTGCGGTGCACTAGGGCCTCTGGATCAAAGGGGGCCCACACCACACATGCTACACACAGTACACACATTATCGCCGGTCACAATACCGATGCTGGGTTCCTGGCATTGATTTGGGGGAAGGGGGGCGAGTGTAACAAAGCTCCTTGCAGGCAAACTGCGCTCGCCAGGCAACAGGCTCGGTGGCTCACAGTGCTCGCCATAGGTCCTATTCACATTCTATGGGCGTCATGGAAGCCCACAAGTGGGAATAGTCCCTATTGGTCGGCATGCTGACCGGTGGGATTTTGATCAGGCGGGTTGTAGTGGTCAGTATTGTGACTGGCGGTCACATAACTACAACCCAACTCTACGTTGCCAGCTAGAGAGGAGGAGGCTCAGATGGAGGCTGCACACAGGCCCCTTCCTCTCTTGAAACGCTCCTGCACAGTATAGATCTTGCACATGTGCTAATTGGGAACCACTGAAGTTGTGCATGGGTTTTACGTTCAACTCTGAATCAGGCTCATAATAACAGAAAAAAATGAAGTAAACACTTAACCAACGCTTTTCCAATGATCCAATGGATAATTTGTTCTCCTAAACCATTCCGTTTAGGAAGTATGAGATATGAAAGAAAGAAATAGAAGGTATATAGTATAACACAGTTTTAATATACACATATAACAGACAATGGATAAAAATGTTCTATGATGAACATAAAAGTGCAGTGCATGGCATAATTAATTATTTTAGGTGGATAGTTACCAGATATGTTAGAACTGTGGATGAGACAGTTCAAATCACGCTCAAAACAGGTAATCCCAGGGTGTCCCCGCTGCAGGATCGTCAGAGCTTCCAGCAATGTTCCTGTATATCAAAGACCGGATCGCCTCCTCCACCAGGCTCATAATAGATGACTACTGTGAATGCTTGTATAAACAGCTGTGAAAGATGTACTTATCTTTGTCACTCTTCAACATGACTAGTCATTATTCATTAAAGTTAATATTTTACATTACGGGGTGCATTATTCCTTATATTGTCCTTTCATCCTGTTGCTGTAGTCGCACCAAATAGCCCCTCTCGGAGCACCAAGTCCTGTGCGACTCAGCTGTGCGTCTTATTTGCATATTTAAAACACATAGAAGTGCCCAAACTACATTGCTAGATTACACTGATCATTTCGCTGTGTGCCATCTGTTTGTGACTGAATCTACAGGCCGGATGTAATGACGCCCATGTTCGGCGGCTGTGTGGGATGCTGGCCAAAGTCTGACATTTTTTTAAACGGTCAATCACTTACAAGTCATGGTTTTGCCTTGTAAGTGATTGCCCCTTTAAAAAAAAATCTGAGTTCGGCTGGCATCCCGCATGGCCACAGAACTCGGGCGTCATTATCAGGGACGTGCAGTCAGGGGAGGCAGTGCCTCCCCTGTCATAATGATTAAAATATTAAAAAGAAGATATTTATAGCACAGATTCTGTGATAAATATCTTCTTTTATTATTCTAATAATTTCCCCTCTGTGTATATGACTGCGTCAGAGGGTGGGAGGCAGCGGGAGAGGTGCCTCCTGCTGCTAACACTAAAAGTCCGGGCAGCAGGGGGCGGGGAGGGGTCAGGGCGAAGCAATGGGCTGTGAAAGCCCATTGAAAATGCATGGGGAAATGGTACCTATATTGCTGCCTCAATGACAGAGGCGTGCATTCAGCCAAGATAAATGTAAGCCCCTGTCAGTCTCCCAGATGTGATTGGCCCAGCGGATCCAGTGCTGGATCCGCTGTCCAATCACCCACAGGTGACGCTGGAGGCGGAAGTGACGGCACTCGCCTGTGTGCCTGAGTGCGGTGGCCGGATAGGAATCCCTCTCGATCCTCCTCCGGCACGGCACCTGTGTGCCTGAGTGCAGTGGCCGGGTAGGAATCCCTCCGCCTTGTTCCCCCTCTGGCGCCAGCTCCGTCCTCCCAGCTAGCAGTAGCACTCCCCCCTGTCTGTGCTCCTCCATCCTCCCGCTCCCAGACCTCTCTCTCTCTCTCTCTCTCTCTCTCTCTCTCTCTCTCCCCCTCCGGTAGATTACTGCGTTTATAAGTATAATTTTCATTTTTACAGGTTCCGCATTAGATTCTACATGGACAAGTGGACATGATTGGTGTGGGATGTAGGTAAGTATGTGTGAGTGTATAAGTGTGTTTTAACACATTTTTACTTTCAAGGTATGTGTGCTGTGTTTTTATTGGGGTATTTTTTGTTGTTGTAGAACTACAGGTACCAGCGGGCCCGTTATTTCCCCGCACGCTGGTACTTGAGGTTCTCCAAGTACCAGCAAGTGGGAGAGGCTTGCTGGGCCTTGTAGTTCCACAACAAAAAACAATATTCTTTTTTTTTACACACTTATAGCTATCAGTCCGGCACCCACCGCACAGGGGTGCTGGAGACAGCCCCAGGCTTCACCCCTGGCCCTTGGGTGCTTGGAGGGGGGACCCCTTGATTTAAGGGGTCCCCACTCCTCCAGGGAACCCCGGCCAGAGGCGACTAGTTGGGGGGGTAATGCCACGGCCGCAGGGACCTACATAAATGTGTCCCCCGACTGTGGTATTATGTCCCTGGCTACAGGAGCCTGGTGCTGGTTTTAAAAATACGGGGTACCCCTACATCTTTTGTCCCCCATATTTTTGGAACCAGCACCAGACTAAGAGCCCGGTGCTGGTTGTTGAAATACGGGGAACCCCTGTCCAATTTTTTCCCAGTATTTAAACAACCAGGACCGGCTCGAAGAGCCCGAGGCTAGTTATACTTAGGAGGGGGGACCTCACGCATTTTTTTTTACATTTTTTATCCCATTCAGACCCTTTTCCATTAAGTTAACGAAAGCCCTGGACAACAAAATTGCATTCATGTCCTCCTCCCACTCCCTTCCCAGTCCCAAACACTAATTTTATTTAATTTTTTTCTATAAAAATGTACAATATATCACAAGTATGATGAGCAGGCAGGCAGCAGGCATTGGCGGCATCGGACTGAGATGCAAATTATTGGCAGAAGGCTGGGTCAGTTGATGGTGGGCGAGTTTGTAAGCCATTGGTGGTGGCAGGGGGCATCAGCTCAGAGGCAGTAGCGGGCATTGGCTCGGCAGCGGTAGGGGTCATCAGCAGGATTCAGTGGACATTATGGCTGTAGTGCCACACCAATCACTGACCTCACCACATGCCACTGGTCATTACATCATGCATTTGTGGAAAAAAGGGATCTGTTGTGAGGTGAGCTGCCCTCTCCTCACGTCTAGTTCCTTTGTGCTTTATCTGGACTATGTATTTGTATAAACTATTAAAGTGATAGCCCACTGTCTCTGGTACACTGTAAGTGCCTGCGGTGTGACTAGGTATTGGCAGATGATATGATGGTAGTTGGTGTCAGTGGTGTGCAGTGGAGGTTAGTCAACTTGGCAGATTAATTTAACCAGGGAATGATTTATTAACTGGTAGAAAGTAGGTGCAGAATAGCACAGGGGCAAACAGAATGTAGCAGGTGCAGGCTGCAGGAATATCCAGTTGCAGCCAGTAGCTGGGCATTGTAGACGCAGCATCGGATCATTTTTGTATGCAAAATTATCAGCCATATAAGTAACCCTCAGGTTACTCAGATGATTGTCACAGATAGCTGAGGCCAGAAAATCTGTGTCGGAAAGCTGCAGATACTGGTTTCAGCTCTACCAGAAAACAGGGGCAATATGCCCCCATTTTCAGTAATGCAGACAAGTGCCACACCTTCCCTACACTGTCAAAGTCGAAAAATATTGCAGTACACACATCACATACAAACTACACACAGATGGCCTCCGCACGTGTACTTGTTCTGTCGCGCGTGCACATATTCGCAATTTACGTATGGTCGCTCCTGCGGTCCTGCGAATTAGCGCGTGGTATGGGTATTTACGGTAGAGTTTGTGAATGCATGGAAAGCTATCAAAACACATTACATATTTAATCCAAATAGTGCACAATGTACACATAGCCTCCCTGCACCACATCAGAAAGTAACAGCAGTTTAAATGGTTTCAGAACAAAGGGATTCACCTTTACAGAATAGGAGGGGACAGAACAAGGTTATAAGGTGGTGTTTGGTATCCAGCTGAAGGGTATTTTAAGGGTAACATTCCTGTGTTGGTTTGAGAAAGATCGCATGTTCCTGCGGATAGTTATGTGCAGGAGCAGAATATAGATATAAACTGTATTTACTGTACATTATGTATGCGGCGGGAATCCAGAGGAGACCACCCACAAGAGTAGTTGGGAAAGACATCGCCTACCTATTCAAACCGACCTATGACCTCTCCTGTACTGTAAATATGCATCCCTGTGTCCAATGGACAAAGAGATTACAGTATCTATTGTATTGCTTTTTGGAAGAATTGTATAAAGAGAGCCTGCTGCAGGCCTGGTCAGACACAAGACTCACAACGTTATCTATCAGATGACGGAGGACCGGACCGGGTAGCGCAAGCGAATCCACTCACGTATGTACCATTGAATGTAGCCATTATTCTGTTGTATTATATTGTTTATATTGTAACCCCCTTTCAACAATAATACGCTGTGGTGTCGGAACCCAGTGGTTTAGCCACAGACTGGTGTCGTGTCTTTCTTTCCCTGCTAAGGTTTAAAGTGTAATAGCATCACACTGCATTGCTGCATAAGATTTAAAGTGTAATAACATCACACTGCATTGCTGCATAAGGTTTAAAGTGTATTAGTAACGCATCACATTGCTGTATAAGGTTTAAAGTGTGTTCATTGGGTGTGTACGCGCTGTGTGTACTTTGTACCATCAGCGCGGCATTTGTACGCTAAGTCCGTACACAGCACGGGGCTAATACCGTACAAAGTACGTAGTGTGTGTATTAAGTATAGCGGCCGCAGCGGCTCCATGGTAAAGTGTATTTAAGGTGTGTTTAAGGTATAGCTTTCATTCCTGCATATAAAACGGCATTGTCAATTGGGGGCTCTCACGGGATATCACGTTCTTAATGATGCACTGTACATTACAAATGCGGCTGTAATTGACCGGCTCCAATGGATGCATTGAGAAGCTGATGAAAATTACATCCACGTTAATGTATTGTTGTGGTATCAGTAAGCCGCTGATATGAAATTCAAGGGACAATGCGTTTCTCATAATATTTAAGATGCTAAAATGTATTTTTATTGTTGTAAAATAAGGTTTAAATAAGTCATATTGTGTTTGATTCAGATTGGATTGTTTATCTGTTAAGTAGGTTTAAAAGTACATTTAAAAGTTGCTGCATAGCCTTGATATAGTTTTTATTTTTAACTCAGGCCTAAAATAACTTTTGGTGCTTGTATGATGTGTGATTTCTTTGTGACAAAGGAAGCCGCATGGTCTGTCCTCCATTTTGGACTAACCACATGGCCTGTCCACCATTTTGTGTAACCCTCATGGATGTGGAAGGGGGAGGAGCAGCAGCCATTTTGGGAAGGTCATTTTTCTAAATGGCTGATTTTCAGTCTGCTCAGAATAATCAGCTTTCCTTGGTCACATGAAACATGATTTATGCGTTACCAATGCATTTATTTAACCCATGCCATATTCAATTACAAATAGTTTCAATGGGGCCTAGTGAAAGTTAATAGTGAGATGAATACTTGATGTAAGAATTACACACAGATATAAACAAAGTTTTTTTTTCTTTTACCTCTAGAATTTAGTTAACTCTGCTTGCTATAAGATAGCCATTGAAATGCAAATTAACCTGTGTAACTGCTTTTTCCTAGCAGTGAAAAACCACCTTTACAGGCAGCCAAAAGCACATAGCATTGATATGCAAATTAGAAGCACTGAATGGGTAAATGAGTCCCATAGGAGACCAGTGAATGGTACATATATGTAATATTATAATTATGTGTGTGTTTATATCAATGTATGTTCTGCAAGATGGCTATCCAATCTGAATCATATTATTTAAATTATTGATCATTGCTAGATTTATATAGATCTGTGTGAAACCGAATACATTTGTTGCTATATAGTTAAGACAAAAAATAATAATAATAAATGTTTAAGGAAGTAAATTTAAAAGACACAAAACGCAGGTCTGGCCCAGTCGTAATAGGGTTTATACAGAAAGAATGTGTGTTGTGTTAAGTGAGCAATTATAGTTGGTATTGCTCACATTTATAGAAGTTGTGGGATTTGTTTAATTGCGGACGTACGGTTTTGTACACGTGTCTCGGACAAAGTACAGAACTGCACACGCGGCGTAAGAGACGCGCACGGTAGCGTGTTTATGCAAATTGCGTAAGAAGTACGGTCTCTAAGTACAAATTACACAATAGTTCGTTTAGTTTAAAGGCGGGGCAATAGCCACGCTACAATAGCACCAAACTACCCGATTTCTAAAGAAATGTAATATAAAAAATAAATTTAGTATAAATATTTTTTTTAATTGCCTCTGGGGGTAAAGCTGCCAACTTGAATGAATCCTAATTTTCTGTACAGAAAAAAACAAGTATACCTGAGTGAGCGAACGTAGGAGTGAGTGAAATTCGAACCCAGTAATTCGGGATCCCGTCATTCAGTACATCAAGTGAGTGGAGGCTTGGAGGCGTGAGAAGGCTGACTCACGTTAGTATAAGGTTTAATACGCAAATCGTGAGGTGATTTGTAGAGGAGCGTGATAGTGCATTGTATTGCGAAGTATTGAAGTTAAAAGGTTTTTTTTGGTATTACGCTCCAGACTGAGGGTCCCAGTTTGTATAACGACCCGTGGTCGTACGGCAGATAAGTAACAAGTACCTATATGCTGTGCGAGTGGACCGCGCGTTCGTGGGTGCGATAGATAGCGCAACTTGATACCCTTTTTACGAGCTTTTGCGTAAAATCGCGTTATCATTAGCGCTGCATAGAGCATACGCAAGCGTGATTTGTGTATAACAAAGTGCATAGGGAGTTTTCGCTGGTCTCTCTCAGGAAAATCTCCAACGGCCGATACTTTACTGGAAAGGGTAAGTTATTCCTAAAAATTTCCAGTAAATATAGGTCAGATAGGGCCCTAGGTTGGGTACATTGCCTTCACTATCGACAGTGTATGGTAGTACTGGCCAACGTGGGCGGTGAGTGGGTGAAAGCGCTCTTTGAACTTTCACCGTCTATTCGTATTGTGCATTGGGGATTGCGTAAAAGGAAAAAGCCCGTGATGGGATCCAACTGCACAAGCGGTGGACGTTTTGTAACCAGGGTTCAGGTTGAAGAGCCGCGGCCCATGGGGTCAGCGAGGTTTGTTATGTGTGGGAAATATGGTCCACACACGGCAGGCTTTTTGTCTGAATGGGTACGTATGACTAACAAGGATAGGGTACCATTCCCTAGGGTGGGCAGCTTTGAACCAGAGGCACTGCAGAATGTAGGCAGTAAAATTTGTCTTCTTAAATCCAGAAAACAAAGGATTAGACATACAGATTGTTTAAATTTATGGCAACAGGAGGGGGATATACAAAGAGAATTAGCTCGCGCAGCAGGTTCCAAACCTAGCGGGAAAATAATGGTGACCGCACCACCACCACTACCGTATATTGCGGGGGAGAAGATGGCTACAGTCAATGGTATATCCATAAAATATAGTAGTATGTAAAAACAATGTATTAACCCTAATTATTTTTTGCAAGATGTATCCTGTTTTTGAAGTATTTTCAAGGTTATAGGTCAAAAGAGGATGATGGACTTGCTGGCAGATCAGTTCCTGTATTTATTTACAGAGAGAGACATAAGATGCATTGGAGGGAATGGTAATTGTATCGCTGGCCTGTAACTGTAATTGTATGTAACTGTATGTTTTAACTGCTTACTGTATGAGTTGTAACTATAGGTATACTGTACTTTGTAATATATATATTGAATCTATATATTTTTTTTAATAACAAATATATCCAGCCAAATCGCAGCTCTACTCCAAGCAGTCACCTTGCTGAAGGAAACTCAGGTGGGGCCTGTCCAACCAGGTAGAGCAGTAACAATATTCCCCAATGAAAGAACTGGTGAGGTCACAGCTACCAATAAGTGTGAGCCAGTTCATTGCACAGATACAACAACACCTCACAGTAAACAGATTAGGAACGGAATGGTAGGATTACACCCTGTCTTGGAAATAGTAACCCCCAATGGGGGAACCGATAGTCAGGGAATAATCCTCACCAGGAATAATGCAATGTAATGCCCGTGGCCCAGAGATGAGCTGCGATCAATCATTTCAGAATTCCCCGACCCTCGGAAGCATTTAGCCAGATGTCAGAAATTTTTCAGAGATCTGGGTAATGCGTATGAACCGACAAACAAACACTGGCGGATATTTTTGAAAGCATGCCTACCTCCTAATATTGACACCCAAAAATGTATCACTGATTGTAGATTAGAGTCAGATAGTCTTATGACTGACAAAACACAATCAGGAGAACTTAGAGCAAATTAACATGCAACTAGAGTTGTATTTCCCCACAACTGTTAAGTGGAGAAAAATGTTCTCCATAAAACAGAGGGAAAATGAAATGACATCTGAATACTTCCATCAGGACCTGCAAATAATAGATAGATACATGGGGGTATCAGATACAGGGAACGATGCAAATTACAGGGAGGTAGCTGTTTCTGTATTAATGGACGGACTCAATCAGACAGTAAGGGACAGGGTACAAACATTTTTTGCCTGATTGGAGAGGGGGCACAGTAGCTTGTCGTAGAGAGTGCGCGATTGAACACCATGAGAATATTGCTAGGCGTAGAGAACTGCAGGAGGAGAGGCTGGGGATTGAAAGTATACAGGCTCTTACACCAGAGTCTCATCAGCCTAAACCCCAAAAACCCTGGTGGTAAGAAAAGACCGAGAAATTGTTACATTTGTAAAAAACATAAAAGACATTTTGCTAGAGATTGCAAGAGTAGTAGAGCACATAGCCAATATAGACCCCTAGACAGAGAAAACAAGCCACGTTATTAAACACATAGACGGGATCAAGGGACATATAGTAAGGAGTCACGAGCCATATACAGTAGAAAACACAGATTCGGTTAATGGGAAGAATGGAATAAATGCAACTTTACCCTTTTGACAGAACTTACTGGGGTTAGGAGGAGGTCTCTAAACTTCTGCTTCTTTCTCTAGCAGAAGTGACCTCTAATTAATTTAACAGAAGTTTTGTTAGAGATGGTATACATATAGCGTGCTCCCGCCCAGGAAGTACGAATTATGTTGGATACCCACGAAGACTAAGAATGCATTTCGCTGTTCTAGATACATGTCCATCACAGGTAGAGGAAATTATCTCAAAGATTCCGGGTTCCCCATAAATTTAGAATGGACAGGACACTGGATTGATGGCTGGGATAGTCCCAGTAGAGATATAACACACACAGTTTTTTTTTTTTTGGGGGGAGCAGACCGAGTAGAGAATCATTCCCCTTAGTGCCCAATCCAGATGTCAAACTTTGTAAAATCTTTTTTGCCTCTACCATCTTATCTGTTACTAAACTCTATGTGATTTGTCTTCAAAGCTTCCTCTTCATCTCTTACGTTCACCGACAGGGTTACAGTTCAGACGCCACAGGCCTACTCGGTCTTTCAGAGTTCTGCCCAAATCCAGTATATCTCACCAGCATAGGGATACCAGTATCAGTGTGCCTGGTCATGCACAAAGGGTGGAGAATGGGAATGCGGGTGAAGGGAGACTGTATATAGACACCGATATGCATGATGGCGTGACAGCCTGATGGTGAACGCAAATCTGAAAAAAAATATTTTTATTATTTCCTTTCTCTTTTCACTTTCCACAGATGGTTTACTTCACACAACTGATAATACACAACAGTTAAACACATTGAAATGCAAGATTTATGTTCCCTACAGAAAGGCCGCTGACCCGGGGAGAACTCGTGACAAAGAGCAGAGTGTAGAGAACCTTGTATCACTGGAGTGTCTGTTCCGGGAAGGTTGAGAGGCAGGACTGTTGAAGGGCATCTGAGCACAGATCTAGAATGGTTGTAGTATCATTCTTTTTTTTTTCACCTACCCCTGCATTTTCCTGTCTTTTCCCCTTCTTATTTTCCTCCTTTCCCTAAACGAAATGGATCGATCACAAGAGACTGCGTTTAGGGTTCTATTAGTAATTCTGGTTTTGATCAAGGACAGTTTGTTTTGGTGAGGGTCCCAGAGAGGTCGAGCAGGGATCTGGAATGGGTTTTGATGGCAAGTATGAATTTGTAGGATCTCAGGATCAGCGCATCACTTTAGTAAAGGCTGGCATCAGTAAGCGCTCTGGTAGTCAGGGAGCTCGGAGGCACTGTGAGGGGTTATTGTCTGATGAATATTGTATTTGTAGGAATTGTGAGAATATAGTTAAGGATGGGTGCATCCAGAGATGTCAGTCCAACCTTAATATCGACATGGACCATCATCCGTTGAGTGATAACCACTCACTAGTGGGTAAGGTCTTAAACCAGACAGAATGCTGGGTGTGCTCACAGGTACCTCAAGGTCAGAGCAAGTCAGGATTAGTACCGTACCCTTTAGCAATAGATGAGGTACTCGAATTACGGGGTGGGAGACCGGTGGACAAGAAATTCAATATCTCTAGGCCCCCTAGTTTGAAGCTCCACCAGTATCATGTAGACAGGTCCTTATTGTGTTTTAATATTTCCAATTACCGAAAACCGGGAAATTGGGAACTGACGTGGAATAACCAGACAATGACCTTTTCACACAGAGCTGATAGGATACCCATAGACTCTGAACTTATACGCCAAATAGCCAACAGTGGGAGGTATTTTCGGTATAGGTATACTCGTGGAAGCAAGACCATGTGGGTTGGAAAAGTATCGCCAGGGTATTGTGCTCATATCATCCAGCCCGATACTTGTACTGAGCAGATGGGAGAACTAGGAATTGGTTTCTTTTACTGGAAAATTTGCAATATGGTGATGTTATATTTTGTCCCCTATGTCCTCCCAGATGATGCCTATTTCATATGTGGGAGGAAGGCGTACAAGTGGCTTGCCCCGCGCTCAGAGGGATGGTGTTATATTGGGAGAGTACTGCCAGAGGTCATGACCATAACCCATGATAAGATGAAAGATGTTCACCGCAGTGCTCAGGCTCCTTATACTCATACTCACTATGAACACATCATCAAGAGACATCTCATAGATAGGACAGAGCACGCAGCCTCTGTTTTGATCCACGAATCCACCGGGATTCAATTCCTTCTCGCATTAGACATCACCCGTACTGCCAGAGGAATTATAAATTATAGGTATATCCATGCGCTAGCGAACTTGATAGATAATATCACTGAGATGTATGACGACACCTTCAGGTATACGGGAAGGGAGTTACAAGCTTACAAGCAGGAACTGATTCCACGCAATTGGTTCTCAGGTTTAGGAGAGTGGGCTCAAAATGTCATCATGAGTGTAGGGAAGTTTCTCCTTTGTATCCTGGGAGGCGTCATAATTATTGGTTTGATACTTAGGTGTGTTCGTATTCTGATGCGGCGCAAGCACGGCACAAAATTGATGAGTCTAAGGAGCAAGGGTACTGTTACAGCAGCAGATTTAGTTTACGACCCATTTCATGTCATGTTTTGTTCACCCGTTTTTATTTTGTCTCCCCCTCTGCCCAGATACATCCATCCGGAAAAAGACATCAGCCCGTACCCAAAATGTTTATGTGAATGTATTTTATTTATATGTCTTATCTTCATCTCTGCAACCTTCAGTTAATGGCACATATAGTCGACAGGTGATATCCACATATACTAGCACTCACATATGTTTCCCCCTCCATGTATCATCAACTAAATGTGCACCCCATTTGTTGGAACAAGAAGCCGAAAAGAGCTTGGTAGTGTTTGTTGGCCCACTTACAGACCCTTAATACGGGATAAGAAGGATTTAATGTATACTTCGCAATACCTCGAAGCTTATTTTGAACATATACGGCACGATGATACATGCCCCTCAGACATGGATTCATACATACATGATTTTTACTATCCCACTAGGTCATACATTTCCAACCTACCACTATCCCCCGACCATCCAAACTTCTGTAGATATTGTGTAGATATTTTTCTGTTTAGTGATTACATGGTGGCAGTTATTGGTGACTGCCAAAGGGTGGACTGTCAAAGTCGAAAAATATTGCAGTACACACATCACGTACAAACTACACACAGATGGCCTCCGCGCGTGTACTTGTTCTGTCGTGCGTGCACATATTCGCAATTTGCGTATGGTCGCTCCCGCAGTCCTGCGCATTAGCTCGTGGTATGGGTATTTATGGTAGAGTTTGTGAACGCATGGAAAGCTATCAAAACACATTACATATTTAATCCAAATAGTGCACAATGTACACATAGCCTCCCTGCACCACATCAGAAAGTTACAGCAGTTTAAATGGTTTCAGAACAAAGGGATTCACCTTTACAGAATAGGAGGGGACAGAACAAGGTTATAAGGTAGTGTTTGGTATCCAGCTGAAGGGTATTTTAAGGGTAACATTCCGGTGTTGGTTTGAGAAAGATCGCATGTTCCTGCGGATAGTTATGTGCAGGAGCAGAATATAGATATAAACTGTATTTACTGTACATTATGTATGTGGCGGGAATCCTGAGGAGACCACCCACAAGAGCAGTTGGGAAAGACATCGCCTATCTATTCAAACCGACCTAAGACCTCTCCTGTACTGTAAATGTGCATCCCTGTGTCCAATGGACAAAGAGATTACAGTATCTATTGTATTGCTTTTTGGAAGAATTGTATAAAGAGAGCCTGCTGCTGGCCTGGTCAGACACAAGACTCACAACGTTATCTATCAGATGACGGAGGACCGGACCGGGTAGCGCAAGCGAATCCACTCATGTATGTACCATTGAATGTAGCCATTATTCTGTTGTATTATATTGTTTATATTGTAACCCCTTTTCAGCAATAATACGCTGTGGTGTCGGAACCCAGTGGTTTAGCCACAAACTGGTGTCGTGTCTTTCTTTCCCTGCTAAGGTTTAAAGTGTAATAGCATCACACTGCATTGCTGCATAAGGTTTAAAGTGTAATAGCATCACACTGCATTGCTGCATAAGGTTTAAAGTGTAATAACATCACATTGCATTGCTGCATAAGGTTTAAAGTGTATTAGTAACGCATCACATTGCTATATAAGGTTTAAAGTGTGTTCATTGGGTGTGTACGCGCTGTGTGTACTTTGTACCGTCAGCGCGGCGTTTGTACGCTAAGTCCGTACACAGCACGGGACTTTGTACGCTAATAGCGTACAAAGTACGTAGAGTGTGTATTAAGTACAGCGGCTGCAGCGGCTCCATGGTAAAGTGTATTTAAGGTGTGTTTAAGGTATAGCTTTCATTCCTGCATATAAAACGGCATTGTCAACCCCCAAGCAGCCGAAGAACGTGTCCAGAACATGCATAGTATTCCCACCATTGGAGTTGTATGCAAACAGTCGGGTTCTCAGACTCTGATGCTGATTCATTGTCTTGCATGTTTCCTCTAACCAGTTATATCTAGATGTATCTGTTTTATATTCACTTCAGAAATATGTTGCTGCTGCATGGGGGCAGCTGACTCCATTGCAGCCACTCAGAGACTACTTCTCATGTGACTCCTGTATCCTATCCCAGTGCAGTGAGTCTTTTATAAACCATTCCCAGGCACAATGCCAATTCAACTTGTTTCATCACATGTTCATGATCTCTGGTCAGCAAACTCTGTCTGCTCACTTCACTCTTGTGTTATTTTATTGTGCTTAAACCAACTTGTAACCAACTTCCAACACTGTGCTATGTGTTCTCCTGTGATTCTAACGACCGATAGTGCTATGCCTTTCAAGTGTGCTCCTGCTACCATTCTTAAGACCTGCTGGAATCCTCACCACCTATACTGTGTACGGTTATACTAAATAAGAACTGTCCTGGAAACTTCAGCACTTACTTACCTGTGGACTTACTGGTTCACTGTGCAGTCCACCAGTATATTCCTGAGAGCAATTACCATCATCTGACACTTCTTTGCAAATCTCAGCTGCAACTATTGTGCTTCACTCAGCTCATTTCACTACCTGCTGATTCATCACAGCACTGTGCTGCCTACAGACTTCCAGTATTTGCTAACATCCTATACTAGCAAAGAATGTATGTCGTAGTGTGTATCCTGTCCAGCGTCGAGTTCCTGACACGGGATACAGTTAAGGTGCCGGCTGTTATGATCCTGGCAGTCAGAATACCAACACCGGAATACCAAACCCCACCCGTCAGAATGAAGACGCTGGAATCCCAACAGGGTCAGGAGACCAATGCCGGAATCCCAACATCCGGCATTCCGGACCGTGAGTATAGCAAGTGGGTCAGGGTTAGGGCCGGAGGGATGGTGGTTAGGTTTAGACACCACCTGGGGGTGAAAGGGCGATCTCCCATCTGCGAACTCTAGCGTGCAAAAATATGGAGTCTGCGTGACGACTTCCGCGGCCAGTCTGTATAGCCGTAGACCTACTTGAGCAGTCGATGTTTCCTGTTCTTGCGTATAGGCTGCTCCAGAGGGCATCTCTTTTCATTTCTGGGTGGCAGCTTCACTTGCTGATATCTGCAGTTGTGTTGCATATAAAATCACGCTTGCAACTGCATTAGCGTACTTCTCTGAATCAGACCCTAAGCTTGTAATATGGCAGTTAGAAGCTGTTTGGCTGATAGTTTATCTCTCTCCACATTATCACTTTCCAAGGTTTAGTACATATGCCCCTATGCATGTGTCTGAGTCACACTGAGCATGCATCCCAATTTTTGGTAGGTGTTTCCGGGTGGTGAGAGGGAAGAGGCTAGCTAGTCGTGGGTGTTTTGCAGTTAGCGGCTGCATCTAAAGAGGCATGCGATCAGGTTCAGATGGATAATTTGTGCCTCCACAGGACTAGTACAATCTTTGAGGCTGCAAATGATGTTGCCTCTAATGGTGCATCTTAATACTTACAGTGGTGGATTTGCGTCAGAGCTGGTGGGTATTTCACTAGGAAGATCATCGGCCACAGCATTAGCATAAAGACACAGTAGCATCCACCTCTGAATCAGGCCTTGGGGTCCCAGGTCTCACAAGGTTCTTTACCACTGTTGGCCAAGGTATATGACTGCTGGATATTATTTACACTTCACAAGGTTCACAGTATTCAGATATGTGATCATATGTTCAAATACCAAGACAGCTTTGGGATCCGGTCTCTAAGTCGACAGTAACTATGTCTAGGTCGACCACTATTGGTCGACAGTAACTAGGTCGACAGGGTGTCTAGGTCGACAGGGTTTTTAGGTCGACATGTTCTAGGTCGACAGGTCAAAAGGTCGACATGAGTTTTTCACAATTTTTTTCTTTTTTTGAACCTTTTCATACTTAGCGATCCACGTGGACTACGATTGGAACGGTAATCTGTACCAAGCAAAGCGGTAGCGGAGCGAAGGCACCTTGCCCAAAGCATGGCAAGCGAAGCGAGCCATGTGAGTGGACGCGTTGCACTAATTGGGGTACCCGGTCACTCTACGAAGAAAATGACACCAAAATAACATAAAAAACTCATGTCAACCTTTTGACCTGTCGACCTAGAACTTGTCAACTTAAAGACCCTGTCGACCTAGACAACCTGTCGACCTAGTTACTGTCGACCAATAGTGGTCGACCTAGACATTGTCGACCTAGTTACTGTCGACCTTCCATACCACACCCGACAGCTTTATGGAATGTAAATGACACATCGTTAAAAAGAAGTATGAAATATTTACATCTATTTTGCATAGCACAATAACACATTAGCATGTACAACATTGTTAATTTTTTTTAAATTTCATTTTACAATTTACATCAAACCAAACATTAAGCGGTAAAGTGTAGAAGATACCTGCTCACTGCTGAGCTCTGGGAAAACCTCCTAAAAAACCTTTGTGTTGAGCTGGCCATTACCTAACAGGAAGACATAATATTATACTGAATATTGGAGACAGATAGAGCATTGAGATCCATTTGGCTTCATCTTTGCCTCTCCCTGCTGAGCTCAGGGATACATCATGAGATGTGGAGGATGTTGCTTGGAGTGATAGCAAATTCAGAATGTTGTAACAGAACTAGCAAACTGGAATTGAAAGTTTCCAGCACATGAAACCACACAGACTGCTAATGGGGAAATCTAATTAAAATCACTAATGATACACCTGAAGCTGATTTTTATTCTTAAATATAGTTCAGATAATGCAGTTCTTAATTGGAATTTGCTCAACCAGAAAATCCCGAAAAGGTTAATTTGATCCCACTTGAAGAAATTTACAGCATTTGGCTTCCTTCCAAATTGCTGTGCTGTATTAGTATAGCAATAAACAGTGAGTGAGATTATATATAGAATTGCACACCGTGTATGTATATTTATATGGGATGAAAGTATATATACAGTATACTGTATGGGTAAAATTCAATAAAGCGCAGAAGCCACCCGGAGCATTTATTCACAGAGTGATTGACAGTAAGGTGACCATTTGTTGGATGTCAACTCAAACGTGTTGGCATATGTAGGCACAGGTAGCGGCGGTACGGTAGAGTTAAAGTACACACTAGTGGATACCCTGACACTATGAACAGCCCAAATGCTTAACCAGTGAGATGGTTTATTAGTAGCAGTTGTAGCACAGATGTACTTACAGCTGTATGCACTGGTCATGAGCTGACTGCACCAGTCGCACGCGGCTAGAGCAGGCAGTGGGAGCACATCACAGCACTCACCAGGAGGTGAGCACCACATTGGAGCAACAGGAATCGGGTAAGATGCTGCACCTGGTGGGCCGGGATGCCGGCTTGCCAATACATAACTGCCAGGAACATTTGTCGCTCTTCACAAAAAGGGAACCACCTGAACTCCAGGCTTGGGCAGAATAGCATCTGTACTGCACACTGAACACACCAGTGTGACAACATTACAAGCAGAGACTCTATACTGCTAATATGGACATAACCACTCTACTTTGGGGACATTAATAAAGGCACCACACTGAGCCCTGAACCACAGGTTCATTTGCATGTTATACAACGTTATTGAATGCACCCTTTATTGCACCAATACTTGTATCAATATTTATATTACAGATGGGTCCATGTTTATCTTGACCTTTAATAGGATTAACTGAGACTGGGCAGTCGGACATAATCCCCTGCTGTTATGACTTAATCCCCTGCTGTATTGTTCTCTCTGTATTGTATTGCAGCGGAGAACAATAGATGAAGGGTTTATGTAAATAAACCATGTTGTGCCTAGGTGCAGCAAACTAGCCAAAATAACCGTGGACCCATCTGTATCTGGATGTGACCCACGCACTGTGCAGACACTAACAGTGGCATAATTATAGAGGGTGTAGGGGATGCAGCCACTTGGAGGGCCCGAAGATCCAGCAAACAACCCCATTGCACTATTCTTTTTTTTTTTTTTCATGTCTTTTTTTTTTAATTAGTAGTGTGCAGTTTCCTGGTAGGAGGAGGGAGGGGATAGATACTGTGAGCAGCGAATCGTGGCAGCTGCAAAACAGGAATGACCAGTTGGGATTTATGTGTCTCCGCCTCCGCCTTATTTCAGCATTTCTCCCCTCGAACAAATTAGTCAATCCTTCCCCTAACACTAACATCTTTGCCGGGTGCCTGAGCTCTCCCGTCCCTCTTTCTGTGCGTGTCCCCGCCTCACAACTCACCATCATCCCGGCAGAGAGAAAAGGTGAGTAGCAGCACAGGAAGCTGCAGGCAGCGGGTCACGCACTGACAGACATCGCCGCAATGTTCTGGCCTGCGTCTCTATATTCCCTCCCTTCCATCCTGAGTCTCTATATTCCTTCCCTACTGCCCTGCAGCTCTTTATTCTCTCCCTGCTGCCCTGCATCTTTATATTCCCTCCCTACTGCCCTGTGTCTCTATATCCCCTACCTACCACCTCTGTATTCCCTCCCTACAACACTGTGTCTCCCTATCGCCTCCCTACTGCCCTGCATCTTTATATTCCCTCCCTACCGCCCTGCATCTCTGTATTCCCTCCCTACAACACTGTGTCTCCCTATCGCCTCCCTACTGCCCTGCATCTTTATATTCCCTCCCTACCGCCCTGCATCTCTACATTCCCTCCCTTCAACACTGTGTCTCCCTATCGCCTCCCTACTGCCCTGCATCTCTATATTCCTTCATCCTGCATCTTTATATTCCCTCCCTACTGCCCTGTATCTCTATATCCCCTACCTACCACCTCTGTATTCCCTCCCTACAACACTGTGTCTCCCTATCGCCTCCCTACTGCCCTGCATCTTTATATTCCCTCCCTACCGCCCTGCATCTCTGTATTCCCTCCCTACAACACTGTGTCTCCCTATCGCCTCCCTACTGCCCTGCATCTTTATATTCCCTCCCTACCGCCCTGCATCTCTACATTCCCTCCCTACAACACTGTGTCTCCCCATCGCCTCCCTACTGCCCTGCATCTCTATATTCTTTCATCCTGCATCTTTATATTCCCTCCCTACTGCACTGTATCTCTATATCCCCTACCTACCACCTCTGTATTCCCTCCCTACAACACTGTGTCTCCCTATCGCCTCCCTACTGCCCTGCATCTTTATATTCCCTCCCTACTGCCCTGCATCTCTTTATTCCCTCCCTACAACACTGTGTCTCCCTATCGCCTCCCTACTGCCCTGCATCTCTATATTCCCTCCCTACCGCCCTGCATCTCTGTATTCCCTCCCTACAACACTGTGTCTCCCTATCGCCTCCCTACTGCCCTGCATCTCTATATTCTTTCATCCTGCATCTTTATATTCCCTCCCTACTGCCCTGTATCTCTATATCCCCTACCTACCACCTCTGTATTCCCTCCCTACAACACTGTGTCTCCCTATCGCCTCCCTACTGCCCTGCATCTTTATATTCCCTCCCTACTGCCCTGCATCTCTTTATTCCCTCCCTACAACACTGTGTCTCCCTATCGCCTCCCTACTGCCCTGCATCTCTATATTCCCTCCCTACCGCCCTGCATCTCTGTATTCCCTCCCTACAACACTGTGTCTCCCTATCGCCTCCCTACTGCCCTGCATCTCTATATTCTTTCATCCTGCATCTTTATATTCCCTCCCTACTGCCCTGTATCTCTATATCCCCTACCTACCACCTCTGTATTCCCTCCCTACAACACTGTGTCTCCCTATCGCCTCCCTACTGCCCTGCATCTCTATATTCCCTCCCTACCGCCCTGCATCTCTGTATTCCCTCCCTACAACACTGTGTCTCCCTATCGCCTCCCTACTGCCCTGCATCTTTATATTCCCTCCCTACTGCCCTGCATCTCTTTATTCCCTCCCTACAACACTGTGTCTCCCTATCGCCTCCCTACTGCCCTGCATCTCTATATTCCCTCCCTACCGCCCTGCATCTCTGTATTCCCTCCCTACAACACTGTGTCTCCCTATCGCCTCCCTACTGCCCTGCATCTCTATATTCTTTCATCCTGCATCTTTATATTCCCTCCCTACTGCCCTGTATCTCTATATCCCCTACCTACCACCTCTGTATTCCCTCCCTACAACACTGTGTCTCCCTATCGCCTCCCTACTGCCCTGCATCTTTATATTCCCTCCCTACTGCCCTGCATCTCTGTATTCCCTCCCTACAACACTGTGTCTCCCTATCGCCTCCCTACTGCCCTGCATCTTTATATTCCCTCCCTACCGCCCTGCATCTCTACATTCCCTCCCTACAACACTGTGTCTCCCTATCGCCTCCCTACTGCCCTGCATCTCTATATTCCCTCCCTACCGCCCTGCATCTCTGTATTCCCTCCCTACAACACTGTGTCTCCCTATCGCCTCCCTACTGCCCTGCATCTCTATATTCTTTCATCCTGCATCTTTATATTCCCTCCCTACTGCCCTGTATCTCTATATCCCCTACCTACCACCTCTGTATTCCCTCCCTACAACACTGTGTCTCCCTATCGCCTCCCTACTGCCCTGCATCTCTATATTCCCTCCCTACCGCCCTGCATCTCTGTATTCCCTCCCTACAACACTGTGTCTCCCTATCGCCTCCCTACTGCCCTGCATCTTTATATTCCCTCCCTACTGCCCTGCATCTCTATATTCCCTCCCTACCGCCCTGCATCTCTACATTCCCCCCCCCCTACAACACTGTGTCTCCCTATCGCCTCCCTACTGCCCTGCATCTCTATATTCCCTCCCTACCGCCCTGCATCTCTACATTCCCCCCCCTACAACACTGTGTCTCCCTATCGCCTCCCTACTGCCCTGCATCTCTATATTCCAGTATAGATGGCAGTACGGACGGTGTAATGGTTAGCATTACTGCCTCTCGGCACTGAGGTCATGGGTTTGATTCCCACCATGCCCCTTACTGTGTGGAGTTTGTATATTCTCTCCGTACTTGCGTGGGTTTCCTCAGAGTACTCCAGTTTTCTCCCACAATCCCAAAAAATACACTGGTAGGTTAATTGATTCTAAACAAAATTAACCCTAGTGTGAAATGTGATAGGGAATATAGGGGTCTATTTACTAAGCCTTGGATGGAGATAAAGTGGATGGAGATAAAGTACCAGCAAATCAGCTCATAACTACCATGTCACAGGATGGGTTTGAAAAATGACAGTTAGGAGCTGGTTGGCTGGTACTTTATCTTTGTCCACTTTATCTCCACCAAAGGCTTAGTAAATAGACCCCATAATTTGTAAGCTCCACTGGGGCAGAGACTGATGTGAATGGCCAAATATTCTTTGTAAAGCGCTGCAGAATACAGTATATCTGCTCTATATAAATAACTGGTAATAAATAAATAAATAGATAAATAAATATTCCCTCTCTATGGCCCTCCATCTCTATAATCCCTCCCTACCCCTCTATATCTCTATATTCCCTCCCTACCGACCTGCACCTTTATATGACCCCCTACCTCCCATCCTCATCTCAATATTCCTTCCTTATCGCCCTGCGTCTCCCTATGCCTTCCCTACCTCCCTGCATTCCTCTAACTTCCTGAGTATTTGCCCAGATTACAGAAAGCTTAGCTTCACCCATGGTCATGCTCATGTAGAAGCTGCTGTAGTCCAGGTCTTTTGAAATGAATGGCAAATGCTCTAGCCCGTTACAATGTAGCCTTATAAAGATATTGGAAGAATATAAGTAATGCTTTGCCTAGCAAATAGGATAAATTCATCGTAAAAAAATGTTTTAAAAAAATAGTCAGTGCTTTTGTAAGCAGTAGAAATATTTAGCTTCTAATGCACAGGTATCACAGCAGCCGAAGGCTACAGTCCAGAGCCTGATTAAGAGGGGGGCCCCGGTGGTAAGTAACCCAGGCCCCCCTTTTTAAAGGGGCCCCCGCCGCCACCACAGATTGGACCTCTGGCCTGATCTATGACTGTCTCCCCGGGAGTGTGTACAGTAAGGACAGCTGAGTGATATGTATATATATATATATATATATATATATATAGATAGATATATATACATTGTGTATATATATATATATGTGTGTGTGTGTGTAAATATATATATATATATAGATATATATATACACACACATACATATATGTATACACATAGATATTTACCACCTCATTGTAACTTTCTTTGTGGTGATTGAAGATTTATTATTTATTTATTTATTACCAGTTATTTATATAGCGAACACATATTCCGCAGCACTTTACAGAAAATATTTGCCCATTCACATCAGTCCCTGCCTCAGTGGAGTTTACAATCTATATTCCCTATCTCATGTACACGCACACACACTAAGGATAATTTTTGTTCAGAACCAATTAACCCACCAGTATGTTTTTGGATTGTGGGAGGAAACCCACGCACGTACGGGGAGAATATACAAACTCCACACAGTTAGGGCCATTGTGGGAATCGAACCCATGACCTCAGTGCTGTGAGGCAGTAATGCTAACCATTACACCATCCGTACTGCCCATGTTATCATTTTAATTTTAGGGCCCCACTGTCTTAAGCACCCCGGGCCCCCCAAAGCCTTAATCCAGCTCTGGGCTACACTATGGTGTAAAAGTTCAGTATACAAGATGCATATGTACTGTAATGCAATTTAAGCATATACAGTATAAACAGAGTCATGACATAGGACAACAAATAAGAGTATCTGCATTTTACCCATTTTAAGCTGCATAGTGTAGTGGTGCCTGTTCAGTGTAAGTGCATGTTATTTCATCAATGCAGATGAAACTTACTGTACATTGCATACTATGGCAGTGCATTGTAAGTGAATGCAGTTAATGCATATGCATTTCCAGTCCATGTAACATGCAAGATAATATGCATCAGGAACTGCAAAATGAAAGGAAAGTTTTTGGCCAGATATAATTTTTTTATTAAGTGGTCCACATAAACTGAACTATACAATTTATTTATCTGAATTGTTTTAGTTTATTTATTGATTTATGATGACCCTTCTGCTCTTTTGTAGTTGATGGAGTAATCTGTCTGTTTGTGTATAGAAGACTCTTGAAATGCATTGTACATACAGGCAACATCCTTGTGGTATGTTTTAAATTAATTGCTCAGAGTCTGCAAATTAACTGGTTTCATTGAACCCTATGAAGAAAGAGCAACCAGAAGCATTCAATGGACAGGCATGCATAAAGCATATATTGTTTTATCCTCATTTTGGTCCAATTCCAAACTGTGACCTAGATGTGTGGGGTTTGCATGTACTTCCAATGTTTGTATGTTTCCCCATGTATTTCAGGTTCCTCTTACATGACAAAAACATACTGATACAGTAATTGGCGTCTTCCAAAAATGGACGCTAGTGTGTATTTGTGCACTAGGCAATGTAAGTCCCAATCGGGGACTGATAGGAATGGTTCAATATTCTCTGTACAGCATTATAGAGTATGGTAGAGCACCTTAAATAAATAATAAACAAATAAAATACAGGATTCTCAGACACAAATTATTGCTGCCATTTAACAGGTTTCTTGACTGCACATTTCTACTGAAGAAGCAGAGGGGATATTGCCCCAACGAAACACATTACGCAGTCACCTACCTACATTTTGGCACCTGCCAAAATCTATACAGACACTGCAGTGATTCTTCCGGATCCTAAAAAGTCTACAGTTGCCCAGATAGCCCAGCACCAACCATCCAGCAACTTTCCATACACAGACCCACAGCCAAAAAGAGTGCAAGTTACCTTGATTAAGGACTGTAAGGACTTATATCTTCAAAGGACTGGTAGATATCCCGGATGGGAAATGGCTAATCTGGACTAGCATTACTTCACTGGGACTCTAGTCATAGACTAGTGGTTCTCAGACTGTGTGCCGTGGCTCCCTGGAATGCCTCAGGACCAGGGTAAAAGTTTCCTTTGACAAAAGTCCTGCTTGCCCGTGGCAAGAGCCGCTACTGCTCAGGACACTTGCAGGGGTGCCCTGGGTTGGTGGACCAGTACCAGTTTAAATTATTTATGATCAATGTAGTAGGCAAAACCAGTGCTGTATGTGGACAAACAGAAGCAATTATTCTTCCTCAGCACACAATTGCACCTTAGGATGACATATAAACTAGAGATGAGCGGGTTCGGTTTCTCTGAATCCGAACCCGCCCGAACTTCATGGTTTTTTTCACGGGTCCGAGCAGACTCGGATCCTCCCGCCTTGCTCGGTTAACCCGAGCGCGCCCGAACGTCATCATGACGCTGTCGGATTCTCGCGAGACTCGGATTCTATATAAGGAGCCGCGCGTCGCCGCCATTTTCACACGTGCATTGAGATTGATAGGGAGAGGACGTGGCTGGCGTCCTCTCCATTTAGATTATAAGAGAGAGAGATTTACTGGAGTTTAGGACTAGGAGGAGTACTGTAGAAGTGTAGAGAGTGCAGAGAGTTTACTAGTGAGTGACCACCAGACAGTGCAGTTTATTTAATATATCCGTCCTCTGCCTGAAAAAAGCGATACACACAGTGACTCAGTCACATACCATATCTGTGTGCACTGCTCAGGCTCAGCCCAGTGTGCTGCATCATCTATATATATTATATATCTGTCTGACTGCTCAGCTCACACAGCTTATAATTGTGGGGGAGACTGGGGAGCACTGCAGTGCCAGTTATAGGTTATAGCAGGAGCCAGGAGTACATAATATTATATAGTGAGTGACCACCAGACAGTGCAGTTTATTTAATATATCCGTTCTCTGCCTGAAAAAAGCGATACACACAGTGACTCAGTCACATACCATATCTGTGTGCACTGCTCAGGCTCAGCCCAGTGTGCTGCATCATCTATATATATTATATATCTGTCTGACTGCTCAGCTCACACAGCTTATAATTGTGGGGGAGACTGGGGAGCACTGCAGTGCCAGTTATAGGTTATAGCAGGAGCCAGGAGTACATAATATTATATTAAAATTAAACAGTGCACACTTTTGCTGCAGGAGTGCCACTGCCAGTGTGACTGACCAGTGACCTGACCACACTGACCACCAGTATAGTTAGTAGTATACTTATATTGTGATTGCCTGAAAAAGTTAAACACTCGTCGTGTGACTTCACTTGTGTGTTGTTGTTTTTTTTATTCTATAAAAATAAAACTCATTCTGCTGACAGACAGTGTCCAGCAGGTCCGTCATTATATAATATATAATATATACCTGTCCGGCTGCAGTAGTGATATATATATATTTTTTATATCATTTATCATCCAGTCGCAGCAGACACAGTACGGTAGTTCACGGCTGTGGCTACCTCTGTGTCTGCACTCGGCAGGCAGTCCGTCCATAATTGTATACCACCTAACCGTGGATTTTTTTTCTTCTTTATACATACATACTACTACGACATCTCTTTATCAACCAGTCTATATTAGCAGCAGACACAGTACAGTACGGTAGTTCACGGCTGTGGCTACCTCTGTGTCTGCACTCGGCAGGCAGTCCGTCCATAATTGTATACCACCTAACCGTGGTTTTTTTTTCTTTCTTCTTTATACATACATACTACTACGACATCTCTTTATCAACCAGTCTATATTATTAGCAGCAGACACAGTACAGTACGGTAGTTCACGGCTGTGGCTACCTCTGTGTCTGCACTCGGCAGGCAGTCCGTCCATAATTGTATACCACCTAACCGTGGTTTTTTTTTCTTTCTTCTTTATACATACATAGTTACATAGACATCTCTTTATCAACCAGTCTATATTAGCAGCAGACACAGTACAGTACTGTAGTTCACGGCTGTGGCTACCTCTGTGTCTGCACTCGGCAGGCAGTCTATAATTGTATACTAGTATCCATCTCCATTGTTTACCTGAGGTGCCTTTTAGTTGTGCCTATTAAAATATGGAGAACAAAAATGTTGAGGTTCCAAAATTAGGGAAAGATCAAGATCCACTTCCACCTCGTGCTGAAGCTGCTGCCACTAGTCATGGCCGAGACGATGAAATGCCAGCAACGTCGTCTGCCAAGGCCGATGCCCAATGTCATAGTACAGAGCATGTCAAATCCAAAACACCAAATATCAGAAAAAAAAGGACTCCAAAACCTAAAATAAAATTGTCGGAGGAGAAGCGTAAACTTGCCAATATGCCATTTACGACACGGAGTGGCAAGGAACGGCTGAGGCCCTGGCCTATGTTCATGGCTAGTGGTTCTGCTTCACATGAGGATGGAAGCACTCAGCCTCTCGCTAGAAAAATGAAAAGACTCAAGCTGGCAAAAGCAGCACAGCAAAGAACTGTGCATTCTTCGAAATCCCAAATCCACAAGGAGAGTCCAATTGTGTCGGTTGTCTCAACATTGATAGAATGGTGGAGGATTATATGAGTGACCGCATCCAAGTAGGCACGTCACACAGTCCGTACTTATACTGGCAGGAAAAAGAGGCAATTTGGAGGCCCTTGCACAAACTGGCTTTATTCTACCTAAGTTGCCCTCCCACAAGTGTGTACTCCGAAAGAGTGTTTAGTGCCGCCGCTCACCTTGTCAGCAATCGGCGTACGAGGTTACATCCAGAAAATGTGGAGAAGATGATGTTCATTAAAATGAATTATAATCAATTCCTCCGCGGAGACATTGACCAGCAGCAATTGCCTCCACAAAGTACACAGGGAGCTGAGATGGTGGATTCCAGTGGGGACGAATTGATAATCTGTGAGGAGGGGGATGTACACGGTGATATATCGGAGGGTGATGATGAGGTGGACATCTTGCCTCTGTAGAGCCAGTTTGTGCAAGGAGAGATTAATTGCTTCTTTTTTGGGGGGGGGTCCAAACCAACCCGTCATATCAGTCACAGTCGTGTGGCAGACCCTGTCACTGAAATGATGGGTTGGTTAAAGTGTGCATGTCCTGTTTTGTTTATACAATATAAGGGTGGGTGGGAGGGCCCAAGGACAATTCCATCTTGCACCTCTTTTTTCTTTTCTTTTTCTTTGCATCATGTGCTGATTGGGGAGGGTTTTTTGGAAGGGACATCCTGCGTGACACTGCAGTGCCACTCCTAAATGGGCCCGGTGTTTGTGTCGGCCACTATGGTCGCTAATCTTACTCACACAGTCAGCTACCTCATTGCGCCTCTTTTTTTCTTTGCGTCATGTGCTGTTTGGGGAGGGTTTTTTGGAAGGGACATCCTGCGTGACACTGCAGTGCCACTCCTAGATGGGCCCGGTGTTTGTGTCGGCCACTAGGGTCGCTAATCTTACTCACACAGCTACCTCATTGCGCCTCTTTTTTTCTTTGCGTCATGTGCTGTTTGGGGGTTGTTTTTTGGAAGGGCCATCCTGCGTGACACTGCAGTGCCACTCCTAGATGGGCCCGGTGTTTGTGTCGGCCACTAGGGTCGCTAATCTTACTCACACAGCTACCTCATTGCGCCTCTTTTTTTCTTTGCGTCATGTGCTGTTTGGGGAGGGTTTTTTGGAAGGGACATCCTGCGTGACACTGCAGTGCCACTCCTAGATGGGCCCGGTGTTTGTGTCGGCCACTAGGGTCGCTTATCTTACTCACACAGCGACCTCGGTGCAAATTTTAGGACTAAAAATAATATTGTGAGGTGTGAGGTATTCAGAATAGACTGAAAATGAGTGTAAATTATGGTTTTTGAGGTTAATAATACTTTGGGATCAAAATGACCCCCAAATTCTATGATTTAAGCTGTTTTTTAGTGTTTTTGGAAAAAAACACCCGAATCCAAAACACACCCGAATCCGACAAAAAAAATTCGGTGAGGTTTTGCCAAAACGCGTTCGAACCCAAAACACGGCCGCGGAACCGAACCCAAAACCAAAACACAAAACCCGAAAAATTTCAGGAGCTCATCTCTAATATAAACACAATTTACTTAATGTAATATTTCTTTCTAAATTTCTCAATGAGAAACTTTTGGCCTATGGGTACCGTAAAAACAATTCTGATACTCTAGGGTGCTGTGATTCAAAAAAGTTTGGGAACCACTGTCATAGTCTCATGAGGGTTTAAACCTTAATTTAATTCACTGTTTTGCAATAGCCCAACATTGTGCCATTTCTGAATGTGAGCAAATTTTTCTTTTAAAATAATGTGGTTTTTATGTTTAATGTTTTTATTTCTATATGGTATATATTAAAATAAATGTTGAATATTGCTTTCACCAGTAGCACCATTATATTAACTGTATTAATTATACTGTACTATTTGAATTTAGTGTACTCTGTTTATGGCGATGTAGTTAGCATTATTGCCTTACAACATATCATGGGGTTCATTCCCAGTTATGATCCATCTATTTGGAGTTTGTATGTTCTCATTGTGTATACATAGGTCTCCTTGGGGTGATTTGGTTTCCTCCCACATCCAAGAACATATTTGTAGGTTATATGGCTGCCAACAAACATTTTTTTTTTTTTTACCCAAGTTTGTGTGTGCGCCCATATGATACGGAACATAGATTGCAACCTCCACTGGGTTAGGGACAGATGTGAATGACTAAAATATTTTCTGTAGAGTAATGCAGAATATTTGTGTGCTATATAAATATCTAAATAAAAAAAACATATTGCAACAAATAGATTTGTTCATTCTTACTAATTGTCAAATTTGCTGTATTATTTTCCTCTTTCAATGGTAATCAGAGTACTTTATTTCCAATATTCTGAAGTTATTTTGATGAAATTGTATTGCAGGTGTTTGCAACTTTCCCAGTCATTAAATTCTAAAAGATCATTTTCAGTGGTTAACTTAATAAACATATAAGTATGTGGGCAGTGAGGAGCCGAGGACAATACTTCACCATTAGCTAATATTCTCTAGTGCTCTGTATTGGCAATAAACTATTCGGCATCTTGTCCGTTTTATAATTAGTCTATTCCAGCAAAGTTCAAGAGCAGATTTATTCAAAATCATTTGCTACGTGCGGGAGAGGTTAAGAGCGCAGGTCACATATACCAATGAGACGATTTTCTCCACACAAATTGATTTAACTACAAAAGCAAAGAAAGGCTCTATGATTTAAACTGTTAAACCATTTAAGCATCTCCGGATGATTTGATTCATCACATGCATTATCAGCACCTAGATCAATCCAGCAATGACACAACTGAGATATTCTCAGACATACAGCGCTATTTACATTTTACTGATAAATTAAAGATATCTGAAATCACCAGAGTTTTTTTTTTTCAGAAATGACAACTGAATGCAGCCTAGAAAATACAGATATCAGAGCATCTTACTTAAATGCAGGAAAGAGATAGTCCTGCTGTGAATGTGAATAGTTATTATACAGTTAGAAAGTCACAGTAATGTACAGATTGTGTGTATATTAACACTTTTGTATGGAATCTGCAGCAAGCAAGTAAATGTCCTCCATATATCAAATGAAGGAATAAGCACATTTCCAGTGTTCAGAAAGACACAAAGGGGTATAGGCAATTAGCCATGCTAATCGCAGCGCTGGAGCAATTCAATAAATGGGGATTACCTGCACGTGATGTGTGTTTGTATTGTGTGTATATGTGCGGTGTGTGTGGGTGTAACCAGTTAACATGACAGCAAGATAATTCATAGACCATGTTACTCGGAGGATCTCAAGGAACGTTTCAATGAAAACCAATTCAAAATCAGATCAGTAGTTCTCGAGTTTATCCAAAACACACATACAAATAATTATGTGTGTATGTGTATATATATATATATATATATAAATCATGCAAGCAGGTGCATTGGAGCTGCGGGTGGGGGAGTGCCTGGTGCGGTGGTGCCGCTGATGGGGGAGGGGGTCCGGAGCCACCACAGGTGGTGGAGGAGGGGTGTGGGAGCCCAGAGGTACTGCGCATGGGGGAGGTAATGCTTCTCCTCCTGGAAGCAACTAAGCTGCAGTCCTCCCTTTGGCAGTGGCTTCCCAGAGACTCACACAGCAGCCAAGCAGCCAGTCACTATTGTTAGCGCCAGTGTCCCAATGCACCACATTACAGGGAAGAAGATGCACTCAATAAACTACAGCTCCCAACAGTCCTTAGCGCTGGAATGCTTCGGCGCTAATGGCTGCTGGGAGCTGAAGTTTATTTAGTGCGTCTACTTCCCTGTAATGCCACGTGTTCGGACACTGGCACTAAAAATAGTGACTGCCTCGCAGAACTGACTGACTGGCTGAATCAATGTAAAAGGTTAGTGCTGTGCAGTGTCCATTACATTAACCATCTTGGGGCTTCCAAACAATATAAGACCAGATACCCAAGGCGCAAACACACTATAGCAGCCGTTTGAGGAAAGAAAGGGCCACCAAACCCTTTATACCTAGGATATAACAAACAAATACTCAAAAATGGGCGCTAGGTGTGGTTTCATATATTGAACAAAATATACTTAAAATCCTTAGTGAATGAAAAGTCCAACTTCAACAAAATCCTCCTGTAGAGATGTGTATGTCTTCTGATTCACAGGTACCTCACGGTGATATGTAATGGAAAAACAAAGTGGAAAAACATAGTGTAATATGCCTTTGTACACCGCAAAGTCTGTCAGACAAAAATGGCTTGATATTCAAGGGTAGCGTACCCCACTCACAAGGAAAAGAGTATGACTCCACATATAACGGTATCTTTATACATCTGTAATTTATGTTCAATGGCATAAATGGCGTACCATTACTCACTCAGATAGTCGTAAGGATCCTCCTATCTCGGTTTCTTTAAAATGTTCAGCTCCAATCACGAACCAAGGAAGTTATAATAAAATGATATTTTTTATTAAAACAAATTTAAAAACACAGGATTAACAGGAGACCACACATCACATGCCAGGGGCAGAAAGTACAGTGTACCAATGCTTAGCCGCCGGCCGAAAACGGCAAAACAAGCCAGATGTGATGCACAACTACACTCCCACATATGTGTGTGATACTGCCTGTGAACACCCTTCTCCAACGCGTTTCTCCCCTTCAATGGGGCTTCTTCAAGGAACAAGAGTGTCTAAAATGTACTGCTATTTAAATGAAATGACCGGAAATTAGCTGATCAGATGTATATCTGTATCAGCTGTGTTGCTATGGTGACGAGCTGACACGAGGTACCACAATGCACTAGGTATTAGTTGCCGTGGTTACCCAAATTACGGACGCTAAGCTCCCTTCCGTCACACCAAACGTAACGTCACTTCCTGTTATCATTGCCGTGACAACCCGTGCCGTCTCATGACGGCCACGAGAAGCCTGTGTTGATTACCACATTCCATTATAAATATGTACATAATATAAATAGAGGAATTAAGATATAAGTTAACAACAATGGGCATAAGACGAGGGAATCACTTCCGCCCGTCTCGGCCGAACGTCACTTCCTGTTACTATTAACATGACAATCCGTGCCGTCTATTAAAGGCCACGAGAAGCCTCGGTTTATTTATATACCCCATTATTAAAATGTACATTATACAAATGGAGGAATTAAGATATATGTTTACAACAAACATAATGGGCAAAAACAGAGAAATCACTTCCGCCCGTCTTGGCGGAACGTCACTTCCCGTTGTCGTCTCCATAGTAACCCGTGATGAGCTCATAACTTTACATAGACCCAGAAAAATGTGTTGTGGTGACTGCAATTATATGCTCTCCACACATATACCTTTATGTGCAGGGTATGGGATATGGTGCCAGCATAAATAATATAGTAAAACTAAATTCAAATGTATCAAATAAAATAAGAATATTTTGTCTAATGGATGCTGTGATCTTGGACCATAGTTGTGCATCATACAAAACAATTATAAAAACCATCTTAACTCAAATTCATGATTAAGACCATTAGGTACAAGTGATCCTAAATTATAGATCCATCTCATTTCACTCTTAGCCAATCTGATCTCTTTATTGTTATTTCTCCATTGGTCCTTAATTAATTCTATAGCCCAAAATGACATAATGCGGTCTGTAGAACAATTATGTACTTCTTTAAAATGAAGTGAGAAAGGGTGAGTGATCAAACCCTTCCGTATATTACGGAGGTGTTCCGACCAACGAACTTTCAAACTCCTACTGGTTTTGCCTATGTACAACTTGTTACAAGTGCATTGTATGGCATAGATAGCATATTTACTATTACATGTGATGAACTGCTGTATCTTATGTGTTTTACCATTCCTATCGAAAGAAGGGAGCTTCCGTACCTTAGAAGGGCAGCTCTTACACATAGCACAGTCTCCACATCTATGGAAACCTTGATTCCTAGCCGTACCCCCTAATGGTTTATCTATAATGGCACTAGTGGTTAATTTATCTCTGAGATTCGGTGCTCTTTTATATATAAACTTTGGCTTGTCTGGTAAAATAGATGTTAATACCGGGTCCTTTTTAAGGAGATGCCAGTTATTATAGAACACCTTCTCTATTAATTTATGGTACCCATTAAACTGTGTAACAAATGCTAGATTTAACAAAGTTTCTGATTGGGGTTTAATTCTTGTGCACAATAAGGTTTCCCTATCCACCTCCGCTACTTCCTCCAATGACGCTTGCAAACAATGAGGTTTATACCCCTTCTCAATAAACTTGCTCTTCATAGAGAGGGCTTCTGTATTGTAATTTTTAACCTCCGAGCAATTCCGGCGTAAACGAGTGAATTGCCCTTTGGGGACATTTTTAAGCCATTGGGGTAGATGATTGCTTTTTGTACTAATGTACGTGTTAGAATCAGTGGGTTTAATGTATATAGTGGATTCAATATTCCCATCAGAAACGTATATGTGCAGATCCAAAAAATTAACCCCAATTTGGCTGTAATTGAAGGTAAAATGAATCCCTAAAACATTTGTATTGAGATAGACACAAAATTCCTGGAGAGTTGTGACACTCCCTTTCCATATGAATAAGACGTCATCAATATAACGCCACCACCGGACCAGATTCGCCTCCCAGCCATGCCCCGCCCATACGGAAATGTCTTCCCATCTGGACATAAATAGGTTAGCATAGCTGGGGGCGAACCTGGTCCCCATGGCGGTGCCTACCTCCTGATTGTAATACTCGCCATCAAAGTTGAAATAATTATTTTGAAGGATGAATGTAATACCCTTCAAAACAAAATCACAAAGATTACTTGACATATCACCAGTGGTCAAAGTCTGTTTGACTGCCTCAATACCATCCATATGCTTAATAATGGTATAGAGTGATGTAACATCACCTGTTATCAACCACATATCACTCTCCCATTTAACATCTTTCAATTTATTGAGAACGTCCCTGGTATCCTTAAGATACGAGCGTCCCTCAAGTACAAAGGGTTGTAATTGAAAATCTATGTACTGAGACAGATTTGACGTGATAGAATTCGTCCCTGCCACAATTGGACGACCCGGGGGATGAAGTTCATCCTTGTGGACTTTTGGTAAAAGATACAATACAGGTACAGTGTATTTTTCGTTGATGAGAAATTCTGCTGTATTCTTATCGAGTGTGCCATTCTCCAAATGACTATCCACTAAATTACGGAGACCATTAAGAACTTTAACAGACGGGTCTGCTCGTAGTTTTTTGTATGTAGTCCCGTCTTTTAATTGGCGCATGGCCTCTTTAACATATTCCACTCTATTCATTATAACAACCCCCCCCCCCCTTGTCTGCAGGTTTAATGATGATGGATTCATTATTTTTAAGTTTGTCAAGGGCTAATCGTTCTTTTTTGGTCAGATTATGTTTATATGCAGGCATATTACCTTGGAGAGCATTAATCTCATCATTAACTATTTTATGGAACGTTTCCACAAAGCATCCTTTCATGTGACCCGGATTGAAATGCGATTGTTTTTTGAATCTAGGTTCACTGTTATTCTGTGAAGAATTATTTTCACTATTTGCAAAGAACTTTTTTAAAGATAATTTGCGTACAAACTTTTGAATGTCTATATAAAGATTGAAGAAATTAATTTCATTTGAAGGACAAAACTTAAGACCCTTTTTAAGTACAGAAATTTTATCTTCATCGAGTACATAATCACTCAGATTGAAGATCTTCATCATTATATCTGTTTCATCAGATGGGTGGGAATTGATTTTAATAGGATTTTTCTTGGGACGATGTTCCCTTTTCCGCTGGCCACCTCTTTTGCCACGTTTGGTTTTACGAGATGTGGCCAGCGGAATTATGGGCTCTACCGTCGATTTCTCCAATTGTCCCCTCTGACATCTAAAAAATCCCTATGTGGAGTAAGATTATCAAACGCCTGATGCCTATTGTGCGTCTGTATTGGAGTAGGACGCACATCCTCATATCTATGACGATTCGGTTCATATCTATTGTTTGTCCATTGATGCTGATAATTAAATCTCCCCCTCTTAGTGAACTCATTCTGTTTACGATTAAGATGAGTGTGTCTAAAAGGAACAGAATCTATATCATACTCCTGCTCCACCCTATCTTTGTAATAAGGACCCCTATTTCTCATACCAACATTGGATTTTGTTTGGTTGACCTTATTTTTTTGTTTTCTCCATTTCTGTGTAGACACTGGTATAACAGTCTCGGCAGGTAGATACACCTCTGTACTGATTTGACTATTATTCTGCTTACTCTTTGTCAACACAGAAGTGGGTTCAGGAACAGTTTTATCACGTGCCAATTTTTTGGTTTTACGTTGGATAATCTCTCTTTCATTTTTTCTAATCCTATTAGCAATGGTTTCCTCCATATCTTTATATTCCTCCATATTTTTGAACGGCGTCAGAAGTGGTTCTAATGACTTAATCTGAGAATCCAAGGAATCAAGCTCCTTGCGTCGTTCCTGAACTATAAGTTCCATCAATGAGAAGGAACATGTTTCTAGAATGCCCCTCCATTTAGAAGAAAAATAATCATTCATGTCAGTGAAAGAAGCCTGTTTTTGGATCTGTAGACCCTTGGGAATAAGTTTAAGCATATGATACCTCTCAAGTGTCACAATTTCCCACCATATACGGTTCTCCTTGAGAAGTATCTTTTCTAACTTGCCCATGATACTCTCAAGGGTCTCATCTTCCACATCAATGACACAATTCCCATCAAATATAGTATCCACCAAACCATTACGTTTGGTCCTGTGATGAAACATGTCTGCTGCCTAGGTGACTGGTACACAGTGAAAATAAATGAACCAAACAATATAAGACCAGATACCCAAGGCGCAAACACACTATAGCAGCCGTTTGAGGAAAGAAAGGGCCACCAAACCCTTTATACCTAGGATATAACAAACAAATACTCAAAAATGGGCGCTAGGTGTGGTTTCATATATTGAACAAAATATACTTAAAATCCTTAGTGAATGAAAAGTCCAACTTCAACAAAGTCCTCCTGTAGAGATGTGTATGTCTTCTGATTCACAGGTACCTCACGGTGATATGTAATGGAAAAACAAAGTGGAAAAACAGTGTAATATGCCTTTGTACACCGCAAAGTCTGTCAGACAAAAATGGCTTGATATTCAAGGGTAGCGTACCCCACTCACAAGGAAAAGAGTATGACTCCACATATAACGGTATCTTTATACATCTGTAATTTATGTTCAATGGCATAAATGGCGTACCATTACTCACTCAGATAGTCGTAAGGATCCTCCTATCTCGGTTTCTTTAAAATGTTCAGCTCCAATCACGAACCAAGGAAGTTATAATAAAATGATATTTTTTATTAAAACAAATTTAAAAACACAGGATTAACAGGAGACCACACATCACATGCCAGGGGCAGAAAGTACAGTGTACCAATGCTTAGCCGCCGGCCGAAAACGGCAAAACAAGCCAGATGTGATGCACAACTACACTCCCACATATGTGTGTGATACTGCCTGTGAACACCCTTCTCCAACGCGTTTCTCCCCTTCAATGGGGCTTCTTCAAGGAACAAGAGTGTCTAAAATGTACTGCTATTTAAATGAAATGACCGGAAATTAGCTGATCAGATGTATATCTGTATCAGCTGTGTTGCTATGGTGACGAGCTGACACGAGGTACCACAATGCACTAGGTATTAGTTGCCGTGGTTACCCAAATTACGGACGTTAAGCTCCCTTCCGTCACACCAAACGTAACGTCACTTCCTGTTATCATTGCCGTGACAACCCGTGCCGTCTCATGACGGCCACGAGAAGCCTGTGTTGATTACCACATTCCATTATAAATATGTACATAATATAAATAGAGGAATTAAGATATAAGTTAACAACAATGGGCATAAGACGAGGGAATCACTTCCGCCCGTCTCGGCCGAACGTCACTTCCTGTTATTATTAACATGACAATCCGTGCCGTCTATTAAAGGCCACGAGAAGCCTCGGTTTATTTATATACCCCATTATTAAAATGTACATTATACAAATGGAGGAATTAAGATATATGTTTACAACAAACATAATGGGCAAAAACAGAGAAATCACTTCCGCCCGTCTTGGCGGAACGTCACTTCCCGTTGTCGTCTCCATAGTAACCCGTGATGAGCTCATAACTTTACATAGACCCAGAAAAATGTGTTGTGGTGACTGCAATTATATGCTCTCCACACATATACCTTTATGTGCAGGGTATGGGATATGGTGCCAGCATAAATAATATAGTAAAACTAAATTCAAATGTATCAAATAAAATAAGAATATTTTGTCTAATGGATGCTGTGATCTGGGACCATAGTTGTGCATCACACAAAACAATTAGATTCTGTTCCTTTTAGACACACTCATCTTAATCGTAAACAGAATGAGTTCACTAAGAGGGGGAGATTTAATTATCAGCATCAATGGACAAACAATAGATATGAACCGAATCGTCATAGATATGAGGATGTGCGTCCTACTCCAATACAGACGCACAATAGGCATCAGGCGTTTGATAATCTTACTCCACATAGGGATTTTTTAGATGTCAGAGGGGACAATTGGAGAAATCGACGGTAGAGCCCATAATTCCGCTGGCCACATCTCGTAAAACCAAACGTGGCAAAAGAGGTGGCCAGCGGAAAAGGGAACATCGTCCCAAGAAAAATCCTATTAAAATCAATTCCCACCCATCTGATGAAACAGATATAATGATGAAGATCTTCAATCTGAGTGATTATGTACTCGATGAAGATGAAATTTCTGTACTTAAAAAGGGTCTTAAGTTTTGTCCTTCAAATGAAATTAATTTCTTCAATCTTTATATAGACATTCAAAAGTTTGTACGCAAATTATCTTTAAAAAAGTTCTTTGCAAATAGTGAAAATAATTCTTCACAGAATAACAGTGAACCTAGATTCAAAAAACAATCGCATTTCAATCCGGGTCACATGAAAGGATGCTTTGTGGAAACGTTCCATAAAATAGTTAATGATGAGATTAATGCTCTCCAAGGTAATATGCCTGCATATAAACATAATCTGACCAAAAAAGAACGATTAGCCCTTGACAAACTTAAAAATAATGAATCCATCATCATTAAACCTGCAGACAAGGGGGGGGGGGGTTGTTATAATGAATAGAGTGGAATATGTTAAAGAGGCCATGCGCCAATTAAAAGACGGGACTACATACAAAAAACTACGAGCAGACCCGTCTGTTAAAGTTCTTAATGGTCTCCGTAATTTAGTGGATAGTCATTTGGAGAATGGCACACTCGATAAGAATACAGCAAAATTTCTCATCAACGAAAAATACACTGTACCTGTATTGTATCTTTTACCAAAAGTCCACAAGGATGAACTTCATCCCCCGGGTCGTCCAATTGTGGCAGGGACGAATTCTATCACGTCAAATCTGTCTCAGTACATAGATTTTCAATTACAACCCTTTGTACTTGAGGGACGCTCGTATCTTAAGGATACCAGGGACGTTCTCAATAAATTGAAAGATGTTAAATGGGAGAGTGATATGTGGTTGATAACAGGTGATGTTACATCACTCTATACCATTATTAAGCATATGGATGGTATTGAGGCAGTCAAACAGACTTTGACCACTGGTGATATGTCAAGTAATCTTTGTGATTTTGTTTTGAAGGGTATTACATTCATCCTTCAAAATAATTTTTTCAACTTTGATGGCGAGTATTACAATCAGGAGGTAGGCACCGCCATGGGGACCAGGTTCGCCCCCAGCTATGCTAACCTATTTATGTCCAGATGGGAAGACATTTCCGTATGGGCGGGGCATGGCTGGGAGGCGAATCTGGTCCGGTGGTGGCGTTATATTGATGACGTCTTATTCATATGGAAAGGGAGTGTCACAACTCTCCAGGAATTTTGTGTCTATCTCAATACAAATGTTTTAGGGATTCATTTTACCTTCAATTACAGCCAAATTGGGGTTAATTTTTTGGATCTGCACATATACGTTTCTGATGGGAATATTGAATCCACTATATACATTAAACCCACTGATTCTAACACGTACATTAGTACAAAAAGCAATCATCTACCCCAATGGCTTAAAAATGTCCCCAAAGGGCAATTCACTCGTTTACGCCGGAATTGCTCGGAGGTTAAAAATTACAATACAGAAGCCCTCTCTATGAAGAGCAAGTTTATTGAGAAGGGGTATAAACCTCATTGTTTGCAAGCGTCATTGGAGGAAGTAGCGGAGGTGGATAGGGAAACCTTATTGTGCACAAGAATTAAACCCCAATCAGAAACTTTGTTAAATCTAGCATTTGTTACACAGTTTAATGGGTACCATAAATTAATAGAGAAGGTGTTCTATAATAACTGGCATCTCCTTAAAAAGGACCCGGTATTAACATCTATTTTACCAGACAAGCCAAAGTTTATATATAAAAGAGCACCGAATCTCAGAGATAAATTAACCACTAGTGCCATTATAGATAAACCATTAGGGGGTACGGCTAGGAATCAAGGTTTCCATAGATGTGGAGACTGTGCTATGTGTAAGAGCTGCCCTTCTAAGGTACGGAAGCTCCCTTCTTTCGATAGGAATGGTAAAACACATAAGATACAGCAGTTCATCACATGTAATAGTAAATATGCTATCTATGCCATACAATGCACTTGTAACAAGTTGTACATAGGCAAAACCAGTAGGAGTTTGAAAGTTCGTTGGTCGGAACACCTCCGTAATATACGGAAGGGTTTGATCACTCACCCTTTCTCACTTCATTTTAAAGAAGTACATAATTGTTCTACAGACCACATTATGTCATTTTGGGCTAGAGAATTAATTAAGGACCAATGGAGAAATAACAATAAAGAGATCAGATTGGCTAAGAGTGAAATGAGATGGATCTATAATTTAGGATCACTTGTACCTAATGGTCTTAATCATGAATTTGAGTTAAGATGGTTTTTATAATTGTTTTGTGTGATGCACAACTATGGTCCCAGATCACAGCATCCATTAGACAAAATATTCTTATTTTATTTGATACATTTGAATTTAGTTTTACTATATTATTTATGCTGGCACCATATCCCATACCCTGCACATAAAGGTATATGTGTGGAGAGCATATAATTGCAGTCACCACAACACATTTTTCTGGGTCTATGTAAAGTTATGAGCTCATCACGGGTTACTATGGAGACGACAACGGGAAGTGACGTTCCGCCAAGACGGGCGGAAGTGATTTCTCTGTTTTTGCCCATTATGTTTGTTGTAAACATATATCTTAATTCCTCCATTTGTATAATGTACATTTTAATAATGGGGTATATAAATAAACCGAGGCTTCTCGTGGCCTTTAATAGACGGCACGGATTGTCATGTTAATAATAACAGGAAGTGACGTTCGGCCGAGACGGGCGGAAGTGATTCCCTCGTCTTATGCCCATTGTTGTTAACTTATATCTTAATTCCTCTATTTATATTATGTACATATTTATAATGGAATGTGGTAATCAACACAGGCTTCTCGTGGCCGTCATGAGACGGCACGGGTTGTCACGGCAATGATAACAGGAAGTGACGTTACGTTTGGTGTGACGGAAGGGAGCTTAGCGTCCGTAATTTGGGTAACCACGGCAACTAATACCTAGTGCATTGTGGTACCTCGTGTCAGCTCGTCACCATAGCAACACAGCTGATACAGATATACATCTGATCAGCTAATTTCCGGTCATTTCATTTAAATAGCAGTACATTTTAGACACTCTTGTTCCTTGAAGAAGCCCCATTGAAGGGGAGAAACGCGTTGGAGAAGGGTGTTCACAGGCAGTATCACACACATATGTGGGAGTGTAGTTGTGCATCACATCTGGCTTGTTTTGCCGTTTTCGGCCGGCGGCTAAGCATTGGTACACTGTACTTTCTGCCCCTGGCATGTGATGTGTGGTCTCCTGTTAATCCTGTGTTTTTAAATTTGTTTTAATAAAAAATATCATTTTATTATAACTTCCTTGGTTCGTGATTGGAGCTGAACATTTTAAAGAAACCGAGATAGGAGGATCCTTACGACTATCTGAGTGAGTAATGGTACGCCATTTATGCCATTGAACATAAATTACAGATGTATAAAGATACCGTTATATGTGGAGTCATACTCTTTTCCTTGTGAGTGGGGTACGCTACCCTTGAATATCAAGCCATTTTTGTCTGACAGACTTTGCGGTGTACAAAGGCATATTACACTATGTTTTTCCACTTTGTTTTTCCATTACATATCACCGTGAGGTACCTGTGAATCAGAAGACATACACATCTCTACAGGAGGACTTTGTTGAAGTTGGACTTTTCATTCACTAAGGATTTTAAGTATATTTTGTTCAATATATGAAACCACACCTAGCGCCCATTTTTGAGTATTTGTTTGTTATATCTTGGGGCTTCCAGGCCGACAGCCCAGGTGCTGTGATGTCAGGACCTCTGGGGATCTGGGCATGGCTGTGGCGGAGAGGCACAGCCGTGACATCACATGCAGCGGAGGCTCTGGGGCTCAGAGAGTATGCGGTGCAGGGAGGGCTATGAAAACCTTCTGCTGCAATGCTTTCATGCAAATCTATGACGGTGGCCGCAGCAGCTTTTGTTCCACCTGCGCCGCGGCTAGGGAGTGGGGATTGTTGATGCCGGAGGGGGCAGGCGGACTGGCAACGGGACATAGGACGCTGCAGTAAAGAGATTTTTTCCCCCCTATCTACAGCGCAGAGACTTGCTGCAGATGTAGTGGCATAACCTACAACTGTAGCTTTTTGGCAGGTACAGTACCTTTTTTTATGGTCTGTACTGATTTTTGGCTCTCCAAACTTCCATTGAAAGTATAGGAAAAGGGGCGTGGCCACGCCCCCTTTTCACATTTTTACGATTTGTATGTGTAAATTGTTGGAGGGTATGTTGCTGTAGATGCAGTGGGCCTATTTTGGGGTGTTGACCTGGAGTTGCAGCTCCATCAGCCCCATTGTTAATCCCGCTCTGGGAACACAGAGCAGCCAAAGGGCAGAGCCTCCCATTGGATGTAACCTGTGGACTGGGTGTGATAGACCTGCTGCTTACCAATGAGAGCTCTTAGCCATGCCCAGCGTTATACACACAGGCACAGAGTCACAGATCTGGCTATTATATAGGATATATATGTGTGTGTGTGTGTGTGTGTGTGTGTGTGTGTGTGTGTGTGTGTGTGTGTTTCAAGCACCTAATAGTGCAATTTTACATGGTTAACACCCTACAAAGTGCTAAAGTGATAGAGATGAGAAGATTTAATAACTGAACTTATTCTTGACATCTTTGGCCATATGACCACCATAACAGCCAAGGTACATAAAATGAGAAAACAAAATGGAGAACATTGTGTGTATTGTTTTAGCATTGCATATTTGCTCCAATATTTCTGTGAGTAAATTAGGAACCCAAATAGCAGGTAGCACACGTACAGGAAATACAAGCTTTAAAAGCTTATCTGTCCATAGTGGGAGTCCAAGGTACAGTGTAGTACCAATGCATTTTCTCCTATTACAAAGACATAAGGAAGCTGGGATTACTTGTATCATATTGTACTCACTGCTTGACCCATTCCAGTCTGGCTTCCATCCTCTCCACGCCACTGAAACTGCCCTCATGAAAGTCAGCAATAACCGCCTTGCTGCTAAATCCAAGGGCCACTACTCTTATTCTCCTTGTTCTCTCTGATGCTTTTGACACTGTGAACCACCCGTTCCTTCTGCACATCCTTCAATCCCTTGGCCTGCTTGATAATGCCCTCTCCTGGCTATCCTCCTACCTCTTTGACCGTTCTTTCTATGTCTCCTATAATGACTCCACCTCCCCCCACTTCCACTAACTGTAGGTGTCCCTTTCCTTTCCCTGGTCCTTTCCTTTTCTCTCTCTATGTCCTCTTTGGGTGAGCTCATTAGCTCTTTTGACTTACAATATCATCTCTATGCCAATGACATTCAGATCTACCTTTTCTCCCCTGACCTCTCACGCCGCTCTCCTTACTTGTATCTCCAACTGTCTCTCTGCTACAGTATCTCTTCTTGTATGTCCCAGTGCTTTTTTAAACTTAACTTGTATAAGACTGAGCTGAACATCTTCCCACCTACCGCAATTTCATTATCTATTGATGGCACTGCTATCTCCTCTAGCCCCCAAGTGCGCTGTCTTGGAGTAATCCTTGACTCCTCCCTCTCCTTCAAATCACACATTCAGTACCACTCACTAACATGCCATTTTCATCTTTAAAATATTTCCAGGATCAGACCCTTTCTCACCCAGGATGCTACTAAGACCCTTATCCACTCACTGGTCATCTCCAGACTGGACTACTGTAATCTCCTTCTATCTCGCATCTCTGACAAATGCCTCTCTCCACTCCAATCTATCCTGAATCCTATTGCCTCGCTCATCTTCCTCATCAAATGTACTACGTCCACCTCAACTCTTTTACAAGCCCTTCATTGGCTTCACCTTCAGAATCCAATTCAAGCTTCTCACGCTCACATATAAAGCCCTCACCCACTCCTCTGCCATTTACATCTCTGACCTTATCTCCCTTTACACTACTGCCTGTCCTCTTAGCTCTTATAATGCACACCCAATCTCCTGCTTGCACTTGGCCCACATCCAAGACCTTAAATTTGGTGATAGGCTTTTGTGAATTATATGTTATGTGCTGGCAGTTGGCCCCATTTAAACCAAAAAGTACAACCCTTCAATGTTAAGCTGATTCTCTTATTGCTCATTCAACATCCTAGTGCTTCAGGACAATAGTGTTCACTGTGGACCACTGGACTCATTCACCATCTATTGGATGTTGGATAATGTTAAACATGCATGAAGGGTTTAATTGAACATTTGACTACTGGGTTTCACTACTTGATCTACAGTATATAAGGCCTTATTTAGGCCCTGTTGCTGATGGATAAAGCCAATTTTCAGCCATCTGTGCACACGCCGTGGCCACAGTGAACGTGCGCAGGCTATCATGATGTGATCACATCTCGGATGGATACATTTGTATCATGATTGACAGGCGATGGGCATCCGGGGGCCTCAATGCAGCCTAGGAGGAGAGCATTCCTGGAAACGCAGGTGTGTTATGGCCATTTTGAGGGATGGCCGATGATGTCGCCTACGTTTCCTGCAATAGGAAACATTGCAGTTGTGCCCCTGCCAATGCAGCCATGCTGCATAGGCAGGAGTCAACCTTTATTTTAGGTTTTTCCAATGCAATCGCATTTGAATTGCATACAACTCTTAATAACCCCCATAATCTGTATTAATACTATTTTATATACTACCTGCTGTCTTCTATTCTACTAATTACTTTTTTTCACACAGATTTAAATTTAATGCAACTGTAAACTATTAGCCCAATTGTTGGTTTTTGTATTTTCAGACAATTGCACATTACTGTATCTATTTTAAGAACAATGGAGCACCGTAGTAGTTATGTTTTTATATTACTAGAATAAACTTTTAGCTTTTGAATTCTGACTCCTGATTTATGTATTTTTTTATTGAATTACCACAGTGACACTGACTGATTGTTTTTTGTTTATCTCTCTTTCTTGCAAATTTGCACATAGTTTGTCACAGTCTGCAGCAGATGATGTTATGCTGTAATATTCTGTTGATTGAGTTTATTATTATCTGATGTGATTAACTTTAAAGGGCCGGGAAGTGTTTTTTCCTGGCACCCATTTAAGCCTGACTAATGCAAGCCATACATCAGGATGATATTGTTCCAGCCAGCCAACTAGTTGGCTGGTTGGAACGATAGTTGGGCAGTGTGTGGAACAAATGATAATCATCCATTTGCTCCCACATGGCAAAAAACATCCAGAAATGGTCGGTCCAACTAGTTGGGAAAATTAAACTTGTTTGACTTTCCCAACTAATTGTTCAGGTGTAGGGGGAACTTTTCCACCAACTGAACAATATGTAGGTGGACACTGGTCAACAGTGTCCACCTACATCTGTCAAACTACTTTCAGGGTCAGCCCAAGATCCCCAGCAGCAACGGCAGTGGAGCAGGAGCCGGAATGAGGTTCAGGGGCAGCTGCAGCAGTACTTCACTGTTGCCTGGCTGTCCCTGTGACACTGGGACCCAACTACAATGGCAGCGGAGTGGAAGTAGAACTAGGGGCAGCGGTGGCAGTCTATAACTGCTTCTTGGCTGCCCTTTTAACCCCGGAATCAGTGGAAGTGGTGTGGGAGCTGGGGGGATGTTCTGCTAGGCTGCCTCTGTCACTCCAGGATCCGCGTCGGCTGTAGAGCGGGAGCTGGGAGGAGGACAAGGGGCAGAGCAGTGGTGCTGGAGGGAGACATGCGGAGTAGCTGCTAACTGTGTTGTGTACTGGCAGTACAGCTCCATGCACCTCTGACCCATGATATTTTTGCTGGCAGGGGTGGATTGGGGCACACTGCTGCAGTCTCACCTACAAAACAGGACTTACCGCGGGAGCAGCCCAGACACTGCAGCAAGGAAGTGGTTTCCCGGGTGGCACAGGTGCATAGAAATAGGTCCCGTACATTGCAGCAGGCCACTGCCGCCTCCTCTCCCTGCAGTACAGCTCAGGTGACAAAGGAGCGTCTCCAGCATGGCAGGCCAGGTGTGATGTGGGAGACAGCTGCCAGCTGCTCTCTCACCTGGAGCAATGATAGCAGCATGGATACTGCCAGTGTCTGAGCTCTGCTCAGGTACAGCCACTGTACACCCGGTGTTATCCTGACCACACCACCCAGCAGGCTCAATTTATCTGTTACACAGAGACACATAGGGGGAGACAGGCAGGGGAGACAGAGACAGGAGAAAAGAGGGGTAAAGAGATGTTGTGGAGGGAAAAAAGAGGTGAGAGGAAGAGAGAGGGCAGGGACTTGGAAAAACAGAAAGATAGGGGAGTGTGGAAGAGAGCTAGATGGGATAAAATAGAGAGAGACTGGAGAAGAGAGGAGGAGAGCGATGAGATAAGAGAGGGCAGGAGAGGAAGAAACGGGGCAAAAGATGGTGAGAGATAGGAGGAATATGAGAGGGAGAGAGAAAGATGGTATGAGATATGACAAGAGAGAGAGATGGTTTAGATAGTACGAGAGAGGAAGGATAAGGGAGGGGGGACAGAGAGACTGGATGAGAGATTGGGAGAGAGAGAGATACAGGATAAGAGGTGACGAGAGAGAGAGAGACGGGATGAGGGATGTGTATACTGGTTGATCCTCCTGCTATAAGGGACCAGCAGGGCTGTTTCTAGCCAATTTGGCTCCCAGTGCGAGATTTAAAAATGCGCCCCCCATGACATTAAAAAATGTCCCCGTCCCCCCCACACACACGCACCTAGATAAAAAAAAAAACTTGCGCACGCACCCGGCAAGGGGCGTGGCCTCATCTAAATGGGTATGGCCTCATTTAAATGGGCATGGCCTCGTCTGAAAAGACTACCTCACAATCCAGTTTTTGACCCTGCTCCAACAGATCACGACCACCACAGGAAAAAAAAATTCTACCATATTAAGCCCCACACAGTAATGCCCCCTGCACCATATTATGCCACACACCGCAATGCCCTTGATACATTATATTCCCACACTACGGCAGGCAAGAGTCCCCATTTCACACATTACGGCAGGTGTCCCCACTTTACACATTGAGAGAGAGAGAGAGAGAGAGAGAGAATACTTACAGAGGCGATTACTGCTCTTCGGCCCGCCTCACCAGTCGCACCTCGCGCCGGCCTTTCCCTCTTCCTAACTTGGACTTGGATCCCCCTCTGTACTCCGCTCGGGGGGGGGGGGGAGTTTCGCGGAGTGACGGGATTGCGTCGTGACGTAACGACGCAAACGCATCATTCCGTGAAACTCCGCCCCACGAGCGGGTTACTCGGGGAGAAATAGGAGGGGGAAGCAGGAAGCCACAGTTAGTGCCGCGGCGGGCGCCCAGTGCGGTTGCACTGCTCGCCTGCCCCAAGAAACGGCCCTGGGGACCAGCTGCAAGCTCCAGTCACATCGACCACCTCACCACAATCCATCCTGCTCCAGGCTGCCAGGGAAAGGGACCTCCTCACCACGCCCCATGACTGGTGTCCCCCAGGCAGCAACAGGGCGACCATACTGGCACATGCTATGGTAGCAAGATTGCAGAGGAGAATGGTGCAGAGTGCATGTGAGTTTATGGCAATGGGTAATCTCCCATTCTTCCCTTCCTTGGTCCCCAGGGAGTCCCAGCTACAAGCCCTGGTCTGGAAGGGCTCTCCTCTACTGACAGAAAATGAAGGGGGGTCCAAGTACCCGCAGTAATTTACCGCAGATAATGGATTCACCAGGAGCTACCCAATTTGCCCCAATGCTATCGTTTATCCCTGATGCCAGCATTTATCAGGGATTATGTGAGGCATGCAAAGCATAATCTGCAATAAATGCCAGATGTATCCGTGTTAAGTGCTGCGAAAATGCATAGGTCCGTGACTTTTCGCAGGACCTATGTATCTTTGCACGAAAAATGTAGTTTATTGTGTGAGGTAATTGGATAGAAGCAATAAAAAAAATGTGAGAACATCCCTTTTTTGTAGTGCAGCACTAATTGCAGGTAATTGGATACTCCCCAAAGGGTGCTAGGAGTTATTGTTATTTCCTGGGATTTAGAATTATAATTTGATAATGTGAAGAAAAAAAAAAAGGGAGATCTACGATTAAAATTAATTTCTAATGCAGAGACTGACATATAGATATTTGATGTACAGTATCATGTTTATGCTGAAACAGTAGCAATACCTTGCCACCTGGATTTTTCTCATTTGGATACATCATTTGATACAGTAGGCAGGCAGAGCCCCTTACAGCCCCCCAACCCTTAGGCTGTAATGTAGTGTACTGTAGTGTAGTGTACTTTAGTGTAGTGTACTGTAGTGTAATGAAGTGTAGTGTCCTTTAGTGTAGTGTAGTGTACTTTAGTGTAGTGTAGTGTACTTTAGTGGAATGTAGTGTAGTGTGTGGGCAGCCATTTACATGATTTCTCCTTCTTCCTGTGGCTGTGGCTCCTGACCCAGCGCTCCCTCTGTGCACTGCACTGCAGGCCAAGAGAGGGGGCGGGCCGCAGGAGTGCTGTACACGGGGGCCGATGGAGGAGGGGCCGTATGAGCACAGTACACAGGGGCCAAGAGAGGGGGTGGGCCGCGGGAGCGCTGTACACGGGGGCCGATGGGGGAGGGGCCGTATGAGCACAGTATACAGGGGCCAAGAGAGGGGGCGGGCTGCGGGAGCGCAGTATACAGGGACGGGCAGAGGGAGCGCTGGGGGAATATGCGCTCTAACTAGGTGTGCGCTGTGGGCAATGCACCTTCTGCACACACCTAATTACGGCGCTGGCATTTGCACACTTGCACAGGGCAGGTTTTCACTCTCTATGGGCGCTGGCTATCTGATCGCAGACCTCTGCCAAATCACAGAGAAGCGATCAGGTCTGAATTAGGCCCCTGGAGAGGAGGAGGCCCGTGTGCATACAGATGGAGTCTCCATTATCTTACCAGGCTGAGGTGCACAGGTGCACTCCCGGTGTGACTAGGCGATCTGTCCACCTAGTCACGCCGGGAGTGCACAAACCGCTTCTCATTCAGAGCATCTCGGTTGGAGACGCTCTCCATTAAAGTGATTTTTATTTATTTTTTATTAATTCAAAGCATGCAAAAGTAGGCAGACACTGTCCGCCTACTTCTGTGACATCGCAAGTTGGTGAGAAGTTGGATAGTGTGCTGAAAACGTTGGCAGGTCGTCTGGTCTGATGAAAAGTTGGTTAGATGTGTGGAGCACTGTTTTAGTTGGACAGACAAGTTGGAGGTTTGGAATTGGAGGAAAGTTGGTCTGAAGTGGGTCTGATGCATGGCTAGCATGACTTTAACAGGTGGTTATACTGCATGTAGGACCATTCTTTCTTTGCCACCATAATTTTTCCCCCTTTTATATTGAAACTAAACTAGCTGAAGTTCCTGGCATTGCCAGTGTTTAAATGTTCAAGTTATAAAGTTATCAATGAGTTGGATGTAACTGGCAACAGTAATTAGCAGTTTACAGTAGCTGCTCTTCCAACACACCAATGAGGTAGCTGCCTAATGTCGTTTTTGTTGTTTAGGTGTCGCTAATAGCTCTAATCCCCAGCTTTTCTTTCTGTTCAGTTTTATAATCACTTATCCATTATGAGATGGCCTTAAAGTTTTCCTTTCATTATAAATGTTGGTATTCCAAGGCTTTTTTTATTTTTTCACCTCCATTTCAGTCAGTTCTTTTAGTTCCTTCTTTTATGTTTATTACAGTCAGTTATTTCAGGTAATTAAATTATGGTTATTTGTGTCAGTTCATTAAAGTTTTCATTCAAATCAATCCAGTGGAAGGCCCAGAACAGTCTTCCTGTGTCAAAATCCTGTCCGGGGCAAACCAACAGGAGGTCTAACCAGGACCTTACCCCTTTAGTACAGTATATCTTCTTGGACACACTCTGGTGTTTTCATCTAAACCCATCCAGTGGAAAGCCCAGAACAGGCTCCCTGGGCCAAAGTTCTGCCCAGCACATTCTGCCGTGAAGGCAAACCAGGACCCCAACCACTTCAATAGGCAGCCTAGACCAAAAGCCACCCCTCTGTGAAGTTTTTTGTCCAAATCCATCCAGTGAAAGGCCTAGAACAGACTCCCTGGGTCAATGTTCTGCCCAGTGCACTCCACCATGATGTCTGACCAGAACCCCAACCAATCCAATAGGCAGCTCAGACCAATTGCCACCCCTCTGTGAAGTTTTCATCCAAATTCATCCAGTGGAAGGCCCAGAACAGACTCCCTGGGTCAAAGTTCTTCCTGGCACACTCCGCCATAAGATCTGACTGGGACCCAAACCACTCCTTTAGACATCCCAGTCCAGTTGCCACCCGTCTGTGATTTTTTTTGTCCAAATCCATCCAGTGGAAGGCCCAGAACAGGCTCCTTGGGTCAAAGTTCTGCTTGCCACGTTCCACCGTGAGATCCAACTGGGACCCATACACCCCTAAAACTTGGCCAGGATTCAACTGGACCACCTCGCATTGGTTTGATCCCAATTGGTGCAGGGGTGTCCAAATACATAACTGGACAGACAAACAGACCACTGAATTTTATATATAAGATAAAGCTGACCCTTTTTCCCCCGTGCTAATACTGTATGTCTCCATGTCCTTATTTTAGATAAGTTTATATTTTAACCTTTGTATAAATGTAGGCTGACATCAGCCGATAGTTTAGTGAAAGTATTCTTACAGACCTATTATTTATTACTTTATTAGATATTACCTTAGAATACCTTTGTCTTCCAGCCTTCTCTTTATATCAGCATTCTAGACATTAATGAACAACACTTAAAAGAGCACAATAGTTTATTAAACTCTCTTGTGTTCTTTGCTTTATCATGAGTGACACAATATAAAAAAATTTAACATCCAATTAGTATACAATTTACCATTAAAACAAAAATTCACAAAACAGTCCCTTTTCAGATACACAAGTAACAATTTCCTACCAGTATGACTAATTTCACCATTAGGAATACCTTTTCTTTAGGAAAAGTAAAAAGTTTCTATGAGTTGTACATTATAAAACTCTAAGTACACTGTGGAGTGCTACTCTAAAATCCAGTGGATTCAGTATGATATCCAGATAGACGGGATGCCGGCTGTCAGAATACCGACAGTGGCATCCCGACCATCAGAATCCCGACAGCCCCCCAGAAATTACTGTTACCCTCACCTGTTCCCTACCTTAACCCCCCTTGTGGGTGCCTAACCCTCCCCAGTGGTGCCTATCCCTAACCCTTCCTTCCCCGCTGCCTAAACCTAACCCTTCCCAAGTGGTGCATAACCCAAACCTCCCCTTCTCAGTGCCTAACCGCCACTCCCCGGTACCTAACCACACCCTTCCCATCCCTGCACCCTAACCCCCTTCTAATGTCTAAACCTAACCTCTTTGCCGCAGAATGTGAGCGCGTCACGCTGAAAGTACAATCGGGATTCCACTTTTCGGTATTTTGATGCCGGCATCCGGTCTTATAGCGTGCTTCGGAATTCCGCCATCTGTATATTTTGACTGCTGTGATCCAGTCCTTTGGTAAAGTGACTAAATCCCAATCCAGCACCCATATATTATAAATGCTTCTAATACTTTGGTAAGATACCACAGTATTCCTTAATGCTGAAACCTTCTTCAGTGTCATCCTTAGAAGAGAATTATTATGTTCTCTCAGTGCCCCCTCTAACAAATTACAACTGCACTTGCCCACATATCGCACAGCAACACACACAGACCTGTGACTGCGTATGACTAGGGGGCTGCGGAAGTACTGAAGTGGGCATGAAGCCACAGGCAGCAGCTACTGTATGTAGATATGACCAAGGTCCAAGGTACAGTGAAAGTGTGGTAAAGGAGTGTAGTTGCAAATTGCAAGGTGCTATAACACTGGTGTAAGCTGTACACTAACCATGATTATTGTGTCTGATTGGTCACAAATAATAAAAGCACACCCATTTACAGTATATCCTTATAGAAAACTTGAAAGTCACTTTACATTGACTTGAACAAACAGTTTAAACAATGTAAGAATACATCAAACCAGGGGCGTATCTAGAGAGGAGGCCCGTGTTCAGGCTCTGTTAGTGCTCCCTCCTCTCTAGTCAGTGGCAGCACTATGACTCTGGGCACTAGGGTCCCTAGCGCTGTCCCAGAGTATAGAGTGCATGCGCAGATCTCCAGGAAAAGGGCACCATTTTCCCAGTGATTTCTGCAGCACTGCTGCTTCACGGCTGGACAAATAATGGGTGCAGGGTGTGAAATGTGGGCCCCCCTGGAACCCGGGGGCCTGTGTGCACCACACACACTGCACATACTGTATACAGTGTTTTCATAAATTAAAATACATATTTGCCTCTCCTTCGCATCACATTTCAGAAGCTCCAAGGCAATTGGGTGGTTATTATCTGCACTCTCCAGCCACGTACAAGCTGATAATGCATGCATGGTAATGTATCAGATTAATAACAGCAATGCATTGTACAAAGTACCCCATAGTCTGTGCAGTGTAATGTAACATGTATAATGTAAACTTATTCCTAAAAGAACGGGTATATCTTCAGACAAAGTAGGGCCCACAGGGGTTTCCCCTGTACCGCTTTTGTCAAAGGGTTAAAAGCTGCAGTTGTAAAGTTGCGTATCTAACTAACCATGGATAGGCTGCAGACAGGATCTTAACTAGGGCGCAGGGTTTTGTGGGTGGCACTGTTTCTGCCCATTGGACCTTGCTTCTGGCTAGCAGGGTAACTGGAAAGGCACCCTGCAGAAAGTATCTCTGCAGCAGTGTTGCCCAGAGCATCCTTTGGACGCTCTATTCATTCATCTTTCAGTCTGCACAGCCGCTTCGCATGTCTTCAGGATGCTCCAGGGAGTGCTGCACTTCCTGGTCCTGGCTACCCCACCTCCTCTGTTCAAAATCATAATGTTATGCGCATAGGGGCGTGCCCAGCACAGGGTGCACTACCTCCATGTTATGCTGCTGGTTGCAGAAATGTGATTCCATTTGTGTCCAAGGGATCTATTTACTAAGCCATGCTACAGGCTGTGTTTAACAGTTAGGTGCTGGTAGATTATATCTCTCCACTTTCTCTCTCTCCAAGGTTTAGTACCAGTGACAGGCGGTTGGGTGAGACAGAGCCTTCCCTGCCATACTAATGTTTATCTCTCTCCAAGGCTTAGTACCAGTGATGTGCGGTGGGGTGAGGCAGAGCCTTTCCTGTCATGCTAATGTTTATCTCTCTCCAAGGCTTAGTACCAGTGACGTGCGGTGGGGTGAGGCAGGTGAGGCAGAGCCTTTCCTGTCATACTAATGTTTATCTCTCTCCAAGGCTTAGCACCAGTGACGTGCGGTGGGGTGAGGCGGGTAAGACAGAGCCTTTCCTGTCATACTAATGTTTATTTCTCTCCAAGGCTTAGTACCAGTGATGTGCGGTGGGGTGAGGCAGGTGAGGCAGAGCCTTTCCTGTCATGCTAATGTTTATCTCTCTCCAAGGCTTAGTACCAGTGATGTGCGGTGGGGTGAGGCAGGTGAGGCAGAGCCTTTCCTGTCATGCTAATGTTTATCTCTCTCCAAGGCTTAGTACCAGTGACGTGCGGTGGGGTGAGGCAGGTGAGGCAGAGCCTTTCCTGTCATACTAATGTTTATCTCTCTCCAAGGCTTAGCACCAGTGACGTGCGGTGGGGTGAGGCGGGTCAGACAGAGCCTTTCCTGTCATACTAATGTTTATCTCTCTCCAAGGCTTAGCACCAGTGACGTGCGGTGGGGTGAGGCGGGTCAGACAGAGCCTTTCCTGTCATGCTAATGTTTATCTCTCTCCAAGGCTTTGTACCAGTGACGTGCGGTGGGGTGAGGCAGGTGAGGCAGAGCCTTTCCTGTCATACTAATGTTTATCTCTCTCCAAGGCTTAGCACCAGTGACGAGCGGTGGGGTGAGGCGGGTCAGACAGAGCCTTTCCTGTCATACTAATGTTTATCTCTCTCCAAGGCTTAGTACCAGTGACGTGCGGTGGGGTGAGGCAGGTGAGGCAGAGCCTTTCCTGTCATACTAATGTTTATCTCTCTCCAAGGCTTAGCACCAGTGACGTGTGGTGGGGTGAGGCAGAGCCTTTCCTGTCATACTAATGTTTATCTCTCTCCAAGGCTTAGTACCAGTGATGTGCGGTGGGGTGAGGCAGGTGAGGCAGAGCCTTTCCTGTCATACTAATGTTTATCTCTCTCCAAGGCTTAGCACCAGTGACGTGCGGTGGGGTGAGGCGGGTCAGACAGAGCCTTTCCTGTCATACTAATGTTTATCTCTCTCCAAGGCTTAGCACCAGTGATGTGCGGTGGGGTGAGGCGGGTCAGACAGAGCCTTCCCTGTCATACTAATGTTTATCTCTCTCCAAGGCTTAGTACCAGTGATGTGCGGTGGGGTGAGGCAGGTGAGGCAGAGCCTTTCCTGTCATACTAATGTTTATCTCTCTCCAAGGCTTAGCACCAGTGACGTGCGGTGGGGTGAGGCGGGTCAGACAGAGCCTTTCCTGTCATGCTAATGTTTATCTCTCTCCAAGGCTTAGTACCAGTGACGTGCGGTGGGGTGAGGCAGGTGAGACAGAGCCTTTCCTGTCATGCTAATGTTTATCTCATCTCCAAGGCTTAGCACCAGTGACGTGCGGTGGGGTGAGGCAGGTGAGGCAGAGCCTTTCCTGTGATGCTAATGTTTCTCTCTCTCCAAGGCTTACATACAGTAAACTCCCAAGTCTGAATAAGACCCACAGTGAGTCTAAGCTTAATACAGTTTATTTTTTAAGCAACAGCTGTTAAAGTAACTTTAGAGAAGACAATATCGGAACCAACTTCTAGTCCAGTAGTGCTATTAGACAGTCAGAGGGCTAGGTCAATCTGTAACCATTTGGAACATTAACAAACCTAGACCAGTCTATAACCAATCAGAGCTTCAGAATGATCCCAAGGCTAGACCAGTCATTAGTCAATCAGATACCAGACTCGCATCATATGCATTTATGTACTGTATATACATACTCCCCTCCCAATGTCTTTGGGCAGCATGCAATGGAAATACAGTCCTCATAAACTTCAGGATTTTACATCCTAACTTAGGGAATACTTACTGTCGATATATTTTATAATAATCCAAAATCTTTCATAAGACAGCAATTTATGCACTCAAAAGTATTTCAGAATTATAAAGGTAACCACCATCTTGGACCAACTTCACTATGTGCTGTATAATATCTTGTTGTGTAAATTATAAGCAGAAACAACAAATAAATAGCAGGCCTGCATGCCGTCTCTGACGTGGTCTATTTGTCTTCCAGGAAGAGAATTGATCATGTGTAAACTTATTTAGATGGCAAAACTAATGCCTCTATTTCTGAGCTATATATCTCTTCTAGAGAGCAATTTGGCTGTTACAGAAGTGCAAGGTTTGTGTTCAGAGAACAGTATTCATCTGAACTTGGGTCGGCTCCATCAAAAACTGTTCAAAGTGAGAATATTTAGCTCCAATCAATGAGAGAAATGGTAGGCGGCAGAAACATTTCATTTTTAGACCAGGGAAACATATTCAGCTGTTTAGACACAAGCACAACTCTCTAGGTTGCCGGTAATGAGATACAAATGGGGAAGGAAGATGGAAGTCCCCAATGCATTTATTTCTGCTGCAAGATCCTCATCTGAAAAACGATAGAAAAGTCTTGTGGGAAATGTTCATTAATATTTCTGTTTTCAGAATGTTCTGTATGTCAGTCTTCATGGGTGATTGTGCTTAGAACACGTATGCTAAATCCCTACCAGGAGATGTCATGTACCTTGCTCTTTGTCATGCATACATGGGATTGGGGTTTGAGTATCAGCTGCAAAATATCAGATCAGTGATCTATGAATGATGCATGATGTTAGGATTGGAAAAAGCTACACAACGTGAACAGCTGCTGCTATATCATTATATTTTCATAGGATACCTTGTGATTTTTTAAATTAAGTAAGGGTGGTTGGAACAATAGACCGGTTTAATCATTCCTAATGATGTTGGTATGTGCCATATGTGTACAAACATTATCTCTGATTTAGGGGTCTATTCATGTAGAACATGAAAAATTATTTGTTACTTATCACTAGAGATGAGCGGGTTCGGTTCTCAGAGAACCGAACCTTACCAAACTTCACGTCTCGAGCCCGGATCCGAGTCAGGCTCGGATTTTCCTTTCTGACTCGGAAACCCGAATGCGGCAAAGCGTCATCATCCCGCTGTCGGATTCTCGCGGGATTTGGATTCCATATAAGCAGCCGCACATCCCTGCCATTTTCACTCCAGTCTCGGAGAGTGTATAGAGAGGACGTGTCCTCAGTGTTCAGTGTCTGTGTGTTGGGCGGGAAAGTGGGGTGACAAGTGTTGTGCTGCTCATTCCAGTCCAGTGTAGTCACTCAGTGTATTGTGCTGCATCAGTCCAGGCAATCACAGTGTTGGTGTCCTCTGCTGCAATATATCCAGTGTAGCTGTAAAGTGGTGCTATGTTGTGCAGACCAGTTCAGTGTAGTCAGTGTATTGTGCTGTATCAGTCCAGCCAGCCACAGTGTTGGTGTTCTCTGCTGCCATATATCCAGTGTAGGTGTAAAGTGGTGCTGTGTTGTGCAGACCAGTCCAGTGTAATCAGTGTATTGTGCTGTATCAGTCCAGCCATTCATAGTGTTGGTGTTCTCTGCTGCCATATATCCAGTGTAGCTGTATAAAGTGGTGCTGTGTTGTGCAGACCAGTGGCAGTGTCCTGTGTCATCAGTAATTCCAGTGACGATATACGCTGCTGCTATATGTCCACTGCTGCAGTATAACAATTAAAACAACTTGTTGTGCTGCATCAGACCAGTGGTAGTGCCCTGTGTCATCAGTAATTCCAGTGACGATATACGCCGCTGCTATATGTCCACTGCTGTTTGTTTCTATATGTCCATGTGCTGTTTGGGGCCTATTTTTTAAATCTGCCATCCTGTCTGCCACTGCAGTGCCACTCCTAGATGGGCCAGGTGTTTGTGCCGCACACTTGTGTCGCTTAGCTTAGTCATACAGCTACCTCATTGCACATCTTTTTCTTCTTTGCATCATGTGCTGATTGGGGCCTATTTTTTAAATCTGCCATCCTGTCTGTAACTGCAGTTCCACTCCTAGATGGGCCAGGTGTTTGTGCCGCACACTTGTGTCGCTTAGCTTGGCCATCCAGCTACCTAATTGCACCTCTCTTTCTTCTTTGCATCATGTGCTGTTTGGGGACTAGTTTTTGAATAGTGCCATCTTGTCTGTAACTGCAGTACCACTCCTAGATGGGCCAAGTGTTTGTGCAGCACACTTGTGTCGCTTAGCTTAGTCATACAGCCACCTCGGTGCAACTTTTAGGCCTAAAAACAATATTGTGTGGTGTGAGGTGTTCAGAATAGACTGTAAATGAGTGGAAATGATTGTTATTGAGGTTATTAATACTGTATGAGCAAAATTACCCCAAAATTCTGTGATTTTAGCTGTTTTTATGGGGGGTTTTTCAAAAATCGTCCAGATCCAAAACCAAAACACGAAAGGGAGGTTTTGGCAAAACCAAGCCAAAACCAAAACACGAAAATGGAATTAGAACCAGAACCAAAACACACAACACGAAAAGTGCCCGCCGCACATCTTTACTTATCACAATACATTGCATCAATTCAATGTGATATATGCTGCAGCTTTGCTAAGTAGCAATTCATTTATACTCACCTTTCCAGCAATGTTATCCAGTATACAGAGCTCCAGCAATGCATTCTTCTCCTGCGGCCCCCTCTGCGTTGTGTGGAGTCAGAGGCGGGTTCCTATGCGCATGCGCCACTGGCTGAGCTCCCAGGAGGCTGCAGGGGTTGCTGGGAGGTGAGGGGGCAGAGCTAGCACCAGGTGTCGGGCTAAACTTCCCAACTATTTCTGGCACCGAAGTTCAGATTACACCATCCTGAGATGGCAAATCTTAATTCCTCAGAAAAGCGTCAAGCAGAGCTTCCCATTGCTTTATGAATCGCACTCAGCATACTAAAGTATAATGATGCGATTCAGACACTGAGTGGGGGTGCCACTGGAAAAGTCAGGAACTTCTCCATGGTAACCCACTCTGTGAATAGTACAAAGCAGAGAAAAGCCCTGTTTTCTGCAAAATAGGTCTTTTCCCTGCTACATAAATATACCCCAGAGTGAGGTATAATTTACTGATAGCTGGAGAATATTAACTGGCAGCCAAAAGACCGACTTCGTCTCTGTAGCTGACTATAGAGTGTTAATTTCAGTATTAAGGGCCTATTTATTATTGAGTTGTGGCAGTGGATATTAAAATACCGGATGTGCAACAGGTCCATAAGTGATCATGAATAATTTTCTTAAGTCTGCCTAGATTTCCATGTAGTACAGGAGTGCAAAGAGCAAGATGGAAGTGCGTAAATATGGTGTAAAGTACGGAGTGGCTACACTGACGTTAGTTGTGCACCAGCACTGAGATTACTGTTTTTGGGTCTCATTATACACTTTTAAATGGGCCCACTTTCCCCTCTATGTTGCAAGACAGCAGACATTTCCAGGTGTTCCATGAGCAACGTAACATAAAATCTTCATATATCATTACAATTATGAGTTAATTGGGACATAAATGGGATAAATGGGGAAGTCTGAATGCAAAATGTATGGAAAAGGGAATTTGAAACACCTAAAAAAGGGAGAACAGGAACCATAAAGAGGAATATGATGACCATTGCAAATGGCACCTGCAAGGTAAGTATGTCTTTCATTGGCTTTATCTAAGTTTGAACTTCCTAATATTAGGGTTGAGCTGGTTCGATTATCTGAGAACCGAATCCCCCGCACTATGAGATCCGAATCCGAAAATGAGGCATGAGTGCACAGTAAGGATGTGTTCCTTCCTTCTGTGCAGTTTAAAAAAAAACACACACATTTAGTAATCGGATAGGCAAGTTAGGGAAGGGGGGCAGGAGAGAGTTATTAGAGGAGGCAGGAGAGTTCAGTTGATACTAGTGATGTGCACCGGACATTTTTCGGGTTTTGTGTTTTGGTTTTGGATTTGGTTCCGCGGCCGTGTTTTTGATTCGGATGCGTTTTGGCAAAACCTCACCGAAAATTTTTTGTCGGATTCGGGTGTGTTTTGGATTCGGGTGTTTTTTTCAAAAAACCCTAAAAAACAGCTTAAATCATAGAATTTTGGGGTCATTTTGATCCCATAGTATTATTAACCTCAATTACCATAATTTCCACTCATTTCCAGTCTATTCTGAACACCTCACACCTCACAATATTATTTTTAGTCCTACAATTTGCACCGAGGTCGCTGGATGGCTAAGCTAAGCGACACAAGTGGCCGACACAAACACCTGGCCCATCTAGGAGTGGCACTGCAGTGTCAAGACAGGATGGCACTTCAAAAAAATTGTCCCCAAACAGCACATGATGCAAAGAAAAAAAGAGGCGCACCAAGGTCGCTGTGTGACTAAGCTAAGCGACACAAGTGGCCGACACAAACACCTGGCCCATCTAGGAGTGGCACTGCAGTGTCAAGGCAGGATGGCACTTCAAAAAAATTGTCCCCAAACAGCACATGATGCAAAGAAAAAAAGAGGCGCACCAAGGTCGCTGTGTGACTAAGCTAAGCGACACAAGTGGCCGACGCAAACACCTGGCCCATCTAGGAGTGGCACTGCAGTGTCAAGACAGGATGGCACTTCAAAAAAATTGTCCCCAAACAGCACATGATGCAAAGAAAAAAGAGGCGCACCAAGGTCGCTGTGTGACTAAGCTAAGCGACACAAGTGGCCGACACAAACACCTGGCCCATCTAGGAGTGGCACTGCAGTGTCAAGATAGGATGGCACTTCAAAAAAATTGTCCCCAAACAGCACATGATGCAAAGAAAAAAAGAGGCGCACCAAGGTCGCTGTGTGACTAAGCTAAGCGACACAAGTGGCCGACACAAACACCTGGCCCATCTAGGAGTGGCACTGCAGTGTCAAGACAGGATGGCACTTCAAAAAAATTGTCCCCAAACAGCACATGATGCAAAGAAAAAAAGAGGCGCACCACAGGTATAGAACGTAGATGGATAGTATACTTAATGACGACACAGAGGTAGGCACAGCAGTGGCCTTCCGTATCGTACTGCTATATATAGTATACTGGTGGTCACTGTGTCAGCAAACTGCAAAACTAAAATGCACCACAGGTATAGAATGTAGATGGATAGTATACTTAATGACGACACAGAGGTAGGCACAGCAGTGGCCTTCCGTATCGTACTGCTATATATAGTATACTGGTGGTCACTGTGTCAGCAAACTGCAAAACTAAAATGCACCACAGGTATAGAATGTAGATGGATATTATACTTAATGACGACACAGAGGTAGGCACAGCAGTGGCCTTCCGTATCGTACTGCTATATATAGTATACTGGTGGTCACTGTGTCAGCAAACTGCAAAACTAAAATGCACCACAGGTATAGAATGTAGATGGATAGTATACTTAATGACGACACAGAGGTAGGCACAGCAGTGGCCTTCCGTATCGTACTGCTATATATAGTATACTGGTGGTCACTGTGTCAGCAAACTGCAAAACTAAAATGCACCACAGGTATAGAATGTAGATGGATAGTATACTTAATGACGACACAGAGGTAGGCACAGCAGTGGCCTTCCGTATCGTACTGCTATATATAGTATACTGGTGGTCACTGTGTCAGCAAACTGCAAAACTAAAATGCACCACAGGTACAGAATGTAGATGGATAGTATACTTAATGACGACACAGAGGTAGGCACAGCAGTGGCCTTCCGTATCGTACTGCTATATATAGTATACTGGTGGTCACTGTGTCAGCAAACTGCAAAACTAAAATGCACCACAGGTATAGAATGTAGATGGATAGTATACTTAATGACGACACAGAGGTAGGCACAGCAGTGGCCTTCCGTATCGTACTGCTATATATAGTATACTGGTGGTCACTGTGTCAGCAAACTGCAAAACTAAAATGCACCACAGGTATAGAATGTAGATGGATATTATACTTAATGACGATACAGAGGTAGGCACAGCAGTGGCCTTCCGTATCGTACTGCTATATATAGTATACTGGTGGTCACTGTGTCAGCAAACTGCAAAACTAAAATGCACCACAGGTATAGAATGTAGATGGATAGTATACTTAATGATGACACAGAGGTAGGCACAGCAGTGGCCTTCCGTATCGTACTGCTATATATAGTATACTGGTGGTCACTGTGTCAGCAAACTGCAAAACTAAAATGCACCACAGGTATAGAATGTAGATGGATATTATACTTAATGACGATACAGAGGTAGGCACAGCAGTGGCCTTCCGTATCGTACTGCTATATATAGTATACTGGTGGTCACTGTGTCAGCAAACTGCAAAACTAAAATGCACCACAGGTATAGAATGTAGATGGATAGTATACTTAATGACGACACAGAGGTAGGCACAGCAGTGGCCTTCCGTATCGTACTGCTATATATAGTGTACTGGTGGTCACTGTGTCAGCAAACTGCAAAACTAAAATGCACCACAGGTATAGAATGTAGATGGATAGTATACTTAATGACGACACAGAGGTAGGCACAGCAGTGGCCTTCCGTATCGTACTGCTATATATAGTATACTGGTGGTCACTGTGTCAGCAAACTGCAAAACTAAAATGCACCACAGGTATAGAATGTAGATGGATAGTATACTTAATGACGACACAGAGGTAGGCACAGCAGTGGCCTTCCGTATCGTACTGCTATATATAGTATACTGGTGGTCACTGTGTCAGCAAACTGCAAAACTAAAATGCACCACAGGTATAGAATGTAGATGGATAGTATACTTAATGACGACACAGAGGTAGGCACAGCAGTGGCCTTCCGTATCGTACTGCTATATATAGTATACTGGTGGTCACTGGTCTGCAAAACTCTGCACTGTACTCCTCCTATATAATATTAATTATACTGGTGGTCCCCAGTCCCCACAATAAAGCAGCACACTGAGCACAGATATGGAGTGTTTTTCAGGCAGACAACGTATACTGGTGGTCACTGTCAGCAAAACTCTGCACTGAACTCCTGCTATATAATACAGCTGCTCCCCAGTCCCCACAATTAAGCAGTGTGAGCACAGATATATTATGCAGCACACTGAGCACAGATATGGAGCGTTTTTTTCAGGCAGAGAACGGATAAAACTGGTGGTCACTGATCAGCAAAACTCTGCACTGTACTCCTCCTAACAGCTGCTCCCCAGTCCTCCCCACAATTAAATAATAAAGCAATCAAGTTCAACAATAAACGGAGAGGACGCCAGCCACGTCCTCTCCCTATCATCTCCAATGCACGAGTGAAAATGGCGGCAACGCGTGGCTGTTTATATAGAATCCGAATCTCGCGAGAATCCTACAGCGGGATGATGACGTTCGGGCGCGCTCGGGTTAGCCGAGCAAGGTTCGAACCTGCCTCGGACCCGTGTAAAATAGGTGAAGTTCGGGGGGGTTTGGTTTCCGAGAAACCGAACCCGCTCATCACTAGTTGATACTAGGGGTGCTTGCTTATACTGTGGCTTTGTGTGTAGGTGTGCTGTGTTAGGGCTCTGCATAGTGCACTGCATTTAGCATACTGTGGCTGTGTATAGGACCAGGTGTTCTCTGTCTATAAGGGGCTGTGTGACTGTGTGTAGAGTCGTGCGTCACACTCATAGCCAGATTAAGGGGAGGATGCAGGGCATACTGTACCCCGGGCCCCCTCTGTCAAGGGGCCCCCCAGCTAGAGCATACTGACATTACTAGCTCTCCCTCTTGTGCAGAGGCAGAACTAGGCTGCCAGAATGTGAGCAGGACAGTATGCATTGCAGGCATAGACACAGGAGTATCAGGTTTCAAGAGATACTGACGGAGCTTCCTGACCAGAGGAGAGACAGCAGAGGGGAGAGAGCTGTAAGTGACCAAGGGATCCCAGCTTCTCCTCCCACCTGGGTGTCAGGGTCCTGTGTAACCTGTTATCTAATGAGAGCCTTCATGTCTAGAGAGAGAGACACACAGAGCATCCTCCTGAGTCCTGTCCCAGTGTATAAGTAGTACAGAGGCTGCTGCTGTTGCATTTTTGCAAGATAAATTATAGATTTTATTTTTCTATGTGTATTTTAAGCTTAAATTGTCTTTGTTCCACTGCAGGAAAACATTATAAAATAGTTGTCCCTTTATTAGGTGGAGATATAAACAGTACCCAGGCCTGATTAAACTATTAGTTTAAATCTAATATACACCATTGGTATACACAATCCATACATCCCAACATGACCCATTCCAGGAGGGCCAAAATGCTCTCTACCTGGACTTCCCTCTCAATTTATAATTGTAATCCTTTTTGTTGAAATACCTTTTCTATCAATGAAATAGTTCAACACATGTGATGCCAATCATATATTAAAAGGGAAGTCCAGGTAGAGAGCATTTCGTCCCTCCTGAAATGGGTCATGTTGAGAGGTATGCACAACCTAATATACACCCCCCCCCCTCCACCAGCGCCCCCCTGTCCTAAGTGCCCCAGGCCCCCCCAAGGTTTAATCCGGCCCTGGTCACACTACTAGTACTGCCGTACACTACTGCTATATATCCTCTGTGTGTGTGATCCAGAGAAATAAATATATTTCTATTTGTGCGTCACTCAGTGACTACTACTACTGCGGCTGCTGTACACTACTGCTATATATACAGAATGTAAGCTCTCACGAGCAGGGCCCTATTCCCTCATGTGCTTATCCTTTCTTACTTTAATAATCTTCAACTGCATCAGCTCCAGCAGTCTTCTGCCACCTGATACTTATTCCAGTGTCATCTGCTGGTGTAACTATGTTTATTTACCCTGTACTTGTCCTATACTGTCATCAACTGTAAGTTGCTGTTTTCCTGTTTGATTATTCATGTACTCTGTAATTGGGCGCTGCGGAACCATTGTGGCGCCATATAAATAAAAGATAATAATAATAATAATAATAATAATAATAATATCCTCTGTATGTGATCCAGAGAAAAAAAAATATATTTCTATTGGTGCGTCACTCAGTGACTACTAGTACGCGGTTGCCGTATACTACTGCTGTATATCCCCTGTGTGTGATCAAGAGAAAAATATATATTTCTATTGGTGCGTCACTCAGTGACTACTAGTACTGCAGCTGCCGTACACTACTGCTATATATCCTCTGTGTGTGATCCAGAGAAAGATATATATTTCTATTGTTGCATCATTCAGTGACTAGTAGTACGGCCATACACTAATGCTATATATCCTCACTCATGGCCTTATTCAATAATGATTGAAAATTCTGCTAATTAGCAGAATTTGCAATCCTTCTGAATGCATGCTGGGGGCAGAGCAAGGCCGCCCAATATGCTGACCACCACCTTCCCCCCTTCAACAAGCAGAAATTGTGATCGCATTGCAATTTCTGATTGTTAGCAGAAATTAAGGTTGCCTCCTCCCAGCGCAGCATAGCTGCATCCGCGGGAAGCTCGCAGCCATGTTTTCTGATCGTGGTGGCTGTGCGTGACGTCGCGCAGCCAGCGCGATTATGCCCCTGTCATGACCACGGTTTCCCCATTGCCGGCCCCGTTTCTCTGTGGCCGCCTCCTCAACGCTGTGTCTCCGCCCTGTAGAATGGAGCGTGACCACCTTTGCCTGATTGACATGCAGAGGCGATCGCATTTTCTGCGACCCCACAACAGAAAATGTGTTGCGCATTTGCCCACATATTTTCGTATTTTTTGAGGTTGGATTGCGCACTGTGTGTGATTCAACCTGAATGAGGCCCTCAGTGCATGAAAAATGAAGGTAAAACAAGTGAAAGATCAGGAACCACTTACTACTACTAGTGCTGAAGCTGCTGCCACTAGTCATGACAACAACAGTGCAATTCAGTCAACAATATTTTACGAGATACATTAAAATAAAAACGTTCAAGTTAGCTGAAGAGGAATGGAAAATTGGCAATATGCCATTCACTACACGAAGTGGCAAGGAATTGCTAAGGCGTTGGCCTGGGTTTCTGAGCGGTGGTTCTGCAGCTCATAATGTTGATGTAAGCCCTCCTCCCTGTAGAAGATTTTAAAAAAGGAAACTTGTAAAGGCACAGGGACCAACGATGCCTTCAAAATTATCACAAATTCCTGAGGATAGTCTAAGTGGGTCCTCGGTTGCTATGTCTAACCGTATGGTACCAGAGGCTCTGTTTGCACGCCCTTTGCAAGTGATGAGAGGAGCAGTGTCGGTCCATGTGCTGACATTGAGATTGAGGATGTCACTGTAGAAATACCGCAGTATGAGGAGGATATTGATGTACCTGGCGCTGAGGAGGAAGTTGATGATGAGGATTCTGATGGTGATGTGGTTTGTTTGAACAAGTCATCAGTGGAGACAGCTGTTGGCCATGGGATGAAAAGGCCTATTGTCATGCCTGGGCAAAATACAAAAAAATCCACCTCTTCGGTGTGTAGTTATTTTTCCCCAAACATGGACAACAAGTTTCAAGCCATATGTAGCCTTTGTAAATCCTTAATAAGTAGTGGTAAGGACGTTAACCACCTAGGAACATCCTCCTTTATACTTCACTTGCAGCGCATTCATCAAAAGTCATTGTCACGTTCAGAAACTTTAGCTAGGAGTGTGACCAGTTCAGTGACCCCTAGCTCACTTTTTTCTGTTGTATCCAAGCACCTGCAATACACACCACCTGATCGCTAGCAAGCTATTTTTGTACTGCTGCGATCAGATAGTCACCGCCTACAGGGGGAGTGTATTTTAGCTGTGCAAATGTGCAAACGCATGTGTAGCAGAGCTGTACAAACAGATTTTGTGCAGTCTCTCTGCAGCCCAGGACTTACTCAGCCGCTGCGACTACATCAGCCTGTCTGGGACTGGAATTGATGTCAGGAACCCTCCCTACAAACGCATGGACACACCTGCGTTTTTCCAGATACTCCCTGAAAACGGTCAGTTGACACCCACAAACGCCTTCTTCCTGTCAATCTTCTTGCGAACGCCCATGCGAACGGATCCATTGCACAAACCCTCCACTGAGCGGCAATCTACTTTGTACCCATGCAATGTGCCTGCGCATTGCGGTGCATATGCAGTTTGGACCTGATCGCCCGCTGGGCGAAAACGCACAGCAGCGCTCAGGTCTGAATTATCTTCATAGTGCTGCAGGGCAGGGGGCTCTGTAGGCGGCACTTGTCAATTATCTGTTATAATTACTTTCACTTGTAGCTTCCCCCTTTTTGAAGCCCACCATCCCTTGACTGTCTCTGTCTCCTTCCCCCGCCCCTTCCGCTGCTAATACCTATACAGCATTCATGAACTTAACTTGAGAGCAATTTTTTATTCAGTCACACTGTCCTTTATTACATTTCAAGATGCTGACATACCCAGGATTTGAATCCATTGCCTATGGCATTGCAGTGAGACACTCTATTCACTCAGTTAGTGTATCTACCCTTGAATAGAAAGCTAAAGAATTCTAACTGATTGAAACTTACCTTGTAATCATGGGCTTTCTCTGGGATCAATTGTGTCATGCCCCCTTCCTGCGAGGGCATGCGCCTTATGTCCCTATTGAAAAAATGGGAGGGTGGGGGGCAATGATCTTTCTGGTACAGGGCACCAAAATGTCTAGCTACAGCTCTGCAGGTTACAAATGATGATATGGGAAGTAGACTAAAAAGGAGCCCCTATTTAGAAGATTATAAACACTCTTTTTTTCGAGTTATAATACAATAGTGTGCACTACTTAATATCTTTTTCACTTACTCCATAGTGTATTTTGGGCTCAATTTCAAAATGAGACATAACCCCTTTAGCACTCACTAAAGGGGTTATGTTCTCCGTTCTATATTTAACAAACAGCAGTAAGCTTAGCAGTTTGTTACTGTACTACTTATGCTATCTATTGAAGTTAAATGCCTGCGGCATATTCATTTTTACCACTGTGATGCTAAATGAAAAATGCCACCTACAGTAAGTATTAGTATTAAATGGAGGCCTTTGGGCACTATTCGGCAAAAATGTATAATTGCCCCGATCATTATAGGGCAATATGGTTATTTATATATATTCATGGAAGTCCTGCACTCACGTCCATATATAATCAACTTTGGGGTGCACCCAGTAGAATCCACACAATCTCTGTAGATCAACACATATAGCAGTAGTTCCAGTTTCCTGGGGGGCACTCTCCTTTACACATCATCCAACAAATTTTCTTAATTTCACAATCGGCTTTATTGGGTCGACGTTTCGGCTCAATAGATAGAGCCTTTATCAAGACAAGCCATACATATAATCTTATTGTCAAACGGTCATAACTAGAATAAATATAACTCGGCGGTACAACAGTGTAGATGGGCTACCGGTCACATCAGCATATTGGCTTCACAAAGAAAAACTCCTGGATAACTATCCAAATAGTAGCACCTCAGTCAATAGAACCTCACTGGAGGTAGCGGATCAACGTCCATTCAGTGTGACTGCCTGAGGCAGCGTTGATCCGCTACCTCCAGTGAGGTTCTATTGACTGAGGTGCTACTATTTGGATAGTTATCCAGGAGTTTTTCTTTGTGAAGCCAATATGCTGATGTGACCGGTAGCCCGTCTACAGTGTTGTACCGCCGAGTTATATTTATTCTAGTTATGACCGTTTGACAATAAGATTATATGTATGGCTTGTCTTGATAAAGGCTCTATCTATTGAGCCGAAACGTCGACCCAATAAAGCCGATTGTGAAATTAAGAAAATTCGTTGGATGATGTGTAAAGGAGAGTGCCCCCCAGGAAACTGGAACTACTGTTATTTATATATATATATATACATACATATATATATATATATATATATATATATATATATACACAGTATATATATATATCATATCCTCCTATTCGCATCGGGAAGTCTGCAGTGTGAGGAACCCTAATTGTAAGCCGAGGTCCAGCTTCACAAAGTTTGTAAATAGATTAAAATGTGTATATAGGCCTTATATTAGTCTGTATACATTTGTATTTATGTGGTTTATATATAAATTTATATACACTGCTCAAAAAAATAAAGGGAACACTAAAATAACACATCCTAGATCTGAATGAATGAAATATTCTTATTAAATACTTTGTTCTTTACATAGTTGAATGTGCTGACAACAAAATCACACAGAAATTATAAATGGAAATCAAATTTATTAACCCATGGAGGTCTGGATTTGGAGTCACACTCAAAATTAAAGTGGAAAAACACACTACAGGCTGATCCAACTTTGATGTAATGTCTTTAAACAAGTCAAAATGAGGCTCAGTAGTGTGTGTGGCCTCCACGTGCCTGTATGACCTCCCTACAACGCCTGGGCATGTTCCTGATGAGGTGGCGGATGGTCTCCTGAGGGATCTCCTCCCAGACCTGAACTAAAGCATCTGCCAACTCCTGGACAGTCTGTGGTGCAACGTGGCGTTGGTGGATGGAGCGAGACATGATGTCCCAGATGTGTGTAATTGGATTCAGGTCTGGGGAACGGGCGGGCCAGTCCATAGCATCAATGCCTTCGTCTTGCAGGAACTGCTGACACACTCCAGCCACATGAGGTCTAGCATTGTCTTGCATTAGGAGGAACCCAGGGCCAACTGCACCAGCATATGGTCTCACAAGGGGTCTGAGGATCTCATCTCGGTACCTAATGGCAGTCAGGCTACCTCTGGCGAGCACATTGAGGGCTGTGCGGCCCCCCAAAGAAATGCCACCCCACACCATTACTGACCCACTGCCAAACCGGTCATGCTGGAGGATGTTGCAGGCAGCAGAATGTTCTCCTTGGCGTCTCCAGACTCTGTCACGTCTGTCACATGTGCTCAGTGAGAACCTGCTTTCATCTGTGAAGAGCACAGGGTGCCAGTGGCGAATTTGCCAATCTTGGTGTTCTCTGGCAAATGCCAAACGTCCTGCACGGTGTTGGGCTGTAAGCACAATCCCCACCTGTGGACGTCGGGCCCTCATACCACCCTCATGGAGTCTGTTTCTGATCGTTTGAGTAGACACATGCACATTTGCGGCTTGCTGGAGGTCATTTTGCAGGGCTCTGGCAGTGCTCCTCCTGTTCCTCCTTGCACAAAGGCGGAGGTAGCGGTCCTGCTGCTGGGTTGTTGCCCTCCTACGGCCTTCTCCACATCTCCCGATGTATTGGCCTGTCTCCTGGTAGCGCCTCCATGCTCTGGACACTACGCTGACAGACACAGCAAACCTTCTTGCCACAGCTCGCATTGATGTGCCATCCTGGATGAGCTGCACTACCTGAGCCACTTGTGTGGGTTGTAGACTCCGTCTCATGCTACCACTAGAGTGAAAGCACCGCCAGCTTTCAAAAGTGACCAAAACATCAGCCAGAAAGCATAGGAGCTGAGAAGTGGTCTGTGGTCACCACCTGCAGAACAACTCCTTTATTGGGGGTGTCTTGCTAATTGCCTATAATTTCCACCTGTTGTCTATTCCATTTGCACAACAGCATGTGAAATTGATTGTCAATCAGTGTTGCTTCTTAAGTGGACAGTTTGATTTCACAGAAGTGTGATTGACTTGGAGTTACATTGTGTTGTTTAAGTGTTCCCTTTATTTTTTGAGCAGTGTATAAAAGTTATATATAAACCACATAGATATAAATGTATATAGACTAATGTAAAGCCTATATATACATTTTAATCTAGTTAGAAGCTTTGGGAGCCTGGAGCTGGGCATGCAGTTGTCATTCTTCACAATATCCTGCAGGAACTGATGAGAAAATATCCCTCTGTCGCTGTATTTTTTGTCAAAATTAAGTATTTTATATATAACTATTCTGAAATGGCATTATATAATGTAAAGATTTTTAAGGAGGTTTAGCGTTTTAATGCTTGCTGAATAGCAAAAACACTAAATCATGGAATCAGTATGATATCTCCGCTGTCGGGAACCCGGCGGTCAATGGAGTGATCCCTACTGTGTGATATTCAGTGAAATGGGTATGAACAGAGGTGATAATTGCGCTATCTTCTCTGTTAACCCTTTGCTGAATAGTGGAGTTGCGTTAAAAATGCGGAAACACTCCTTTCCATATTTTTAACGAGAGAATGAACGTCCTGAGAGTTGTATAGCACTTTGGGCCAGATACAGTATATTAAGACTGGAGAAGTGTTAAAGAAGTGATAAGTGAAAGGTGATAACGCACCAGCCAATCATTATGAGTTTGAAAAATGACAGTTAGGAGCTGATTGGCTGGTTATCACTTCTTTTTCACTGCTTTATCACTTCTCCAGGCTTAATACATCTGTTGGACAAAATTTCATTATGGCCTAAAATATAATGAAACTAAAGAAATGAGATCAAACTAATGTACAGTACTATAATACTGTTACTCCTTTTTCTTGATCCAACTACTGTACTTCAGTAACTTTTAAATATTTTTCTTTTATAACTTTCAAAAGTCGGTGGTGCACAATATGATGTTCTCCACCAACTGTGTAAAACTGCAATTCAAAGGAATGTTTGGAATTTAATGTATATATTCTAATGGTTCTAAAACCCTTTAGGTGCCAGTTACAATTTTTTCCTCGCAGCTCCATCTACTTCAGTCGGCAGAAATGGTGAAAATTTGTATAATCACAATACAGTCTGGAGTTTTATTACGTCTATAAACAAGAGTGTCATTGGCAATTGTCAGCAGCCCACATTGCCTATACAAATGTATGTGTCTGTTAGACAAAATGTACATATAACACAGAGTCTATTAGCTTTCGGCATATCATTATATGGTGTCTTGTAAATACATCAACACTGTCTTGCATATTTCCCCCTTTCCTGCTATTTAGCAGCCCACAGAGGAATAAAATAATCACCACAGTACTTAGATGCAATGAGGCTTGTGAAGCGTGGTAGAGTACACGTAGCATAACGATGTGTTGCTTTGATGAATTCTGAGCTGTAATCACTTTAATTAAAAATGGTCTCAAGTCAACTGCAATTCTCCCAAAGAGCGAGCTTTGCTTTCAGAAAAGGATAAAGATGGATCTAGCATTATTGTACCTGGTAAAGAATGTTTTGTTGTTTTATTGTATAAAGCAATTAACTATTGTCATTTCCATACCCCAAGAGGTACCACGACTGCCATTTTCATATGATTACATTCACATCAAATACATTGCATATTATTCAATGTTTATCTAAGACCAACCAATTAAACAAAAGTGTATCTGTCGAATGATCCTTTACTGTGTATTTCTCAATGACTGAAACGTGATTTACGATTGCAATAATGAACTTGGACATTTTCTGTTTGACACAATACTGGAGTTTAACATAAACAAATGTTACATTATTTAAAGCTGAGCATTCATTTTTCTTTCACTGCAAATAGTATGTTCTTCTGGATAGTGGCTTTCATGACACGGTACATGTACTAATGTCACTTTTTTGTGCTGTTCATTATAAGGAAGGCTGGGCAGCACAGATTGTATGAGGCAAAGTTCACGCAGAAACTTATACTTAAAGGGGGAATTCAATTAATCACGATGTGCCACCAGGCATCACTGTCCGGCTGCACACATTACTAACTATTATGATTGCTAACTTAACTGTGCACCTCTAAAGGGTGGATTGTGAAATGCCTTTGCCTGATTTTTCTGGGTGCACTTTACCGTCATCAAACAGAATTGGCAAAGAACTATTGATAAGGCACTTTAAGAATATAAAAAAAACATTAAAAAGTTTATAAATAATATTAATTTTCATTACAAAATGTGTTAATATAATGTTAATATATTTTAAACTCCTGTAAATAATATCTGGAGGTTTCTGACGTAATCTCTTATTGTTATTAGTAAAACCTGTGACTTATTAGCAAAGTTTTCATTTTTTTTAATGTTTAATCTTTTACAAAATTCTGCATTTGTTATCTATTTTTTGTTTTATTTTGTGTTTTTTGATGCTGTTCTTATTATAAGCAAGTCTTGTTATAACAGTTACGTATCTAACATATTTTTTATTATCTTTTGAAGACACACAAAGAGGACAGGGGAAGAGAATGCCCAGGGATGGTCAGACCTAAGCTAAATATACTGCCCATACTGTATCTGATCTCTGGTGGACACCTATGTCCACCAGACCTATATTCTGGGTTGCACTTTGCTGCAACCACTTTCATACCACTTTAATACCACTTATTGCAGTCGCGCTTGTGACTTTATACTAATACTAGTAAAAAACAAGGGCTGGTGTAAGGATGAATATGAATTTGCAAGGGCCTAGGTGACTCCTTTATGTATATGCATTGGATCTTGCATCACAGCACCATGTTACTGTAGGTGGATAGCATGCTATTAATAGAGATATGCACAGACAAAAAAATGAAGAAAAAACCCCCCAAACACTTAAATAACATAAATCAGGCTTTTTTATGTTCCTACAGTATTATTAACCTCAATAACATTAATTTCCAGTCATCTTTTACCACCTTACAGCTCACAATATTGTTTTCATCAAGTTTTGAAGAGAAAAATATATAATGTACAATTGCACAAAAAACTGTATTCATGAAATCAAAATAATCACCCTTGTAATAGGTCCATCAAATGCTCATGGATCCAATAAGTAATCAATAGCTAGGAACACTCATCCCTCAAGGATTAAAGGTGGTAAAAGTTGACTGGAAAGTAATGTTATTGAGGTTAATAATGCTGTAGGAACATAAAAAAGCCTGATTTATGTTATTTAAGTGTTTGTACATTATATTTATTCTCTTTTAAATTGTTCAAGGAGTCTTTAGTGAATCTCCTTTTAATGTATATGCTGCATTGTTTAGACTGTTTTTGCGCATAATGGGGGTAATTCTGAGGTGACCGCAGCAGGAACTTTGTTAGCAGTTGGGCAAAACCATGTGCACTGCAGGGGAGGCAGATATAACATGTGCAGAGAGAGATAGATTTGGGTGTGGTGAGTTCAATCTGCAATCTAAATTGCAGTGTAAAAATAAAGCAGCCAGCATTTACCCTGCACAGAAACAAAATAACCCACCCAAACCTAACCCTCTCTGCAAATGTTATATCTGCCCCCCCCCCGCCCCCTGCAGTGCACGTGGTTTTGCCCAACTGCTAAAAAATTTCCTGCTGCGATAAACTTGGAATTACCCCCCATAGCAGAACAAACTTTTTTTTATCTACATCAAGTTTTGGTCAAAAGGTTAGTCAGAGCTATCTAGCTGACAAAGCTAAACGACAGCAGTCGGCGGCACAAACACGTGACAGTTTAACTTCAAACATGGCAAATTAAGGCAACAGAGTGTCACTACAGTGGCAGTCAGGATGGCAGTTTAATAAACTATTTGACTCTAGAAAGTAGCCAAGAATGTTTTCATTAAACAAGAACTATCTTAGAGACTAGAGCGCAGTCCAGGGAAATGTATGTGGAGTATATAGTGGAAGGAAGGTGAATGAATGAATGAATGAATATTAAAAAAATAAATAAATTGAGACTTGGACTATATCAACATTCTATCCTACAGCAAATCAGGAGTGAAAAGGCCATAAAAGAATACAAGAATGGTCGATTGATTCAGTTATTAAAATTAACATGTGTGAGGTTGTTCTGCAGGGGAGAAAAAGGCCATAAATACAAGAATGACTAACTGACTGACTGACTGATTGATTGATTATTTAATTACATTAGTAATATGTTGGAGCAATAACCAATAAAAATGTATATGAAAAAAATATTCCCAATTCCCCCGATAAATACAGCCCATTATGAACAGCAAAGTGGTACAAGACGGAATTGTCCTTGGGCACCAGCAAACCAAGCACTTCAGAGAGAGGGACTGCCACTTTTGTGGCTGTAGTGTTAGGTTTTTTTGTGTCCCTACAAACCAATTTTCTGGAAGGACAACCTCTGATCAATAATGAGGAGGTTGATGATGAAGGTGTTACATTATAATCTTGTAAAATACATTTCATGAACTTGCTGGAAATGACCTAATATTGAGGTGGTGCCTAGATGTTTAATGTCCCTACCTCTACTAACTTTGACCTTACAAATAGAGAAGATGCATTCACAAACTGTGTTAAGATTTGAGTAAAAATAATCCTACCTCCAAGAGGTGGCTTTTTTGATCTTATGCCAATGCATCACAATCACTTTTTCTTTATTACGTGCAAGAATTGCTGACATTGGTGGCTGACTTACACAAACAACATAATCAACATCCTCATCTTTCTCATTAGTGTCAGATAGTAGCAGTAAACAATTATCCCACCTATCCTGTTCCACTTCCATACGAGTATCCTCAATTTCAATTATGTCCTCATCACCATCTTTACATGTACTGCTCCCCACATGTGCTGAAGGTCACAGGCGTGCGCAGAGACTGACTGGCGGGTGCCGCTCCGGACTTCCCCCCCTCCACGGCATTATAATGTTCTCTCACCTCCCCTGTCCTGGATATAAACTGCTCACCTGGGCGGCCCAGGTGAGCGGACCAGGTGAGCAGTCTATATCCAGGACAGGGGAGGTGAGAGAACACTATAATGCCGTGGAGGGGGCGAAGTCCGGAGCGGCACCCGCCAGTCAGTCTCTGCGCACGCCTGTGCTGAAGGTGCATCAATGGTGGAAGGAGGCAATAGAGGCTTCTCTACAAGGACAGTGTAAGAAATGTCAGGCTCGCATATAGCTAACAAGAACACCCCTAGACTCTCCTCAGGGATATCTGAACACACAATTTGAGCCTTAGTGTTCTGTTGTTTGTGGGCACTAATTTGTCACTTTTTAAGGTGTCAGTTCTACCCCTTTTTTTACATTGTGAAAGATTTTGATTTCATATTGCACTATCATGACTGATAGCAGCGGCAGTGCTAGCAGTTGGTTGCTGCTCCCTCTCTTCTCTTGACTAATTGTTATCCATATTGCACTCAACACACACAAGTTGTATAAACAAAAGAGCAAATTTTTTTTTTTAAATAACAACTCACAGTGGCGAGTCACACTGCTTATATCTCCTATGCCAACAAAGGTGCAATGGCATACAGTGCACATAACATGTATACAAATAACAGCATTATTATTATTTATTTTGATGAGTGTCAAGTCAAACTGCTCATATTTATTATGTTAACAAAGGTGCAGTGGGGTATAGTGCACCCAGCTTGTATAAAAATTATTTTTTACTTTAAAAAAAAAATGATAGCTGAAAGCGGCAAGTCAAACCACTTATATTTATTATGTCAAACGCTGCAGAGTCACAGTGCAGTACCAGTGTGACATACTTAGACAATAGATTAAATTCCTGTAATCGACAGTAGCACCACCAATATTAACAGCATAAAGCAGCCCTGGAGTATATGGCCACAGTGGACACATACTGTAGGTCAGGTCAGCTCAACTACTGGAGTGGATGCCCACAGATAGGTCAGCTCAACCACTGGAGTGGATTGAGACAGCATGGCGTAATCACAGACCATCGGAGCACAGAGCTCTCTCTGCAGTCAGCTGTGAAATGGCACTGAATCACTTCTGCAGGCACGAATATAGAATCCAAAGCCCGTGAGAATCCGACGCCGGGATGATTACGTGTTGCCTTAATGTTGATCCTGAGCAAGGCAGAAAAACCAGCGCGATCGCTCACATTCACTCGGATCCTGGAAGTTTGGGTTTGCCCAGCTTTCCAAAAATCGAGCCAGCTCATCTGTAGCTTTTAAGTGTCTGAGTTTGCAACCACTCCTGCAACTTGCCTGCAATACTCCCATAACACATCCAACAAATGGAATTTCTTTGTGCAACTGTTTAGCCATCTTCCAGTCACAGCCCAGGAACACCAGATACATTCTAGAGTCAGTTTGGCTTATTCATTCCTGAGACTTTGTAAGCAGATACAGTGGGACAAATATGCCATGCAACTTTAGTCATTTTTAGTGATTTAGACTCATTCACGTGTGACTCATAAACATCCCCCTAGTATTTTACCACTAGAGTGGTCTATACCACATTACAAAAAAGCAATTTTGCCAAATTACTGTAAGATCTGCAAAATTTCATCCTCTTTACAGATCTTTTTATGGTAGTGTTGAAGCCTCCATTGTTTTTTTTCCTGTTGATCAGTAGATATTTGTTGAAATGAATTATTATTTTTTTCATCTCATTTGCATCTCTACTTGTCTCTTAATAGGTGTAACTTGGCATTCGCACATAGGCAAAGTGTTATGAGGAGGTGTGGCATGGCAGTGGCATGTCCATACCTCCCAACATCTGGTTCAGGAAACGTGGGACTCTGTCCGAAAAGGGGGCATGACCTACGGAAAATGGAGTGTGGCTTTGCAGGAGTGCCCCAATTGCGAGCCACGCCTCCCATTTTCATCACTGAGGGGGCATGCCAAGTGCTCTGTGAGCTGCTGGAATGCCCCTAGTCCTTCTGTGTCCCGTGAATAGACGCTGTGCGCATGCATCTATTCACCACTATTCAGCAAGTGAGAGGAGCCTCCCAACTGCCACCCACCACCACGGGACTCTGTGGCCTGCAGGTGGGACAGCAGGACGGTACCAAAAAAATATGACTGTCCCGCGAAAATCTGGACAGTTGAGAGGTATGGCATGTGTACAGTTTAATGGATGCAGAGTGTGTGATGCACACGGGCCCCTGGGACAAAGAAGAATGCTGCACTAAACACCCTGCACCATGAATAGACTGGTACTCTAAAAGAGCCCTGCCATTCTACTGTAAAGGAGACACGATCATGACTGAAGGGGGCGTGCCTAGAATTACAGGGAGCTGACCCACAGCACGCCCCTGTTTCTCTATATGTCGAGAAACAAAACAGAGCACCAGGAGGTGGAGGTGCTCAGCCAGCCCGCACGCCTCTATGTATATTGGTGGTCATTCCGAGTTGTTCGCTCGCAAGCTGCTTTTATTAGCTTTGCACACGCTAAGCCGCCGCCTACTGGGAGTGAATCTTAGCATAGTAAAATTGCGAACGAAAGATTAGCAGAATTGCGAATAGACACTTCTTAGCAGTTTCTGAGTAGCTCCAGACTTACTCGGCAACTGCGATCAGTTCAGTCAGTTTCGTTCCTGGTTTGACGTCACAAACACACCCAGCGTTCGCCCAGACACTCCCCCGTTTCTTCAGACACTCCTGCGTTTTTCCCAGAAACGGCAGCGCTTTTTCACACACACCCATAAAACGGCCAGTTTCCGCCCAGAAACACCCACTTCCTGTCAATCACATTACGATCACCAGAACGAAGAAAAAACCTCGTAATGCCGTGAGGAAAATACCAAACTGCATAGCAAATTTACTTGGCGCAGTCGCAGTGCGAACATTGCGCATGCGCAATTAGCGGAAAATCGCTGCGATGCGAAGAATATTACCGAGCAAACAACTCGAAATGAGGGCCATTATGCTTGTGTGGCAGAGGCAGAGCTGCTCAGCCAGGCTTTTAGGCTGGACCGGTCAATCAGGCCATTACTATGTTCTACACATGCACTATCTTACTGAATATACTGTATCATCAGGCCCCGGGAAGATGGCGCTGGCACTGCTAGCAACAGGTATGGAGGGGGCCTTAAAATGCCTGTGTTGTAGTCACATTAGTGGAGTTGGCGCTAAGAATAGGTATGCATACACAGATGTCTGATTTCAGGGAGAGCCCATGCACCAGGTGTAGGGCTGGTGAAAAGGAAAGCTGTTAGCAACAATGGACACTAGCAAATGGATGGGGGCTGCAGCCACATTGAATACGGTGGAAGATCTGCAGTTATCTCTGTGCATGCAATGTGGCCATACTTGTAACTCTGCACCAAGTGAGTGAGGTGGGTGGGCAGATTTCATTTGTTGAGAATAATTGAGCGATACCTGTACATGAATTTATTGTGAACCAAAAACTGACAAGGGATTCAAGCATTTATTATGTAAAAAATATGTTAGAGCAATGTAAGACTCCAGTAACTGGCAGACATTTGCACAAGGATAATCTCTCATGTTAATCAGCAGTGAGAGGGTTAACAGAGGTGACTTGTACTGGGCCACGCTAGCTTGATGGTTAAATCATCCATGAAATGACCTTTCCTTTGTGAAATGTTTCTGAAGTGATAGATGGAATGATTTTTTACGCTTCTAGGGTGTTGACAGAATCCGTCCTAATCCTGTGAACACAACAAACCTGAGTCTGCTTTCAGATTTATAGCTGACATTGAGGTCCCCTATGCATTCTCATTAGTTTCCAGAGCATTACAGTATGTGGGCTGGAAGTTCCCTACTTTAGACAGTTAATGTGGTCCCTCTGAAGGGACAGATTTACATGGAACTAGTGACATGACTGAGGCAATTCTCACTAATTCCATGGATAGACTTCATTATGTTTCCGGAAATCCAGAGTCTGCCTCTGCTGTGTGTAGGTAAATATGCTTCTATTATGGAATAATGGCCACAGATAAATGAAGCAAAATTTTATGCAAATCAAGATTTGTGGCAGAATAATCTTCAATTTCCCATTTGTACTGTAATTGTATTTTTGCGGGTCATTTAATTTACAGGCTGTCAATTAACTCTGCTGTGGGTGAAGGTACTGTAGTAATGGAAACACTTAAAGTAACCAAGTAAATTTCACTGCAAGGTGTGGAACCAGGCAAGTGCTTTGTGGACTATTTTGAAAAGGTTACACATTCCTAATAGTGGTGCATAAGCTCCAATGAGCCACATCCACAGTCAGTTTGATCAGGGGCTCTCAAATAATGTTTTTATTGTTCCTCTGTTTGCAAACCACCACACATTGGTGGTCATTCCGAGTTGTTCGCTCTGTAATTTTCTTCGCATCGCAGCGATTTTCCGCTAATTGCGCATGCGCAATGTTCGCACTGCGACTGCGCCAAGTAAATTTGCTATGAAGATTGGTATTTTACTCACGGCATTACGAGGTTTTTTCTTCGTTCTGGTGATCGTAATGTGATTGACAGGAAGTGGGTGTTTCTGGGCGGAAACTGGCCGTTTTATGGGAGTGTTTGAAAAAACGCTACCGTTTCTGGGAAAAACGCGGGAGTGGCTGGAGAAACGGAGGAGTGTCTGGGCGAACGCTGGGTGTGTTTGTGACGTCAAACCAGGAACGACAAGCACTGAACTGATCGCACTGGAAGAGTAAGTCTCGAGCTACTCAGAAACTGCACAGAGAAGTCTTTTCGCAATATTGCGAATCTTTCGTTCGCAATTTTGATAAGCTAAGATTCACTCCCAGTAGGCGGCGGCTTAGCGTGTGCAAAGCTGCTAAAAGCAGCTTGCGAGCGAACAACTCGGAATGACCACCATTGCATGGAGTTTTCCCAGCCAGATGTACTACTGTATGCAGCAGTTTAGAGGCTGAAAACTCAAATTTCAATGTGTGGCTGTTTCAAAGCCTCAGATGCATGAGATTCACTTAAATGACCAGAAAAAAAGGCAGGCATGGTGCTGACAGGCGAGATAGCTCACACCACATGAACAGAAACAAAAACTATACAAATAGATATTCCAAGTGGTACTTAATAATACATATAAAATATGTTGTTGTTTTTTTTAAAGTCTGTATTTATTTTTAGTAAAAAATTATTATACAATGATATCATAAAACTCCCAGGAGTCAATTATCATGTAACAAACAATATACACTTCAATAAAAATGTATATATTAATAGAACTGGGCAACCTTAATATCCATACCACATCAATGAGCCTAATTAGGACTCAGTGTATCATATACTGACTGTGCTTTTGGTAAGTAGATGCAGTCATGCACTGAGCACCGCAACCAGCGGTGCAAGTATGCGGGTACGGGTGGGTACGGCGTACCCTTAAGAATTTCGCCGTGGGTACGCCGTACCCACACCGACGGGCCGCCGCTTGCTACCGCTGATGTGAGGGGAGGAGAGCGCAGCCTGCGCCTCTCCTGCCCTCAGTGTCTTTGTTCAAATCAGCGCCGCCCGTGAGCCAATCAGAGCTCGCGGAGCTTTGATTGGCTCACGGATCGGCGCTGAATATTGAACTCACCCACCGAAGACTGCAGGCTGCGCTCTCCTCCCCTCACACACGGGAGACAACACAACAGCAGCAGCGGTGAGCTGGGGAAGGGGGGGGAGGCAGCACTGTGGGGGGCAATGTATACCTGGCACTGTGGGGGGCAATGTATGTATACCTGGCACTGTGGGGGGCAATGTATACCTGGCACTGTGGGGGGCAATGTATACCTGGCACTGTGGGGGGCAATGTATACCTGGCACTGTGGGGGGCAATGTATACCTGGCACTGTGGCGGGCAATGTATATCTGGCACTGTTGTGGGCAATGTATATCTGGCACTGTTGTGGGCAATGTATACCTGGCACTGTGGGGGGCAATGTATATCTGGCACTGTGGGGGGCAATGTATATCTGGCACTGTGGGGGGCATTCGTGTATCTGGCACTGTAGGGGGCATTCGTGTATCTGGCACTGTGGGGGGCATTCGTGTATCTGGCACTGTAGGGCATTCGTGTATCTGGCACTGTGGGGCATTCGTGTATCTGGCACTGTGGGGCATTCGTGTATCTGGCACTGTGGGGCAACGTGTATCTGGCACTGTGGGGCAACGTGTATCTGGCACTGTGGGGGTCATATGTGTATCTGCCCCTCCCCCATATGTGTATCACGCCCACATTTTCATTGGCCACGCCCCATATGGCATTTGGTCACACCCATTTTTTGGCGCGCGCGCCTTGGCCGCGCGCACACAGTACCTGTAAGACATTTTTTCTACTTGCACCACTGACCGCAACTGATGTTTGATAAGTGGGGCAGACGTTCATCACGGATTTAAAATGAAGCACAGAAATTAAAATTAAAATAGTAGGTTTTAAATGTTAAATTCACTCACATATATATGTGATGGGATGGATGGTAACACATGGTGAGAGCGGCAGCTTTTGGACACCCAGCCGCTTCCACCTTCAACACCCGGCTTGAGCTGCAACCAATGGAGCCGGCTTTTCCACCTGAGCGCTCCCAACACGGGGATCAGCGCTCACAGCAGCGCCACAGACACCATACGGGCTCACCATCTCTGAGCGCGCCCAGCAGCCGTGATCACTCATTGCCTTAGCTGGCACACCGGAGGTACACCACTGGGGTGCCATCAGCAAGTCACATTTAGTGACCGACGTACCAGCACTGCACATCCCGGTCCCGCTGGCTGCGAGACACGGGGCTCCAGACACCAAGCTCTAAACCAGTGTCCGGCTCCTATTACCATCCATCCCAGGTGCTATACAAGCTGTGCTGCACCATCATCTGGGAACCAAGGATCCCACATATACAGTATATGTGAGTGAACTTAACATTTAGAACCTCCTATTTTCATTTTAATTTCTGTGCTTCATTTTAAATCCATGATGAACAACTGCACCACTTATCAAACATCAGTTGCGGTGCTCAGTGCATGACTGCATCTACTTACCAAAAGCACAGCCAGTATATGATATAATGAGTCCTAATTAGGCTTATTGATGTGGTATACATATTAAGGTTGCCCAGTTCTATAAATATATACATTTTTATTGAAGTGCATATTGTTTGTTACATGATAATTGACTCCCGGGAGTTTTGTGATATCATTGTATAATAATTTTTTACTAAAAATAAATACAGAATTTTTTTTAAACATATTTTATATGTATTATTAAGTGCCACTTGGAATACAGGTTGAGTATCCCATATCCAAATATCCGAAATACGGAATATTCCGAAATACGGACTTTTTTGAGCGAGATTGAGATTGTGAAACTTTTGTTTTCTGATGGCTCAATGTACACAAACTTTGTTTAATACACACAGTTATTAAAAATAATAAGAATTTACTCACCGGTAATTCTATTTCTCGTAGTCCGTAGTGGATGCTGGGAAATCCGTAAGGACCATGGGGAATAGACGGGCTCTGCAGGAGACTGGGCACTCTTAAAAGAAAGATTAGGTACTATATCTTGTGTGCACTGGCTCCTCCCTCTATGCCCCTCCTCCAGACCTCAGTTAGGGAAACTGTGCCCGGAAGAGCTGACATTACTAGGAAAGGATTTGGAATCCAGGGTAAGACTCATACCAGCCATACCAATCACACTGTACAACTCGTGATAACCATACCCAGTTAACAGCATGAACAACAACTGAGCCTCAGTAACAGATGGCTCATAACAATAACCCTTTAGTTAAGCAATAACTATATACATGTATTGCAGAGAGTCCGCACTTGGGACGGGCGCCCAGCATCCACTACGGACTACGAGAAATAGAATTACCGGTGAGTAAATTCTTATTTTCTCTGACGTCCTAGTGGATGCTGGGAACTCCGTAAGGACCATGGGGATTATACCAAAGCTCCCAAACGGGCGGGAGAGTGCGGATGACTCTGCAGCACCGAATGAGCAAAGGCAAGGTCCTCCTCAGCCAGGGTATCAAACTTGTAGAACTTAGCAAATGTGTTTGAACCCGACCAAGTAGCAGCTCGGCAAAGCTGTAAAGCCGAGACCCCTCGGGCAGCCGCCCAAGAAGAGCCCACCTTCCTCGTGGAATGGGCTTTTACTGATTTAGGATGCGGCAATCCTGCCGCAGAATGAGCTTGCTGAATCGTGTTACAGATCCAGCGCGCAATAGTTTGCTTTGAAGCAGGAGCACCCAGCTTGTTGGGCGCATGCAGGATATACAGCGAGTCAGTTTTCCTGACTCCAGCCGTCCTGGCTACATAGATTTTCAAAGCCCTGACTACATCTAGTAACTTGGAGTCCTCCAAGTCCCTAGTAGCCGCAGGCACCACAATAGGTTGGTTCAAATGAAACGCTGATACCACCTTAGGGAGAAATTGGGGACGAGTCCTCAATTCTGCCCTGTCCATATGGGAGATCAGATAAGGGCTTTTACACAACAAATCCGCCAATTCTGACACACGCCTAGCCGAAGCTAAGGCCAATAGCATGACCACTTTCCACGTGAGATATTTTAGCTCCACGGTCTTAAGTGGCTCAAACCAGTGGGATTTCAGGAAATCCAACACAACGTTAAGATCCCAAGGTGCCACTGGAGGCACAAAAGGGGGCTGAATATGCAGCACTCCCTTAACAAACGTCTGAACTTCAGGCAGTGAAGCCAGTTCTTCTTGAAAGAAAATAGATAGGGCCGAAATCTGGACCTATATGGATCCTAATTTTAGGCCCATAGTCACTCCTGACTGTAGGAAGTGCAGGAATCGACCCAGCTGGAATTCCTCTGTAGGGGCCTTCCTAACCTCACACCAAGCAACATATTTTCGCCATATACGGTGATAATGTTGTGCTGTCACGTCTTTCCTAGCCTTTATCAGCGTAGGAATCACTGCATCCAGAATGCCCTTTTCCGTTAGGATCCGGCGTTCAACCGCCATGCCGTCAAACGCAGCCGCGGTAAGTCTTGGAACAGACAGGGCCCCTGCTGTAACAGGTCCTGTCTGAGAGGCAGAGGCCATGGGTCCTCTGAGATCATTTCCTGTAGTTCTGGGTACCAAGTTCTTCTTGGCCAATCCGGAACGATGAGTATAGTTCATACTCCTCTCTTTCTTACAATCCTCAGTACCTTGGGTATGAGAGGAAGAGGAGGGAACACATAAACCGACTGGTACACCAACGGTGTCACTAGTGCGTCCACAGCTATCGCCTGAGTGGCTCTTTACCTGGCGCAATATTTTTTTAGCTTTTTGTTGAGACGGGACGCCATCATGTCTACCTGTGGCCGTTCCCAACGATTTACAATCAGCGTGAAGACTTCTGGATGAAGTCCCCACTCTCCCGGGTGGAGGTCGTGCCTGCTGAGGAAGTCTGCTTCCCAGTTGTCCACTCCCGGAATTAACACTGCTGACAGTGCTAGCACGTGATTCTCCGCCCATCGAAGAATCCTTGTGGCTTCTGCCATCGCCATCCTGCTTCTTGTGCCGCCCTGTCGGTTTACATGGGCGACCGCCGTGATGTTGTCTGACTGAATCAGCACCGGTTGGTTTTGAAGCAGGGGTTCTGCTTGACTCAGGGCGTTGTAAATGGCCCTTAGTTCCAGAATATTTATGTGAAGGGAAGTCTCCTGACTTGACCACTGTCCTTGGAAGTTCCTTCCCTGAGTGACTGCCCCCCAACCTCGGAGGCTTGCATCCGTGGTCACCAGGACCCAGTCCTGTATGCCGAATCTGCGGCCCTCGAGAAGATGAGCACTCTGCAGCCACCACAGCAGAGACACCCTGGCCCTCAGGGACAGGGTGATCAGCCGATGCATCTGAAGATGCGATCCGGACCACTTGTCTAACAGATCCCACTGAAAGATCCTTGCATGGAACCTGCCGAAGGGAATTGCTTCGTAAGAAGCTACCATCTTTCCCAGGACTCGCGTGCAGTGATGCACCGACACCTGTTTTGGTATCAGGAGGTCCCTGACCAGAGATGACAATTCCTGGGCCTTCTCCACCGGGAGAAACACCTTCTTCTGTTCTGTGTCCAGAATCATGCCCAAGAACAGCAGACGCGTCACAGGAATCAGCTGCGACTTTGGGATATTCAGAATCCAGCCGTGCTGTTGCAGCACTTCCCGAGATAGTGCTAAGTTGACTAACAACTGCTCCTTGGACCTCGCCTTTATAAGGAGATCGTCCAAGTACGGGATAATTATTACTCCCTTCTTCCGAAGGAGTATCATCATTTCGGCCATTACCTTGGTAAATACCCTCGGTGCCGTGGACAGACCAAACGGCAACGTCTGGAATTGGTAATGAGAGTCCTGTACCACAAACCTGAGGTACTCCTGGTGAGGTGGGTAAATGGGGAAATGCAGATAAGCGTCCTTGATGTCCAGCGACACCATAAAATCCCCCTCTTCCAGGCTTGCAATAACCGCCCTGAGCGATTCCATTTTGAACTTGAACTTCCTTACTTAAGTGTTCAAGGATTTTAAATTTAGAATGGGTCTCACCGAACCGTCTGGTTTCGGTACCACAACATTGTGGAATAGTAACCCCGTCCCTGTTTAAGGAGGGGAACCTTGATTATCACCTGCTGAAGGTACAGCTTGTGAATAGCCGCCAGCACTACCTCCCTTTCCCTGGGAGCCGCTGGCAAGGCTGATTTGAGGTAACGGCGAGGGGGAGTCGCCTTGAACTCCAGCATGTATCCCTGAGATACCACTTGTAGAACCCAGAGATCCACCTGTGAGCGAACCCACTGGTCGCTGAAGTTCCGGAGACGCGCCCCCACCGCACCTGGCTTCACCTGTGGAGCCCCAGCGTCATGCGGTGGACTAAGTGGAAGCAGGGGAGGATTTTTGTTCCTGGGAACTGGCTGTCTGGTGCAGCTTTTTTCCTCTACCCCTGCCTCTGGGCAGAAAGGATGCGCCTCTGACGCGCTTGCCTTTCTGAGGCCGAAAGGACTGTACTTGATAATACGGTGCTTTCTTAGGCTGTGAGGGAACCGGAGGTAAAAATGTCGACTTCCCAGCTGTTGCTGTGGATACGAGGTCCGAGAGACCGTCCCAAAACAATTCCTCACCCTTATAAGGCAAAACCTCCATGTGCCTTTTAGAATCAGCATCACCTGTCCACTGCCGAGTCCATAATACTCTCCTGGCAGAAATGGACATTGCATTAATTCTAGATGCCAGCCGGCAAATGTCCCTCTGTGCATCCCTCATATACAAGACGACGTCCTTTATATGCTCTATGGTTAGAAAAATAGCATCCCTGTCGAGGGTATCAATGTTGTCTGACAGGGTATCAGACCATGCTGCTGCAGTACTACACATCCATGCTGAAGCAATAGCAGGTCTCAGTATAGTACCTGAGTGTGTATATACAGACTTCAGGATAGCCTCCTGCTTTCTATCTGCAGGCTCCTTTAGGGCGGCCGTATCCTGAGACGGCAGTGCCACCCTTTTAGATAATCGTGTGAGCGCCTTGTCCACCCTAGGGGATGTCTCCCAGCATAACCTATCCATTGGCGGGAAAGGGTACGCCATCAGTAACCTCTTAGAAATCATTAGTTTCTTATCAGGGGAACACCACGCTTCTTCACACAATTCATTTAATTCATCAGATGGGGGAAAAGTCACTGGCTGCTTTTTCTCCCCAAACATAATACCCTTTTTAGTGGTAACCGGGTTAATGTCAGAAATGTGCAACACATTTTTCATTGCCGTAATCATGCATCGGATGGCCCTTGAAGACTGTACATTTGTCTCATCCTCGTCTACACTGGAGTCAGACTCCGTGTCGACATCTGTGTCTGCCATCTGAGCTAGCGGGTGTTTTTGAGCCCCTGATGGCCTCTGAGACACCTGGGCAGGCGCGGGCTGAGATGCCGGCTGTCCCAAGGCTGTTACGTCATCAAACCTTTTATGTAAAGAGTTGACACTGTCGGTTAATACCTTCCACATATCCATCCACTCCGGTGTCGGCCCCGTAGGGGGCGACATCACACTTATCGGCTCCTGCTCCGCCTACACGTTGCCCTCCTCATCAAACATGTCGACACAGCCGTACCGACACACCGCACACACACAGGGAATGCTCTGACTGAGGACAGGACCCCACAAAGTCCTTTGGGGAGACAGAGAGAGAGTATGCCAGCACACACCACAGCGCTATATAACACAGGGATTTTCACTATACTGAGTGATTTTTCCCAATAGCTGCTTATTAACACAAATTGCGCCTAAATTTATGTGTCCCCCCTCTCTTTTTTACCCTGTTGTACTGGATACTGCAGGGGAGAGCCTGGGGAGCGTCCTTCCAGCGGAGCTGTGAAGAGAAAATGGCGCTGGCTGTGCTGAGGAAGATAGCCCCGCCCCCTCAGCGGCGGGCTTCTCCCGCTTTTTATAATGTTAATGGCGGGGGTTTTTGCACATATACAGTGTTATACACTGTATTATGTGCTATTTGTGCCAAAAAGGTAACTAATTGCTGCCCAGGGCGCCCCCCCCCAGCGCCCTGCACCCAACAGTGACCGGAGTGTGTGGTGTGCTATGGGAGCAATGGCGCACAGCTGCAGTGCTGTGCGCTACCTTAATGAAGACAGGAGTCTTAAGCCGCCGTTTTTCATCTTTATCTTCCGTCTTCTGGCTCTGCAAGGGGGACGGCGCCGGCGGCGCGGCTCCGGGAACGGACGATCGAGGTCGGGCCCTGTGTTCGATCCCTCTGGAGCTAATGGTGTCCAGTAGCCTTAGAAGCACAAGCTAGCTGCAAGCAGGTAGGTTTGCTTCTCTCCCCTCAGTCCCTCGTAGCAGTGAGTCTGTTGCCAGCAGATCTCACTGAAAATAAAAAAACCTAACAAATCTTTCTTTTCTAGTGAGCTCAGGAGAGCCCACTAGGTGCATCCAGCTCTGGCCGGGCACAGATTCTAACTGAGGTCTGGAGGAGGGGCATAGAGGGAGGAGCCAGTGCACACCAGATATAGTACCTAATCTTTCTTTTAAGAGTGCCCAGTCTCCTGCGGAGCCCGTCTATTCCCCATGGTCCTTACGGAGATCCCAGCATCCACTAGGACGTCAGAGAAATTGTATTAAATGACCTTCAGACTGTGTATATAAGGTGTATATGAAACATAAATGAATTGTGTGAATGTACACACACTTTGTTTAATGCACAAAGTTATAAAAATATTGGCTAAAATGACCTTCAGGCTGTGTGTATAAGGTGTATATAAAACATAAATGCATTATGTGCTTAGATTTAGGTCCCATTGCCATGATATCTCATTATGGTATGCAATTATTCCAAAATACGGAAAAATCCGATATCCAAAATACCTTTGGTCCCAAGCATTTTGGATAAGGGATACTCAACCTGTATCTATTTGTGTTGTTTTCCTTTGTCTGGAATTGGTATCTTCAGCTCCGGGTGGCTGCTGATATACAGACTTGATACATGTATTTACACTACTCACCTTAGCGCCAGAGACCACTTGTTGCCTCTTTGTCAGAAACAGAAACTGTAACTACAATATGGCAAGGTTGTTTTTTGTGGGTTTTTTAAAACTATTAACCAATGCAGCTTTTCTTAATGAGCCAATAATGAATTAATAAGATTTTACTCACCGGTAAATCTATTTCTCGTAGTCCGTAGTGGATGCTGGGAACTCCGTAAGGACCATGGGGAATAGCGGCTCCGCAGGAGACTGGGCACAACTAAAGAAAGCTTTAGGACTACCTGGTGTGCACTGGCTCCTCCCTCTATGACCCTCCTCCAGACCTCAGTTAGGATACTGTGCCCGGAAGAGCTGACACAATAAGGAAAGGATTTTGAATCCCAGGTAAGACTCATACCAGCCACACCAATCACACCGTATAACTCGTGATACTATACCCAGTTAACAGTATGAAATATAACTGAGCCTCTCAACAGATGGCTCAACAATAACCCTTTAGTTAAACAATAACTATATACAAGTATTGCAGACAATCCGCACTTGGGACGGGCGCCCAGCATCCACTACGGACTACGAGAAATAGATTTACCGGTGAGTAAAATCTTATTTTCTCTGACGTCCTAGTTGATGCTGGGAACTCCGTAAGGACCATGGGGATTATACCAAAGCTCCCAAACGGGCGGGAGAGTGCGGATGACTCTGCAGCACCGAATGAGCGAACTCTAGGTCCTCCTCAGCCAGGGTATCAAACTTGTAGAATTTAGCAAATGTGTTTGACCCCGACCAAGTAGCTGCTCGGCAAAGTTGTAAAGCCGAGACCCCTCGGGCATTCGCCCAAGAAGAGCCCATCTTCCTCGTGGAATGGGCCTTTACAGATTTAGGATGCGGCAGTCCAGCCGCAGAATGTGCAAGTTGAATCGTGCTACAGATCCAGCGAGCAATAGTCTGCTTTGAAGCAGGCGCACCCAACTTGTTGGGCGCATGCAGGATAAAAAGCGAGTCAGTCTTTCTGACTCCAGCTGTCCTGGAAACATAGATTATTAGGGCCCGGACTACGTCCAGCAACTTGGAGTCCTCCAAGTTACGAGTAGCCGCAGGCACCACAATAGGCTGGTTCAAATGAAACACTGAAACCACCTTTTGAGAGAAATTGGGGACGAGTCCTCAATTCCGCCCTATCCATATGGAAAATCAGATAAGGGCTTTTACAAGACAAAGCCGCCAATTCTGACACATGCCTGGCCGAAGCCAAGGCCAACAGCATGACCACTTTCCACGTGAGATATTTTAGTTCCACGGTTTTAAGTGGTTCACCAATGCGACTTTAGGAAATCCAACACCACGTTGAGATCCCAAGGTGCCACTGGGGGCACAAAAGGGTGCTGTATATGCAGCACTCCCTTAACAAATGTCTGAACTTCAGGTAGTGAAGCCAGATCTATTTGGAAGAAAATTGATAGAGCCGAAATCTGGACCTTAATGGAACCCAATTTTAGGCCCATAGTCACCCCTGACTGTAGGAAGTGCAGAAATCGACCTAGCTGAAATTCCTCCGTTGGGGCCTTCCTGGCCTCACACCACGCAACATATTTCCGCCATATGCGGTGATAATGGTTTGCGGTCACTTCTTTCCTAGCTTTAATTAGCGTAGGGATAACTTCCTCCGGAATGCCCTTTTCCTTCAGGATCCGGCGTTCAACCACCATGCCGTCAAACGCAGCCGCGGTAAGTCTTGGAACAGACAGGGCCCCTGCTGCAGCAGGTCCTGTCTGAGCGGCAGAGACCATGGGTCCTCTGAGATCATTTCTTGAAGTTCTGGGTACCAAGATCTTCTTGGCCAATCCGGAACCACAAGTATAGTTCTTACTCCTCTCCTTCTTATTATTCTCAGTACCTTGGGTATGAGAGGCAGAGGAAGGAACACATACACCGACTGGTACACCCACGGTGTTACCAGAGCGTCCACAGCTATCACCTGAGGGTCCCTTGACCTGGCGCAATAACATTTTAGCTTTTTGTTGAGGCGGGACGCCATCATGTCCACCTGTGGCCTTTCCCACCAGTGTACAACCATTTGGAAGACTTCTGGATGAAGTCCCCACTCTCCCGGGTGGAGGTCGTGTCTGCTGAGAAAGTCTGCTTCCCAGTTGTCCACTCCGGGAATGAACACTGCTGACAGTGCTAACACATGATTTTACGCCCATCGGAGAATCCTTGTGGCTTCTGCCATCGCCATCCTGCTTCTTGTGCCGCCCTGATGGTTTACATGGGCGATCACCGTGATGTTGTCTGACTGGATCAGCACCGGCTGGTGTTGAAGCAGGGGTCTTGCCTGACTTAGGGCATTGTAAATGGCCCTTAGTTCCAGAATATTTATGTGTAGGGAAGTCTCCTGACTTGTCCATAGTCCTTGGAAGTTTCTTCCCTGTGTGACTGCCCCCCAACCTCGAAGGCTGGCATCCGTGGTCACCAGGATCCAGTCCTGTATGCCGAATCTGCGGCCCTCTAGAAGATGAGCACTCTGTAGCCACCACAACAGCGACACCCTGGTCCTTGGAGACAGGGTTATCAGCCGATGCATCTGAAGATGCGATCCGGACCACTTGTCCAACAGATCCCACTGAAAGATCCTTGCATGGAACCTTCAGAATGGAATTGCTTCGTAAGAAGCCACCATCTTTCCCAGGACTCGCGTGCAGTGGTGCACCGACACCTGTTTTGGTTTTAGGAGATCTCTGACTAGAGATGACAACTCCTTGGCCTTCTCCTCCGGGAGAAACACTTTTTTCTGTTCTGTGTCCAGAACCATCCCCAGGAACAGTAGACGCGTTGTAGGAACCAGCTGCGACTTTGGAATATTCAGGATCCAGCCGTGCTGTTGTAGCACTTCCCGAGCTAGTGCTACACCGATCAACAACTGTTCCCTGGACCTCGCCTTTATAAGGAGATCGTCCAAGTACGGGATAATTAAAACTCCCTTTCTCCGAAGGAGTATCATAATTTCGGCCATTACCTTGGTAAATACCCGCGGTGCCGTGGACAGACCAAACGGCAACGTCTGGAATTGGTAATGACAAGCCTGTTCCACAAATCTGAGGTACTCCTGGTGAGGAGGGTAAATGGGGACATGCAGGTAAGCATCCTTGATGTCCAGTGATACCATGTAATCCCCCTCGTCCAGGCTTGCAATCACCGCCCTGAGCGATTCCATCTTGAACTTGTACCTTCTTATATAAGTGTTCAAGGATTTTAAATTTAAAATGGGTCTCACCGAACCGTCCGGTTTCGGCACCACAAACATTGTGGAATAGGAACCCCGTCCTTGTTGAAGGAGGGGTACCTTGATTATCACGTGCTGAGAATACAGCTTGTGAATCGCCTCCAGCACTGCCTCCCTGTCCGGGGGAGCTGTCGGCAAGGCAGATTTGAGGAAACGGCGAGGGGGAGACGTCTCGAATTCCAGCTTGTACCCCTGAGATACTACTTGTAGGATCCAGGGATCCACCCGTGAGCGAGCCCACTGGTTGCTGAAGTTCTTGAGACGGGCCCCCACCGTACCTGGCTCCGCCTGTGGAGCCCCAGCGTCATGCGGTGGACTTAGAGGAAGCGGGGGAAGACTTTTGTTCCTGGGAACTGGCTGTATGTTGTAGCTTTTTCCCTCTACCTCTGCCTCTGGGCAGAAAGGACGCGCCTCTAACCCGCTTGCCTTTCTGGGGCCGAAAGGACTGTACCTGATAATACGGTGCTTTCTTTGGTTGTGAGGGAACATGGGGTAAAAATGCTGACTTCCCAGCTGTCGCTGTGGAAACGAGGTCCGAGAGACAATCCCCAAACAACTCCTCACCCTTGTAAGGCAAAACTTCCATGTGCCTTTTAGAATCAGCATCACCTGTCCACTGCCGAGTTCCTGGCAGAAATGGATATTGCGTTTATTTTAGATGCCAGTCGGCAATTATCCCTCTGTGCATCTCTCATGTATAAGACTGCGTCTTTAATATGCTCTATGGTTAGCAATATAGTGTCCCTGTCTAAGGTACAGAGAATCTGACCACGCAGCTGCAGCACTGCACATTCATGCTGAAGCAATAGCTGGTCTCAGTATAATGCCTGAGTGTGTATATACAGACTTCAGGATAGCCTCCTGCATTCTATCTGCAGGCTGAGACGGTAGTGCCACCTTCTTTGACAGACGTGTAAGCGCTTTATCCACCCTAGGGGATGTCTCCCAACGTGACCTATCCTCTGGCGGGAAAGGGTACGCCATTAGTAACCTTTTAGAAATTACCAGTTTCTTATCGGGGGAAACTCACGCTTCTTCACACATTTAGTTCATCAGATGGGGGAAAAACCACTGGAAGCTTTTTTCTCCCCAAACATAATACCCTTTTTTGAGGTACCTGGGGTAATATCAGAAATGTGCAAAACATTTTTATTGCCATAATCATGTAACGGGTGGCTCTATTGGAATGTACAGTAGTCTCATCGTCGTCGACACTGGAGTCAGTATCCGTGTCGACATCTGTGTCTGCCATCTGAGGTAGTGGGCGTTTTAGGGCCCCTGATGGCTTTTGAGACGCCTGGGCAGGCACGGGCTGAGAAGCCGGCTGTCCCACATCTGCTATGTCGTCAAACCTTTTATGTAAGGAGTTGACACTGTCACGTAATTCCTTCCACATGTCCATCCACTCAGGTGTCGACCCCGCAGGGGGTGACATCACATTTATCGGCATCTGCTCCGCCTCCACATAAGCCTCCTCATCAAACATGTCGACACAGCCGTACCGACACACCGCACACACACAGGGAATGCTCTGACTGAGGACAGGACCCCACAAAGTCCTTTGGGGAGACAGAGAGAGAGTATGCCAGCACACACCAGAGCGCTATTTAATGCAGGGATTCACACTACCCACAGTGATTTTTCCCTTATAGCTGCTATAATACACAGATTTGCGCCTAAATTTAGTGCCCCCCCTCTCTTTTTAACCCTTTGAGCCTGAAAACTACAGGGGAGAGCCTGGGGACCTGTCTTCCAGCTGCACTGTGAAGAGAAAATGGCGCCAGTGTGCTGAGGGAGATAGCCCCGCCCCTTTTTCGGCGGACTTCTCCCGCTCTTATAATCATAATGTGGCAGGGGTATTTTACACATATATAGCTTATTAGGCTATATTATGTGTGATTTGCCACTCTTAAGGTACTCTAATTGCTGCCCAGGGCGCCCCCCCCCAGCGCCCTGCACCCATCAGTGACCGGAGTATGTGGTGTGCACAGGGAGCAATGGCGCACAGCTGCAGTGCTGTGCGCTACCTTAATGAAGACCGGAGTCTTCTGCCGCCGATTTCCTGGACGTTCTTCTTGCTTCTGGCTCTGCAAGGGGGACGGCGGCGCGGCTCCGGGACCGGACGACCGAGGCTGGGCCTGTGTTCGATCCCTCTGGAGCTAATGGTGTCCAGTAGCCTAAGAAGCCCAAGCTAGCTGCAAGCAGGTAGGTCCGCTTCTCTCCCCTAAGTCCCTCGTAGCAGTGAGTCTGTTGCCAGCAGATCTCACTGAAAATAAAAAAACTAAAATATACTTTCTTTTCTAGGAGCTCAGGAGAGCCCCTAGTGTGCATCCAGCTCAGCCGGGCACAAAATTCTAACTGAGGTCTGGAGGAGGGTCATAGAGGGAGGAGCCAGTGCACACCAGGTAGTCCTAAAGCTTTCTTTAGTTGTGCCCAGTCTCCTGCGGAGCCGCTATTCCCCATGGTCCTTACGGAGTTCCCAGCATCCACTAGGCCGTCAGAGAAATTATTATTATTATTATTATTAATATTATTATTGTTATTATTATTATTATTATTATTTTTCTTCTAAGGAGCTATTATTCATTTAATAGGTGTAATGTTAATGTATTATTTTATTATGGGTAAATAATATTTGCTTTATCATGTTGGAAATAAGAATTTATTCATAGCAGTTAATTTATTATTTTATCATGATGGGGACACAGCGTACACCCATTATTACTTTAAATACATTCAGACTAAGAAAATATACGTATTCCATCCCATGACACCAAAATAGACAGTAAGCTTCACTTGGTAAGCAACCCATGCCTGAAGAATTGTTTGTGCAGTGGTGCAATTTATAATACAATTGCAATATGCTAATATATATATATATATATATATATATATATATATATATATATATATATAGTGAATTAAAGCAATAACATTGTATATTGCTAATTTACACTTTTTGTCGAGAATGGATTTCTAAGGTTTCAACCATTTCTGTTATTACACTCTTCTCAGGAGTTAATTGTGTGCTAAATGATAAAGCACCAATATTTCTTCTCCAAGATTCCAAGCAGAACAGTGTGTATCATACACATTCTTCAAAACCGCAATCATATGTCTCTTGAGTCATAGCTCCACATGTTACGTCCTTAGTATGTCTTTGTTGCCAGGCAGAGCCATTGGCAATCTATTCTCCATATTAAATCTATTCATAGAGTCACACTGGTGGTCACATTATTAAACAGCTCATTTACTGAGTCTTCGTACATCTCTGGGGCAATCTGCTTGGAGAAAATAGCAAGGAGAGTAATATATATCTATTTTGCTTACGGGTGGATTCACACCACTTGAAATATTGACCTCATGCTCTGTTTTTTTTATGAGATGCAATCAAGAGCAATATATCGTGGGATGCCTCCTCACTAGATTCAGCATTACAAAATACAATATCTCTGAGTTACAGTATCATTTGAGCTCTCATCGTAGTCAGCAGAGATATCAAATGGTAGATACGTGATGAATATAATATGATGAACTATCCATTAACTACTGCTTGTGCAATTACTCCTGGTCATATTTATGGGACTATATTAAGAAGGTTTGGATTTCATGTTGTTCTGTAATAAATAAAAATAAAAGCCGCACTCCAGCTGCCCATAAACCTGACTAATTTCCAAATTGTTTCTGACATTTGACAATAAATCATTCAGCAGCAATGGCAGAAGGATAGTCTGGTATGTGATGGGAAATCTCAAATCTTTCCAACGATTTATGCAAAGAAACATCTGTCACAGGTGGGTGATGTATGGTGGAATGATGTGTTACAAGCAGAATGATGTGTAGCCAGAGCTTATGCAACATACTGTATATGGGAATCCAGAATCCTGTTAAATTATGTTACACAATAGGGGAGGACAATAAGCACAGCAAGAGTTTGCAATGCTTCTAAAAAGAGTGTTTCCACTGGAATATCGATATTTTTTTTCTGGTGCAGGAATGCAGTGAGGCACCTAGTAGCACACTTGTAGGGTTATATTTACTAAGGTGTGAGTTTTTTAGAAGTGAAGATGTTGCTCATAGCAACCAATCAGATTCCACTTAACATTTATCTAGCTACTTCTAGAATATAATTGCTAGAATCTTATTGGTTGCTATGGGCATGTCTACTCCTAAAAAACCTCACACCTTAGTAAATTTACCCTGTATTCTTTCTGCAATAAAGACCCTCTAAATATACAGTATTGGTCATTGAGTCTCCATTGGGACTATCAGAACCATAACTGGATTTTTTATATTATTCTTCCTATGCCATTTTTGTGAATTCCATTGGTTTTGCAAATCACAGGAGCAAATGCATATCAGGGATGAAAGCTCCAACAGGGCTTTTATGTTTAGCCCTATATTGCACTTATACTGTAGGAGATTACTGTTACAAGGTCGGATTGGCTCACATGGGGAACCCCCGGTGGGCCCCACTGCCTGAGGGCCCACCTCCTCCTCCTCAAGGGATCAGGTTCCAGATTGTGCACTTGAATTATACATTATGCTTAAATTGTATTATAATGCACCGGACTATGTTGTATTTTTTTTTACAGTACTTTGCTATTATTGATCTGGTACACTATCATACATGCACTAGCAGTATTCACTGTATATATTTATCAAGGGGCCCAGACCATGCACTAATGGTTAGCCAAGGCTCTAGGAATGGGCCCCTACCACTGCATATTCCCAGTGGGCCCTTCATGCCCCAGTCTGACACTGCTGTTCTATACCTCTCTGGTTACCTGGGTATAAAGCCCAGTATGCTTGGGTACGGCTGTACACTTTAGGAATTTTATCCTACAGTCCCTAACATGCATTTTAAAAAACAACAAAGCACCTCCTTTTGAGACAGGAGAGGACTAAAGGTTCCCATCCACTAGTCCGATTTGGACACTTTTCATCAGATTTTGACACATTTTGACGATCAATGCGTGGTCCCGTGAGAAATATGTCTGAGCTATAGATCTTTGGTGCTGCACCAAGGATTTATCTGAATCTGAAGAAATCAGGTGCACATTGGAGTGTTTTTTTCTGTTTCATCCACTAGGGGTCACTGGAGTACTTTTGGGATATGAATGGGTTATTATCAGGGATAGGAACATTTAAATATTTAAATTAGTAACCTTCCTCCCCCTCCATACTCCCAAGATGCCTCAGTGTTTTTTGTGCCTCACCATGGAAAGGCACGTTCTGGAACAACTCCAGACTTTTCTTTTTACAACTTGTAATTTTTTAATCACAGCACTTCCCAGCTTACTAAGAAGCTTGGGTCCGAGGCTGTGTGTGCTGCTACAGCAGCAGAAAGCTTGTCGGTGCTTAAGAAGAGAAGCACCACCATAAACTTTCATCAGCATTTGCTGATTCAGCCTTGGCTGTAGGAGCAGGATGGTGCTTCTGAGAAGCTCTATCAGTGCCTCCAGACCCAGTCACGTGCAGTCCAAAAGGTAAGGAGCAGTCGGTCAGCTCACGCTTCTGCCACTTCGTGTGTACCATTTTTACTACACGTGAGAGGTTACAGGGGCTGCGCCTGACAAACTCTCCCTAGATGCCCGCTGCTGTGTAGGTAAACGGAGGTCAGCTCCCGCTTCCGCCACTCCGGGGGTGAAATGTTTTTTGTTAACAAGATGCGAGAGGTTACGGGGGCTGCGCCCGACACACTCTCCCGGATCCCCATTGCTGGGTATGTAAACGATGATCAGCTGCCGCCGCTTAGTGGGGAATAGAAGCTGTCCAGCACAAACTTCTCTCCAGCTCTCTCTGATAGCTGGGGCTTCCTGCGCTTGGCAGAGAAGCCATAGCTCACTGCACTGGGTACTGATCAGCGGTGGGGGGAACTATAATGGTAGCTCCAGCCAGTGATGTCCGTTACCATGGGAGGCCATGGCACTGTGTTTTCTATGTTACATGTATAAATATGCATAGTCTAAGTAACCAGGCTATTAAGCCTTCCTCCTGAGGAAGCTGGATCTTTTATTACCAGTGAAACACATGTAGTACCCCATTAAAGCTCCTATGTACCTATCAAATAATTCATAGTTATGGCTGAATTAAATATATGTTGTGCTGACATTATTAAGGGAAACTTGATATAGATATAGATATATATTTGCCCTCACCGAGGGATATTAGAGAACTCTGTTTAATGGCTCTCATGTGAAACTTGAACCCAGCAACAGCGGGTATCAATATGCCCTATGATCGATCATTATAGTAAATTCCTGGTAGTAGTACCAGCCAAAGACCTTACAGCAAAGACCACTGCCGAGCTGTTCCTAAAGCACTTTGCCAGACCCTATGGATACCCCGATTGCATTCTGATGGACCAGGGCCCTGCCTTTGAATCACAACTTTTCCATGAGTTTTGCTCATACTATGGATGTCGAAAGTCGAGAACCACTGTCTACCACCCGCAGGGGAACGGACTATGTGAGCAGGCGAATCAGACCATTATTGGAATGCTAAGAAGTCTGACAAAGGAGGATCGGGCCAAGTGGCCAACTCTATTACCTGAGCTCGCCTCCCTATATAATAATACCGAACACTGTTCCACAGGATTTACCCCTTACTACCTCCTGTTCGGCCGTCCAGGTAAACTACCTCAGGACCTGAAATTGACACATCCAGTTAGTTATATAACGATAGTCCCAAACGGAGAATCAAAGCAGCCCATGCCATTGTGGAGAAGAGAATGGAGTTGGTACACAAGAGTCAGGAGGGGAATTATAACGTGCATACCTGGTCTATGCTTCTAAAAGTTGGAGATATGGTCTGGAGGAAACAAAATCATCACTCTAGTAAATTGGATCTTATGTGGGAAACCCGTCCTTATGTGGTAATCAGAGTGCTGGACAGTGAGCGATATACTTACAAGATTCGTTGCGATCCAGAGGGAACAGTCAGTGTCGTAGCCCGTGATCAAATCAAACTTTATACTGCAAAAACATCAGGGGATAGGCCAGACCTGTCTGAAGCAGAGGAGCCGGAAACCTCAGAGTTCATCCCCTTACAAGATCTCGCTGAACTCTTGCTCTTTATGAGTAACTCAGTGTCACATGATTCAGTCAGACACGTATTCATAGATTCCGATGTAAGCAGATCAATAAACGATGATAAAACCCCTGACAATACTGAAGACAGAACCAAAGATGATATACCTGCCTTACCAGTTAGGATGTCGAAGCGCACTAACCAAGGTATCTTACTGTTAAGGTATCGAGACTAAAGTAGTACAATGCCTGGCTATTGACTTTGTCTAATCCGCTGGGTGGGAAATTAAAAGGAAGAAGGTTATATTCTTTGGTTACTAATGTCAAAAGTCATACTGAAGGTATTGGAAAGGAAATTATACCTGAAGTTACACCACGTGTTATGTATCTGAGTTCAGACTAGGTCCCCTCAGCTTACTGATTAATCTGTTGCGAAATGTGTTATGGGTAAGGTAAAAGAATGCGTGCGGACATGCATATTTCCAGTAGCGAAGAATGTAGTACCCCATTAAAGCCCCTATGTACCTATCAATTAATTCATAGTTATGGCTGAATTAAATGTATGTTGTGCTGACATTATTAAGGAAAACTTGATATATATATATATATATATATATTTGCCCTCACCAAGGGATATTAGAGCACTCTGTTTAATGGCTCTCATAGAGAGGGGTTATAATTGTGGTCTCCCTCATAGAGGAGAGTTGGAAATAATTGTCTGGATGCCAGATTAAAGACTGTGTCCCCTACCAACCCCTAGAGGGGGATGGCACAAGACTACGGTGGTGTGGGCCAGCTCACGAAAGACGCGACGAGCAGGACTGATCCGGGTACCGTGGAGGAGCCTATAAGTGGACTTTGAGAGAGACCCGTTGGGCAGTTACCGGAGATTGTGTGGAGAAGGTCCGTCACGAGGAGGCAGTCGGTAGGCAAGTTCGGAGGCAGACCAAGGCGGAGCCAGTGTAGGAAAGGCCAACCTCCCCTTCCCCAGCTCCTGGTGATAGTCGAGATAGAAATAGAGAGAGAGGAGGAGAAGGTTCTCCCTGAACAGTGCTGTCGATTTGCGGACATACAGCACTGTCTGGAGAGGTCTATAGATCCCCAGTGACAGGGCTCCCTACCACCGACATCACTTTAACGGGGCCACGTCAGAATGCAATTTAGTCCTGACTGAATACACCACAGTTGCCAGATGTTAGCAAATGAGCTAGTATGACTTACCAGTATATACTAAAACCACTAAATACTTGAGCGGTTGTTCAGGAATGCACAGTCCACATTGCTAATGGACAGCTCCAGTTTAACTACGGCTGAAGAAATGTCAACCGAGCTGAGCGAGTAGTAACTCATAAGCTGGGAGATAGAGAGTTCTTTTCCAGCCAGGGATTCAGCGCATCTCCGCTTAGTGCAGCGCCCACTCTGCTCAAATTGACTTTCGCTAAGTAAAGCCAGTAGTATGAGCCACCTGAACTGAAAGAAATAGCATCCCACCCGGCTAAAGAGGTACATTTAGTCTGCAGAACACTGTACTGTCTACTGACTCCCCGAGTGACAGATTATGTTGTAGCCGTGCAGATACAACCAACCCTAGTTACCTAAGACACCTATCTCCGCTGGCTCATCATCCTACTGCCAATACGATAGACTTTCTCCTAGAAGTGGTCACAAGCTAAATTGGATAGAGATGTATGATGTCAATTACCTACAGGTGCATAGGAGTCACTGCAGACTAGAACTTCACTACTAAATGCTTCAGCTAGAACTCTGTTATCCCTGGATTGAGGCGAAACAGTTCACATTTTGGAATACAAAGTTTCACCTTTACCTTATTCATTAGAGAGAGATCTATAGAGACTTCATGTGCACCACTGATATGGCCATTTAAGAAAGAAATAGACTGTGCAGTATAGGCAATAAGGGTATTGTAAAGTATTCACTATAGGGAAAGGTATAGTTATAATGATATTCATTTGCAGGGCTTGCTTGATGCAATATTACTTCCGGTTCGGATGTTATAAACTGTAATAGTAACCAGTATAGTGTAGTATCATTATATATATATATATATATATATATATGTATATATATATATATATATGTATATATTCGTATAGTAGCATTCGAGTTCCTTAAGAACGACCGTTATTCTCTGTTTGCTGAACAATAGAACTATGTGTATCGCCTGTTCGGTAAATTCCGAAGTAGTCGGAGGAACACTACTAGTCTAATTGTTCTTGATATTTCCATTGTTGATATGTATAAACTTTCTTAGTGCATTTTCAAATCAAATCCCTAAAGAAATAAAATAAATTGGTCTTTGGAAGTCCTTTATTGCCTATCAGTAATATATCTGTACAAATTCCTTGGTGGGACGCAGGAGGACAGACGACCAGAAAAGGTATGAATAAGGGAATATACTCATCCCATAGAACTTAATGGGTTTTACACACATTCAGCTTCATTTTATATCACCCACCTGGATCGCACTCCACCTCTCTGTACTTTTTGGATATTGTGGCATTATCTGGCAACCAGTTGGACATCGATCCATTCATTGAACTCTGCAGCACAACACGATTCCGGTACATCCCTTCAGCTATATAAATGGACTTCTCCTAAAGCTGATGCTACATCAAGGGACTATCATTCATCTATATCCAGTAACATTATTGCTCTGCAGTGACTGCTTTTTGGAAGTTCTCCTAGCCAGAAAAAACATTGGAAATACACACATATACCAATGTGGGAGTGTATCTACAACAGAGATCTGATACAGGGAGGTATCTATATATAAGTTTTTATGCAAATGGCATTGAGCATATTATATACCCTTTTATGTTCATTATGTATCTTATGGAATAAATTGTGATTCTTTTGTATTAAGCAAACTGTCCTATTTTTATGTGATTCTCACAGCTAGCGCTGGTACATCCATATTTCTTGTTACTATATATACTAGGGGTTCTGACCATCCTCTTACCAGCTGCTGCTGGCTGCGCACTTGTACTATTTCTGTTCTTTCAAAAAATCAAGCCTTGTCCCGTCTCAATGAATTCAATTTATGGGAATGATTCTGGATACGGTAGATCAACAAATTTACCTGCCAGAGGAGAAAGCATAAAGTATTCGTCATCTGGTACAGTTAGTGCTCAAACCACGGACCACTTGTGCATTTGACTGTTAGGAAAGATGGTGGCATCTTTTGAAGCACTCCAGTTCGGAAGATTTCACTCACATCCTTTTCGAGCTAGATCTTCTTGCACAGTGGTCAGGGTCTCATCTACAGATTAATCAAATGGTTCATTTGTATCCAAATGCCAGAGTTTCCCTGCTCTGGTGGCTCCAAATAAGAAATCTCTAAGTGGGAAAAAGGTTTGGAGTCTGGAATTGGATAATTCTGACGACGGATGCAAGTCTCAGAGGTTGGGGAGCAGTGGATCTGCATTGTCAGTTTCAGGGTCTGTGGTCAGACCAAGAAAGATTACTGTCAATAAATGTCCTGGAACTGAGAGCAATTTACAACACTCTGCAACAGGTAGTTAACATGCTCCAGTCTCAGACTGTTCAGGTTCAGTCGGACAACGCGACGGCAGTCACATATATCAACAAACGGAGGGACTCGAATTCGCATGGCCATGCAAGAAGTTGCTCAAATCCTGAATTGGGCCGAGCATAACCAAGTGATATTATCAGCTGTGTTCATTCCAGGAGTCGACAATTGGAAAGCAGATTATCTCAGTCATCAGGATTTTCATCCAGGAGAATGGGCTTTACATCCAGAAGTGTTCTAGATATTAGTCCAGCGGTGGGGTTACCCAGAGGTGGATCTAATGGCATCTCGACAAAATCATCAGACACCCAAGTATGTGTCCAGAACAAGAGATCCAAAGGCAGTGGCAGTGGATGCTCTCGTATAGCTATTTCGACCATTTCCGCTGCTTCCCTCGGCTGCTTAAGCAGATCAAAAGAGAGTCCATGACCGTCATACTAGTGGTGCCTCATTGGTCTCGAAAAGCGTGGTTCTCGGATCTCCATGGGCTACTTGCAGACGATCCATGGCTGGTTACGCTACATCCAGACCTTCTGCAACAGGGTAAATTTCTTTACTCCAATTTAGCGTGGCTGCGTTTGACGGGGTGGCAGTTGAAACCGCTCTCTTAAGACAAGAGGGCATTCCGGAGTCAGTTATACCTCCCATGTTACAGTAAGTGCTTGGAAGCCAGTTATAGCAGCTCATTATCACAGTATTTGGCGAGCTTATTTTGGTTGGTGTAAATCTCATAAATTTCCGACATCTTCTTTCAAGTTATCCCATCTTTTGCTATTTTCACAGATGGGGTTAGATGGAGGACAACGTTTAGCGACACTAAAGGTTGCAGGTACAGTATCTGCTTTGTCAATTTTCTTTCTGCACCATTTGGCTCTTTTGCCAACAGTGCAAACTGTCCTGTAAAGTGTCCTTACAGTTCAACCTCCGTTTATACCACCTATAGCTCCATGTGACTTGAATCTAGTTTTAGACTTTTTGCAGTCCTCAATTTTTGAACCCTTACAACAAGTGGATGTTAAGTTTCTAACTTGGAAAATAGTTTTTCTCTTAGCCTTAGCTTCGGCAAGGCATGTTTCTGAAATAGATGCGTTGTCATGCATACCACCGTATCTGGTGTTTCATGATGACAGAGCGGAACTTCGAACCAATCACGCTTTTCTACCAAAGGTAGTATCCTCTTTTCATATAAATCAACCAATTGTAGTTCCTGTTTTTTCAGAAGGATCAGGAACTCCAGTTACTTTGGATGTGGTTCGTGCGCTTCGGATTTATGTAGCCGGAACATCAACAGTACGTAAAACAGGTACTTTGTCTGTTCTCTATGATGCAGTCAAGGTAGGTTGGCCAGCTTCCAAACCGACCTTGGCTAGATAGATTAAGCTGACCATTTGTCAGGCTTATTTTCATGCTAGTCTACAACCGCCTGCATCTATTTCAGCACATTCCACGTGTTCCGTGGGAACGTCATGGGCAGCAGGTCGTGGGCATTCCACGACGCAACTTTGCCATGCAGCTACATGGTCATCAGTGCACACGTTTGAGCACTTTTACAAATTTGATACTTTTGCGGCACCAGCATTTAGCTTTGGCCATCTAGTGTTACTGATGCCAACCAGCTCTCCCGCCCAAGGGGGAAACTTTGGTACATCCCAAGAGTACTCCAGTGACCCCTACTGGATGAAAAAGAAAATAGGATTTTGGTACTTACCAGATAAATCCTTTTCTTTTAATCCATAGGGGGCACAGGACGCCCGCCCAGAGCAGTTCACCTGTCTTGTGGTAAGTTCAGTTTATCTTATAGAACACATTATCACCTACTTATTTGAATGTTAAGGTAATTGTTATCTGTTGTCATTCAACTTTCTAGTTGTTCGTTATCTTATAATGTTATATGTAATTCTCCATTGTTCATCCTCTCTTTCGCTCCCGTTCAGCTCAGCAAAAATCACTGAGGCATCTTGGTAGTATGGAGGGGAAGGAAGGTTACTAATTGAAATTTTTAAATGTGCCTATCCCTGCTAATGCCCCATCCATATCCCAAGAATACTCCAGTGCCCCCTATGGATTCAAAGAAAAGGATTTATCTGGTAAGTACCAAAATCCTATTTTCTTACTTCAGATGTATGGCATCAGATTCATCTGAAGCGTCACTTGACTGGCATCTCTTTGGCCACTCCCACCCACCACTAGGATGTGGCGGCGGCAGCATCAGCATCTGATCAATCACATGCAGCATGTGTGCATCAGATATATCTGATGCGATCTGTATGCACATGATAGATCACATCAGATATATATGAAGTGAATCTAGTGAAAATGTAAGCCCAGGATTCAATCCAATTCCCGGGAAGCTGCCGGGAGAGTTCAAGAGAGATCTGATGCAACATGCAACTCAGATAAGTTAGCCTAGTGGATGGGGGCGTTTAGAAGCTTGGGAAGAAAGATGGAAAGGACAGAAACCAGTGTGATCAGACAGATAGTTTAGTTAAAGTACAGTGTTTCCAATTCCACATCAGATAAGGCTGAAGAAAGCAACAGGACCCCACTTCTAAAACTTTTCATGACTTTAGTAAGTCACTTGTACCCAGTGCAGAACACTCTCGATAGCATATTTATCCCTTTCTGTTTCCAAAAGGGATGTCAAATATTGTATACAAGGTCTGTAACAGTTACAGTATAGACTGAATTGTATTTTTTATACTTATTTAAATTTTTTAACTATTTTATTACAAAGTGTGCATGGTGCAGGATTTGGTAAGAGTTGTATTGTGAGTGATATATGCTGTCCTTTGTGTGTCTAGAAATCTTGAAACAATTGACGTCATAAGTGTGTGCTCTTAATATATGCCTTTAAATCAGTTGTTAAATACTTTGGTAGTGTTTAAATAAAAAGTCCTTACATCATGTAAGAACCCGCTGTGTATTATTGAAGTAAAAAAATAGCGTTCTTCTAATATGTAATTTTATAGTTAAGAATTAGATGACTACTTTGTGAAGCCTTAATAAATAATACATTCAAATTTTTTAACTCTAGGTTAGGCATAGTTATTTGTAAAGGAAAATGTATTCTTGTAACTAAGCAGCAGTTGCAATGATATAAATATCTAAATATGTGAATGCACCCATAGCAAAATGTCACTATTCTACCAATAAATGCAATAATATGATATCAACTGAAGAAAGAAAAACAGTCTTGTAATTCTGTGAAAGGGTCAGTAAAGTGACAGCTCTAATATTATTATATTAGAAATTACACATTTCTTATGACCCACTGGTTACATAGCAGATGGTACCTATATCAGGCACAGAATATAATGCATTTTTTTCTTTCTAATATATAATATGGAGAACATGAAGAGTAAATAATAGATCACAGAATTCTCTTTATTATCAGAAATCTTAACTCTTTTTTATTCTTATGCTCAGCATACTGTATACTGTATGCTACGACAGAGCACAGTGTGTGGGTCTCAATCATTGCAATTTCCTGACTATGGGGGCCATTCTGACCCGTTCGCATGCTGCTTTTTTCGCAGCTGTGTGAACGGGTTCGAACTGTGCATGCGCGTGGGCGCCAATGCACAGGTGCTTAGTTGCCCGGCGATTGCCATCGCCGGGCAGCGATGAGATCACTGAGGAAAGCATTCGCAGCGGCAAACGCAAGAAGATTGACATCAGGAAGGCGTTCCTGAGTAGCAACTGACCGTTTTCTGGGAGTGCTGAATAAAACACAGGTATGTCCAGGCGTTTGCAGGGCGGGTGTTTGACGTCAATTGACCTGACAGGCTGAAGTGATCGCAGTGGCTGAGTAAGTTGAGAGCTACTCAGAAACTACACAAAACTTTTTTGCCCAGCTCCCCTGCACATGCCTTCACACACCTGCTAAGCTAAAATACACTCCCCCATAGGCGGCGACTATCTGATCTCATGGGCTGCAAAAAGTGCAGCATGCAATCAACTCGGAATGACCCACTATGGGTCTAATTCAGAGTTGATCGCAGCAGCAAATTTGTTAGGAGCTGGGAAAACCCATGTGCACTGCAGGTGTGACATATGTAACATGTGCAGAGAGAGTTAGATTTGGGTGGGGTGTGTTCAAACTGAAATCTAAATTGCAGTGTAAAAGTAAAGCAGCCAGTATTTACCCTGCACAGAAACAAAATAACCCACAAAAATCTAACTCTTTCTGCACATGTTATATCTAACCCCAACCCCCTCCAGTGCACATGGTTTTGCCCAACTGCTAACATATTTGCTGCTGCGATCAACTCTGAATTAGCCCCTATAACAGGCTGCAATGAAGATAAAAGTGATACAGCTGTCTGGCATGTGAGGCAAACCACCATTTGTCAGGTGATTTTTGTCATCATATTGATGATGGCGTTGCAAACAGTCAGGTTCTGTAGAATAAAATCTCTCAAACATTGAAATGTATGTAAGCCCTAATTATCTTCGAACAGCAGAGGCTGCTTTCCAAACCCAGTCATACATCAACTACTGGAACTCTCCATCTTGTCTGACCAGACTCTTCCCCCACACTGTTAGTCTTTCAAGAACACTTACAAAACCCACCTCTTCAAAATTGTCCTTCCTACAGTACCTTTACCTGCTGCCACTGCATATTTTACCTGCTACTAATCCCATGCCTGCTCTGGGTCCCATTAAGTCCCATTATCTCGGCATTGGCCTCTACTTATAGATTGTAAGCTCTCGAGTGTGGGATCCTCTCTACTATCTGTCTTACAGTACATCTGCACCTATTTTGCAACCCTGAATCTACTGTACTTGCTTTATTTTTTAAATCAAGTAATTTATTGGGGGGGTTTCATAAAAACAAAAACATAAACATACAATAAACACAAAGAAAACCCCTACCACCCTCAAAACCAGCACACACCCATAAAAACAGAATAAGATAATACTACAGTGCATCCGGAAAGTATTCACAGCGCTTCACTTTTTCCACATTTTGTTATGTTACAGCCTTATTCCAAAATGGAATAAATAATTTTTTTCCCTCAAAATTCTACACACAATACACCAGAATGAAAACGTGAAAAAAGTTTTTTTGTGTTTTTTGCAAATTTATTAAAAATAAAAAACTAAGAACTCACATGTACATAAGTATTTATAGCCTTTGCCATGAAGCTCAAAATTGAGCTCAGGTGCATTCTGTTTCCACTGATCATCCTTTAGATGTTCCTAGAGCTTAATTGGAGTCCACCTGTGGTAAATTCAGCTGATTGGGCATGATTTGGAAAGGCACACACATGTCTATACAAGGTCCCACACTTGACAGGGCATGTCTGAGCACAAACCAAGCATAAAGTCAAATGAATTGTCTCGAGGCACAAAGCTGGGGAAGGGTACAGAACAATGGGGGTAATTCCAAGTTGATCGCAGCAGGAATTTTGTTAGCAGTTGGGCAAAACCATGTGCACTGCAGGGGAGGCAGATATAACATGTGCAGAAAGAGTAAGATTTGGATGGGTTATTTTATTTCTGTGCAGGGTAAATACTGTCTGCTTTATTTTTACACTGCAAATTAGATTGCAGATTGAATACACCACACCCAAATCTAACTCTCTCTGCACATGTTAAATCTGCCTCCCCTGCAGTGCACATGGTTTTGCCCAACTGCTAACAAAATTCCTGCTGCGATCAACTTGGAATGACCCCCAATATCTGCTGCTTTGAAGGTCCCAATGAGCACAGTGGCCTCCATCATCTGTAAATGGAAGAAGTTTGAAACCACCAGGACTCTTCCTAGAGCTTGCCGGCCGTCTAAACTGAGCGATCAGGGGAGAAGGACCCTAGTCAGGGAGGTGACCAAGAAACCAATAGTCACTCTGTTAGAGCTCCAGCATTCCTCTGTGGAGAGAGGAGAACCTTCCAGGAGGACAACCATCTCTGCAGCAATCCACCAATCAGGCCTTTATAGTAAAGTGGCCAGACGGAAGGCACATGGCACATGGCAGCCCGCCTGGAATTTTCAAAATGCACCTGAAGGACTCTCAGACCATGAGAAACAAAATTCTCTGGTCTGATGAGACAAAGATTGAACTCTTTGTCATAAATGCCAGGTGTCATGTTTGGAGGAAAACAGGCACCACTCATCACCAGGCCAATACCATCCCTACAGTGAAGCATGGTGGTGGCAGCATCATGCTGTGGGGATGTTTTTCTGCGGAAGGAACTAGGAGACTAGTCAGGATAGAGGGAAAGATGAATGCAGCAATGTACAGAGACATCCTGGATGAAAAGCTGCTCCAGAGTGCTCTTGACCTCAGACTGGGGCGACGGTTCATCTTTCAGCAGGACAACGACCCTAAGCACACAGCCAAGATATCAAAGGAGTGGCATCAGGACAACTCTGTGAATGTCCTTGAGTGGTCCAGCCAGAGCCCAGACTTGAATCCGATTGAACATCTCTGGAGAGATCTGAAAATGGCTGTGCACCGATGCTTCCCATCCAACCTGATGGAGCTTGAGAGGTGCTGCAAAGAGGAATGGGCGAAACTGGCCAAAGATAGGTGTGCCAAGCTTGTGGCATCATATTCAAAATGACTTGATGCTGTAATTGCTGCCAAAGGTGCATCAACAAAGTATTGAGCAAAGGCTTATGTACATGTGATTTCTTAGTTTTTTTATTTTAGATAAATTTGCAAAAAAAGGGGGGGGTATTGTGTGCAGATTTGGAGTGAAAAAATAAAGCGCTGTGAATACTTTCTGGATGCACTGTACATTATGTGCTGTTGCTATAAAAGGCAAGGCAGAACACAGGCAACCAAAGACATACTGTAGGTAAAAGCACATGTCAATAATAAAATTGACATAGCATAAAACATTACAGATGCATGCACTGAATGTGAAGGGTATATGTCCCTGAGTGCCCAACATAAAACAGTAGAAATATCACAGATACCCCTCTCTAGGTGCCATCCCATTAACAGGTAGAGCCCCATCCCTTCCTTTAATACCAAACAGCAAAATGACAGCACTCAGTAAAAATCAAATTAAACTAACATGGTGGTGCAGGGTCCTGGAAATTGATACAGACACTCACTTTTGCAAAAGAAAAGAAAAAAAGACCAGCACTCACGTTTTGATGATGAAAAGAAAAAAAGGGGTTTATTCCTTACAGAAGAAACATCTGGACATGATCCTAGTACTACAGCCCGACGGCCGTTTCAACTCTCCGTGTTCCCAGAACCCCATATGTTTTTATATTGTACTGTACATGTGCTTGCAATAATGTTTAGTGTACATGAACAGTTCATGCCACACCACTTCATTCATTAAGCAACACCATTCAGCAAATGTAGAGCCTCTAGAGGCAAATCAGGTATGGGCAATACAAACTTTAGCCAAAACCAGGCCGTGCAGTATATATTATTGAGTTACATGATTAACCCACGTCCTGAAAAGATATAAAGTTTTGACAAATAAAGGTACAACCTACCTACCTCTCATTTTATCAACAGAGCCGTTAAGCCTTTCCTTAAATGGATGTACATACAGCAGAGCATTCCCAGAGGAGATGCCAATAGGAGCATTTTGTAGTAGAAAACTATAGACATAAGAGGACCCAGTACAAAATACTCATAGTTAAGGGAGTGAGATAAGTCCTATGTAAAATACAAAATTGAATCTGCTGGAACCACACAGCAGAAATGGCAGACAGGGTGCTACCTAGCATGACATACTACTCCTCATCCTCCAATGGGCAATGATCCTCCTCCCTCATACATTTAAGCTTCTCCAGCTTAGTATCCAGAGCATCAGTAAGTAAATATGAGTAAACCCTAGAAATTAACTTCTTGTCACCAGACATCCACACCATGACCTTAAAGGGATCAGGAGCAAACTAACACAAATGGGCAAGTTACCAGCATGCGTAACCAATAGATATCTCTCCCTGGGACAGCTACCATCAAAGTACAATTTGCAAGGGTGAAGGTCCCTTAGAGACACTGATTACCAGTAGCTTATGCAGATCTGGCAATCTCCATCCAAAATCCACCCTCTCAAATACACAAGCTGAGATAGTAGAACCAAATATTCAGAAGTTGATGTCAATCAAGCAAAATATTCTGAGGTGAATTTAAACAGGGGTGTTCTGAAAGACATACTGTACAGAAATTTAGGAAGGACCACCATTTTTACCAAACTGGCCCATTCCATAATAGTCAGAGGCGGATTGTTCCAAATACTTATCTTATATTTAAGGTGGTCTATTTGAGGCTGAACATTAAGCAGGACAAAATATGACATATTTAAGTACTCAAATATTTAAATCTAGCAGTCTACTCAAATTAAGTGCTTGAAGCCCCAGAAGGAGGGGAGGGGCCACTTCCAGAAAGAACACAAGGTTTATTCCAGGGCACCCCTGAGAAAACTCTAAAGGAGTCCACTAGAGAAAGAAGTGCAGTGGTGCCAATGCATCAGTCAGGAATAACAGCATGTCATCCGAATAAAGAGCTACCATATCCACCCGTTGCTGAATGTGGGTTCCGCATATAGTGGAATGGTTCCGAATAATACAAGTTAGAGGTTTAATAGAAAGGGTTAAAATACTCAGGTAAAGAGGACAGCCCAAACCTAAAGAGCTTAAAGGAAAGAGATATATTGCAATTAATGCAAACCCTCCCCAAGGGGCCCAATCAAAAAAAATTAAACAAAACCTTCCACAGAATCAACGGACCTGGTGGCATCCAAAGACACAACCACTGACTCATAATTTATAGAGCCAGTTAGCTGTAGAACCAAATATAATCTTCTAAAATTCTGAGAGGTGGACTTCCCTGAGATAAGGCATATATGACCAGAGTGGACCACCTCACCAATCACTCTGTTAATCCCAAGGGGAAGAAATTTGGCAAAGAGTTTAATGTCAGTGGAGAGGAGAGAAATTGGGTGATGGAAGTTAGGAACAAGAGGATCCTTTGGGATAATATCAATGATGGCCTCTGACAGAGAACCAGAGAGAGAACACAGTGCGCGGAGATAAAGTACCAGCCAATCGCCTCCTAACTGCCATGTCACAGGCTGGGTTTGCAAAATGACAGTTAGGAGGTGATTGGCTGGTACTTTATCTCTGTGTACTTTATTTCTCTCCAAGGTTTAGTAAATAGACCCCTAAGTCCGTTGTATTTTAAAGGACAGTGGAGCAAGTCAAGTGGAGGATGACATCCCTGTCTTTGAAATGAAAAACCTTCACTATGACAATGCGAGGAGGGGCACCAGGATGGAGAGCCCTAGTAGGGATACGGTGTGCCCTCTCCACTCCAATTGGGCAGTAAAGTCATCACGGCCAAAGTACTGTAGTAAATGAGCCACTTTTCCAGAAACACCTCTGAATGGGAACCTCCAGCCTTCTCAGGGAGACGGACAAAATGGACTTTCTGCATCACTCAATATCAGAGATTTCTTAAGGGGCAAGCCTCCATCTGAGAATTCAAATCAGAAGCCTCCCATCCACATGAGCAGTGGCTTCCTCCATTGTGGTTATACAAGTCTTGGCCTCCCCCAAACGCTTCTTTATTTTCTGTAAGAGCAGAGATAGCTCAATATAAACCTCAGAAAACGTGATCATCACAGTTTTCAAGGATTAGCCGGCCTCAGCTGTTGCATAGTGATTTCAGGCTCCAGAGTGGCAGCCACAGAAACAGGCAGGAAGGGAGGCTGGGAGGATTGAGGCTTAGGGGCCTAATTCAGACCTGATCGCTCACTAGGGTTTTTTTGCACTGCTGCGAACAGATAGTCGCCGCCCATAGGGGAGTGTATTTTCGCTTTGGAAGTGTGCAAACGCATGTGTAGCAGAGCTGTACGAACAGATCTTGTGCAGCCTCTGAGTAGCCCAGGACTTACTTAGCCACTGTGATCACTTCAGCCTGTCCAGGACCGGAATTGGCGTCAGACACCCGCCCTGTAAACGCTTGGACATGCCTGCGTTTTTCCAACCACTCCCAGAAAACAGTCAGTTGCCACTAGAGATGAGCGGGTTCGGTTTCTCTGAATCCGAACCCGCCCGAACTTCATGTTTTTTTTCACGGGTCCGAGCGACTCGGATCTTCCCGCCTTGCTCGGTTAACCCGAGCGCGCCCGAACGTCATCATGACGCTGTCGGATTCTCGCGAGGCTCGGATTCTATCGCGAGACTCGGATTCTATATAAGGAGCCGCGCGTCGCCGCCATTTTCACACGTGCATTGAGATTGATAGGGAGAGGACGTGGCTGGCGTCCTCTCCATTTAGATTAGGGTTGAGAGAGAGAGAGAGAGATTGACCTGAGGCTGTGATACTGTAGAAGAGAGTGCAGAGTTTAGTGACTGACGACCACAGTGACCACCAGACAGTGCAGTTGTTTGTTTTATTTAATATATCCGTTCTCTGCCTGAAAAAAACGATACACACAGTGACTCAGTCACATACCATATCTGTGTGCACTGCTCAGCCCAGTGTGCTGCATCAATGTATATATATATCTGACTGTGCTCAGCTCACACAGCTTATAATTGTGGGGGAGACTGGGGAGCACTGCAGTGCCAGTTATAGGTTATAGCAGGAGCCAGGAGTACATAATATTATATTAAAATTAAACAGTGCACACTTTTGCTGCAGGAGTGCCACTGCCAGTGTGACTAGTGACCAGTGACCTGACCACCAGTATATATAATATTAGTAGTATACTATCTCTTTATCAACCAGTCTATATTAGCAGCAGACACAGTACAGTGCGGTAGTTCACGGCTGTGGCTACCTCTGTGTCGGCACTCGGCAGCCCGTCCATAATTGTATATACCACCTAACCGTGGTTTTTTTTTCTTTCTTTATAGTCATACTAGTTACGAGTATACTATCTCTTTATCAACCAGTCTATATTAGCAGCAGACACAGTACAGTGCGGTAGTTCACGGCTGTGGCTACCTCTGTGTCGGCACTCGGCAGCCCGTCCATAATTGTATATACCACCTAACCGTGGTTTTTTTTTCTTTCTTTATACATACATACTAGTTACGAGTATACTATCTCTTTATCAACCAGTCTATATTAGCAGCAGACACAGTACAGTGCGGTAGTTCATGGCTGTGGCTACCTCTGTGTCGGCACTCGGCAGCCCGTCCATAATTGTATATACCACCTAACCGTGGTTTTTTTTTCTTTCTTTATACATACATACTAGTTACGAGTATACTATCTCTTTATCAACCAGTCTATATATTAGCAGCAGACACAGTACAGTGCGGTAGTTCACGGCTGTGGCTACCTCTGTGTCGGCACTCGGCAGCCCGTCCATAATTGTATATACCACCTAACCGTGGTTTTTTTTTCTTTCTTTATACATACATACTAGTTACGAGTATACTATCTCTTTATCAACCAGTCTATATTAGCCGCAGACACAGTACAGTGCGGTAGTTCACGGCTGTGGCTACCTCTGTGTCGGCACTCGGCAGCCCGTCCATAATTGTATATACCACCTAACCGTGTTTTTTTTTTCTTTCTTTATACATACATACTAGTTACGAGTATACTATCTCTTTATCAACCAGTCTATAAATTAGCAGCAGACACAGTACAGTGCGGTAGTTCACGGCTGTGGCTACCTCTGTGTCGGCACTCGGCAGCCCGTCCATAATTGTATATACCACCTAACCGTGTTTTTTTTTTTTTCTTTATACATACATACTAGTTACGAGTATACTATCTCTTTATCAACCAGTCTATATATTAGCAGCAGACACAGTACAGTGCGGTAGTTCACGGCTGTGGCTACCTCTGTGTCGGCACTCGGCAGCCCGTCCATAATTGTATATACCACCTAACCGTGGTTTTTTTTTCTTTCTTTATAGTCATACTAGTTACGAGTATACTATCTCTTTATCAACCAGTCTATATTAGCAGCAGACACAGTACAGTGCGGTAGTTCACGGCTGTGGCTACCTCTGTGTCGGCACTCGGCAGCCCGTCCATAATTGTATATACCACCTAACCGTGGTTTTTTTTTCTTTCTTTATACATACATACTAGTTACGAGTATACTATCTCTTTATCAACCAGTCTATATATTAGCAGCAGACACAGTACAGTGCGGTAGTTCACGGCTGTGGCTACCTCTGTGTCGGCACTCGGCAGCCCGTCCATAATTGTATATACCACCTAACCGTGGTTTTTTTTTCTTTCTTTATACATACATACTAGTTACGAGTATACTATCTCTTTATCAACCAGTCTATATATTAGCAGCAGACACAGTACAGTGCGGTAGTTCACGGCTGTGGCTACCTCTGTGTCGGCACTCGGCAGCCCGTCCATAATTGTATATACCACCTAACCGTGGTTTTTTTTTCTTTCTTTATAGTCATACTAGTTACGAGTATACTATCTCTTTATCAACCAGTCTATATTAGCAGCAGACACAGTACAGTGCGGTAGTTCACGGCTGTGGCTACCTCTGTGTCGGCACTCGGCAGCCCGTCCATAATTGTATATACCACCTAACCGTGGTTTTTTTTTCTTTCTTTATACATACATACTAGTTACGAGTATACTATCTCTTTATCAACCAGTCTATATATTAGCAGCAGACACAGTACAGTGCGGTAGTTCACGGCTGTGGCTACCTCTGTGTCGGCACTCGGCAGCCCGTCCATAATTGTATACTAGTATCCAATCCATCCATCTCCATTGTTTACCTGAGGTGCCTTTTAGTTGTGCCTATTAAAATATGGAGAACAAAAATGTTGAGGTTCCAAAATTAGGTAAAGATCAAGATCCACTTCCACCTCGTGCTGAAGCTGCTGCCACTAGTCATGGCCGAGACGATGAAATGCCAGCAACGTCGTCTGCCAAGGCCGATGCCCAATGTCATAGTACAGAGCATGTCAAATCCAAAACACCAAATATCAGTAAAAAAAGGACTCCAAAACCTAAAATAAAATTGTCGGAGGAGAAGCGTAAACTTGCCAATATGCCATTTACCACACGGAGTGGCAAGGAACGGCTGAGGCCCTGGCCTATGTTCATGGCTAGTGGTTCAGCTTCACATGAGGATGGAAGCACTCAGCCTCTCGCTAGAAAAATGAAAAGACTAAAGCTGGCAAAAGCAGTAGCACCGCAAAGAACTGTGCGTTCTTCGAAATCCCAAATCCACAAGGAGAGTCCGACTCCAATTGTGTCGGTTGCGATGCCTGACCTTCCCAACACTGGACGTGAAGAGCATGCGCCTTCCACCATTTGCACGCCCCCTGCAAGTGATGGAAGGAGCACCCGCAGTCCAGTTCCTGATAGTCAGATTGAAGATGTCAGTGTTGAAGTACACCAGGATGAGGAGGATATGGGTGTTGCTGGCGCTGGGGAGGAAATTGACCAGGAGGATTCTGATGGTGAGGTGGTTTGTTTAAGTCAGGCACCCGGGGAGACACCTGTTGTCCGTGGTAGGAATATGGCCGTTGACATGCCTGGTGAAAATACCAAAAAAATCAGCTCTTCGGTGTGGAAGTATTTCACCAGAAATGCGGACAACAGGTGTCAAGCCGTGTGTTCCCTTTGTCAAGCTGTAATAAGTAGGGGTAAGGACGTTAACCACCTCGGAACATCCTCCCTTATACGTCACCTGCAGCGCATTCATAATAAGTCAGTGACAAGTTCAAAAACTTTGGGTGACAGCGGAAGCAGTCCACTGACCAGTAAATCCCTTCCTCTTGTAACCAAGCTCACGCAAACCACCCCACCAACTCCCTCAGTGTCAATTTCCTCCTTCCCCAGGAATGCCAATAGTCCTGCAGGCAATGTCACTGGCAATTCTGACGAGTCCTCTCCTGCCTGGGATTTCTCCGATGCATCCTTGCGTGTAACGCCTACTGCTGCTGGCGCTGCTGTTGTTGCTGCTGGGAGTCGATGGTCATCCCAGAGGGGAAGTCGTAAGCCCACTTGTACTACTTCCAGTAAGCAATTGACTGTTCAACAGTCCTTTGCGAGGAAGATGAAATATCACAGCAGTCATCCTGCTGCAAAGCGGATAACTGAGGCCTTGACAACTATGTTGGTGTTAGACGTGCGTCCGGTATCCGCCGTTAGTTCACAGGGAACTAGACAATTTATTGAGGCAGTGTGCCCCCGTTACCAAATACCATCTAGGTTCCACTTCTCTAGGCAGGCGATACCGAGAATGTACACGGACGTCAGAAAAAGACTCACCAGTGTCCTAAAAAATGCAGTTGTACCCAATGTCCACTTAACCACGGACATGTGGACAAGTGGAGCAGGGCAGGGTCAGGACTATATGACTGTGACAGCCCACTGGGTAGATGTATGGACTCCCGCCGCAAGAACAGCAGCGGCGGCACCAGTAGCAGCATCTCGCAAACGCCAACTCTTTCCTAGGCAGGCTACGCTTTGTATCACCGCTTTCCAGAATACGCACACAGCTGAAAACCTCTTACGGCAACTGAGGAAGATCATCGCGGAATGGCTTACCCCAATTGGACTCTCCTGTGGATTTGTGGCATCGGACAACGCCAGCAATATTGTGTGTGCATTAAATATGGGCAAATTCCAGCACGTCCCATGTTTTGCACATACCTTGAATTTGGTGGTGCAGAATTTTTAAAAAAACGACAGGGGCGTGCAAGAGATGCTGTCGGTGGCCAGAAGAATTGCGGGACACTTTCGGCGTACAGGCACCACGTACAGAAGACTGGAGCACCACCAAAAACTACTGAACCTGCCCTGCCATCATCTGAAGCAAGAAGTGGTAACGAGGTGGAATTCAACCCTCTATATGCTTCAGAGGTTGGAGGAGCAGCAAAAGGCCATTCAAGCCTATACAATTGAGCACGATATAGTAGGTGGAATGCACCTGTCTCAAGCGCAGTGGAGAATGATTTCAACGTTGTGCAAGGTTCTGATGCCCTTTGAACTTGCCACACGTGAAGTCAGTTCAGACACTGCCAGCCTGAGTCAGGTCATTCCCCTCATCAGGCTTTTGCAGAAGAAGCTGGAGACATTGAAGGAGGAGCTAACACGGAGCGATTCCGCTAGGCATGTGGGACTTGTGGATGGAGCCCTTAATTCGCTTAACAAGGATTCACGGGTGGTCAATCTGTTGAAATCAGAGCACTACATTTTGGCCACCGTGCTCGATCCTAGATTTAAAGCCTACCTTGGATCTCTCTTTCCGGCAGACACAAGTCTGCTGGGGTTGAAAGACCTGCTGGTGACAAAATTGTCAAGTCAAGCGGAACGCGACCTGTCAACATCTCCTCCTTCACATTCTCCCGCAACTGGGGGTGCGAGGAAAAGGCTCAGAATTCCGAGCCCACCCGCTGGCGGTGATGCAGGGCAGTCTGGAGCGACTGCTGATGCTGACATCTGGTCCGGACTGAAGGACCTGACAACGATTACGGACATGTCGTCTACTGTCACTGCATATGATTCTCTCAACATTGATAGAATGGTGGAGGATTATATGAGTGACCGCATCCAAGTAGGCACGTCACACAGTCCGTACTTATACTGGCAGGAAAAAGAGGCAATTTGGAGGCCCTTGCACAAACTGGCTTTATTCTACCTAAGTTGCCCTCCCACAAGTGTGTACTCCGAAAGAGTGTTTAGTGCCGCCGCTCACCTTGTCAGCAATCGGCGTACGAGGTTACATCCAGAAAATGTGGAGAAGATGATGTTCATTAAAATGAATTATAATCAATTCCTCCGCGGAGACATTGACCAGCAGCAATTGCCTCCACAAAGTACACAGGGAGCTGAGATGGTGGATTCCAGTGGGGACGAATTGATAATCTGTGAGGAGGGGGATGTACACTGTGATATATCGGAGGGTGATGATGAGGTGGACATCTTGCCTCTGTAGAGCCAGTTTGTGCAAGGAGAGATTAATTGCTTCTTTTTTGGGGGGGGTCCAAACCAACCCGTCATATCAGTCACAGTCGTGTGGCAGACCCTGTCACTGAAATGATGGGTTGGTTAAAGTGTGCATGTCCTGTTTTGTTTATACAACATAAGGGTGGGTGGGAGGGCCCAAGGACAATTCCATCTTGCACCTCTTTTTTCTTTTCTTTTTCTTTGCGTCATGTGCTGTTTGGGGAGGGTTTTTTGGAAGGGACATCCTGCGTGACACTGCAGTGCCACTCCTAGATGGGCCCGGTGTTTGTGTCGGCCACTAGGGTCGCTTATCTTACTCACACAGCTACCTCATTGCGCCTCTTTTTTTCTTTGCGTCATGTGCTGTTTGGGGAGGGTTTTTTGGAAGGGACATCCTGCGTGACACTGCAGTGACACTCCTAGATGGGCCCGGTGTTTGTGTCGGCCACTAGGGTCGCTTATCTTACTCACACAGCTACCTCATTGCCCTTCTTTTTTTCTTTGCGTCATGTGCTGTTTGGGGAGGGTTTTTTGGAAGGGACATCCTGCGTGACACTGCAGTGCCACTCCTAGATGGGCCCGGTGTTTGTGTCGGCCACTAGGGTCGCTAATCTTACTCACACAGCTACCTCATTGCGCCTCTTTTTTTCTTTGCGTCATGTGCTGTTTGGGGAGGGTTTTTTGGAAGGGACATCCTGCGTGACACTGCAGTGCCACTCCTAGATGGGCCCGGTGTTTGTGTCGGCCACTAGGGTCGCTTATCTTACTCACACAGCGACCTCGGTGCAAATTTTAGGACTAAAAATAATATTGTGAGGTGTGAGGTATTCAGAATAGACTGAAAATGAGTGGAAATTATGGTTTTTGAGGTTAATAATACTTTGGGATCAAAATGACCGCCAAATTCTATGATTTAAGCTGTTTTTTAGGTTTTTTGGAAAAAAACACCCGAATCCAAAACACACCCGAATCCGACAAAAAAAATTCGGTGAGGTTTTGCCAAAACGCGGTCGAACCCAAAACACGGCCGCGGAACCGAACCCAAAACCAAAACACAAAACCCGAAAAATTTCCGGCGCTCATCTCTAGTTGCCACCCACAAATGGCGTCTTCCTGTCAATCTCCTTGCGATCGCCCATGCAAATGGATTCTTTGCACAAACCCATCGCTGAGCGGCGACCCGCTTCGTACCTGTGCAACGTGCCTGCATATTGCGGTGCATACACATGTGTAGTTCTGATCTGATTTCAGCGCTGCAAAAAATGCTAGCGAGCGATCAAGTCTGAATTGCCCCCTCGGAAATTAAGAACTGGAATCTGCAGTACCACCAGTCCCAGAGAGGGAGAACCTCTCTAGATGCACTACAGCCGACTACTTACTGGGAATGTTGTTTTCCCATATTGCACAGAACCCAAATGAAACAGCAAACTCATGGGTTCAGATCCCAGAGCAAGTTGGGGATGGGTTTATAAGAGGCAGAAGTAGCACATAAGAAATGCACACAGCACCTTTGTATTTTAAACTAATTTTATTTAACTATACCTTCAAGAATATAGGCCGTGGTTAAAATCAAGCAGTTTCTGAAATGAAATTTAATTACATAGAAGCAATGTTGAACTGGCCCAGAGGGATACAGCGGAAACCCCCGGTAGGCCCCACTGCCTGGGGCCCCTCCACCTCCTCTAGGAATCAGGTTCCAGCCTGTGCACTTGAATTATACATTATACAAATGTTACATAATACTGCACAGGACTAAGTTGTATTTTCTACAGTGCATTGCTGTTATTAATATGGTATATTATCATGCATGCATTAGCAGTATTTGCTATTTATATTTATCAAGGGGCCCAGACCATGCACTCTATAATTATTTATTATTAACAGTTTCTTATATAGTGCAGCAAATTCCGATGTGCTAATGGTTAGAAAAGCCTCTGTGGTGGCTGGCCACACCCCTAAACATGGGCCCTTACCACTGAATTCCCCCGGTGGGCCCGTCATGCCCCAGTCTAACACTGAATAGAAGTGTAGCAATTAGAGATGAGCGGGTTCGGTTCCCTGAGAACCGAACCCCCCCGAACTTCACGCTCCGGATCCGAGTCTGGCTCGGGACTTCCCACCAGACTCAGAAACCAGAACGAGGCAAAATGTCATCATCCCGCTGTTGGATTCTCGCAGGATTTGGATCCCATGTAAACAGCTGCGCTTCACCGCCATTTTCACTCTGTCTCTCTGTGGGTGGTGGCGTTGGGTGGGGTTAATGTGTGCTCTGTAGGGGTGCTGCTGCAGTCACTGTGGTGTACCTGTGCTGTGTTAGCGGTGCTGTCCTGGCTGTCACTGGTGTTTCATGTGCTGCAGCTGTACATGGGTGTTGCTCTCCTGGCTATCACTGTGTTGTACAGGGTGCAGAGGCACTGTAAAATATAGGGGTGCTGATGTCTTAATAACATTACACTGGCCCTGTCTGCTATAAAAATATGGGTGCAGTTGTTAAATATTAAAAGCACACTGCTCCTGTATGCTGTCAAATATTGGGGTGCTGATGTCTTAATAACATTACACTAGCCCTGTCTGCTATAAAAATTCCGGGGTGCAGTTCCTACAAATTAAAAGCACACTGCTCCTGTATGCTGTTAAATATAGGGGTGCTGATGTCTTAATAACATTACACTGGCCCTGCCTGCTATAAAAATCCAGGGGTGCAGTTCTTACAAATTTAAAGCACACTGCTCCTGTATGCGGTTATATATAGGGGTGCTGATGTCTTTATAACATTACACTGGCCCTGTCTCCTATAAAAATTCAGGGGTGCAGTTCTTACAAATTTAAAGCACACTCCTCCTGCATGCTGTCAAATATAGGGGTGCTTATGTCCTAATAACATTACACTGGCCCTGTCTGCTATAAAAATTCAGGGGTGCAGTTGTTAAAAATTAAAAGCACACTGCTGTATGCTGTAAAATATAGGGGTGCTGCTGTTAAAATAACATTACACTGGCCCTGTATGCTATAAAAATTCAGGGGTGCAGTGAAAATCAATGTACACAGGCCCTGTCTTGTATGCTGTAATAATTCTAGGGTGGAGTGAAAATCAATGTACACTGGCCCTGTCTTGTATGCTGTAATACTTTAAGGGTGGAGTGAAAATCAATGTACACTGGCCCTGTCTTGTATGTTGTAATAATTCTAGGGTGCAGTGAAAATCAGTGTACACTGGCCCTGTCTTGTATGCTGTAAAATTACAGGGGTGTTGTGAAAACACAGGGGTGCTGGCACTGTCTGCGGTTGCAATGTCTAGGCCTGACCTTCACAACACTGTATGGGAAGAGGAGGCTCCTACCACCATTAGCACGTGCCCTGCAAGTGCTGGGAGGAGCACCACCAGTTCAGTTGCTGATATTGAGTTTGAGGATGTCACTGTAGAAATAAACCAGGTTGAGGAGGATATGGGTGTAACTGGTGCTGCGGAGGAAGTTGACGATGAGGATTCTGATGGTGATGTGGTTTGTTTGAATAAGGCATCAGTGGAGACAGTTGTTGTCCGTGGGATGAATAAGCCCATTGTGATGCCTGGGCAAAATACCAAAAAAGCCACCTCTTCGGTGTGGAATTATTTCTCCACAAATCCGGACAACAGGTGTCAAGTCGTGTGTTGCCTTTGTCAATCCGTAATCAGTAGGGGTAAGGACGTAAACCACCTAGGAACATCCTCCCTTATATGTCATCTACAGCGCATTCATCAGAAGTCATTGTAAAATGACAATTAAATTCAATTAAATTAAAGTGAAGTACATTGTCAAGTATGTGCTTTTTGGGGCCTAGTTTTTAAAACTGCCTTCCTGTCTGACATTGCAGTTCCACTCCCAGATGGGCCAGGTGTTTGTGCTGCCCACTTGTATCGCTTAGCTTAATCATTCAGCGACCTCAGTGCACCTCTTTTTTTTCTTTGCATTATGTGCTCTTTGGGGCCTAGTTTTTAAAAGTGCCATCCTGTCTGACACTGCAGTGCCACTCCTAGATGGGCCTGGCGTTTGTGCTGCCAACTTGTGTAGCTTAGCTTATTCATCCAGCGACCTCGGTGCACCTCTTTTTTTCTTTGCATTATGTGCTCTTTTGGGCCTAGTTTTTAAAACTGCCATCCTGTCTGACACTGCAATGCCACTCCTAGATGGGCCAGGTGTTTGTGCCCCCCAGTTGTGTCGCTTAGCTTAGTCATCCAGCTACCTCGTTGCACCTCTTTTTTTTCCTTTGCATTATGTGCTCTTTGGGGCCTAGTTTTTAAAAGTGCCATCCTGTCTGACACTGCAGTGCCACTACTAGATAGGCCAGATGTTTGTGCCGCCCACTTATGTCGCTTTGCTTAGTCATCCAGCTACCTCAATATTGTGAGGTGTTAGGTGTTCAGAATAATAATACCATAGGATCAAAATTACCACCAAATTCTGTGATTTTAGCTGTTTTTGTGTTTGTTTGTTTTTCAAAAATCATCCAGATCCAAACCCAAAACCAAAACCCGAAAGGGTGGTTTTGGCAAAACCAATCCAGATCCAAAACATGAGCGGGGATCCAGATGCAAAACCAAAACACAAAACTTGAAAAGTGGCCGCCGCACATCTCTAGTAGCAATCTGTCACATAGACATTGTACAGGTTAATTCTTGAAAAGTTTTTTTCAATCCACATAGAATACCTTTTGAACAGGACTGGGCTGTAATTACTTTAATAGTGGTATTTGTGAATCAGTTTTGTTTTTAATAAATGGAGTCTCAGTTACCCAATTATAATGTGATTTATTTGTGCAATGTTGCAGAAATGCTTTATACAACATTTAAAGCAGAGAACAAGTATCACTATATCTGACATTTACAAATATTCTCATTATAATAACAATAAAATTGGGACCAATATTTTAAGATGAATGTTGCAGAAAAGCCTAATGATTATTAATTTCTAAAAATGGTTTTAAAATAGTTTTCATATATATACTTTGGGAATAGTTTTAGATGTAAGATTTATGAGATTTGTGAAAAGTTAGGTACAAATTGAACTATGGGAAAATCATATAAAACTAGGGATGAGCAGACTCAGTTCTCAGAGAACCGAGACCGCCCAAAGTTACCCAATCCGAGTGGAACCAGGCCGGGATTCAGATCTCCCAACCTGCCTTGGATCTGAAAACAAGTCAAAATGCCATCTTCCCGGTGTCGGATCTCGTAGGTTTGGATTTGTGCGCCAATTTCAAAATCCCATTGAATTCAGTTGGGCGATTGGCTGATAGAGCTATTCTCACTGCCAAAGGATCCCTGCATTCTCATCCACCCAGGGGCTGCTGCTGTTGTACTGCAGCTACACACAAGCCAGGCATGGCAGGCACTGAGAATACTATAGGGCAAATGTACTATAGCGACATGGATTGGGCCACAATAGCTCTTCCTGCTTCGCCTCTTTACCAAGGCCGAAGCAGGAAGCAAAAGTGCCTAGATATATTACCATCTCTGCTGGAGATGCCTGTCAGCAGGGCCTGATCGACCAATGGAGCACTGGGGGAGGGGGGAGGAGCGCTTTGCCCGTCGCCCGCAGACTCACCCCAAAAATTCTTGCCCAGGGCTGGTTCTGTTCCCAGAGGAGCACTGCGGGTGCATCATCACGTGCGTCATGACGTCATGCACCGTACCCACCCGCGCTCCCAGAGCCGTTGCAGACACCGAGAGGGGAGGCCAGGGAGTGACAGCATATGCTGACTCGCCCAGCTCCAGCCAGGCCAGCACCAAGCGGGGAGGCCGAGGAGTGACAGCGTCTACTGATGCGCTCAGCCCCAGCAAGCCCCAGCACAGTGCACTGCAGACACCAGCCAGTAAGACCGACCGGAGTCGGTCCCAGACCCAGTGCCACTACTTTTTTATAGACTGGCCAATGGTAAGCTCCAAGAAATTATTGCCCAGCTTTAATACTATTTGTAATTATGGAATGAGATGTCTACGTTTATAGTAGGGATTAATAATTTGAAATGAATGAAAAATATAAAATATAGATTTGTTTATATTTATAATAAATAATATTATATTATACAAAATAGGCTGAATACTTGGCTATCTCAACCTGTATTTGGCCAACTGCTAAAATATGAATTAGCTGAATTGATATTCAGATTAAACTGCTCGTGACAATCGTGATGTTGTGCTGCTGAACCATAATTAAATCTACTGTAAACAAGTTATATGAATTTGGACATTACAGGCAATTGTCAGCAAAAAAATTGGATGTAAGTGAAAAAATTGTCTATAAGCGAAAAAATTGGTGGTGGGGGAGAGGAAGGGGGGGGGCACTTCTGTATTAGCCTAGGGCGGCTGGAACCCTTAATCAGGCCCTGTCTGTCAGACCCCCCACAACCCATCAGCATAGTGCCTAGTGTTTTACCCACAGCCGACTCCAATGGGCATGTACGAGATCTGTCAAGTCTCGCAAGATCTCGAGTGCAGCCCGGAGCCAGTAGCTGCCGCAGCAAGGGACAAAGGTGTCTCTGCTGTGTTGAATTGGCAACAACAACTGCAGCTGTCAAAATCAATAGCTGCAGATATCATAATGGTCAGTTTGCAAGATGAAGGGAATACCACCTAGGTGGTTACCTGGCGCTAGATGAGGGGGTTCACCACAGCTGCTGCACAAAAAAGGGTTGGTCAGACCCAAGGATATATACACAAGAAAACAACAAGGTAGCGCTAATGGTCATAAATGAGAATAGAAGGTCATAAAAACAACACAATTTAATTAAAAGGAGCAAAAGTTAATATACAACATATTGTGCACTGGATAAAAAGAATAATTTCCTGTAAATGTAGAAGAGCGTAACTCCCACTAGGTATACTGGTATTAGATGTAGGAAGATTCAAAAAACCTGTTCCATTATGATTAGTCCCAAAGCAGTTCCATAGGAGGGTATTACAACACAGTTCGAAGAAATATATTTACCACCGATATTGGCAAGGTATTTAAGCGAAAACAGCGTCCGCAAAGGCAGTTCCTTGTTAGGTGGCAGCTTGTGTTGGTTGTCAGTTAAGACAGTCCTCCATCCAATGGGTTCTTTGCTTGGTAGCAGAGTGGGACTTGGTTCAGGTGACAGTCTTCCAATCGCTCAGTGGGAGTGAACAAACAGCAGCGGGTCTCACCGACGCGTTTCGTTGCGAGACAAGACACAGGGGAGAGGCAGCTATGGGGAGATGCAGGGGGAGCAGCCAGTGGTATACACAGGGGGGGAAGGCAGCCATGAGGAGACACAGGGGGGTGGGAGGTAGTCATGCAGAGACATAGGGGGGGCAGTCATGGGGAGATACAAGGGGGAGGCAGCCATGGGGAGACACAGGAAGTGGAAGCAGCCATGGGGAGACAAGATACAGGGGGTGGGAGGCAGCCACGGGGAGACACGGTTGAGGCAGCCATGCGGTGACAAGACACGGGGGAGGCAGCAATAGGGAGATGCAGAGGGGAGGCAGCCGTGGAGAGACACAGGGGGGGAGGCAGCCATGGGGAGACACAGGGGGGGAAGCTAGCCATGGGGAGACAAGATACAGGAGTTGGGAGGCAACCATGCGTGGACATGGGGAGGGGGCATCCATGAGGGGGACAGCCATGGGGAGACACATGGGGGTAGGAAGCCATGGGGAGACACAGGAATGGGAGGCAACCATGGGAAGACAAGATACAGGGGGGGGCAGCCACGGAGAGACACGGGGGAGGCAGCAATGGGGTGACACAGTGGGGGGAGGCAGCCACAGAGAGACACAGGGAAGAGACACAGAGTGAGGGGGAAGCTGAGACACAGTGTGAGGGGGAGGCTGAGAGTGACACAGTGACACTGGGAGAGACACGGTGAGGTGAGATAGTCAGAGGGTGAGGGATAGGCAGAGAGATGAGGCTGGAGTGACAGGGGGTAGGTGGCTTGATAGACACAGGGGTCAGGAGGCTGGGTAGACACTGGGGGCAGGAGGCTGGAAAGACGAGGCTAGAGTGATGGGGCATGAGGTTGGAAAGACAGAAGGGAGGAGTAATGGGGCAGGAGGCAGGAAAGACAGGCCAGGATGCTTTAGGTGACATGGGGTAAGAGGTGGTGATATAGGGGGCATAAGTATGTTTGAACATCTGTTGTATCAGCATGACATTGGTTATATTCCTACACAACAGGCATCTTCCAGACCATGTGATTTTACATGAATAATACATATTGACTAAAGACACTGTCTGACCAAGAAGGATCAATTTCTTCAGAGGTTCCCCGTTGCAGAGAAACCACCATATAGGTAAGGTGTATCTTTATTTAGTACACACAAAGCTGTGGATTTTGTTAGTGGAATTACTTTACTGGGTTGGCATATCTATCCCTCCATGACCCAGTTCAATACTGCCCCTAATATTTATATTTGTTCCCCTTTAATTTAACCCCACATGTACCCTTGGGAGGGCGCCATAGCATGCATGTGCTGCGGGCTCCATGGCTACACACTACACCTCTGATTGTCAATAGGTGGAGGTAGCGAAAGGTAAGCGGTGGGACACTTTTATACATAAATTTAATTTTTTACACATATTAAGTTCTCTTTATTTTTTTATACTTGCCAGCAATTCAACATAGCATTCTCATCTCTCTGTCTCCCCCCTCGCTCTGCTTCTTTCTCTGCTCTCTTTATCTCTCTCTCCTCTCCAACTTTATCTCTCTCCCCTCCCTCCGCCATTCTCACATTCTCTTTCTCTCTGTCTCTCTCCTCTCCGTCCTCTATATTCTGTCCTGCTCACAGGGATGGTTTTAGACCTTGTGGCGCTCAGGGCTAAAGCTTCCTCTCTCCCATAACGCCGCACAGCCGCACACTGCCTGAGCCACAAGCCAGAGCTCAGGAGTGAGCTCTGGCTGCAGCAGAGGGGAAGGTGCCGGCTATAGCGGGTGCCCTCACATCCCACGGCACCTGCTGCAGCCGGGGTGTGGGATGCGGGTGCAGGTGGACAGCGGGTGGCTGCAGGGTGACTGCGGCCGTGCCCTCAGGCCTGATCGCCCCGCCCTGCCGCTTGCCCGCACCTAGAACGGCTCCTGCTTGCTCATTCACTGTCTCTCAATCTGTGTGCCCTGTCCTTCTACACCTGCCCTATAAATTGTGTTATCACAAGCAAGACCTTCTTCCCTCATGTGCTTTTCCCTTCACCTCCTTCCCACTGTCAATAGCACTGAGCTTTTTGGTTCAGCCGGCATTGCTTTAGTCCTACCTCCCAACACTTGGAGTGGAGCAGGTGGGTATTCTTGGCGCGCTGCGGCCGTAAGGGGGCATTCTCTATATAAAGGGAGCGTGGCTTTATGGGAGTGCCACAATCATGAGCCACCCCCCCCCCCCCATTTTCCGCCAGTGAGGGGGCATGTCCAGCGCTCTGTGAGCTACTGGCATGCCCCCAAACCTTCAATCTACCGGGAAGAGACTTCTATTCACCATTACACTGCTGCTCTGCTAGTGACTACAAGAGCCTCCCAACTGCCCCACCATCAACCCCCCCCCCCCACCACCACCGTGAATAGATGTCTATTTACCACTGTACCGCTGCTCTGCTAGTGACTACAGGAGCCTCCCAACTGCCCCACCATCAACCCCCCCCCCACCACCACCGTGAATAGATGTCTATTTACCACTGTACCGCTGCTCTGCTAGTGACTACAGGAGCCTCCCAACTGCCCCACCACCAACTCCCCACCACCACCACCGTGAATAGATGTCTATTCACCGCTACACCGCTGCTCTGCTAGTGACTACAGGAGCCTCCCAGCTGCCCCCCCCCCCCATCCCACTGCGGGACAGTGTGGCCCACGGGTGGGACAGCAGGACAGTCCCAAAAAACGGGACTATCCCACGAAAAATCGGGAGAGTTTTGAGGTATGCTTTTGTGGTTTTTATGTACTGTATATGCAGCAATGGATATATAACACGTATCCCATGTTCTGAACTACTGCTATTTATTTTTAATTTGCTTATATTGTTTCTACTTGTGTACTTTTTAAGGGTAACCAGAAAAAAACTCACACTTAAAAAAGTTTACAGGGAAATTGCACTATGACAGTGGAGGTGATTCAGACCTGATCGTAGATGTGCTAAATTTAGCACATCTATGATCAGCTTCCCTGACATGTGGGGGGGGCGCCCGGCACAGGGCTAGTCCGCCCCACATGTCAGGCCCTACCCCGTTGCACAAGTACAAAAGCATCGCCGCTGTGCGATGCTTTTGTACTTGAAGAGTAGCTCCCCACCAGCGCGGCTCCTGTGCGCTAGCAGGGAGCTACTCATCACTGTGAGGGTTGCAGCGGCTATGTGTGACGTCACGCAGCTGCCGTGGTCCACCCCCCCGCACGGTCCGGCCATGCCTGTGTTGACTGTACTGCACCCCTAAAATGGCGGCTAAACGCTGCTGGCCCGCACCCTCCCGCCTCTGCTGTCAATCAGGCAGAGGCAATCGCAGGGCTAAGACAGGCATCGAAGATGCACAGTAGTTATCAGGTCTGAATTAGCCCCAGTCTTTTTCCATGTGCAATTTTGCTGTGGGCTTCGTTCGTGTGCAATCTTTTCTGGTTACAGTTTGTGATATAAGATAAACCTTTTGTTTTCTGACATTTGTAACAATAGTGTTTATTCCGTGTGGGTATTTTTCATAGAACCCTTTTTAAGGCCCCTTGTGACACCATATAAATAATACTATATTATTATTATTATTATAATTATTATAATAATAATAATAATAATAATAATAATAATAAATGCTTCTAGTGAATTAACGGTCTGCACACTGGTTGAGTCTGCAAAATGTATATCTGTGACAGGTGCTCTTTAAAATATAATTTTAACCCTCGCTGAAACTTTATCAGAAGTGAGTCTGTTATCGGCACATGGAAGTGCTGACTTGTAGGTGAGCAGAGACACATACAGTAGATGTCATATTCCATGCAAAGAAAGACAGAAGTGCTGCCACTTCCTCCGCCCTCATATCAGAGGAAGCATGTTGGTGGGGTGTCATAAAACTACAGGCAAAAGTATTTTACTTAAAATAATTACATTGAACCCATAGAAGTTGCTTTCAAGTGACAGCTGCATTTTATATGTAATATAAGATACCCCATCTCACTGGAGATCATATGACCACATTTATTTACCTTACTCTTCTGCAGTTCAAATAATTAAGACATTGGTAATATAATTAGTTGCTTGCTGTAATTTAAAAGTCATGGCTAATCTGAGATGAGCAATGCACAATACCTTTCCTTTGTGATGTTTTAGCAGCAAATTAATTTCTCCACAAAGAAGAAAGAATCCATCTTTCTACCTGATCAATATGGCTGTGTTTCCGTTCAGTTCGTTCATTACCCTCCTCGCTCATTTAATCTCACTTAATATCACTTCCTCATTCATACTCTAAGAATCATTAAACTGCTGTATAGGGATTAAACTACTGCTGCAATAATGAGCTGATGGGTGTAATCTGCCTTATGCACAGAGTCTCTGGGGGACTTTTAGTATCCCAGAACCCTCGTCATCATTTCTGATATCACAAATACCCAGCGGGATATTGCATGGAATTGTTTTTACTGACTCGTTAATGAATTTATTCTTGTTATAAAAGAAACCCCTTAAATGCTATTCTTAGTGCTATAAATGAGCAACATTTTCATAATGTCCTCACTGCCCTGGGAATTAGCCAGTTATTACTCTCATTTGTAATATTGTCAACATACCTGAAGCCATATGGGACTTTCTCTGAAAACTGCGTATTGTTGTCTCATAATGTGTTTCGGTTACTGATGATGGTGATTGATTGTTTTGGTACTGCAGCTAATTTGTGTTGTGGCTATTGATCCCTTTGCCATATCCGCCACTGTCCTGCTTATATTTCCAGGAGACAATTGAGTTGGGTGCCGCCGGGCACCTGTCCTGAAGGGGACACCACTCCTCAGGGATGCCACCACTAATAGTGGGGGACTGGAGTCCTGGCAGGAAGCAGCCACTGGCGAACACCTCCATCGTGGCTTTTGTTATTTCCGAAGGAGATCAGCAGCAAAACTGCTACTGTCTCCATCGGGTTTAATAGAGCCAGCGGGCACTAGTACAGTCTGCAGCTCTAACAGCAGGTTGCCATGTGCGACTCCGGTGCGCAATAATAAGTGTCGTGCCCAGCCTGGCAACGGCACCCAGGCCAGATCAACCGCCCCTGACAGCAGGAAGGAACTTCTGGAGTTTGGAGGAACTCTATGAGGTACCTCAGGTACTGTAACCCGGTGAGACCCACTGGGAGGACACCTCACCGGTGGTGGTTGGTAGGAGGGCCAGCACTTCTTCCCCTCTACTACTCACTGCCCCCCCCCCCCCCTTGGGAGTTGCAGTGTGTATGTGTTGCTGAATGTGTGTGTATGGCGCACAGGCTGGGTGTTGGGGTGTGTGTGTGTGTGTGTGGGGGGGGGGACAGGCTGGGTGGTGATAATGTGTGTGTGCAGGGGTACAGGGGAAACCACCGGTGGGCAACACTGCCTGAGGGCCCACTCCTTCCTCTAGAGATCAGGTTCCAGACTGTGCACTTGTATTATACATGGTAGATATGTTGCATTACACTGCAGAAGATAATTGTGTATTTCAATCCTCTGTGGAGGCTGGCCACACCCCCTTTGTAGGCTGGCTACACTCCTAAGTATGGGCCCCCATCACTGCATTCCCCCGGTGGGCCCTGCATGCCCCAGTCCGACAGTGTGTGTGTGTGTGTGTGTGTGTGTGTGTGTGTGTGTGTGTGTGTGTGTGGCACAGGCTGGGTGTTGCTGTGTGGGTGTGTTGGACACAGGCTGGATGTTGCTGTTTGTGTGGGGGTAGAGGGCACAAGCTTGGGTGTCACCGTGTGTGTGTTTAAAGCACAGGCTGCTTGTTATTATGTGTATGTGTGTTTGTCTATCTGTCTATCTAGGGGGAAGGGGGTGCACCAACATTTATACTGCCTCCGGGCAACTGAGACAAACTTACGCCACTGGTGGCTGCCATATAGTCAACTTCACTATGTTGGCTAATCCATGTGATGGTGGTTGTCTAACAGGTAGATGTAGGCGTTCCCTGGCCAATAAAAGTGTCTGTTTATTTATAAAACTGTTCAATGGCTGTATTGGAAAAATGGTGCCTGCTGGAGATCTTCCACTACCACTCTGCGCACATCATCAGCACTGAGGATTCTGCATCGGTCCCTGAGCCAACATCTACTCTAATATTATATTCTACTTATGTGGTTAAACTGCTTCTTATTATCATAAGATTCAGTAACAGAATGGTGGCAAGAAACAATAAGCATGCTGCTCATACCAGAATTAAATAATGGGAATATTGTCTTTGATCAGGAAGTTGTACCTCCTCCATCATCATCATCATCATCATCATCACACTTTCATTGACTTTGCATTTTTCTAGTACTTTTTTTTATAAGAGAGCAACAATTTTACCCATACTAACCAACTGAACACATAAGATTAGTAGACATCATTGTTTTAATCAATATTTAATACTTTGATAAAGTTTCTCAATGTTATGGTAGTAGAAGGTCTTCTTGGTGTAATCTTGTTACTGTTGATTACTTGTGATAAAGATAGTGAGTGTAAAACCAAATTAATAATGGGGGATAGGATTACAGCTCCAAGCCTTCACATAAAAATAGTCCTGACATGATGACCACATGATGATGACCAGCTCATTCTCAGCCATAAATAATAAATTGTATTTCTATTATCACAAAATGATGCAGTTTTCCTTCTTTTATATCTATAGTACTGTGCAAAATTTTTAAGCAGGTGTGGAAAAAATGCTGCAAAGTAAGAATGCTTTCAAAAATAGAAGTGTTAATATTTTACTTTTATCAATTAACCAATGCAAAATAAATGAACAGAAGAGAAATCTAAATCAAATCAATATTTGGTGTGACCACCCTCTGCCTTCAAAACAGCATAACTTTTTGCAGGTACATTTGCACACAGTTTTTGAAGGAACTCAGCAGGGAGGTTGTTCCAAACATCTGGGAGAACTAACCACAGATCTTCTGTGGATGTAGGCTTGATACAATCCTTATGTCTCTTCATGTAATCCTAGACAGACTTAATGATATTCAGATCAGGCCTCTGTAGGGGCCATATTATCACTTCCAGGACTCCTTATTCTTCTTTACACTGAAGATAGTTCTTAATGACATTAGATGTGTGCTTGGGGTTGTTGTTGTCCTACTGCAGAATAAATTTGGAGCCAATCAGACACCTCCCTAATGGTATTGCATGATGGATATATACCTGCCTGTATCTCTCAGCATCGAGGGCACCATTAATCCTCACCAAATCCTCAACTCCATTTGCTGAAATACATGCCCCAAATTTGCAAGGAATGTCTATCAGGATTTACTGTCGCTGGCAGACCGTTATTATTGTACCACTCTCCTGCCCTTCGGCAAATAAACTGCTTTCTATTACAGCCAAATATTTAAAATTTTGACTCATCAGCCCAGATCACCTGCTGATGCTTCTGTTAACTATTGTAAACCTATATATCTAAATATCTATATATCTATATAATCTAAATACCCATCTCAGATGGACACTCATGCATTGGTAGCATATGAAAAAAAACAGCAACAACAATTTCCTCTTGAGATACATTGGCTGGGATGTAATGGGAGCCGATAATGACACCCGGGAAATTATTGCACCAGATCAGCCATTACAAATGTGCATCTATTTCCCGCAACTCAGTCAATGTAATGGCATGGACCTATTTCCCGGCTTCTATGTATTGGATCCAAGGTGTCATGGTATTTAGACTAGAAAATGTACAATGTTTGCAGACCAACTGGATTTCATCCTAAACGTACAATATGTGCATCATTTTCTGACCTACCAGAATTTAGGAGGTCCACAGTGTGAGAGAAAGTCATTCATTGCATCCCTAAAGTAACATGATTGAAGCATCACACACCCTATATTAATTAAACACCCTCTATTTTGTCCTTTGAAAGGTTGTAGGTATTTTGGAGAAGAGCAGGTGGTTTAAGAGTAAGGAGGTAGCAGTGGTTGGCATTTTCTGTGTAGGCATGGCATCCAAGCAAGTGGGTAGAAAGAGGAGGAGGTGGAGGCCATGTCCCAGCAGCAGCCTACTGTATGTCTGACATAGAAGCTGGAGAGGAGGAGGAGGTGGATGAAGAGACTGGGACATCAACACGTAGCAGGACCAGTTGCAATTTTCCTAAAATAGCAAAACTGCAAGTAAAGCTGAATCAGTTTCTAATTCCGGCTCATAAGAATACCTTTCACACTTGAGTAAACATTTTTTTGCTCTATGGCTGCTGTACGCCTGCGTAGAGCTCCACAGAAAAGGTGTCGACAAGAGACAGAAACAGAGGAGGCTGGTAAGTGTGGTTTAAAAAACCACACACATTACATAGATTACAGCCATATGTAAGGAAAGTGGATACCCACATATCCTTTTATTAAAATAAAATGGTGGCGTATTAATGCCTGCAACCATAACTTTAATCAAGGTGGATACAACCACATCCGGGTTAAAGAAACTGCGACCTACTGATATGTGAAGTAGTGTTTTTTTTTTTTTTTAAAAAGGGCCTCTGAAAATAAATTACACAATCCACGCTTACATTGTAAAGTTAATGTAATTCAGTCAGCTAGCATATGTTTTTTAAGCACGTGCATTGGTAGGCGTTTCAGGTTAGTGTAGGATGCTTTTAGGAGGACATTTACTAAGCAGTGATAAGAGTGGAGAAGTGAGCCAGTGGATAAGTGGCCCCATCAACCAATCAGCAGCTCTGTATCATTTTATAGTGTGCAAATTAGAGATGTTACTTCAGTGCTGATTGGTTGCCATAGGCAACTTATCCACTGGCTCACTTCTCCGCTCTTATCACTGCTTAGTAAATGTCCCCCTTAGTCCCCATTACAATTGTATTTATTTAATCTTTTTGATTACTTTGTAGGACCTTCTTATATGCTCCCAGCGCCGCTGCTCCCCCCATCACCTGCTACTACCAGGACTGGTGGCTTAATCAATGGGGGAAGACGAGGAGGAGGACAACAACACCTCCCTCATCCTCACGCCTGTAGAGCATATGCCCCACCACAGCATCCACAACCATCACTGCTTAGGCCACATCTCAGCATTCCCAATGTGGAGATGTTCATCTCCCTCCCTCTCCCTCCCTGTCAATCAGGCAGAGGCGATTACAGCCAGTGAGATGCTGATAGCATCTCACTGGGCTCCCACGGTGCTGCACGTGCGCACTCTCAAAGTAATTTAGACTGTGATCGCTGTCGCAGCAGCGATCCAGTGTGAATTACCCCCTTAGTCACACAAGCAGATCAAGCTAAATCCAATTATATGTGGCATGCCTATATTCTGTATATAATTGTGACTGGGTGTTTTTAAGTCACAAAATGTATCGAAAATTGTTTATTTATTGCAAATATGCTTGGAAAGTGTACTTATAATTGATTTCCAACATTTTCATAACAAATTCGGCCAAAAAAAAACACCTCTAAATTGTTTGAGACTTTTAGAGCTGGTTAGTGTCCGACTTCCAAAATCGGACTCCATTACATTGACAGAGTTGTATACTTAACATGGCTAAAACATCTGGATCTGATTTTTTTTATTGGGCTCTATACTTTAGAACTGAAAGTATCCGAAAATATGCTTTGTGGTCGATAATACATTAGCTGAATAGCAAAATGGCCAATGTTTGCAGCTATAGCCGCAAGCATCAGACATGTTGCCATTATCGGCTCCCATTGCATCCGCCCACTGTGTCTGACCTAATAGCAGGGCTTAAAGTGGTCATGAACAGGTGGTGTAACTCATCTTCCCAGCCACTCCCTCTCCCTGCATCATAAAAGTGGCGTGGTCTCACAAGGAAGGGGCATGGCCACACAATAGTACCCCCATTTCAAATTACGCCTCACAGTAGCACAGTCTTATTCACATTGCCCCACATACTAGTGCCAATTACAAACACAATTCCCACCGTAGTGCCCCTACATACACAATGTCCACAGTAGTGCTAATCCGAAGATGCGATGCAAGATATGTTGAACAACCTTTGCTCAACTCTTATGTCTTCCATGTGTCCCCTCTGCTTTTTTTATCTGTTTCCTTTGTCACTCTTCTCATGTCAATCATCTGTTTTGGGGCATGGAAGGGAAGGCGGTGGTCAGCATTCCAGAAAACGGGGGCTGTTGGCCTTATTTTCTGGGTGTGCCAAGGCCAGTGGACGCAGTTTCACAGGCCCCGGCAACATGAAAATTAGCCATCATTTGTAACCTGGGCTGGGCCACGGAATGGGGGAGCAGGGGGGCAGCTCGATCCCCGCAGAGATGAAAGAGACACCTATCAATTGCAGCAGAGAAGCGGCAGAAGGTCAGGTGAAATACTGCTGCCGCACTTCCTGCCTCCTCATCCATCCTCACTGTCTGGTGGTCCCGGACACCTCAATTGTGCCACCTCCTCCCCCACAGTGGCTCTGCCCCCTCCCACAGTGGCGATGCCTTGAAACCCCCCTACAGCCACGGAGGATGTAACAGGAGAGGGGGACCAGCCTGGTCCAGCCTGCTCTGCCACTACCCTACCTGCCCTGGCCAGCTCCTGGTGGCAGTGCTGCGATTTGTGGGTATTTAGGGGGCGGGGCCTAATACAGTGTAGTGCCTGCCTCCATAAGAGACCTGTGCTGTGCTGTAGACTAGTCAGGTAGTGTATCTCTGCCCCACCCCTCTCTCTCCCTCCCTCTCCCTCTGACATTCCCCCTCTCCTCTCTCACTGTCTCTCTGTCCCCTCCCTGCACTATCTCTTTCTTTGACATAATCTCCCTCACTCTCTTCCTGACACTCTCTCTCCCTCCCTCTCTCTCCATGACACTGTCTGTCTGTCTCTCTCTCTTTGACACTGTCTCTTCCTCTCACTCCCTGATACTGTCTCTCCTTCTCTCTCTGTCTCTCTCTCCTCCTGACAGTCTCTCTCTCTCCCTGACTCCGTCACTCTCTCTGACACTTTCCCTCTCTCCCCCTGACACTATCTCTCCATTTCTCTCCCTGACACTCTTTCCCTGACACTTTCTTTCTGCCTCAAGAGGTGTTTTTAGCCTAAAAAATTAACGATAACGACATAAATGTTGTTATCATTTATTTTTAGGCTTATATCATGTATGGGGCAAGATCGGTGACTGATGAACGATGCACGTTCCCGCACGTCATTCAGCGATCACCAGTATTGAGCTGACATGTAGCTTAACCCGTCAATGTCGGGCTGAGCTGCGTGTTCGGGAATTCCAGCGGTGACGCCACTGATCATTACCGTTGAACAATAACAATCAGTGTGTACGCACTATATCATTGAATGCTATATCGTTCAACTATATAGTCGTTCATTGACAGCTTTTCCCTTTCATCTAGTGTGTACCCGCCTTTACACCTTCTGTCTCTCGCTCCTATCTTTTGCTCATTCCCTCTTTTCCTCTGAAACTCTCTCTCTCTCTCTCTCTCTCTCTCTCTCTCTCTCTCTCTCTCTCTCTCTGACCTCCCTCTCTTTCTCCACCTCTCCCTCTTCCTCTCTACCCCTGATACATGATTTGTCTTTCTCACTCTCTCCTGCTCCCCTAAGGGGCATTAAAGTGACAAAGGTGGGGGCAAGGGAGGCCCTGTCAAGATTTTTCTATGGGAACCAGAAAGATCTAGTTCTGCCCTGCCTCACACCATCCTGCATCAGCTACCTAGTTACTGCCTATCCTCTCCTCCTCCCGCCTACCCCCCCCCCTTCACCGTTCCCCCCACATCCACCAAATTTTTGCTTGACCACTGCCTACATGTGAGTAACGGCCTGGGAGCCCACCAGAGCCCCTGCAGAACTGCTGCCTGGCCGGATGTAACCTCCTCCCGGAGACTCCCAGGTAACTGCTCTCCTGGGCACACATTCTGCTGCTGATGATATAACTCTCTCTCCACGTCTCTCTCTCTCTCCATCTCTCTCCATGTGTCTGTCTCCAGGTATCTCCCCATCTCCCTCTCCATTTATCTCTCTCCATCTCTCTTTCTCCATGTGTCTCTATCTCCATGTGTCTCTCTCCAGGTATCTCTGTCTATCTCTCTCTGACCATCTCAATCTCTCTCTCTCTCTCTCTCTGTCTTTCTCTCTCGCCATGTCTCTCTCTCCATCTCTCCATCCACAGAGGGGGTGACATTTAGATATTTAGGGGAGCCAAACTGAAATTATATCTTGCCCCCCCCAATCTAAAAACGTTCTGATGCCACTGAACCTGGGAATTACCTAGGTGACCGATGTTCACTCAAATAATCTGATTCTGCATCCCTGGATGCAGCAGTGGAACAGAGAAATTGCAGGAAGTGTCTATTTTCACAAGACACCTCCTGCGGCATTTGCATTTTATTCCACAGCCATTCCATACAAAGATGCAGAGGTTGTGCATTAACGTCCATCTATTAATCAGGCCCTCCATGTGGTATAAATCAAGCAGTAAAGAAAGAATCGACACTGTACCATGACCCAGACTTAAACTTGGGTCCATGGTTCAAGAAAGTAACTTCTGAATTAAATTACTGCAACTCTTGAATTGTTATATTTCCATTACTTATGTTACAAAATTGCATGTAACATAGATGAGTAACACAGTATTTGGGACATCTTGTTGCTCTGATTTACAATTATTTCATCAAGATGTGCTTGTTGGCTAAATCTATTAATGTCTTCATGCTATAACAGGATAATTAGAAAGAAAGAAAAGAAAGACACAGAAGAGAGCAAGAAGAAAGCTGCACATTATGGCAGATGCAGTAATAAATCAACACAAATTATAGTAATCCCTTTATCTAAAAATCATAGACAATTTCATGTCAATTTATTCCCACTTCCTTGTTATAGGATTACCTTAAACAGATGCCAAACCTAAATGACAGCATTATAAATACAACTGCACATAAATAAATTCCCCATACCAAAAAAGCTTCTTTATTATACACAAATATCTGAAATCCATGTCCAGTTGGTACCGCAGTAAATCATACACAGTAGACATAGCAATGAACATACACAGGGCTGTTTCTTTCTAGCCAATTTGGCTCCCAGTGCGAGATTTAAAATGCGCCCACCCCCATTCACATAAAAAAAGCGCCCCCCATAGATATAAAAGGAAAAGCATGCGCGCGCCGAGGGGGCATGGACTCTTTTAAATGGGAGTGGCTTCATTAAAATGGCGTGGCCTCATCTGATCTCATCATCACAGCCACCACAGGATAAAAAAAAAAAGGCCCCATTTTGCACATTACAGCAGGCTCGTGTCCCCATTTTACACATTGCGGCAGGCACGTGTCCCCATTTTACAGAGTACGGCAGGCAAGAGTCCCCATTTTACACATTGCGGCAGGCACGTGTCCCCATTTTACACATTGCGGCAGCCTTGTGTCCCCATTTTACACAGTACGGCAGGCAAGAGTCCCCATTTTACACATTGCGGCAGGCACGTGTCGCCATTTTACACATTACGGCAGGCACGCGTCCCCATTTTACACATTGCGGCAGGCACGTGTCCCCATTTTACACAGCACGGCAGGCAAGTGTCCCTATTTTACACAGCCCGGCAGGCACATGTGCCCATTTTACACAGTACAGCAGGCAAGTTTCCCCATTTTACACAGCACGGCAGGCAAGTGTCCCTATTTTACACAGTACGGCAGGAAAGTGTCCCCATTCTATACAGTACGGCAGGCAAGTGTCAAGTGGGGGGGGGGAGGGAGAGGGAGGGGGGGGAGAGATATACAACTTACATATCAAGAAGATCTTCCCGCTCCTCGGGGCGTGCCGCCTCTCCTTTCTCGCGCCGGCCGCCGGCGCCTCCTCTTTCCAGCTTGGCTCCCCCTCCTCTTCCTGATGCAACAGCGTCATTCTGCGAAACTCCGCCTCCCGAGCAGGAGTACTCGGGAAAAGGGAGGAGGGGGGAATCTGGGACCCATAAAGTGCCGCGGCGGGAGCCCCGTGCGGTTGCACGGCTCGCCTGCTGCAAGAAACGGCACTGAACATACATGATATACTATATCATGCACCAAGCAGGAAGATCTCCCTCTAGTCAATGCCTAAATTTTGGGTGGAACCCATGGCAACACGTTGGGCTTTGTAGCAAGCAAGACTTCTGTGTTTAGCGTCTTGAAGAAGCCCCACTTGTATTTGACTTGTGGTTGCTCAGCCTGTGCTTTTGTTGTTTAAAGCTGTAAATTCTGTATCTAAAGCTGATTTCCATTTTTCCCAGTAGCTGCTTTACTCTGCTTCTTTTGTAGATTGAGGTAAACAGCAGCCAAAGTTATAAAGTTCCTCCCCTGTCTAGGCCAGTGGTTCCCAAACTTGGTCCTGAAGGAGCACTAACAGCCTAGATTTTAAAGATATCCTTAACTCAGCACAGATGGTTAAATTATGTTGACTAAGGTACTATACTAATTATGTCACCTGTGGCCAATCATGGATAAACTTAAAATCTTGACCATTAGTGCTCCTTGAGGAACGAGTTTGGGAACCACTGTTCTAGGCGGTTTACTTTTGTTGCTCCTCATAAAGTTCCAGTTCAATGATTGATCACTTGTATCTGTAGTTCCAATTTGTGGCATGTTTCCAGCTGTCGGTATATCCAGCATCATACGTTTTTGAGGTATTGTACTACTTAGCTTGTCTTTGGCTGAAGCTGTCTCATGAAAGACTGTGTCTGAGACCAGGGCCGAAACTAGGGGGGGGGCTAGGGGGGCAGGCGACCTGGGCGCCGGATTGGAGGGGGCGCCGAGACCCCCTAACACCCGCCGCGGCACTTTTATAACGTTGAAACCCCCTTCTCCCGAGTGCCCAGCTCAGGGGGCGGGGTTTCGCGGAATGACGCGATTGCGTCGTGACGTCACGGCGCAAACGCGTCATTCCACGAAACCCCGCCGGAGGAGGGAGAAGGGGGAGCCGCGCAGACCGGACGAGGAGGGAGAGGCGGCTGAAGAGCGGCGAGAACCGCTTCAAATGTAAGTCAGCCCCTCTCCCTTCCTCTCTCTCTCTCTCCCTCCACCACCGTCCTGCCGCAATGTGTAAAATGGGGACCTGTGCCTGCCGCAATGTGTAAAATGGGGACCTGTGCCTGCCTCAATGTGTAAAATGGGGACACTTTTTCCTGCCACAATGTGTAAAATGGGGACACTTGCCAGCGTACTGTGTAAAATGGGGACCTGTGCCTGCCTCAATGTGTAAAATGGGGACACTTTTTCCTGCCACAATGTGTAAAATGGGGACACTTGCCAGCGTACTGTGTAAAATGGGGACCTGTGCCTGCCTCAATGTGTAAAATGGGGACACTTTTTCCTGCCACAATGTGTAAAATGGGGACACTTGCCAGCGTACTGTGTAAAATGGGGACCTGTGCCTGCCGCAATGTGTAAAATGAGGACACTTGCCAGCGTACTGTGTAAAATGGGGACCTGTGCCTGCCGCAATGTGTAAAATGGGGACACTTGCCAGCGTACTGTGTAAAATGGGGACCTGTGCCTGCCGCAATGTGTAAAATGGGGACACTTTTTCCTGCCGCAATGTGTAAAATGGGGACCTGTGCCTGCCGCAATGTGTAAAATGGGGACACTTTTTCCTGCCGCAATGTGTAAAATGGTGACACTTTTTCCTGCCGCAATGTGTAAAATGGGGACACTTGCCAGCGTACTGTGTGAAATGGGGACCTGTGCCTGCCGCAATGTGTAAAATGGGGACACTTGCCAGCGTACTGTGTAAAATGGGGACCTGTGCCTGCCGCAATGTGTAAAATGGGGACACTTGCCAGCGTACTGTGTAAAATGGGGACCTGTGCCTGCCGCAATGTGTAAAATGGGGACACTTTTTCCTGCCGCAATGTGTAAAATGGGGACCTGTGCCTGCCGCAATGTGTAAAATGGGGACACTTTTTCCTGCCGCAATGTGTAAAATGGTGACACTTTTTCCTGCCGCAATGTGTAAAATGGGGACACTTTCCTGCCGCAATGTGTAAAATGGGGACACTTGCCAGCGTACTGTGTAAAATGGGGACACGTGCCTGCCGCAATGTGTCAAATGGGGACACTTTTTCCTGCCGCAATGTGTAAAATGGGGACACTTGCCAGCGTACTGTGTAAAATGGGGACACGTGCCTGCCGCAATGTGTAAAATGGGGACACTTTTTCCTGCCGCAATGTGTAAAATGGGGACACCTGTCTGCCGCAATGTGTAAAATGGGGTCACCTGTCTGCCGCAATGTGTAAAATGGGGACACTTTTTCCTGCCGCAATGTGTAAAATGGGGACACCTGTCTGCCGCAATGTGTAAAATGGGGTCACCTGTCTGCCGCAATGTGTAAAATGGGGAATGGGGACACTTGCCTGTCGTACTGTGTAAAATGGGGACACTTTTTCCTGGATATGAAATTCATGTTAGAAAAGGCAATTTTTCAGGTAAAAAAGTTCTGAAAGAGCTATATATATATATATAATATTTTTATTCATGTATTTATTTATTTTAATTTTTATTATTATTATTTTTATTTATTTATTGTAAAATACATTTTTTTTTTTTTTGCCGGGGGGGGGGGGGGGGGGTGTCAAATGACTACCTTGCCCCGGGTGACAAAAATCCTAGTTTCGGCCCTGCTGAGACAGTGATTGCAGTGCTTCCTAAGCTTCAATATGCTGCAGCCATTTGAAGGTGGGTAAGGGATGGGCACAGTCAGTGTTACAGAAAATGGGGTGTGTTAGCCCTGTTTTATGGGTGAGCTAAAATCTGTGATTGCATACTTTGACACATCATCACTGGCCCAAGCAGCGTGAAAACATCAGCCATCCTAAGTAACCTTAAGGTTGCTCAGATGGCTAATGTTCATATAGATCATTTGATGCTGATGATCTGAGAAGACACAGGAGGTTTCTATTTAGATATGACACCTCCTGAAGCATTAGCATACATTCAATCTGCATCCATCTCTGGATCAGGGCCTACATTTCTTTATAAGATTTTGATTGTCAATGTCCCACAATCTGTATCATTTGTGTTCTTCACACTATCCAAGCATAATACATTATGTGGACTTGGGACCAAGTTATGTCCCTTTTCTTTATGGACATGGGAATATTCTTGACCTCCAAAGATATGTAGATGATTGACACTTGGCTTTTTACTGGACCATGCATCAAATTGTGTTTTACCTTTAGATGCAACTGTAGGTGCTCCATTCCTGTGGTATCTGCAGGTAGGACTACTTATGCCTAGAATCTTTAATCCAGACCTGCATCACTTAGCATAATCCGTGCTTTTTCGATGATTGTGCTGTTTGCCCTTTCACTCATGCCATTCTGTTCATGTGTGTAGGCAAATGTTAGTTGTTTTTAATAACATTCCTCTTCAGAATTATAACTACAGTAGATCTCTGTTTTCATATTCTTCACTATTAACACACCTGAGCACTTTTATTTTTAGACCTGTTTGAGATTCCACAAAACTCTTGAGATCTGCAATTTTACTGTTACTTCATTTTTGGCTTTCAGGAAGTACTGTATATGCGCGTCATCCATGTAGCCATCATCTATAAGTATCATGAAGTAACAGTTCTCACACATTGATGACTCCACTTCTATCAGTCCATATATGTCCATGTGCACTAGTTTCAATAGTGCACTTGCTCTGGACGCTGACTTCAGAAAGGGGCAACGTGTTTGCTTAACCCTTCACACATTTTTCACATTAATTTCTGGGGTTAATTCAGAGTTGATCGCAGCAGCAAATTTGTTAGCAGTTGGGCAAAACCATGTGCACTGCACGAGGGGCAGATATAACATGTGCAGAGAGAGTTAGAGTTGGGTGGGGTGTATTTAAACTGAATTCTAAATTGCAGTGTAAAAATAAAGCAGACAGTATTTACTCTGCACAGAAACAAAATAAGCCACCCAAATCTAACTCTCTCTGCAAATGTTATATCTGCCCCCCCTGCAGTGCACATGGGCCCTCATTCCGAGTCGTTCGCTCGGTAATTTTCATCGCATCGCAGTGAAATTCCGCTTAGTACGCATGCGCAATATTCGCACTGCGACTGCGCCAAGTAATTTTACAATGAAGATAGTATTTTTACTCACGGCTTTTTCTTCGCTCCGGCGATCGTAGTGTGATTGACAGGAAATGGGTGTTACTGGGCGGAAACACGGCGTTTTAGGGGCGTGTGGATAAAAACGCTACCGTTTCCGGAAAAAACGCAGGAGTGGCTGGAGAAACGGGGGTGTCTGGGCGAACGCTGGGTGTGTTTATGACGTCAAACCAGGAACGACAAGCACTGAACTGATCGCAGATGCCGAGTAAGTCTGAAGCTACTCTGAAACTGCTAAGTAGTTTGTAATCGCAATATTGCGAATACATCGGTCGCAATTTTAAGAAGCTAAGATACACTCCCAGTCAGGGGCGGATTGGGTTGGAAAACCAGCCCGGGAAATTTCTCAAAGCAGCCCTAATGCGGGTGGAGTCTGCTGAGGGGAGGAGTCTGTTGAGGGGCGGGGCCTGGTGACAAGGCAGGATGATCTCTTCTCAGAAGCAAAAGCTTTGTCAAAAGTGAAACTTCCATTGTTTGTTTTCCTGGAATCTGATGGTATACATGTGTTCCCCCATGTAGGGTGCATCAGTGGTACAAACTGTACACAATAATCTTTATCAATAGCTATTCTGATCTACATCAACACTATATTTCTTATAATTATTGCCCAGACATGGATATCAGATAAAATAATTTATTTGCATGTAGGTTAAACATAACACATAACAATATATAAATAACAGTTGGTAATTACTGAAAACGCGCTGTGCATAGTAATAAAAAACAAACATTTCAAACTTCAAAACAGCAATATTAAAATACCAATAAAGTGCTGAAAAATGTAAACACATGCACAGTAACTAAAATCAACAAAAAATTACTGTTTTAAACCTCAAAACAGCAATATTTTTAATAAAAAAAAGTGCAGAAAAATGAAAACCCAACCCATTTTCATCCTTTTAGTAGCAAATTAAAGAAACAAGTCTTACCTAGGGGTATATTTACTATGCGTCGCTTTTGGCTTTAGGCAATTTATTTGTGTGATTGCATGCCATAGATTTAATGAAACCCAAAATGACTGAAAAATGTGGCGTATCCCGGCATTAGAATACAATTGAACATCGGCTAACCAGCAATGTTTCAGAATTGTAACCCTGTATTTACTAAGCAGCAGATTTAGAAACCAATGAAGAACAGCCAACAAAAATATATACCTCCTGGTCTCCATTAGCTCAATCCAAAAACAATTCTTTTCGTAATAATGAACTCTGGGAAGCCAATTTGTCAATGACAGTTTCACTGTCCACATTGTTCATCAAAACATCTCTCTCAACAGCCATCAGCATAAAAGCTTCCAAATTTGTTGCTCCAAGAGTGGACCGTAGCCTGTTTTTAACTACTTTTAATGTTGAAAAAGATCTCTCACAAGCTACCTGTGTTGCCGAGAGTGTTAGCAAGTACTTATAAGCTAGGCCTATATTCTTGTAGGCCAGTGAATATAAACTGTAGCGTTTCAGAGTGTCATATACACATATAGCACAGTTTAGGCATCTCCTGCAATTTACCTGTTGCTGATCAGAAGTCACTTCAGATCTATGTGTGGATGACAGTTCTTCAATTTCATCTACCTCCTCATCAAGCCTGGTAAGACAATACTCTTCTGGTAGCGTAAGTTTTAACCGATCCCAGTTTTTAGCTAAACTAACTAATTCTAACTGCAGATTGGCTTTGGTTGCTTCCTCATCATATTGTGTCAGAATATCTCCCAGTTTCTCCAAGGCATCGGCTGGCAAATGCACTTTCACCTCATCAAACTGTGTAGGAGATAAACAAGCTAGATCTCTGTAAATTGCACTATTCTTCGCAAACCTGCTTTTCAGGCTTTCAATTGCTGCATCTAAGACCCTGTTGTAAATGCAAACCTCAAAATCCTTCAGAGGATCAGTAATGACATCATCTGGAATCTGTTCTCCAGGCATCATTTTTTTCTTTCGGATTCTCTTCTCAGGGAAATCCTCCTGGACTTCTATTATGTTTTCAGGTAATCGTCTAACTAGTTCTTCTTTTACGTGTGTGATAAAGTTGTCAACAACAAGTTTGATATTAGCAAGGTCTCGCTGAATCACTACCAGTTGCTCTAGAGAAGAGGTAACCATTTGTTGAGCCTTCAACAAATCAAGGCCACTTGTTTGCAAATACTTAGATAAGGGTGTTGTAATTTGAAATATTCGTAAATACATAAATGCAGTCATGATGGTTTCATATTTTAATAGGGCTTCTTTTTGTGCTTTGGCTTTGGCACGTAGCTCAGGTGAAAATTTCTCTGACTCCTCAACATTGGTCAAAGCTAGTATGACATCCACAAACAGTGCTTTTTCTATGTTTTTATAGGAACCAAAAATTTTGGATAAAGCTGCATCTTTAGCCCACCATCGTGTCTGGCCTATGGTCTGTAATCGCATTTGGTTTCCACTTTTATCAGTCATGAAGCTTTCTAGTATGTCCATACGGAGATAGGATTCCCTAAAAAAGGCACCAACTGCATTAAGCAAGGAGAAGAATGATGCAGCAGCTAAGGGGGAACGAGTTGCATCACCAATAACTAGGTTTAAAACATGACTGTAACACCAAATGTGAACTTGATTTGGTGACTCTTTGCCTAGCCAAGCTGAAAACCCCTTGTATGTGCCCTGCATATTTGCTGCACCATCTGTTGCATTTGCCACACACTTCGTAATATCTAATCCATTTTCTCCAAGGACTTTTTTAAACAATTCCAAAAATCCCTTCCCAGAAGAATCTGTGCAGCTGACTAAAGACAGAAGTCGCTCATGTACTTGATCAGTGACGTAACGAATAATCACAGAGCACTGGTCCTTCACAGAAATGTCCTGGGTAGTGTCTAACTGTACAGAATACATTCCAGCTTCTTGAACTTCATTAGAGATAAACTGTTTGATTAAAGTTGAAACAGTAACTATGATCTGGTTCACTGTGGTCTTTGATAGAAATGTCACAAGATTTCCTCTGCCTTTGCTGCCTGCAGCACGTGCCTTTTGACTGCTTTTAATAACCTTATCTAGATGGGTTTTCAGCAGTGGGTCACACTTGCTAAGCAGAATAATTAGCTCTAGAAAGTTACCATGATCTAAAACAGGATCATCTAAGGTATACGCGGCTTCTGCAGTCTTACCACGGTAGCTCAAACCTCGTTTACCTATAAGCTTAATGACATCAATCACTCGTTCCACAACTTGTCTGTTACCTATGACCTCTTCTCTATGTTTCTTTTTCTGTACAGAGAATACCAGCTCTCCAACATCTTTGTGCATTACAGTATACATATGGGCCTCAGCACATTTATTGTGATGCTTAGAGTTTTCATGTTCATCAATTCTTTGATAAACATGTGTCCAAGACTTCATACCTAGAATGAACGCATTGCTTTCTGTATCTTTGCTATATGCTAAACATACAGAACAATACAGAGCATTTGAAGTTTTGTCATAGGTAACCCAAAAACGTTGTGAGCCATCTTTTCTTTTAAACACTTTTTTAGCTGCAAATGGCAAATCAGAGCTGTCAAATGGTTGAATAGGATGTTTTTCAAAAAAGAATGGCCTCTCACCTACCCGTGGTCTTGCAAAAAGATTACAGACAGCCTCAACATCTTCCACACTACCTACACATTCTACTGCCATGGCAGAACTTTTAACTTTCTCCCCGCTCCCCATTACAGGCTCAGCAGAGCCTACAGATAACATAATATCACTATGAACTGTTGAGTGGCCAGGTTTATCAGGATGCACATAGATATCTAACAGAGATGCGGAGCTACTTGGTGTTTCAGATTCAGAATGTTCAAGCAATGAAGCAGCAACAGGGCCAGTTGACGGCTGTAGCTCGCCTGGCTGTACACATTCCACTTCTACTGACGGAACAGACTGAGTAGCGCTAGGTTGTTTTACAGTAAAACGATCCAACTTAACACACTGACTAGCAGCTTCTAGCAACTTCCTTCTTTTTTTTTCTCGTTCTTTTTCTGCACCCCCTTTAACTTTCTTTGATTCCTTTGAAGAAATGTTTTAAATATTTTTTTTATACAATGAACATTCAATATACAATAATTTACTATAAGGTGTATACTGTCCTATAAGTGTGTGTAAATAAAACAGCAGATTAATTTTGGCAAAAGGTCAAGGTAGCTACAATAGGCCATCTAAAATGCTGTCATTGTAAAGGGCCCCATACACTACAACGATATGTCTGAGGCTGAAGTCTGATGTCATTTCCTTTGAACTCCCCCGGGACCTTCCCCGGAGTGATTCCATACAATTTGGTACTTTTGCACTATTTTTGCATAAGAATATCGCATGCGATTGATGAAGCCGCTATATACTGCATGCAATATATCATACGGCATACAATTGTAACATGAGATATATCTAATGGGCTGGATAGAGGGCTACGGGGGCTGGGAGTGTCCTGAGAATGCCGGTCACACTTCCCTGTGATACATTGTTTTAAACTAATAGTTTAATAATGGCTGGGTACTTTTTATAGCTCCACCTAATTGAAAGACAACTATTATATAAATATAACAAAGGGGGTCCCAGGGTACAGTATGCCCCGCATCCCTCCTTAATCTGGCTATGTTTGTGCATATGGCTGCCTTCACATATCTTACGGACAGGATGAACATAGATGTTAAAGAGATGTAGTTTTGAGACATCTATGTTCGTGTTACATGTACAGTACAAAACTGTGTGCAGAACCATGTGCACAGCAATTTTTTCTGAAAAAAGTAAATATTCAGCAGACTCACCATTGCCACTGAATCGCTGACACTTCACGGTCAGTTTAGTTGGCAACTGTATAAAGGAAAAAAGGCAACACTGAATTCTAAAACAAGCCCAAGTAATTAATAGCCAATTAATTATTTATATGAAAATACCTTTACTGGCTGAGAAGGAAGGAAATATTATAATAGGCCTTGTTCTCCAGCAAGAGATTTGTTTGTTCTACTCCTGGCCTGCTGACTTTGCTCTGTGCCTGCCGGTAATCGCTTAGCTACTCACTTGGAGTCTACACAATTTGGAGTAGCGTCCTCCTGCACTCCAAAAAACAGTTTAGTATGTTAATTTGAGGTTGACTACATTTTACTTTTGTACATGTGTTACAGTACGTGGGAATTTAGACTTTAAACCAACTTAAAAAGAGCATTTCATAAAACATTTATTCTTCCAGCAAATCTGATATTGCTTTGCAGAAAATAGGATTTTGGTTACCAACCGGTAAATCCTTTTCTCGTAGTCCGTAGAGGATGCTGGGGTCCATATTAGTACCATGGGGTATAGACGGGTCCACCAAAAGCAATTGGCACTTTAATGAGTTTAGTGTGGGCTGGCTCCTCCCTCTATGACCCTCCTACCAGACTCAGTCTAGAAACTGTGCCTGAGGAGTCAACATACTTCGAGAGAAGGAAATACACAGATAGTGGCGAGATTCATACCAGATCACACATACAAGGCAAACCCCGGCTAACAAGCCGTAAAACTCAACAGCTGAAACAGTACTGAAACCCAACCCCTAAACAAATCATAAACCCCCAGAGTCAGACTTCCATTAAGATGTACTATATTACTGTAACATGTCAGCACACAGACATCAGTGGGGTTGCTTAAAAAAAGCTTTCAAACTACAGTCTGAAATAAAGTTTCTCTACATCAGAGCTTCATGGGCCCTTAACAGAGACAGATTTAGATAAAGTTAGGTTCTACTATCTGTTTTTGAAGATATTGGATGATTCATGGTCCATATTAACTAGAATATGTCAATGCATGTATATTATAAAAAAAAGTGTGCTATTAACATTCTTTAAAGTTTAACAGAGGCCTAAACAATGCACCCAAACAATGGACAAAATGAAAATGCAATGTGTCCTTTGGACTGAAAATATTTGTATGCCAATGGACTGACTAAATAGAAGCAACCCCACACAGTCAGGATCATCAGGCTGAAAAAACAGAGTTCCTGCACAACAGGTGAGGTCAGAGACCCACTAGCAAAATGTAGCCTAATACAGTCATTACTACAATGTATATCTGACACAGACTGCACAACAATTTATGATAGTACTTTGTAGCCAAGAAGAGGGTTTGATAACAGTTATTTACTCTATGCCGTCTCATACCAGCTTTCCTTCATGGCAATTCTGTAGCTGAATAACCAGTCAGTATAAAAGCAGTATGAAAACATATCTGTAAATTAATTAAAACTTTAAGCAATCACAGACAGACATCTAAATGTATAGGTCACAGATTAAATGTAAAAATAAATAAATAAGATTTTACTCACCGGTAAATCTATTTCTCGTAGTCCGTAGTGGATGCTGGGGACTCCGTAAGGACCATGGGGAATAGACGGGCTCCGCAGGAGACTGGGCACTCTTAAAGAAAGATTAGGTACTATATCTGGTGTGCACTGGCTCCTCCCTCTATGCCCCTCCTCCACACCTCAGTTAAGGAAACTGTGCCCGGAAGAGCTAACATTACAAGGAAAGGATTTGAACCCCAGGGTAAGACTCAAACCAGCCACACCAATCACACCGTACAACTTGTGATAACCTTACCCAGTTAACAGTATGAATATAATGGAGCCTCACACAACGGATGGCTCATAACAAAAAAACCTGTAATTAGCAATAACTATATACAAGCATTGCAGAAACAGTCCGCACTTGGGACGGGCGCCCAGCATCCACTACGGACTACGAGAAATAGATTTACCGGTGAGTAAAATCTTATTTTCTCTGACGTCCTAGTGGATGCTGGGGACTCCGTAAGGACCATGGGGATTATATCAAAGCTCCCAAACGGGCGGGAGAGTGGGGATGACTCTGCAGCACCGAATGGGCAAACTCAAGGTCCTCCTTAGCCAGGGTATCAAACTTGTAGAATTTTGCAAACGTGTTTGACCCCGACCAAGTAGCTGCTCGGCAAAGTTGCAGTGCCGAGACCCCTCGGGCAGCCGCCCAAGAAGAGCCCACCTTCCTTGTGGAATGGGCCTTTACTGATTTAGGATGCAGCAATCCCGCCGCAGAATGAGCCTGCTGAATTGTGTTACATATCCAGCGAGCAATTGTCTGCTTTGAAGCAGGTGCTCCCAACTTGTTGGGTGCATACAGTATAAACAGCGATTCAGTCTTCCTGACTGCAGCCGTTCTGGAAACATAAATCTTCAAAGCCCGGACTACGTCCAGTAACTTGGAGTCCTCCAAATCACGAGTAGCCGCAGGCACCACAATAGGTTGGTTCAGATGAAAAGATGACACCACCTTTGGCAGAAAATGTGGACGGGTCCGCAACTCTGCCCTGTCCATATGGAAAACCAGTTCCGTCATTCATTATATTATATAAATATTTACCTGCAGTAGCGTTATATTTTTTTTGTTCATCTCTATCATCTCTATATTAGCAGACGCAGTACGGTAGTCCACGGCTGTGGCTACCTCTGTGTCGTCACGTCAGTGCTCGTCCATAATTGTATACCTACCTGTGGTGGGGTTTTTTTTTCGATCTTCTTCATACTAGTAGTTCAGCAGTCTGCTGACAGTGTCCAGCAGGTCCCTCATTATATTATATATATACCTGCAGTAGTGATATATATATCTTTTTTATATCATTGTCATCTCCATACTAGCAGACGCAGTACGGTAGTCCACGGCTGTAGCTACCTCTGTGTCGTCAGTGCTCGTCCATAATTGTATACCTACCAGTGGTGGGGGTTTTTTTTCTATCTTCTTCATACTAGTAGTTCACACGGAGTGGCAAGGAACGGCTGAGGCCCTGGCCTATGTTCATGGCTAGTGGTTCAGCTTCATATGAGGATGGAAGCACTCAGCCTCTCGCTAGAAAAATGAAAATACTTAGGGGTATATGCAATTCACGGCGAATCGCGGCAAATTATCGCCGTTTTTTAATTTCGACACAATTCGACAGGTGAATTCCGGCTCAATGAAAAACGGATTCGACATTCCCGCGGGCGAAAAACGGGCGATTTGCCAGATTTTGCCGCGATTTTAAAAAACGGGAAAAAACGGCGTGGTGTCCCCCCTCCAAAGCATAACCAGCCTCGGGCTCTTCGAGCTGGTCCTGGTTCTAAAAATGCGGGGAAAAAATTGACAGGGGATCCCCCGTATTTTTAAAACCAGCACCGGGCTCTGCGCCTGGTGCTGGTGCAAAAAATACGGGGGACAAAACGAGTAGGGGTCCCCCGTATTTTTCACACCAGCATCGGGCTCCACTAGCTGGACAGATAATGCCACAGCCGGGGGTCACTTTTATACAGTGCCCTGCGGCCGTGGCATTAAATATCCAACTAGTCACCCCTGGCCGGGGTACCCTGGGGAAGTGGGGACCCCTTCAATCAAGGGGTCCCCCCCCAGCCACCCAAGGGCCAGGGGTGAAGCCCGAGGCTGTCCCCCCCATCCAATGGGCTGCGGATGGGAGGCTGATAGCCTGGAGTAAAATGTCTGAATATTGTTTTTTACAGTAGTACTACAAGTCCCAGCAAGCCTCCCCCGCAAGCTGGTACTTGGAGAACAACAAGTACCAGCATGCGGGAGAAAAACGGGCCCGCTGGTACCTGTAGTACTACTGGAAAAAAAATACCCAAATAAAAACAGGACACACACACCGTGACAGTAAAACTTTAATTCATACGTCGACACACACATACTTACCTATGTTCACACGCCGACATCGGTCCTCTTCTCCATGTAGAATCCACGGATACCTGAAAAGAAAAGATCAATATACTCACTGTTTGTCGCTGTTTGGGGAGTATTTTTTGGAAGGGCCATCCTGCGTGACACTGCAGTGCCACTCCTAGATGGGCCAGGTGTTTGTGTTGGCCACTAGGGTCGCTTAGCTTACTCACACAGCTACCTCATTGCGCCTCTTTTTTTTCTTCTTTGCGTCATGTGCTGTTTGGGGAGTATTTTTTGGAAGGGCCATCCTGCGTGACACTGCAGTGCCACTCCTAGATGGGCCAGGTGTTTGTGTCGGCCACTTTGGTCGCTGAGCTTAGTCATCCAGCGACCTTGGTGCAAATTATATGACTAAAAATAATATTGTGAGGTGTGAGTGGAAATTATGGTTATTGAGGTTAATAATACTTTGGGATCAAAATGACCCCCAAATTCTATGATTTAAGCTGTTTTTTAGGGTTTTTTGAAAAAAACACCCGAATCCAAAACACACCCGAATCCGACAAAAAAAATTCGGTGAGGTTTTGCCAAAACGCGTTCGAACCCAAAACACGGCCGCGGAACCGAACCCAAAACCAAAACCCGAAAAATTTCCGGTGCACATCTCTAGTTTCCTCTGAAATGTGCAAAACATCCTTCATTGCAATTATCATGTAACGTATGGCCTTAACCATTTTAGGCTGTAATCTCGCCTCCTCCTCGTCGACACTGGAGTCAGACTCCGTGTCGGCATCTGTGTCGACTAACTGGGATAGCGGCCGCTTGTGAGCGCCTGAAGGTCCCTGAGCTGTGGGATCAGGCACCGTTTGAGACCCTGACTGTCCCAAGGATTCAGCTTTGTCTAACCTCTTATGCCAGGGCAAACCGGTCCTCGAGATCTACCGACAGTTCATGTTTTCCAGGCCTCCTGGAGATCTGTAGAATTGTCAGTTAGGAATGAATGCAGCACATCTTAATTAGTAATGACTACACCTGTGCACCAGCTAGGTGGTCTGGAAAATGTGAACCGTTGGTAGATCTCGAGGACCGGTTTGGCCAGCCCTGTCTTATGCAAAGAGTTAACATTCTCACTTAACACCTTCCACATATCCATCCAGTCCGGTGTCGACACCGTTGTCAGCGACACCACATCCATCTGCACTTGCTCCGCCTCCACGTATCCCTCCTCATCAAACATGTTGACTGACGTACCGACACACCGCAAACACACAGGGAATGCTCTAATTGAGGACAGGACCCCACAAGGGCTTTTGGGGAGACAGAGAGAGAGAGAGAGTATGCCAGCACACACCACAGCACTAATTAACCCAGGGATTTACACGATAACTGTGTTTTTCCCCTTAGCTGCTGATACTGTAAATATGCGCCTAAATTTAAGTGCCCCCCCCCCCTCTCTTTTTTCCCTTGTTGTACCTTGTATACTGCAGGGGAGAGCCTGTGGAGCCTCTTCCAGCAGAGCTGTGAAGAAAAAATGGCGCTGGTTAGTGCTGAGGAAGAAGCTCCGCCCACTCAGCGGCGGGCTTCTGTCCCGCTCTCAGATATTGAAAATGGCGGGGGTTTTACATATATACAGTCTAGGACTGTATATATGTTATATTTTTGCCCAAAGGTAATGTAATTGCTGCCCAGGGCGCTCCCCCCCCCAGCGCCCTGCACCCTACAGTGACCGGAGTGTGTGGTGTGTGGTGGGAGCAATGGCGCACAGCTGCGGTGCTGTGCGCTACCTTAAAATGAAGACAGGGTCTTCTTGCCGTCGATTTTGATCTTCTATCCTGGACTTCAATGCTTCTGGCTCTGCGAGGGGGACGGCGGCGTGGCTCCGGGAACGGACGACCGAGGACAGGTGCCTGTGTTCGATCCCTCTGGAGCTAATGGTGTCCAGTAGCCTAAGAAGCGCAACCTAGCTGCAAGCAGGTACGTTGGCTTCTCTCCCCTCAGTCCCTCGTAGCAGTGAGTCTGTTGCCAGCAGATCTCACTGAAAATAAAAAACCTAACAAATACTTTCTTTTCTAGCAGGCTCAGGAGAGCCCACTAGGTGCCTCCAGCTCTGGCCGGGCACAGATTCTAACTGAGATCTGGAGGAGGGGCATAGAGGGAGGAGCCAGTGCACACCAGATATAGTACCTAATCTTTCTTTAAGAGTGCCCAGTCTCCTGCGGAGCCCGTCTATTCCCCATGGTCCTTACAGAGTCCCCAGCATCCACTAGGACGTCAGAGAAATATATATATATATATATATATATATATATATATAAAATTGTGTAGTCATGTAAGCAATATGAATTTCCTATAGTGCTGGAGTTTACTGCAATTAGCGGGCAGCTCAAAACCAGGGACGTGCAGTCAGGGGAGGCAGTGCCTCCCCTGTCATAATGTTTAAAATAATAAAAAGAAGATATTTATGACACAGCGTCTGTTATAAATATCTTCTATTATTTTAACCATTGTCCACTGTCACTGTGCTGCATCCTTGGGTTGAGGCAGCGGGAGAGGTGCCTCCCGCTGATACCATTACAGTCCGGGCAGCGGGGGGCGGGCAGGGCGCAGCAATGGGCTGTGAAAGCCCATTGAAGATGTATGGGGAAGCGGCACCTTTACTGGTGCCGCAATGACAGGGGTGTGCATTCAGCCCCGATGAATGCACGCCCCTGTCAGTCCCCCAGATGTGATTGGACCAGCGGATCCAGTGCTGGATCCGCTGTCCAATCACTAGCGATCCCCCTTCCTGGCTGTAGCAGGCGCCGTGGGCTGTGTGGGCGCCCACTGCAGCCAACGCCGCTGACTGACACTAGAGGTCATAATTGACCCCTGGTGTCTGAGCGGCGCTACAGTGGGAGAGACATCATGAGTCATGACGTCTCACCCATAGTAGAGAGGAGCCGGCGGACGGAGATGGAGGACAGCGCTGCAGGAGCGGTAAGTATGTGTGTGTGTTTTTGTTTTTTTTAATGTGTTTGGGCTTTGGGGCACAGCCACAAGGGGTACTGCTACAAGGGGCACAGTGACTTGGGGCACAACTACAGGGGGCACAGCGACTGGGGGATAACTACAGGGGGCACAGCGACTGGGGGATAACTACAAGGGGCACAGTGACTTGGGGCACAACTACAGGGGGCACAGCGACTTGGGGCACAACTACAAGGGGCACAGCGACTGGGGGATAACTACAAGGGGCACAGTGACTTGGGGCACAACTACAGGGGGCACAGCGACTTGGGGCACAACTACAAGGGGCACAGCGACTGGGGGATAACTACAAGGGGCACAGTGACTGGGGGCAGAGCTACAAGGGGCACAGTGTCTGGGGGCACAACTACAGGGGGCATAGATCTCTCTCACCAGTACCAGCAAGTGCTGCATGCTACACCTGGCAGCAGGATGACCCCATCAGGGTACCCTACATGTGCAAATCCGATACAATATACACACATAGCACCCTCCACCCCAGCTGTAAGGCACACTGGCACATACTACATATACATAATTATAATGAGGAGGATTAATTTACACACAATCCCTAAATGCAGTCAGCGTACACATACAGTCTATGAGGGTCACTCTCTAGGAGCTGACTATATTTCAGTGCTGTCACTGTGTACTGCTCTGCTACTGCCTGTAGCTAATAATAGCTTACTTTGTAATGTAAAGCACCCGCCTGACACCGCCGCGCCGCCCATCCAGTTTTCCCGGCTAAACAGCACAGGAGAGATTAGAGGCAGAGGCGGAGCCGTGAGACGTCACTCACGACGAGCTCCGCAAAGGCCCTTGGGAGGAGCTGCTGCGGGCGCGCATGCGCAGCAGCACTCCCGCGGCCATTTTGACGAAGGGCATAACACCCGTTTGCGCATGCGCACAAGCCGCTGCTGCCGCTGAAGGCGCGTTCGCGGTAGCGGCGGGCGGCGGCCCCAGGAGCACTGTGAGCGGCCTTGTTCTGGCCCAAATGTGCCGGCCGCCCGGGACCTTGCCCGGTCTCCCGCCATACCAATCCGCCCCTGCTCCCAGTAGGCGTAGGCTTAGCGTGAGCAACTCTGCTAAATTCGCCTTGCGAGCGATCAACTCGGAATGAGGGCCATGGTTTTGCCCAATTGCTAACAAACTTGCTGCTGCGATCAACTCAGAATTACCCCCCATGTGCACTGCAGGTGTGGCAGATATAACATTTGCAGTGAGAGTTAGATTTGGGTGGGTTATTTTGTTTCTGTGCAGGGTAAATACTGGCTGCTTTATTTTTACTCTGCAATTTAGATTTCATTTTGAACACACCCCACCCAAATCTAAATCTCTCTGCTCATGTTATATCAGCCACCCCTGCAGTCAGGCTCGGACTGGGCCACCGGGGAGCCGGTGAACTCACCGGTAGGCCCTGCCGAGAATTAGCCACGCCCTATTTTATGTGAGGGCGGGGCAAACAAGAGTAGGACAGAGGAGTGGTGTGTTAACATGCCGCCGCCATCAGCTGCGCGTCCTGCCGCCAGTGCAACACTCAGTAATGCTGCGCTGCTAAGCTGATGCTGCGGTCCGTATCAGCAGCTCAGCGCAACGCAGCAGTTCAGGCTCAGAGTCGGCTGGAGTGGGGAGGAGGAGGGGCTGCTCTCCCCTCTCCTCTTAGCTCCTCCCCTTTCCTACATTTTCCCTCCCACCGCTGTTTCTGGGAGGAAAGGAAGGAGGAGCAGTGACATTCACAGCCAGTTCCCTCCGCAGCAGCCGCCCCCCTGGTATCCACGTGTCTAACGCTGCCAGCACCGCTGAAGATAGCTGCTGTGCCGGCCCTCCATTCTCATCTGGATCCTGGATGTAAGTGAGCTGCTGCCCTGTCCCCCTCCTCCCTGTGGGCATCGGCTGTGTGCCAATGCTGAAGGTGGGGGCTGTCTACCACTGCTGTGTGTGTGTGTGTGTGTGTGTGTGTGTGTGTGTGTGTGTGTGTGTGTGTGTGTGGGGGGGGGTCGTGTATGTGTGGGGGCTGTGTGCCCATGTGGTGGGGGGACTGTGTGCCACTACTGTGGGGGCCGTGTGCCCATGTGTGGGAGGGGGAGTACTGTGTGCCACTGCTGTGGGGGCCGTGTGCCCATGTGTGGGAGGGGGAGGACTGTGCCACTGCTGTGGGGGCCGTGTGCCCATGTGTGGGAGTGGGAGGACCGTGTGCCACTGCTGTGGGGCTGTGTGCCCATGTATGGGAGGGGAGGATTGTGTGCCACTGCTGTGGGGGCTGTGTGCCCATGTGTGGGAGGGGGAGGACAGTGTGCCACTGCTGTGGGGGCTGTGTGCCCATGTGTGTGTGTGTGGGGGGGGGGGGACTGTGTGCCACTGCTGTAGCCTGGGGGCTCTGTGCCCGTGTGTGTGTGTGTGTGGGGGGGGGACTGTGTGCCACTGCTGTGGGGGCTGTGTGTCCGTGGGGGGGGGGGAGACCTGTGCCCATGTGTGTGGGGAGGACTATGTGCTACTGCTGTGGCCTGGGGGCTGTGTGCCCGTGTGTGTGTGTGTGTGTGTGTGTGTGTGTGTGTGTGTGTGTGTGTGTGTGGGAAGGACTGTGTGCCCTTGCTATGGGGGGCTGTGTGCCCCTGCTATGTGTGCTGCACCATCCCCACCTGGTGGCTGGCATGTCGTGGACCGCTCTATGCTCTCATGCACCTTCATTCAGGAACTTCTATGCCCCAGTGCCCGCAGCAGGGTGAGATTAGTGGGTGCTTTCATGTGTGGTCTTATATAAAATATGCAGCCCACGCCTATGGCTGCCAGGTACGGGGATAAAAGAAACAGCTGCTGCAGCTCAATTTAATTGAATTTAATTTAAGCTTAGATTTTTATACAGCTCAGCCAGCCCATATCCACCCCTGACCTGGCTGTGCTTATGTGTCCACACTGTAGCATATTACACACTGGCACGTGGCATGAGGCAAATCAGTCTGTTCTACACAAGATCTATATTCGTGTGTTATGCTGCAGCGTGGACAGATAAGCACTGCCAGGCCAGGGGTGGACATGGTCTGGCTGAGCTAAGAATCTAAGATTAAATTAAATTCAATTAAATTGAGCTGCAAATATATTATGTACTAGAGCCCTGGTTCTCTTTTTTTCATCCTCCTCCCATCAACCCTTCCTGGCTCTTCCTTCCTCTCTAATAGACTACCTACTCTTGCTGCCGGCGGTGAAGATCAAACATCACGATCTCGCTCCACGGTGTGAAACCCCAATGAGGAGCTGCCCTCAACATGCTGATGTTCTACAGTGATACAGTAGGTGGTAAGTAAATTGAATTATATTTGTCTCCACTGCCTGCCACACTCTGCCTCTGGCTGTCCCTGTCACCCTCTTTCTCTCTACCCGTCACCAACAGCCTCTCCCTTTAACCAACTCTCTGTCACCCTCTGCCTCTACCCAGCGCCTTCTCCTCATCCCGACAGCCTCTCACCATTACTTTTCTACCTCTGCCTGTCACCCACTGCCTCTCCCTGTCACCCACTCCCCATCAACCTCTGCCACTCCTTGTCCCCCACAGCTTCTTCCCATCACTCTACCTCTCCCTGTCACCCTCGGCTGTCACCAACTGTCTCTCCTTGTCACCATCTCCTTGTCCCCCACAGCCTCTCCCCATCACTCTCTACCTCACCCTGTCACCCTCTGCCCAATACCCTTTGCCTCTCCCCATCACCTTTTGCTTTTCCCTGTCACCCTCTGTCTTTCCCTGTCACCCTCTGTCTTTCCCTGTCACCCTCTGTCTTTCCCTGTCATCCTCTGACTCTCCCTGTCACTCTCTACCTTGCCTTGTCACCCTATGCCTTTCCCCTTCACTCCCTACATTGCTCTGTCACCCACTGCCATGTGGCATATTATTAACCTGGGGTGGGGCAGAGGAGGGGGGCCCAAAGCATATTTTGCACCTGGGCCCACCACTCACAAGTTCCGCCGCTGAGGGGAGGAGAGGTGTGCGCTGCGCTCTTCTCCCCGGCCCTCAGATAAAGCAGCAATCAGCAGAGCCCAGGTGGCGGTGACTCAGAGGCCTCAGACACAGGCGCGGCGGCAGTAAGCAGCACTGTGGGGCATTATCTGTGTATCTGGCACTGCTGGGGGAATCCTTGTATCTGGCACTGCTGGGGGAATCCTTGTATCTGGCACTGCTGGGGGAATCCTTGTTTCTGGTACTGCTGGGGGAATCTTGGTATATGGCACTGCTGAGGGCATCCATGTATCTGGCATGGCACTACTGGGGGCATCTGTGTATCTGGCACTACTGTGGGCACCCGTGTATTTGGCACTACTGTGGGCATCCGTGTATCTGGCGCTGCTGGGGGCATCCGTGTATCTGGTGCTGCTGGGGGCATCCGTGTATCTGGCGCTGCTGTGGGCATCCGTGTATCTGGCGCTGCTGGGGGCATCCGTGTATCTGACGCTGCTGGGGGCATCCGTGTATCTGACACTGCTGGTGGCATCTGTGTATCTGCCACTACTGTTGTATCTGCCACTACTGGGGACATCCGTGTATCTGGCACTACTGGGGGCATCCTTGTATCTGGCACTACTGGGGCCATCCTTGTACCTGGCACTGCTGGGGGCATCTGTGTATCTGGCATGGCACTGCTGGGGGAATCTGTGCATCTGGCACTGCTGGGGGCATCTGTGTATCTGGTGCTGCACTACTGGGGGCATCTGTGTATCTGGCACTACTGGGGTCATTATGTGTATCTGGCACTCTACTGGTGTAACCAAGGCATGTCTACTACTGTTCTCTCTCGTTATAACCCATGCGCATATACTACTGTTCTCTCCAGATGTAACCCAGGCACATATACTACTGTTCTTTCCCAGGGTAACCCAGGCACATATACTACTGCTCTCTCCCAATGTAACCCAGGGGCATATACTACTGCTCTCTCCCAATGTAACCCAGGGGCATGTACTACTGTTCTCTCCAGGTGTAACCCAGGCGCAGGGCTTAAAGTGGTCCTGGAGAGGTGGGGGAACTCACCACCTCCACGACTCCTACCGCTTAGCGCACGCCGAAGACACGCGTTCCGCAAAAATGGGTGTGGCCTCACAAGGAAGGGGCATGGCCACACATAAGTACCACCAATTCAAAATAATGCCTCACAGTAGCACAATCTTTTTCACATTGCCCGCCCCACATACTAGTATGGGATAGATAGATAGATAGATAGATAGATAGATAGATAGATAGATAGATAGATAGATAGATAGATAGATAGATAGATACACACAAATATACACACATAAACACACAGTTAAGCATTATTCAAAGCATCACAAATTAGAACTTTTGTTGTTGTTGTTATTTTATAGTAAATAATTGCCCCACATGACAAAGGTGCTGGTGCTTTAGTGTGTCATTCTAGGCAAACTCAAATGCATTTTTCAGGATTGTTATTACAATGGTCCTGTCCCTCTCCTAGCTAATAGAGGCTACGTTTTTTGAGTCTTTACTTGCTCAGGCGATCCAGTTCCTGCACCTGGATGGTGATCAGTGCACATTGCTTCAGCTCCTCCACTCTTCATGGGCACACAGTCAGTCGTGAGAAAGCGCCGCTGACTGCCGGAAAGCCAGTTGATTTGAGGCAGCCAGCAGGCTGGACGGATGGATGCGGACGAACAGGAGGATGCGAGTGGGCGGGAGCTGAGGTTATTCAAATTTCCTTTATAGCGTTTAGGTGATGCGGTCTCATGTTTTATGCACCTGATCCCCCTCTGAAGCATGGGGCCCGATACGGATGTTTCCTTAGACGCCCCCTGTCGCCGGGCCTGGTAGCTGAGGTTGGGAGCTGGGAAGGGGCGGAGCATGTAGCTGTAGCGCTGCCCGGCTCTCTCTATGTAGTGCTGTGTGAAGGAGCAGGTTTAAGTGCTGCACAGGGGCGCCTGGGACACCAGCCTCCACACACAGGGGATGTACTTTGCGAGGCTTACTTTGAATCTGGCGCCGATTATGTGCCATTCCCAGCTCACGGACCGCCAGCTAATGAGAAGCTGCCACTTGGCAGCTTCTCATTGGCTGGCGGTCCGCGAGCCGTGATTGGCTCACGCCAGATTTTGACATAGCCGCCCCTACTTCTGATTGGTGCTACAGCGGTCCGCGAGCCTGGATTGGCTGGCGGCCGCTGCCACCTTTAAAATGCAGCTTGGAGTCGGGACCTGATGCTGTGGCCGGGCGGAGGCGGAACTGGTTCCGCCTGCAATTAGAGGTGACGGAACGCAGTTCCGCCCCGTTCTGGCCCACTTTAACCACTGCCCAGGCGCATACACTACTGTTCTCTCCTTGTGTAACCCAGGCGCATATACTACTGCTCTCTCCCAATGTAACCCAGGCACCTTTACTACTGTTCTCTTCTGGTGTAACCCAGGCACATATACTACTGTTCTCTCCTGGTGTAACCCAGGCACATATACTGCTGCTCTCTCCTGGTGTAACCCAGGCACATACACAACAGCCTGAAGTTGGCAGCGAGGTAGAGCTCTTTTTATTTATATACAATGCTAGGTGGCACCTATAATGGCTGGCCACTCCTCTCTGGTCATGTGGCCACACCCCTTCCAGCATGTGGCAACGCTCCTTAGTGGGACCCTGTGATTGCATTTCCCTGGTGGGCCCTTCGTGCCCCAGTCCGACACTGCCTGCAGTGCACATGGTTTTGCCCAACTGCTAACAAATTTACTGCTGCAATCAACTCTGAATTAGGCCCTCTGTTTTTTCCGGGCTGTTCACTGACACCCTGTCACCATACTGTGCCTTTCCAAATCATGTCAAATCAACTGAATTTACCACAAATGGACTCCAATTAAGCTGTAGGAACATCTAAAGAATGATCAGTGGAAACAGGATGCACCTGAGCTCAATTTTGAGCTTCATGGCACAGGCTTTGAATACTTATGTACATTTGATTTCTTAGTTTTTTATTTTTAATACATTAAATTCTCAAAAACACTTTTTCACGTTGTCATTATGGGGTATTCTGTGTAGAATTTTGAGGGGAAAAAAGGAATTTATTCCAGTTTGGAATAAGGCTGTAAGATAACAAAATGTGGAAAAAGTGAAGCGCTGTGAATACTTTCCGGATGCACTGTACATTTAATGCTGACTCATTCTTTCTATCTATTATACTTGCTTAATGAAGTACCACTTGGTTCAATCGCCATATGTACTATATTGTGATACCTAAAGCACCTGGAATATTTGGGTTTGTGCCCTTTAATGGCAGAAGAGAATTATCAGTATCAGTCCCAACTGGAATGCACTCTTGAAGATGCAGTAGCTTTGCCTTTATGATCTCTGATGATAGCTTGGCAGTACGACTTCAAAGCTACTACTATTTATTATTTATTTATTACCAGTTATTTATATAGTGCACACATATTCCACAGCGCCTTACTGAGAATATTTAGTCATTCTCTTCAATCCCTGCCCAGTGGAGTTTACAATCTATGGGGCAGATGTATTAACCTGGAGAAGGCATAAGGAAGTGATAAACCAGTGATATGTGCAAGGTGATAAACACACCAGCCAATCAGCTCCCATATGTAAATTAACAGTTAGGAGCTGATTGGCTGGTGCATTATCACCTTGCACTAAACACTGCTTTATCACTGGTTTATCACTTCCTTATGCCTTTTCCAGGTTAATACATCTACCCAAATATTCCCTATATTCCTGGATGGAAACCACTGTACGTGGAGGAAACCCACCCAAGCACAGGGAAAATATACAAATACCACACTGTAGGGCCATGGTGGGAATCCAACCGATAACCTCAGTGTTGTGAGACAGTGAGACAGTAATGCTAACCATTACACCATCCTTGCTGCCCGTGCTGTGATACTAGAAGCTCATACTTAATAAAGTTTTAAAGTATCACCATTGCAACCTCTTCATTGTGAGCCTGGAGAGTTACTATAGTCAGTGGCGTAAGTTCACACCAGTCGCCCGGAGGCATGATAAATGTTGGTGCCTCCCCTACATACTGTATACACACACCCTTCATATGTAGCTATCCAGCACTCATGTTGAACAGTAGTAGCGTGCTCAGGTGCCTTTCCAAATAGTAATATAGATACACATACAAAGTGGACGGCACTCCAAGTCAGTCATCACAATAAAATAGACACCAGCATACCTTTATAGCACACCTACAGTACTCCCTCACCCAACAGTGTGTCACAATGTAGATGCTATGGCGCAGTGGTGTGCCGATATACAGTATATATAAAAAACACACAAACGCCTCTTTCACTTAAACACACTCGCGCCTCTCACTTACACTCACACCTCTTACACACGCCTCCTTAGCTTAAACACACACATGCCTCCTTCGCTTAAAAACACACAATCCTCACTTACACACACGCCTCCCACACACACGCCTCTCACTTACACATGCTTCCTTCACTTAAACTCACACACACACACACGCCTCCTTCATTTAAACTCACACACAAACGCTTCCTTCACTGAAACACACAAACATGCCTCTTTCACTTATACACACACACATACACACACATATGCCTCTCTCACACATACACACACACGTCTCCCTTACACGCACACATGCCTCTTTCACTTAAAAACGCACACACACACTCACACAAAAACAAACAAACACATGCTTCCTTCACTTACACGCACACACACACACGCCTCCTTCATTTAAACTCACACACACACGCTTTCTTCACTTAAACACACAAACATGCCTCTTTCACTTACACACACACACATACATACACACATGCCTCTCTTACAGATACACACACACATCTCCCTTTCACGCACACACGCCTCTTTCACTTAAACACACACACAAACAAAAACAAACACATCCTTCACTTACACACACACACACACACACACACACACACACACACACACACACACACACACACACCTCACTTAAACATGCACACATAAAACAGTGCTGCCAACATTTATTAAAGACCCCCCAGCACCCCTCCCCTTTCCAACTACACACACCCCCACAGTGCAGCTTGAGGCAAGTGCTGCCAGTGCCTACCTGCTGCTATCAGCCCAATGGAAGAACAGAGAGCATCACTTGGCCAGCTCACCTGGAAGGGCCTGGCAGGAGCTGCGTTCTGGAGCCAGCCAGCTTTCTGTATATACTAGGACAGGGGAGGCCAACCAGTCAGAGGCAAAGAGCCAGAAAAGATCTGTAGTCAAGGGCAAGAGCCAGCATCATGCGCGCGCCTTTGGCATGCGTGCAAAAATGGGGGCGTGGCCTAGTTTTCACAAAGCCATACCCCATTTTGTGCGCACACCTTTCGTTATGATGTTTGTAGGAGTATGACCTTGTGTCATAACTCCGTTTTTAGTCATGTTGTACAGTGCCAAATACATATAATGCCTCAGTACAGTGCCACATACATATAAAAATGTCAAAAAATGGGTGCCTCTACACTGCCAGAAACATATGTCCCCACAGTGCCAGTTACATATATGCCCCACAGTGCCAGATACATATATGCCCCACAGTGCCAGATACATATATGCCTCACAGTGCCAGATACACATGACCCCCCAGTGCCAGATATACATGTCCCCCCAGTGCCAGATATACATGTCCCCCCAGTGCCAGCTATGCCCTAGTGCCAGATATATATGTCCCCACAGTGCCAGCTATGCCCCTAGTGCCAGATATATATGTCCCCAAAGTGCCAGCTATGCCCCCAATGCAGTGTCCCCACAGTGCCAGATATACATGTCCCCACACAGTGCCAGCTCTGCCCCCAGTGCCAGATATACATGTCCCCCCAGTGCCAGCAATGCCCCCATGCAAGATAATGGGCACCGGTCCTTGAGCCAATCAAAGCTCACGGACCGGCAGCCTTAGCTCTCGGACCGGCGCTGAATTGAAGTGTGACGCCGCCGCCGGAGAATGAGGGGAGGAGAGGAGCACGCTGCGCTCTCTTCCCCTCACAGACAGCAGCAGCGCGGTGAGCGGTCCGACAGCAGGAGACAGTGGAGATGTGCCCCCTTTAGGCCAGGAGCCCGGCGGCAGCCGACTCCACTGCCTCCCAGAGTTCCGCCCCTGACTGTAGTCAACTGCTGAGAAATAGACAGCATCCTAGCTATTTATTCATATTCTTGCATGCACCTAGCTTAGTGCTATACAGAGTGTGTTTCAGGTTTAGTCTTCTTCTTAAACCTTTGTCTTCATAAAACATCTGTTATTCTACTTACATTTCGTGTACTGTCACCTTCCTGTGAATAATGGAATACACATGCTGCTCTACAGATATGCCTGTTTTTTCCATGACTCTATACACAGGTTTTGGGTTATCACCAGAATCACTAGTGACCTTCCATAACTTTTTCCCACTTTATCTGCAGCTGCATGGTGAATTTCCATGTAGCTTAGTTCTCTGAGCCTATTAACTCTGCAAAGTAGATTAATCATTTCCACCCTCGGTATATGAGGTATTTTCTGTACTCACTCAGATCCTTTCATTCTGTGTTGCTTCAGCTGTTTACTTGGTATTTCTATTCTTAACATTCTGGTGGGCCATAACCTATTGGTCTGAGCAGTAACAGATTAACTACAAATCCCATGCCGCTCCTCTAACTTCTGTGGCTGAATGCTGTTTTTATATAGCATGGCAAGGTCCTGGCACCCCCTCTAGTCTGGTGTCTTGATCACATGCCCACCTTAGTTGTGTCCCTGCTGTTATGTCTGTAGGCACAGTCTCCCTTAGGAGTCACTGAGGGGCATGTCCTACTCTTATGGAGGAAGGAGAGGAAGATGCATGGTAAAATTGCACAAGCGCAGCAGTGCATTAGATCGGAGGTAGTTTGTGACATCAGTGCATCGCCATCACTATAGGGACCCTAGAGCAGCAGTACCAGCAACAAGGAGACAGAAAAGAGTGATCTCCAGTCCTTAACAATGATTTCGAACACTGGCAGAACTAACAAATAGTAAATAAAACAAAGAAAGAAGACTGCATTGTGTGTCCCTTTTATTAGTAAATCAAATTAAAACAACATTGATTCATTAATTTATGGGACATCTGCTTGGAGGTCAGGCAGAAGGAAGTTGCAATAGTCAAGAAATTATGGGGGGGCAGGGCAGGAGATTTGTGATCTCTTGTGTGAGCAATTATCAAGTTCCAGATTTCAGCCCAAGTTGTTGATGTCCTGATTCTTTTTGTTTAACACATCTACATATCAATGTAACAACTGTTTGTGAGCCAAAGTAAAGGTTGTCTCTATCCAGTGAGGAATCAAAGCCTATATACAGTACATGATAATACGTTTCTCTATTAAGAATACCTGATATGCTCAGCTTTTTACATGCCGCACCTCCTTATGTACTCCCAGAGGGAATGAGTAGCTGCTAATGTTATCTTGAATTACCTAAAAATGTAAAAAGGTATTTACATTACACAATTTAATAACTGGCTAAGTCTTCAATAACATACTGAAGGTCTTTTCTGTTCATAGACAGATTTCACACTATACCACATCAGGTTTTTTGTATTTTATTGATCTTCTGACAAAGATCTATTTTTGGACTGTTCAGTGCTGTTGTCTCTATAAGAGTGACCTGGAAGGTTGCTAAATGTGAGGATGCCCTATAGCACAGTTCAGTGCAGGTCCTGCAGGGTATGTTTGGGTGGGAGCTCACAGTACGTGTCATCCTTTCTGGGATGGTGATGAACGACCTCAGTTGTGAAGCAGGAGATGATGGTTACTAGTGTTTGGATATAGGTCATGATCTCCAGTGGCTACAGCAGGAGAACATATACATTTTCCAGCTGAATCTGTACTTCTGATCTGTAGAACACAATGTGAAAGACAGATAGTCACATGAAACTTGTAATAATGCATCAATCCAAGCAACAAATACAGCACTGCATAGGGAGATGTGAGAAGCTGTTTATCAGTTATGATCTGTACCCTTAGGTAGGGCCGGATTAAGGTCTGCAGAGGCCCCTGGGCAACAAACGTGTGAGGGACTGTCAATAAAATTATTAAAGTGATAGAGCAGTGATGTTTTTTTCTCTTTGATCTCTTTTCTTTCTTTTGTCTTCCTTTGTTCCTTGCCGCTGTTCACCTGCAGCAGCATGTGTCACCTCCAGCGTTTGCAGTCTCTCCCAGTCCGCATGACTGTTGGACCCTGCTGCTCCCATTGCACAGCCCACCAGATGTCCTGCTCTCTGTCCCCGCTGCTTCTGTAGTGAGACCACATTGTCCCTCCCGCCACTTCAGTGAGTCTGTCGGGGTCCATGGAGCAGCAGCCTCACCTGTGATGACATCCACCGCCACCATGAGAGTGCCGCAGCATTTTAGCGAGTGCAGCCATTGCAAATTACATAGAGGACTCCTCCTGATTCAGTTGCAGCATCGGGTGGGCCTTGTGTCCCTCCATATGATCGCAAGATACCTCATAAAGCTTGTGGGTCAGTAAGTGGTGTCAATGGCGACATACAAAGAAAGATTGCAGCATCTTTAGATACTGACAGTGGGCTTCTCAGTCCTGCGAATTTGGACACACAGATGTTCACTAGGGAAGGGCACATGGCTGTACACCAACAAAGCGCTCTGTAGCAGCATTAGCATAATGTCGCAGGCTCAATTGCTACAAAAGGCCCAAGGTAAGCTGCAACTACATCCAACTCAGAATCAGGCACTATGAGGAGGGATCCCACGTCGCTCGACAGCCTCCACCCTCTCATTACAGTCCGCTGCATCCAGAAATTTTGCAGACTGGTTTTCTAGCCCAATCCACCCCTGTACAACAGCCCCATCACCTGTACACATAACACTAAACACGTGCCCCATCCCTAGTACAAATAATGCCATACACATGCCCCATTCCCTGTAGAAATAACACCACGCATGTGCCCGATTGCCTGTACACAACGCTATACAGGTGCCCCATCACTTGTTCACATAATACTATACATCTACCAACGCAGTATGTGTCATCTTTTCTGGGACAGTGAAGAACGACCTGAGTTGTGAATCAGGAGATGATGGTTACTAGTGTTTGGATGTAGGTCATGATCTCCAGTGGCTACAGCAGGAGAACATATACATTTCCCAGCTGAATCTGTACTTCTGATATGTAGAACACAATGTGAAAGACAGATAGTCACATGAAACTTGTAATAATGCATCAATCCAAGCAACACTGCATAGGGAGATGTGCACTGCATAGGGAGATGTGAGAAGCTGTTTATCAGTTATTAGCTGTACCGCCAATTCAGGTTTTCATGATACTTTGTACACTTGATACTATCATATAGCTACTAACCCATGTAAAATTTTCTTCCCTAGGTCTCACAGTTTTTGAGGTATAGGGCATCAAAGTTGAAAAAAATGCATGGAAATGCCACTCGTGATGCTCCACTTTATGTGAGGTGAATCTGAAAAAATAATTCACATCTCAGTGCCTAATCCACGTATCACTTTGAATTTGTGACCCTTTGTCAATCAAAATATGGAAATTCCAGAAAAAAATGCTTTATCAATTTTGCCTGACTCCAAGAGTTCATTATTCATTCCTTTACTTCATGCTTAATATTTTTTTTGGTACAAAAAAAAAGTGGGTACAATTAGCATTATCAGCCTAAAGCTGTGCAGTTATCATGTCCCTTTTTTGTTTAAATTAAACCTCAAAGTATACTTCAAAGGCTATGAAAGAGAAATAATGGGATTTGTTATTGCCTGTGTGAGTATTTTAATGTTTAATTATAATTCTCTTTTTAAAAAGGTAAATTACCATTAGTTATAATTTTGCCCACCAGGGGAGTATTTTCATCTTTCATTAATTCAGTAAGGATTGCAAATTCTGCTAAACAGCAGTTTCTGCGATCAAATAGTTGCCACCCAGAAATAGAGAAAAAACGCCTATCGTAAAAATTGCAAATGCATCGCAATATGAGGGCTGATCGCAAAATCATATGCAATTACCGGAACATTGAAGATTGAGAAGGGCAGGGTCGTCCACAATTTTTGCTAAACAAGAGGCTGGAAGTGGTCATCGCTGATGTCAGAGGCCCTCCGTAAAAACACCTGGGCACGCCTGCATTTTTTCAGACACACTTAGAAAATGGCGTGTTTCCGCCCAGAAACACTAGCTTCCTTTTACTCGGCTGCATTGCAATCACAATGTGTACACATTTTCTGTCGCTGTTTTTGCTAGCGCGTGCACAATGCAAACACTGCGCATGCACAGTCGTTCGATCATCGGCCAGATTGCGAATCGATAATTTTTGTGATCCAACCTAAATTAGGCCCATAGTGGAGTATTCAAGTAGTTGCAATAATCCATTTTTTTGCACGAAAAACTGTGATTTTACTGCAAATCATGAAAGACCCGTATTCAATTAGCTGCAATTGCTGATCATTTTAATGTGTATTTCACTTTGCTTATTCTGAGGAGATGCAAAACGGGGGAATCTCTATTTTAAGGTAAAAATGTCAGGATTTGATTCAGAAGCCTGTGACACGGGAAGCAATCGATATACCAGCTGTCGGCAGGGTTGGACTGGCCCACAGGGGTACAGGGGAAACCACGGGTGGGCCCCACTGCCTGGGGCCCCACATCCTCCTCTATGAATCAGGTCCTGACTGTGCACTTGAATTGTACATTATACATATTATCTACAGTGCATTGCAGTTATTAATCTGGTACATTATCATGCATGCACTAGCAGTATTTACTATATTTCTGTCTCAATAGCGATCCAGTCTGAATGAAGTCCTCAGTACGAGCTCGACAAAGCCCTACCTCAGTCAGCTATTCTACTCCGACCCTTGTTACTCAGTTTATGGCTCTACAGCGGCTTCTGGGAGTTGTAGTCTTGCAGCGTTATCTCTGTAGAGCAGCCACGGTGTCCTGAACTACATACTCCAGCAGGCTGTGAATGACAGCACATCCTTCCAGCAGTCACGCTTCTGGCTCCCTCCTTTCTCCCTGTGGCTTCTAGAAAGCACCTTGCCATTTACACAAGCCTGACAACTTGTAATTTACAACTTTCAGGACACTGGGGCCCATTTATCAAATAATATTTGTGGGGGTTAGCCACAAATATTAAGTATCCCTGAAATGTATAAAGGAGGGATTGCAGCAGGTATGCAATCCCTCCATTTTCGCCTGCAGCCGCAACCCCCCCATTTATGTTAGTATGCCATCTTTTGGGGTACATGCTGATTTCCCCATTTTAACCTACACTTTTCATGGCAAGATTTTTCGCACAAATTCTGTTTTTGCGATTTTGAATTCACACCTTTTCAATTTCAAAATAACAAATTCTTACCGTGAAAAGTATAGGTGAAAATTGGGAAATCAGCCTTACCACAAAAAATGCCAAACTAGCATAAGATAACAGTATAGACGTGCATTAAAGGTCATATTAAATAGCTTTGGGATACTTAAATTGAGTCAAATGGCAGTTATATGTTGTTTTCTTTTATAAAAAAAAAATACACGCTCCCCCCCCGGCAAAATAAGTACTCTCAGTAAATTTGAGATATATTAAAAATGAGTGTAAGTATATATTTGGGTCATTTTAGGAGACTTACAAAAAAGTGGAAAAAGGACTGACTACTGTCAACTGCAAGCCTGAAAACATGTGGCCCATTTATAAAGCACCTCAATATACCTGCCCCATGCCTTGAACCCGACATTCCGGCACTGTGCACATTTCACCCCCTAAAATTACATGTCATTATTGATCAATTAAAAATAATTATAAACTTCAAAGCGCCTACTTTGTCATTAGGGTCTACTACGATTGGCTGGCTGTCGAAATCCCGGCGCCCAGCATACCAGCGCCGGGATCCCGACTGCTGGAATGCCGGCAGCGGGGCGAGTGCAAAAGAGTCCCTTGTGGGCTCGCTGCACTCGCCACGCTGTGGGCACGGTGGCGCGCTACGCTACGTGCGCCACACTATTTATTCTCCTTCTAGGGGTATCGTGGACACCCCAAGAGGGAGATTATTTGTCGGTATACAGGCTGTCAGGATCCTGGCGCCGGTGTGCTGAGCGTCGTGATCCCGACAGCCAGTGTCGGACTGGGGCATGAAGGGGCCCACCGGAGGAATTCAGCGGTAAAGGCCCATGCTTAGGGGTGTGGCCAGCTGCCACAAAGGCTTGGCTAACAAGGTATGGGCCCCATGATAAATATATTAAGTTTTTCTCAATCCTGCTTCTGCTAAAATTTGCATGTGAAGAGCCACCCAGAAAGGTAAAAGACACCCACCGATGCAATCGCAAAAGAGCATATGCATTCGCATAATTGTGACGCATATGCAGAAATCGAGTACCATCGACAATTGCGGTTGATGCAGGGCTGCTCAGAATAATGAGAATGCAGTCACACCGGTGCCATGTTTTTAGTTGCGCAGTCGCACCGGTGCCATGTTTTTAGTCGTTAGCCATTGCAACTGACGTAAAATACACCCCACGAAAATGGGCATTATCTGCCTGCACTTTTTTTTCCAACTACTCCCCACAAACGCCATGTTAATTTCCACAAATGATCACTACCTGTCAATCAAATTGCGATCACATTTCACTAAAGTGCTTTCACAATTTATCCTTCAATGCATTCGCCAATAATCACCCGATTTGCAATTTTGCAAGTGAAGCTGAAATAAGGCCTTGAGACAAGAGTACTATTCCTGGTATGAGTCCTTTTGCTGCTACAGACTGTTAAAAAACTGTACTGTACCTGCCAAAATGGTAAACTTGGAGGGTATGCATTGGCCTGCTTTCATTCAAAATGTTTACTGTCTGTTGTTTGTAATCAGTCAGCTCCCCCGGATTTAGATCTGACCTAAAACAAAACTCACTGGTGTGTAAAGTATTTCAACATAATTGCAGGCTGTTACATTTGTAAGATAATTGCTGGCTGCTACATATCTCACAGACGTTGCTCAAAGTTAGCTGCCCCTTGCTCTGAACACAGTTTTGGCAGTGACACCATAAAAATCTCTGGACATCTGTGCATCATCCGAATTTGGGAATAAAACCTCTTCTATACAGTAAAGCTATCTGACTTTTAATTCATGGTGAGATTGTTCATATATATCATATCTGATTTCTGAATATGCCAATGTGAGCATACCTATAATACCTATGCAGTGACCGCCAACCTATTGCTCACAAGCTGCGATAGCTCGCTGTAGTATTTTTGGTAGCTCACAGAGCACACATGCTTGGGCAGTCACTGGTACTACTCCCTTCATTTCTAATATGGTGCCAGCCATCAGCAAAACAGAGCTTGCGGACCGACAGCAACGACTCTCAAGCCGGCGCCATATTTTAAATGGCTGCCAGAGACTGTCATCGCTCACAAGACTTCAGTGATGGGCAGGAGAAGTGCACACTGTGCTCTCCTCCCCTCCCGTCCCCTCAGACAGGAGCAGCACAGGCAGCGGTGGCAGTGCTGGGGGTATTAAATCTGGCACTGCTTGGGGTATTATGTGCATCTGGCACTGTTGGCAGCATTACATGTATCTGGCACTACTGACAGCATTACGTGTATATGGCACTGCTGGAGGCATTATGTCTATCTGGCACTGCTGGTGTCATTACGTATATCTGGCACTGCTAAGGGCATTACGTGTATCTGGCACTGCTGGGGGTATTACGTCTATCTGGCACTGCACTGGGGCATTACATGTAAGTGGCACTACTGGGGCATTACTTGTAACTGGCAATGGTGGGGGCATTACGTATCCTTGGCACTACTGGGGGCATTATGTCTATCTGGCACTACATGTAACTGGCACTATACTGGGGGCATTACGTGTAAGAAGCGCTACTGTGAGCATTATGCATAACTAATATATAGTTGCGAGGCCATACTCACTTTCACAGGAGCATACATGCTTTCGGTGCGCATATTGTGGAGGAAGGGGGGGGGGGGCACTTCAAAAAATCTTGATCAGGGTGCTAGTAGGCCTGGAACCAGCCCTGGACATTAAGTGCGGCACTACTGTGGAAATTATGTATGGCATCTATAACTGTGGGCATTATATAAACATCTTCCGCACAGCTGGACCCGCACGTAGGGATAATCTTCCCTATCCAACAGGCAAGCGAGAGGCAGCAGCAGGAGGAACATTTGGTTATTAGTGGTAGTGTGCGCCAGGCCATTTTTCGGGTTTTGTGTTTTGGTTTTGGATCAGGATCTCCTTTGTATTTTGGATCTGTATTGGTTTTGCCAAAACCACCCTTGCGGGTTTTGGTTTTGGAGCTGTATTTTTTTTTTAAAAATCATAAAAACAGCTAAAATAACAGAATTTGAGGGTATTTTTGTTCCTACAGTATTATTAGCCTCAAGAACATTCAATTCCACTCATTTTCAGTCTATTCTGAAAATCTCACAGCTCACAATATTGTTTTTATCCAGTTTAGGCCAAGAGGTTGCACCGAGGTAGCTGGATGGAGCAGCAGCAGCCCTTGGATGTATATACAGGAAGGACGGAAACAGCACAAAATATTAAAAAAAAAAAAAGAATGACGCATTATTCAAGGCTCAAGATTTCAGTTCACAAACAGATGATTAAGGCAAAGAATAAAAAAAGACAATAGTTTAGATCAGTGGTCTCCAACCTTAATTGGTGTGTGAGCTACTTTTGGAAAATAAAACCTCTGAAAGAGCTCCCCCCAATGCACGCGTGTTCCTGCGAAAGTGTGTGTGACATTACAACTACAAGTAATGCCCCCCATAGTGCCAGATACACAAATAATGCCCCCTAGCCGTGCCAGAAACAGTGCCCCCTGCAGTGCCAGAAACAGTGCCCCCTGAACTGCTGCTGGCTTCTTCGGAAGGGGAGGAGAGCGCACAATGCGCCTCCTGTGACGTCCGGAGAGTGGCTGCAGTGAAGGGCCTCCAGCGTTGGTGGGCATCTGAAATATGGCTCCGGTAAGTAAGCCAATCAAAGCTTGCGGTCCGGTAGCCAATCAGGTGCCGCTGATGCCGGTCTGCAAGCGCTGATTGGCTAACAGCTGGCACCATATTAAAAATGAAGGGAGGAGGAGTGCCGCTACCAGTGATTGCCCAAGCCCATGCGCTCTGCGAGCTACCGAAAATGCTACGGCAAGCTACCGGTTTAGATGCTGTAATCATGATTTAAATTTCTTATTTTTTATAAAATTCTTAATTTCCTCAAAGACATATTTAATATGCAGAAGGTTCACTATACAAGTGTGGAGAAAAAAAGACGATTAAGGCAAAGAAGAACAAAAAAAGACAATATTTTAGATGCAGTAATCATGATTTAAATTTATTATTAAAAATCAAATTCTTAATTTCCTCAAATATATATTTGATATGCAGAAGGTTCGCTATATGTGTGGAGAGTTTATTTATATTAATTTAATTTAAATGTAGTAAATGTATAATTATTATTAATAATATTATTTTGAATTAATTAATCACAATGTGGTGATAAGAAGAATTATGAAAACACAGCACCCTGAAATGGACGGAGCACGCCTGGATGTACTCTGGGAGGATACAGCACAAAATATAAAAAAAAAAGTCTTCTTTTTTTGGGTGGACTGACAGAACACCCCTAGATGGGGTCCTTTGATGTATACTGGGATGACACAGCACAAAATATTAATTTAAATCAAAATATATAAACAGTATTGTTTTATATATCACACACTGCGGTTATAGTATCGCACAAATGAGTAAAAAATATGTATTATTATTTTTTATATCACACACTGCAGTTGACTGCACCGACAGCGTCGCACAAATGAGTCAGAAATATGTCAGAAGTATTTTTTATATCACACACCAGTGGCTACAGTGTTGCACAGATGAGTCAGAAATATATATAATAAATACACAACATAGTTGTTTTCTCTGACAGTGTCGCACAAGTAGTTAGAAATATGTATAAGTATTTTTATATCACACACCAGCTGTTACAGTATCACACAAATAAGTCAGAAATAAATATAATAATTACACACTGCGGTTGACTTCACCGACAGCATTGCACAAATAAGTCAGAAATATGTAGAAGTATTATTTATATCATACACCGGCATTTACAGTGTCACACAAATGAGTAAAAAATATGTAATATTATTTTTTTATTACACACCAGCGGTTACAGTGTCACACAAATGAGTCAGAAATATATATACTGCTCAAAAAAATAAAGGGAACACTTAAACAACACAATGTTACTCCAAGTCAATCACACTTCTGTGAAATCAAACTGTCCACTTAGGAAGCAACACTGATTGACAATTAATTTCACATGCTGTTGTGCAAATGGAATAGACAACAGGTGAAAATTATAGGCAATTAGCAAGACACCCCCAATAAAGGAGTTGTTTTGCAGGTGGTGACCACAGACCACTTCTCAGCTCCTATGCTTTCTGGCTGATGTTTTGGTCACTTTTGAAAGCTGGCGGTGCTTTCACTCTAGTGGAAGCATGAGACGGAGTCTACAACCCACACATGTGGCTCAGGTAGGGCAGCTCATCCAGGATGGCACATCAATGCGAGCTGTGCGTGTCTGTCAGCGTAGTGTCCAGAGCATTGAGGCGCTACCATGAGACAGGCCAGTACATCAGGAGACGTGGATGAGGCCGTAGGAGGGCAACAACCCAGCAGCAGGACCGCTACCTCAGCCTTTGTGCAAGGAGGAACAGGAGGAGCACTGCCAGAGCCCTGCAAAATGACCTCCAGCAAGCCACAAATGTGCATGTGTCTACTCAGGTGATCAGAAACAGACTCCATGAGGGTGGTATGAGGGCCCGACGTCCACAGGAGGGGGTTGTGCTTTCAGCCCAACACCGTGCAGGACGTTTGGCATTTGCCAGAGAACACCAAGATTGGCAAATTCGACACTGGCGCCCTGTGCTCTTCACAGATGAAAGCAGGTTCTCACTGAGCACATGTGACAGAGTCTGGAGATGCCAAGGAGAACGTTCTGCTGCCTGCAACATCCTCCAGCATGACCGGTTTGGCAGTGGGTCAGTAATGGTGTGGGGTGGCATTTCTTTGGGGGGCCGCACAGCCCTCCATGTGCTCACCAGAGGTAGCCTGACTGCCATTAGGTACCGAGATGAGATCCTCAGACCCCTTGTGAGACCATATGCTGGTGCGGTTGGCCCTGGGTTCCTCCTAATGTAAGACAATGCTAGACCTCATGTGGCTGGAGTGTGTCAGCAGTTCCTGCAAGATGAAGGCATTGATGCTATGGACTGGCCCGCCCATTCCCCAGACCTGAATCCAATTGAGCACATCTGGGACATCATGTCTCGCTCCATCCACCAACGCCACGTTGCACCACAGACTGTCCAGGAGTTGGCGGATGCTTTAGTCCAGGTCTGGGAGGAGATCCCTCAGGAGACCATCCGCCAACTCATCAGGAGCATGCACAGGCGTTGTAAGGAGGTCATACAGGCACGTGGAGGCCACACACACTACTGAGCCTCATTTTGACTTGTGTTAAGGACATTACATCAAAGTTGGATCAGCCTGTAGTGTGTTTTTCCACTTTAATTTTGAGTGTGACTCCAAATCCAGACCTCCATGGGTTAATAAATTTGATTTCCATTGATAATTTTTGTGTGATTTTGTTGTCAGCACATTCAACTATGTAAAAAACAAAGTATTTAATAAGAATATTTCATTCATTCAGATCTAGGATGTTATTTTAGTGTTCCATTTATTTTTTTGAGCAGTGTATTATAATTACACACTTCAGTTGACTGCACCAACAGCATCGCACAAATGAGTCATAAATATGTAGAAGTATTTTTTATATCACACACCGGCGGTTACAGTGTTGCACAGATGAGTCAGAAATATATATAATAAATACACACCGCAGTTGTCTTCACCGACAGCGTCGCAAAAATGAGTTAGAAATATATATATAAGCATTTTTTATATCACACACCAGCTGTTACAGTATCACACAAATAAGTCAAAATATATATAATAATTACACACTGCGGTTGAGTTCACCGACAGCATTGCACAAATGAGTCAGAAATATGTAGAAGTATTTTTTATATCACACACTGGCAGTTACAGTGTCGCACAAATCAGTCAGAAAAATATATAATAATTACACACTGCGGATGACTTCACCAACAGCATCGCACAAATGAGTCAGAAATATGTAGAAGTATTATTTATATCACACACCGGCAGTTATAGTGTTGCACAAATGAGTAAAAAAATACGTAGAAGTATTTTTTATGTCACACACTGGAGGTTAGTGTCACACAAATGAGTCAGAAATATATATAGTATTTACACACTGCGGTTGACTGCACCGACAGCATCACACAATACATTTATGAGTAGGAAATAATATACTACGGTCTGACTGGCAGTGTCACAGTACTTCTGAACATAAAATAAGCATTGTATAGTACACTGGGGTACAGCACAAACAAATTTTTTTTGTCTTATAATTAGAATTTTAGGCTTTTTGTTTTTAGCTGTTATTATTTTAATTTTACACTGGGGCAGAGCCCATGGATGGACGGAGAGATCACCCCTTTCAGATTCAGCAGACAGAGAGCATGCTTTTTCAGATACAGCAGAGAGAGCACCTCTTTTTTAGATAAAACAGACAGGGAGCACCCCTTTTTCAGATAATCAGTAATCCGCTTTGCAACAGGGTATATATATATACGGCAGTATCACTGGAATTATATGGCAGTACCACTGGACATATACGGAAGTATCACTGGATTTATATGGCAGTACCACTGGACATATACGGTAGTATCACTGGAATTATATAGCAGTACCACAGGACATATACAGCAGTATCACTGGAATTATACGGCAGTACCACTGGATTTATACGGCAGTACCACTGGACTGGATTTATACGGCAGTATCACTGGACTTACAGTGAAGTACCACTGGAATTATACAGCAGTATCACTGGAATTATACAGCAGTATCACTAAAATTATATGGTAGTATAACTGGAATTATACGGCAGTATCACTGGATTTATACGCGAGTACCACTGGAATTATACGGCAGTATCACTAGAATTATACGATATTACCACTGGGCTTATACGGCAGTACCACTGGACATATACGGCAGTATCACTGGACATATACGGCAGTATCACTGGCCTGGATGTATACGCCAGTACCACTAGATTTATATGGCAGTACCACTGGACATATACGGCAGTATCACTGGATTTTTACGGCAGTACCACTGGAAATATACGGCAGAATCAATGGACTGGATTTACATGGCAGTACCACTGGACATATATGGCAGTATCACTGGACTAGATTTATATGCCAGTATCACTGGATATATTTGGCAGTACCACTAGACATACACGGCAGTATCACTGGAATTATACGGCAGTACCACTGGACACATACGGCTGTATCACTGAACTGGATTTATACACCAGTTCCACTGGAATTATACGACAGTACCACTGGACATATACGCCAGTATCACTGAAATTATATGGCAGTACTACTTAACATATACAGCAGTATCACCGGATTGATACGGCAGTACTGCTGGACATATACGGCAGTATCAATGGACATATACGCATTATCACTTAACATATATGGCAGTACCACTGGAATAATACAGAAGAACCATTGGGCTTATACGCCAGTACCACTGGACATATACGGCAGTATCAATAGACATATACGACAGTATCACTGGACCCGATTTATACACCAGTACCACTGGATTTATATAGCAGTACCACTGCACATATATAGCAATATCACTGGATTTATACAACAGTACCACTGGAAATACTGTATACTGCAGTATCACTGGACTAGATTTATACGCCAGTACCACTGTATTTATACAGCACTACCACTGGACATACAGTATACAGCAGTATCACTGGATTTATACGGCAGTACCACTGGATATATACGGCAGTATCACTGGACTTGATTTATAAGCCAGTACCAATGGATTTATACAGCAGTATCACTGGAATTATATGGCAGTACCACTAAACTGGATTTATATGTCAGTACCACTGAATTTATACGGCAGTATCACTGGGCGGGATTTATATGGCAGTACCACTGGACACATATACGGCAGTTTACAAATCTGAAAACGAAAGGTTGTATTGATCTGCGCTCCTAATTTATGCAGCTGGCAACCTAATCGGGTTACACCATACCCGTATAGTCACATATAAAAGTAAAAGGGTTTAGGTTGCCTGCGCTGAATCCAATCCTTTATATATATAAACAGTTTATTGCGGGTATATTAAAACCGCCCGTGCTGTTCAAATATAATGTGAACCATTCAGTTTCATATAATTTCACCAGAAACTTATACCAAATGGATATTATATATTATAAAATCCTCATCATAATATATTGTTTATAGTAAAATCACAAGCCCGGTTTATGGACAACCACCCTACGGCTTGATTCCCCTCCGTTGCTTGCCCCGTGGGCAGATACTTACTTTAGTGTTCTCACCCGTAGTCACAGAAAGGTATCTTTTCCACGAAGCCCACTTAAGTACCACTGGATTTATACAGCAGTACCACTGGACATATACGGCAGTAACACTGAAATTATATGGCAGTACCACTGGACATAGACTGCAGTATCACTGAACTAGATTTATACACCAGTACCAATGGATTTAAACGGCAGTACCACTGGACATATACGGCAGTATCACTGGAATTATATGGCAGCACTACATAACATATACGGCAGTATGAATAGATTTATACGGCAGTACCGCTGGACATATACGGCAGTATTAATGGACATATATGGCAGTACCATTGGAATTATATGGCAGTACCACTGGACTTATACGGCAGTATCACTGGAATAATGCAGCAGTACCACTGTGCTTATACGCCAGTACCACTGGACATATACGGCAGTATCACTCTACATATACGGCAGTGTCACTGGTCCTGAGTACCACAGGATTTATATGGCAGTACTACTTCACATACTGTATACGGCAATATCACTGGATTTATACGGAAGTACCACTGGACATACTGTATACTGCAGAATCACTGGACTGGATTTAAATGACAGTACCACTGGATTTATACGGCAGTACCACTGGACATACAGTATGTAGTATCACTGGATTTATATGGCAATACCACTGGAAATATATGGCAGTATCACTGGACTGGATTTATACGCCAGTACCACTGAAATTATATGGCAATACCAGTGGACATATTCGGCAGTATCACTGGATTTATACGGTAGTGACACTGGATATATACGGCCGTATTACTGAACTTGATTTATAAGCTAGTACCACTGGATTTATACGGCAGTACCATTGTACATATACGGCAGTATCACTGGAATTATATGGCAGTACTACATAACATATACGGCAGTATCACTAGATTTATATAGCAGTACCACAGGACATATACGGCAGTATCACTGGAATTATATGGCAGTACCACTGGACTTATATGGCAGTACCACTGGACTGGATTTATACGGCAGTATCACTGGACTTACACGCAATTACCACTGGAATTATACAGCAGTATCACTGGAATTATACAGCAGTATCACTGAAATTATACGGTAGTATAACTGGAATTATACGGCAGTATCACTAGACTTATACGCCAGTACCACTGGAATTATACGGCAGTATCACTAGAATTATACGGCAGTACCACTGGGCTTATATGGCAGTACCACTGGACATATATGGCAGTATTACTGGACATATACGGCAGTATCGCTGGCCTGGATGTATACGCCAGTACCACTAGATTTATGCACCACTGGACATATACGCCAGTATCATTGGATTTATATGGCAGTACCACTGGACATATACAGCAGTACCACTGGAAATATATGGCAGTATCACTGGACTGGATTTATATGGCAATACCACTGGACATATATGGCATTATCACTGGACTAGATTTATATGCCAGTACCACTGGATATATTTGGCAGTACCACTGGACATACACGGCAGTATTACTGGAATTATACGGCAGTACCACTGGACACATACGGCAGTATCAATGGAATTATATGGCAGAACAAATGGAAATATACCGCAGTATTACTGAACTGGATGTATATGACAGTACCACTGGATTTATACGGCAGTATCACTGGAATTATATGGCAGTACCACTGGACACATACGACTGTATCACTGAACTGGATTTATACACCAGTACCACTGGATTTATACGCCAGTACCACTGGACATATACGGCAGTATAACTGGAATTATATGGCAGAACTACTTAACATATACAGCAGTATCCCCGGATTAATACGGCAGTACTGCTGGACAGATACGGCAGTATCATTGGACATATACGGCAGTATCACTGGACATATATGGCAGTACCACTGGAATAATACGGCAGTACCACTGGAATTATACGGCAGTATCACTGGAATTATACAGCAGTACCATTGGGCTTATACGCCAGTACCACTGGACATATACGGCAGTATCACTAGACATATACGACAGTATCACTGGACCTGATTTATACACCAGTACCACTGGATTTATACAGCAGTACCACTGCACATATATAGCAATATCACTGGATTTATACAACAGTACCACTGGACATACTGTATACTGCAGTATCACTGGACTAGATTTATACGCCAGTACCACTGTATTTATACGGCAGTACCACTGGACAAACAGTATACAGCAGTATCACTGGATTTATACGGCAGTACCAATGGCCATATATGGCAATATCACTGGACTGGATTTATACGCCAGTACCACTGGATTTATATGGCAGTACCACTTGATATATACGGCAGTATCACTAGATGTATACGCCAGTACCACTGGATATATACGGCAGTATCACTGGACTTGATTTATAAGCAAGTACCACTGGATTTATATGGCAGTATCACTGGAATATTATGGCAGTACCACTGGACATATATACGGCAGTATCACTGAACTGGATTTATATGCCAGTACCACTGAATTTATACGGCAGTACCACTTGACATGTACGGCAGTATCACTGGGCGGGAATTATGTGGCAGTACCACTGGACATATACGGCAGTATCACTGGAAATATATGGCAGTACCATTGAACATATACGGCAGTATCACTGAACTTGATTTATATGCCAGTACCACTGGATTTATACAGCAGTACCACTGGACATATACGGCAGTAACACTGGAATTATATGGCAGTACCACTGGACATATACTGCAGTATCACTGAACTGGATTTATACACCAGTACCAATGGATTTAAACGGCAGTACCACTTTACATATACGGCAGTACCACTGGAATTATATGGCAGTACTACATAACATATACGGCAGTATGAATAGATTTATACGGCAGTACCACTGGACATATACGGCAGTATCACTGTACATATACGACAGTATTACTGGACATATATGGCAGTACAACAAAGGTAATACAGCTGTGCGCTCGGTGAGTAGTGATGTATGTGACTGTCAGCAGCGATTTGGAGAGGGAATGCCAATCCCTCCAAAAAGCATAAAATACAAACAAAAACCAAATTGCGCTCAACAGTCAAAATATATGTATTTATTATAAAATATATAAAATACAGCAATTCTCCCGGGAGTGCAATAATTATAAATGAATAATCATAAAATGTATACGGTACAGAATCACTGTGTCCTGATATGTTACTAATTAGCAGATATTATGAAATAATTGCAACAATGTGGCCACAAACAATATGATGTATTGAGCAGTGATGGTAATAATAATACTCTTTTATACACCATATAGGTCTGTATGCTGGTAACAACTAACTTGTTGTATAAAGGTCCCCAGACAGTCCTTGTTCCGTGCAAGCATCTATTGGTTTGCAAAAAGGTTACCTTGTAAAGGATTATTATGGATGGGCACTCAAGTGCATGTAACGGTGAAAGGATGAATTGTGTCCACTGAACAAAGTTCGCTGTGGCGGTGTTTTGGCAGGGAGAGCCCGGAGTAATGTTTCTATAGCCAGCCGTTTTACCCCCGCACGGGGGAGGGGAGAACGGTGTCTGAGAAAGCCGTCGGGTTTGGAATGGAATGTAGCCGTGCACAGGCTGTGAAACCCAGATGGCTAGATGTACTCTGTGACACGGTGTACTTGCGTTCTCACCCACAAAAGGCTGTGCTTACCTCCCACGGGCAGCTCCGACTGAGCCTCCCTCCGATTCACCTGATGTAGACACGGGACTGTTGGAGCCACAGATATGTTCCCCTGGCCGTATGTGCGAAGTTGCCACACTCTAGATGGTGTTATCGGAGTTGCGTCTCCTGGCTCAGCTTCAATACGGACTCGCTTAGGTAATCCACCGGCTGTGTCAGAAAGGCACCGGAGCCCCGGCGCTTGATCGTCAGTACGGTGATGTAGCTGTGCAGTGTAGCGGCCGTCAGGAACCAAACTCCTGTGTGGGCTGATATTGTCTGGACTTCAATGAATGAAGGGTACACCTATATCCTTAACGCGTTTCAACGCCAACAGGGCGTCTTCTTCCAAAAAGGCAGGTATCGACGATCAAGCGCCGGGGCTCCGGTGCCTTTCTGACACAGCCGGTGGATTACCTAAGCGAGTCCGTATTGAAGCTGAGCCAGGAGACGCAACTCCGATAACACCATCTAGAGTGTGGCAACTTCGCACATACGGCCAGGGGAACATATCTGTGGCTCCAACAGTCCCGTGTCTACATCAGGTGAATCGGAGGGAGGCTCAGTCGGAGCTGCCCGTGGGAGGTAAGCACAGCCTTTTGTGGGTGAGAACGCAAGTACACCGTGTCACAGAGTACATCTAGCCATCTGGGTTTCACAGCCTGTGCACGGCTACATTCCATTCCAAACCCGACGGCTTTCTCAGACACCGTTCTCCCCTCCCCCGTGCGGGGGTAAAACGGCTGGCTATAGAAACATTACTCCGGGCTCTCCCTGCCAAAACACCGCCACAGCGAACTTTGTTCAGTGGACACAATTCATCCTTTCACCGTTACATGCACTTGAGTGCCCATCCATAATAATCCTTTACAAGGTAACCTTTTTGCAAACCAATAGATGCTTGCACGGAACAAGGACTGTCTGGGGACCTTTATACAACAAGTTAGTTGTTACCAGCATACAGACCTATATGGTGTATAAAAGAGTATTATTATTACCATCACTGCTCAATACATCATATTGTTTGTGGCCACATTGTTGCAATTATTTCATAATATCTGCTAATTAGTAACATATCAGGACACAGTGATTCTGTACCGTATACATTTTATGATTATTCATTTATAATTATTGCACTCCCGGGAGAATTGCTGTATTTTATATATTTTATAATAAATACATATATTTTGACTGTTGAGCGCAATTTGGTTTTTGTTTGTAATATATGGCAGTACCACTGGAATTATATGGCAGTACCACTGGACTTACAGGGCAGTATCACTGGAATTATACAGCAGTACCACTGTGCTAATACGCCAGTACCACAGGACATATACGGCAGTATTACTGGACATATACGGCAGTATCACTGGACCTGATTTATACACCAATACCACTGGATTTATATGGCAGTACCACTGCACATATAAGGCAATATCACTGGATTTATACGGAAGTACCACTGGACATACTGTATACTGCAGAATCACTGGACTGGATTTAAACACCAGTACCACTGTATTATACGGCAGTACCACTGGACATACAGTATACAGTAGTATCACTGGATTTATACGGCAATACCACTGGAAATATATGGCAGTAACACTGGACTGGATTTATACGCCAGTACCACTGAAGTGATATGGCAGTACCAGTGGACATATTCGGCAGTATCACTGGATTTATACGATAGTGTCACTGGATATATATGGCAGTATCACTGAACTTGATTTATATTCCAGTACCACTGGATTTTATACTGCAGTAACACTGGAATTATATGGCAGTACCACTGGACATATACGGCAGTATCACTAAACTGGATTTATGTGCCAGTATCACTGAATTTATACAGCAGTACCACTGGACATATACGGCAGTATTACTGTACTGGATTTATATGGCAGTACCACTGGACATATACGGCAGTATCACTGGAATTATATGGCAGTACCACTGGACATATACGGCTGTATCACTGGACATATACAGCAGTACCACTGGAATTATACAGCAGTACAACTGGAATTATACGGCAGTACCACTAAGCTTAGACGGCAGTATCACTGAAATGATATGGCAGAACTACTGGACATATACGGCAGTATCACTGTACTGGATTTATATGCCAGTTCCACTGGATTTATACGGCAGTACTACTCGACATATACAGCAGTAACACTGGAATTATATGGCATTACCACTGAAAATATACGGCAGTATCACTAAACTGGATTTATACGCCAGCACCACGGGATTTATATGGCGGTACCACTGGACAAATACGGCAGTATCACTGGAAGTATATGTCAGTACTACTTAAAATATATTTGGCAGTATCACTGGATTTAAACGGCAGTACCGCTGGACTTATACGGCAGTATCAATGGACATTTATGGCAGTATCTCTGGACATACAGTATACGGCAGTACCAATGGAATTATACAGCTGTACCACTGGAATTATATGGCAGTATCACTGCAATTATACAGCAGTACCACTGGGTTTATACGGCAGTACCACTGGACATATAAGGCTGTATCACTGAATTGGATTTATATGCCAGTACCACTGAATTTATACAGCAGTACCACTTGACATATACGGCAGTATCACTAGACTGGATTTATACGGCAGTACCACTGGACATATACGGCAGTATCACTGGAAATATATGGCAGTAACACTGAACATATACGGCAGTTTCACTGAACTTGATTTATATTCCAGTACCACTGGATTTTATATGGCAGTACCACTGGACATATAATGCAGTAACACTGGAATTATATGGCAGTACCACTGGACATATACAGCAGTATCACTGAACTGGATTTATATGCCAGTACCACTGGATTTATACAGACATATACAGCAGTATCACTGGAATTATATGGCAGTACTACATAAAATATACAGCAGTATCACTAGATTTATACGGCAGTACCGCTAGACATATATGGCAGTACCACTGGAATTATATAGCACTACCACTGGAATTATATGGCATTATCATTGGATTTATACGTCAGTACCACTGAACATACTGTATACTGCAGAATAACTGGACTGGATTTATATGCCAGTACCACTGGATTTATACGGCAATACCACTGGACATTTACGGCAGTATCACTGGATATATACAGCAGTACCAATGGAATTATACAGCAGTACCACTGGAATTATACGGCAGTACCACTGGGCTTAGACGCCAGTACCACTGGAAATTTACGGCAGTATCACTGGAATTATATGGCAGAACTACTGGACATCCTGTATACAGCAGTATCACTGAACTGGATTTATATGCCAGTACCACTGGATTTATACGGCAGTACCACTGGACATATACAGCAGTAACACTGGAATTATATGGCATTACCACTGGACAAATAGGGCAGTATCACTGAACTAGATTTATACGCGAGTACAACTAGATTTATACGGTAGTACCAAAGGACCTATACAGCAGTATCACTGGAATTATATGGCAGTACTACTTAACATATATGGCAGTATCACTTGATTTATACAGCAGTACCGCTGGACTTATACGGCAGTATCACTGGACATTTACAGCAGTATCACTGGACATACAGTATACGGCAGTACCACTGGAATTATATGTCAGTACTACTTAAAATATATATGGCAGTATCACTGGATTTACACAGCAGTACCACTGGACTTATACGGCAGTATCAATGGACATTTACGGCAGTATCCCTGGACAAACAGTATACGGCAGTACCAATGGAATTATACAGCAGTACTACTGGAATTATACGGCAGTATCACTGCAATTATATGGCAGTACCACTGGGCTTATATGGCAGTACCACTGGACATATACGGCTATATCACTGAATTGGATTTATATGCCAGTACCACTGAATTTATACGGCAGTACCTCTTGAAATATACGGCAGTATCACTGGACTGGATTTATACGGCAGTACCACTGGACATATACGGCAGTATCACCGGAAATGTATGGCAGTAACACTAAACATATACGGCAGTATCACTGAACTTGATTTATATGCCAGTACCACTGGATTTATGTGGCAGTACCACTGGACATACACGGCAGTAACACTGGAATTATATGGCAGTACCACTGGACATATACGGCAGTATCACTGAACTGGATTTATACGCCAGTACCACTGGATTTATACGGACATATACAGCAGTATCACTGGAATTATATGGCAGTACTACATAACATATAAGGCAGTATCACTAGATTTATACGGCAGTACCGCTGGACATATACAGCAGTATCACTGAACATATATGGCAGTACAACTGGAATTATATGGCAGTACCACTGGAATTATATTGCAATATCACTTAAATTATACAGCAGTACCACTGGGCTTATACGCCAGCACCACTGGACATATACAGCTGTATCACTGGACATATACGACAGTATCACTGGACATGATTTATACACCAGTACCACTAGATTAATATGGCAGGACCACTACACATATACGGCAATTTCAATGGATTTATACGTCAGTACCACTGGACATAATGTATACTGCAGAATAACTGCACTGGATTTATACGCCAGTACCACTGGATTTATACGGCAGTACCACTGGACATATAGTATACAGCAGTATCACTGGATTTATACGGCATTACCACTGGAAATTTTCGGCAATATTACTGGACATATACAGCAGTTCCACTGGAATTATACAGCAGTACCACTGGAATTATACGGCAGTATCACTGAACTTGATTTATACGCCAGTACCACTGGATTTATACGGACATATACAGCAGTATCACTGGAATAATATGGCAGTACTACATAACATATACAGCAGTATCACTAGATTTATACGGCAGTACCGCTAGACATATACGGCAGTATCACTGAACATATACGGCAGTATCACTGGACATATATGGCAGTACCACTGGAATTATATGGCAGTACCACTGGAATTATATGGCATTATCACTGGATTTATACGTCAGTACCAGTGGACATACTGTATACTGCAGAATAACTGGACTGGATTTATATGGCAGTTCCACTGGACATATAGTATACAGCAGTATCACTGGATTTATACGACAATACCACTGGACATTTACGGCAGTATCACTGGATATATACAGCAGTACCACTGGAATTATACAGCAGTACCACTGGAATTATACGGCAGTACCACTGGGCTTAGACGCCAGTACCACTGGAAATTTACGGCAGTATCACTGGAATTATATGGCAGAACTACTGGACATCCTGTATACAGCAGTATCACTGAACTGGATTTATATGCCAGTACCACTGGATTTATCCGGCAGTACCACTGGACATATACAGCAGTAACACTGGAATTATATGGCATTACCACTGGTCATATAGGGCAGTATCACTGAACTGGATTTATACGCGAGTACAACTGGATTTATACGGTAGTACCACTGGACCTATACAGCAGTATCACTGGAATTATATGGCAGTACTACTTAACATTAGTGATGTGCACTGGAAATTTTTCGGGTTTTGTGTTTTGGTTTTGGATTCGGTTCCGCGGCCGTGTTTTGGATACGGACGCGTTTTGGCAAAACCTCCTTGAAAATTTTTTGTCGGATTCGGGTGTGTTTTGGATTCGGGTGTTTTTTTTACAAAAAACCCTCAAAAACAGCTTAAATCATAGAATTTGGGGGTCATTTTGATCCCATAGTATTATTAACCTCAATAACCATAATTTACACTCATTTTCAGTCTATTCTGAACACCTCACAATATTATTTTTAGTCCTAAAATTTGCACCGAGGTCGCTGGATGGCTAAGCTAAGCGACACAAGTGGCCGACACAAACACCTGGCCCATCTAGGAGTGGCACTGCAGTGTCAGGCAGGATGGCACTTCAAAAAAATTGTCCCCAAACAGCACATGATGCAAAGAAAAAAAGAGGCACACCAAGGTCGCTGTGTGACTAAGCTAAGCAACACAAGTGGCCGACACAAACACCTGGCCCATCTAGGAGTGGCACTGCAGTGTCAGACAGGATGGCACTTCAAAAAAATAGTCCCAAAACAGCACATGAAGCAAAGAGAAAAAGAGGCGCACCAAGGTCGCTGGGTGACTAAGCTAAGCGACACAAGTGGCCGACACAAACACCTGGCACATCTAGGAGTGGCACTGCAGTGTCAGACAGGATGGCACTTCAAAAAAATAGACCCCAAACAGCACATGATGCAAAGAAAAAAAGAGGCGCAATGAGGTAGCTGTGTGACTAAGCTAAGCGACCCAAGTGGCCGACACAAACACCTGGCCCATCTAGGAGTGGCACTGCAGTGTCAGACAGGATGGCACTTCAAAAAAATAGTCCCAAAACAGCACATGATGCAAAGAAAAAAAAGAGGCGCACCAAGGTCGCTGTGTGACTAAGCTAAGCGACACACGTGGCCGACACAAACACCTGGCCCATCTAGGAGTGGCACTGCAGTGTCAGGCAGGATGGCACTTCAAAAAATTGTCCCCAAACAGCACATGATGCAAAGAAAAATGAAAGAAAAAAGAGGTGCAAGATGGAATTGTCCTTGGGCCCTCCCACCCACCATTATGTTGTATAAACAGGACATGCACACTTTAACGAACCCATAATTTCAGCGACAGGGTCTGCCACACAACTGTGACTGAAATGACTGGTTGGTTTGGGCCCCCACCAAAAAAGTAGCAATCAATCTCTGCTTGCACAAACTGGCTCTACAGAGGCAAGATGTCCACCTCATCATCATCCTCCGATTCCTCACCCCTTTCACTGTGTACATCCCCCTCCTCACAGATTATTAATTCGTCCCCACTGGAATCCACCATCTCAGGTCCCTGTGTACTTTCTGGAGGCAATTGCTGGTGAATGTCTCCACGGAGGAATTGATTATAATTCATTTTGATGAACATCATCTTCTCCACATTTTCTGGAAGTAACCTTGTACGCCGATTGCTGACAAGGTGAGCGGCTGCACTAAACACTATTTCGGAGTACACACTGGAGGGAGGGCAACTTAGGTAGAATAAAGCCAGTTTGTGCAAGGGCCTCCAAATTGCCTCTTTTTCCTGCCAGTATACGTACGGACTGTCTGACATGCCTACTTGGATGCGGTCACTCATATAATCCTCCACCATTCTTTTAATGGTGACAGAATCATATGCAGTGACAGTAGACGACATGTCAGTAATCGTTGGCAGGTCCTTCAGTCCGGATCAGATGTCAGCACTCGCTCCAGACTGCCCTGCATCACCGCCAGCGGGTGGTTTGGAATTCTTAGCCTTTTCCTCGCACCCCCAGTTGCGGGAGAATGTGAAGGAGGAGCTGTTGACGGGTCATGTTCCGCTTGACTTGACAATTTTCTCACCAGCAGGTCTTTGAACCTCTGCAGACTTGTGTCTGCCGGAAAGAGAGATACAACGTAGGTTTTAAATCTAGGATTGAGCACGGTGGCCAATATGTAGTGCTCTGATTTCAACAGATTGACCACCCGTGAATCCTGGTTAAGCGAATTAAGGGCTCCCTCCACAAGTCCCACATGCCTAGCGGAATCGCTCTGTTTTAGCTCCTCCTTCAATGTCTCCAGCTTCTTCTGCAAAAGCCTGATGAGGGGAATGACCTGACTCAGGCTGGCAGTGTCTGAACTGACTTCACGTGTGGCAAGTTTAAAGGGTTGCAGAACCTTGCACAACGTTGAAATCATTCTCCACTGCGCTTGAGTCAGGTGCATTCCCCCTCCTTTGCCTATATCGTGGGCAGATGTATAGGCTTGAATGGCCTTTTGCTGCTCCTCCATCCTCTGAAGCATATAGAGGGTTGAATTCCACCTCGTTACCACCTCTTGCTTCAGATGATGGCAGGGCAGGTTCAGGACTGTTTGCTGGTGCTCCAGTCTTCGGCACGCGGTGGCTGAATGCCGAAAGTGGCCCACAATTCTTCGGGCCACCGACAGCATCTCTTGCACGCCCCTGTCGTTTTTTAAATAATTCTGCACCACCAAATTCAATGTATGTGCAAAACATGGGACGTGCTGGAATTTGCCCAGATGTAATGCACACACAATATTGGTGGCGCTGTCCGATGTCACAAATCCCCAGAAGAGTCCAATTGGGGTAAGCCATTCTGCGATGATGTTCCTCAGTTTCCGTAAGAGGTTGTCAACTGTGTGCCTCTTATGGAAAGTGGTGATACAAAGCGTAGCCTGCCTAGGAACGAGTTGGCGTTTGCGAGATGCTGCTACTTGTGCCGCCGCTGCTGTTCTTGCTGCGGGAGGCAATACATCTACACAGTGGGCTGTCACAGTCATATAGTCCTGAGTCTGCCCTGCTCCACTTGTCCACATGTCCGTGGTTAAGTGGAAATTGGGTACAACTGCATTTTTTAGGACACTGGTGACTCTTTTTCTGATGTCTGTGTACATTTTCGGTATCGCCTGCCTAGAGAAATGGAACCTAGATGGTATTTGGTACCGGGGACACAGTACCTCAAACAAGTCTCTAGTTGCCTGTGAATTAACGGTGGATACCGGAACCACGTTTCTCACCACCCAGGCTGACAAGACCTGAGTTATCCGTTATGTAGCAGGATGACTGCTGTGATATTTCATCTTCCTCGCAAAGGACTGTTGGACAGTCAATTGCTTACTGGAAGTAGTACAAGTGGTCTTCCGACTTCCCCTCTGGGATGACGATTGACTCCCAGCAGCAACAACAGCAGCGCCAGCAGCAGTAGGCGTTACACTCAAGGTTGCATCGGAGGAATCCCAGGCAGGAGAGGACTCGTCAGACTTGCCAGTGACATGGCCTGCAGGACTATTAGCTTTCCTGTGTAAGGTAGAAATTGACACTGAGGGAGTTGGTGGTGTGGTTTGCAGGAGCTTGGTTACAAGAGGAAGGGATTTAGTGGTCAGTGGACTGCTTCCGCTGTCATCCAAAGTTTTTGAACTTGTTACTGACTTCTGATGAATGCGAACCAGGTGACGTATAAGGTAGGATGTTCCTAGGTGGTTAACGTCCTTACCCCTACTTATTACAGCTTGACAAAGGCAACACACGGCTTGACACCTGTTGTCCGCATTTGTGTTGAAATAATTCCACACCGAAGAGGTGATTTTTTTTGTATTTTGACCAGGCATGTCAATGGCCATATTCGTCCCACGGACAACAGGTGTCTCCCCGGGTGCCTGACTTAAACAAACCACCTCACCATCAGAATCCTCCTTGTCAATTTCCTCCCCAGCGCCAGCAACACCCATATCCTCATCCTGGTGTACTTCAACAGTGACATCTTCAATTTGACTATCAGGAACTGGACTGCGGGTGCTCCTTCCAGCACTTGCAGGGGGCGTGCAAATGGTGGAAGGCGCAAGCTCTTCCCGTCCAGTGTTGGGAAGGTCAGGCATCGCAACCGACACAATTGGACTCTCCTTGGGGATTTGTGATTTAGAAGAACGCACAGTTCTTTGCTGTGCTTTTGCCAGCTTAAGTCTTTTCATTTTTCTAGCGAGTGGATGAGTGCTTCCATCCTCATGTGAATCTGAATCACTAGCCATGAACATAGGCCAGGGCCTCAGCCGTTCCTTGCCACTCCGTGTCGTAAATGGCATATTGGCAAGTTTATGCTTCTCATCAGACGCTTTCAATTTTGATTTTTGGGTCATTTTACTGAACTTTTGTTTTTTGGATTTTACATGCTCTCTACTATGACATTGGGCATCGGCCTTGGCAGACGAGGTTGATGGCATTTCATCGTCTCGGCCATGACTAGTGGCAGCAGCTTCAGCACGAGGTGGAAGTGGATCTTGATCTTTCCCTATTTTAACCTCCACATTTTTGTTCTCCATTTTTTAATGTGTGGAATTATATGCCAGTATCATCAATAGCAATGGCCTACTACTATATATACTGCGCACAACTGAAATGCACCACAGGTATGGATGGATAGTATACTTGACAACACAGAGGTAGGTAGAGCAGTGGCCTTCCGTACCGTACTACTATATATACTGGTGGTCACTGTCAGCAAACTGCAAAACTAAAATGCACCACAGGTATAGAATCTAGATGGATAGTATACTTGACGACACAGAGGTAGGTAGAGCAGTGGCCTTCCGTACCGTACTGCTATATATACTGGTGGTCACTGTCTGCAAACTGCAAAACTAAAATGCACCACAGGTATAGAATCTAGATGGATAGTATACTTGATGACACAGAGGTAGGTAGAGCAGTGGCCTTCCGTACCGTACTGCTATATATAATGGTGGTCACTGGTCAGCAAAACTCTGCACTGTACTCCTCCTATATAATATACTGGTGGTCCCCAGTCCCCACAATAAAGCAGTGTGAGCACAGATATATGCAGCACACTGAGCACAGATATGGAGTGTTTTTCAGGCAGACAAAGTATACTGGTGGTCACTGTCAGCAAAACTCTGCACTGTACTCCTCCTATTTAATACTGCTGGTACCCAGTCCCCACAATAAAGCAGTGTGAGCACAGATATATGCAGTACACTGAGCACAGATATGGAGTGTTTTTTAGGCAGACAACGTATACTGGTGGTCACTGGTCAGCAAAACTCTGCACTGTACTCCTCCTATATAATATACTGGTGGTCCCCAGTCCCCACAATAAAGCAGTGTGAGCACAGATATATGCAGCACACTGAGCACAGATATGGAGTGTTTTTCAGGCAGACAACGTATACTGGTGGTAACTGGTCAGCAAAACTCTGCACTGTACTCCTCCTATATAATATACTGGTGGTCCCCAGTCCCCACAATAAAGCAGTGTAAGCACAGATATATGCAGCACAGTGAGCACAGATATGGAGTGTTTTTCAGGCAGACAACGTATACTGGTGGTCACTGTCAGCAAAACTCTGCACTGTACTCCTCCTATATATTACTGCTGGTCCCCAGTCCCCACAATAAAGCAGTGTGAGCACAGATATATGCAGCACACTGAGCACAGATATGGAGTGTTTTTGAGGCAGACATCGTATACTGGTGGTCACTGGTCAGCAAATTCTGCACTGTACTCCTCCTATATAATATACTGGTGGTCCCCAGTCCCCACAATAAAGCAGTGTGAGCACAGATATATGCAGCACACTGAGCACAGATATGGAGTGTTTTTGAGGCAGACAACGTATACTTGTGGTCACTGTCAGCAAAACTCTGCACTGTACTCCTCCTATATAATACAGCTGCTCCACAGTCCCCACAATTAAGCAGTGTGAGCACAGATATATGCAGCACACTGAGCACAGATATGGAGTGTTTTTGAGGCAGACAACGTATACTGGTGGTCACTGTCAGCAAAACTCTGCACTGTACTCCTCCTATAAAATACAGCTGCTCCCCAGTTCCCACAATTAAGCAATAAGCACAAATATTTGCATCAACATTAATAAACGGAGAGGACGCCAGCCACGTCCTCTCCCTAACATTTCCAATGCACGAGTGAAAATGGCGGCGACGCGCAGCTGCTTATATAGAATCCGAATCTCGCGAGAATCCGACAGAGGGATGATGACGTTCGGGCGCGCTCGGGTTAACCGAGCCATACGGGAGAATCCGAGTTTGCCTCGGACCCGTGTAAAATGGGTGAAGTTTGGGGGGGGTTCGGTTTCCGAGGAACCGAACCCGCTTATCACTACTTAACATATATGGCAGTATCACTTGATTTATACAGCAGTACCGCTGGACTTATACGGCAGTATCACTGGACATTTACAGCAGTATCACTGGACATACAGTATACGGCAGTACCACTGGAATTATATGTCAGTACTACTTAAAATATATATGGCAGTATCACTGGATTTACACAGCAGTACCACTGGACTTATACGGCAGTATCAATGGACATTTACGGCAGTATCCCTGGACAAACAGTATACGGCAGTACCAATGGAATTATACAGCAGTACCACTGGAATTATACGGCAGTATCACTGGACTGGATTTATATGGCAGTACCACTGGACATATACGGCAGTATCACCGGAAATTTATGGCAGTAACACTGAACATATACGGCAGTATCACTGAACTTGATTTATATGCCAGTACCACTGGATTTATATGGCAGTACCACTGGACATACACGGCAGTAACACTGGAATTATATGGCAGTACCACTGGACATATACGGCAGTATCACTGAACTGGATTTATACGCCAGTACCACTGGATTTATACGGACATATACAGCAGTATCACTGAAATTATATGGCAGTACTACATAACATATACGCCAGTATCACTAGATTTATACGGCAGTACCGCTGGACATATACAGTAGTATCACTTAACATATATGGCAGTACCACTGGAATTATATGGCAGTACCACTGGAATTATATTGCAATATCACTGGAATTATACAGCAGTACCACTGGGCTTATAAGCCAGTACCACTGGACATATACAGCAGTATCAGTGGACATATACGGCAGTATCACTGGACATGATTTATACACCAGTTCCACTAGATTAATATGGCAGGACCACTGCACATATATGGCAATTTCAATGGATTTATACGTCAGTACCACTGGACATACTGTATACTGCAGAATAACTGGACTGAATTTATACGCCAGTACCACTGGATTTATACGGCAGTACCACTGGACATAGAGTATACAGCAGTATCACTGGATTTATACGGCAATACCACTGGACATTTACGGCAGTATTACTGGACATATACAGCAGTTCCACTGGATTTATACAGCAGTACCACTGGAATTATACGGCAGTACCACTGGGCTTAGATGCCAGTACGACTGGACATTTACGGCATTATCACTGGAATTATATGGCAGAACTACTGGACATACTGTATACAGCAGTATAACTGAACTGGATTTATATGCCAGTACCACTGGATTTATACGGAAGTACCACTGGACATATATAGCAGTAACACTGGAATTATATGGCATTACCACTGGAAATATACGGCAGTATCACTAACTGGATTTATACGCCAGTACCACTGGATTTATACGGCAGTACCACTGGACAAATACAGCAGTATCACTGGAATTATATGTCAGTACTACTTAAAATATATATGGCAGTATCACTGGATTTATACGGCAGTACCGCTTGACTTATACGGCAGTATCAATGGACATTTACGGCAGTGTCCCTGGACATACAGTACACGGCAGTACCAATGGAATTTTACAGCAGTACCACTGGGCATATATGGCAGTACCACTGGACACATACGGCTGTATCACTGAATTGGATTTTTATGCCAGTACCACTGAATTTATACGCCAGTACCACTTGACATATACGGCAGTATCACTGGACTGTATTTATACGTCAGTACCACTGGACATATACAGCAGTATCACTGGAAATATATGGCAGTATCACTGAACATATACGGCAGTATCACTGAACTTGATTTATATGCCAGTACCACTGGATTTATATGGCAGTACCACTGGACATACACGACAGTAACACTGCAATTATATGGCATTACCACTGGACATTTACGGCAGTATCACTGAACTGAATTTATACGCCAGTACCACTGGATTTATACGGGCATATACAGCAGTATCACTGGAATTATATGGCAGTACTACATAACATATACGGCAGTATCACTAGATTTATACGGCAGTACCGCTGGACATAAACGGCAGTACCACTGGAATTATATGGCAGTACCACTGGAATTATATTGCAATATCACTGCAATTATACAGCAGTACCACTGGGCTTATACGCCAGTACCACTGGACATATACAGCAGTATCACTGGACATATACGGCAGTATCACTGGACATGATTTATACACCAGTACCACTAGATTAATATGGCAGGACCACTGCACATATACGGCAATTTCAATGGATTTATACGTCAGTACCACTGGACATACTGTATACTGCAGAATAACTGGACTGGATTTATACGTCAGTACCACTGGATTTATACGGCAGTACCACTGGACATATAGTATACAGCAGTATCACTGGATTTATACGGCAATACCACTGGACATTTACGGTAGTATTACTGGACATATACAGCAGTACCACTGGAATTATACAGCAGTACCACTGGAATTATACGGCAGTACCACTGGGCTTAGACGCCAGTACCACTGGATATTTACGGCATTATCACTGGAATTATATGGCAGAACTACTGGACATACTGTACACAGCAGTATAACTGAACTGGATTTATATGCCAGTACCACTGGACCTATACAGCAGCATCACTGGAATTATATGGCAGTACTACTTAACATATATGGCAGTATCACTGGATTTATACAGCAGTACCGCTGGTTATATACAGCAGTATCACTGGACATTTACGGCAGTATCACTGGACATACAGCATACGGCATGACCACTGGAATTTTACAACAGTACCACTGGAATTATACGACAGTATCACTGGACATAAATGGCAGTATCACTGGACTGAGTTTACACACACCAGTACATCTGGATTTATACAGCAGTACCACTGCATATATACGGCAATATCACTGGATTTATACGGCAGGATCACTGGACATTCTGTATACTGCAGAATCACTGGACTGGATTTATACAGCAGTACCACTGGAATTATACAGCAGTACCACTGGAATTATACGGCAGTACCACTGGGCTTAGATGCCAGTACGACTGGACATTTACGGCATTATCACTGGAATTATATGGCAGAACTACTGGACATACTGTATACAGCAGTATAACTGAACTGGATTTACATGCCAGTACCACTGGATTTATACGGAAGCAGGGGTGGATTGGGATGGAAAACCAGCCCGGGAAATTTATGGAAGCAGCCCTAATGGGGATGCGGTCTGATGAGTGGATAGGGTCTGTTGAAGGTGGCGAGATCCCTCCTTCTAGATTCTAACTGTACTTGCATCTTTTGCTGCAGACTAGGGGTGGATTGGAATCTAAAAGTGGCCCTGTAAAATTTTGTAGCAGTGGAATGACATGTGCAGCACAAGAGGTATAACATACCGTGTAGTCATGGCAGCATCACTGGAGTGCAGAGTTGCTGTACTGCAGAGATTGAATAACAGAATGAATGGGGACAATGCAGTGTAGTGAGTGCGGTGGGCTACCTGTCATTTGGGGGGTGGGGCCACATGACAACACACAAAACAGGCCCCACGGATGCGTCAGCCCACCGGGAATCTTCCTGGTGAGTTATATGGCCAATCCGCCCCTGTACGGAAGTACCACTGGACATATACAGCAGTAACACTGGAATTATATGGCATTACCACTGGACATATAGGGCAGTATCACTGAACTGGATTTATACGCGAGTACAACTGGATTTATACGGTAGTACCACTGGACCTATACAGCAGTATCACTGGAATTATATGGCAGTACTACTTAACATATATGGCAGTATCACTGGCTTTATACAGCAGTACCGCTGGTTATATACAGCAGTATCACTGGACATTTACGGCAGTACCACTGCACATATACGGCAATATCACTGGATTTATACGGCAGTATCACTCGACATATACAGCAGTAACACTGGAATTATATGGCATTACCACTGGAAATATACGGCAGTATCACTAAACTGGATTTATACGCCAGTACCACTGGATTTATACGGCAGTACCACTGGACAAATACAGCAGTATCACTGGAATTATATGTCAGTACTACTTAAAATATATATGGCAGTATCACTGGATTTATACAGCAGTACCGCTGGACTTATACGGCAGTATCAATGGACATTTACGGCAGTATCCCTGGACATACAGTACACGGCAGTACCAATGGAATTATACAGCAGTACCACTGGAATTATACGGCAGTATCACTGCAATTTTACAGCAGTACCACTGGGCTTATATGGCAGTCCCACTGGACATATATACGGCTGTTTCACTGATTTGGATTTATATGCCAGTACCCCTGAATTTATACGGCAGTACCACTAGACATATACAGCAGTAACACTGGAATTATATGGCATTACCACTGGACATATAGGGCAGTATCACTGAACTGGATTTATACGCGAGTACAACTGGATTTATACGGTAGTACCACTGGCCCTATACAGCAGTATCACTGGAATTATATGGCAGTACTACTTAACATATATGGCAGTATCACTGGATTTATACAGCAGTACCGCTGGTTATATACAGCAGTATCACTGGTCATTTACGGCAGTATCACTGGACATACAGCATACAGCATTACCACTGGAATTATACAACAGTACCACTGGAATTATACGACAGTATCACTGGACATAAATGGCAGTATCACTGAACTGGATTTACACACCAGTACCACTGGATTTATACAGCAGTACCACTGCACATATACGGCAATATCACTGGATTTATACGGTAGTATCACTGGACATTCTGTATACTGCAGAATCATTGGACTGGATTTATACACCAGTGCCACTGGATTTATACAACAGAACCACTGGATATCAGCAGTATCACTGGACTAGATTTATACACCAGTACCACTGGATTTATACGTCAGTACCACTGCACATATACTTCAATATCACTGGATTTATACGGCAGTGCCACTTGACATACTGTATACTGCAGTAGCACTGGACAGGATTTATACACCAGTACCACTGGATATACAGTATTCGGCAGTATCACTGGATTATACAGCAGTACCACTAGACATAAATGGCAGTATCACTGGACTGGATTTATAAGCCAGTACCAATGGATTTATGTGACAGTACCACTGGACATATAAGGCAGTATTACTGGATTTATACGGCAGTACCACTGGATATATACGGCAGTATCACTGGAAATATATGGCAGTACCACTGGAATTATATGGCAGTACCACTGGAATTATATGGCAGTATCACTGGAATTATACAGCAGTTCCACTGGCCTTATATGCCAGTACCACTGGACATATACAGCAGTATCACTGGACATATACGGCAGTATCACTGGACATGATTTATACACCAGTACCACCAGCTTAATATGGCAGGACCACTGCACATATACAACAATATCACTGTATTTATACGTCAGTACCACTGGACATACTGTATACTGCAGAATAACTGGACTGGATTTATACACCAGTACCACTGGATTTATACGGCAGTACCACTGGACATATAGTATACAGCATTATCACTGGATTTATACGGCAATACCACTGGACATTTACGGAAGTATCACTGGACATATACAGCAGCACCACTGAAATTATCAGCAGTACCACTGGAATTATACGGCAGTACCACTGGGCTTAGACGCCAGTACCACTGGACATTTATTTTACGGCAGTATCACTGGAATTATATGGCAGAACTACTGGACATACTGTATACAGCAGTATCACTGAACTGGATTTATATGCCAGTACTACTGGATTTATACGGCAGTACCACTGGACATATACAGCAGTAACACTGGAATTATATGGCATTACCACTGGACATATAGGGCAGTATCACTGAAATGGATTTATACGCGAGTACAACTGTATTTATACGGTAGTACCACTGGACCTATACAGCAGTTTCACTGGAATTATATGGCAGTACTACTTAACATATATGGCAGTATCACTGGATTTATACAGCAGTACCACTGGTTATATACAGCAGTATCACTGGACATTTATTTCAGTATCACTGGACATACAGTATACGGCAGTACCACTGGAATTATACAGCAGTACCACTGGAATTATACAGCAGTATCACTGGACATAAATGGCAGTATCACTGGACTGGATTTACACACCAGTACCACTGGATTTATACAGCAGTACCACTGCACATCAGGGTCGGTCCTACACTTTGCGGCGCTCAGTGCTAAAGTTTCCACTGGCGACCCCCCCCCCCCCCCCCCCGCACGTGGCAAAAGTTAGTTTGCAAAAATAGGGGCGTGGCTTCCTAGGGGAAGGTCGTGGCCTCAGTTATGCCCCCAGTATCTGTTCCCCCAGATTTGCCCCAAGTAGTTGTGCCCCCAGTTCATGTGCCCCCAGTAGCTAGTCCCCCTGTAGTTGTGCCCCCTGTAGCAGTGTCCCTTGTAGCTGTGCCCCCAGTAGCTGTTCCCCCTGTAGCAGTGCCCCAGCATGTGTTCCCCCTGTAGATATGCCCCCAGTAGCTGTGCCCCTTGTAGCAGTGGCACTGTAGCAGTGCCCCCTGTAGTAGTGCCCCCAGTATATGTTCCCCCTGTAGCAGTGCCCCCAGTATGGGCCCCCTGTAGATTTGCCCCCAGTATCTGTGCCCCCTGTAGTCGTGCACCCAGTAGCAGCGCCCCCAGTATGTGCCCTCTGTAGCTGTGCCCCCTGTAGTAGTGCCCCCAGTAGCTGTGCCCTTTGTAGCTGTGCCCCCTGTATGTGCCCCCTGTAGTAGTGCACCCAGTAGCAGTGCCCCCAGTATGTGCCCTCTGTAGCTGTGCCCTTTGTAGCTGTGCCCCCTGTAGTAGTGCCCCCAGTAGCTGTTCCCCCAGTAGCAGTGCCCCCAGTATGTGCCCTCTGTAGTTGTGCCCCTTGTAGCTGTGCCCCCAGTGATAGGGCCCCTTGTAGTTGTGCCCCCTGTATGTGCCCCCAGTAGTAGCGACGCTTTCAAAGCCTAAAAGAAAAAAGAAAATACTTACCAGCCTCGCTCCTGCTTCCGGACCGCTGTTGCCGCTGCTGCTGTCTCCGGGCACTAGATCCGCTCTATGGGAGAGACGTAATGACGTCTCTCCCATAGCAGCGCCGCACTGACACTAGGGGTCAATATTGACCTCTAGCGTCAGTCAGTGATGCTGGCTGTAGCGGGCGCACACATCGCTCGCTGCAGCCGGGGAGCGTGGAGGGAAGGATGATTTGTAGCGGCTCTTGCCACGGCAGTGCTCTCAGGGTAGCGGCGCCCCGGGCAAAAGGCCTGCTTGCCCATGGCAAGAGCCGCTACTGCTGCACATATACGGCAATATCACTGGATTTATACGGCAGTATCACTGGACATTCTGTATACTGCAGAATCACTGGACTGGATTTATACACCAGTGCCACTGGATTTATACAGCAGAACCACTGGACATCAGCAGTATCACTGGACTGGATTTATACACCAGTACCCCTGGATTTATACGTCAGTACCACTGCACATATACAGCAATATCACTGGATTTATACGGCAGTGCCACTGGACATACTGTATACTGCAGTAGCACTGGACATGATTTATACACCAGTACCACTGGATTTATATGGCAGTACCACTGGATATACAGTATACGACAGTATCACTGGATTATACATCAGAACCACTAGACATAAATGGCCGTATCACTGGACTGGATTTATACACCAGTACCCCAGGATTTATTCGTCAGTACCACTGCACATATACAGCAATATTACTGGATTTATACGGCAGTGCCACTGGACATACTGTATACTGCAGTAGCACTGGACATGATTTATACACCAGTACCACTGGATTTATATGGCAGTACCACTGGATATACAATATACGACAGTATCACTGGATTATACATCAGAACCACTAGACATAAATGGCCGTATCACTGGACTGGATTTATAAGCCAGTACCACTGGATTTATATAACAGTACCACTGGACATATAAGGCAGTATCACTGGATTTATACGCCAATACCGCTGGATATATACGGCAGTATCACTGGACTAGATTTATAAACCAGTTCCACTGGATTTATATGGCAGTACCACTGGATATACAGTATACGACAGTATCACTGGATTATACATCAGAACCACTAGACATAAATGGCCGTATCACAGGACTGGATTTATAAGCCAGTACCACTGGATTTATATAACAGTACCACTGGACATATAAGGCAGTATCACTGGATTTATACGCCAATACCACTGGATATATATGGCAGTATCACTGGACTAGATTTATAAGCCAGTTCCACTGGATTTATATGGCAGTACCACTGGACATATACGGCAGTATCACTGGAATTATATGGCAGTACAACTGGACATATACGGCAGTATCACTGGACTGGATTTATACGCCAGTACCACTAGATTTATACGGCAGTACCACTGGACATATACGGCAGTATCACTGGATTTATACAGCAGTACCACAGGACAAATATGGCAGTATCACTGGACTGGATTTATACGCCTGTACCATTGGATTTATATGGCAGTACCACTGGACATATATGGCAGTATCACTGGATTTATATGGCAGTACCACTGGATATAATTATACAGCAGAACCACTGGAATTATACAGCAGTATCACTGCAATTATAAGGCAGTACTACTGGGCTTATGCGCCAGTACCACTGGACATATACGGCAGTATCACTGGACATAAACGGCAGTATCACTAGACTGGATTTATACACCAGTACCACTGGATTTATATGCAGTACCACTGCACATACGCGGCAATATCTCTGGATTTATATATCTGTAGCACTGGACATACTGTATACTGCCGTATCACTGGACTGAATTTATATGGCAGTAACACTGGAATTATATGGCAGTACTACTGGACATATAGGGCAGTATCACTGAACGGGATTTATACACCAGTACCACTGGATTAATATGGTAGTACCACTGGACATATACAGCAGTAGCACTGGAATTGTATGGCAGGACTACTTAACATATATGGCAGTATCACTGGATTTATACGGCAGTACCGCTGGACATATACGGCAGTATCACTGGACATTTACGGCAGTATCAATGGACATATAGAGCAGTAGCACTGGAATTATACAGTAGAACCACTGGAATTATACAGCAGTATCACTGCAATTATAAGGCAGTACCACTGGGCTTATGCGCCAGTACCACTGGACATATACGGCAGTATCACTGGACATAAACGGCAGTATCACTAGACTGGATTTATACACCAGTACCACTGGATTTATATGCAGTACCACTGCACATACGCGGCAATATCTCTGGATTTATATATCTGTAGCACTGGACATACTGTATACTGCCGTATCACTGGACTGAATTTATATGGCAGTACCACTGGATTTATACGGCAGTACCACTGGACATACAGTATACAGAAGTATCACTGGATTATACAGCAGTACCACTGGACATATACGGCAGTATCACTGAACATATATGGCAGTATCACTGGACATATATGGCAGTACCACTGGAATTATATTGCAGTACCACTGGAATTATATGGCAATATCCCTGGAATTATACAGCAGTACCACTGGAATTATATGGCAATATCCCTGGAATTATACAGCAGTACCACTGGTCTTATACGCCAGTACCACTGGACATATACAGCAGTATCACTGGACATGATTTATACACCAGTACCACTATATTAATATGGCAGGACCACTGCACATATACGGCAATATCACTGTATTTATACGTCAGTACCACTGGACATACTGTATACTGCAGAATAACTGGACTGGATTTATACGCCAGTACCCCTGGATTTATACGGCAGTACCACTGGACATATAGTATACAGCAGTATCACTGGATTTATACGGAAATACGACTGGACATTTACGGCAGTATCACTGGACATATACAGCAGTTCCACTGGAATTATACAGCAGTACCCCTGGAATTATACGGCAGTGCCACTGGGCTTAGACGCCAGTACCACTGGACCTTTACGGCAGTATCACTGGAATTATATAGCAGAACTACTGGTCATACTGTTTACAGCAGTATCACTTAACTGGATTTATATGCCAGTACCACTGGATTTATACAGCAGTACCACTGGACATATACAGCAGTAACACTGGAATTATATGGCATTACCACTGGACATATAGGGCAGTATCACCGAACTGAATTTATACGCGAGTACAACTGGATTTATACGGTAGTACCACTGGACCTATACAGCAGTATCACTGGAATTATATGGCAGTACTACTTAACATATATGGCAGTATCACTGGATTTATACAGCAGTACCACTGGTTATATACAGCAGTATTACTGGACATTTACGGCAGTATCACCGAACATACAGTATACGGCAGTACCACTGGAATTATACAGCAGTACCACTGGAATTATACGGCAGTATAACTGGACATATATGGCAGTATCACTGGACTGGATTTATAAGCCAGTACCACTGTATTTATTTGACACTACCACTGGACATAAAAGGCAGTATACCTGGATTTATACGGCAGTACCACTGGATATATACGGCAGTATCACTGGTCTAGATTTATAAGCCAGTTCCACTGGATTTATACGGCAGTACCACTGGACATATACGGAAGTTTCACTGGATATATACGACAGTACCACTGGATATATGCTGCATTATCACTGGAATTATCTGGCAGTACCACTGGACATATACAGCAGTATCACTGAACTGGATTTATATTCCAGTACCACTGAATTAATACGGCAGTACCACTGGACACATACAGCAGTATCACTGGACAGGATTTATCTGGCAGTACCACTGGACATATATGGTAGTATCACTGGAATTATATTGCAGTACCACTAGACATATACTGGAGTATCACTGAACAGGATTTATACGCCAGTACCACTGGATTTATACGGCAGTACCACTGGACATATACTGCAGTGCCACTGTAATTATATGGCAGTACTACTTAACATATATGGCAGTATCACTGGATTTATACGTCAGTTACGCTGGACATATATACGGCAGTATCACTGAACTGGATTTACATGCCAGTTCCACTGGATTTATACGGCAGTACCACTGGACATATACGGCTGTAACACTGGTATTATATGGCAGTACCACTGGACATATACATCAGTATCACTGAACGGGATTTATACACCAGTACCACTGGATTAATATGGTAGTACCACTGGACATACACAGCAGTAGCACTGGAATTGTATGGCAGGACTACTTAACATATATGGCAGTATCACTGGATTTATACGGCAGTACCGCTGGACATATACGGCAGTATCACTGGACATTTACGGCAGTATCAATGGACATATACAGCAGTACCACTGGAATTATACAGCAGAACCAATGGAATTATACAGCAGTATCACTGCAATTATAAGGCAGTACCACTGGGTTTATGCGCCAGTACCACTGGACATATACGGCAGTATCACTGGACATAAACGGCAGTATCACTAGACTGGATTTATACACCAGTACCACTGGATTTATATGCAGTACCACTGCACATACGCGGCAATATCTCTGGATTTATATGGCTGTAGCACTGGACATACTGTATACTGCCGTATCACTGGATTTATACGGCAGTACCACTGGACATACAGTATACAGAAGTATCACTGGATTATACAGCAGTACCACTGGACATATATGGCAGTATCACTGGATTTATACGGCAGTACCACTGGACATATACGGCAGTATCACTGAACATATATGGCAGTATTACTGGACATATATGGAAGTACCACTGGAATTATATTGCAGTATCACTGGAATTATATGGCAATATCCCTGGAATTATACAGCAGTACCACTGGTCTTATACGCCAGTACCACTGGACATATACAGCAGTATCACTGGACATGATTTATACACCAGCACCACTATATTAATATGGCAGGACCACTGCACATATACGGCAATATCACTGTATTTATACGTCAGTACCACTGGACATACTGTATACTACAGAATAACTGGACTGGATTTATACGCCAGTACCCCTGGATTTATACGGCAGTACCACTGGACATATAGTATACAGCAGTATCACTGGATTTATACGGAAATACGACTGGACATTTACGGCAGTATCACTGGACATATACAGCAGTTCCACTGGAATTATACAGCAGTACCCCTGGAATTATACGGCAGTGCCACTGGGCTTAGACGCCAGTACCACTGGACCTTTACGGCAGTATCACTGGAATTATATGGCAGAACTACTGGTCATACTGTTTACAGCAGTATCACTGATTTGGATTTATATGCCAGTACCACTGGATTTATACAGCAGTACCACTGGACATATACAGCAGTAACACTGGAATTATATGGCATTACCACTGGACATATAGGGCAGTATCACCGAACTGAATTTATACGCGAGTACAACTGGATTTATACGGTAGTACCACTGGACCTATACAGCAGTATCACTGGAATTATATGGCAGTACTACTTAACATATATGGCAGTATCACTGGATTTATACAGCAGTACCACTGGTTATATACAGCAGTATTACTGGACATTTACGGCAGTATCACTGGACATACAGTATACGGCAGTACCTCTGGAATTATACAGCAGTACCACTGGAATTTTACGGCAGTATAACTGGACATATATGGCAGTATCACTGGACTGGATTTATAAGCCAGTACCACTGTATTTATTTGACACTACCACTGGACATAAAAGGCAATATACCTGGATTTATACGGCAGTACCACTGGATATATACGGCAGTATCACTGGTCTAGATTTATAAGCCAGTTCCACTGGATTTATATGGCAGTACCACTGGACATATACGGAAGTTTCACTGGATATATACGACAGTTCCACTGGATATATGCGGCATTATCACTGGAATTATCTGGCAGTACCACTGGACATATACAGCAGTATCACTGAACTGGATTTATATTCCAGTACCACTGAATTTATACGGCAGTACCACTGGACATATACAGCAGTATCACTGGACTGGATTTATCTGGCAGTACCACTGGACATATATGGTAGTATCACTGGAATTATATTGCAGTACCACCGGACATATATGGCAGTATCACTGAACTGGATTTATATGCCAGTACCACTGGATTTATACGGCAGTACCACTAGACATATATGGCAGTAATACTGGAATTATATTGCAGTACCACTGGACATATACAGGAGTATCACTGAACAGGATTTATACGCCAGTACCACTGGATTTATACGGCAGTACCACTGGACATATACTGCAGTGTCACTGGAATTATATGGCAGTACTACTTAACATATATGGCAGTATCACTGGATTTATACGGCAGTACCGCTGGACATATACGGCAGTATCACTGGACATTTACGGCAGTATCAATGGACATATACAGCAGTACCACTGGAATTATACAGCAGAACCACTGGAATTATACAGCAGTATCACTGCAATTATAAGGCAGTACCACTGGGCTTATGCGCCAGTACCACTGGACATATACGGCAGTATCACTGGACATAAACGGCAGTATCACTAGACTGGATTTATACACCAGTACCACTGGATTTATATGCAGTACCACTGCACATACGCGGCAATATCTCTGGATTTATATGGCTGTAGCACTGGACATACTGTATACTGCCGTATCACTGGACTAGATTTATACGGCAGTACCACTGGATTTATACGGCAGTACCACTGGACATACAGTATACAGAAGTATCACTGGATTATACAGCAGTACCACTGGACATATATGGCAGTATCACTGGATTTATACGGCAGTACCACTGGACATATACGGCAGTATTACTGAACATATATGGCAGTATCACTGGACATATATGGCAGTACCACTGGAATTATATTGCAGTACCACTGGAATTATATGGCAATATCCCTGGAATTATACAGCAGTACCACTGGTCTTATACGCCAGTACCACTGGACATATACAGCAGTATCACTGGACATGATTTATACACCAGCACCACTATATTAATATGGCAGGACCACTGCACATATACGGCAATATCACTGTATTTATACGTCAGTACCACTGGACATACTGTATACTGCAGAATAACTGGACTGGATTTATACGCCAGTACCCCTGGATTTATGCGGCAGTACCACTGGACATATAGTATACAGCAGTATCACTGGATTTATACGGAAATACGACTGGACATTTATGGCAGTATCACTGGACATGTACAGCAGTTCCACTGGAATTATACAGCAGTACCCTGGAATTATACGGCAGTGCCACTGGGCATAGACGCCAGTACCACTGGACCTTTACGGCAGTATCACTGGAATTATATGGCAGAACTACTGGTCATACTGTTTACAGCTGTATCACTGAACTGGATTTATATGCCAGTACCACTGGATTTATACAGCAGTACCACTGGACATATACAGCAGTAACACTGGAATTATATGGCATTACCACTGGACATATAGGGCAGTATCACCGAACTGAATTTATACGCGAGTACAACTGGATTTATACGGTAGTACCACTGGACCTATACAGCAGTATCACTGGAATTATATGGCAGTACTACTTAACATATATGGCAGTATCACTGGATTTATACAGCAGTACCACTGGTTATATACAGCAGTATTACTGGACATTTACGGCAGTATCACTGGACATACAGTATACGGCAGTACCACTGGAATTATACAGCAGTACCACTGGAATTATACGGCAGTATAACTGGACATATATGGCAGTATCACTGGACTGGATTTATAAGCCAGTACCACTGTATTTATTTGACACTACCACTGGACATAAAAGGCAGTATACCTGGATTTATACGGCAGTACCACTGGATATATACGGCAGTATCACTGGTCTAGATTTATAAGCCAGTTCCACTGGATTTATACGGCAGTACCACTGGACATATACGGAAGTTTCACTGGATATATACGACGGTACCACTGGATATATGCGGCATTATAACTGGAATTATCTGGCAGTACCACTGGACATATACAGCAGTATCACTGAACTGGATTTATATTCCAGTACCACTGAATTTATACAGCAGTACCACTGGACATATACAGCAGTATCACTGGACTGGATTTATCTGGCAGTACCACTGGACATATATGGTAGTATCACTGGAATTATATTGCAGTACCACTGGACATATATGGCAGTATCACTGAACTGGATTTATATGCCAGTACCACTGGATTTATACGGCAGTACCACTAGACATATACGGCAGTAACACTTGAATTATATTGCAGTACCACTGGACATATACAGGAGTATCACTGAACAGGATTTATACGCCAGTACCACTGGATTTATTCGGCAGTACCACTGGACATATACTGCAGTGTCACTGGAATTATATGGCAGTACTACTTAACATATATGGCAGTATCACTGGATTTATACGTCAGTTACGCTGGACATTTATACGGCAGTATCACTGAACTGGATTTATATGCCAGTTCCACTGGATTTATACGGCAGTACCACTGGACATATACGGCAGTATCACTGTAATTATATGGCAGTATCACTGAACTGGATTTATATGCCAGTACCACTGAATTTATACTGCAGTACCGCTGGACATATACGGCAGTATCACTGGACTGGATTTATACGGCAGTACTACTGGACATATATACGGTAATATCACTGGAATTATATGGCAGTATCACTGAACTGTATTTATATGCCAGTACCACTGGATTTATACGGCAGTACCACTGGACATATACGGCAGTAGCACTGAATATGATTTATACGCCAGTACCACTGGATTTATACGGCGGTACCACTGGACATATACAGCAGTATCATTGGAATTGTATGACAGTACTACTTGACATATGCGGCAATATCACTGGATTTATATGGCAGTACTGCTGGACATATACGGCAGTATCACTGGACTGGATTTATATGGCAGTACCACTGGACATATATAGTAGTGTCACTGGAATAATATGGCAGTACCACTGTACATATACGGCAGTATCTCTGAACTGGATTTATATGCCATTACCACTGGATTTATACGGCAGTACCACTGGACATATACGGCAGTAACACTGGAGTTATATGCCAGTACCACTGGACATATACAGCAGTATCACTGAACTGGATTTATACGCCAGTACCACTAGATTTATACAGCAGTACCACTGGACATATACGGCAGTATCACTGGACATATACAGCAGTATCACTGGAATTATACAGCAGTACCACTGGAATTATACCGCAGTATCACTGCAATTATATGGCAGTACCACTGGACATACTGTATATGACAGTATCACTGGACTTGATTTATACGCCGGTACCACTGAATTTATACGGCAGTACCACTGGACATATACGGCAGTATCACTGGATTTATACAGCAGTACCACTGGACATATATGGCAGTGTCACTGGACTGGGTTTATACGCCAGTACCATTGGATTTATATGGCAGTACCACTGAACATATACGGCAGTATCGCTGGCTTTCTATGGCAGTATCACTGTATATATACGGCAGTATCACTGGACTGAATTTATAAGCCAGTACCACTGTATTTATACGGCATTACCACTGGACATATATGGCAGTATCACTGCAATTATATGGTAGTACAATTGGACATATACGGCAGTATCACTGAACTGGATTTATACGTTGTGTACCACTGGATTTATACGACTGTATCACTGGACATATACGGCAGTATCACTGGAATCATACGGCAGTACCGCTGAACATATACGGCAGTATCACTGGACATATACGGTAGTATCACTGGACATATACAGCAGTACCACTGGACAGCTGCACAGGGTCACCACCACTGTACTGATGAAGGACAACACAGCACCATTGCTATGGATTGGACTTATACAGCAGCACTGGACATATGGCAGCAGAGGAAACCACCACTGTGACTGGACTGATGCAGCACAAGACACCACCACTGAACTGATGCAGCACAACACAGTACCAATGGACTGGACTTATACAGCAACACTAGTGATGTGCACCGGAAATTTTTCGGGTTTTGTGTTTTGTTTTTGGATTCGGTTCCGCGGCCGTGTTTTGGATTCGGACGCGTTTTGGCAAAACCTCCCTGAACATTTTTTGTCGGATTCGGGTGTGTTTTGGATTCGGGTGTTTTTTTACAAAAAAACCCTCAAAAACAGCTTAAATCATAGAATTTGGGGGTCATTTTGATCCCATAGTATTATTAACCTCAATAACCATAATTTACACTCATTTTCAGTCTATTCTGAACACCTCACACCTCACAATATTATTTTTTGTCCTAAAATTTGGACCGAGGTCGCTGGATGGCTAAGCTAAGCGACACAAGTGGCCGACACAAACACCTGGCCCATCTAGGAGTGGCACTGCAGTGTCAGGCAGGATGGCACTTCAAAAAAATTGTCCCCAAACAGCACATGATGCAAAGAAAAAAAGAGGCGCACCAAGGTCGCTGTGTGACTAAGCTAAGCGGCACAAGTGGCCGAAACAAACACCTGGCCCATCTAGGAGTGGCACTGCAGTGTCAGACAGGATGGCACTTCAAAAAAATAGTCCCCAAACAGCACATGATGCAAAGAAAAAAAGAGGCGCAATGAGGTAGCTCTGTGACTAAGCTAAGCGACCCAAGTGGCCGACACAAACACCTGGCCCATCTAGGAGTGGCACTGCAGTGTCAGACAGGATGGCACTTCAAAAAAATAGTCCCCAAACAGCACACGATGCAAAGAAAAAAAGAGGCGCAAATAGGTAGCTGTGTGACTAAGCTGAGCGACCCAAGTGGCCGACACAAACACCTGGCCCATCTAGGAGTGGCACTGCAGTATCAGGCAGGATGGCACTTAAAAAAAATTGTCCCCAAACAGCACATGATGCAAAGAAAAATGAAAGAAAAAAGAGGTGCAAGATGGAATTGTCCTTGGGCCCTCCCACCCACCCTTATGTTGTATAAACAGGACATGCACACTTTAACGAACCCATCATTTCAGCGACAGGGTCTGCCACACGACTGTGACTGAAATGACTGGTTGGTTTGGGACCCCATCAAAAAAGAAGCAATCAATCTCTCCTTGCACAAACTGGCTCTACACAGGCAAGATGTCCACCTCATCATCATCCTCCGATTCCTCACCCCTTTCACTGTGTACATCCCCCTCCTCACAGATTATTAATTCGTCCCCACTGGAATCTACCATCTCAGATCCCTGTGTACTTTCTGGAGGCAATTGCTGGTGAATGTCTCCACGGAGGAATTGATTATAATTCATTTTGATGAACATCATCTTCTCCACATTTTCAAGAAGTAACCTCGTACGCCGATTGCTGACAAGGTGAGCGGCTGCACTAAACACTCTTTCGGAGTACACACTGGAGCGAGGACAACTTAGGTAGAATAAAGCCAGTTTGTGCAAGGGCCTCCAAATTGCCTCTTTTTCCTGCCAGTATACGTACGGACTGTCTGACGTGCCTACTTGGATGCGGTCACTCATATAATCCTCCACCATTCTTTCAATGGTGACAGAATCATATGCAGTGACAGTAGACGACATGTCAGTAATCATTGCCAGGTCCTTCAGTCCGGACCAGATGTCCTCACTCGCTCTAGACTGCCCTGCATCACCGCCAGCGGGTGGGCTCGGAATTCTTAGCCTTTTCCTCGCACCCCCAGTTGCGGGAGAATGTGAAGGAGGAGCTGTTGACGGGTCACGTCCCGCTTGACTTGACAATTTTCTCACCAGCAGGTCTTTGAACCTCTGCAGACTTGTGTCTGCTGGAAAGAGAGATACAACAGAGGTTTTAAATCTAGGATCGAGCACGGTGGCCAAAATGTAGTGCTCTGATTTCAACAGATTGACCACCCGTGAATCCTGGTTAAGCGAATTAAGGGCTCCATCCACAAGTCCCACATGCCTAGCGGAATCGCTCTGTTTTAGCTCCTCCTTCAATCTCTCCAGCTTCTTCTGCAAAAGCCTGATGAGGGGAATGACCTGACTCAGGCTGGCAGTGTCTGAACTGACTTCACGTGTGGCAAGTTCAAAGGGTTTCAGAACCTTGCACAACGTTGAAATCATTCTCCACTGCGCTTGAGTCAGATGCATTCCCCTTCCTTTGCCTATATCGTGGGCAGATGTATAGGCTTGAATGGCCTTTTGCTGCTCCTCCATCCTCTGAAGCATATAGAGGGTTGAATTCCACCTCGTTACCACCTCTTGCTTCAGATGATGGCAGGGCAGGTTCAGGAATGTTTGGTGGTGCTCCAGTCTTCGGCACGCGGTGGCTGAATGCCGAAAGTGGCCCGCAATTCTTCGGGCCACCGACAGCATCTCTTGCACGCCCCTGTCGTTTTTTAAATAATTCTGCACCACCAAATTCAATGTATGTGCAAAACATGGGACGTGTTGGAATTTGCCCAGATGTAATGCACGCACAATATTGGTGGCGTTGTCCGATGTCACAAATCCCCAGGAGAGTCCAATTGGGGTAAGCCATTCTGCGATGATGTTCCTCAGTTTCCGTAAGAGGTTGTCAGCTGTGTGCCTCTTATGGAAAGCGGTGATACAAAGCGTAGCCTGCCTAGGAACGAGTTGGCGTTTGCGAAATGCTGCTACTGGTGCCGCCGCTGCTGTTCTTGCTGCGGGAGGCAATACATCTACCCAGTGGGCTGTCACAGTCATATAGTCCTGAGTCTGCCCTGCTTCACTTGTCCACATGTCCGTGGTTAAGTGGACATTGGGTACAACTGCATTTTTTAGGACACTGGTGACTCTTTTTCTAACGTCTGTGTACATTTTCGGTATCGCCTGCCTAGAGAAATGGAACCTAGATGGTATTTGGTACCGGGGTCACAGTACCTCAATCAAGTCTCTAGTTGCCTCTGAATTAACGATGGTTACCGGAACCACGTTTCTCACCACCCAGGCTGACAAGTCCTGAGTTATCCGCTTTGCAGCAGGATGACTGCTGTGATATTTCATCTTCCTCGCAAAGGACTGTTGGACCGTCAATTGCTTACTGGAAGTAGTATAAGTGGTCTTCCGACTTCCCCTCTGGGATGACGATCGACTCCCAGCAGCAACAACAGCAGCGCCAGCAGCAGTAGGCGTTACACTCAAGGATGCATCGGAGGAATCCCAGGCAGGAGAGGACTCGTCTGACTTGCCAGTAACATGGCCTGCAGGACTATTGGCTTTCCTGTGTAAGGTGTAAATTGACACTGAGGGAGTTGGTGGTGTGGTTTGCAGGAGCTTGGTTACAAGAGGAAGGGATTTAGTGGTCAGTGGACTGCTTCCGCTGTCATCCAAAGTTATTGAACTTGTCACTGACTTATGATGAATGCGCTGCAGGTAACGTATAAGGGAGGATGTTCCGAGGTGGTTAACGTCCTTACCCCTACTTATTACAGCTTGACAAAGGCAACACACGGCTTGACACCTGTTGTCCGCATTTGTGTTGAAATAATTCCACACCGAAGAGCTGATTTTTTTTGTATTTTGACCAGGCATGTCAATGGCCATATTCGTCCCACGGACAACAGGTGTCTCCCCGGATGCCTGACTTAAACAAACCACCTCACCATCAGAATCCTCCTTGTCAATTTCCTCCCAGCGCCAGCAACACCCATATCCTCATCCTGGTGTACTTCAACAGTGACATCTTCAATTTGACTATCAGGAACTGGACTGCGGGTGCTCCTTCCAGCACTTGCAGGGGCGTGCAAATGGTGGAAGGCGCAAGCTCTTCCTGTCCAGTGTTGGGAAGGTCAGGCATCGCAACCGACACAATTGGACTCTCCTTGGGGATTTGTGATTTAGAAGAACGCACAGTTCTTTGCTGTGCTTTTGCCAGCTTAAGTCTTTTCATTTTTCTAGCGAGAGGATGAGTGCTTCCATCCTCATGTGAATCTGAACCACTAGCCATGAACATAGGCCAGGGCCTCAGCCGTTCCTTGCCACTCCGTGTCGTAAATGGCATATTGGCAAGTTTACGCTTCTCATCAGACGCTTTCAATTTTTATTTTTGGGTCATTTTACTGAACTTTTGTTTTTTGGATTTTACATGCTCTCTACTATGACATTGGGCATCGGCCTTGGCAGACGATGTTGATGGCATTTCATCGTCTCGGCCATGACTAGTGGCAGCAGCTTCAGCACGAGGTGGAAGTGGATCTTGATCTTTCCCTATTTTAACCTCCACATTTTTGTTCTCCATTTTTTAATGTGTGGAATTATATGCCAGTATCAATAGCAATGGCCTACTACTATATATACTGCGCACAACTGAAATGCACCACAGGTATGGATGGATAGTATACTTGAAGACACAGAGGTAGGTACAGCAGTGGCCTACTGTACCGTAATGCTATATATTATATACTGGTGGTCAGCAAACTGTGCAAAACTGAAATGCCCCACAGGTATGGATGGATAGTATACTTGACGACACAGAGGTAGGTACAGCAGTGGCCTACTGTACCATAATGCTATATATTATATACTGGTGGTCAGCAAACTGTGCAAAACTGAAATGCACCACAGGTATGGATGGATAGTATACTTGACGACACAGAGGTAGGTAGAGCAGTGGCCTACTGTACCGTACTGCTATATATTATATACTGGTGGTCAGCAAACTGTGCAAAACTGAAATGCACCACAGGTATGGATGGATAGTATACTTGACGACACAGAGGTAGGTACAGCAGTGGCCTACTGTACCGTAATGCTATATATTATATACTGGTGGTCAGCAAACTGTGCAAAACTGAAATGCACCACAGGTATGGATGGATAGTATACTTGACGACACAGAGGTAGGTACAGCAGTGGCCTACTGTACCGTAATGCTATATATTATATACTGGTGGTCAGCAAACTGAGCAAAACTGAAATGCACCACAGGTATGGATGGATAGTATACTTGACGACACAGAGGTAGGTACAGCAGTGGCCTACTGTACCGTAATGCTATATATTATATACTGGTGGTCAGCAAACTGTGCAAAACTGAAATGCACCACAGGTATGGATGGATAGTATACTTGACGACACAGAGGTAGGTACAGCAGTGGCCTACTGTACCGTAATGCTATATATTTTATACTGGTGGTCAGCAAACTGTGCAAAACTGAAATGCACCACAGGTATGGATGGATAGTATACTTGACGACACAGAGGTAGGTACAGCAGTGGCCTACTGTACCGTAATGCTATATACTATATACTGGTGGTCAGCAAACTGAGCAAAACTGAAATGCACCACAGGTATGGATGGATAGTATACTTGACGACACAGAGGTAGGTACAGCAGTGGCCTTCTGTACCGTACTCCTATATATTATATACTGGTGGTCAGCAAAATTATGCACTGTACTCCTACTATATACTACAATGCAGCACAGATATGGAGTGTTTTTCAGGCAGACAAGTTAACGTATACTGGTGGTCACTGGTCAGCAAAACTCTGCACTGTACTCCTCCTATATAATATTATACTGGTGGTCCCCAGTCCCCACAATAAAGCAGTGTGAGCACAGATATATGCAGCACACTGAGCACAGATATGGAGTGTTTTTCAGGCAGACAACGTATACTGGTGGTCACTGTCAGCAAAACTCTGCACTGTACTCCTCCTATATTAATATACAGCTGCTCCCCAGTCCCCACAATTAAGATATAAGCAAGCACAAATATTTGCATCAACAATGAATAAACGGAGAGGACGCCAGCCACGTCCTCTCCCTAACATTTCCAATGCACGAGTGAAAATGGCGGCGACGCGCGGCTGCTTATATAGAATCCGAATCTCGCGAGAATCCGACAGCGGGATGATGACGTTCGGGCGCGCTCGGGTTAACCGAGCCATACGTGAGAATACGAGAATGCCTCGGACCCGTGTAAAATGGGTGAAGTTCGGGGGGGTTCGGTTTCCTAGGAACCGAACCCGCTCATCACTAAGCAACACTGGACATATGGCAGCAGAGGACACCACCACTGTTACTGGACTGATGCAGCACAAGGGCAGCTGCATGACATCACACGTGGCAGAGGTCAACCTCTAATCGAAGCATCCAAAATTAACTTGCGGACGCATCGTGAGGCGGCACCACACATGCTGGGCGGCCCTGCCCTGTGCTGGGGGCCCCCCAGCATGTAAGGAGATGGATGCAGATCTTGCTGCGGTCCAAAATGTGATATGAGGAAATAGCACAGTCATGGGTGCTAATCACTCAAAACATATATATCCTAAGTGAAGCAGGTGATAATAAAAATTGTGAACAAAAGAAAATAAATATATATATTGTAAATACGTTCCTTTGATGTCAGTCCTTGTTTACTCTGTGCTTCCTATGTTATTCTTTTCACTCATTTCAAGTGTTCATATACCATGTGAAAAAAAACAATAAAAAAAAACCAATGTGTAATATTGTAAAATGATTGTGACAAAATGATTTGTTTCTTTAAAAATCAAGTGTACCCCACTCACAGTAAAAAGAGTGGTTCTGTGTATATAAATAAATGTTTCTTTTATGAAGTGATGAACCCTTCACCGGAGATTTTCACAATCAGTAGCATACCATAACTCCCATCAAGTATAGTGACTGAAAACATACACATCAAGGTATCTTTAAAATGCTGGTTAACTGAAGTTTTGCGTACCACACTCACTGAAATAGCAGGCTTGTTCCTCCTATCTGGGTTTCTTTGGTTTTCTACCGTAGAATATGTTCTTTCTCCAGATTTTCACAGCATATGTATTCCATGCGTATAAAATAAATAAACAAAATCTAATGTGTAATAATAAGAATTTACTCACCGGTAATTCTATTTCTCGTAGTCCGTAGTGGATGCTGGGGACTCCGTCAGGACCATGGGGAATAGCGGCTCCGCAGGAGACAGGGCACAAAATTAAAAGTTTGACCACTAGGTGGTGTGTACTGGCTCCTCCCCCTATGACCCTCCTCCAAGCCTCAGTTAGGATACTGTGCCCGGACGAGCGTACACAATAAGGAAGGATTTTGAATCCCGGGTAAGACTCATACCAGCCACACCAATCACACCGTACAACTTGTGATCTGAACCCAGTTAACAGTATGATAACCGAAAAGAGCCTCTGAAACGATGGCTCCCAACAATAATAACCCGATTTTTGTAACAATAACTATGTACAATTATTGCAGACAATCCGCACTTGGGATGGGCGCCCAGCATCCACTACGGACTACGAGAAATAGAATTACCGGTGAGTAAATTCTTATTTTCTCTGACGTCCTAAGTGGATGCTGGGGACTCCGTCAGGACCATGGGGATTATACCAAAGCTCCCAAACGGGCGGGAGAGTGCGGATGACTCTGCAGCACCGAATGAGAGAACTCCAGGTCCTCCTTAGCCAGGGTATCAAATTTGTAGAATTTTACAAACGTGTTCTCCCCTGACCACGTAGCTGCTCGGCAGAGTTGTAATGCCGAGACCCCTCGGGCAGCCGCCCAAGAGGAGCCCACCTTCCTTGTAGAGTGGGCATTGACAGATTTAGGCTGTGGCAGGCCTGCCACAGAATGCGCAAGTTGAATTGTGCTACAAATCCAACGAGCAATCGTCTGCTTAGACGCAGGAGCACCCAGCTTGTTGGGTGCATACAGTATAAACAGCGAGTCAGACTTCCTGACTCCAGCCGTCCTTGAAATATATATTTTTAATGCTCTGACAACATCCAGCAACTTGGAGTCCTCCAAATCGCTAGTAGCCGCAGGCACCACAATAGGCTGGTTCAGGTGAAACGCTGACACCACCTTAGGGAGAAACTGAGGACGCGTCCGCAGTTCTGCCCTGTCCGAATGGAAAATCAGATATGGGCTTTTGTACGATAAAGCCGCCAATTCTGACACTCTCCTGGCCGAAGCCAGGGCCAGTAGCATGGTTACTTTCCATGTAAGATATTTCAAATCCACCGATTTGAGTGGCTCAAACCAATGGGATTTGAGAAAATCCAAAACTACATTGAGATCCCACGGTGCCACTGGAGGCACAACCGGGGGCTGTATATGTAGTACTCCTTTGACAAAAGTTTGGACTTCAGGAACTGAAGCCAATTCTTTCTGGAAGAAAATCGACAGGGCCGAAATTTGAACCTTAATGGACCCCAATTTGAGGCCCATAGACAATCCTGTTTGCAGGAAATGTAGGAATCGACCCAGTTGAAATTCCTCCGTGGGGGCCTTCCTGGCCTCACACCACGCAACATATTTTCTCCAAATGCGGTGATAATGTTGTGCAGTCACTTCCTTCCTGGCTTTAATCAGGGTAGGGATGACTTCCTCTGGAATGCCTTTTTCCTTTAGAATCCGGCGTTCAACCGCCATGCCGTCAAACGCAGCCGCGGTAAGTCTTGGAATAGACAAGGTCCCTGCTGAAGCAGGTCCCTTCTTAGAGGTAGAGGCCACGGATCTTCCGTGAGCATCTCCTGAAGTTCCGGGTACCAAGTCCTTCTTGGCCAATCCGGAGCCACGAGTATCGTTCTTACTCCCCTTTGCCGTATAATTCTCAGTACCTTGGGTATGAGAGGCAGAGGAGGGAACACATACACTGACTGGTACACCCATGGTGTTACCAGAGCGTCCACAGCTATTGCCTGAGGGTCTCTTGACCTGGCGCAATACCTGTCCAGTTTTTTGTTGAGGCGGGACGCCATCATGTCCACCATTGGTCTTTCCCAACGGACCACAATCATGTGGAAGACTTCTGGATGAAGTCCCCACTCTCCCGGGTGAAGATCGTGTCTGCTGAGGAAATCTGCTTCCCAGTTGTCCACTCCCGGGATGAACACTGCTGACAGTGCTATCACATGATTTTCCGCCCAGCGAAGAATCCTTGCAGCTTCTGCCATTGCCCTCCTGCTTCTTGTGCCGCCCTGTCTGTTTACGTGGGCGACTGCCGTGATGTTGTCCGACTGGATCAACACCGGCTGACCCTGAAGCAGAGGTTTTGCCAGGCTTAGAGCATTGTAGATTGCTCTTAGTTCCAGTATATTTATGTGAAGAGACGTCTCCAGGCTTGACCATACGCCCTGGAAGTTTCTTCCCTGTGTGACCGCTCCCCAGCCTCTCAGGCTGGCATCCGTGGTCACTAGGACCCAGTTCTGTATGCCGAATCTGCGGCCCTCTAACAGATGAGCACTCTGCAACCACCATAGCAGAGACACCCTTGTCCTTGGCGACAGGTTTATCCGCTGATGCATCTGCAGATGCGATCCGGACCACTTGTCCAGCAGATCCCACTGAAAAATTTGTGCATGGAATCTGCCGAATGGAATCGCTTCGTAAGAAGCCACCATTTTTCCCTGGACTCTTGTGCATTGATGCACAGACACTTTTCCTGGTTTTAGGAGGTTCCTGACGAGTTCGGATAACTCCCTGGCTTTCTCCTCCGGAAGAAACACCTTTTTCTGAACAGTGTCCAGAATCATCCCTAGGAACAGCAAACGTGTCGTCGGGATCAGTTGGGATTTTGGAAAATTCAGAATCCATCCGTGCTGTTGGAGCACTACTTGAGTTAGTGCTACTCCGACCTCCAGCTGTTCTCTGGACCTTGCCCTTATCAGGAGATCGTCCAAGTAAGGGATAATTAATACGCCTTTTCTTCGAAGAAGGATCATCATTTCGGCCATTACCTTGGTAAAGACCCGGGGTGCCGTGGACAATCCAAACGGCAGCGTCTGAAACTGATAATGACAGTTTTGTACCACGAACCTGAGGTACCCTTGGTGTGAAGGGCAAATTGGGACATGGAGGTAAGCATCCTTGATGTCCAAGGACACCATAAAGTCCCCTTCTTCCAGATTCGCTATCACTGCTCTGAGTGACTCCATCTTGAACTTGAATTTTTGTATGTACAGGTTCAGAGATTTCAGATTTAGAATAGGTCTTACCGAGCCGTCCGGCTTCGGTACCACAAATAGCGTGAAGTAATACCCCTTTCCCTGTTGTAAAAGGGGTACCTTGACTATCACCTGCTGAGAATACAGCTTGTGAATGGTTTCCAATACCGTCGCCCTGTCGGAGGGAGACGTTGGCAAAGCAGACTTTAGGAACCGGCGAGGGGAGACGTCTCGAATTCCAACCTGTAACCCTGAGATACTACCTGCAGGATCCAGGGGTCCACCTGCGAGTGAGCCCACTGTGCGCTGAAATTCTTGAGGCGACCCCCCACCGCCCCTGAGTCCGCTTGTAAGGTCCCAGCGTCATGCTGAGGCCTTTGCAGAAGCCGGGGAGGGCTTCTGCTCCTGGGAGGGAGCTGCTTGCTGCAGTCTCTTACCCTTTCCTTTGCCTCGGGGCAGATATGAATGTCCTTTTGCCCGCTTGTTCTTATAGGAACGAAAGGACTGCGGCTGAAAAGACTGCGTCTTTTTCTGCTGGGAGGTGACCTGAGGTAAAAAGGTGGATTTCCCGGCTGTTGCCGTGGCCACCAAATCCGATAAACCGACCCCAAATAATTCCTCCCCTTTATACGGCAATACTTCCATATGCCGTTTGGAATCCGCATCACCTGACCACTGTCGCGTCCATAAACTTCTTCTGGCAGATATGGACATCGCACTTACTCTTGATGCCAGAGTGCAAATATCCCTCTGTGCATCACGCATATAAAGAAATGCATCCTTTAAATGCTCTATAGTCAATAAAATATTGTCCCTATCAAGGGTATCAATATTTTCAGTCAGTGATTCCGACCAAGCCACCCCAGCACTGCACATCCAGGCTGAGGCGATTGCTGGTCGCAGTATAACTAGAGATGAGCGGGTTCGGTTTCTCTGAATCCGAACCCGCCAGAACTTCATGTTTTTTTTCACGGGTCCGAGCGACTCGGATCTTCCCGCCTTGCTCGGTTAACCCGAGCGCGCCCGAACGTCATCATGACGCTGTCGGATTCTCGCGAGGCTCGGATTCTATCGCGAGACTCGGATTCTATATAAGGAGCCGCGCGTCGCCGCCATTTTCACACGTGCATTGAGATTGATAGGGAGAGGACGTGGCTGGCGTCCTCTCCGTTTAGAATTAGAATAGATTAGAGAGACACTTGATTTACTAATTTTGGGGAGCATTAGGAGTACTCAGTAGTGTACAGTGCAGAGTTTTGCTGATAGTGACCAGTGACCACCACTTTTATTTATAATCCGTTCTCTGCCTGAAAAAAGCGATACACAGCACACAGTGACTCAGTCACATACCATATCTGTGTGCACTGCTCAGGCTCAGGCCAGTGTGCTGCATCATCTATATATATTATATATCTGTCTGACTGCTCAGCTCACACAGCTTATAATTGTGGGGGAGACTGGGGAGCACTACTGCAGTGCCAGTTATAGGTTATAGCAGGAGCCAGGAGTACATAATATTATATTAAAATTAAACAGTGCACACTTTTGCTGCAGGAGTGCCACTGCCAGTGTGACTAGTGACCAGTGACCAGTGACCTGACCACCAGTATATAATATTAGTAGTATACTATCTCTTTATCAACCAGTCTATATTAGCAGCAGACACAGTACAGTGCGGTAGTTCACGGCTGTGGCTACCTCTGTGTCGGCACTCGGCAGCCCGTCCATAATTGTATATACCAGTGACCTAACCGTGGTTTTTTTTTCTTTCTTTATACATACATACTAGTTACGAGTACGAGTATACTATCTCTTTATCAACCAGTCTATATATTAGCAGCAGACACAGTACAGTGCGGTAGTTCACGGCTGTGGCTACCTCTGTGTCGGCACTCGGCAGCCCGTCCATAATTGTATATACCACCTAACCGTGGTTTTTTTTTCTTTCTTTATACATACATACTAGTTACGAGTATACTATCTCTTTATCAACCAGTCTATATATTAGCAGCAGACACAGTACAGTGCGGTAGTTCACGGCTGTGGCTACCTCTGTGTCGGCACTCGGCAGCCCGTCCATAATTGTATATACCACCTAACCGTGGTTTTTTTTTCTTTCTTTATACATACATACTAGTTACGAGTATACTATCTCTTTATCAACCAGTCTATATATTAGCAGCAGACACAGTACAGTGCGGTAGTTCACGGCTGTGGCTACCTCTGTGTCGGCACTCGGCAGCCCGTCCATAATTGTATATACCACCTAACCGTGGTTTTTTTTTCTTTCGTTATACATACATACTAGTTACGAGTATACTATCTCTTTATCAACCAGTCTATATATTAGCAGCAGACACAGTACAGTGCGGTAGTTCACGGCTGTGGCTACCTCTGTGTCGGCACTCGGCAGCCCGTCCATAATTGTATATACCACCTAACCGTGGTTTTTTTTTTCTTTCTTTATACATACATACTAGTTACGAGTATACTATCTCTTTATCAACCAGTCTATATATTAGCAGCAGACACAGTACAGTGCGGTAGTTCACGGCTGTGGCTACCTCTGTGTCGGCACTCGGCAGCCCGTCCATAATTGTATATACCACCTAACCGTGGTTTTTTTTTCTTTCTTTATACATACATACTAGTTACGAGTATACTATCTCTTTATCAACCAGTCTATATATTAGCAGCAGACACAGTACAGTGCGGTAGTTCACGGCTGTGGCTACCTCTGTGTCGGCACTCGGCAGCCCGTCCATAATTGTATATACCACCTAACCGTGGTTTTTTTTTCTTTCTTTATACATACATACTAGTTACGAGTATACTATCTCTTTATCAACCAGTCTATATATTAGCAGCAGACACAGTACAGTGCGGTAGTTCACGGCTGTGGCTACCTCTGTGTCGGCACTCGGCAGCCCGTCCATAATTGTATATACCACCTAACCGTGGTTTTTTTTTCTTTCTTTATACATACATACTAGTTACGAGTATACTATCTCTTTATCAACCAGTCTATATATTAGCAGCAGACACAGTACAGTGCGGTAGTTCACGGCTGTGGCTACCTCTGTGTCGGCACTCGGCAGCCCGTCCATAATTGTATATACCACCTAACCGTGGTTTTTTTTTCTTTCTTTATACATACATACTAGTTACGAGTATACTATCTCTTTATCAACCAGTCTATATATTAGCAGCAGACACAGTACAGTGCGGTAGTTCACGGCTGTGGCTACCTCTGTGTCGGCACTCGGCAGCCCGTCCATAATTGTATACTAGTATCCAATCCATCCATCTCCATTGTTTACCTGAGGTGCCTTTTAGTTGTGCCTATTAAAATATGGAGAACAAAAATGTTGAGGTTCCAAAATTAGGGAAAGATCAAGATCCACTTCCACCTCGTGCTGAAGCTGCTGCCACTAGTCATGGCCGAGACGATGAAATGCCAGCAACGTCGTCTGCCAAGGCCGATGCCCAATGGCATAGTACAGAGCATGTCAAAACCAAAACACCAAATATCAGTAAAAAAAGGACTCCAAAACCTAAAATAAAATTGTCGGAGGAGAAGCGTAAACTTGCCAATATGCCATTTACCACACGGAGTGGCAAGGAACGGCTGAGGCCCTGGCCTATGTTCATGGCTAGTGGTTCAGCTTCACATGAGGATGGAAGCACTCAGCCTCTCGCTAGAAAACTGAAAAGACTCAAGCTGGCAAAAGCACCGCAAAGAACTGTGCGTTCTTTGAAATCCCAAATCCACAAGGAGAGTCCAATTGTGTCGGTTGCGATGCCTGACCTTCCCAACACTGGACGTGAAGAGCATGCGCCTTCCACCATTTGCACGCCCCCTGCAAGTGCTGGAAGGAGCACCCGCAGTCCAGTTCCTGATAGTCAGATTGAAGATGTCAGTGTTGAAGTACACCAGGATGAGGAGGATATGGGTGTTGCTGGCGCTGGGGAGGAAATTGACCAGGAGGATTCTGATGGTGAGGTGGTTTGTTTAAGTCAGGCACCCGGGGAGACACCTGTTGTCCGTGGGAGGAATATGGCCGTTGACATGCCAGGTGAAAATACCAAAAAAATCAGCTCTTCGGTGTGGAGGTATTTCACCAGAAATGCGGACAACAGGTGTCAAGCCGTGTGTTCCCTTTGTCAAGCTGTAATAAGTAGGGGTAAGGACGTTAACCACCTCGGAACATCCTCCCTTATACGTCACCTGCAGCGCATTCATAATAAGTCAGTGACAAGTTCAAAAACTTTGGGTGACAGCGGAAGCAGTCCACTGACCAGTAAATCCCTTCCTCTTGTAACCAAGCTCACGCAAACCACCCCACCAACTCCCTCAGTGTCAATTTCCTCCTTCCCCAGGAATGCCAATAGTCCTGCAGGCCATGTCACTGGCAAGTCTGACGAGTCCTCTCCTGCCTGGGATTCCTCCGATGCATCCTTGCGTGTAACGCCTACTGCTGCTGGCGCTGCTGTTGTTGCCGCTGGGAGTCGATGGTCATCCCAGAGGGGAAGTCGTAAGCCCACTTGTACTACTTCCAGTAAGCAATTGACTGTTCAACAGTCCTTTGCGAGGAAGATGAAATATCACAGCAGTCATCCTACTGCAAAGCGGATAACTGAGTCCTTGACAACTATGTTGGTGTTAGACGTGCGTCCGGTATCCGCCGTTAGTTCACAGGGAACTAGACAATTTATTGAGGCAGTGTGCCCCCGTTACCAAATACCATCTAGGTTCCACTTCTCTAGGCAGGCGATACCGAGAATGTACACGGACGTCAGAAAAAGACTCACCAGTCTCCTAAAAAATGCAGTTGTACCCAATGTCCACTTAACCACGGACATGTGGACAAGTGGAGCAGGGCAGGGTCAGGACTATATGACTGTGACAGCCCACTGGGTAGATGTATGGACTCCCGCCGCAAGAACAGCAGCGGCGGCACCAGTAGCAGCATCTCGCAAACGCCAACTCTTTCCTAGGCAGGCTACGCTTTGTATCACCGCTTTCCAGAATACGCACACAGCTGAAAACCTCTTACGGCAACTGAGGAAGATCATCGCGGAATGGCTTACCCCAATTGGACTCTCCTGTGGATTTGTGGCATCGGACAACGCCAGCAATATTGTGTGTGCATTAAATATGGGCAAATTCCAGCACGTCCCATGTTTTGCACATACCTTGAATTTGGTGGTGCAGAATTTTTTAAAAAACGACAGGGGCGTGCAAGAGATGCTGTCGGTGGCCAGAAAAATTGCGGGACACTTTCGGCGTACAGGCACCACGTACAGAAGACTGGAGCACCACCAAAAACTACTGAACCTGCCCTGCCATCATCTGAAGCAAGAAGTGGTAACGAGGTGGAATTCAACCCTCTATATGCTTCAGAGGTTGGAGGAGCAGCAAAAGGCCATTCAAGCCTATACAATTGAGCACGATATAGGAGATGGAATGCACCTGTCTCAAGTGCAGTGGAGATTGATTTCAACGTTGTGCAAGGTTCTGATGCCCTTTGAACTTGCCACACGTGAAGTCAGTTCAGACACTGCCAGCCTGAGTCAGGTCATTCCCCTCATCAGGCTTTTGCAGAAGAAGCTGGAGGCATTGAAGAAGGAGCTAAAAGGGAGCGATTCCGCTAGGCATGTGGGACTTGTGGATGCAGCCCTTAATTCGCTTAACAAGGATTCACGGGTGGTCAATCTGTTGAAATCAGAGCACTACATTTTGGCCACCGTGCTCGATCCTAGATTTAAAGCCTACCTTGGATCTCTCTTTCCGGCAGACACAGGTCTGCTGGGGTTGAAAGACCTGCTGGTGACAAAATTGTCAAGTCAAGCGGAACGCGACCTGTCAACATCTCCTCCTTCACATTCTCCCGCAACTGGGGGTGCGAGGAAAAGGCTCAGAATTCCGAGCCCACCCGCTGGCGGTGATGCAGGGCAGTCTGGAGCGACTGCTGATGCTGACATCTGGTCCGGACTGAAGGACCTGACAACGATTACGGACATGTCGTCTACTGTCACTGCATATGATTCTCTCAACATTGATAGAATGGTGGAGGATTATATGAGTGACCGCATCCAAGTAGGCACGTCACACAGTCCGTACTTATACTGGCAGGAAAAAGAGGCAATTTGGAGGCCCTTGCACAAACTGGCTTTATTCTACCTAAGTTGCCCTCCCACAAGTGTGTACTCCGAAAGAGTGTTTAGTGCCGCCGCTCACCTTGTCAGCAATCGGCGTACGAGGTTACATCCAGAAAATGTGGAGAAGATGATGTTCATTAAAATGAATTATAATCAATTCCTCCGCGGAGACATTGACCAGCAGCAATTGCCTCCACAAAGTACACAGGGAGCTGAGATGGTGGATTCCAGTGGGGACGAATTGATAATCTGTGAGGAGGGGGATGTACACGGTGATATATCGGAGGGTGAAGATGAGGTGGACATCTTGCCTCTGTAGAGCCAGTTTGTGCAAGGAGAGATTAATTGCTTCTTTTTTGGGGGGGGTCCAAACCAACCCGTCTTATCAGTCACAGTCGTGTGGCAGACCCTGTCACTGAAATGATGGGTTGGTTAAAGTGTGCATGTCCTGTTTTGTTTATACAACATAAGGGTGGGTGGGAGGGCCCAAGGACAATTCCATCTTGCACCTCTTTTTTCTTTTCTTTTTCTTTGCATCATGTGCTGATTGGGGAGGGTTTTTTTGGAAGGGACATCCTGCGTGACACTGCAGTGCCACTCCTAGATGGGCCCGGTGTTTGTGACGGCCACTAGGGTCGCTAATCTTACTCACACAGTCAGCTACCTCATTGCGCCTCTTTTTTTCTTTGCGTCATGTGCTGTTTGGGGAGGGTTTTTTGGAAGGGACATCCTGCGTGACACTGCAGTGCCACTCCTAGATGGGCCCGGTGTTTGTGTCGGCCACTAGGGTCGCTAATCTTACTCACACAGCTACCTCATTGCGCCTCTTTTTTTCTTTGCGTCATGTGCTGTTTGGGGAGGGTTTTTTGGAAGGGCCATCCTGCGTGACACTGCAGTGCCACTCCTAGATGGGCCCGGTGTTTGTGTCGGCCACTAGGGTCGCTAATCTTACTCACACAGCTACCTCATTGCGCCTCTTTTTTTCTTTGCGTCATGTGCTGTTTGGGGAGGGTTTTTTGGAAGGGACATCCTGCGTGACACTGCAGTGCCACTCCTAGATGGGCCCGGTGTTTGTGTCGGCCACTAGGGTCGCTTATCTTACTCACACAGCGACCTCGGTGCAAATTTTAGGACTAAAAATAATATTGTGAGGTGTGAGGTATTCAGAATAGACTGAAAATGAGTGTAAATTATGGTTTTTGAGGTTAATAATACTTTGGGATCAAAATGACCCCCAAATTCTATGATTTAAGCTGTTTTTTAGTGTTTTTGGAAAAAAACACCCGAATCCAAAACACACCCGAATCCGACAAAAAAAATTCGGTGAGGTTTTGCCAAAACGCGTTCGAACCCAAAACACGGCCGCGGAACCGAACCCAAAACCAAAACACAAAACCCGAAAAATTTCAGGCGCTCATCTCTAAGTATAACACCAGTATGTGTGTATATACTTTTTAGTGTATTCTCCAGCCTCCTATCAGCTGGGTCCTTGAGGGCGGCCATTTCTGGAGACGGTAACGCCACTTGTTTTGATAAGCGTGTGAGCGCCTTATCTACCCTAGGGGGTGTTTCCCAGCGCGCCCTAACCTCTGGCGGGAAAGGGTATAACGCCAATAACTTCTTTGAAATTAGCAGTTTTCTATCGGGGGTAACCCACGCTTCATCACACACTTCATTCAATTCCTCTGATTCAGGAAAAACTACAGGTAGTTTTTTCACACCCCACATAATACCCCTTTTTGTGGTACTTGCAGTATCAGAGATATGCAAAGCCTCCTTCATTGCCGTGATCATATAACGTGTGGCCCTACTGGAAAATAAGTTTGTTTCTTCACCGTCGACACTAGATTCGGTGTCCGTGTCGGTGTCTGTGTCGACCGACTGAGGTAAAGGGCGTTTTACAGCCCCTGACGGTGTTTGAGACGCCTGGACAGGTACTAACTGGTTTGCCGGCCGTCTCATGTCGTCAACCGACTTTTGCAGCGTGCTGACACTATCACGTAATTCCATAAACAAAGCCATCCATTCCGGTGTCGACTCCCTAGGGGGTGACATCACCATTACAGGCAATTGCTCCGCCTCCACGCCAACATCATCCTCATACATGTCGACACACACGTACCGACACACAGCAGACACACAGGGAATGCTCTGATAGAAGACAGGACCCCACTAGCCCTTTGGGGAGACAGAGGGAGAGTTTGCCAGCACACACCCAAGCGCTATAAATATATAGGGACAACCTTAAATAAGTGTGTTCCCCTTATAGCAGCTTAAATATTATTAATATCGCCAAATAAGTGCCCCCCCCTCTCTGTTTTTACCCTGTTTCTGTAGTGCAGTGCAGGGGAGAGCCTGGGAGCCTTCCTAGCAGCGGAGCTGTGTAGGAAAATGGCGCTGTGTGCTGAGGAGAATAGACCCCGCCCCCTTTTCGGCGGGCTTCTTCTCCCGTTTTTCTGACAACCTGGCAGGGGTTAAATACATCCATATAGCCCCAGGGGCTATATGTGATGTATTTTTAGCCAGAATAGGTACTTTCATTGCTGCCCAGGGCGCCCCCCCCAGCGCCCTGCACCCTCAGTGACCGTTGGTGTGAAGTGTGCCGAGAGCAATGGCGCACAGCTGCAGTGCTGTGCGCTACCTCATGAAGACTGAGAAGTCTTCAGCCGCCGGTTTCTGGACCTCTTCTCTCTTCGGCATCTGCAAGGGGGTCGGCGGCGCGGCTCCGGTGACCCATCCAGGCTGTACCTGTGATCGTCCCTCTGGAGCTAGTGTCCAGTAGCCTAAGAAGCCAATCCATCCTGCACGCAGGTGAGTTCACTTCTTCTCCCCTAAGTCCCTCGTTGCAGTGAGCCTGTTGCCAGCAGGACTCACTGAAAATAAAAAACCTAACAAACTTTTTCTAAGCAGCTCTTTAGGAGAGCCACCTAGATTGCACCCTGCTCGGACGGGCACAAAAACCTAACTGAGGCTTGGAGGAGGGTCATAGGGGGAGGAGCCAGTACACACCACCTAGTGGTCAAACTTTTAATTTTGTGCCCTGTCTCCTGACGGAGTACCCAGCATCCACTTAGGACGTCAGAGAAATAGTCTTTATATATAAATATAAAGAAGTAGACAGAAAAGGCTTCAGGGTGTTTAGGCAAGTGTACCCCACTCACAGATTCTGTGTACATAGCAATTTCTTTATGGGTAGTGATGGACCCTCCACACAGGTATATATGAAACAAAGGGCCTAATTCTGAGTTGATCGTAGCAGCAAATTTGTTAGCAGTTGGGCAAAACCATGTGCACTGCAGGTGGGACAGATATAACGTGTAGAGAGAGACTTAGATTTGGGTGGGGTGTATTCAAACTGAAATCTAAATTGCAGTGTAAAATTAAAGCAGCCAGTATTTACCCTGCACAGAAACAAAATAAACCACCCAAATCTAACTCTCTCTGCACATGTTATATCTGCCCCCCTTCCCCCTGCAGTGCACATGGTTTTGCCCAATTGCTAACAAACTTAGTGCTGCGATCAACTCAGAATTTCCCCCAATAAGCGTACCATTACTCACATAGGGGGTAATTCTGAGTTGATCACAGCAGGAGTTTTGTTAGCAGTTGGGCAAAACCATGTGCACTGCAGGGGAGGCAGATATAACATGTGCAGAGAGAGTTAGATTTGGGTGGATTATTTTGTTTCTGTGCAGGGTAAATACTGGCTGCTTTATTTTACACTGCAAATTAGATGGCAGATTGAACACACAACACCCAAATCTAACTCTCTCTGCACATGTTAAATTTGCCTCCCCTGCAGTGCACATGGTTTTGCCCAACTGCTGACAAAATTCCTGCTGCGATCAACTTGGAGTTCCCCCATAGAGTAGAGAAGGAATCAACACATCAAGGTATCTTTTTGTATGATACAAGACCAATATAAATTTTGTGTACCACACTCACAGGAATGATAGATTCATAATTCCTATCTGGGTTTCTTTAGTTTTCACATAAAAAGGAGGTCCATTTCTCTTTAGAAATCCATATTGTATATAGGATCCCCAAAAGAAATTGGGGAATAATATCAGTCCAAAATGTATATATAAAAAGTTTTATTTTTTACAAACACATAAAAAAATGCCCCATAGTTGGGTAACGATGTGTACAAAAAATATATAAAAACAAAGAGTAAAACACAGTAAAAAAAAAGTATATATATATATATATATACACTGCTCAAAAAAATAAAGGGAACACTAAAATAACACATCCTAGATCTGAATTAATGTAATATTCTTATTAAATACTTTGTTCTTTACATAGTTGAATGTGCTGACAACAAAATCACACAAAAATTATCAATGGAAATCAAATTTATTAACCCATGGAGGTCTGGATTTGGAGTCACACTCAAAATTAAAGTGGAAAAACACACTACAGGCTGATCCAACTTTGATGTAATGTCCTTAAAACAAGTCAAAATAAGGCTCAGTAGTGTGTGTGGCCTCCACGTGCCTGTATGACCTCCCTAAAATGCCTGGGCATGCTCTTGATGAGGTGGCTGATGGTCTCCTGAGGGATCTCCTCCCAGACCAGGACTAAAGCATCCGCCAACTCTGGACAGTCTGTGGTGCAACGTGGTGTTGGTGGATGGAGCGAGACATGATATCCCAGATGTGCTCAATTGGATTCAGGTCTGGGGAACGGGCGGGCCAGTCCATAGCATCAATGCCTTCGTCTTGCAGGAACTGCTGACACACTCCAGCCACATGAGGTCTAGCATTGTCTTGCATTAGGAGGAACCCAGGGCCAACCGCACCAACATATGGTCTCACAAGGGGTGTGAGGATCTCATCTCGGTACCTAATGGCAGTCAGGCTACCTCTGGCGAGCACATGGAGGGCTGTGCGGCCCCCATAGAAATGCCACTCCACACCATTACTGACCCACTGCCAAACCGGTCATGCTGGAGGATGTTGCAGGCAGCAGAACGTTCTCCTTGGCGTCTCCAGACTCTCATGTCTGTCACATGTGCTCAGTGAGAACCTGCTTTCACCTGTGAAGAGCACAGGGCGCCAGTGGTGAATTTGCCAATCTTGGTGTTCTCTGGCAAATGCCAAATGTCCTGCACGGTGTTGGGCTGTAAGCACAACCCCCACCTGTGGACGTCGGGCCCTCATACCACCCTCATGGAGTCTGTTTCTGATCGTTTGAGTAGACACATGCACATTTGTAGCTTGCTGGAGGTCATTTTGCAGGGCTCTGGCAGTGCTCCTCCTGTTCCTCCTTGCACAAAGGCGGAGGTAGCGGCCCTGCTGCTGGGTTGTTGCCCTCCTATGGCCTCCTCCACGTCTCCTGATGTACTGGCCTCTCTACTGGTAGCGCCTCCATGCTCTGGACACTACGCTGACAGACACAGCAAACCTTCTTGCTACAGCTCGTATTGATGTGCCATCCTGGATGAGCTGCACTACCTGAGCCACTTGTGTGGGTTGTAGGGAGGTCATACAGGCACGTGGAGGCCACACACACTACTGAGCCTCATTTTGACTTGTTTTAAGGACATTGCATCAAAGTTGGATCAGCCTGTAGTGTGTTTTTCCACTTTAATTTTGAGTGTGACTCCAAATCCAGACCTCCATGGGTTAATAAATTTGATTTCCATTGATAATTTTTGTGTGATTTTGTTGTCAGCACATTCAACTATGTAAAGAACAAAGTATTTAATAAGAATATTTCATTAATTCAGATCTAGGATGTGTTATTTTAGTGTTCCCTTTATTTTTTGAGCAGTGTATATACAAGCAAGACTACCGAGGCAGCAAAAAAATCCAAAATCAATCAATGGAACCCGGACCACTAAAAGGTTGTGAATAATCAGTTACCTCAGCAGTACAGGCTATGTTGGTAGTCACACAGAGGCCCAGATGTATGTCAACGCATTTTGGCGCTTATTGGAGCCTTTTTCAAGACATGTTCAAGAGCCTTTTTCAAGACATGGGAGTGTTGCAAGCGTTTTTAGGGCAGCTGCATGACGTCACAATCACATGCAGCAGACGTCAACCTCTAATCGAAACATCCGCAATTAAATTGCAGACGCATTGTGAGACAGTGCCACACATGCTGGGCGGCCTTGCCTTGTGCTGGGCGCCCCCCAGCATGTGAGGAGATGGACGCAGATCTTGCTGTGGATGCAACAATCTGTCTCCATCGCCGAATAACCCCATTTGTGTGGAATGTTTTCAAAAGCAAACAGATAAGCCATGATTTGTTATATTTTTGGTATGGGTTCACTTATATCTGTTTTGCACATATTGGTTTTGTGTACACATAATACACTAGGAGGCACCCTTGTTTTGATAAATAGATAGATAGATAGATAGATAGATAGATAGATAGATAGATAGATAGATAGATAGATAGATAGATAGATAGATAGATAGATAGATAGTGTATATATATATATATATATATATATATATATATATATATATATATATTGCATCCAGAAAGTATTCACAACGCTTCACTCTTTTCACATTTTGTTATGTTACAGCCTTATTCCAAAATGGAATAAATTAATTTTCCCCTCAAAATTCAACACACAATACCCCATAGTGACAACGTGAAAAAAATGTTTTTTAAAATGTTTGCGTTTATTAAAAATAAAAAACTAAGAAATCACATGTATATAAGTATTCACAGCCTGCACCATGAAGCTCAGTATTGAGCTCAGGTGCTTTCTGTTTCCATTGATCATTCTTTAGATGGTCCTACAGCTTAATTGGAGTCCTTCTGTGGTAAGTTCAGTTGACTGGACATGATTTGCAAAGGCACACACCTGTCAATATAAGATCCCACACTTGACAGTGCATGTCTGAGCACAAACCAAGCATGAAGTCAAAGGAATCGTCTGTAAGCACAAATCTGGGGAAGGGTACAGAAAAATATCTGCTGCTTTGAAGGTCCCAATGAGCACAGTGGCCTTCATCATCTGTAAATAAAAGAAGTTCGGAAACACCAGGACTCTTCCTAAAGCTGGCCGGCCATCTAAACTGAGTGATCAGGGGAGAAGGGGCCTAGTCAGGGATGTGCCCAAGAACCCGATGGTCACTCTGTCAGAGCTACATTATTCCTCTGTGGAGAGAGGAGAACCTTACAGAAGGACAACTATCTCTGCAGCAATCCACCAATCAGGCCATTATGGTAGAGTTGCAAGACGGAAGCCACTTCTTAGTAAAAAGACATGGCAGCCCACCTGGAGTTTGCGAAAATGCACCTGAAGGACTCTCAGTCCATGGAAAACAAAATTCTCTGGTCTGATGAGACAAAGATTTAACTCTTTGGCGTGAATGCCAGGCGTCATGTTTGTAGGAAACCAGGCAGCGCTCATCACCAGGCCAATACCATCCCTACAATGAAGCATGGTGGTGGCAGCATCATGCTGTGGGATGTTTTTCAGCAGCAGGAACTGGGAGACAATTCGGGATAGAGGGAAAGATGAATGCAGCAATGTACAGAGACCTCCTGGATGAAAACCTGCTCCAGAGTGCTCTTGACCTCAGACTGGGGCGACGGTCCATCTTTCAGCAGGACAACAACCCTAAGCACACAGCCAAGAAATCAATGGAGTGGCTTCAGGACAGCTCTATGAATGTCCTTGAGCGGCCCAGCCAGAGCCCAGACTTGAATCCGATTGAACATCTCTGGAGAGATCTGAAAATGGCTTCCCTTCCAACCTGATGGAGCTTGAGAGGTGGTGCAAAGAGGAATGGGTGAAACTGGCCAAAGATAGGTGTGCCAAGCTTGTGGCATCATATTCAAAAAAACTTGAGGCTGTAATTGCTGCCAAAGGTGCATTAACAAAGTATTGTGCAAAGACTGTAAATGCTTATGTACATGTGATTTTTTTTTTTTTTTTAAATAAATTTGCAATAATCTCAAGAAATCTTTTTTCACATTGTCATTATGGGGTATTGGCCCTCATTCCGAGTTGTTCGCTCGCTAGCTGCTTTTAGCAGCATTGCACACGCTAAGCCGCCGCCCTCTGGGAGTGTATCTTAGCATAGCAGAATTGCGAACGAAAGATTAGCAGAATTGCGAATAGAAAATTCTTAGCAGTTTCTGAGTAGCTCCAGACTTACTCCTACATTGCGATCAGTTCAGTCAGTTTCGTTCCAGGTTTGACGTCACAAACACACCCAGCGTTCGGCCAGACACTCCCCCGTTTCTCCAGCCACTCCCACGTTTTTCCCTGAAACGCTTGCGTTTTTCCGCACACTCCCAGAAAACGGTCAGTTTCCGCCCAGAAACACCCATTTCCTGTCAATCACACTTCGATCACCAGAACAATGAAAAAACTTTGTTACGCCATGAGTAAAATACCAAACTTTTTTGCTAATTTACTTTGCGCAGGTGCACTGCGAACATTGCGCAGGCGCAGTTTGCGACTAATCGCTCCATAGCGGAAAAAAATAACGAGCTAACAACTCGGAATGACCCCCATTGTGTGTAGAATTTTGAGGGGAAAAAAATAATTTGTTCCATTTTGGAAAAAGGCTGTAACATAACAAAATGTGGAAAAATTGAAGCGATGTGAATACTTTCCGGATGTGTATATATATATATATATATATATATTAGAGATGTGCACTTGAAATTTTTCGGGTTTTGGGTTTTGGTTTTGGGTTCGGTTCCGCGGCCGTGTTTTGGGTTCGACTGCGTTTTGGCAAAACCTCACCGAATTTTTTTTGTCGGATTCGGGTGTGTTTTGGATTCGGGTGTTTTTTTCAAAAAACCCTAAAAAACAGCTTAAATCATAGAATTTGGGGGTCATTTTGATCCCAAAGTATTATTAACCTCAATAACCATAATTTCCACTCATTGTCAGTCTATTCTGAACACCTCACACCTCACAATATTATTTTTAGTCCTAAAATTTGCACCGATGTCGCTGGATGACTAAGCTAAGCGACCCTAGTGGCCGACACAAACACCTGGCCCATCTAGGAGTGGCACTGCAGTGTCACGCAGGATGGCCCTTCCAAAAAACACTCCCCAAACAGCACATGACGCAAAGAAGAAAAAAAGAGGCGCAATGAGGTAGCTGTGTGAGTAAGCTAAGCGACCCTAGTGGCCGACACAAACACCTGGCCCATCTAGGAGTGGCACTGCAGTGTCACGCAGGATGGCCCTTCCAAAAAACACTCCCCAAACAGCACATGACGCAAAGAAGAAAAAAAGAGGCGCAATGAGGTAGCTGTGTGAGTAAGCTAAGCGACCCTAGTGGCCGACACAAACACCTGGCCCATCTAGGAGTGGCACTGCAGTGTCACGCAGGATGGCCCTTCCAAAAAACACTCCCCAAACAGCACATGACGCAAAGAAGAAAAAAAGAGGCGCAATGAGGTAGCTGTGTGAGTAAGCTAAGCGACCCAAGTGGCCGACACAAACACCTGGCCCATCTAGGAGTGGCACTGCAGTGTCACGCAGGATGGCCCTTCCAAAAAACACTCCCCAAACAGCACATGACGCAAAGAAGAAAAAAAGAGGCGCAATGAGGTAGCTGTGTGAGTAAGCTAAGCGACCCTAGTGGCCGACACAAACACCTGGCCCATCTAGGAGTGGCACTGCAGTGTCACGCAGGATGGCCCTTCCAAAAAACACTCCCCAAACAGCACATGACGCAAAGAAGAAAAAAAGAGGCGCAATGAGGTAGCTGTGTGAGTAAGCTAAGCGACCCTAGTGGCCGACACAAACACCTGGCCCATCTAGGAGTGGCACTGCAGTGTCACGCAGGATGGCCCTTCCAAAAAACACTCCCCAAACAGCACATGATGCAAAGAAGAAAAAAAGAGGCGCAATGAGGTAGCTGTGTGAGTAAGCTAAGCGACCCTAGTGGCCGACACAAACACCTGGCCAATCTAGGAGTGGCACTGCAGTGTCACGCAGGATGGCCCTTCCAAAAAACACTCCCCAAACAGCACATGACGCAAAGAAGAAAAAAAGAGGCGCAATGAGGTAGCTGTGTGAGTAAGCTAAGCGACCCTAGTGGCCGACACAAACACCTGGCCCATCTAGGAGTGGCACTGCAGTGTCATGCAGGATGGCCCTTCCAAAAAACACTCCCCAAACAGCACATGACGCAAAGAAGAAAAAAAGAGGCGCAATGAGGTAGCTGTGTGAGTAAGCTAAGCGACCCTAGTGGCCGACACAAACACCTGGCCCATCTAGGAGTGGCACTGCAGTGTCACGCAGGATGGCCCTTCCAAAAAACACTCCCCAAACTGCACATGACGCAAAGAAGAAAAAAGAGGCGCAATGAGGTAGCTGTGTGAGTAAGCTAAGCGACCCTAGTGGCCGACACAAACACCTGGCCCATCTAGGAGTGGCACTGCAGTGTCACGCAGGATGGCCCTTCCAAAAAACACTCCCCAAACAGCACATGACGCAAAGAAGAAAAAAAGAGGCGCAATGAGGTAGCTGTGTGAGTAAGCTAAGCGACCCTAGTGGCCGACACAAACACCTGGCCCATCTAGGAGTGGCACTGCAGTGTCACGCAGGATGGCCCTTCCAAAAAACACTCCCCAAACAGCACATGACGCAAAGAAAAATGAAAGAAAAAAGAGGTGCAAGATGGAATTGTCCTTGGGCCCTCCCACTCACCCTTATGTTGTATAAACAGGACATGCACACTTTAACCAACCCATCATTTCAGTGACAGGGTCTGCCACACGACTGTGACTGAAATGACGGGTTGGTTTGGACCCCCACCGAAAAAGAAGCAAGTAATCTCTCCTTGCACAAACTGGCTCTACAGAGGCAAGATGTCCACCTCATCATCATCCTCCGATATATCACCGTGTACATCCCGCTCCTCACAGATTATCAATTCGTCCCCACTGGAATCCACCATCTCAGCTCCCTGTGTACTTTGTGGAGGCAATTGCTGCTGGTCAATGTCTCCACGGAGGAATTGATTATAATTCATTTTAATGAACATTATCTTCTCCACATTTTCTGGAAGTAACCTCGTACGCCGATTGCTGACAAGGTGAGCGGCGGCACTAAACACTCTTTCGGAGTACACACTTGTGGGAGGGCAACTTAGGTAGAATAAAGCCAGTTTGTGCAAGGGCCTCCAAATTGCCTCTTTTTCCTGCCAGTATAAGTACGGACTGTCTGACGTGCCTACTTGGATGCGGTCACTCATATAATCCTCCACCATTCTTTCAATGGGGAGAGAATCATATGCAGTGACAGTAGACGACATGTCCGTAATCGTTGTCAGGTCCTTCAGTCCGGACCAGATGTCAGCATCAGCAGTCGCTCTAGACTGCCCTGCATCACCGCCAGCGGGTGGGCTCGGAATTCTGAGCCTTTTCCTCGCACCCCCAGTTGCGGGAGAATGTGAAGGAGGAGATGTTGACAGGTCGCGTTCCGCTTGACTTGACAATTTTCTCACCAGCAGTTCTTTGAACCCCAGCAGACTTGTGTCTGCCGGAAAGAGAGATCCAAGGTAGGTTTTAAATCTAGGATCGAGCACGGTGGCCAAAATGTAGTGCACTGATTTCAACAGATTGACCACCCGTGAATCCTTGTTAAGCGAATTAAGGGCTCCATCCACAAGTCCCACATGCCTAGCGGAATCGCTCCCTTTTAGCTCCTCCTTCAATGCCTCCAGCTTCTTCTGCAAAAGCCTGATGAGGGGAATGACCTGACTCAGGCTGGCAGTGTCTGAACTGACTTCACGTGTGGCAAGTTCAAAAGGTTGCAGAACCTTGCACAACGTTGAAATCATTCTCCACTGCGCTTGAGACAGGTACATTCCACCTCCTATATCGTGCTCAATTGTATAGGCTTGAATGGCCTTTTGCTGCTCCTCCAACCTCTGAAGCATATATAGGGTTGAATTCCACCTCGTTACCACTTCTTGCTTCAGATGATGGCAGGGCAGGTTCAGGCATTTTTGGTGGTGCTCCAGTCTTCTGTACGTGGTGCCTGTACGCCGAAAGTGTCCCGCAATTCTTCTGGCCACCGACAGCATCTCTTGCACGCCCCTGTCGTTTTTTAAAAAATTCTGCACCACCAAATTCAAGGTATGTGCAAAACATGGGACGTGCTGGAATTTGCCCATATTTAATGCACACACAATATTGCTGGCGTTGTCCGATGCCACAAATCCACAGGAGAGTCCAATTGGGGTAAGCCATTCCGCGATGATCTTCCTCAGTTGCCGTAAGAGGTTTTCAGCTGTGTGCGTATTCTGGAAACCGGTGATACAAAGCGTAGCCTGCCTAGGAAAGAGTTGGCGTTTGCGAGATGCTGCTACTGGTGCCGCCGCTGCTGTTCTTGCGGCGGGAGTCCATACATCTACCCAGTGGGCTGTCACAGTCATATAGTCCTGACCCTGCCCTGCTCCACTTGTCCACATGTCCGTGGTTAAGTGGACATTGGGTACAGCTGCATTTTTTAGGACACTGGTGAGTCTTTTTCTGACGTCCGTGTACATTCTCGGTATCGCCTGCCTAGAGAAGTGGAACCTAGATGGTATTTGGTAACGGGGGCACACTACCTCAAGAAATTGTCTAGTTCCCTGTGAACTAACGGCGGATACCGGACGCACGTCTAACACCAACATAGTTGTCAAGGCCTCAGTTATCCGCTTTGCAACAGGATGACTGCTGTGATATTTCATCTTCCTCGCAAAGGACTGTTGAACAGTCAATTGCTTGGTGGAAGTAGTAAAAGTGGGCTTACGACTTCCCCTCTGGGATGACCATCGACTCCCAGCAGCAACAACAGCAGCGCCAGCAGCAGTAGGCGTTACACGCAAGGATGCATCGGAGGAATCCCAGGCAGGAGAGGACTCGTCAGAATTGCCAGTGACATGGCCTGCAGGACTATTGGCATTCCTGGGGAAGGAGGAAATTGACACTGAGGGAGTTGGTGGGGTGGTTTGCGTGAGCTTGGTTACAAGAGGAAGGGATTTACTGGTCAGTGGACTGCTTCCGCTGTCGCCCAAAGTTTTTGAACTTGTCACTGACTTATGATGAATGCGCTGCAGGTGACGTATAAGGGAGGATGTTCCGAGGTGGTTAATGTCCTTACCCCTACTTATTACAGCTTGACAAAGGCAACACACGGCTTGACAAATGTTGTCCGCATTTCTGTTGAAATACTTCCACACCGAAGAGCTGATTTTTTTGGTATTTTCACCAGGCATGTCAACGGCCATATTCCTCCCACGGACAACAGGTGTCTCCCCGGGTGCCTGACTTAAACAAACCACCTCACCATCAGAATCCTCCTTGTCAATTTCCTCCCCAGCGCCAGCAACACCCATATCCTCCTCATCCTGGTGTACTTCAACACTGACATCTTCAATCTGACTATCAGGAACTGGACTGCGGGTGCTCCTTCCAGCACTTGCAGGGGGCGTGCAAATGGTGGAAGGCGCATGCTCTTCACGTCCAGTGTTGGGAAGGTCAGGCATCGCAACCGACACAATTGGACTCTCCTTGTGGATTTGGGATTTCGAAGAACGCACAGTTCTTTGCGGTGCTTTTGCCAGCTTGAGTCTTTTCATTTTTCTAGCGAGAGGCTGAGTGCTTCCATCCTCATGTGAAGCTGAACCACTAGCCATGAACATAGGCCAGGGCCTCAGCCGTTCCTTGCCACTCCATGTGGTCAATGGCATATTGGCAAGTTTACGCTTCTCCTCCGACAATTTTATTTTAGATTTTTGAGTCCTTTTTTTACTGATATTTGGTGTTTTGGATTTTACATGCTCTGTACTATGACATTGGGCATCGGCCTTGGCAGACGACGTTGCTGGCATTTCATCGTCTCGGCCATGACTAGTGGCAGCAGCTTCAGCACGAGGTGGAAGTCGATCTTGATCTTTCCCTAATTTTGGAACCTCAACATTTTTGTTCTCCATATTTTAATAGGCACAACTAAAAGGCACCTCAGGTAAACAATGGAGATGGATGGATACTAGTATACTTATGGATGGACGAGCGACTGCCGACACAGAGGTAGCTACAGCCGTGGACTACCGTACTGTGTCTGCTGCTAATATAGACTGGATGATAATGAGATAAAATTAAAATATATATATATATCACACTAGTACTGCAGCCGGACAGGTATATATTATGTAATGACGGACCTGCTGGACACTGTCTGTCAGACTCAGCACTGCAGACTCCTAAAGTAAGCTACTAGTATCAAGAAGATAGAAAAAAAAATAAACCACGGGTAGGTGGTATACAATTATGGATGGACGAGCGACTGCCGACACAGAGGTAGCTACAGCCGTGGACTACCGTACTGTGTCTGCTGCTAATATAGACTGGATGATAATGAGATAAAATTAAAATATATATATATCACACTAGTACTGCAGCCGGACAGGTATATATTATGTAATGACGGACCTGCTGGACACTGTCTGTCAGACTCAGCACTGCAGACTCCTAAAGTAAGCTACTAGTATCAAGAAGATAGAAAAAAAAAAAATAAACCACGGGTAGGTGGTATACAATTATGGATGGACGAGCGACTGCCGACACAGAGGTAGCTACAGCCGTGGACTACCATACTGTGTCTGCTGCTAATATAGACTGGATGATAATGAGATAAAATTAAAAAATATATATATATATCACACTAGTACTGCAGCCGGACAGGTATATATTATGTAATGACGGACCTGCTGGACACTGTCTGTCAGCACTGCAGACTCCTAAAGTAAGCTACTAGTATCAAGAAGATAGAAAAAAAAAAAAACCACGGGTAGGTGGTATACAATTATGGATGGACGAGCGACTGCCGACACAGAGGTAGCTACAGCCGTGGACTACCGTACTGTGTCTGCTGCTAATATAGACTGGATGATAATGAGATAAAATTAAAATATATATATATATATCACACTAGTACTGCAGCCGGACAGGTATATATTATGTAATGACGGACCTGCTGGACACTGTCTGTCAGACTCAGCACTGCAGACTCCTAAAGTAAGCTACTAGTATCAAGAAGATAGAAAAAATAAATAAACCACGGGTAGGTGGTATACAATTATGGATGGACGAGCGACTGCCGACACAGAGGTAGCTACAGCCGTGGACTACCGTACTGTGTCTGCTGCTAATATAGACTGGATGATAATGAGATAAAATTAAAATATATATATATATCACACTAGTACTGCAGCCGGACAGGTATATATTATGTAATGACGGACCTGCTGGACACTGTCTGTTAGACTCAGCACTGCAGACTCCTAAAGTAAGCTACTAGTATCAAGAAGATAGAAAATAAAAATAAACCACGGGTAGGTGGTATACAATTATGGATGGACGAGCGACTGCCGACACAGAGGTAGCTACAGCCGTGGACTACCGTACTGTGTCTGCTGCTAATATAGACTGGATGATAATGAGATAAAATTAAAATATATATATATATATCACACTAGTACTGCAGCCGGACAGGTATATATTATGTAATGACGGACCTGCTGGACACTGTCTGTCAGCACTGCAGACTCCTAAAGTAAGCTACTAGTATCAAGAAGATAGAAGAAAAAAAAAACCACGGGTAGGTGGTATACAATTATGGATGGACGAGCGACTGCCGACACAGAGGTAGCTACAGCCGTGGACTACCGTACTGTGTCTGCTGCTAATATAGACTGGATGATAATGAGATAAAATTAAAATATATATATATATATCACTAGTACTGCAGCCGGACAGGTATATATTATGTAATGACGGACCTGCTGGACACTGTCTGTCAGACTCAGCACTGCAGACTCCTAAAGTAAGCTACTAGTATCAAGAAGATAGAAAAAATAAATAAACCACGGGTAGGTGGTATACAATTATGGATGGACGAGCGACTGCCGACACAGAGGTAGCTACAGCCGTGGACTACCGTACTATGTCTGCTGCTAATATAGACTGGATGATAATGAGATAAAATTAAAATATATATATATATATATCACACTAGTACTGCAGCCGGACAGGTATATATTATGTAATGACGGACCTGCTGGACACTGTCTGCAGAATGCGTTTATAAAAACACCACACGACGAGTGTTTAACTTTTTCAGGCAGACAATCACAATATACTGGTGGTCAGCAGACAATCACAATACTGGTGGTCAGTGGTCACTGGTCAGTCACACTGGCAGTGGCACTCTGGCAGCAAAAGTGTGCACTGTACTTAAAATATGTACTCCTGCTATAACTGCTCCCCAGTCTCCCCCACAATTAAGCTGTGTGAGCAGTGAGCACTCAGCACAGTCAGATAATGATATACAGTATATGATGCAGCACACTGGGCTGAGCACAGATATGGTATGTGTGACTGTGTCACACTGTGTATCGTTTTTTTTCAGGCAGAGAACGGATTAATTAAACTGGTGGCACTGGTCACTGGTCAAACTATCAGCAGCAAGTAGTACTCCTCCTATATGCTCCCCAAAATTTGTGTCTCTCTCTAGTACTAGTCACTCTAAACGGAGAGGACGCCAGCCACGTCCTCTCCCTATCAATCTCAATGCACGTGTGAAAATGGCGGCGACGCGCGGCTCCTTATATAGAATCCGAGTCTCGCGATAGAATCCGAGCCTCGCGAGAATCCGACAGCAGGATGATGACGTTCGGGCGCGCTCGGGTTAACCGAGCAAGGCGGGAAGATCCGAGTCGCTCGGCCCCGTGTAAAAAAAACTGAAGTTCGGGCGGGTTCGGATTCCGAGGAACCGAACCCGCTCATCTCTAATATATATATATATATATATATATGAAAACAAAGGAAGAAACAGAAGAGCGCCTATGGTGTAGTATTCTTCAGTAAATTCTGTCACACGCAAGAATAATATTGCGTACCGGATTACGGCTTGACATAAGGCTTGTCAGTCCCCCATTCTTTAGTCCAGGTCTCTACTGGGATCTAAATGTGTTTGGGAGACATAAGAAAATCGCGATATAGCGTAGTAATTTTCCATATGTAAGGTTGTATTCAATTGTCACATAAAATTGAATGCTTACCAGATAAATAAATAATTTATGCGTATCAGTACAGGTACTGTGTCCAGGTCTTCATCGAGGAACTGGTGACTGGACAACCAGCGAGTCTGGGTGATTAGGAAGTGATGCGGCCAAATCTCAAGAAACGTGGATGTGCCCACTAATTTCAGTCTCCTATTGATTTCTCCTCAGAAGTCGGATCATTCTGAAGCAATTTCTGAAAGCACTGATGATTAATAATAAAACTGTGTTATCTGGCTCATTAGAGATCAGGAATTTGGAAGAGCTGCAGGGCTGGTGATCTGTTGACCCTTCCACTGCCAGTTAAACTGTATTTCCTTTTCCTGCCCTCAGTCTGCCAGTCCTCCCAGCCGCCAGGTGACGATCTGTGACTGCAGCCGCTCTATCGCGACGTTACTGTCTCCATAGGAGACTGAAATTAGTGGGCACATCCACGTTTCTTGAGATTTGGCCGCATCACTTCCTAATCACCCAGACTCGCTGGCTGTCCAGTCACCAGTTCCTCGATGAAGACCTGGACACAGTACCTGTACTGATACGCATAAATTATTTATTTATCTGGTACGCATGCAATTTTATGTGACAATTGAATTTCTCTAACGTCCTAAGTGGATGCTGGGCCTCCGTAAGGACCATGGGGAATAGCGGCTCCGCAGGAGACTGGGCACAACTAAAGAAAGCTTTAGGACTACCTGGTGTGCACTGGCTCCTCCCACTATGACCCTCCTCCAGACCTCAGTTAGAATCTTGTGCCCGGCTGAGCTGGATGCACACTAGGGGCTCTCCTGAGCTCCTAGAAAGAAAGTATATTTAGGTTTTTTATTTTACAGTGAGATCTGCTGGCAACAGACTCACTGCAGCGAGGGACTAAGGGGAGAAGAAGCGAACCTACCTAACAGGTGGTAGTTTGGGCTTCTTAGGCTACTGGACACCATTAGCTCCAGAGGGATCGACCGCAGGACCCGACCTTGGTGTTCGTTCCCGGAGCCGTGCCGCCGGCCCCCTTACAGAGCCAGAAGCATGAAGTGTTCCGGAAAATCGGTGGCAGAAGACTTCTGTCTTCAACAAGGTAGCGCACAGCACTGCAGCTGTGCGCCATTGCTCCTCATGCACACCTCACACTCCGGTCACTGATGGGTGCAGGGCGCTGGGGGGGGGCGCCCTGAGGGCAATATAAGACACCTTGGCTGGCAAATCATCACAATATATAGTCCCAGGGCTATATATGTGATAAATTACCCCAGCAAGAATCCATAAAAAAGCGGGAGAAAAGTCAGCCGAAAAAGGGGCGGGGCTATCTCCCTCAGCACACTGGCGCCATTTGTTCTTCACAGTGCAGCTGGAAGACAGCTCCCCAGGCTCTCCCCTGTAGTTTTCAGGCTCAAAGGGTTAAAAAGAGAGGGGGGGCACTAAATTTAGGCACAATATATGTATACAAGCAGCTATTGGGGGAAAAATCACTCAGTTATAGTGTTAATCCCTGCATTATATAGCGCTCTGGTGTGTGCTGGCATACTCTCTCTCTGTCTCCCTAAAGGACTTTGTGGGGTCCTGTCCTCAGTCAGAGCATTCCCTGTGTGTGTGCGGTGTGTCGGTACGGCTGTGTCGACATGTTGGATGAGGAAGGTTACGTGGAGGCGGAGCAGAGGCCAATAAATGGGATGGCGCCCCCTGTGGGGCCGACACCAGAGTGGATGGATAGGTGGAAGGTATTAACCGACAATGTCAACTCCTTACATAAAAGGCTGGATGACGTAACAGCTGTGGGACAGCTGGCTTCACAGCCCGCGCCTGCCCAGGCGTCTCAAAGGCCATCAGGGGCTCAAAAAACGCCCCTCAGATGGCAGACACAGATGTCGACACGGAGTCTGACTCCAGTGTCGACGAGGTTGAGATATATACACAATCCACTAGGAACATCTGTTACATGATCTCGGCAATGAAAAATGTGTTACACATTTCTGACATGAACCCAAGTACCACATAAAAGGGGTTTTATTTGTGGGGAGAAAAAGCAGCCAGTGTTTTGTTCCCCCATCAGATGAGTGAATGAAGTGTGTAAAGAAGCGTGGGTTCCCCCGATAAGAAACTGGTAATTTCTAAAAAGTTACTGATGGCGTACCCTTTCCCGCCAGAGGATAGGTCACGTTGGAAGATATCCCCTAGGGTGGATAAGGCGCTCACACATTTGTCAAAAAAGGTGGCACTGCCGTCTTAGGATACGGCCACCTTGAAGGAGCCTGCTGATAAAAAGCAGGAGGATATCCTGAAGTCTGTATATACACACTCAGGTTCTATACTGAGACCTGCAATTGCCTCGGCATAAATAGTGCTGCTGCAGCGTGGTCTGATACCCTGTCAGATAATATTAATACCCTAGACAGGGATAATATTTTGCTAACATAGAGCATATTAAAGACGTCATCTTATATATGAAGGATGCACAGAGGGATATTTGCCGGCTGGCATCCAGAATTAATGCAATGTCCATTCTGCCAGGAGGGTATTAGAAACCCGGCAGTGGACAGGTGATGCTGCCTTTAAAAGGCACATGGAGATTCTGCCTTATAAGGGTGAGGAATTGTTTGGGGATGGTCTCTGGGACCTCGTATCCACAGCAACAGCTGGGAAGAAAATTTTTTACCTCAGGTTTCCTCACAGCCTAAGAAAGCACCGTATTTTCAGGTACAGTCCTTTCGGCTTCAGAAAAGCAAGCGGGTCAAAGGCGCTTCCTTTCTGCACAGAGACAAGGGAAGAAGGAAAAAGCTGCACCAGACAGCCAGTTCCCAGGATCAAAAATCTTCCCCCGCTTCCTCTGAGTCCACCGCATGACGCTGGGGCTCCACAGGTGGAGACATGTGCGGTGGGGGCGCGTCTCGGGAACTTCAGGGACCAGTGGGCTTGCCCACAGGTGGACCCCTAGGTTCTGCAAGTAGTATCACAGGGATACAGGCTGGAGTTCGAGGCGACTCCCCCTCGCCGTTACCTCACATCAGCCTTGCCTGCTGCCCTCGGAGAAAGGTAGTACTGGCGGCTATTCACAAGCTATACTTCCAGCAGGTGAAATCAAGGTACCCCTCCTTCAACAAGGCCGGGGTTACTATTCCAAAATGTTGTGGTACCGAAACCAGACGGTTCGGTGAGACCCATTCTAAAATTGAAATCCTTGAACACTTATATACGAAGGTTCAAGTTCAAAATGGAATCGCTCAGGGCGATTATTGCAAGCCTGGAGAATTTCATGGTATCACTGGACATCAAGGATGCTTACCTGCATGTCCCTATTTACCCTCTTCACCAGGAGTACCTCAAAATTGTGGTACAGGATTGTCATTACCAATTCCAGACGTTGCCGTTGGTCTGTCCCCGGCACCGAGGTATTTACCAAGGTAATGGCCGAAATAATTATCCCGTACTTGGACGATCTCCTTATAAAGGCGAGGTCCAGGGAGCAGTTGTTCGTCGGAGTAGCACTATCTCGGGAAGTGCTACAACAGCACGGCTGGATTCTGAATATTCCAAAGTCGCAGCTGGTTCCTACGACGCGTCTACTGTTCCTGGGTATGGTTCTGGACACAGAACAGGATAAAAAGGGTTTCTTCCAGAGGAGAAGTCCAAGGAGTTGTCGTCTCTAGACAGAGACTTCCTAATACAAATACAGGTGTCGGTGCATCAATGCACGCGAGCCCTGGGAAAGATGGTAGCTTCTTACGAAGAAATTCCATTCGCCAGGTCCCATGCAAGGATCTTCCAGTGGGATCTGTTGGACAAGTGGTCCGGGTCGCATCTTCAGATGCATCGGCGGATAACCCTGTCTCCAAGGGCCAGGGTGTCGCTGTTGTGGTGGCTGCAGAGTGCTCATCTTCTAGGGGGCCGCAGATTTGGCATACAGGACTGGGTCCTGGTGACCACGGATGCCAGCCTTCGAGGCTGGGGGGCAGTCACACAGGGAAGAAACTTCCAAGGCTATGGAAAAGTCAGGAGACTTCCCTACACATAAATATTCTGGAACTAAGGGCCATTTACAATGCCCTAAGTCAGGCTAGACCCCTGCTTCAACACCGGCCGGTGCTGATCCAGTCAGACAACATCACGGCGGTCGCTCATGTAAACCGACAGGGCGGCACAAGAAGCAGGATGGCGATGGCAGAAGCCACAAGGATTCTCCGATGGGCGGAAAATCATGTGTTAGCACTGTCAGCAGTGTTCATTCCCGGAGTGGACAACTGAGAAGCAGACTTTCTCAGAAGACACGACCTCCACCCGGGAGAGTGGGGACTTCATCCAGAAGTCTTCCAAATGATTGTACACCGTTGGGAAAGGCCACAGGTGGACATGATGGCGTCCCGCCTCAACAAAAAGCTACAAAGATATTGCGCCAGGTCAAGGGACCCTCAGGCGATAGCTGTGGACACTCTGGTAACACCGTGGGTGTACCAGTCGGTGTATGTGTTCCCTTCTCTGCCTCTCTTACCCAGGGTAATGAGAATAATAAGAAGGAGAGGAGTATGAACTATACTCATTGTTCCGGGTTGGCCAAGAAGAGCTTGGTACCCAGAACTCCAAGAAATGATCTCAGAGGACCCATGGCCTCTGCCGCTCAGACAGGACCTGCTGCAGCAGGGGGCCTGTCTGTTCCAAGACGGCTGCGTTTGACGGCATGGCGGTTGAACGCCGGATCCTGAAGGAAAAGGGCATTCAGGAGGAAGTTATCCCTACGCTATTTAAAGCTAGGAAAGAAGTGAACGCAAACCATTATCACCGCATATGGCGGAAATATGTTGCGTGCTGTGAGGCCAGGAAGGCCCCAAAGGAGGAATTTCAGCTAGGTCGATTTCTGCACTTCCTACAGTCAGAGGTGACTATGGGCCTAAAATTGGGTTCCATTAAGGTCCAGATTTCGGCTCTATCGATTTTCTTCCAAAATAGAACTGGCTTCACTGCCTGAAGTTCAGACTTTTGTTAAGGGAGTGCTGCATAGTCAGCCCCCGTTTGTGCCTCCAGTGGCACCGTGGGATCTCAACGTGGTGTTGGATTTCCTGAAGTCGCATTGGGTTGAGCCACTTAAATCCGTGGAGCTACAATACCTCACGTGGAAAGTGGTCATGCTGTGGGCCTTGGCGTCGGCCAGGCGTGTATCAGAATTGGCGGCTTTGTCATACAAAAGCCCTTATCTGTATTTTATATGGATAAGGCGGAATTGAGGACTCGTTCCCAATTCCTTTCTAAGGTGGTATCAGTTTTTCATGTGAACCAACCTATTGTGGTGCCTGCGGCTACTTGGGACTTGGAGGATTCCAAGTTACTTGACGTAGTCAGGGCCCTGAAATGTATATGTTTCCAGGACGGCTGGAGTCAGGAAAACTGACTCGCTATTTATCCTGTATGCACCCAACAAGCTGGGTGCTCCTGCTTTTAAGCAGACTATTGCTCGCTGGATCTGTAGCATGATTCAACTTGCAAATTCTGCGGCTGGACTGCCGCACCCTAAATCTGTAAAAGCCCATTCCACGAGGAAAGTAGGCTCTTCTTGGGCGGCTGCCTGAGGGGTCTCGGCTTTACAACTTTGCCGAGCTGTTACTTGGTCGGGTTCAAACATTTTTGCAAGAGTCTACAAGTTTGATACCCTGGCTGAGGAGGACCTAGAGTTTGCTCATTCGTTGCTGCAGAGTCATCCGCACTCTCCCGCCCGTTTGGGAGCTTTGGTATAATCCCCATGGTCCTTACGGAGTCCCAGCATCCACTTAGGACGTTAGAGAAAATAAGATATTACTCACCGGTAAATCTATTTCTCGTAGTCCGTAGTGGATGCTGGGCGCCCATCCCAAGTGCGGATTGTCTGCAATACTTGTTTATAGTTATTGCCTAACTAAAGGGTTATTGTTGAGCCATCTGTTGAGAGGCTCAGTTATATTTCATACTGTTAACTGGGTATAGTATCACGAGCTATACGGTGTGATTGGTGTGGCTGGTATGAGTCTTACCCGGGATTCAAAATCCTTCCTTATTGTGTCAGCTCTTCCGGGCACAGTATCCTAACTGAGGTCTGGAGGAGGGTCATAGTGGGAGGAGCCAGTGCACACCAGGTAGTCCTAAAGCTTTCTTTAGTTGTGCCCAGTCTCCTGAGGAGCCGCTATTCCCCATGGTCCTTACGGAGGCCCAGCATCCACTACGGACTACGAGAAATAGATTTGACGGAGAGTAAAATCTTATTTTAACCCTACATATGGAAAATTACTACGCTATATAGCGATTTTCTTATGTCTCCCAAACACATTTAGATCCCAGTAGAGACCTGGACTAAAGAATGGAGGACTGACAAGCCTTTTGTCAAGCCGTAATCCGGTACGCAATATTATTCTTGCGTGTGACAGAATTTACTGAAGAATACTACACCATAGGCGCTCTTCTGTTTCTTCCTTTGTTTTCAGATTTCTTTTTGGGCTACGCATACCTAGTGGCACTTTTTGAAGAACTGAGCAGCCACCCGATAAAGCGGGGAAAGTGTGGTTTACTGGCCATTTGATTAAAACACCAGATTTGAAAGAATCCCGATATATATCTTGAACTAATTATTTGATTGATCTAATTGTGGTTGTGAGACAACAGTAAATCAGTAAGGTACTTTTTTTAACTGGACGAGCGCACTGATCCACTCATCTACAATATATATATATATATATATATATATATATATATATATATATACACTGTATACATACATCATGCAAAAGAAAGATCCAGCACTCCTAGTTTAAGCAGTATATTTAAAAGCCTCGGTGACTTCCAAATTTTTAAGGTAGGTAGTATCTGTGTACTTAATACGTGTCCAGAATTAAAGGGATGAGGTGGTAACCCTATAGCTTTCTCATGCACCCCTTCTAAGCTCATTTACTCTTAACTTGTGTCAGCTGCTTCCCTAATGGTTATTTGTAAGCTGTGTAGGTGATTGACTCACCTTTCAAAGGCATAAATTAGATGGCAGGTGATCTTTATACCTGGAAGCACAATTTTAATTTGTCTCTGATGTAATAGCAATGGGCAGGTTTTAAAAGTAAAGGTGATAGAGTAGGACTTGTAGTAAGATGGGGTCCTGTGAAGTTGGACTGCAAGCTTAAATGCATTGTACAATCCATGAACTAAAACCCCATTATTTATTTATGTTCTGATGTATAGAGGTGTATGAACTTAGTAAAGTGAGTGCTGGACTCTCGGTGTAATATTATTTAAGCAATGGGATCACAGGCAATTGCACCCCGGCGGGGGTGGGTGGTGAGTGCAGGTGTGCAGCCCATTTCCGGGTATGGTGAGTGCAGTGGTTCACTATATATACATATATATATATATGTATATATACAGTGGTTGAAGTGGGAATTTTGAAGTGGGGGTTTGGAAAATGTAAAGAGATTTAGTGTTCATTATAGGGTGTGGAAAAGGAGGTGTAGCTACTCAAAAGGAGCTATGGCACTCATTCCGGGTTGATCACTCGTTGCCGTTTTTCGCAGCATAGCGATCAGGTGAAAAAACGGCATTTATGCGCATGCGCATGGTATGCAGCGTGCATGCGCTAAGTACTTCCACAGAAAACTTTGTAGTTTTACACCAGCTCGAGCGACGCTTTTCAGTCGCTCGAGTGTTTATAGTGTGATTGACAGGAAGTGGGTGTTTCTGGGCGGCAACTCAGCGTTTTCAGGGAGTGTGCTAAAAAATGCAGGTGTGCCAGATAAAAACGCAGTAGTGGCTGGAGAAACGGGGGAGTGGCTGGCCGAACACAGGGCGTGTTTGTGACGTCAAACCAGGAACTAAACAGACTGCAGTCATCGCAAGATAGGAGTAAGTATCGAGCCACTCTGAAACTGCATTAAATTTTTTACGCGCAGTCCTGCTAACCTTTCGGTCGCACTTCTGCTAAGCTAAGATACACTCCCAGAGGGTAGCGGCCTAGCGTGTGCACTGCTGCTAAAAGCAGCTAGCGAGCGATCAACTCGAATGAGGGCCTACGTCCTTAAGAGGACAGGGGCAGCGATGCAGACTGGAGTGGTGAGCTCCTCATCACCTTTCTCAGGCCCTCAGCATCTTCCTCTGCCCCTTAACATCGTACTCAGCCCTCATTGCCTTTGTTTCTTTCCTTCATTACCTTCCTCAGCATCTCTTCACATTCCTCTGCTGTCGTCACCTTCTACTACCACTCATCACTTTCCTCAGCCCCTGATCACCTTCCTCTGCCCCTCGCAAAGCCAATGTTCCACGGAACTGAGCAATTATCGTCAGACTGTGCATTTGCTGCATTCACAATTTGCATGCATCAAGGTGCTGCTCTGAACCTGCAAGCAATGACATTCCATCGCAAAGTAATTGACTGGAAGTGGTCGTTTGGGGGTGATGACATGGTGTTAGCAGGGAGTGGTTATAAAACCATAGGCATGTCATATCCATTTTCAAGTCATGATATCTAACATACAAAAACATGGCGCCTGCGTGCCTACTGGTGGGTCCAGTCTGCGTAGCCATAGGGCTAGCCTTAAACCCAGTGTTCCTTGATCTTGCATGTAGTCTGCGTATGCGTACGCAATTGCGAATGAGTTGCAGTAGCTCTGATTGGTGTCTTTTTTCATTTTTGGGTCGCAGCTTCACTTGCTAATATCAGCAGCTGTGAGGCTGAGAAAATCGCACTTGCAATTGCATTTGCATCCATCTCTGAATCAGGCCCTATAATTGCAGAACAGACAAGTGTGTTTGGGTCTGGCCAGTGGCTACTGCTTTGAACAATTTCGTAAGCACAGTGCGGATTAGATGCCTTACATCTCCATTTAATAGCTGACAAATGAGATATGGCCTCAATCAAGCTGAGGTCAGAGGAAGAGCTGCGGAGCTACATTGCCAGAATCACATTGATAAATCTCAGTAATGCCAGTGACCTGCCTCTTACTTCTCTTGGAGGGTCACGGCTGACCCAGTTCATCCAGACACCAGCTACTCTCCCAACAGAGAAGATTTAGTATTAAACCATTATCAATATATATTTCTTCCAAACTCCCAGGGGACTCGCAATGAACCTTTGACAGACAAATTATGTTTGTGGAAAAGCTGCCAAGTGCAGGCAATTAATACAAAATTTATTCTTTTTTTAGTCTAAAATTCTTATTTAATCATGAATCATATTGTTATTAAAAAATGTTTATATAAATTATATGGGTTAATTGTTTTGATCTTCTTTGAAATTAGTCCTATTTGAAGTAGTTTTAAGTGATTCAAGTGCGATAAAAGAAAGCTACAGTAGCGCCCATTCTCATCATGATTATCTTAACAAATTCCACAATGCTGAAGAACTTAGCAAATAGACTATTAACCCTGTCTACCACCATTTCCACCACACACATACACACACACACACACACACACACACACACACACACAAACCCGCACACACACACAAACCCGCACACACAATTATTGCCTTATTTTCTTTTGTTGTTGTTATTTTAGCCACCTGTTATCCTGTAGTAGGGATTTCAAGGTCAAAAAAGAGACACAGCTTGCATTCAACATCAAATACATTCAAGGAATTACAAATACATATATGTCATACTTGCCTACCCTCCTGGAGCGGCTGGGATGCTCCAGAAAATTGTGTGGCCCTTTCTGGCCCCCCAGAAAGGCAGGAAAGTCTCCTGTATCTGCCGCCAGCCCCTGCACCACCCCCTCGGCTACCCACAACATAGCACATGTGGGTGGTCCGAGGGGGACCCCATGATGCAATTTTGCACTGAATTGTGTCATCGAAGTCCTGCTACCACCGCGATGATGCGTTTGTGCCATCACATCCCCTGAACAGCCCCTTTACTGCAGATAACTCCCCCTATGCGCCGACCAGACTGCCCTATCCCAGAGGAGCGGGCAGCAAAGTAGGCAAGTATGATATATGTTAACCTGTATTACTTAAGACTGATGCAGAGTTGTTAGCAAAATGGGCATAAATTACAACATTAAAACCACGTAAAATAGCTTACTGTATTTCCACACATGTGCAGAGCCAAACTGCCTATTTCTCCTCACCAATATAAAGAACAATGTACAGGTGCGCAACCAACAGCAGCTGGAGAGGGGATGGTCAAGTCCCCTAAAAACCAACTGAAGCAATATATACTGTATATATAAACCAGCGCTGGCTGTAAAGACAATTACTCACAACAGGACAGTTTGTCTTCTTAAAATGGTATATACAATTTATTATATGAATTAAAAATAACTATGCATATAGAAAAACTAGGGTTAAAAAATATATATATTTGTGCAAATTTGCAAATAGACACCTCTCTAAATAATTCCTGTTAACAGTGTCCACTCATGATAATTAATGTGAATAGTCCAAAAGCTTGGCTAGGACATTTTTCCGATTCTCTACAGTCACTGAATTGCAGTAATGTTTACCGGATGATAGTAGGCAAAGATCCCTTGTAGATGTCTCAGCCTAGGAATGTTCCATGCGTGGCTGGAGGGAATGCCGGATAGACTGCTGTGCTGCTGGTCAATTGCTGGAGCAAACATCCAATTGGTGCCTAGGTATAAAGATTCAGAAGGTATAAATGAGTGGTAATAAATCCAGGATAGAGAGGTGTCACTGGCTCAACGCATTTCTCTGGTTAAGCGTCTACCAGCTTCATCAGGATCATGTATTGTGAATGGAACTAAATGCTCCTTATTTACCCCTTTAAGTGGTACAAATGATTACACATGTGTCAAGTTACATCTATAATAAGACAAACTGTCCAAAATATTAATAAAACAAAGTTACTAAATAATTCCTACATGGTCAATTAGATCAACAAATGATAAATGGAATATGCGCTCCTTAATTGGGATAAATGGTGAGTCTTTAGATGTTATTTCTCATAAAGTCTTGTAGTAATGATAGAGGAATTCTTCATTTTATCCACAGAACAGCCTCAGAAAAAAAGACGAAAAAAGACTCTTTGTAGTTGAAACGTGTTGGTGATCAGGTGTACCTTGGACGAGCCGGTGTGGTATCTTTGCAGAGCAACCAGGAGGGCAGATTTACCTGGGCTGTACCATCTATTCTGTCCATGTGTTTGCTTATGCCTTGGGACCAACAAGGCTTTACACGGTACCATGCTGCTTTGTTTATTTTAGGGTGGTTTTATTGCATTCATTAAAACAATTTGTTTACATATTACTCTATGTGGAGCATGTCTGTATCTCTTTGAGGGAGATTTGGAGGAAAAAGAGTGGCCATATCAGGAGCAACTCCATTGTGTGAAGGTCTCCAGGTGGGAATTTCACTTCCATCTTTTTGAGGGATACCCCAAGGAGAAAGGAGCTATGTGAGGAATTTTTGTTCTATACGAGAAATTTGACCTAGTGGAGGCCTATAAAGGGTACAAAGTAAATCCTGTCTGTGTTATATACATCTTACACCATGATTTTCTGATGCACACTATGAGAAGTGTTCCGTCTTTTTTTTGTCTTTTTTCTGAGGCTGTTCTGTGGATAAAAGGAAGAATTCCTCTGTCATTACTACAAGACTTTATGAGAAATAACATCTAAAGACTCACCATTTATCCCAATTAAGGAGCGCATATTCCATTTATCATATGTTGTTATAGTGTTCTATGACACCTTTTTGGTGGGTGTCAGGAGTATTGCAGCACCTTTATTGAAGCGCAGGGTTTTCAAACTTTTTTCATATGGTCAAGTAGATGTGAGGGGTGTCGCCATGGAGATATGGGCGCTTCTCTCCTAATAGCTTGGTAATGTCACGTATACCACCACATGATCCCGGCACAGAACCCGGAAATATAACATGAGTGGTTCCCAATTGGTGGTCATGGAAACATAACAAAGCGGTTGTGTTGACATATTGGTAAATAATTAAATAATTAAATAACATATATAGCAGTTTTGGATGTCTAACAGAGGAAACTGCTGAATATGAGTAATATATATTGTACTATGAGCATAGCAGATATTTTTAATCATTTATCATTTTAATTATGTCCATATAATCCACATAAATCCTCATATAAGACATGGAAATAATTGAGGGGGCATAAAAATGGTCACACCAAATTATAATAAAACAAGCCAAACAAAATACATATAAAGAATTATTTCTAAGATCTATAACAAAAATCTATATTTCTAGTTTTTATATAGGTTCCAAAGGGAATACATATTCATATTAGATCACATAGGGAGATTTATATATCTTCTACCGGAATACATCCCAGAAAACACATAGTCTGAAAAAAAGAGAGAGGGAGGGGGGGGGGGGGGTTTCCCAATATGTACGTTTATATGGACGTATTCATCCGTAAATGCCCAAATAAGACATATCTACCATTACTCTATAGGGCTATTAGGCACAACTTTTAAACAAGTATATTTTAATTAATTCTATACATATTTCTCTTTTAATCAGTAGAGGGGGGGAGGAATTGTCTCTAATGTCAGAAGTACAGCCAGCGGGACCGCATGTGCGGGGCCTCTAACTTGGGCAATAACCCACTCGCCCGAATGGAATAAAGAGAGGGAAGAGAAGGGGGAGATCATGGGTAAAGGTACTCCACTGCTCTCCAGTGAAGGTATATTAATTTTACAGGACAGAATCTAACTCAATACTTTCATTGAGTCCATCAGGATGGAGAGAATTTAATTTAAGCATCCAAAAGACCTCTCTGCGGCATAATCTGTTAAATCTATCGCCCCCTCTTTCGGTGGGGATTATATGTTCCAGACATATTACAGAGAGACACCAGGGATCACCCTTGTGTTTCTCATTATAATGTATGGATACATTGTGTGCTGGATATTTCCGTAGGACATTCCGACGGTGTTCCATGAAGCGTATGTGTAGTGCGCTTGTAGTCCTACTGACATATCTTAACCCGCATCCGCATGTTAAAAGGTAGACTATAAATTTGCTATTACAATTCATGAAGGATTTTAGTTGATAGGTTTCATTAGATAGTGGCAGGTCCACATGTGTGGTCTTCTGTTCCATGTGAAAACGCATGGTACATCTGGACTTGCCACACCTATGAAAACCTAGTGGTTTGGCAGTCAGCCAAGTAGTCCCTTCCAATTGTTTTTTCTTGTTAAGTTTTCTTAGGTGACTTGGTGCAAGCATGGTTTTCAGAGATCTGTTCTTCCTGTAAATGATCTGGGGTTTTGGGGTAAAAGACCTCCTAATATATTATCTTGTTTCAGAACTCTAAAGTTTCATCCAACAATATTCCTTATTTCTCGAGCACAACTGTTATATTTACAAACAAAAGCCAAATCTCTCATCTCATCACCTTGTTTATTCCCCCTCTGTATTTTTTCCTTATTTTTGGAGTAGGTCGTGTCTATTCATATTCACTACCTCTTCAAAGGCTTTATCTAATAGAGAATGTGGGTAGTCTCTTTGTATCAGAGATTCCATAAGATCCTTGGCCTGTATTTTAAAGGTATCCAAGTGGGAACAATTTAATCTAAGTCTCATTAACTGCCCTTTAGGTATGTTATTTTCCATGGTGCATAGTGAGAACTTCTATAGTGCAAATAAGAATGAGTACTTACAGGTTTAATGTAATTAGATGTAATTATCTTATTGTCCCAAATTTGGAGGGCCACATCCAAGAAGTCCATTCGATCTCTACTTTAGGTAGAGGTGAAGGTTAAATTATAAGCATTGGAATTAAACACAGGTGATAAAAGAAGTGGCAGAAGACAGATCCCTATCCCAAATGATAAACAAATCATCAATGTAGCGGCCATAGAATACCAGGCCCACCTCCCAGCCACCACCCCACACATGAGTGTCATCAAAGTCACTCATGTATAGATTGGCGTAACTGGGGGCAAACCTGGTACCCATGGCCATCCCAGTGATCTGTAAATAATAAGTGTCTAAAATAAAAAAATAATTGTGAGAAAGACTATATGAGATACATTGTGAAATAAATTTCTGTTGGTTCATATCAAGATCATTCTCCCTCATAAGTCTCTTTGTGAACACTTCTAGCCCTGAATCATGAGGAATATTAGTGTACAGAGCCTTTACATCTAAAATGAAAAAGGGGGTGTGCTCTCTCTACAATGGCGCTGGTCTCTTACGGTCACCTATGTATGTGGATAATACCCAGGTGTGAAAGTGTATGTTTAAACACACTGGTATGGTAAATTAAATGGAATTTAATACAATACGAACATGCAATGTCTAAAAACAAGCAATACATAAAAAAAAACAAGTGGACTGGGAACAGGCCATGGGGGTAATGTGATCCTACTGATGCAAGTGGAGGAGCCGCAGGTGTCAAATAAAGGCAGGGTACCCCGGGAAATACCCTGCTGGTGGCTCCTCTGATCGAATTCCCTTCCAGGCAATCAGGAAAACAGTCTGCCAAACGTCCAGGGGGTGGGTAGCGCCACAAGGTATCTCCAACATGTTTCGGGACAGCCTGGTCCCTTCTTCAAGGTAAGATACCTTTGTGGCTTGATGGGGATCCTTTTAAATGTCTTTTAGCCAGTGAAAAATGGCTAAAAATGGCGGGAAAGGGTCACTTCCTGTCCAGGCCGGAAGTGACGTTTGCAGTCCATTCAAGGAATGTTTTGACCTGAAATGACATCAGAAATGCATTCCACAGTGTCCATTGCTCTCTCCTGAGAAGATATCAACTTCTATGAATGGGAAAAGGAGTGGACAATCGTTTTTGATGGTCATTAGACAGCATTTTGATTGTTTCCAATACAAATAAACAGAAATTATAACCGGAATTAATAGTCAAATATGTACCATGATGCACTTTATTAGCTTGAAGGAGAGGTAAACTTATATAGATGTCCGGTGAAAAGGATGGATCACAGTTCTTTCGTAGTGGTCGTTGAATGGCATTCTCATGTAGAAACAATGTAGTTCCCCATTGACGTGAAAAAAAGGAAATACAACAATAAATAAATAATAGGAATAAATGATTATAAGTAAGGTATACACCTGAAAAAGGAGGGCCATTAAGCATGACTAAGTGGTGATGGATAGATGATGTGGCTGGTATGATGTTAAAGAAACCATTTGATTTCAAAGTCTTGATTAAGACCATTGGGGAAAGCATTTGTAAATTGAATATCATCCTCATTTCTGCTTTTGCTAGGTTGGCTTCTAGATTCCTATCTTTCCATGTGGACCTGATAATCCGGAGACCTACAAAGTAGGCAATTGAATTGGTGGAACACCGATGTTCTTTCCGGAAGTGGTCTGAGACATCGTGGGTGGCAAGGCCTTTACTGATGTTGCGCAAATGTTCCCCTATGCGTGTTTTCAAGGCCCTTGAAGTTCTACCCACAAATAGCCACCTGTACATCTAAAGTTAGGAATGCAAACGTATCTTTCCACTGTATGTGTTATATTTTATTTTAAAAGTCCATAGTATCTCTTATATATGAATTTGATAAAGGAACCAAGGGCTGGGGAAAAGTATCTATATAAAATGAAAGATTTGGAGGTGATGGAATTGATACCTGAAATAATAGGGCAACCCGGTGGTGAAGTGAGGGATTTGTGAATTTTAGGGAGAAAATAAAAAGTGAGAATTGTGGGGAAGTAAGGAAGTAGAAATCGATATTCATCTCTGGATATGACCCCCCACACACATTACTAGCAGAATCCAATAGATTCTTCGACTCTTGTAGAATTAGGGTTGTAGGATCCTTCTTAAGTATTTTGTAGAATTGGGCAACCCCCAACTGTCTAAGAGCTTTATCTATGTAAAAGGACCGGTTCATGACTACTAACACTCCCCCCTTGTCTGCTTCTTTTATAACTATAGTTCTGTCTGTCAATTTTCTGATAGCTCTTTTTTCCTGTCTTGTGAGATTGGATGAAAGTTTAGAATTATCCGAGTGTTGTCCTACCAATTCTTTGAAGTCCTCTAAGGTTATTTTGTAAAATGATTCTATACAGCTGCTCTTTGCTGATATCGGGAAACATTCTGATTAGTTCTTAAACCTAGTCCTATCTCTTCTGATGTCATAGATTTTTTCTTTAGTGGGGGATGTCCCCAAATCCACATGATTCTGTTCCCACAACTCTTCCAAAGCACCCAACATGATATTGTCAGTGCTATCAAGAATAATGGGAAAGGAGTCATCTTTCTTCAATTGCAGATTTTTCTTAGCGAAATATCTCTTCCTACAAAGCGTACGTACAAACCTATTTAGCTCCACATAAAGTTCGAATATGTTTGGTCCATTTGTAGGCACAAACTTGAGACCCTTCTCTAAAAGTGATAATTCTGATCTTGAGAGGGTTCTATCAGATATATTGAAGACACTTTGTTTGGGTTCTGGGTTATCTTTCAGAATCTCCTTGGATTTTTGTTTCCCATGTCCTCCTCCTCTACATCCCTTATGCTTCATCCTCTTCCTCTTTTTGGAGTGTTTCTCAAATTCGTATGGGTTGTCCCTCTCATGTATACCTTTGAGCGTGTCCCTAAAAAATCTCCCCTGCTGTAATTGTCCTCAGTAAGTCTTGAGGAATGGTTCTCATTTTCACTGGGATAATTACTGCAACTTTTTCACTCTGGTAGCCTGTCCTCTCACTCCCGTATCTATTCCCACGAAATGTGCTGGGAGAATTTGTGTTAGTGTTTCTATATCGTTTATTTCTCTCATATCTGTTTGAATGAGGGAAATTCCTAGATTTTTGAGCTGCATGTTCTTGTCTATGAGGCCTATGGGTGACTCTTTCATTATATTTGTTATTCTCACTGTCAATAGGGGTTTCTGTAAGTCTGTTTTTGTTTTTATATGTGCATACCAAATTATGCTCATAATCATACAGATCTTGTTTAAATTTATTTAGTTTAGTTTCTATAAGATTCTGTTCAAACTTAATTACTTTTTCATTAATCATTTTATATTTTCTTTCAAACGTTTCATCACTGCTATATTTTTCCATTTTTTTTTTAATTCATCAATTTCCTTTTCAATCATAGATACTCTTGTATTTCTGTATCTGATAATTAATTTCATCATAGCTAAAGAGCAGTCATCTAATAATTGATCCCACTCTTTTTGGTATTCTCTGTCTTCCTGGAAGATAGAGAATTTAAAATCCTCAGACCTCTGGGTATCTTCTTTTTATTAACATATTGTTGAAGATGTGTGCTGTCTAGCCAATTTCTGGATTCAGCCTTAAGTAAATCTTCCAATTTATAAAAGTCTTTAATCATATCTGTGTTATCAGAAACAGAATATTTAGCATCAACATCGCCTAAAGTGGACCAATAGGATTGTCTTCTATCATTACGAGTTAATAAAACCGCTCATGGTTGCAGCACTTGTAGACCAAAGTAAAATACCAATATATATAAACAATGTACAGGTGCGCAACCAACAGCAGCTGGAGAGGGGATGGTCAAGTCCCTAAAAACAAACTGAAGCAATATATATATATATATATATATATATATATAGAATAGAAAAAACAGATCTGAGCGCGCTCTGTTAGATGTATAGATAAAGCGGAAGTCCTTCCAAGTAGGTATATCTTATACTATGGATAATTGAATTTCTTGGGTTCCTGCAGTGGATAACCCCTCACCAGAAAGTCACCCAAACAAATGGCCCAAGGCCAATTAGAATAAAAATATTTAATGCAAAGAAATTCATAAAAGTCTTTAGCATGAGAATTTTACAACAGGTTGTACATAGATTTTAGTAACTCTGACAACAGAGACATCCAGTAGGTAGGTGTATAAACTCCCTCACCTTAGCAAGGTGTGCGCTTGGCAAAGGCAGTAATTTTCCTTTCTGGAATACTGACTAATGACTGATAAACCCATATATATATATATAAACCAGCGCTGGCTGTAAAGAAAATTACTCACAACAGGACAGTTTGTCTTCTTAAAATAGTATATACAATTTATTATATGAATTAAAAATAACTATACATATAGAAAAACTAGGGTTAAAAAATATATATATTTGTGCAAATTTGCAAATAGACACCTCTCTAAATACTTCCTGTTAACAGTGTCCACTCATGATAATTAATGTGAATAGTCCAAAAGCTTGGATAGGACATTGAATTGCAGTAATGTTTACCGGATGATGGTATGCAAAGATCCCTTGTAGATGTCTCAGCCTATGAATGTTCCATGCGTGGCTGGAGGGAATGCCGGATAGACTGCTGTGTTGCTGGTCAATTGCTGGAGCAAACATCCAATTGGTGCCAAGGTATAAAGATTCAGAAGGTATAAATTAGTGGTAATAAATCCAGGAAAGAGAGGTGTCACTGGCTCAATGCGTTTCGCTGGTTAAGCGTCTACCAGCTTCATCAGGTGCATGTGTTGTGAATGGAACTAAGTGCTCCTTATATACCTCTTTGAGTGGTACAAATGATTACACATGTGTCAAGTCACATCCATAATAAGACAAACCGTCCAAAATATTAATAAAACAAAGTTACTAAATAATTCCTACATGTTCAATTAGATGTTGTTAATTCAGTTCAATTGAAAATGAATATTGTAACCCTTTATTTAGACTAATAGAAGTTTGTTTGTTTACTACATTAGTTAGTCATGTGACTTGTCTTGCAATTCCATTGGTCCATAATCAGGTGTTCTAATGTATTAGGTAGGACTGTGCGTTCCACTGCATGTCTCTTCCTGTCTCTCAGGTGCACCCCCCACCCCCTCCCACGTGATGCACGGGGGCCAATGAGCGGGCTGTGGACACTGGTCATGTGAACCAAGTCATGCGATCAGGTCCGGTGGTACCCACCGACCTATGTGCACCACGCGCCGGAGGGGCATCTCCATGGAGATATGGGCGCTTCTCTCTTAATAGCTTGGTGATGTCACGTATACCACCACATGATCCCGACACAGAACCCGGAAATATAACATGAGTGGTTCCCAATTGGTGGTCATGGAAACATAACAAAGCGGTTGTGTTGACATATTGGATAATAAATAAATGGACTTATCACATTAATTATCATGAGTGGACCCTGTTAACAGGAATCATTTAGAGAGGTGTCTATTTGCAAATTTGCACAAATATATATATTTTAAATTGTATATACTATTTTAAGAAGATAAACCATCCTGTTGTGAGTAATTTTCTTTACAGCCAGCGCTGGTTTATATATACATATAGCAGGGTGTCAGTATTGCTGCTGCAGTGCCACTCATAGCCAGGGCCATCAATAGCCACACCAGGCCCCGGTAAAGGGGTGTGTGGCTTAAAAAAGGGGGTGTGATGAAGAGTCTTTGCTTTCTATGTAGATCTTCCCAAAGAAATCAACGGGAAGATGTTGCCGCCGCTGGCCACAGTACAGGTATACTTGGGGGTCTCAAATACAGGCCCTCGCCAAGCCCCTCGAGCAGCCAGGCCTGGATAATTTGTTTCCCCCCTGCCACTGCTCATAGTGCATAGGCATAGAAGATGCCTCACTGACAGTTGCAGAACCACCAGTCATAAATAAAGGCTAAAGTCTGAGCCTTTCCTTTCCACTGCGTGTGGTGACTGGCATTTTGGCAATTTTATGTTTCTCTGCAGCTAACTTTCCTTTTGATGTTTTTTCATTACCACTTTAAAATTATATTGCTTTTTTTATTTTTATGCTCTCTATGCCCTTAGGCATTGGCCTCAGTAGATGACATTGATGGACTTGTATCATTATGACTGGTGGCAGCAGCCGCAGCACTAGTATGTGGTTCCTGCTCTCCTCTCAATTGATCGTCCTCTACATCAACATACAAGAAGTGGGTTACAGAACACTCCACAATTTGTACAAAAAAAAATTAGACTGTGGTACCATCTACAGTGTCACAATACATTTATGAATATTACACTGTGGTACCATCTACAGCAGTGACGTGCGGTGGGGTTAGGTAAAGCCTTTCCTGTCATAGTAACTTATAAGTCAGAGTTTTGACTTTATAAAGTATATGAAAAATACAAATAATATATTAGAAATATATTTTTTGCATTATTCTGATCATTTTTACAGTGAAAACTCTGCAGTAAAAAGTCTATGTCAGGTGAGGCAGTGCATCACCTGCCTACCTTTTCCGTACATCTCTGATCAAAGCTACCCAAATTTCCAGCAGTATAAACTGCTGTACCTGTGTGTAAACGTCGATTTACATACAGGACTAAAAGCAACACTTTAAAAAAACATTAAATACACTTTAAAATAGAGCCGCTGAGGCCGCTGTGATCAAACCTTAGCCTACGTTCTTATGACACCATTAGCGTACAAAACCCCGTACCATGTACGCACTTTGCATACAAACGCCGCGCTGGCCGTACAAAGTACACGCAGTGCGTACACACCCAAAGACACGCCGTGAGCATTATGCAGCTACATGTGTGACTGAAATACACTTATAACCTTTAGCAGGGAAAAGAGACATGACACCAGTTTGTATTTAAAATGCTGGATTCCAACACACCAACAAATAATTGCTGAAAGGGGGGTTACAATAAACAACAATACAATACAATAGAAAAATGGCTACAGTCAATGGTACATTCGTTTTTGGTTTCGCCTGCGCTTCCTGGCCAGTCCCCAGTCATCAAGGGAGATGACCTTCAGAGTCTGTGATAGTGACCTGGCCTGCAGCTGGCTTTTTATACATTTGTCCAAAACCTAACACAATGGAGACTGTAATCTCTTTGTCCATTAGACACAGGGATGGTCATTTACAGTACAGGAGAGGTCATAGGTCAGTTTGAATAGGTGGGCGATGTCTTTTCCAGGTGCAGTAGCAGATGTTCTCCTCTGGGTTCCCGCCTCATATCAAGAGCACAGTACATACAGTTAATGTTTATATTCTGCTCCTGCGCATAACTATTCACAGGAGCGTGCGATCTTCTGCAAACCAAAACCAGAATATTGCCCTTAATATACCCTACAGCTGGATACCAAACACCACCTTATAACCTAGTTCTGTCCCCTCCTATCCTGTAAAGGTGAATCCCTTTGTTCTGATACCATTTAAACTAGTGTAACTTGCTGGTGTGGTGCAGGGAGACTATGTGTACATTGTGCACTATTTGGAATAAATATGTAATGTGTTTTTTATGGCTTTTCCATGCGACTACAAACACTAACATAGATACTCATCCCACGCACTAATACGCAGGACCACGGGAGCGACCATACGCAAATTGCGAATATGTGCACGCACGGCAGAACATGTACGCGCACGGAGGCCATCTGTGTGTAGTTTGTACGTGATGTGTGTACTGCAATATTTTTTGACTTCGACAGTCCACCCTTTGGCAGTCACCAATAACTGCCACTAATTAATCAATAAACAGAAAAATATCTATACAATATATACAGAATCTTTGATGATCGGGGAAGAGTTGTAGGTGGGAAATGTATGACCTAGTGGGATAGTAAAAAGCATGTATGTATGAATCAATGTCTGAGGGGCATGTATCATCGTGCCGTATACTGTATGTTCTAAATAAGCTTCGAGATATTGCGAAGTATACATTAAATCCTTCTCATCTCGTATTAAGGGTCTGTAAAAGGGCCAACAAACACTACCGAGCTCTTTTCGGCATCTTTTTCCAACAAATGGGGTGCACATTTAGTTGATGATACATGGAGGGGGAACATATGTGAGTGCTAGCATATGTGGATATCACCTGTCGACTATGTGTGCCATTAACTGGAGGTTGCAGAGATGAAGATAAGACACATATGTAAAAATACATTCACATAAACATTTTGGGTAGGGCTGACGTCTTTTTACGGTTGGATGTATCTGGGCAGAGGGGGAGACAAAGAAAAAACGGGTGAAAGAAACAGACCATGAAATTCATTTGCAATCCTTATAACGCTGTCTCTATTGAGGGGTCATAAATTAAATCTGCTGCTGTAACAGCGCCCTCGCTCCTTAGACTCATCAAATTTGTGCTACACTTGCGCCGCGTTAGAATTTGAACACACCTAAATATCAAACCAATAATTACGATGACTCCCAGGATACAAAGGAGAAACTTCCCCACACTCATAATGACATTTTCAGCCCACTCTCCTAAACCTGAGAACCATTTGCGTGGGTTCAACCATGAGACCCAGCTGGTCAGTTCGTTACCCAGTCGCTAAGGTAAGGTTGTGCTTCCTCCTGAACTCCCACTTCAACTGCAAGATCTCATCCATCTTCTGATTGATGATCTCCGTGGGGGTCGTCAGTGCTGTTCGTAATATATGTACAGCACTTCACACTATATTGAGTTGCCAGAGTAACACAGTACCCACCTGTCACGGCTGTGACGTAATTAAGGACCATCCTGTGCTGGATCAATTCCTTCTTGTAGGCTTGTAACTCCCTTCCCGTATACCTTAAGGTGTCATCATACATCTCAGTGATATTATCTATCAAGTTCGCTAGCGCATGGATATACCTATAATTTATAGTTCCTCTGGCAGTACGGGTGATGTCTAATGCGAGAATGAACTGAATCCCGGTGGATTCTTGGATCAAATCAGAGGCCGCGTGCTCTGCCCTATCTATGAGGTGTCTCTTGATGATGTGTTCATAGTGCGTATGAGTATAAGGAGTCTGAATGCTGTGGTGAACGTCTTTCATTTTGTCGTGGGTTATGGTCATGTCCTCCGGTAGTACTCTCCCAATATAACACAATCCCTCAGAGCTCAGGGCAAGCCACTTGTACGCTTTCCTCCCACATATTAAATAGTCATCATCTGGGAGAACATAGGGGACAAAATGTAACATCACCATATTGCAAACTTTCCATGTAAAGAAACCGATCCCTAGTTCTCTCATTTGCTTAGTACAAGTATCGGGCTGGATGATATGGGCACAATACTCTGATGATACTTTTCCAACCCACATGGTCTTGCTTCCACGGTTATACCTATACCGAAAATACCTCCCACTGTTGGCTATCTGGCGTACAAGTTCAGAGTCAATAGGTATCTTATCAGCTCTGTGTGAAAAGGTCATTGTCTGGTTATTCCATGTCACTTCCCAATTTCCTGGTTTTCGGTAATTGGAAATATTAAAACACAATAAGGACCTGTCTACATGATACTGGTGGAGCTTCAAGCTAGGGGGCCTAGAGATATTGAATTTCTTGTCCACCGGTCTCCCACCCCGTAATTCGAGTACATCATCTATTGCTAAAGGGTATGGTACTAATCCTGACTTACTCTGACCTTGAGGTACCTGTGAGCACACCCAGCATTCTGTCTGGTTTAAGACCTTACCCACTAATGAGTGGTAATCACTCAACGGATGGCGGTCCATGTCGATATTAAGGTTGGACTGACATCTCTGGATGCACCCATCCTCGACTATGTTCTCACAATTCCTACAAATACAATAGTCATCAGAAAATAACCCTTCACAGTGCCTCCGAGCTCCATGACTACCAGAGCGCTTACTGATACCAGCCTTTGCTCGAGTGATGTGCTGCTCCTGAGATCCTACAAATTCGTACTCGCCATCAGAACCCATTCCAGATCCCTGCTCGACCTCTCTGGGACCCTCACCAAAACAAATTGTCCTGATCAAAAACAGACTTACTAACAGTACCGAAATGCAGTCTCTTGTGATAGATCCATTTCGTTAGGGGAAAGAAGGAAAATAAGGAGGAGTAAAAGAAAGGAAAATGCAGGGGGGGGGGGGGTGAAAAAAGAAAATGGTGCGACAACCGTCCTAGATCTTGTTGCTCTCCGTGCTCAGGTGCCTTTCAACAGTCCTGCCTCTCAACTTTCCCGGAACAAACACTCTAGTGATACGAGGTTCTCTACACTCTGCTCTTTGTCACGAGTTCTCTCCGGGTCAGCGACCTTCTTGCAGTGGGACGAGTGGACCCAAGTCTCTCTTTCGGCGACCTTTAGTACTGTCATGCTGGTTAACAAGTCTTGGTATGGTCCTTCCCACCTATCTATGAGACAACCTTAGCGTAAGAAATTTCGAATCATCACATAATCCCCAGGCTCAATGTAATGACAATTACTGTTCGGTAGGTCAGGAATCACCAGCTTTAGATTTCTTTGTTGATTTCTCAGCTGCTGGCTCATCCCAACCAAATACTTTACAGTCACTTCATTATTGCATTTCAAATCATCCTGGGGGTCTATCATTACATGAGGTTGTCGACCAAAAAGAATTTCAAAGGGTGATAAGTTAAGTGGAGGTCTGGGAGTGGTTCTGATGCTGCACAACACTAGTGGTAAAGCTTCTGGCCACAGCAATCCAGTTTCAGCCATCACTTTGCTCAGCTTGTTCTTAATAGTGCTTTTCACTCTCTCTACCTTTGCACTCGCCTGTGGCCGGTACGGAGTATGCAGCTTGCTATTACTTTCCATCAGTTTGCACATGACCTGAAAGACTTCACCTGTAAAATGGGTACCCCTATCACTTTCAATCACTCTAGGGATACCATATCTACACACAAATTCCTGCACAATTTTCTTTGCAGTGAACGTAGCAGTATTTGTGGCAGCAGGTAACGCTTCTACCGAGTTGGAAAATACATCAATACAAACTAACACATATTTCAAATTCCTACAGGGTGGTAACTGTATGAAATCGATTTGTATTACCTGAAAAGGTCCGTCTGTCGGAGGGATATGGGATGGCTCTGTTGGTATTGTCTTTCCAATATTCTTCCTCAAGCAAGTAAAACATGTCATTGCTCTCTTACCTGCATGAGAAGAGAATCCTGGCGCACACCAGTAGGCTCTTACCAGCTTGCACATACCCTCTTTACCCAGATGAGTCAGACCGTGTGCCGCCTCAGCTAGACTTGGAAGATATGCTCTGGGGGCTACTGGAAGATATGCTCTGGGGGCTACTGGCTTACCGTGTCCACCTGTCCAAAGTCCCGAGGACTCCTGACCATACTCCTTCGACTTCCAGACCGCCCTTTCCTGTAGGGAACACAAATTTTGCATTTCAATTAGTTATCGTGTGTTATCAGTTGTGTGAAGTAAACCATCTATGGATGAGAGAAGAGAGGGGAAAAATAGTAAATAAAAAAAAGAAAATGTCAGATTTGGCATTCACCAACAGGCTGTCACACCATCATGCATATCGGTGTCTGTACACAGTATCCCTTCACCAGTATTCTTATTCTCCACCCTTTGTGCATGACCAGGCACACTGCATTAATACTGGTGTCCTTATGCTGGTGAGATATACTGGATTTGGGCAGAACTCTGAAGGACGGAATAGGCATGTGGCATTTGAACTGTAATCGGGTCCATGTATTGTACCCTCCTGTCGTTGAACGTAAGAGATGAGGAGGAAACTTTGAAGAAAAATCACATAGAGGTTAGTAACAGATAAGTTTGTAGAGGCAAAGAGGATTTTATAAAATTTGACAACTAGATTGGGCACTACGGGGAGGTGATTCTCTACTTGGTCTGCTCCCCTTAAAAAAAAATTCTATGTGCATCGTATCTCTACTGGGACTATCCCAGCTATCAATCCAGTGTCCTGTCCCTCCTAACTTCATAGGGAACCCGGTATCTGTGAGATCATTTCCTCTACCTGTGATGGACATGAATCTAGAACAGTGAAATGTAACATTAGTCTTCATGGGTATCCAACATACTTTGTACTTCCTGGGCGGGAGCACGCTATATGTATACCATATCTAACAAAATTCCTGTTAAATTAATCAGGGGCCCTTTCTGCTAGAGAAAGAAGCAAAAGTTTAGAGGCCTCATCTTAACCCCAGCAAATTTTGTCAAAAAGGATAAAGTCGCATTCTTCCCATTAACCGAATCTGTATTTTTTATATGGCTCGTGATTCCTTACTATATGTCCCTTGGTCCCGTCTATGTGTTTAATAATGTGGCTTGTTTTCTCTGTCTAGGGGTCTATATTGACTATGTGTTCTACTATTCCTACAATCTCTGGCAAAATGCCCTTCCTTCCTACAAGTGTAACATATTCTCGGTCTTTTCCTACTACCAGGGTTTTGGGGTTTAGGCTGCTGAGGCTTTGCTGCAAGAGCCTGTAGACTTACTGTCATCAGCTTCTCCTCCTGTTGTTCTCTGCACCTAGCAATATTCTTGTGGTGTTTAATTGCGCACTCTCTAAGACAAGCTACTGTGGCCCCTCTCCAATTAGGCAAAGATGTTTGTACCCTGTCCCTTATTGCCTTATTGAGCCCGTCCATTAGCACAGACACAGCCACTTCCCTGTAATTCGCATCGTTCCCTGTATCTGATATCCCAATGTATCTATCCATTATTTGCAGAGCCCGATGGAAATATTCAGATGCCATTTAATTTTCCCTCTGATTTATGGAGAAAATTCTTCTCCACTTAACAGTAGTGGGGAAATACAACTCTAGTTGCCTGTTAATTCGTACCACATTCTCCTGATTGTTTCCGTCAGTCATAGGACTATCCGACTCTAATCTACAATCAGTGATGAATTTTTGGGTGTCAATATTAGGGGGTAGGCATGCTTTCAAAAATATCCGCCAATCTTTGTAAGCTGGTTCATGAGCATTACCCAGATCTCTGATAAACTTCTGACATCTGGCTAAATGCTTTTGGGGATCGGGGAATTCTGAAATGATTGACCACAGCTCAGCTCTGGACCACGGGCAATACATTGCATTATTCCTGGTGAGGATTTCTCCCTATCGGTTCCCCCGTTGGGAGTTACTATTTCCAAGACAGGATGTAATCCTACCATTCCGTTCCTAATCTGTTTACTGTAAGGTGTTGTTGTCTCTGTGCAATGACCCGTCTCACACTTACCGGTAGCTGTGACCTCACCAGTTCTTTCAGTGGGGAATATTGTTACTGCTGTAACTGGATGGACAGGCCCCACCTGAGTTTCCTGCAAGGTGACTGCCTGACTGAGAGCTGCTATTTGGCTGGGTCCTTCATCTTCCTGTGACCTATAACCTTGGAGAGACTTCAAAACAGGATACAACTTGCAATAGTTAGGGTTAATACATTGCTCTTGTATTCTACTATCATTTACAGATATACCATTGACTGTAGCCATCTCTTCCCTTTCGACCTGTGTTGATAATGGTGTGTTCATGCCCTCATTCCTGCTAGGTTTGGAACTTGCTTTGCACCTCCCCCTCTTGTTGCCACAAGTTTAAACAATCGTTATGTCTAATCCTTTGTTTTCTGGATTTAATCAGACATATTTTACTACCTATATACTGCAGTACCTCTGGTTCAAAGATGCCCACCCTAGGGAATGATACCCTATCTTTGTCAGTCAAACGTACCCACTCATTGCAAAAAACATCCGTGTGTGAACCATATTTTTCACACATGATAAACCGTGCTGATCCTTTTGGTCTTTCTTCTTCAGCCTGAACCCTGCACAAACGTCTCTCACTTAAGCAACTGGCTCCCATATTTGTGGGTCTTTTTAATAACTAAAAATTCCCACAAACACCAAAATACTCAATGCAAGTAGATGATGAAAGTTCTTAGAGCGCTTTCACCCACTCTCGCCCACGTTGGCCGGTACTGCGATACACTGTTGATAGTGGAAGGCAATGTACCCAACTTAGGGCTCCTATCAGACTTTACAGCACCGTGATTTCTCTCGGTGGAGGTTCTGTTGGAATATTTTCCTGAGAGAGGCAGCGAAAAATTCCTTTTGGGTATCTTTCTACTGGAATTTTTTGTAGGGTGAAAAACAGAGAAATTAGATAACTATTGTTCACCCTTTCCAGTGGAAGCCCACCAGGGAGATTTCCCGACGTTATCAAAGAAAAAACCCTTTGTCTATACAATCACGTATGCTTTTCCACAGCGCATATGACACAATGGTATCACGTTGTGCTGTGCAGAACACACGGACATGCGATGCAATCGCACAACCTATAGATACTAGTAGGGCAATCTATGCCCTATGATTGCTGTAGACCACCTGAAACACCTAGAGATCACCTAGTTGTATCGGACACCTAGAAACACCTAGACCACCTCAGATCACCTAGACAACCTAGTTCTAATCATGCAAGGTAGCGAACCCTACACCACCGGGCCTCTACTAACCCAGTGTTACCACTCCAGAATATCACCTAGACCACCTAGTTCCCGGGTTCAGCTCCACACACTCTGCTTTCACTCACTCAAATACACCTTGTTTTTCTGTACAGAAAATTTCCACTCGTTCTGATCAGCAGCTTTTCCCCCAGAGACAATACAGTTTAAACAAAAGTTTTCTACTAATCTGCTTTTGAAACTGGATAGTTATGTGCTATTGTAGAATGGCTACTATCCCATCTTTCAATTGGACTAAACTATCGTGTAATTTGTACTTAGCGTCCGCACTCTTACACGCTTTGCGTAACCACGCGACCAGCATGCCTTTTACGCTGCGTGCGCGGTCCTGTACTTTGTCTGAGCCACTTGTACAAAAACGTGCGTCCGCAATAAAACAAATCACACAGTCTCTATAAATGTGAGCAATACTAACTACTATTGCCCACTAGACACAACTTGATCTGTGTAACCCTTTATGACTGGGCCTGCATTTGTGTCTTTACACTTAGTTCCTTAAATACTTTTACTTCAAATGTATCTATATAGCAAACAAATGTATCCGATTTCACACTGATCTATGACTGCAATAATCTATAATTTAAAGGATATGATTCAGATTGGATAGCTATCTTGCAGAACATACACTGATATAAATATACACATAATTATAATAACATTATATATATGTATCATTCACTGGCCTCCTATGAGACACCTTACCTCTAACTTGCATATCAAAGATATTTGCTTTTCACAGCTAAAAAAAAAAAAGTAGTTACACAGGTTAATTTGTATTTCAATGGCTATACTCCCTAGTAAGCAGACTCTACAAGTCTTGGAAGAAAAAGAAAAAAAAACTCTTTCTTTCCTTTTTCTATCTGTGTGCAATCCCCCACTTGATGTAATGGTAATTACGCACAGACAAGAAGGGGGAAAAACACTTATCTCACCATTTACTCTCACTAGGCCCAATTGAAACTATTTGTAATTGACTATGGCATGAGTTAAATAAATGCATTGGTAACTCATAAATGGTGCTATGAATGTGACAAAGGAAACTGAATGTTCTGAGCACACTGAAAATCAGCTATTTAGAAAGTGACCTTCCTAAAATGGCCACTGCTCCTCCCCCTTCCATATCCATGAGGTTTACACAAGATGGTGGACAGGCCATGTGGTTAGGCCAAAATGGAGGACAAACCATGCAGCTCCTTTGTCACAAAGAAATCACAAATTATACAAGCACCAGAAGTTACTGAGGTTTTTTTTTTTTAACTATATCAAGGCTATGCAGCAACTTTTAAATGTACTTTTAACTCTACTTAACAGATGAACAATCCAATCTGAATCAAACACAATATGACTTATTTGAACTTTGTTTTGCAACAATATGTGAGAGTATGCAAAGTATCGGTGCCCTTTGTGTACGCTTTTGGCGCCAAAAAAAATTTACACAGAGATTTTTTTTAAATAGCTTTTTTCCTGTTTACCTATGGGTTCTATCAGAACCTCTGCAGACCAGACAGAGCAGACAAATATGGTTTTCAGAACATCCACCAACCAGGAAAAGGTTACGTAGGATAACTTTCCACCCTTTGCTGATAGATTAAGTCTGCTATGACCTGCTAGGCTGTGAAAATGCATACAAACGCCGCGCTGGCCGTACAAAGTACACGCAGTGCGTACACACCCAAAGACACGCCGTGAGCATTTTGCAGCTACACGTGTGACTGAAATACACTTTTAACCTTTAGCAGGGAAAAGAGACACGACACCAGTTTGTATTTAAGATGCTGGGTTCCGACACACCAACATATAATTGCTGAAATTAACAATAAACAACAATACAATACAATAGAAAAATGGCTAAAGTCAATGGTACATACGTTTTTGGTTTCGCCTGCGCTTCCCGGCTGGTCCTCAGTCATCAAGGGAGATGACCTTCAGAGTCTGTGATAGTGACCTGGCCTGCATCTGGATTTTTATACATTTGTCCAAAACCTAACACAATGGAGACTGTAATCTCTTTGTCCATTAGACACAGGGATGGTCATTTACAGTACAGGAGAGGTCATAGGTCAGTTTGAATAGATGGGCGATGTTTGATTCAGGTGCAGTTGCAGATGTTCTCCTCTGGGTTCCCTCCTCATATCAAGAGCACAGTACATACAGTTAATGTTTATATTCTGCTCCTGCGCATAACTATTTGCAGGAGCGTGCGATCTTCTGCAAACCAACACCGGAATATTGCCCTTAATATACCCTACAGCTGAATACCAAACACCACCTTATAACCTAGTTCTGTGACTGTCCCCTCCTATCCTGTAAAAGTGAATCCCTTTGTTCTGATACCATTTAAACTAGTGTAACTTGCTGGTGTGGTGCAGGGAGACTATGTGTACATTGTGCACTATTTGGATTAAATATGTAATGTGTTTTTTTATGGCTTTTCCATGCGACTACAAACACTACCGTAAATACTCATCCCACGCGCTAATACGCAGGACCACGGGACCGACCATACGCAAAATGCGAATATGTGCACGCACGGCAGAACATGTACGCGCATCTGTGTGTAGTTTGTACGTGATGTGTGTACTGCAATATTTCTCTATCGTCCTAGTGGATGCTGGGGTTCCTGAAAGGACCATGGGGGGAATAGCGGCTCCGCAGGAGACAGGGCACAAAAAGTAAAGCTTTAGGATCAGGAGGTGTGCACTGGCTCCTCCCCCTATGACCCTCCTCCAAGCCTCAGTTAGATTTTTGTGCCCGGCCGAGAAGGGTGCAATCTAGGTGGCTCTCCTGAGCTGCTTAGAATAAAAGTTTAGTTAGGTTTTTTTATTTTCAGTGAGTCCTGCTGGCAACAGGCTCACTGCATCGTGGGACTAAGGGGAGAAGAAACGGACTCACCTGAGTGCAGAGTGGATCGGGTTTCTTAGGCTACTGGACACTAGCTCCAGAGGGACGATCACAGGTTCAGCCTGGATGGGTCACCGGAGCCGCGCCGCCGTCCCCCTTACAGAGCCAGAAGAGACGAAGAGGTCCGGTGAAATCGGCGGCAGAAGACATCCTGTCTTCAGACTAAGGTAGCGCACAGCACCGCAGCTGTGCGCCATTGCTCTCAGCACACTTCACACTCCGGTCACTGAGGGTGCAGGGCGCTGGGGGGGGAGCGCCCTGAGACGCAATATAACGGAATACCTTAGGTGGCAAAACAGAATACATCACATATAGCTCCTGGGCTATATGGATGTATTTTAATCCCCTGCCATTTTACACAGAAAAGTGGGAGATAAGGACGTCGTGAAGGGGCGGAGCCTATCTCCTCAGCACACAAGCGCCATTTTCCCTCACAGCTCCGCTGGAAGGACGGCTCCCTGACTCTCCCCTGCAGTCCTGCTTCAGAATCAGGGTAAAAAAGAGAAGGGGGGGGCATTTTTGGCAGCAAATAACGATAATAACAGCAGCTATAAGGGAATAACACTTATATAAGGTTATCCCTGTATATATATATATAGCGCTGGGTGTGTGCTGGCAGACTCTCCCTCTGTCTCTCCAAAGGGCTAAGTGGGGTCCTGTCCTCTATCAGAGCATTCCCGGTGTGTGTGCTGTGTGTCGGTACGCGTGTGTCGACATGTATGAGGAGGAAAATTATGTGGAGGCGGAGCAGTTGCCTGTGTTGGTGATGTCACCCCCTAGGGAGTCGACACCTGACTGGATGATTGTATTTAAACAATTAAGTGATAATGTCAGCAATTTGCAGAAAACTGTTGACGACATGAGACAGCCGGCAAATCAATTAGTGCCTGTCCAGGCGTCTCAGACACCGTCAGGGGCGCTAAAACGCCCGTTACCTCAGTGGGTCGACACAGACCCTGACACAGATACTGAGTCTAGTGTCGACGGTGACGAGACAAACGTAATGTCCAGTAGGGCCACACGTTACATGATCACGGCAATGAAAGAGGCATTGAACCTTTCTGACACTACAAGTACCACAAAGAAGGGTATTATGTGGGGAGAGAAAAAACTACCAATATTTTTTCCTGAGTCAGAGGAAATAAATGAGGTGTGTGAAAAAGCGTGGGTTTCCCCCGATAAAAAACAGCTAATTTCTAAAAAATTATTAGCATTATATCCTTTCCCGCCAGAGGTTAGGGCGCATTGGGAAACACCCCCTAGGGTAGATAAGGCGCTCACACGTTTATCAAAACAAGTAGCGTTACCGTCTCCTGATACAGCTACCCTCAAAGAACCAGCTGATAGAAGGCTGGAAAATATCCTAAAAAGTATATACACACATACTGGTGTTATACTGCGACCAGCAATCGCCTCAGCCTGGATGTGCAGTGCTGGAGTCGCATGGTCGGATTCCCTGACCGGGAATATTGATACCCTGGATAGGGACAATATTTTGTTAACTATAGAACATTTAAAGGATGCACTACTATATATGCGTGATGCACAGAGGGATATTTGCACCCTGGCATCAAGAATAAGTGCTATGTCCATCTCTGCCAGAAGAGCGTTATGGACGCGACAGTGGTCAGGGGATGCGGATTCCAAACGGCACATGGAAGTATTGCCGTATAAAGGGGAGGAGTTATTTGGGGCTGGTCTATCGGACCTGGTGGCCACGGCAATGGCTGGAAAATCCACCTTTTTACCCCAGGTCACTCCACATCAGCAGAAAAAGACACCGTCTTTTCAAACTCAGTCCTTTCGTTCCCATAAGTACAAGCGAGCAAAAGGCCACTCTTTTCTGCCCCGGGGCAGAGGAAGAGGAAAAAGACTGCACCATGCAGCCGCTTCACAGGAGCAGAAGCCCTCCCCTGCTTCTGCCAAGTCTTCAGCATGACGCTGGGGCTTTACAAGCAGACTCAGATATGGTGGGGGCCCGTCTCAAGAATTTCAACGCGCAGTGGGCTCACTCGCAAGTGGATCCCTGGATTCTACAGGTAGTATCGCAGGGGTACAAACTGGAATTCGAGGCGTTTCCCCCTCGTCGTTTCCTGAAGTCTGCTTTACCAAAGTCTCCCTCCGACAGGGAGGCAGTTTTGTCAGCCATTCACAAGCTGTATTCCCAGCAGGTGATAATCAAGGTACCCCTCCTGCAACAAGGAAAGGGGTATTATTCCACGCTGTTTGTGGTACCGAAGCCGGACGGCTCGGTGAGACCAATTTTAAATCTGAAATCCTTGAACACTTACATAAAAAGGTTCAAATTCAAGATGGAGTCACTCAGAGCAGTGATAGCAAACCTGGAAGAAGGGGACTATATGGTGTCTCTGGACATCAAGGATGCTTATCTCCACGTCCCGATATACCCTTCTCACCAAGGGTACCTCAGGTTTGTAGTACAAAACTGTCATTATCAGTTTCAGACGCTGCCGTTTGGATTGTCCACGGCACCTCGGGTCTTTACCAAGGTAATGGCCGAAATGATGATTCTTCTAAGAAGAAAAGACATTTTAATTATCCCTTACTTGGACGATCTCCTGATAAGGGCAAGATCCAGGGAACAGTTTGAAGTCGGAGTAGCACTATCTCAGGTAGTGTTACGTCAGCACGGGTGGATTCTAAATATTCCAAAATCGCAGCTGATTCCAACGACACGTCTACTGTTCCTAGGAATGATTCTGGACACAGTCCAGAAGAAGGTGTTTCTCCCGGAGGAGAAGGCCAGGGAGTTATCCGAGCTAGTCAGGAACCTCCTAAAACCAGGACAGGTCTCAGTGCATCAGTGCACGAGGGTCCTGGGGAAAATGGTGGCTTCTTACGAAGCGATTCCATTCGGAAGATTCCATGCAAGAACATTTCAGTGGGATCTACTGGACAAATGGTCCGGATCGCATCTGCAGATGCATCAGCGGATAACCCTGTCGCCAAGGACAAGGGTGTCTCTCCTGTGGTGGCTGCAGAGTGCTCATCTACTAGAGGGCCGCAGATTTGGCATTCAGGATTGGATCCTGGTAACCACGGATGCCAGCCTGAGAGGCTGGGGAGCAGTCACACAGGGAAGGAATTTCCAGGGCCTGTGGTCAAGCCTGGAAACGTCTCTTCATATAAACATTCTGGAACTAAGGGCCATTTACAATGCCCTAAGTCAAGCAAAACCTCTGCTTCAGGGTCAGGCGGTGTTGATCTAATCGGACAACATCACGTCAGTCGCCCACGTAAACAGACAGGGCGGCACGAGAAGCAGGAGGGCAATGGCAGAAGCTGCAAGGATTCTTCGCTGGGCGGAAAATCATGTGATAGCACTGTCAGCAGTATTCATTCCGGGAGTGGACAACTGGGAAGCAGACTTCCTCAGCAGACACGACCTTCACCCGGGAGAGTGGGGACTTCACCCAGAAGTCTTCCACCTGATTGTAAACCGTTGGGAAAAACCAAAGGTGGATATGATGGCGTCCCGCCTCAACAAAAAACTGGACAGATATTGCGCCAGGTCAAAGGACCCTCAGGCAATAGCAGTGGACGCTCTGGTAACGCCGTGGGTGTACCAGTCAGTGTATGTGTTCCCTCCTCTGCCTCTCATACCAAAAGTACTGAGAATCATAAGAAGGAGAGGAGTAAGAACTATACTCGTGGTTCCGGATTGGCCAAGACGGACTTGGTACCCGGAACTTCAAGAGATGCTCACGGATGAACCGTGGCCTCTACCTCTAAGAAAGGACCTGCTACTGCAGGAGCCTTGTCTGTTCCAAGACTTACCGCGGCTGCGTTTGACGGCATGGCGGTTGAACGCCGGATCCTGAGGGAAAAAGGCATTCCAGAAGAAGTCATCCCTACTCTGGTCAAAGCCAGGAAGGACGTAACCGCAAAACATTATCACCGCATTTGGCATAAATATGTTGCGTGGTGTGAGGCCAAGAAGGCCCCTACAGAGGAATTTCAACTGGGTCGTTTCCTTCATTTCCTGCAAACAGGACTGTCTATGGGCCTAAAATTAGGGTCCATTAAGGTTCAAATTTCGGCCCTGTCGATTTTCTTCCAGAAAGAACTGGCTTCAGTACCTGAAGTTCAGACATTTGTAAAAGGGGTCCTGCACATACAGCCTCCTTTTGTGCCTCCAGTGGCACCTTGGGATCTCAATGTGGTGTTGAGTTTTCTAAAGTCACATTGGTTTGAACCACTTTCCACTGTGGACTTAAAATATCTCACATGGAAGGTGTCGATGCTGTTAGCCTTGGCTTCAGCCAGGCGTGTGTCAGAATTGGCGGCTTTATCATATAAAAGCCCTTACTTAATTTTTCATTCTGACAGGGCGGAATTGAGGACTCGTCCTCAATTTCTACCTAAGGTGGTTTCTGCATTTCACATGAACCAACCTATTGTGGTACCTGCGGCTACCAGGGACTTAGAGGACTCTAAGTTGCTTGACGTTGTCAGGGCCTTGAAAATATATGTTTCCAGGACGGCTGGAGTCAGAAAATCTGACTCGCTGTTTATCCTGTATGCACCCAAGAAGCTGGGTGCTCCTGCTTCTAAGCAGACGATTGCTCGTTGGATTTGTAGTACAATTCAGCTTGCACATTCTGTGGCAGGATTGCCACAGCCAAAATCAGTAAAAGCCCATTCCACAAGGAAAGTGGGCTCATCTTGGGCGGCTGCCCTAGGGGTCTCGGCTTTACAACTTTGCCGAGCAGCTACTTGGTCAGGGGCAAACACGTTTGCTAAATTCTACAAATTTGATACCCTGGCTGAGGAGGACCTGGAGTTCTCTCATTCGGTGCTGCAGAGTCATCCGCACTCTCCCGCCCGTTTGGGAGCTTTGGTATAATCCCCATGGTCCTTTCAGGAACCCCAGCATCCACTAGGACGATAGAGAAAATAAGAATTTACTTACCGATAATTCTATTTCTCGGAGTCCGTAGTGGATGCTGGGCGCCCATCCCAAGTGCGGATTATCTGCAATACTTGTACATAGTTACAAAAATCGGGTTATTATTGTTGTGAGCCATCTTTTCAGAGGCTCCGCTGTTATCATACTGTTAACTGGGTTCAGATCACAGGTTGTACAGTGTGATTGGTGTGGCTGGTATGAGTCTTACCCGGGATTCAAAATCCTTCCTTATTGTGTACGCTCGTCCGGGCACAGTATCCTAACTGAGGCTTGGAGGAGGGTCATAGGGGGAGGAGCCAGTGCACACCACCTGATCCTAAAGCTTTACTTTTTGTGCCCTGTCTCCTGCGGAGCCGCTATTCCCCCCATGGTCCTTTCAGGAACCCCAGCATCCACTACGGACTCCGAGAAATAGAATTATCGGTAAGTAAATTCTTATTTTTTCAACTTCGACACGTGTATAATGCCCTCAGGAATCCTTTGGCTCATAAACTGAGCCATTTGCCTTACCACACCTCCCTGCTCTACAGTGTCACAATATGTGTCTGAATATTACAATGCACTACCACATACAGTGTCACAATATGTGTATGAATATTACACTGCAGTACCACTTACAGTGTCACAATTCATGTATGAATATTACACTTTCGTACCACCTACAGTGTCAAAATACTTGGAAGAAATTGAAATACCACCTTCACTGTCACAATACGTGTATGAAGTTTACACTGTGGTACCACCTACAGTGTCACAATACTTTGCTGAAATTTGGGTACCACTTACAGAGTCACAATACGTGTATGAATATTTCACTGCGGTAACACCTACAGTGTCACAATACTTGGATTAAATTGGGATACCACCTAGTGTCACAATACATGTATAACTATTACACTGTGGTACCACCTACAGTGTTACAATACTTGGATAAAATTGGGGTACCACCTACAATGTCAAAATATGTGTATGAATATTACACTGCGGTCAGGGCCGGTGCTAGGTTTCTTGGCGCCCTAGGCAAAGCTTCAGTCTTCCACCCCTGCTTTCCCCACCACACATAAAACAGAATTTTCTGCATGTCTATGTGAACACATTTAGCACAAATAGACTGACTGCCGGCAGAATTACACACAATGGTGCCACCCCACAGTCAGTGGTGGTCACAAAATATTGTACCGCCATGCTATGTGGATACAGAGAGGTAAAGCTCTAGAAATAATGTTGCTAAAACTCTGGTTTTTACCCTCCTCTACCCTTCATTAGTAGACCATCTGACCTTACCCTGTTTGCCCGCTCTCCCAGCTGCCATTCAGCCTGTGCTACCACCCAGGGTCAAATTAAGGCTAGTTGGAACCCTGGGGCAAAAAGATGTGGGGGCCAATAAAAATGAGCCTCCTGACCCCCCACCCACCCCCGTGTTGTCACTACTATGCTCTTTCAGGGTGCAGGAGAGAGTGAGAGGAGTAACAGAGTAACACAGACAGTGTCAGGGAGAGACAGAGAGAGAGAGAAAGGGAATGGGGAGTAGTGAGGGAGGGAGAGAGAGAGAGTATTAGGGAAAAGAAGATAGAGAAAGAAAGGGAGTCAGGGTAAGAGAGAAGAGCAAGAAAGAGGGGTCAGAGAGAGAGAGAGAGAGGGTTTCATGGAAAAAATAAGAATTTACTCACCGGTAATTCTATTTCTCGTAGTCCGTAGTGGATGCTGGGACTCCGTAAGGACCATGGGGAATAGCGGCTCCGCAGGAGACTGGGCACAACTAAAAGAAAGCTTTAGACTACTGGTGTGCACTGGCTCCTCCCACTATGACCCTCCTCCAGACTTCAGTTAGGATACTGTGCCCGGAAGAGCTGACACAATAAGGAAGGATTTTGAATCCCGGGTAAGACTCATACCAGCCACACCAATCACACCGTATAACTCGTGATACAATACCCAGTTAACAGCATGATAACAACTGAGCCTCTCAACAGATGGCTCAACAATAACCCTTAAGTTAAACAATAACTATATACAAGTATTGCAGACAATCCGCACTTGGGATGGGCGCCCAGCATCCACTACGGACTACGAGAAATAGAATTACCGGTGAGTAAATTCTTATTTTCTCTGACGTCCTAAGTGGATGCTGGGACTCCGTAAGGACCATGGGGATTATACCAAAGCTCCCAAACGGGACGGAGAGTGTGGATGACTCTGCAGCACCGAATGGGCAAACTCTAGGTCCTCCACAGCCAGGGTGTCAAACTTATAGAATTTTGCAAACGTGTTTGACCCCGACCAAGTAGCTGCTCGGCAAAGTTGAAGAGCCGAGACCCCTCGGGCAGCCGCCCAAGAAGAGCCCACCTTCCTCGTGGAATGGGCTTTCACTGATTTAGGATGCGGCAGTCCAGCCGCAGAATGTGCAAGCTGAATCGTACTACAGATCCAGCGAGCAATAGTCTGCTTTGAAGCAGGTGCACCCAACTTGTTGGGCGCATACAGGATAAATAGCGAGTCAGTTTTTCTGACTCCAGCTGTCCTGGAAACATACATTTTCAGGGCCCTGACTACGGCCAACAACTTGGAAGCCTCCAAGTCTTTAGTAGCCGCAGGCACCACGATAGGTTGGTTCAGATGAAAGGCTGATACCACCTTAGGGAGAAATTGGGGACGAGTCCTCAATTCTGCCCTATCCATATGGAAAATCAGATAAGGGCTTTTACATGACAAAGCCGCCAATTCTGATACACGCCTGGCCGAAGCCAAGGCCAACAACATGACCACTTTCCACGTGAGATATTTCAATTCCACGATCTTAAGTGGATCAAACCAATGTGACTTTAGGAAATCCAACACCACGTTGAGATCCCAAGGTGCCACTGGAGGCACAAAAGGGGGCTGAATATGCAGCACTCCCTTAACAAAAGTTTGAACTTCAGGTAGTGAAGCCAGTTCTCTCTGGAAGAAAATCGATAGAGCCGAAATCTGGACCTTAATGGAACCCAATTTTAGGCCCATAGTCACCCCTGACTGTAGGAAGTGCAGGAAACGGCCCAGCTGAAATTCTTCCGTTGGGGCCTTCCTGGCCTCACACCACGCAACATATTTTCGCCATATGCGGTGATAATGGTTTGCGGTTACTTCTTTCCTAGCTTTAATCAGCGTAGGAATGACTTCCTCCGGAATGCCCTTTTCCTTCAGGATCCGGTGTTCAACCGCCATGCCGTCAAACGCAGCCGCGGTAAGTCTTGGAACAGACAGTGCCCCTGCTGCAGCAGGTCCTGTCTGAGCGGCAGAGGCCATGGGACCTCTGAGATCATTTCTTGAAGTTCCGGGTACCAAGCTCTTCTTGGCCAATCCGGAACAATGAGTATAGTTCTTACTCCTCTTCTCCTTATTATCCTCAGTACCTTTGGTATGAGAGGAAGAGGAGGGAACACATAAACCGACCGGTACACCCACGGTGTCACTAGAGCGTCTACAGCTATCGCCTGCAGGTCTCTTGACCTGGCGCAATACTTTTCTAGCTTTTTGTTTAGGCGGGACGCCATCATGTCCACCTGTGGCCTTTCCCAACGGTTTACAATCAGTTGGAAGACTTCTGGATGAAGTCCCCACTCTCCCGGGTGGAGGTCGTGCCTGCTGAGGAAGTCTGCTTCCCAGTTGTCCACTCCCAGAATGAACACTGCTGACAGTGCTAACACGTGATTTTCCGCCCATCGGATAATCCTTGTGGCTTCTGCCATCGCCGTCCTGCTTCTCATGCCGCCCTGTCGGTTTACATGGGCGACCGCCGTGATGTTGTCTGACTGGATCAGTACCGGCTGGTTTTGAAGCAGGGGTTTTGCCTGAGTTAGGGCATTGTAAATGGCCCTTAGTTCCAGAATATTTATGTGCAGGGAAGTCTCCTGACTTGACCATAGTCCTTGGAAGTTTCTTCCCTGTGTGACTGCCCCCCAGCCTCGAAGGCTGGCATCCGTAGTCAACAGGACCCAGTCCTGTATGCCGAATCTGCGGCCCTCTTGAAGATGAGCACTCTGCAGCCACCACAGCAGAGACACCCTGGTCCTTGGAGACAGGGTTATCAGCCGATGCATCTGAAGATGCGATCCGGACCACTTGTCCAACAGGTCCCACTGAAAGGTTCTTGCATGGAACCTGCCGAATGGAATTGCTTCGTAGGAAGCTACCATCTTTCCTAGGATCCGCGTGCAGTGATGCACCGACACCTGTTTTGGTTTTAGGAGGCCTCTGACTAGAGATGACAGCTTCTTGGCCTTCTCCTCCGGGAGAAGCACTTTTTTCTGTTCTGTGTCCAGAACCATCCCCAGGAACAGTAGACGTGTCGTAGGGACCAGCTGTGACTTTGGAATATTTAGAATCCAGCCGTGCTGTTGTAGCACCTCCCGAGATAGTGCTACCCCGACCAACAACTGCTCCCTGGACCTCGCCTTTATCAGGAGATCGTCCAAGTACAGGATAATTAAAACTCCCTTCTTTCGAAGGAGTATCATCATTTCGGCCATTACCTTGGTAAAGACCCTCGAAGCCGTGGATAGACCGAACGGCAACGTCTGGAATTGGTAATGACAATCCTGTACCACAAATCTGAGGTACTCCTGGTGAGGATGGTAAATGGGGACATGCAGGTAAGCATCCTTGATGTCCAGTGATACCATGTAATCCCCCTCGTCCAGGCTTGCAATAACCGCCCTGAGCGATTCCATCTTGAACTTGAATTTTTTTATACATGTGTTCAAGGATTTCAAATTTAAAATGGGTCTCACCGAACCGTCCGGTTTCGGTACCACAAACATTGTGGAATAGGGGGCACCTTTACAATCACCTGTTGTGAATACAGCTTGTGAATTGCCTGTAACACTGCCTCCCTGCCTGAGGGAGTGGTTGGTAAGGCAGATTTGAGGAAACGGCGGGGGGGAGACGTCTCGAATTCCAGCTTGTACCCCTGAGATACTACTTGAAAGATCCAGGGATCCACCCGTGAGCGAGCCCACTGATTGCTGAAATATTTGAGATGGGCCCCCACCGTACCTGGCTCCGCCTGTGGAGCCCCAGCGTCATGCTGTGGACTTAGAGGAAGCGGGGAGGACTTTTGCTCCTGGGAACTGGCTGTATGCTGCAGCTTTTTCCCTCTACCTCTGCCTCTGGGCAGAAAGGACGCGCCCCTAACCCGCTTGCCCCTATTGGGCCGAAAGGACTGTACCTGATAATACGGTGCTTTCTTTGGCTGTGAGGGAACATGGGGTAAAAATGTAGACTTCCCAGCTGTTGCTGTGGAAACTAGGTCCGAGAGACCATCCCCGAACAACTCCTCACCCTTATAAGGCAGAACTTCCATGTGCCTTTTAGAATCTGCATCTCCTGTCCACTGCCGAGTCCATAACCCTCTCCTGGCAGAAATGGATATTGCACTTATTTTAGATGCCAGCCGGCAAATATCCCTCTGTGCATCCCTCATGTATAAAAGTGCGTCTTTAATATGCTCTACGGTTAGCAATATAGTGTCCCTGTCTAGGGTATCAATACTTTCCGACAGGGAATCTGACCACGCAGCTGCAGCACTGCACATCCATGCTGAAGCAATAGCTGGTCTCAGTATAACACCTGTGTGTGTATATATAGACTTCAGGATAGCCTCCTGCTTTCTATCAGCAGATTCCTTCAGGGCGGCCGTATCCGGAGACGGTAGTCCCACCTTCTTTGACAAGCGTGTGAGCGCTTTATCCACCCTAGGGGATGTTTCCCAACGTGACCTATCCTCTGGCGGGAAAGGGTACGCCATTAGTAACCTCTTAGAAATTACCAGTTTCTTATCAGGGGAAGCCCACGCTTCTTCACACACTTCATTTAACTCTTCAGATGGAGGAAAAGCTACTGGTAGTTTTTTCTCTCCAAACATAATACCCTTTTTTGTGGTACCGGGGGTAACATCAGAAATGTGCAACACATTTTTCATTGCCTCAATCATGTAACGTGTGGCCCTACTGGAAGTTACATTAGTCTCATCGTCGTCGACACTGGAGTCAGTATCCGTGTCGACATCTGTGTCTGCCATCTGAGGTAGCGGGCGTTTTAGAGCCCCTGATGGCTTTTGAGACGCCTGGGCAGGCACAGGCTGAGAAGCCGGCTGTCCCACATTTGGTATGTCGTCAAACCTTTTATGCAAGGAGTCGACACTGTCGCGTAATTCCTTCCACAGCACCATCCACTCAGGTGTCGACCCCGCAGGGGGTGACATCACATTTATCGGCATCTGCTCTGCCTCCACATAAGCCTCCTCATCAAACATGTCGACACAGTCGTACCGACACACCGCATACACACAGGGAATGCTCTGACAGAGGACAGGACCCCACAAAGCCCTTTGGGGAGACAGAGAGAGAGTATGCCAGCACACACCAGAGCGCTATATAACACAGGGATCCCACTATAAAGAGTGTTTTTCCCTTATAGCTGCTTATATTATATATACTGCGCCTAAATTTAGTGCCCCCCCTCTCTTTTTTACCCTTATGTAGCTTGACTCTGCAGGGGAGAGCCAGGGAGCATCCTTCCAGCGGAGCTGTGAGGGAAAAATGGCGCCAGTGTGCTGAGGGAGATGGCCCTGCCCCTTTTCCGGCGGACTTCTCCCGCTTTTTCTGGAATTCTGGCAGGGGTATTTTTACACCTATATAGCCTTCCTGACTATATATGGTGTAGATTTGCCAGCCAAGGTGTCTTATATTGCTCTCAGGGCGCCCCCCCCCCCAGCGCCCTGCACCCATCAGTGACCGGAGTGTGAGGTGTGCATGAGGAGCAATGGCGCACAGCTGCAGTGCTGTGCGCTACCTTGTTGAAGACAGAAGTCTTCTGCCGCCGATTTTCCGGAACACTTCTTGCTTCTGGCTCTGTAAGGGGGCCGGCGGCGCGGCTCCGGGAACGAACACCAAGGTCGGGTCCTACGGTCGATCCCTCTGGAGCTAATGGTGTCCAGTAGCTTAAGAAGCCCAAACTACCACCAGTTAGGTAGGTTCGCTTCTTCTCCCCTTAGTCCCTCGCTGCAGTGAGTCTGTTGCCAGCAGATCTCACTGTAAAATAAAAAACCTAAAATACACTTTCTTTCTAGGAGCTCAGGAGAGCCCCTAGTGTGCATCCAGCTCAGCCGGGCACAAGATTCTAACTGAAGTCTGGAGGAGGGTCATAGTGGGAGGAGCCAGTGCACACCAGTAGTCTAAAGCTTTCTTTTAGTTGTGCCCAGTCTCCTGCGGAGCCGCTATTCCCCATGGTCCTTACGGAGACCCAGCATCCACTTAGGACGTCAGAGAAAGGGGAATAAGAGAAAGAGAGAGGGGAGAGTGAAATAGAGGGTATCAGGAATAGAGAGGAGACTGAGAGAGAGCATGTCAGGGAGAAAGGGATGAGAGAGGGGAGAGAGAGAGCATGAGGGAGATAGCAGTTGTCAGACAGAGAGAGAGGTAGGGAAGCGATCAGTATGAGAGAGTGTCAGGGAGAGAGAGAGAGAGAGAGAGAGAGAGAGAGAGAGAGAAGGGAGCAGGAAAGAGTGAGAGTGTCAGGGAGAGACAGTGAGAGGGAGAGAGACAGTGTCAGGGAAAGAGAGGAAGAGAAAGACAGTGTAAGGTAGAAAGAGATAGACAGTGTCAGGGAAAGAGAGAGAGTGTCAGGGAGAGAGAGAAAGAGTATCAGAGGGAGAGAGAGTGTCATGGAGAGAGAGAGAGAGAGTGCCAGGGAGAGAGACAGTGTTAGGGAGATAAACACAGTGTCAGGGAGAGACAGAGAGGGAGAGAAAGACAATTTATGGGAGAAAGAGAGAGAGACAGTGTCAGGGAAAGTGGGAGAGAAAGGCCATGTAAGGGAGAAGGAGAGAGACAGTGTAAGGGAGAAAGAGAGAGACAGTGTAAGGGAGAGAGAGTGTCAGAGAGAGAGAGAGAGAGAGAGAGAGAGAGAGAGAAGAGGGCGGGATGTATTCAAGGGAAAAATGCTGTAAAAACCCAGTTTTGGGGGGTTTCTATCGCATTTCCGTATGTACTATAGCCTGGCTGCCAGGTTTTCGGTGCGGAGGGTAACACCAGCTTTTGGAAAGAAGCCAATGGGTTTCTTTCTGCAGCCTTCCTGAAAGGGATCCAATCAGATCCCTCCCAGCATCCCCCCTCTACTGTACCTCTGTGTGGGGAACAGCTCTGAGCCCTCTCACTTCCACCTCAGTGCCAGGCTTTGTGGCAGCTTGCTCCCCGTCATCCTCCTCGGGCCTCATGACACAGGTATACACCTCCTCTCCCGACCCCAGGGTGCACTCGTTGGTTGAGCCCCTGGTGACAGCAGCTGGGGTGGAGCCAGCGTCTGTGGGGTCACATCATGGCTAAGCGACCTCCTTCCTTCTGCAGCAACCAGCATCGCAAAGGACAGCTCTGATCGGGGAATGCTGCCCTTTGTGATACTAATTGCATATGTTAGTAGTACACGTGATTAGTATCAATGCGGTAAGTGGCGGGATGTACCGCAATTGCTTGGTACATCCCGCACAGAGTAAAAAAGAAAGAGATGAGAGAGAGTGTGTCAGAGAGAGACACCACAGTGTCAGTGAGAGAGAGACAGTGTGTGTGTGAGAGAGACAGAGACACTACCTGATTCTACATCTCAGCTCTGTGATGGGGGCAGGCACTTTACTGAATTAAGCTCTGCCCCCTAGACCCCTGCAAAAATGCGGCACTGCACTGCTCTACTGCTGGGACCCAGACATGTAGGGCAATGTTTACCGCAGTGAGAGGGGCCCTGGGTGACCTCCCCATCTATAATCCGGCCCTGCTACTGTTGGAGCTGGCATCTACAGTGTGGAGAACTTCCTGCAGCTGCTGCCTTCCCAAGCACTGGATTCCTCCCTCCTGCAGATTATCGCTACACTGCATTATTGCCCGCAGCCCCCGGCTTCTGTTGAGTTCCTGCAACCTGCCTCTGTACTACTGCGGCCAGGGCTTCCTGGATGCTGATCTCCCTCCACTGCAGGATACCCAGGCACTTCTTCAACCCCTGGCAGCCAGGACCAAATGGTGACCTCTGGACCCATCCTCCACACCTATCTCAGTGACTGCTGCTGTGGTCTGGTGCCCCTGTGAGGTACTTTACCTTCAGTGTACTGTAGGATGCCCAGACTTCCCATCTTTCCTGGGTCTCTGAGGCTGTCTCTTGGTGACACACTAGCAGGAGCTGTGGCTGCTGCTGGTCTCCTGCTATTCTCTGCGCTATCGGTGCAGCAACCGAAAGTCTCTTTTAGAGACAAGAGATAAGGCAAGATAAAATGGGCGCCCGTAGCCTTCTACCCTATGGGAACTTCCTAATGCTGCACAATTTGGTGAAAAGGGGAAAGTTGCTATCCCCCAAAAAACGAAATAAACAGAAAAAAACAATCTGTGCGCAACAGGATCACATTTAAATATAATGTTTTATTAATAATCCAAGATATGGATGGGAAAAATAAGATATAGTATATATATATATATATATATATATATATATAATATAATATATATAATATACTATATACTTCAGGAGTGACCACACAATGAGATAAAACAATTAATACAAATAAAAATAAACTTTAAACCATCTAAAACTCATATGAAAAACCCGCAAAGGTATCACAGTCGCTCTAATCTGAACTATTGGTATAATAATTCAGAGTATAATCCCTAAATAAAGATCACAATACAGTGCACTGATTCATTAGTTGTAAAATGTCCACATAGGCTGGCCAGCCTGTATTTAAATGAGATGTAATTCACCCAAGAGTTCATCCAGAGAGAACAGTTAATTTGTATAAATAGTGTCTGTGACACAATACTGGAATTAAAATAACGAAGAAAGGTCACCATACAATTGGACCTCTTACATACCATCCAATTAAGTAGCGTCAGTATGTGACGAGTATCTCCTCCAGCCGAGCGGTAATTATCCTCCCCGTGCCACTGATGTGTGGAGCTGTTTAATGGGGATAATTTATGCTGAGCATCCGTCTCGTGCTGCCTCTTACACCCGCACTGGTTTACTTGCTGGGATCACCCGAGATCTCCGTTGTCTGTATTTCACGTGCCGACATTCACCGCGCTGCCTGGGTGCTAGCCAGATAGCGCGGCTGGGTATTCCTTTGTAGCCGGAGTCCAATGTACAGAGATGTACGGAGTCCTTTGCAGCGGGTTTTGGATGTTATAATTACCCAGCAAAAAGGGCAGTAGTAGCCGGCATTCACCACGTTGCCTGGGTGCTAGCCAGATAGCGTGGCTGGGTATTCCTTTATAGCCGGGGTCCAATGTACAGAGATGTACGGAGTCCCTTGCAGCGGGTTTTGGATGTTATAATTACCCAGCAATTAGGGCAGTAGTAGATGATCAAATAGAGAGGTCACTCCAAAGCCGCCACCTAACGCGTTTCTCGACCATTACCTCTGATGAAACGACCGGGGCTAATGGTCGAGAAACGCGTTAGGTGCGAGCTCTGATTGGCTCACGGATCGGCGCTGAATTAAACTATGACACCCGCCGGAGACTGAGGGGAAGGAGAGGCGCAGGCTGCGCTCTGCTTCCCTCACATCAGCGGCGGTGCGGCGATGCGGCGGGGACGGCGGGTGCGGCGTGGAGCAGCAGAGGGAGGGAGGGAGGGAAGAGGAGCGGCGGCCCGTCAGTGTGGGTACGGCGTACCCACGGCTAAATTCTTACGGGTACGCCGTACCCACCCGTACCCGCCCACTTGCACCACTGCCTGTAGCTGTACCCTCAGTAGATTTGCCCCCTGTAGTTGTACCCTCTGTAGATTTGCCACCAGTAGTTGTGCCCCCTGTAGATTTGCCCACAGTAGTTGTGCCCCCTGTACATTTGCCTCCCAGTGGTTGTGCCCCCTGGTTTGTGCCCCCTGGTAACGCTGCTTACACACACATAAGAATAAATAAAATAAAAAACAATACTCACCTGCCCCGCTCCTGCTTCTCCGTCTCTGCAGTCCTGTGCAGTCTGTCTGCGGTGCATCTCCACCCATCTGGCATCTGACGTCATGACGTCAGATGCCCGTGCATCATGGAGCACGGCGGGGTGGAGGGGAGGGAGGGAGAGAGCTGACGCTGCTCAGGCTTGCAACTGTCAGTGACTGACAGCTGCGAGCTCCGTGCGGCCAGGCGGAGGTTCCGGCGGAGTCGAGATGCGGCGCCATGTACTGTCTTGGGCACCTGGAGCTCGAGCTCCACCGGAACCACCCTCCATATGCCCCTGACTGGAGCTAATTCCTCCTACACCTGTAAAACACACATTTTATTGTATACTAATTGATATATAAGGTTTTTATGACTTTGTGATATTTAAGCCAGTGCTAAGTGTTCACACCCATTCGAGATTGTGTATTTATGTCAACTGGTATAGGTGTTTACCAGGAGAGTGAAACAAGCTGCTGACTTGGTGGCACCAGGAAAGGGAGATAATTTGTTTCTATACACAAGTGTTCCATTCATTACTATGCTGGGAACCACTAAATTGGAGAAACCACAAGGGTCAGCCCCAATTGACCTTGTGAGTATGTAATTGTGCATATATGTTTAATTAAAGTTGTACTTTCAGAGTGTGTGTGTGTGTACTGTATTGTAATATTTATTTTACAGGTGGCCCTTTAATGCCCTGCATACTGGTACTTGTGGTTCCCCAAGTATCAGCACATGGGGGAGGCTTGCTGGGACCTGTAGTTCCACAGGTAAAAGATAATGGCCCTCATTCCGAGTTGTTCGCTCGCTAGCTGCTTTTAGCAGCATTGCACACGCTAAGCCGCCGCCCTCTGGGAGGGTATCTTAGCATAGCAGAATTGCGAACGAAAGATTAGTAGAATTGCGAATAGAAATTTCTTAGCAGTTTCTGAGTAGCTCCAAAACAAATGACAAGTGGCGCTAGACAACCAGAATGTAATAAAACTTTTATTTTCTAAAATGCATATAGGAATTAAAACAACCTCCCGGGAGTAATAACAATCTTAAAACATCACAATAGTATGAATTAGCACTTGATACCTGCCTTTCGAAAAAGACGCCCTGCTGGCGTTGAAACGCGTTAAGGACACAGGCTTCTTACTATAAGGATCTACACCTTAAGGACACGGGGAGCTTTATGTACAACAGTGACAAGCCCTGCCTATTCGGATTCACTGTTCATTCTTGCGGTCAGGAACACCTGTGCTGCATTCTTTCATCTCTGCAGCCCGACCGCACACTCCAAGTTGGAGCGGTGGAAGCTACGGGTGCCGTCTTCCCCAGTCCGGCGCAGACCGGCGAACGGAGCCCTTGTCGGGTGCCTGCCCAACAGAAGATAGGCTTATTGCGAGCCACACGCACCAGGATTGTTCATCTTATGTAACTCCGGATCTATCAGCCAATAGCCCCCGTTTGCAAAGCACGGAGGTACCGGAGACGGTGTGGATTGGGCTAGGACGGCTCATTGGGATACTCCGCACGGCGCGGCTTCCACACTATCCGCTGAGGCTCTGGTGAGTGTCTCCATCCAAACTACGGGACAGCACCAGGGAGCAGAGACCGAATAAGCTCCTGCCCAGTGGTAACTGTGTGTACAGATATTTAAACACATGTTTTTTTCTGCAATAGCCACCTATTTTCATGAACTTATGATTTTTGCAACTCTTTAAAAGAATACAGTTGTTAGTGACTTTTGTTCTACCAATCAGTATCATCAGTGAGCACATACAGAACCCACAACGGTTTTTTACCTTCCAGGTGTTACTTATAAATTAATTACATGCTAATAGGATTATTCACTATTGATGCTTTAATTATTTTTTTAAAAATAGAGGCATATCAAGTGCTAATTCATACTATTGTGATGTTTTAAGATTGTTATTACTCCCGGGAGGTTGTTTTAATTCCTATATGCATTTTAGAAAATAAATGTTTTATTACATTCTGGTTGTCTAGCGCCACTTGTCATTTGTTTTATAGTTTCTGTTTTAAGGGATTGGCAATTCCCTTTTTCAAGAGGCTGCTGACAACCATAGTGCAGTGCTATTCACCTGAGCGCATAGTTCTTTTCCGTTTTCAAGCATTTCTGAGTAGCTCCAGACTTACTCTGCCATTGCGATCAGTTCAGTCAGTTTCGTTCCTGGTTTGACGTCACAAACACACCCAGCGTTCGCCCAGACACTCCCCCGTTTCTTCAGACACTCCCGCGTTTTTCCCAGAAACGCCAGCGTTTTTTCGCACACGCCCAGAAAACGGCCAGTTTCCGCCCAGAAACACCCACTTCCTGTCAATCACAGTATGATCACCAGAACGATGAAAAATCCTCGTTGTGCCGAGAGTAAAATACCTAACTTTTGTGTAAAATAACTAAGCGCATGCGCTCTGCGAACCTTGCGCATGCGCAGTAAGCGACTAATCGCAATATAGCGAAAATCGGCAATGAGCGAACAACTCGGAATGACCCCAATATTAATTCTTTTTTTTTTTACACAATGGCTATAAGCCCACCAGCAACAGCCCAGGGGTGGTGGGGACAGGCCCGGGCTTCATTCCTGGCCCTTAGGTGCCTGGAGGGGGAACCTTTATTAAAGGGTCCCCACCCCACCAGAAAACCCGGCCAGTGGTGACTAGTTGGGGTAGGGCCGCAGGGACCTGTATAAAAGTGTACCTCGGCTATGGCATTACCTTCCTGGCTAGTGGAGCGCGGTGCTGGTGCCAAACATATGGGGGACCCCTACGTCTCCCCCCCCCCCCCCCCCTTGTAGTTTTGCAACCAGGACTGGTCCCAGAGCCTGGTGCTGGTTGTTAAAATATGGTGGAACCCTAGTCAATTTTTCCCCATATTTTTGCAACCTGGACCTGCTTTACAAACAGATGCATGCACAGGTCTCACTGATCTGTGCATGGCTGCTTCTGTCAAACTTGCACAGTGTAATGAAACTCACATTACATTGTTGCAAGTTTAACAGCTAGGTTTCAGGTCTGTTTTTTCGCCATCCCTTGCATGCAGGTAGAGTTTTTTACTAAATGCATTACATTTGCGAATTGAGGCTACAACTTGCATCTTCTCAAAGTGCAAGAAGGTGCAAATTGGAATGTGCCTAAAAACTAGAGATGAGCGCCTGAAATTTTTCGGGTTTTGTGTTTTGGTTTTGGGTTCGGTTCCGCGGCCGTGTTTTGGGTTCGACCGCGTTTTGGCAAAACCTCACCGAATTTTTTTTGTCGGATTCGGGTGTGTTTTGGATTCGGGTGGTTTTTTCAAAAAACCCTAAAAAACATCTTAAAACATTGAATTTGGGGGTCATTTTGATCCCATAGTATTATTAACCTCAATAACCATAATTAACACTCATTTTCAGTCTATTCTGAACACCTTACACCTCACAATATTATTTTTAGTCCTAAAATTTGCACCGAGGTCGCTGGATGACTAAGCTCAGTGACCCTAGTGGCCGACACAAACACCGGGCCCATCTAGGAGTGGCACTGCAGTGTCACGCAGGATGTCCCTTCCAAAAAACCCTCCCCAAACAGCACATGACGCAAAGAAAAAAAGAGGCGCAATGAGGTAGCTGTGTGAGTAAGATTAGCGACCCTAGTGGCCGACACAAACACCGGGCCCATCTAGGAGTGGCACTGCAGTGTCACGCAGGATGTCCCTTCCAAAAAACCCTCCCCAAACAGCACATGACGCAAAGAAAAAAAGAGGCGCAATGAGGTAGCTGTGTGAGTAAGATTAGCGACCCTAGTGGCCGACACAAACACCTGGCCCATCTAGGAGTGGCACTGCAGTGTCACGCAGGATGTCCCTTCCAAAAAACCCTCCCCAAACAGCACATGACGCAAAGAAAAAAAGAGGCGCAATGAGGTAGCTGACTGTGTGAGAAAGATAAGCGACCCTAGTGGCCGACACAAACACCGGGCCCATCTAGGAGTGGCACTGCAGTGTCACGCAGGATGTCCCTTCCAAAAAACCCTCCCCAAACAGCACATGACGCAAAGAAAAAAAGAGGCGCAATGAGGTAGCTGTGTGAGTAAGATTAGCGACCCTAGTGGCCGACACAAACACCTGGCCCATCTAGGAGTGGCACTGCAGTGTCACGCAGGATGTCCCTTCCAAAAAACCCTCCCCAAACAGCACATGACGCAAAGAAAAAAAGAGGCGCAATGAGGTAGCTGACTGTGTGAGAAAGATAAGCGACCCTAGTGGCCGACACAAACACCGGGCCCATCTAGGAGTGGCACTGCAGTGTCACGCAGGATGTCCCTTCCAAAAAACCCTCCCCAAACAGCACATGACGCAAAGAAAAAAAGAGGCGCAATGAGGTAGCTGTGTGAGTAAGATTAGCGACCCTAGTGGCCGACACAAACACCTGGCCCATCTAGGAGTGGCACTGCAGTGTCACGCAGGATGTCCCTTCCAAAAAACCCTCCCCAAACAGCACATGACGCAAAGAAAAATAAAAGAAAAAAGAGGTGCAAGATGGAATTGTCCTTGGGCCCTTCCCACCCACCCTTATGTTGTATAAACAAAACAGGACATGCACACTTTAACCAACCCATCATTTCAGTGACAGGGTCTGCCACACGACTGTGACTGAAATGACGGGTTGGTTTGGACCCCCACCAAAAAAGAAGCAATTAATCTCTCCTTGCACAAACTGGCTCTACAGAGGCAAGATGTCCACCTCATCATCATCCTCCGATATATCACCGTGTACATCCCCCTCCTCACAGATTATCAATTCGTCCCCACTGGAATCCACCATGTCAGCTCCCTGTGTACTTTGTGGAGGCAATTGCTGCTGGTCAATGTCTCCGCGGAGGAATTGATTATAATTCATTTTAATGAACATCATCTTCTCCACATTTTCTGGATGTAACCTCGTACGCCGATTGCTGACAAGGTGAGCGGCGGCACTAAACACTCTTTCGGAGTACACACTTGTGGGAGGGCAACTTAGGTAGAATAAAGCCAGTTTGTGCAAGGGCCTCCAAATTGCCTCTTTTTCCTGCCAGTATAAGTACGGACTGTGTGACGTGCCTACTTGGATGCGGTCACTCATATAATCCTCCACCATTCTATCAATGGTGAGAGAATCATATGCAGTGACAGTAGACGACATGTCCGTAATGGTTGTCAGGTCCTTCAGTCCGGACCAGATGTCAGCATCAGCAGTCGCTCCAGACTGCCCTGCATCACCGCCAGCGGGTGGGCTCGGAATTCGGATTTGGGATTTCGAAGAATGCACAGTTCTTTGCTGTGCTGCTTTTGCCAGCTTGAGTCTTTTCATTTTTCTAGCGAGAGGCTGAGTGCTTCCATCCTCATGTGAAGCTGAACCACTAGCCATGAACATAGGCCAGGGCCTCAGCCGTTCCTTGCCACTCCGTGTGGTAAATGGCATATTGGCAAGTTTACGCTTCTCCTCCGACAATTTTATTTTAGGTTTTGGAGTCCTTTTTTTTCTGATATTTGGTGTTTTGGATTTGACATGCTCTGTACTATGACATTGGGCATCGGCCTTGGCAGACGACGTTGCTGGCATTTCATCGTCTCGGCCATGACTAGTGGCAGCAGCTTCAGCACGAGGTGGAAGTGGATCTTGATCTTTCCCTAATTTTGGAACCTCAACTTTTTTGTTCTCCATATTTTATAGGCAGAACTAAAAGGCACCTCAGGTAAACAATGGAGATGGATGGATTGGATACTAGTATACAATTATGGACGGACTGCCACGGTTAGGTGGTATAAAAAAACCACGGTTAGGTGGTATATAATACAATTATGGATGGACGGACTGCCTGCCGAGTTCCGACACAGAGGTAGCCACAGCCGTGAACTACCGCACTGTACACTGGTTGATAAAGAGATAGTAGTATACTCGTAACAACTAGTATGACACTATGACGACGGTATAAAGAATGAAAAAAAAACCACGGTTAGGTGGTATATATTATAATAATAATACAATTATGGATGGACGGACTGCCTGCCGACTGCCGACACAGAGGTAGCCACAGCCGTGAACTACCGCACTGTACACTGGTTGATAAAGAGATAGTAGTATACTCGTAACAACTAGTATGACACTATGACGACGGTATAAAGAATGAAAAAAAAACCACGGTTAGGTGGTATATATTATAATAATAATACAATTATGGATGGACGGACTGCCTGCCGACTGCCGACACAGAGGTAGCCACAGCCGTGAACTACCGCACTGTACACTGGTTGATAAAGAGATAGTAGTATACTCGTAACAACTAGTATGACACTATGACGACGGTATAAAGAATGAAAAAAAAACCACGGTTAGGTGGTATATATTATAATAATAATACAATTATGGATGGACGGACTGCCTGCCGACTGCCGACACAGAGGTAGCCACAGCCGTGAACTACCGCACTGTACACTGGTTGATAAAGAGATAGTAGTATACTCGTAACAACTAGTATGACACTATGACGACGGTATAAAGAATGAAAAAAAAACCACGGTTAGGTGGTATATATTATAATAATAATACAATTATGGATGGACGGACTGCCTGCCGACTGCCGACACAGAGGTAGCCACAGCCGTGAACTACCGCACTGTACACTGGTTGATAAAGAGATAGTAGTATACTCGTAACAACTAGTATGACACTATGACGACGGTATAAAGAATGAAAAAAAAACCACGGTTAGGTGGTATATATTATAATAATAATACAATTATGGATGGACGGACTGCCTGCCGACTGCCGACACAGAGGTAGCCACAGCCGTGAACTACCGCACTGTACACTGGTTGATAAAGAGATAGTAGTATACTCGTAACAACTAGTATGACACTATGACGACGGTATAAAGAAAGAAAAAAAAATACCACGGTTAGGTGGTATATATTATAATAATAATACAATTATGGATGGACGGACTGCCTGCCGACTGCCGACACAGAGGTAGCCACAGCCGTGAACTACCGCACTGTACACTGGTTGATAAAGAGATAGTAGTATACTCGTAACAACTAGTATGACACTATGACGGTATAAAGAATGAAAAAAAAACCACGGTTAGGTGGTATATATTATAATAATAATACAATTATGGATGGACGGACTGCCTGCCGACTGCCGACACAGAGGTAGCCACAGCCGTGAACTACCGCACTGTACACTGGTTGATAAAGAGATAGTAGTATACTCGTAACAACTAGTATGACACTATGACGACGGTATAAAGAAAGAAAAAAAAATACCACGGTTAGGTGGTATATATTGTAATACAATTATGGATGGACGGACTGCCTGCCGAGTTCCGACTGCCGACACAGAGGTAGCCACAGCCGTGAACTACCGCACTGTACTGTGTCTGCTGCTAATATAGACTGGTTGATAAAGAGATAGTATACAATACATACAACAATATACTACTATACTGGTGGTCAGGCACTGGTCACCACTAGTCACACTGGCAGTGGCACTCCTGCAGCAAAAGTGTGCACTGTTTAATTTTAAATTAATATAATATTATGTACTCCTGGGGGCTCCTGCTATAACAACCTGCAGTGCTCCCCAGTCTCCCGCACAATTATTATAAGCTTTGCCTTTTATACATTGATGTGCAGCACACTGGGCTGAGCTGAGTGCACACAGACTGAGTCACACTGTGTGACTGGCTGCTGCTGTGTATCGTTTTTTTTCAGGCAGAGAACGGATATAGCAGAGAACGGATATATTATATTAAAATAAATAAAAGTTAACTAACAACAACTGCACTGGTCACTGTGGTAAACTCTGTCTGACTCTGCACAATCTCTCTCTCTCTTCTAATCTAATTTCTAATGGAGAGGACGCCAGCCACGTCCTCTCCCTATCAATCTCAATGCACGTGTGAAAATGGCGGCGACGCGCGGCTCCTTATATAGAATCCGAGTCTCGCGAGAATCCGACAGCGTCATGATGACGTTCGGGCGCGCTCGGGTTAACCGAGCAAGGCGGGAGGATCCGAGTCTGCTCGGACCCGTAAAAAAAACATGAAGTTCGTGCGGGTTCGGTTTCAGAGAAACCGAACCCGCTCATCTCTACTAAAAACTCGCACCGCATTACATCCGGCCCCAAGGCTGCTAGCTGCAAGCCCTGTTACTTGCTGCTCTGTACCATGCCCCGATTGCTTAGAGGGTCTCCAGGTCTCCCTTGCTCTCTCTGTCTGGCCACACCTCTTGCTTTCTCTCCCCACTACTGGAAGGCTGTCTGTGACATTTCATGTGTGGCAATTCCTGCCAGCGCTGGCTGCTGGGCACAGCCATTTTGGACTGAGTCAGATGACCACTGTATCACCAATGGTATACCATCTCTCACTCACCTGATGCAGCCTGCCAATCCACAACAGTGATCAGTTATAAAAGGACTTTCTGGAGAAGCTCCAGGTTGCCAGTGCAATGTTGTGCACAGTCCTGACTGTGTCCAGAGACTCTGGGGCAGATTTATTAAGCCTGATGAAGTGATAAATTACACAATGATAAAGTACCAGCCAATTAGCTCCTAACTACCATGTCACAGGCTGGGTTTGAAAAATGACAGTTAAGAGCTGACTGGCCGGTGCTTTATCACCTTCCACTTTATCACTTCTGCCCCTCTGTTCTCCACAGTGTGAACTAGAGCAAACTCCTACTGTATTCAGTTACTACTTTGCAGTCAGCCTGTTATGAAAATATTTGAAAGATTAGTGATGGGTTATATAAAGGCAAATTTGTTATGCTGATTTGACACATACCAGTTTGCATGGAGGTGTAACAGATCTATGGACGATCATTACTCTGTTACAGCAGGTGCTCACTCACTTGGAGACAAAGGATTCCTTTGTACGAATCCAATTTGGAGATTATAGTTCGGCATTTAACACTGCCATGCCTATGTACTGTAAGCAAATTGTCAGAGCTAGGTCCTGATATTTTATCTGCAAATGGATATTGGATTTTTTACTAAACAGGCCACAGACTTAGAATGCATAATTTTTTGTCCATTGAAATTGTTAAAAATACTGGGGTGCCTCAGGGATGTGTACTGAATGGGCTATTCAGAGATGGATGCAGCTCTTGCTTCCACAGCAAAATCTACATCCATATACTCACATGCTGGAGGCCGCACAGCACAGGGCAAGGCTGCCCAGCATTTGTGTTGTGCCGCCCTGTGATGCATTCACAATTTATTTGTGAATGCATTGAGTAGAGGGCAACCACTGGCTGCACAGGCTAGCCGTTTGGCACCATCTTTTGTTTTGCAGCGGCTGTGTGAGATTTTGGTGTGGGTTGGTAACTGCACAGCAGCTGAGCGCAGGTCACTTGAAAGGGTTAAGAGTGCAGCTGGTAAAGTGATTGGCTTGCATCTTCCCAGTACGCAGGAGGTACTGTATATGAAAAAAGGCTTTTCACTAAAGTAGAGGAAAGGAATAACCCAAGATTCTCGGGCGCTTAGATATGGGGTGCTATGTCAAGCAGCAGCCGTAAAGAGATGGGAAGTCACTCCCACAATAGGTGAACAAAAAAAGCAAATGGAGGCTGCGCTAAATTATTATATAGAACAACAATGATATCTGATAATTCAATATTTAATATTAAAATTGAGTATATTGAGTAAAGAAATATAAACCATTAATGGTAGTTCCAAAGAATAACATTAAAAAGTATACATGATAGAATAAATAAAACCAGGGTTACCCATAGGCCAGGAATGTAAACAGTATTGGATTAAGGAAGTCCGTTCCAGATTTTTCCCCCCAATGATCAATATGTCCAGCAATTGCAGATTTAGGAGGTGTGTATATATCCAAAATTGTGGTTTTACCGCTAGAGGATATGTTGCTCCAAGATGGTGAATGGTGAGCTCCTCATGCAGTGCGGTGGACAAAGTTCGACAGTTCAGCCAAATGACAGATGCCCTCCGGTATAGATCTTGTGCTGGAATGCAGTAGGGGATGGTCCGGACTTTCAGATGAGAGTTCCTGGAGTGGGTCCCTGTAGCCTGAAGCGTTTCGCTGCACTAGGATGGCAGCTTTTTCACTAAAGTACAAAGTATATTAGGAGATTTGTCGCATCCAGTGGGGCAAGCAGAAATTTTTCCTTAGTGGTACTGATAGTAAAAATGGGCATGGTCATGTGTCATGAGGGGGTGTGGTCACACAAAACTAGGGGAGTGGCTAGATGATAATAGGGGCATGGCCACATTATGCCACACACCGTAATGCTTATTACACATTATGCCACACACCAGAATGCACATTGCACCAGACACCATAACACCCATTACACATTATGCCACACACCATAATGGGCATTATACATTATGCCACACACTGTAATGCCTTACATATTATACCACACAACGTAATGCCTACTTTATGCCACACACAGTTATGCTACTGATACCGTTTTATGTCCCACACACAAAAATGCCCCTTATAAATTATGCTCCAGTGGTGAACTGGTGGTGCTAAGTACCACCACCATATTTCTTAATGGTACTCCATACCACCCCATACCACCCTACTTTCAGCACTGGTCTTGTCCGAGTCATTATACTGTATGTTTACCATGCTGCCATCTAAAAAATATTGATCTATTCTATGTCTTACTAGTAAAGTAAAATGTATTTTTTTCCCAACAGAAATAACCATGTTAAATCATTCTTTATGATCTTGTAGAAGTCCTTTTTAAGGTGATGATTTAAAAAAAAAAAAAAAAAAAAAACTTTTTTATGACTATTTGATTGCACATGTGATTAATTTCATTGGCTATTCATTTATGTGAATTGTTGATGTCAATAAAGTTGAATTGTATTGTATTGTATTGTATTGTACCAGTCCAGTTCCTGCAGTCTGGTGTCAGTGCAGTTCCTGCTCATTCCAGTGACGTTCCGGTTCCTGATAATTCCAGTTCCAGTCTGGTTCCTGCTCATTCCAGTGTCATTCCAGTTCCTGCTTATTCTGCCCATTCTTGTGTCATTCTGGTTCTTGCTCATTCAGGTGCCATTCCGGTTCCTGCTCATTCCAGTCCCAGTCTGGATTCTGCTCAACTAAAAGACTTCAGATGCCGATCACAAATGTTGACAATGCTAAACCACATACACTTTGTTTAATCCCTTGGCCCAACTTCTGCTTTAAGAAGAAGATCACTGAATCTCCAATTATCAAACATTTAAAACCAATAAAGTGTTGTTGGACCCAAGAAATTATATTTTAAAACATTTATAATAAATACTAAACAAATGCGACCAGTGTTTTAATTTATGAAAACACCACATCAAACTCATGTAATCCTAGGGTTGGACTGGCCCACAGGGGCACACGGGAAACCCCTGGTGGGCCTTACTGCCTGGGGGTCCACCTCTTCTCTATGGATCAAGTTACAGACTGTGCACTTGAACTATACATACACATATGAAACCTACTACTATACTTCTACTTGATATATTTATAAAGAGGCCCTAGCAATGCAGTCTCTAATGGTTAGCCAAGCCTCTTTGGAATCCGGCCACACCTCTTATGGAGACTTGCCATTCCCATAAACATGGGCTCCTACAGCAACATCCCCCTGGTGGGCCCTTCATGCCCCAGTCCAACACTGCATTTAGTACTTTGACACAGCTATTCCCTTGTTGATTCAGTTGCTCCATGATACTGTGGCCACAGTGTAGCAATATCCTTTTCAAAGCTTGTATTTAGTAATTACTAATATATAAGCACTTCTGAGGAAGCCACTGACAGATAAGGCAGAGAAGCGCATTAAGTGGGTGAACCACAAAGAGTAAGTGAGATTGTGTGGGAATGCTCTCTGTCTGATATGTCCAGAGGTGCTACTGGATAGAACAATACAAGTGGACTTATCTACTAAACAAATAGAAGGTCCAGTGAGGTATTATGATAAGCTCAGTAAGCTCTGAGAGAGGACGGACAGATAGAGCAGAACTGAATGCTAATATAAAGAGATTGCTTTATTAATATATGCTGCTTCTGGCTTATGTAAATATATGCTGCTTCTGCCTTATATATATTCTATATGCATATTCTAGTGGCAGATGCTGAATTAGCTTAGTGATATCATTCAGGTGCTTGAAAGGAGGGGTATTTCTAAGCAAGAAAAAAACCCACTATAGTTTGTTCACTGGTATGCTGCCCTGGGCTTTCTGGCTTATGCTGATTTTTTTGGGTGTCACACCCTGCACCTAGATATAGCGCTAGAGACCCCAAATATACAGAGAGGCCTTGACGCGGTGCAACATACTGTGCTGCTTTTGCCATTAAAGGAGTATGACTGCTCCATTTTTGGTCTGCATGAACTAACATATTAATTGTAGCTGTGCTTGAAAGTGGCAATTCAGAGTTGATCGCAGCAGCAAATTTGTTAGCAGTTGGCCAAAACCATTTGCACTGCAGGTGTGGCAGATATAACATTTGCAGAGAGAGTTAGATTTGGGTGGTCCGGTGAAGTATTGTAATAATTTAATAAGTGCTGAGAAAGGACAAACACATAGAGCGGCACCGAATGCTAACAGAAATAGATTGTTCTGTTGATATATGCTACTTCTGGCTTTTGTGAATATATGCTGTCTCTATATGCATGTGAAGCTATAGTCAAATTTGCAACATACTGTGCAGCTTTTCATTTCAATGAATGGCTGCCCTGCGTTTGGTCTGCATAAACTAATATATTATAAACATCTTAGTGATATTTGGTGGACCCCTTTCTTCGAAAGTAAAGCATTCATAACCTAGAACCAGAAATAACGACACGGAGACTTGAATTTTGGCAGAAAATTGCTAGCTATTTATTTGTCCCTATCCATTAGGAAACCTGTAATAAAGAAATTAATTTAATATGCCGCTCCAGCCGGCATATGGTGGCGGCCCAAAAGAACGGCTCAATTAACCTAGATTAACCTTAAATAACTAACCTTATAAATTTACTAAAACTTATCATAAACCGGTAATAGGTGACAACTCAACCCCCACAGTGACTACCCACCGCTCCTGGGTGCCCTGCCGCTGTCTTCCCGGACGGGTGGTCAAGCGGCCATAAGTCGATGGAGGTGAGTGCACCTAAACCACAACAAACTATAAAACACTACAGTTTTCCCTACAATACAAAACTGCCGTTCTTTTCCGCCAACAGCGAAAGACTCATCCCCACAGTCTTTCGCACCGCCACCATAAACCTACCCTAACTCCTGCAAAGCGAAACCTAGATCCTCCAGAAAAAACATCATCCCCTCATTGGATAGATGTACTCCATCACGCCGGAAAAGGTGGCTGTCTCTGAACCGAATCCTCGGGTGGCGAACCACCCTCCCTCCGTGGGACAGCACCCACTTTGCCACCGCTCCGTTCACCTTTTTCCGGGCCTCATCAATCTGGCGCCCATCCGCCACACCCCTCCAACACAATCTTGGCACCATCATTGAAAAAACCAACACACAATTGGTCCATGCCGCGGTCACACTTGCCAGATCATGTATCATGGCCCACCGCAGATCCAAGGATGTCCTCTTCCCCAGGTCGTTGCCACCTAGATGGACAACCAAGACCCTAGGGACTCCATGCTTGCTGGCCTGACTCACTAACCTACTCCTCAGCTCACCCCACATCATTCCTCGCCAGCCAAGCCATCTGACACCCTGTGCTCCAAGCAATGCCTGAGACCCTTCCGAGGCCACAAACCTGGCCGCCCAGTAAATGTAAGAGTGGCCAACCACCCAAATGGTCAAATTGTCGTCAAACCATCCTGAAGGGGAAAAGAGGGGTTGAATTGATTACTAAGAGGCTTATTAATTGTTTACACTGAAGGATCTGCCAAAAATAAAAACTTTAGATCTCGCTATTGCAGCAGTCACGGCCTAGCCGACTGCACCATGTTTCGTTGCCATTTTAAAGCGCAATTAAAGACACAAAGGGGAAAGATCAAATAAAAACAAACGAAATAAAACAGGGGGGGGGAGGGGGGGGGTATAAAATGGGAAACACATGTAATAACTCAGCTGGAGGTGAAAGCGTAAAGACCTGCTGAGGGACTCTGATTAGACCAGATTAGCCGAATTGTAGATTAGAATTCAGTCCGTCAAGTCAGGCAAAAAATCGCAAAATAACTCCAGACCCCCGCTGCCGACTCATGTCAGCAACGGCGAGTAGCTAATCCCTGAGTAGGATAAAAAGGGGGAAAAACACTAACAAACTCACAACACCATGGCCCTCATTCCGAGTTGATCGGTCGCAAGGCGAATTTAGCAGAGTTACACACGCTAAGCCTACGCCTACTGGGAGTGTATCTTAGCTTCTTAAAATTGCGACCGATGTAATCGCAATATTGCGATTACAAACTACTTTGCAGTTTTTGAGTAACTTCAACCTTACTCTGCCTGTGCGATCAGTTCAGTGCTTGTCGTTCCTGGTTTGACGTCACAAACACACCCAGCGTTCGCTCAGACACTCCCCCGTTTCTCCAGCCACTCCTGCGTTTTTTCCGGAAACGGTAGCGTTTTCATCCACACTCCCATAAAACGCCGTGTTTCCGCCCAGTAACACCCATTTCCTGTCAATCACATTACGATCGCCGGAGCGATGAAAAAGCCGTGAGTAAAAATACTATCTTCATTGTTAAATTACTTGGCGCAGTCGCAGTGCGAATATTGCGCATGCGTACTAAGCGGATTTTCATTGCGATGCGATGAAAAATACCGAGCGAACGACTCGGAATGAGGGCCCATAAAATCACAGAACTGTAACAGCATAATACATTGCAAATAAACAAAGCACCAAGCGCAAACCGACCTCTCATGTGACAGGGCGAATATATCGTCTGTAACTTGACGACTTCCATCGCCCCACCACCTGGATTTCAGTTCTGGAAAAACCCGCCGCAGCAGCCGACGTCGCCGCGCCTATCCGAAAGGAATGGGTACCGAAAGCAGCGGGTGAGAGGCCCAAGCCCGCCAAACAACGACCCAGCATCCAACGGAACTGGTATTTCGTGACTGGCAGCCCGTCATAATGCAATAGCCATGACCCCTCCTTAACGGGTCGCACCACCACATATTGCATTGCCAGACCCACTGGGCAAACGCTTTCTTCTAGCGCTGGAACCATAGTGACCCAGCGCCCTCTCCCCACTTGATCCGTCTTGGAGCGCCGCAATCTGCACAGCAAGGACCTCTCACCCACTACCACGTCTCCGACCAGCATGTGCGAATCTGCTCTCTTGGAAGGCGCTACCAACTCCGAAACCCTAAAGGCCCCGTGGTAAGCCATTGAGAACGCCAAACTGAACAAAAGCGTCTCAAACCTGGACGACGCGACTCGCCCCACCGCCGCGATGACGGCCGGCAACAAGGCCGCATCAATGGGCCGCCTCCTATCTGGTGGCGTCGGCGCAACTCGCGCCCACCCTTTCATTGCCTTCCGCAGAACCTCGCTTTTTGTTATATCAGGGACGCCTCGCAGCTTGCAGAAAAATGAGACGCCAGCCAAGTACCGTGATACCACCGCTCGTGACCTACCGGAAACGTAAAGCTGCCAAATAAAAGAAAGCATCAGCCGATGCTTGCTCTTACCTTGATGCTGACGACCCTGGATAAACTCCTCCCACTCGCTCCAAGCTTGTCCGTAAGCCTTGAGCGTGGCTGGCGCGACTGACCGCAACGCTAGACCCTCCAGTCCGGCCCGATCACCTGCCAAACATAACCGGGACAGTGAAAACCTTGCTCCTCGGCCTCGGGTGCCAAAACCCAAAATCTCTCCCACTGTCCACGCGACAACGCGTCTGCGATTCCGTTCTCCAAACCGGGCACGTGTTGTGCCCGGAACCATAGGTTCCTACGCAAGCACGTCAAAAGCAATTGCCCGAGCACCCGCAGAACCACTAGCGATTTCGCCCTCTGGTTATTAATCGCATGTACCACGCCCAGATTATCGCATCTAAACAATATGCTGCGGTTAGCCAACCGATCGCCCCAGACTTCTAACGCTACCATGATGGGAAAAAGCTCCAGCAGCACCAGATCTCTTGTAAGACCCTCGCTATGCCAGCTTGCCGGCCAAGATGCCGCACACCACGATCCCTCCAAAAAACAACCGAATCCCAAAGCACCTGCGGCATCGGTAAACAGCTGCAACCGTTCGCTGTCTACGGCTGGCGCTTGCCATATGCTCACCCCGTTGAAATCCTCCAGGAACGAAGCCCAGACAGCCAAATCCCTTTTTAATTCGGAGGACAATCGAACGAAATGATGAGGCCTGGCACACCCCGCCGTTGCCCTTTCGAGCGTCCGGCAGAAAACCCTGCCCATCGGTATAACCCGACAAGCAAAGTTCAGCATGCCCAGCAAGGACTGCGCCTGTCGCAGCGTGACTTTACGCGAGACGTTGAACCGGCCAATGTTTTCGCGGAGCTTCGAAACCTTGTCCCGGGGCAGGCGACACTCTCCCGCCACGGTGTCAATTTCAATCCCCAAAAATGATAGGCAGGAGTCCGGACCCTCCGTTTTGTCCCTGGCTACAGGAACGCCGAAGTGGTAGAAAAGAGCCCGGGTGCTAAACAGCAAGTCGCCGCACCTTGTGTCATCAGCCGGACCCGCACATAGGAAATCATCGAGGTAATGTGCAACCCCGTGACCGACTGACGCAGACTCCACGCACCAATGAAGAAAAGTGCTAAAACGCTCGAAAAATGAGCATGAAACGGAACATCCCATCGGCAGACATTTGTCGATGAAATACTCCGCCCCAATCCGGAAACCCATAAAACGGAATGAGTCCGGATGCAATGGCAGTAATCTAAAGGCTGACTCAACATCAATCTTAGCCATGAGGGCCCCGCTCCCGTAGCTGCGGACCATCTCTAGCGCTTCGTCAAATGACTGATACACCACCGAGCAACAAGCCGGTGGTATTGCGTCGTTGACCGATGCCCCTGGCGGGTAAGAAAGATGCTGGATGAGCCGAAAAGCGCCTGGAGTCTTCTTCGGTACCACCCCGAAAGGGGAGATGACCAAGTCATCCACCGGGGGTGACCTAAACGGCCCCTCCATCCTGCCCAACCTGACCTCCTTATCCACCTTCTCCCGCAGCACAGTCGGCAAAGCTCGGGCAGACTGGAGGTTCCTCTGCGCGCGCACGGACACCTCGCTTGCAACAGGCAAGCGAAAACCAAACTTAAAACCGTCTAACAAAAATTTTGCATCCCTTTTATTTGGATACATATCCAACCACTTGCCCATCGTTTCCAGCTTAACTGGCGTTGGGGCTCTGCTGAGCGGTCCCGCTCGCGGCCTGCTTCGGGTATGCTTGTTTTCCCCGATTTCCCTGTCGCCCCCCTTTGAAACAAGAGGAGGCTGGGTGGGCTCCTCCACACTGCTGGCAGGAGTGACGAAAACGACACTGTTTGCCAAAGGAACATGCTCCGCTGTTAAAAGCGAAGCATTTCCCTCGAGGGGCAGACCGCCCGCCCACGCGAACGGCCAATCCGCCTGCCCTGGCAAATCCCCCGTCCGCGCCCGTCCCCTGTGCTGATGACCCCGCGCGACGCCCACCTGCTCCCTGTTTCTGGGTTTCCTCCTCCTGCTGGGATGCCCGGGTCACTTTGAGCCAGACCTCCACGTCCTTGAACCCAAAATCCATGACCCGTAGCCCGTCCTGTTTCTCCCGAAACTCTTGGTCATACCGCCGCCATTCCGAGCCCGAGGATGTGCGCTGCATGTCGTGCACGAGATGAAGGTACCGGATAATATTCATGTGCTCTTCCGGCCTATCCTCCAAATAGCATGCCGCAAACACCCAGAACCCGGCCTGCCAATTATCAAAAGACCGGAAAACTTCTGTCCCCATGCCCTTCTTAGCGGCCGCCACTTTGTATTCCTTCTTCATGGCCTTAGTCAAGACGAATAAGTCCACGAAGTCACCCCTACGTATCTTCTTGCGGCAGCTGTCTCGCAGCCCCCGCATAACTGCGGTGTACTCGCAGCGTACTACCCCAGGCAGATCGCGCCGCTTCTTTGCCCTACGCTCCTCCTCACTAATTCGCTTGCGCCGCTTACGCCTCTTCTGCTGTTTTGCTGCCCGTTTGGCAAATTTTTCGGCCTCCTTCCTTGCCCTAGCAGTACTGTCTGCGTCTGACGCTTGCGACGCCAAAGAAGAGGAGGAGGAGGAAGACGAAGAGCTATGCGAACTCGAGCTTGTGGTGGAAATTGATATAGACTGTACCAACTCACCGGATGCCATTGACCTCTCCGACCCGGATTCTTCGTTTTCTTCAGCCCAATCATCGTCCTCCACGAAATCTGCCAAATCCCCTTCCTCTCGGCCCTCTGTGGAAGACAAAACAGAAGAGGGCCCGGCCCTTGCTTGCGGCGCACGCCGGGCACCCCGTGTGGAATGCGCAGTGACCGCGTGCCCCTGCTGCTCCCGGTCCGACCTTAGCTCCAGCTCCGCCGCGGCTGCCCCCAGCTCTCGGCAGGCTCGTGCCACTCGCTGCGCCGCTGATGCCCTCCGTTTGCCAGACCCCCTGCCTCCTGCAGACTGGCCGAAATCCGCCATCGCCCTAGGGGAGGCCACTGCAGCTAACGGCCCCAGAGCCTCCACCACCGTGGCCAGCGCCGACGCTATGGCCCCAGGAGGATCACGTGTGGCGCGACCCCCGTCAACGCCGCCCGAAGGATGACCGGTCCTTGGTTGGGCCCGAGCCCGCGCCCGCCGACCGCCCGATGCGACCCGGGGACCCTGCCCCTCCTGTTCTGACATGAAAGCAAGTGCCCCCCGGCCGGACCAATCGCTCTCTACTTCCGATCCTTCGCCTTCCTTCTCCAACGAAGCAGAAGAATCCCCCTGTCCTGGGGAGGACCCGCTGTCGTGCGCAGCGGCCCGTGCCGCGGCCCTGTGGCCGCTGACCCATTCCCGGTCTCCCCTCCCCCCGCGGGACCCGCTGCGTCCCGCCTCTGTAGTGCTGGTGTGGGGAGTCACAGTGACCCGCTGCGCACCCGCGCGTGTTCCCCCGCGCGGCACCTGACCCGCGGAGTGCGCACGCGCATGCTGCTCCCGGCCACCCCTTGCAGGTCCTGCCGTGTCCCCCTCTCCTATTGTCATCCCTATGCGCCCAGCGCTGCCTACCCGAGGCAGACGCTGCACCCCCCTTGTGTACCCTCTCCCCCTGCCGGATTCCGGCATCCGGGGAGTAGAAACGGGTGGCCTGTGTGCTGGTGGCGCCGCTGCGCGCACACGTGCGCGGCCGGCGGCGTCCGGAGTGAGCGTGGGCGCGCGCGCACCCCGTGCGCGCGTCCCACGTCCTCCCGCCATCGGGCTCCCGGCCTGTTCCTCCTCTTCGGCCGCCGCGCGAGGCTCCTGCACAGGCCCCGCGCGGCGACCGCCAGCTCCTCGTCCGGTCCTCTCCCCCCGCCCGGCACTAACAGTCGGCCGTGGCAAGGAAGGAGGGCGAGGACCTGCAACCACCGGGCGCCCCCCGCGGCGCGCATGCGCGCGCCCGACATGATCCCGGACTCGGCGGCTCCCGGAGGGGACGGCCGCCGCCCGTCAACCCTCGAGCGGCTTGAAGGGACCCCTGGTCCCCCACGCCGCCCTCGCCCGGCCGGAGTGACCGACTCGGCTTCCGGCGGCGAGCCCGCCCGGGCCCTGCTTGTGGTGTTCACGGCCGTGTTTGTGAAGGCCCCTAGGGACGGAGCCCCGTCCCCCATGCTGCCCACTGCAGCCTCAGGGCCCGCTCGACCGTCTGACCCACGGTACCGAGCCGGGGCCCTTAGAACACGCTGGGGGCGAGCAGCCATATCAGCAGTTAATAATAGGAGGAGAGGAGGAGTATAACCTTGAGGTAGGGGTTATTCTGTTTGAAAGCACTTGAAGGAGAAACAAAAATTGACTGCAATGCAGCACTCACCTAAAAGCAAATCCACCAAGAGAACTAAGATGGCCTCACCTTCCCTATATATATATCAAACCCTCCCCCTAAAGAAGGCTGTACTTTCCTAACAGCTAGGTCCACCCCTCCCCAGATGTTTAACTCTTTCCTCTCCTATACAGTCAATACTCTCTCCATTGCAGCTGAGCTTGATGCTAATGGATTATAAACCATCAAACGTGAATTTGAAAGTTTGGGGATATTAATAAGATGGGCCCAAATGTATTAAGCCTTAATGAGAGATAAAGGGGTCTATTTACTAAGCTTTGGCGATAAAGTGGATGGAGATAAAGTACCAGCCAGTCAGCTCCTAACTGCCATGTCACAGGCAGGGTTTGAAAAATGACAGGAGCTGGTTGGCTGGTACTATATCTCCATCCACTTTAATTCCGTTCAAGGCTTAGTAAATAGATTCCAAAGTGTAAATGGATAAAGACAGATAAATGACCAGCCAATCAGCTTCCTAACTGTCATGTTACAGGCTGTGTTTGAAAAATGACAGAGCTGGTTGGCTGGTCATTTAGCACTCTTTATCCATCTCCACTTTATTTATTGTTAATGCTTAATACATTTGGGGCATTGTTACAACTAAGAAGCCTCTATAGCAGTGGTTCTCAAACTCGGTCCTCAGGACCCCACACAGTTCACGTTTTCCATGTCACCCAGCAGGTGCACTGTGTATCACCACTGTCACATATTAAAAATCTACTGAAGACCTGCAAAACATGAACCGTGTGGGGTCCTGAGGACCGAGTTGTGATGTGAACTTGCACATTTCGGTTTCTGCTCATCCCGGTGCCAGTCTAGTTGAAAGTCACTAATGTGCTGTTCATTGGTCCGGTGTTCCTGATGGATGCCTACCCTAGTGTTCAGGGTGGCTATCCAGAGTTACATCGCTAAGCAAAAACCTAGTGTTCCTGACGTCTGCATTTTCTAGTCAGTGGTGCAGACAGGGGGGAAGGGGTATGTACACCCCCCTCCCCCCCAGTATACCTGTGCTGTTGCCAGTGTCGCCAATTTTCTCAGTGATCTCTTTGGTAAGATGGTGCTGCAGATAGAAAGCAAAGATTCTGGCACTGTACCAGAGTCTTTGCTCTATAGTGGCCAGCATCAAGCTCACAAACATCACTGGGAAGATGGTGCTGGGCCGGAGAGGAGGGACCCGCTTCCTGATAAAGTAAGGTAGGAAACAGGTGCTCTCCGCTGATCCCCCCCCCCCCCCCTTGTTAAAATTGCAAACCCCCCTCTAAACTCTGGCTCAATTGCAATAGGATACAGATTTGGGTTGCTACACATGCTGTGTCTAAATGCAGTAACCACAAGGAAATGCATTTCAAACACCTTCATAGATTGTAGTTTACACCATCCAAACTACATAAAATTTGGCCTAGCCACTCAAAGTATTGTTGGAGGAATTGTTCAGAGATTGGTGATATTTTCCATGTATTTTGGACATGCCCTAACACTCGTCAAGTCTGGAGTGATGTGTTTGCTTTTGCTTCTAAAGTACTTAATGTTACTCTCCAAGTGTCTCCTTTATTGGCTCTTTTTCACGTTTTCCAAACAAACTTCACCCATGCCGATCACTATGTGTTGGGTCATATCTTCATAGCCACTAGGGCCGCAATTGCCCAAAACTGGAAAAGTCCCCCTACCCACATCGCTCATTAAAATTATCCATAAAACTCATCAGGCCTTTGTGATGGAAACCCAAGGTTTGCCCTACACGTTTAATGCAAAATCCCCTTTAGTAAGGTGGAATAGCTGGCATGACTACTCAAGTACCAGAGAAATAGCCAATTCTTTGTTTGAATTAGAAGATTAAATAGCTATTGATAATTGAGATGTTGGTATCTAAGTTTTACCTCTATTACTGTTTCTTATATTTCTGTGTAACCTGTTCTATATATTACGGCTGACTATTATGTTTGTGTATATTCTCTTTAATGCTATGTGATTACTTTGAATAACTCCCTGTACACCCCTCCCCCCCCCCCCCCTTCCCCACACACACACACACATGCACACACACGCATACTCTGTCCCTTTTTTCTTTCTGTACCCTTACCCCTTCCGTATACATGGAACAAAAATTTGATAAAAACCATTAATGGAAAAATTGCAACCCTATGTGGAGCACGTAGGGCCTATTATTATGTCAATATTTTAATTGTAAAGGGCGTCATCAGGCACCCTTTTTAAGCCATGCTCCCTTTTACCAGGGCCCAATGTGGCTCTCTACGGCGCTGCTTCTAATGTGCCGGGAGGCTGTTCCTTATCGGATTCCAGCAGCTATGTTCTGTGACTCTTCTAGTCTTCACTCAAGCTGTTATATTATACTGTGTACTCCTAGTATCGATCCAGTTGTATTTTACTCCAGTCCATGAGAGGGAAGTTTATTAGGCCATCCTGATTCCTGCTACCTACTCCTGACATGACTCCAACAAGTAATTCCAATCGGAGTTCACAAATAACCCATACCTCCCAACTGTCCTGATTTTCGCGGGACAGTCCTGTTTTTTTGGGGACTGTCCCACCCACAGGCCACAGTGTCCCGTGGTGGGGGGAGGGGGCAGTGAGGAGGCTCCTGTCAGTCACTGTTTTGCTTAGCAGGACTGCCTTGAATACACGTTGTTCGCACATGCACAGCGTCTATTTGCGGGAGACAGAGGGTCCGGAGGCATGCCAGCAGCTTACAGAGAGTTGGCAATGCCCTCACAGTGACAGAAAATAGGGGCATGGTTTGCGATTGTGGCACTCTCATTAAGCCACACACCCTTTTCTACAGGCTATGCCCCCTTTCTGACGTGATGCAGCATTATCGCGCCTGGGAGTCCTGCTTCCCCATCTCCCAATGTTGGGAGGCAGAGGCGGAACTACCGCCAGTGCGTTGCACTGGGGCCCGCCTCTGTCCAGGGGCCCAAAGCATGTAATGAGTCAAACTGATTCATTACATGCCGCTGCGTGCTGCGGGCAACCGCTGCCCGCAGCGCACAGCCGCCCGGAGAGGAGAGGAGCAGCGGTACGGGTGAAGGAGGAGGAGGGAGGTGGAGGAGGGAGCCGCAGCAGCGCTTTGTTACTGGTGGAGGCGCTGCTGCTGCTGCCCCTCTGCTTCACTATAGGCTGTCTTCCGAGAACAGCCTATAGTGAAGTAGAGGGGCAGCAGCAGCAGCGCCTCCACCAATAACACAGCGCTGCTGCGGCTCCCTCCTCCACCTCCCTCCTCCTCCTTCTCTACTGCCCGGGAATCGTCAAGCTGCACCGAGGAGCCTGAGCCAGCGGAGAGGGTAAGTATAATTCTTCTTTCTTTCTTTCTTTCTTTCTTTCTTTCTTTCTTTCTTTCTTTCTTTCTTTCTTTCTTTCTTTCTTTCTTTCTTTCTTTCTTGGGACTACCTGCCGCTATGTGTAAAAATGGGGAATCTGTCTGCCGCTATGTGTAAAAATGGGGAATCTGCCTGCCGCAATGTGTAAAAATGGGGAATCTGCCTGCCGCAATGTGTAAAAATGGGGAATCTGCCTGCCGCAATGTGTAAAAAGGGGGAATCTGCCTGCCGCAATGTGTAAAAATGGGGAATCTGCCTGCCGCAATGTGTAAAAATGGGGAATCTGCCTGCCGCAATGTAAAAATGGGGAATCTGCCTGCCGCAATGTGTAAAAAGGGGAAATCTGCCTGCCGCAATATGTAAAAAGGGGGAATCTGCCTGCCGTAATGTGCAAAAAGGGGGACGCTGTCTGCCGTTATGTGTAAAAAGTGTACGCTGTCTGCCGTAATGTGTAAAAAGGGGACGCTGTCTGCCGTAATGTGTAAAAAGGGGGACGCTGTCTGCCATTATGTGTAAAAAGTGTACGCTGTCTGCCGCTATGTTTAACAAGGGCACGCTGTCTGCCGTTATGTGTAAAAAGTGTACGCTGTCTGCCGCTATGTGTAACAAGGGCACGCTGTCTGCCGTTATGTGTAAAAAGTGCACGCTGTCTGCCGTAATGTGTAAAAAGGGGACGCTGTCTGCCGTAATGTGTAAAAAGGGGACGCTGTCTGCCGTAATGTGTAAAAAGAGGAATCTGTCCGCTGTAAGGTGTAAAAGGGTCTCTACCTGGTGTAGTGGTGCTACTGTGCGGCCTAATTTGAATAATGGAGACTACTGTGCACCGTTTTATGAATTGGTGTTATTTTGTGGCCACACCCCTTCCCCACGAAGCCACGCCACTATGTATTTTTGCGCGCGCCTATGGCGCACACTGCCCCTGTTTTGCATGCAGGGGTGGGGCTCCGATGCCGTTTCTTGCACACAGTGCCAAAATGTCTAGTTACGGCACTGTTGCTAGGTATCCATTTCTCTGGCCCTGAGCAGGTCCCCCTCACCAGATCCTCTCCAGGGGTGAGGAGGTGGACTTGGATGGGATGGGGGGGCAAAGCATTTTGCCGCACCTGGGCCCACCGCTCGCTAGTTCCGCCACTGTTGGGAGGTATAAATAACCACCAGTGTGACACTAGAGATGTGCGGCGGGCACTTTTCGTGTTTTGTGTTCTGGTTTTGGTTCTAATTCCACTTTCGTGTTTTGGTTTTGGCTTGGTTTTGCCAAAACCTCCCTTTCGTGTTTTGGTTTTGGTTTGGATCTGGATGATTTTTGAAAAGAACATAATAACAGCTAAAATCACAGAATTTGGGGGTAATTTTGCTCCTACGGTATTATTAACCTCAATAACATTCATTTCTCTGACGTCCTAGTGGATGCTGGGAACTCCGTAAGGACCATGGGGAATAGCGGCTCCGCAGGAGACTGGGCACAAAAGAAAAGCTTTAGGACTACCTGGTGTGCACTGGCTCCTCCCCCTATGACCCTCCTCCAAGCCTCAGTTAGATTTTTTTGCCCGACCGAGCAGGGTGCAATCTAGGGGGCTCTCCTGAGCTTCTTAGAAAAAGTTAGTTTTAGGTTTCTTATTTTCAGTGAGACCTGCTGGCAACAGGTTCACTGCATCGAGGGACTAAGGGGAGAAGAAGCGAACCTGCCTGCTTGCAGCCAGCTTGGGCTTCTTAGGCTACTGGACACCATTAGCTCCAGAGGGACCGAACACAGGCCCAGCCTCGGAGTCCGGTCCCAGAGCCGCGCCGCCGGCCCCCTTACAGAGCCAGAAGCAAGAAGAGGTCCGAAAAATCGGCGGCAGAAGACATCAGTCTTCAACAAGGTAGCGCACAGCACTGCAGCTGTGCGTCATTGCTCCTCAGGCACACTTCACACTCCGGTCACTGAGGGTGCAGGGCGCTAGGGGGGGGCGCCCTGAGCAGCAATAAAAACACCTTGGCTGGTGAATATACATCACATATAACCCCCAGGGCTATATGGATGTATATTAACCCCTGCCAGAATACAGCAAAAAGCGGGAGAAAAGTCCGCCGAGAAGGGGGCGGAGCCTATCTCCTCAGCACACTGGCGCCATTTTCCCTCACAGCTCCGCTGGAAGGACGTCTCCCTGACTCTCCCCTGCAGTCCTGCACTACAGAAAAGGGTAAAACAAGAGGGGGGCACTAATTTGGCGCAGTAATAATATAAATAGCAGCTATAAGGGAAAAACACTCTTTATAGCGTTATCCCAGTATATATATAGCGCTCTGGTGTGTGCTGGCATACTCTCCCTCTGTCTCCCCAAAGGGCTAGTGGGGTCCTGTCCTCTATCAGAGCATTCCCTGTGTGTGTGCTGTGTGTCGGTACGATTGTGTCGACATGTATGAGGAGGAAAATGATGTGGAGGTGGAGCAATTGCCTGTAATAGAGATGTCACCCACTAGGGAGTCGACACCTGAGTGGATGGGCTTATGGAAGGAATTACGTGACAGTGTCAGCTCTTTACAAAAGACGGTTGATGACATGAGACAGCCGGCTACTCAGCTTGTGCCTGTCCAGGCGTCTCAAAGGCCATCAGGGGCTCTAAAACGCCCGTTACCTCAGATGGCAGATACAGACGCCGACACGGATACTGACTCCAGTGTCGACGATGAAGAGACGAATGTGACTTCCAGTAGGGCCACACGTTACATGATTGAGGCAATGAAAAATGTTTTACACATTTCTGATAGTACAAGTACCACTAAAAAGGGTATTATGTTTGGTGAGAAAAAACTACCTGTAGTTTTTCCTGCATCTGAAGAATTAAATGAAGTGTGTGATGAAGCGTGGGTTTCCCCCGATAAAAAACTGATAATTCCTAAAAGGTTATTGGCATCATACCCCTTCCCGCCAGAGGATAGGGCACATTGGGAAACAACCCCTAGGGTGGATAAAGCGCTCACACGTTTGTCTAAACAGGTGGCACTACCGTCTCCTGATACGGCCGCCCTAAAGGAACCTGCTGACAGAAAGCAGGAGAATATCCTAAAATGTATATACACTCACACGGGTGTTATACTGCGACCAGCAATCGCCTCAGCCTGGATGTGCAGTGCTGGGGTGGCTTGGTCGGATTCCCTGACTGAAAATATTGATACCCTAGATAGGGACAGTATATTACTGACTATAGAGCATTTAAAAGATGCATTTTTATATATGCGTGATGCACAGAGGGATATTTGCCGACTGGCATCAAGAGTAAGTGCGCTGTCCATCTCTGCCAGAAGAGGGTTATGGACGCGGCAGTGGTCAGGTGATGCGGATTCCAAAAGGCATATGGAAATATTGCCTTATAAAGGGGAGGAGTTATTTGGGGTAGGTCTATCAGACCTAGTGGCCACGGCAACTGCTGGGAAATCCACATTTTTACCCCAGGTAGCCTCTCAACATAAGAAGACGCCGTATTATCAGGCGCAGTCCTTTTGGCCCCATAAGGGCAAGCGGGCAAAAGGCTCCTCATTTCTGCCCCGTGGCAGAGGGAGAGAAAAAAGGCTGCAGCAAACAGCCAGTTCCCAGGAACAGAAGCCCTCTCCCGCTTCTGCCAAGTCCTCAGCATGACGCTGGGGCTTTACAAGCGGACTCAGGCACGGTGGGGGCCCGTCTCAAGAATTTCAGCGCGCAGTGGGCTCACTCACAAGTGGACCCCTGGATCCTTCAGGTGGTATCTCAGGGGTACAAATTGGAATTCGAGACGTCTCCCCCTCGCCGTTTCCTAAAGTCTGCTTTACCGACGTCTCCCTCCGACAGGGAGGCGGTATTGGAAGCAATTCACAAGCTGTATTCTCAGCAGGTGATAATCAAGGTACCCCTCCTGCAACAGGGAAAGGGGTATTATTCCACGCTGTTTGTGGTACCGAAGCCGGACGGCTCGGTGAGACCTATTTTAAATCTGAAATCCTTGAACACTTACATACAGAGGTTCAAATTCAAGATGGAGTCACTCAGAGCGGTGATTGCGAACCTGGAAGAAGGGGATTATATGGTGTCTCTGGACATCAAGGATGCTTACCTCCATGTCCCAATTTACCCTTCTCACCAAGGGTACCTCAGGTTTGTGGTACAGAACTGCCACTATCAGTTTCAGACGCTGCCGTTTGGATTGTCCACGGCACCCCGGGTCTTTACCAAAGTAATGGCCGAAATGATGATACTCCTCCGAAGGAAAGGAGTTTTAATTATCCCTTACTTGGACGATCTCCTGATAAGGGCAAGATCCAGGGAACAGTTGGTAGTCGTGGTAGCACTATCTCAAGTAGTGTTGCGGCAGCACGGTTGGATTCTCAATATCCCAAAATCGCAGCTGATCCCGACGACACGTCTTCTATTCCTAGGGATGATCCTGGACACAGTCCAGAAAAAGGTGTTTCTCCCGGAGGAGAAGGCCAGGGAGTTATCCGAGCTAGTCAGAAACCTCCTAAAACCAGGCCAAGTCTCAGTGCATCAATGCACAAGGGTCCTGGGAAAAATGGTGGCTTCTTACGAAGCAATTCCATTCGGCAGGTTCCACGCAAGAACATTCCAGTGGGACCTGCTGGACAAATGGTCCGGATCGCATCTTCAGATGCATCGGCGGATAACCCTGTCACCAAGGACAAGGGTGTCTCTCCTGTGGTGGTTGCAGAGTGCTCATCTTCTAGAGGGCCGCAGATTCGAAATTCAGGACTGGGTCCTGGTGACCACAGATGCCAGCCTGCGAGGCTGGGGAGCAGTCACACAGGGAAGAAATTTCCAGGGCTTGTGGTCAAGCCTGGAGACATCACTTCACATAAATATCCTGGAGTTAAGGGCCATTTACAATGCTCTAAGCCAAGCAAGACCTCTGCTTCAGGGTCAGCCGGTGCTGATCCAGTCGGACAACATCACGGCAGTCGCCCACGTAAACAGACAGGGCGGCACAAGAAGCAGGAGGGCAATGGCAGAAGCTGCAAGGATTCTTCGCTGGGCGGAAAATCATGTGATAGCACTGTCAGCAGTGTTCATTCCGGGAGTGAACAACTGGGAAGCAGACTTCCTCAGCAGGCACGACCTCCACCCGGGAGAGTGGGGACTTCACCCAGAAGTCTTCCACATGATTGTAAACCGTTGGGAAAAACCAAAGGTGGACATGATGGCGTCCCGCCTCAACAAAAAACTGGACAGGTATTGCGCCAGGTCAAGGGACCCTCAGGCAATAGCTGTGGACGCTCTGGTAACACCGTGGGTGTACCAGTCAGTGTATGTGTTCCCTCCTCTGCCTCTCATACCCAAGGTACTGAGAATTATAAGACGGAGAGGAGTAAGAACTATACTCGTGGCTCCGGATTGGCCAAGAAGGACTTGGTACCCGGAACTTCAAGAGATGCTCACAGAGGACCCGTGGCCTCTACCTCTAAGAAGGGACCTTCTCCAGCAAGGACCCTGTCTGTTCCAAGACTTACCGCGGCTGCGTTTAAAGGCATGGCGGTTGAACGCCGGATCCTGAAGGAAAAAGGCATTCCGGAGGAAGTCATCCCTACCCTGATCAAAGCCAGGAAGGATGTAACCGCAAAACATTATCACTGCATTTGGCGAAAATATGTTGCGTGGTGCGAAGCCAGGAAGGCCCCAACGGAGGAATTTCAACTGGGTCGATTCCTGCATTTCCTGCAAACAGGAGTGTCTATGGGCCTCAAATTGGGATCCATTAAGGTTCAGATTTCGGCCCTGTCGATTTTCTTCCAGAAAGAACTGGCTTCAGTTCCTGAAGTTCAGACGTTTGTCAAGGGGGTGCTGCATATACAGCCTCCTTTTGTGCCTCCAGTGGCACCTTGGGATCTCAATGTAGTTTTGGGGTTCCTGAAATCACATTGGTTTGAACCGCTTAAATCTGTGGATTTAAAATATCTCACATGGAAAGTGGGCATGCTGTTGGCCCTGGCTTCGGCCAGGCGCGTGTCAGAATTGGCGGCTTTATCCTGTAAAAGCCCTTATCTGATTTTTCATTCGGACAGGGCGGAATTGAGGACTCGTCCTCAGTTTCTCCCTAAGGTGGTGTCAGCGTTTCACCTGAACCAGCCTATTGTGGTGCCTGCGGCTACTAGGGACTTGGAGGACTCCAAGTTGCTAGACGTTGTCATGGCCCGGAAAATATATGTTTCCAGGACGGCTGGAGTCAGAAAATCTGACTCGCTGTTTATCCTGTACGCACCCAACAAGCTGGGTGCTCCTGCTTCTAAGCAGACCATTGCTCGCTGGATCTGTAATACAATTCAGCTTGCGCATTCTGTGGCAGGCCTGCCACAGCCAAAATCTGTAAATGCCCACTCCACAAGGAAGGTGGGCTCATCCTGGGCGGCTGCCCGAGGGGTCTCGGCGTTACAACTTTGCCGAGCTGCTACTTGGTCAGGGTCAAATACCTTTGTAAAATTTTACAAATTTGACACTCTGGCTGAGGAGGACCTTGAGTTCTCTCATTCGGTGCTGCAGAGTCATCCGCACTCTCCCGCCCGTTTGGGAGCTTTGGTATGGTCCTTACGGAGTTCCCAGCATCCACTAGGACGTCAGAGAAAATAAGAATTTACTTACCGATAATTCTATTTCTCGTAGTCCGTAGTGGATGCTGGGCGCCCATCCCAAGTGCGGATTATCTGCAATACTTGTATATAGTTATTGTTAACAATTCGGGTTATTGTTGTTGTGAGCCATCTATCCAGAGGCTCCTCTGTTATCATGCTGTTAACTGGGTTCATATCACAGGTTGTACGGTGTGATTGGTGTGGCTGGTATGAGTCTTACCCTGGATTCAAAATCCTTACTTATTGTGTACGCTCGTCCGGGCACAGTATCCTAACTGAGGCTTGGAGGAGGGTCATAGGGGGAGGAGCCAGTGCACACCAGGTAGTCCTAAAGCTTTTCTTTTGTGCCCAGTCTCCTGCGGAGCCGCTATTCCCCATGGTCCTTACGGAGTTCCAAGCATCCACTACGGACTACGAGAAATAGAATTATCGGTAAGTAAATTCTTATTTTCCACTCATTTCCAGTCTATTCTGAACACCTCACAATATTGTTTTTAGGCCTAAAAGTTGTACCGTGGCTGCTGTATGTCTAAGCCAAGCAACACAAGTGTGCGGCACAGACACCTGGCCCATCTAGGAGTGGCACTGCAGTGTCAGACAGGAGGGCAGATATAAAAAAAAGGCCCCAAACAGCACATGATGCAAAAAAGTAAAAGACGTGCATCGAGATTGCTGTATGACTACGCCAAGCGACACAAGTGTGAGGCACAAACACCTGGTCCATCTAGGAGTGGCACTGTAGTGTCAGACAGGATGGCACTTTTCAAATACTAGGCCCCAAACAGCACCTCATGCAAAGATGTAGAAGAGGTGCAGTGAGGTAGCTGTATGACTAAGCCAAGTGACACAAACAATTATCACTGGAATTATACATCCAAATCACTGGAATTAAATAGCAAAATCACTGGAATTAAATGGCAAAATCACTGCAATTATACTGCAAAATCACTGTAATTATACACCCAAATCACTGTAATTATACGTCCAAATCACTGGAATCAAATGGCAAAATCACTGAATGAAATGGCAAAATCATTGGAATTATACTGCAAAATCACTGTAATTATACTGAAAAATCACTGTAATTATACGTCCAAATCACTGGAATTAAATGGCAGTACCACTGGACATATACAGAAGTGTCAGACAGGAAGGCACTTTAAAAAAGTAGTCCCCAAACAGCACATGATGCAAAGAAGAAAAAAAGGTGCACCGAGGTTGCAGTAGGACTAAGCTAAGTGACGCAACCACCTGGCCCATCTAGTAGTGTAACGCAGTGGCTGAATGTCGAGAGTGGGCCGCAATTGTTCGGTCTACTAATAGCATCTTCAGAACGCCCCTGTCATTTTAAAAAAAAATCTGCAATTGGTGGACTTATAGAGCAGTACCACAGGACTAATACAGCAGTACCCAGAGCCGGCGCTAACTGCTCAGCAAAGGGATGCAGAGCAGGTAGGCGCCGGCCTGGAAAGGCGCTCATCCTGCTCCGCATCCCTTCTTCTATACATGACTGCTCCTGCCAGCTACCGCTGCGCCTATCACACGGGCAGCGGCATCGGCAGCAATGCGACATGTTTTTTAACAAAATCAAGCAGTGGACCCAACACTGCCTCCGCCAGCCTGCCCACCTCTCCCTCCGTGCGATTACAGCAAGCTCCGTGCTCTATCACGCCGCAGCGCCTCATATCGCTGTTGAGGCCGTCTGCCAGGAAGCCCACAGAATCCTCGTCAGCGCACTCAGGAAACGCACTTTTGTGGCCGCATTGCCTACACACAGGAGCTAGATTTGCGGCATCCAGAGCGGGCGGTCATGGTGCTGCACAACAGAGCAGGTCAGGTCTCTGGGCAGAGGGAGGGAATGTGGGCAACCCTCCAGAAGTTTTGCGGTACCCGGCTGTTACCTATCCAGTATGTGGCGTCTGTGTCCTCCAGAATGCACCATTATATGTACCAGTAGCAGCGGAATCATTTGGATTCAGGGAGGTAAGGACACAACAAGGGACTCATGGGTAATCATCAGGGGTGCTGGCCCTCTTCTTACTGTGTCACCCCAACCCTCCCTTTCTTCTCTGTTATGTTCCAGCCTTGTGTCTCTCTTGCCCCCCCACCAGTGTTCTATCACAGTCACTGTGTCACCCCCTCCCCTGTCCTGTCACTGTGTCACCCCCCGCATGTCCCATCACTGTGTCACCCCCTCCTGTGTCCCATCACTGTGTCACCCCCCCCGCGTGCACCGTCACTGTGTCACCCCCCGTGTTCCGTCACTGTGTCACCCCGCCATGTCCCGTCACCCCCAGTGTCCCGTCACTGTGTCACCCCCGTGTCCCGTCACTGTGTCTTGTCTGTGTCACCCCTCCCCGGTGTCCTGTCACTGTGTCACACCCCTCCCCGGTGTCCTGTCACTGTGTCACACCCCCGGTGTCCAGTCACTGTTTCACCTCCATGCCCCGTCACTGTGTCATCCCCATGTCACATCACAGTGTCCCCATCACTGTGTCACCCCCCCTCCCGTGTCCTGTCACTGTCACCCCCCTCCCGTGTCCTGTCACTGTCACCCCCCCGGTGTCCTGTCATTTTGTCACCCCCCGTGTCCTGTCACTGTGTCACCCCACCCGTGTCCTGTCACTGTGTCACCCCCCCATGTCCCGTCACTGTGTCACCCCCCCCGTGTCCCGTCACTGTGTCACCCCCCGTGTCCCGTCCCATCTATACCCCCCCCCCGTCTTCTGTCACAGAATAATAACATGAATCAGTGGCAACTTGAATAAGGGGCACCACCGTGTGATGTAACGTGAATAAGGGCCACTACTGTGTGGTGTAATGTGACTAAGGGGCACTTCTGTGTGGCATAATTTGAATTGATAGTACTAATGTAAGGCCACGCCCCTTTCTTGTGAGACCACATCATTTTTTGTGTCGTGAAGTATGGGAAGGAAGGCGCAAATTTATAGTTTGCAGGAGGGCGCCGAACACCCTAGCACCGGCCCTGGCAGTACCCTTGGACTCATACGGCAGTGTCAGACAGGATGGCTCTTTTCAAAAACTAGGCCCCAAACAGCACCTCATGCAAAGATGTCGAAGAGGTGCAATGAGGTAGCTGTATGACTAAGCCAAGCGACACAAACAATTATCACTGGAATTATATGTCCAAATCACTGGAATTATACGTCCAAATTACTGGAGTTAAATGGCAAAATCACTGGAATTAAATGGCAAAATCACTGTAATTATACGTCCAAATCACTGGATTATACGTCCAAATCACTGGAATTAAATGGCAAAATCACTGGAATTATAAATCCAAATCACCGGAATTAAATGGCAAAATCACTGGAATTATACTGCAAAATCACTGTAATAATACTGCAAAATCACTGTAATTATACGTCCAAATCACTGGAATTATAGGTCCAAATCGCTGGAATTAAATGGCAATATCACTCGAATTAAATGGCAAAAATCACTGGAATTATACGTCCAAATCACTGGAATGAAATGGCAAAATCACTGGAATTATACGTCCAAATCACTGGAATTAAATAGCAAAATCTCAGTATCGCCTGCCTAGTGAAGTGGAATCTAGATGGGATTTGGTACCGGGGACACAATACTTCCATCAATTGTCTAAATCCCACTGCACTAATGGTGGATACCGGATGCACGTCTAACACCAACATAAGTGTCAAGGCCTCAGTTATGAGGGCTTCCATTGTCATGTGAAGCTGAACCACTAATCATGAACACAGGCCAGGGCCTCAGCTGTTCCTTGCCACTCCGTGTGAAAATGGCATATTGGCAAATTTACTTTTCTCCTCAGACCATTTAAATTTCTTTTTTTTTTTTTTTTTTTTTTACTGAACTTTGGCTTTTTGGATTTTACATGGCCTCTACTATCACATTGGGCATCGGCCTTGGCAGACAACGTTGATGGCATTTCATCGTCTATGTCATGGCTAGTGGCAGCAGCTTCAGCACTAGGAGGAAGTGGTTCTTGATCTTTCCCTATTTTATTCTCCAAATTTTTGTTCTCTATTTTTTTTCTATTGGAGTTATATAACACAATATGCGGCACAGGAATGACTGATGGCTGATGCATAGGACACTACCACTGGTCTGATGCAGCACAACACAGCAACACTGTAAGGGACTTGTTGTTGTTATTATTATACAGCAGCAGTGGAAATATAGCAGCATACAGTATACCACTGTGACTGCCTGGTCAGTGGAATGACTGATGGCCAGTATACTACCACTTGTCTGATGCAGGACAACACAAATAATTATACAGCAGCACTGGGCATATGGCAGCAGATGACACCACCACTGTGAATGGTCACTGGACTGACTGATGCCCAGGACACTACCACTGGTATGATGCAGCACAACACAGCAACACTGTAAGGGACTTGTTGTTGTTGTTATTGTTGTTGTTGTTGTTATTATTATACGGCAGCAGTGGACATATAGCAGCAGCGTATACCACTGTGACTGCCTGCTCACTGGAATGACTGATGCCCAGGACACTACCACTGTTCTGATGTAGGACAACAGAGCAACACTGTAAGGGATTTATTATACGGCAGCACTGGACATATGGCAGCAGAGGACACCACCACTGTGACTGATCCAGCACAACACACCACCACTGAACTGATGCAGCACAACACAGCACCACTGGACAGCACTGGACATATGGCAGCAGAGGACACAAGCACTGTGACTGGACAGATTCAGCACAAGACACGGACACCGAGGACACTGAGAGAATGGAGACACGTCCTCTCTTTACACTCTATAATGCCAAAGTGAAAATGGTGGGAATGCGCGTCTACTTATATGGAATCCAGACCCTGAGTGAATCCAACAGCGGGATGATGACGTTTTGCCTCGTTCTGGTTTCCGAGTCAGGCGGGAAAGCCAGAGCCTGGCTCGGAACCGGACTCGAATGGTGAAGTTCGGTACAGTTCGGTTCTCTGAGAACCGAACCTACTCATCCCTAATTAGAACGTGTGTGATCCAAGTGGTTGTGAATGTATAATATAAAAGATAACAGCCTCTCATGAGCAACTCATGCATAGTCCAGAGCATTGATAAAGCTAAATATTTATCTTATTTAAAACCCTTTAAGAGGTCTAAGAACACTGTACGCTATTGACGTATGGAGTACCGTAAGGGTACGCACGTTGCGTAACAATCGCTTAGCCGTAGTCGAGACGCTCAAGCGTTACGTTCGCTCACGGCCAAGAGATCACAGGCAGGCAGGCTACTGGCTGCCGACTAACGTAATGTTTCGCTATAGCGTAGCGGACGCTCGGGACCACGAGGAGATCACCAGCGGCGCTAACGCTCACAATGTTAAACCTTTATATCTAAATCATAAACAATGTATTATACAGGAAAACCTTAGTAATGATAGAGTGTAGATGCAACACAGTGTAACCTTATTAACTTAAAAGCTGTTCGAGCGTCACCGACACTCTGAGAATACTTAACACTATAAGAAATACTCAAATACCGGGCTTAGGGTCTAACGCCTTATATGAATGTTTATACTTGGAAAAGAATAATACAATACAAGTCATACACTACAATATAACATAGACTAACTAACCAGATAACTACACAGGAAATACAATACAATTACGTTTAAGGGAAAATGAGAGAGAAAGAGGAAGAGAGAGAGAGAGAGAGAGAGAGAGAGAGAGAGAGAGAGAGAGATTTGGCTCACAATAACAATAAAGTCAATATGATTGCGGAGAAAACTTACGCACAAGGGGAACGATCGCATGCGCCTCGATATCCAGCTCCCGATTATCAGTGATGAGAACCGTTGAAGAGAGTGAGCTGGATATGATCGGCTTGTCTATTTATGCCCCACACACAATACAATTCAATGGTCCCTACAATCTCATTGTTCATTGGACACAGGAATTCGTCTTCGCATTATAACAAGAGGTCAAAGGTTGATTCATACAGGTGGGCTGAGACCATTTCCAACTGCTCAGGTGGGTGGGAAACTAGGTTTCCCGCCGCATGGATAAGTAAGTGCAAATAATAGTAAATGGACATAAACTTCTTATGTCCATAACTATTCGCACGAGCGATCAATCAGCTTCAAACCAACACCGGAATATTGCTAATTAAATACTCTTCCGATGGATACTAAACACCACTGTATGACCCCTGTCTGACCGTTCGTATCAAACAAAGAGGGATCTCTCTGTCCATGAACATGCTATATTAACTAAACTTTCAGAATCTATCAAGGGGACCATGATCTACAAAATACATTATATGGTGAAAATATATAACGATTGAGTCGCACGCTGGGCGCACAGGAACTCTACCGTAAATGCGCATACCGTGCGCCTGCGGGTGCCCGCAACAGCGAGTATGCGCACGCACGGGAGAGCGCACGCATGCGCAGCGCGGACCTGTATGAGGTGCAAATATGGCTGTGTGCATCGTGATATTTTTCTGACTTTGACAGTCCACCCTTTGGCAGTCAACAATAACTGCCACTTCCTAAAACATTTCAAAAAGAGAAAAATATATGTCAGGTGTAAATACATTTCCATGGTTGGGTAGGGGAGGAGAGAAGAAGGTGTGAAAAGGGTATGACCTAGTGAGATAGCAGAAGCATGTGTGTATGAATCCATGTTTGGGGGGTCATGTATCATCGTGCCGTACGTGTTGTAAATCAAGCTTCGAGGTATTGTGAAGTATACATTTGAATTCCTTCTTATCCCGCGGTACGGGTCTGTGGATGGGCTGTCAAACTTTACCGAGCTCTTTTCGGATTTTGGTTGCAACAAAATGGGGGAGCACATTTTAGTTGATGATACATGAACGGGGGAATATGTGATTGCTGATATCTGTGCCTGTATTCCCTATCGACTATGTGTGTCATTACCTGAAGGTTGTAGAGATGAAGATAAAGAACACTTATGGTAAATGCAGTGGTATTCTATGTCAGGTTAATGAACATTTGTCGGTTGAAGTCTTGTCTGGTGTCTGTTGAATGCAGTCTTCTTTGGGCTTTTGCCAAAAAGTGTGGTCAAAAGCTTTGTCAATGTCCATAGACTTACAAAAGTGTTGGGCTAGCGTAATTTTAAAATTTCTAGGGAAACTGGGGGTCTATGGCATAGTTCATCAAATATCTGTGTATAAGGTTGTCAAAACTTCTTCTTTAATCCATCAGTTGTCTGTATACAGGATCATCAAATTTCTTGCCCAAGTGGGTCTTTTTACCTTGGAGAAAACGGAAAAACAGGTGAAAGAAACGGACCGTATAATCGCTTTTTCATCACATCATTGTTTCTACCGTTGGGTCATAAATCAAATCCATTGGATTACAATTTCCTCACTCCTTAGACTCATTACCCTGGTACTACGTTTGCACTTCGCTAAAGCCTGAACGCACCTAAATATCAAGCCAATCGTTATGACAACACCTAAGATACATAGGAGAAACTTCCCTACATCCATTATGACTCCTTGAGCCCATTCTCCTAAACCAGAGAACCAATTTTGCGGGTTCAACCATGACACCCAACCAGTCAGCTCATTACCCACAGCAGCAAGGGTGAGATTGTGTCTCCTGCGAAATTCCCACTTCAATTGGAGAATATCGTCCATCTTTTGGTCTATGACCTCGACCGGGTCCTCGGTACTATTCGTAATATATGTGCAGCATTTCACGCCGTACTGCGTTGCCAGTGTGACACAATATCCACCTGTCACTGCCGTGAGATAATTAAGAACCATCCTATGCTGAACCAGTTCTGTTTTATAAGCTTGAAGTTCCCTTCCAGTATACCTAAAAGTGTCGTCATACATTTCAGTGATATTGTCTAACAGATTTGCAAGCGCAGATATGTACCTATAGTTCAGCACTCCTCTAGCGGTGCGAGTGAAATCTAGCGCAAGTAGAACCTGAATCCCGGTGGATTCATGGATCATGTCAGAGGCCAAATGCTCTGTCCTTTCTGTCAGTTGTCTTTTAACTACGTGCTCGTAATGAGTGTGAGTATAAGGAGCTTGGGCACCACGGTGTATATCTTTCATTTTGGCATGTGATACAGTCATTACCTCAGGCAGTACTTTTCCAATATAACACAATCCTTCAGAGTTTGGGGCAAGCCACTTATACGCCTTCCTCCCGCATATGAAATATGCATCATCGGGGAGAACATATGGGACGGAGTAGGACATAACCATATTACACATCCTCCATGTGAAATCTCCTACCCCTAATTCTCCCATCTGTCTAGTACACGTATCCGTTTGTACGATATGTGCACAGTATCCTGGTGATACCTCTCCAACTCTTGTAATCCTATTTCCTAGGGTATACTTATATCGGAAAGATTTTTCTCTACTGGCTATGTGGCGTATAAGCTCTGTATCTGTAGGCATTCTATCTGCTCTATATGAAAAGGTCATGGTTTGGTTACTCCATGACACTTCTCAATTTCCCGGCTTTCGGGGATTGGTAATGTTAAAACATATTAGGGATCTATCCACATGATATTGGTGGAGCTTCAAACTAGGAGGGCTGGAGATATTAAACCTCCTGTCCACCGGTCTCCCACCCTTTAGCTCAAGTACCTCCCCTACCGTTAAAGGAAATGGTACTAGTCCTGATTTGCTATGACCTTGAGGTACTTGAGAGCATACCCAACAATCTGTTTGATTTAACACACTACCCACTAAGGAGTGATAGTCACTCAATGGATGCCGGTCCATGTGGATATTAAAACTGGATTGGCATTTCTTGATGCACCCATCCTCAACTACATTGTCACAGAGCCTACAGATACAGTTTTCTTCAGCTAACAATCCTTCACAATTCCTTCTATTGTCAATGCTATCGGATCGTTTTCTGATACTCGCCTTTACTTGTTGATTAAGTTGTTCTTGGAAAACTACGCCTCCATCTTTGTCATCAGAACCCATTCCAGAACCTCTCTCGACCTCCATGGTACTCTCGCCGGAACAGACTGCTCTGGTCAACATCATGGTCAACAGGAAAATCCGGATCACAGTCTCTTGGGGCAAGTCCATCTTATAGGAGGAAATGGAGAAGAATGAGAAGGGGGAAAAAAAATAATTGAGGGAGAGGGGATGGGAAGTGGAGAAAAACAATAAAAGGGAACAGGGAATCGACAACTGTTTTTGATCTTATGATTTTCAATGCTCAGGTGCCGCCTCAGTCCTCCTGGAACAGACACTCCAGTGATACAACTTCCTCTACCGTCTGTTCCTTATCACGGGACCTCTCTGGATCAGCAACCTTCTTACAGTGGGACGAATGAACCCAAGTCTCTCTCTCTGCAACCTTCAATGCTGTAGTGCTAGTCAATAAGACTTGGTATGGTCCTTCCCATCTGTCAATAAGGCAACCTGAGCGTAGAAAATTCCGTATCATTACATAATCCCCAGGTTCAATGTCATGACAATTACTATCTGGTAAATCAGGAATCACCAACTTGAAATTATCATTTTGGTTCCTTAGCTGTTTACTCATGTTAACCAGGTACTTTACAGTCACTTCATTGTTACACTTCAAATCATCCTGAGGGTTAATCATAACATGCGGTTGCCGACCAAACAAGATTTCAAAGGGAGACAGATTAAGAGGGGACCTGGGAGTGGTTCTGATGCTGTATAGTACAATGGGTAAAGCTTCTGGCCATGTCAATCCTGTCTCTGCCATAACTTTGCTCAGTTTATTTTTAATAGTGCTGTTCACTCTTTCCACCTTCGCACTCGCCTGGGGACGATATGGAGTGTGCAGCTTACTATCAATTCCCATCAACTTACACATTCCTTGAAAGACATCACCTGTAAAATGGGTACCCCTATCACTTTCAATTATTCTAGGGATACCATATCTACATACAAATTCCTGCACAATTTTCTTAGCAGTAAACATAGCGGTGTTTGTGGCCGCAGGAAATGCTTCGACCCAATTTGAGAATACATCTATACAAACAAGTACATATTTCAAATTTCGACAAGGAGGTAATTGAATAAAGTCAATCTGTATTACCTGAAAAGGGCCGCCTGTAGGTGGGATATGAGATGGTTCTGTTGGTATTGCCTTTCCGATATTCTTTCTCAGGCAGGTAAGGCATGACATTGCTCTCTTACTCGCATGAGATGAAAATCCTGGGGCGCACCAATATGCTCTTACCAACTTGCACATTCCCTCCTTGCCCAGATGAGTCAACCCGTGTGCTGCCTCAGCTAAACATGGAAGATATGCTCTGGGGGCCACTGGTTTACCTTGTCCATCCGTCCAGAGTCCTGAGGACTCCTGGCCATATCCCTTTGCCTTCCAGACTGCCTTTTCCTGTGTGGAACACAAATTTTGCATTTCACACAACTTCTGTGTGTTGATGGTATTAAATACCATCAATTGTGTGGTGTCTGTCTGTCTGGGGGTACCAGCTGCTAACTTAGCAGCTTCGTCTGCTCGGCTGTTACCAAGTGATACTGGGTCCTGGCTATATGTGTGTGCTTTACACTTGATAACAGCCACTCTGTCGGGTTCCTGTATTGCTGTTAGAAGCCTTTTGATGTGAGCTGCATGCGCTACCGGTGTACCAGCTGCCGTCATGAAATTTCTGAGGCGCCATAGGGCTCCGAAATCATGGACTACCCCGAAGGCGTATCTAGAATAGGTGTAGATATTGGCTGACTTGCCCTTAGCCAATTCACATGCTCTGGTTAGGGCGACCAGTTCAGCAGCCTGGGCTGAGTGAGGTGGGCCTAGCGGTTCTGCTTCTATGGTGCCTTGGTCATCTACGACTGCGTATCCAGTACACAAGTCTCCCGAGTCTGACTGTCTGTGACAACTACCATCCGTGTAGAAGGTAAGATCTACATCTTCCAGTGGGTTGTCACTGATGTCAGGCCTTGCGGTAAAATTTTGGGTCAAATATTCCATACAATCATGTGTGTCCTCCTTTGTATTAAATCCTCCTTCCCCACCACTCTCATCCTCCACCCTTTGTGCCTGTCCAGGCACACCTGGGAGATATGTTGCAGGATTTAATGCACTGCATCTCCTTATGGTGATGTTTACGGGGGCCATTAGTGCCAATTCCCATCTTGTAAACCGCGCTGATGAGACGTGCCTGGTTTGGGCAGAATTTAACAAGGCTGACACTGCATGTGGTGTATGAATTGTGAGGTTGTGACCTAGCACTACATCTTCGCTTTTCGTTACTAGCAATGCTATCGCAGCAACGCTTCGCAAGCATGTGGGGAGGGATCGCGCTACCGTATCTAGCTGAGCGCTGTAGTATGCTACCGGCCTGCTGGCATCACCGTGCTTTTGGGTTAAGACGCCTGCCGCGCAACCAGCACTTTCTGTTCCGTACAGCTCAAAGGGTTTCCCATAGTCTGGCATACCTAATGCTGGTGCCTGCGTTAGGCACTGTTTAAGTCTCTCAAATGCCATTTCGGACTCATCTGTATGCGAAATCCGATCAGGTTTGTTTGAGGAGACCATCTCCTGCAAAGGTAACGCCAGAATGGAAAATCCTGGGATCCAGTTACGGCAATACCCACACATTCCTAAAAACGTTCTGATCTGTTGCTGGGTTTGAGGCAGAGTCATGTCTCTAATTGCTTGAATTCTATCAGCGGTCAGCTGTCTCAGTCCTTGTGTTAGACAGTGTCCCAAATATTTTACTTTAGTTTGGCATAATTGTAACTTGTCTTTGGAAACCTTGTGTCCTGTGTCTGAAAGAGGAAACAGGAGCTGTTTCGTATCCTTCAGGGATGCTTCCAATGAATCTGAACACAGTAGTAAATCATCCACATACTGTATCAATACTGATCCACTCTCTGGTTGGAAAGACTGTAAACAATCATGCAAAGCCTGAGAAAATATACTTGGACTATCTATGAAACCTTGTGGTAATCGAGTCCATGTGTATTGGACTCCTCTGTATGTAAATGCAAACAAATATTGACTGTCAGGATGTAGGGGTACCGAAAAGAAAGCGGAGCAGAGGTCAATAACAGTGAAAAATTTCGCAGTGGGAGGGATCTGCATAAGGATGACAGCTGGATTTGGCACTACGGGGAACTGACTCTCAACTATTTTGTTAATCCCCCTTAGATCCTGCACTAGCCTGTAACCCCTCCCCCCACTCTTTTTCACAGGGAAGATGGGACTATTGGCAGTGCTGGATGTTCTTACCAGAATGCCCTGTTGTAGCAAGCGCTCTATTACTGTGTAAACTCCTAACTCCACCTCTGGCTTCAGAGGGTACTGTGGGATTTTTGGAGCTATCCTACCATCTTTTACTTGTACAACTACTGGAGCTACGTTTGCCATTAATCCAGTGTCCTGTCCATCTTTAGTCCAAAGTGACTCTGGTATCTGGGATGTCATTTCTTCTACCTGGGAGGGAGTCCTATTTGTCATAATGGTATGTGACATTAATTTTGATGGGGAGTCTAACATGTCTCGCACTTCCTGAGCGTGATTCTCAGGTATGTCCAAGAATGCACCTTCAGGAGTACAATAAATGACGCACCCCATTTTACACAATAAGTCTCTTCCCAGGAGATTAGTCGGTGCCGATGCAGCCAGCAAAAAGGAATGCTTGGTATGTAACGGCCCTATTGTAATCTCGGCTGGTTTGCTAACAGGGTAATGCTGGACTACTCCCGTTACTCCCATGGCTGGAATTGTCTTACCAGTGGTTCTCATGCCCACTGTCGAATTTATTACTGATTTGGCCGCCCCCGTATCTACAAGAAAGTTTAATGATTTACCAGCTACATTAATTGCAAATTCGGGTTCACTTCCAAGACTTGCAATCAATTTTACTGGCTGCAGATTACAGGTATGGCCACACCCCTATTGGGTATGGTGACCTCCCTGAATCCCGCTGGCAGCAACTACTTGTGAAGGGGTTAAATGGGAACTACCAGAGGCTTGCCAGTCTCTGTTCGGGGGGTATCTTTTTGTTTCCCCTGCATGTGGCTCATAACTCCGTTTCTGTGGACCCTGCTCCCAATGTCGTGTGTCGTGTCGTTGTCTAGGGGGTTGATAAGACTTTTGTATGTTTCTCGATTTACAGTCTCGTGCAAAGTGTCCCTCTCTATGACAAGAATAACAAGTTACCACATTTGACTTACCCACAGGGTTTGGTGATTTATACAAAGGCTGCCTTGTGGTCAGGGCCTGTATACTTACGGCCATTAATTTATCACCTTGTAATTCCCTGTGTCTGGTGATATTCCGATCGTGATCAATAGCTGCCTCTCTCAAAGTAGCCACCGACAGACCTCGCCAGTTGCGTGGTCTGTACCCTTGTCTTTAATGCTTCTTTTAAACCATCCATTAGTACAGATACTGCTACTTCTCGATGGTTTATGTTTGTTTTGATGTCCTCTATGCCTGTGTATTTAGCCATATCTAGTAGTGCCCTGTGAAAATACTCTGCAGCTGTTTCTGACTCTTTTTGTTTAATGGAGAATATCTTGTTCCATTTAACTACAGCCGGGAAATACTCCTTTAACTGTAAACTTATCCTTTTTACATTATCTTTGTTGTACACATCTGTAAGAGGTACATCCTGATCCAATCCACAGTCAGCTAAAAATTGAGCTGAGTCGACATTGGAGGGGAAACGTGCCCTCAGCAATACCTGCCAGTCTTTGTTATTGGGCTCTAAAGTGTTCCCTAGGTCTCTGATGTATTTCTGGCTAGCAACTAAGTCTTTCCTAGGGTCAGGGAATTCAGACACTATGGTTCTTAATTCCATTCGGGAAAATGGGCTATACATGGCAATGTTCCTAATGGGAGTGACTCCTGTGGTGTCTGTTTTCCCATTTGGAACAGCTATCACCCTAACAGGATTAAGTCTAGCAACATCATTCTGTGTAGATTCTACAGCCTGTGGTGAAATGGTTTCAGCATAGTGTATGGTGCCGTACTTACCCGTAGATACGACCTCACCTGTCCCTCCGCTAGGGGCCTTTGTTACTGATCTTAAGGGTTGGGCCGTGCCTACTGTAGTTTCTGATATGGTGGCTGCTAGAGAGAGCGCCGATATTGTTGCCGATTCGTCCTCTTGATCACACTCCTGGGGAAAGTTCAAAACAGGGTACAACTTGCACGGGTTAATACTTGTATTGGTTAACTTATTAACATTTACACAGTTGCTAAGTGTTTGTTTGTTACACCCTAGTGCGTCATTCTCCGCAACCAATTTCTCTCCCGTTATGTAAGGTGGCGGTGGTGCCGTGGCTATCAGTTTCCTGATAGGGTTAGATCCCGCCACCTGAGCCAATCCTCTCTGTATTTCACCCTCCTGTTGCCATAACTGCAAATAATCATAATGTTTGATCCGTCTCTTTGTTGATTTAATGAGACATATCCTCCTCCTTAGATTTTGTAACACTTCTGGGCTAAAGCTGCCTACTCTTGGGAACTTCTCCCCGTCATGTACAGTCATTCTCTCCCATTCATCACATAAAACTTCTGTGTGTGACCCGTATTTTTCACACATTACATACCTTGCCGACCCGATTGGTCGGTTTACTGAATCAACCCGAACCGAGGTTGATCGCCCCCTACCTGAACAATTGGCCCCCATAGTTTGAAGGTGTTGCTTTCTTCAGCCAACCCTTACAAAAACCAAAATGTTCACAATAGGCTGACGGTGGCGGTTTACCGAGTACCCCACTCACTCGCCCACGCCGACCAATACGACCTACACACCGTCCTAGTGCTGGCGTACTCGACCCAGGGCCCCTATGAACCTTTATTTACTGGAACATGTGAGTGTGTTCCGCAGAGCATTGACCCTTTCCAGTAACTATTGGTTGTTGGATAGTTCCCAAGTGACTGGCGAACCTCCCTTAAAATAAAAAAAAATTACACAAATCACGTTAGAATGTACAAATAGCGTTTATGACCCGTCTCGTACACAAATGGCACTGGTCAGACTAACTAATGCACACAATTACGTGCGGTACAATCGTTCTGCACATAAGCAACTAATCTTATGTACGGAGCGACCAGCGGAATCTAAAATTGTGGCTGCGAATTCCTTCAGCATGAGCTTTATGGCCTATATGGGTTCCGCACCAACCCCATGGGTTGTGCTTTTTTCTCTATTTATAGCGGACTTCCTTGTCTGCTGTACCTGGACCTCCTGGTCTGTTCCGGACCTCCTAATCTGTACTACAGTATGACCTCCTGGTCTGCTATACTCTAATGCTCAGATTTATGTTTAACAAGGGATGCCTCCCTAGCCACCATGTACGTCACTTACATGCATGTACCTCACGAGAACTCGACTTCTGGTGGTTCAACCTCAAAAAAAATTGTATAATTACAAACACTCACTCACCACATGTACACTTTTGTTTCTATTTATATTTCTGCGCAGAAATTTCTTTCCTTTAGACCAGATGTGTTGTAAATTTGGAGAAGGATCTGTTAGTCTAAATTTCGGACACTAAAATAGACTTGCGCTATTTATCGCATTGCCACCTTTTCGCCTGTTAAAAATAACGCTAGCGTGTGATTTGAGTTACGTGGGCGTACCCGGACGCTCCGTTGCGTAATGTACGCTGCGTGCGTCGGCCTTTGAGTTGCGTACGCGAGTCTCAGTCTTTTGTTAGAGACACGTGCACGCAAAGCAGATATCCACCGTAACGCAATTAACATGTTTATCAATGTAGATGATCCTCGATCATCTACTGAGCACCACACCAATCTCTCCTTGTATCTTTAGGTAGAGCTGTGTGCGAGCTTTGCAATTTATCCCTTAATGTATTACTTTTACACTTTAACTATGAAATAGCGACAAATCTCTCTTAGCACGTTTATCAATTATAAAATGGCAAACAGGAGAGTGATATATGAAAATGCACGAATAAAAGAAATGCAGATATGCGTGTGTGCGTACGCAAGACAGAAATAAACAGTTTTAAAAGACACTAGCGTGTTGTTCTTACCTCCGGTTCCGGATTCCCTCAGCACCCTTTACTAAGCGAAGCAGACGCTTATCCAGACAGCACTACGAGGAATATGATCTCCCGCCCTTTGCTGATGGATAATGTCTGCTGAAATTACCTAGCAGAGATATGTGAAGGACGGACGAGCCGCCAATTGATAAAGCTAAATATTTATCTTATTTAAAACCCTTTAAGAGGTCTAAGAACACTGTACGCTATTGACGTATGGAGTACCGTAAGGGTACGCACGTTGCGTAACAATCGCTTAGCCGTAGTCGAGACACTCAAGCGTTACGTTCGCTCACGGCCAAGAGATCACAGGCAGGCAGGCTACTGGCTGCCGACTAACGTAATGTTTCGCTATAGCGTAGCGGACGCTCGGGACCACGAGGAGATCACCAGCGGCGCTAACGCTCACAATGTTAAACCTTTATATCTAAACCATAAACAATGTATTATACAGGAAAACCTTAGTAATGATAGAGTGTAGATGCAACACAGTGTAACCTTATTAACTTAAAAGCTGTTCGAGCGTCACCGACACTCTGAGAATACTTAACACTATAAGAAATACTCAAATACCGGGCTTAGGGTCTAACGCCTTATATGAATGTTTATACTTGGAAAAGAATAATACAATACAAGTCATACACTACAATATAACATAGACTAACTAACCAGATAACTACACAGGAAATACAATACAATTACGTTTAAGGGAAAATGAGAGAGAAAGAGGAAGAGAGAGAGAGAGAGAGAGAGAGAGATAGAGAGAGAGAGATTTGGCTCACAATAACAATAAAGTCAATATGATTGCGGAGAAAACTTACGCACAAGGGGAACGATCGCATGCGCCTCGATATCCAGCTCCCGATTATCAGTGATGAGAACCGTTGAAGAGAGTGAGCTGGATATGATCGGCTTGTCTATTTATGCCCCACACACAATACAATTCATTGGTCCCTACAATCTCATTGTTCATTAGACACAGGAATTCGTCTTCGCATTATGACAAGAGGTCATAGGTTGATTCATACAGGTGGGCTGAGACCATTTCCAACTGCTCAGGTGGGTGGGAAACTAGGTTTCCCGCCGCATGGATAAGTAAGTGCAAATAATAGTAAATGGACACAAATTTCTTATGTCCATAACTATTCGCACGAGCGATCAATCAGCTTCAAACCAACACCGGAATATTGCTAATTAAATACTCTTCCGATGGATACTAAACACCACTGTATGACCCCTGTCTGACCGTTCGTATCAAACAAAGAGGGATCTCTCTGTCCATGAACATGCTATATTAACTAAACTTTCAGAATCTATCAAGGGGACCATGATCTACAAAATACATTATATGGTGAAAATATATAACGATTGAGTCGCACGCTGGGCGCACAGGAACTCTACCGTAAATGCGCATACCGTGCGCCTGCGGGTGCCCGCAACAGCGAGTATGCGCACGCACGGGAGAGCGCACACATGCGCAGCGCGGACCTGTATGAGGTGCAAATATGGCAGTGTGCATCGTGATATTTTTCTGACTTTGACAGCATATATTGCTAGAGGATTTCTTAGGGAAAAATATAAATTCTAGGTAGAGATGTGCACTGGAAATTTTTCGGGTTTTGGTTTTGGATTCGGTTCCACGGCCGTGTTTTGGATTCAGACGCGTTTTGGCAAAACATCCCTGAAATTTTTTTGTCGGATTTGGGTGTGTTTTGGATTCGGGTGTTTTTTTACAAAAACCCCTCAAAAACTGCTTAAATCATAGAACTTGGGGGTAATTTTGATCCCATAGTATTATTAACCTCAATAACCAGAATTTCCACTCATTTCCAGTCTATTCTGAACACCTCACACCTCACAATATTATTTTTAGTCCTAAAATTTGCACCGAGGTCGCTGGAGGACTAAGCTAAGCGACCCAAGTGGCCGGCACAAACACCTGGCCCATCTAGGAGTGGCACTGCAGTGTCAGACAGGATGGCACTTAAAAAAATTACCCCCAAACATCACATGATGCAAAGATAAAAAAAAAAGAGGTGCAAGATGGAATTGTCATTGGGCCCTCCCACCCATCCTTATGTTGTATGAACAGGACATGCACACTTTAACAAACCCATTATTTCAGTGACAGGGTCTGCCATGACTGTGGCTGAAATGACTGGTTGGTTTTGGCCCCCACCAAAAAAGAAGCAATCAATATCTCCTTGCACAAACTGGCTCTACAGAGGCAAGATGTCCACCTCCTCCTCATCCTCCGATTCATCACCCTTTTCACTGTGTACATCCCCCTCCTCACAGAGTATTAATTCGTCCCTACTGGAATCCACCATCTCAGGTCCCTGTGTACTTTCTGGAAGCAATTGCTGGGGAATTTCTCCACGGAGGAATTGATTATAATTCATTTTGATGAACAGCATCTTCTCCACATTCTGTAGAAGTAACCTTGTACGCCGATCGCTGACAAGGTGACCGGCTGCACTAAACACTCTTTCGGAGTACACACTGGAGGGGGGGGGTGGGCAACTTAGGTAAAATAAAGACAGTTTGTGCAAGGGCCTCCAAATTGCCTCTTTTTCCTGCCAGTATACGTCTGGCGTGCCTACTTGGATGCTGTCACTCATATAATCCTCCATCATTCTTTCAATGGTGACAGAATCATATGCAGTGACAGCAGACGACATGTCAGTAATCGTTGGCAGGTCCTTCAGTCCGGACCAGATGTCAGCACTTGCTCCTGACTGCCCTGCATCACCGCCAGCGGGTGGTTTTGGAAATCTGATCCTTTTCCTGGCAGCTCCAGTGGCGGGAGAAAATGAAGGAGGAGCTGTTGGCGGGTCACGTTCCGCTTGACTTGACAATTTTCTCACCAGCAGGCCTTTGAACATCTGCAGACTTGAATCTGCTGGAAAGTGAGATACAACGTAGGCTTTAAACCTAGGATCGAGCACGGTGGCCAAAATGTAGTGCTCTGATTTCAACAGATTGACCACCCATGAATCCTGGTAAAGCGAATGTAGGGCTCCATCCACAAGTCCCACATGCCTAGCGGAAACGCTCCATTTTAGCTCCTCTTTCAATCTCTCCAGCTGTTTCTGCAAAAGCCTGATGAGGGGAATGACCTGACTCAGACTGGCAGTGTCTGAACTGACTTCACGTGTGGCAAGTTCAAAGGGTTGCAGAACCTTGCACAATGTTGAAATCATTCTCCACTGCGCCTGAGTCAGATTCATTCCCCCTCCTTTGCCTATATTGGAGGCAGATGTATAGGCTTGAATGGCCTTTTGCTACTCCTCCATCCTCTGAAGCATATAGAGGGTTGAATTCCACCTCGTTACCACCTCTTGCTTCAGCTGATGGCGGTGCAGGTTCAGGAGTGTTTGCTGCTGCTCCAGTCTTTGGCACGCAGTGGCTGAATTCCGAAAGTGGCCTGCAATTCTTCTGCCCACCGATAGCATCTCTTGCACGCCCCTGTCGTTTTTTAAATAATTCTGCACACCAAATTCAATGTATGTGCAAAACATGGGACGTGCTGGAATTTGCCCAATTGTAATGCACGCACAATATTAGTGGTGTCACAAATCCCCAGGAGAGTCCAACTGGGGTAAGCCAATCTGTGATGATGTTCCTCAGTTTCCGTAAGAGGTTGTCAGCTGTGTGCCTCTTATGGAAAGCGGTGATACAAAGCGTAGCCTGCCTAGGAATGAGTTGGCGTATGCGAGATGCTGCTACTGGTGCCGCCGCTGCTGTTCTTGCTGCGGGAGGAAATACATCTACCCAGTGGGCTGTCACAGTCATATAGTCCTGAGTCTGCCCTGCTCCACTTGTCCACATGTCCGTGGTTAAGTGGACACTGGGTACAACTGCATTTTTTAGGACACTGGTGAGTCTTTTTCTGACGTCTGTGTACATTCTCGGTATCGCCTGCCTAGAGAAGTGGAACCTAGATGGTATTTGGTACCGGGGACACACTACCTCAAGAAATTCTCTAATTGCCTGTGAACTAATGGCGGATACCAGACGCATGTCTAACACCAACACAGCTGCCAAGGCCTGAGTTATCCGCTTTGCAACAGGATGACTGCTGTGATATTTCATCTTCCTCGCAAAGGACTGTTGGACAGTCAATTGCTTACTGGAAGTAGTACACGTGGTCTTCCGACTGTCCCTCTGGTGGGATGACGATCAACTCCCAGCAGCAACAACAGCAGCAGTAGGCATTACACTCAAGGATCCATCAGAGGAATCCCAGTCAGGAGAGGACTCATCAGACTTGCCAGTGTCATGGCCTGCAGGACTATTGGCGTTCCTGTCTAAGGGGGAAATTGACATTGAGGGAGTTGGTGGTGTGGTTTGCAGGAGCTTGGGTACAAGAGGAAGAAGGGATTTAGTTGTCAGTGGACTGCTTCCGCTGTCACCCAAAGTTTTTGAACCTGTCAATGACTTCTGATGAATGCGCTCCAGGTGACGTTTAAGGGAGGATGTTCCTAGGTGGTTAACGTCCTTACTCCTACTTATTACAGCTTGACAAAGGCAACACACGGCTTGACACCTGTTGTCCGCATTTCTGTTAAAATAATTCCACACGAAGAGGTGATTTTTTTTTGTAATTTGACCAGGCATGTCAATGGCCATATTCCTCCCACGGACAACAGGTGTCTATCCGGGTGCCTGACTTAAACAAACCACCTCACCATCAGATTCCTCCTTGTCAATTTCCTCCTCAGCGCCAGCAACACCCATATCCTCATCCTGATGTACTTCAACAGTGACATCTTCAATTTCAATATCCGGAACTGGACTGTGGGTGCTCCTTCCAGCACTTGCAGGGGGCGTGCAAATGGTGGAAGGCGCCACCTCTCCCCTGCCAGTGTTGGGAGGGTCAGGCATCGCAACCGACACAATTGGACTCTCCTTGGGGATTTGTGATTTAGAAGAACGCACAGTTCTTTGCTGTGCTTTTGCCAGCTTAAGTCTTTTCATTTTTCTAGCGGGAGGATGAGTGCTTCCATCCTCATGTGAAGCTGAACCACTAGCCATGAACATAGGCCAGGGCCTCAGCCGTTCCTTGCCACTCCGTGTCGTAAATGGCATATTGGCAAGTTTTGGCCATGACTAGTGGCAGCAGCTTCAGCACGAGGTGGAAGTGGATCAGGATCTTTCCCTATTTTACCCTCCACATTTTTGTTCTCCATCTTTTAATGTGTGGAATTATATGCCAGTAATATATCAATAGCAATGGCCTACTGTACCGTACTGCTATATATTGATAATGTCAAATATACCTTAAAACATAAAGCTATACACTATTACCGTGGAGCCGCTATGGCCGCTAGACTTATTACACACACTACGGACTAAGTACGCTATTTGCGCACTGAGTACCGTATGGGTACGCACTTAGCGTAGCAGACGCTTAGCCGTGGGCGCGACGCACGAGCGGCACGTACGCTCACGGATTCACGCTTCGTACCAAGCACGCTATTGGCGTATTGAGTACCGTACTGCTACGCTATTAGCGCAGCAGACGCTGCGCCGTGGGCGTGAGACACGAGCGGCACGGACGCTCACAGAATGATACACAGTAAACCTTGTTAATAAAACAATGTAAGAATATGCTTATACTCTAAACCTTAGTAGTCAAATATTGTAACGATGTAACGCCTAAAAACCTTAACAATGTGTATGCTGTTAGAGCGATTAAGACGCTAAGAAAGCCCTTTGCAGGAAAGTGAAAACACAACACCGGGTTTTGCTAAAACCACGGGGCTCTAACACCGCAGTGGATTATTCAGAGATAAAGGGGAAAACAGATACAAGTTATACACTACAAGCTAACAAGGAAATCTAACAGAATAACAGAGAATAATGATGGCTACAGAGAATATACATACGTGGGAAATCGTTCGCAAGCGCAACCTGGATCTCAGTCCTCCGCTCGTCAAGTAGATAGCATTCAGAGTCTTGTGTCCAGCCAGGCAACAGTGGTCTTTATATACACAACATACATTCGCAATACAATGGTCCCTGTAATCTCATTGTTCATTGGACACAGGGATGTGTCTCTACATTACAGCAAAGGTCATAGGTGGATTTGAACAGGTGGGCTGTGTCTTTCCCCAACTGCTCTGGTGGGAGGTATCCTCAGGATTCCCGCCGCATGTGTAATTTACAGCAAATACAGTTAATGTTCATAATCTACTTCTGTACATAACTATACGCAGGAGCGAGCGATCCTTTCCTAACTAACACCAGAATGTTACCCTTAAAATACCCTACAGCTGGATACTAGACACCACCTTTCAACCTTTATCTGACCCTTCCTATCATGCAAAGAGGAATCTCTCCGTCCAGGAACTGTTTAAACTAATCATACTCGCTGACATGGTCCAGGGGAATAATATCTACAAAATGCACTATTTGGGTTAAATATGCTACGTTCGAGTCGCACGCTACACGCTCACAAACTCCGCCGTAAATACACATCTCATGCGCAAGAGTCGCTGGAGCGTCTCTTACGCAACTTGCGGGTATGTGTACGCACGGGGGACCAGGTGCACGAGCAGCGTGCATGTGCATGAGGGGTTAGTACAAGGGATATGTATCATGATATTTTTCGACTTTGACAGTATATATATATATATATATATATATATACTGGTGGTCAGCAAAATTCTGCACTGTCCTCCTACTATATACTGCACACAACTACAATGCAGCACAGATACGGATAGTATACTTGACGACACAGAGGTAGAGCAATGGACTACTGTACCGTACTACTATATATATATATATACACTGGTAGTCAGCAAAATTCTGCACTGTCCTCCTACTATATACTGCGCACAACTACAATGCAGCACAGATATGGATAGTATACTTGACGACACAGAGGTAGAGCAATGGACTACTGTACCGTACTGCTATATATATATATATATATATATATATACTGGTGGTCAGCAAAATTCTGCACTATCCTCCTACTATATACTGCGCACAACTACAATGCAGCACAGATATGGATAGTATACTTGACGACACAGAGGTAGAGCAATGGACTACTGTACCGTACTGATATATATATATATATATATATATACACACACTGGTGGTCAGCAAAATTCTGCACTGTCCTCCTACTATATACTGCGCACAACTACAATGCAGCACAGATATGGATAGTATACTTGACGACACAGAGGTAGAGCAATGGACTACTGTACCGTACTGCTATATATATATATATATATATATATATATACTGGTGGTCAGCAAAATTCTGCACTGTCCTCCTACTATATACTGCGCACAACTACAATGCAGCACAGATATGGATAGTATACTTTACGACACAGAGGTAGAGCAATGGACTACTGTACCGTACTGCTATATATATATATATATATATATATACTGGTGGTCAGCAATATTCTGCACTGTCCTCCTACTGTATGCTGCGCACAACTACAATGCAGCACAGATATGGATAGTATTCTTGACGATACAGAGGTAGAGCAATGGACTACTGAACCATACTGCTGTATATATATATATATATTAGAGATGAGCGCCTGAAATTTTTCGGGTTTTGTGTTTTGGTTTTGGGTTCGGTTCCGCGGCCGTGTTTTGGGTTCGAACGCGTTTTGGCAAAACCTCACCGAATTTTTTTTGTCGGATTCGGGTGTGTTTTGGATTCGGGTGTTTTTTTCAAAAAACACTAAAAAACAGCTTAAATCATAGAATTTGGGGGTCATTTTGATCCCAAAGTATTATTAACCTCAAAAACCATAATTTACACTCATTTTCAGTCTATTCTGAATACCTCACACCTCACAATATTATTTTTAGTCCTAAAATTTGCACCGAGGTCGCTGTGTGAGTAAGATAAGCGACCCTAGTGGCCGACACAAACACCGGGCCCATCTAGGAGTGGCACTGCAGTGTCACGCAGGATGTCCCTTCCAAAAAACCCTCCCCAAACAGCACATGACGCAAAGAAAAAAAGAGGCGCAATGAGGTAGCTGTGTGAGTAAGATTAGCGACCCTAGTGGCCGACACAAACACCGGGCCCATCTAGGAGTGGCACTGCAGTGTCACGCAGGATGGCCCTTCCAAAAAACCCTCCCCAAACAGCACATGACGCAAAGAAAAAAAGAGGCGCAATGAGGTAGCTGTGTGAGTAAGATTAGCGACCCTAGTGGCCGACACAAACACCGGGCCCATCTAGGAGTGGCACTGCAGTGTCACGCAGGATGGCCCTTCCAAAAAACCCTCCCCAAACAGCACATGACGCAAAGAAAAAAAGAGGCGCAATGAGGTAGCTGTGTGAGTAAGATTAGCGACCCTAGTGGCCGACACAAACACCGGGCCCATCTAGGAGTGGCACTGCAGTGTCACGCAGGATGTCCCTTCCAAAAAACCCTCCCCAAACAGCACATGACGCAAAGAAAAAAAGAGGCGCAATGAGGTAGCTGTGTGAGTAAGATTAGCGACCCTAGTGGCCGACACAAACACCGGGCCCATCTAGGAGTGGCACTGCAGTGTCACGCAGGATGTCCCTTCCAAAAAACCCTCCCCAAACAGCACATGACGCAAAGAAAAAAAGAGGCGCAATGAGGTAGCTGTGTGAGTAAGATTAGCGACCCTAGTGGCCGACACAAACACCGGGCCCATCTAGGAGTGGCACTGCAGTGTCACGCAGGATGTCCCTTCCAAAAAACCCTCCCCAAACAGCACATGACGCAAAGAAAAAAAGAGGCGCAATGAGGTAGCTGACTGTGTGAGTAAGATTAGCGACCCTAGTGGCCGACACAAACACCGGGCCCATCTAGGAGTGGCACTGCAGTGTCACGCAGGATGTCCCTTCCAAAAAAACCCTCCCCAATCAGCACATGATGCAAAGAAAAAGAAAAGAAAAAAGAGGTGCAAGATGGAATTGTCCTTGGGCCCTCCCACCCACCCTTATGTTGTATAAACAAAACAGGACATGCACACTTTAACCAACCCATCATTTCAGTGACAGGGTCTGCCACACGACTGTGACTGATATGACGGGTTGGTTTGGACCCCCCCAAAAAAAGAAGCAATTAATCTCTCCTTGCACAAACTGGCTCTACAGAGGCAAGATGTCCACCTCATCTTCACCCTCCGATATATCACCGTGTACATCCCCCTCCTCACAGATTATCAATTCGTCCCCACTGGAATCCACCATCTCAGCTCCCTGTGTACTTTGTGGAGGCAATTGCTGCTGGTCAATGTCTCCGCGGAGGAATTGATTATAATTCATTTTAATGAACATCATCTTCTCCACATTTTCTGGATGTAACCTCGTACGCCGATTGCTGACAAGGTGAGCGGCGGCACTAAACACTCTTTCGGAGTACACACTTGTGGGAGGGCAACTTAGGTAGAATAAAGCCAGTTTGTGCAAGGGCCTCCAAATTGCCTCTTTTTCCTGCCAGTATAAGTACGGACTGTGTGACGTGCCTACTTGGATGCGGTCACTCATATAATCCACCACCATTCTATCAATGTTGAGAGAATCATATGCAGTGACAGTAGACGACATGTCCGTAATCGTTGTCAGGTCCTTCAGTCCGGACCAGATGTCAGCATCAGCAGTCGCTCCAGACTGCCCTGCATCACCGCCAGTGGGTGGGCTCGGAATTCTGAGCCTTTTCCTCGCACCCCCAGTTGCGGGAGAATGTGAAGGAGGAGATGTTGACAGGTCGCGTTCCGCTTGACTTGACAATTTTGTCACCAGCAGGTCTTTCAACCCCAGCAGACCTGTGTCTGCCGGAAAGAGAGATCCAAGGTAGGCTTTAAATCTAGGATCGAGCACGGTGGCCAAAATGTAGTGCTCTGATTTCAACAGATTGACCACCCGTGAATCCTTGTTAAGCGAATTAAGGGCTGCATCCACAAGTCCCACATGCCTAGCGGAATCGCTCCCTTTTAGCTCTTTCTTCAATGCCTCCAGCTTCTTCTGCAAAAGCCTGATGAGGGGAATGACCTGACTCAGGCTGGCAGTGTCTGAACTGACTTCACGTGTGGCAAGTTCAAAGGGCATCAGAACCTTGCACAACGTTGAAATCATTCTCCACTGCACTTGAGACAGGTGCATTCCACCTACTATATCGTGCTCAATTGTATAGGCTTGAATGGCCTTTTGCTGCTCCTCCAACCTCTGAAGCATATAGAGGGTTGAATTCCACCTCGTTACCACTTCTTGCTTCAGATGATGGCAGGGCAGGTTCAGTAGTTTTTGGTGGTGCTCCAGTTTTCTGTACGTGGTGCCTGTACGCCGAAAGTGTCCCGCAATTCTTCTGGCCACCGACAGCATCTCTTGCACGCCCCTGTCGTTTTTTAAAAAATTCTGCACCACCAAATTCAAGGTATGTGCAAAACATGGGACGTGCTGGAATTGGCCCAGATTTAATGCACACACAATATTGCTGGCGTTGTCCGATGCCACAAATCCACAGGAGAGTCCAATTGGGGTAAGCCATTCCGCGATGATCTTCCTCAGTTGCCGTAAGAGGTTTTCAGCTGTGTGCGTATTCTGGAAAGCGGTGATACAAAGCGTAGCCTGCCTAGGAAAGAGTTGGCGTTTGCGAGATGCTGCTACTGGTGCCGCCGCTGCTGTTCTTGCGGCGGGAGTCCATACATCTACCCAGTGGGCTGTCACAGTCATATAGTCCTGACCCTGCCCTGCTCCACTTGTCCACATGTCCGTGGTTAAGTGGACATTGGGTACAGCTGCATTTTTTAGGACACTGGTGACTCTTTTTCTGAGGTCTGTGTACATTTTCGGTATCGCCTGCCTAGAGAAATGGAACCTAGATGGTATTTGGTACCGGGGACACAGTACCTCCAACAAGTCTCTAGTTGGCTCTGCAGTAATGATGGATACCGGAACCACGTTTCTCACCACCCAGGATGCCAAGGCCTCAGTTATCCGCTTTGCAGTAGGATGACTGCTGTGATATTTCATCTTCCTCGCAAAGGACTGATGAACAGTCAATTGCTTACTGGAAGTAGTACAAGTGGGCTTACGACTTCCCCTCTGGGATGACCATCGACTCCCAGCGGCAACAACAGCAGCGCCAGCAGCAGTAGGCGTTACACGCAAGGATGCATCGGAGGAATCCCAGGCAGGAGAGGACTCGTCAGAATTGCCAGTGACATGGCCTGCAGGACTATTGGCATTCCTGGGGAAGGAGGAAATTGACACTGAGGGAGTTGGTGGGGTGGTTTGCGTGAGCTTGGTTACAAGAGGAAGGGATTTACTGGTCAGTGGACTGCTTCCGCTGTCACCCAAAGTTTTTGAACTTGTCACTGACTTATTATGAATGCGCTGCAGGTGACGTATAAGGGAGGATGTTCCGAGGTGGTTAACGTCCTTACCCCTACTTATTACAGCTTGACAAAGGGAACACACGGCTTGAGACCTGTTGTCCGCATTTCTGGTGAAATACCTCCACACCGAAGAGCTGATTTTTTTGGTATTTTCACCTGGCATGTCAACGGCCATATTCCTCCCACGGACAACAGGTGTCTCCCCGGGTGCCTGACTTAAACAAACCACCTCACCATCAGAATCCTCCTGGTCAATTTCCTCCCCAGCGCCAGCAACACCCATATCCTCCTCATCCTGGTGTACTTCAACACTGACATCTTCAATCTGACTATCAGGAACTGGACTGCGGGTGCTCCTTCCAGCACTTGCAGGGGGCGTGCAAATGGTGGAAGGCGCATGCTCTTCACGTCCAGTGTTGGGAAGGTCAGGCATCGCAACCGACACAATTGGACTCTCCTTGTGGATTTGGGATTTCAAAGAACGCACAGTTCTTTGCGGTGCTTTGCCTTTTGCCAGCTTGAGTCTTTTCAGTTTTCTAGCGAGAGGCTGAGTGCTTCCATCCTCATGTGAAGCTGAACCACTAGCCATGAACATAGGCCAGGGCCTCAGCCGTTCCTTGCCACTCCGTGTGGTAAATGGCATATTGGCAAGTTTACGCTTCTCCTCCGACAATTTTATTTTAGGTTTTGGAGTCCTTTTTTTACTGATATTTGGTGTTTTGGTTTTGACATGCTCTGTACTATGCCATTGGGCATCGGCCTTGGCAGACGACGTTGCTGGCATTTCATCGTCTCGGCCATGACTAGTGGCAGCAGCTTCAGCACGAGGTGGAAGTGGATCTTGATCTTTCCCTAATTTTGGAACCTCAACATTTTTGTTCTCCATATTTTAATAGGCACAACTAAAAGGCACCTCAGGTAAACAATGGAGATGGATGGATTGGATACTAGTATACAATTATGGACGGGCTGCCGAGTGCCGACACAGAGGTAGCCACAGCCGTGAACTACCGCACTGTACTGTGTCTGCTGCTAATATATAGACTGGTTGATAAAGAGATAGTATACTCGTAACTAGTATGTATGTATAAAGAAAGAAAAAAAAACCACGGTTAGGTGGTATATACAATTATGGACGGGCTGCCGAGTGCCGACACAGAGGTAGCCACAGCCGTGAACTACCGCACTGTACTGTGTCTGCTGCTAATATAGACTGGTTGATAAAGAGATAGTATACTCGTAACTAGTATGTATGTATAAAGAAAGAAAAAAAAACCACGGTTAGGTGGTATATACAATTATGGACGGGCTGCCGAGTGCCGACACAGAGGTAGCCACAGCCGTGAACTACCGCACTGTACTGTGTCTGCTGCTAATATATAGACTGGTTGATAAAGAGATAGTATACTCGTAACTAGTATGTATGTATAAAGAAAGAAAAAAAAACCACGGTTAGGTGGTATATACAATTATGGACGGGCTGCCGAGTGCCGACACAGAGGTAGCCACAGCCGTGAACTACCACACTGTACTGTGTCTGCTGCTAATATATAGACTGGTTGATAAAGAGATAGTATACTCGTAACTAGTATGTATGTATAAAGAAAGAAAAAAAAACCACGGTTAGGTGGTATATACAATTATGGACGGGCTGCCGAGTGCCGACACAGAGGTAGCCACTGCCGTGAACTACCGCACTGTACTGTGTCTGCTGCTAATATATAGACTGGTTGATAAAGAGATAGTATACTCGTAACTAGTATGTATGTATAAAGAAAGAAAAAAAAACCACGGTTAGGTGGTATATACAATTATGGACGGGCTGCCGAGTGCCGACACAGAGGTAGCCACAGCCGTGAACTACCGCACTGTACTGTGTCTGCTGCTAATATATAGACTGGTTGATAAAGAGATAGTATACTCGTAACTAGTATGTATGTATAAAGAAAGAAAAAAAAAACACGGTTAGGTGGTATATACAATTATGGACGGGCTGCCGAGTGCCGACACAGAGGTAGCCACAGCCGTGAACTACCGCACTGTACTGTGTCTGCTGCTAATATATAGACTGGTTGATAAAGAGATAGTATACTCGTAACTAGTATGTATGTATAAAGAAAGAAAAAAAAACCACGGTTAGGTGGTATATACAATTATGGACGGGCTGCCGAGTGCCGACACAGAGGTAGCCACAGCCGTGAACTACCGCACTGTACTGTGTCTGCTGCTAATATATAGACTGGTTGATAAAGAGATAGTATACTCGTAACTAGTATGTATGTATAAAGAAAGAAAAAAAACCACGGTTAGGTGGTATATACAATTATGGACGGGCTGCCGAGTGCCGACACAGAGGTAGCCACAGCCGTGAACTACCGCACTGTACTGTGTCTGCTGCTAATATATAGACTGGTTGATAAAGAGATAGTATACTCGTAACTAGTATGTATGTATAAAGAAAGAAAAAAAAACCACGGTTAGGTGGTATATACAATTATGGACGGGCTGCCGAGTGCCGACACAGAGGTAGCCACAGCCGTGAACTACCGCACTGTACTGTGTCTGCTGCTAATATATAGACTGGTTGATAAAGAGATAGTATACTCGTAACTAGTATGTATGTATAAAGAAAGAAAAAAAAACCACGGTTAGGTGGTATATACAATTATGGACGGGCTGCCGAGTGCCGACACAGAGGTAGCCACAGCCGTGAACTACCGCACTGTACTGTGTCTGCTGCTAATATATAGACTGGTTGATAAAGAGATAGTATACTCGTAACTAGTATGTATGTATAAAGAAAGAAAAAAAAACCACGGTTAGGTGGTATATACAATTATGGACGGGCTGCCGAGTGCCGACACAGAGGTAGCCACAGCCGTGAACTACCGCACTGTACTGTGTCTGCTGCTAATATATAGACTGGTTGATAAAGAGATAGTATACTCGTAACTAGTATGTATGTATAAAGAAAGAAAAAAAAACCACGGTTAGGTGGTATATACAATTATGGACGGGCTGCCGAGTGCCGACACAGAGGTAGCCACAGCCGTGAACTACCGCACTGTACTGTGTCTGCTGCTAATATAGACTGGTTGATAAAGAGATAGTATACTCGTAACTAGTATGTATGTATAAAGAAAGAAAAAAAAAACACGGTTAGGTGGTATATACAATTATGGACGGGCTGCCGAGTGCCGACACAGAGGTAGCCACAGCCGTGAACTACCGCACTGTACTGTGTCTGCTGCTAATATATAGACTGGTTGATAAAGAGATAGTATACTCGTAACTAGTATGTATGTATAAAGAAAGAAAAAAAAACCACGGTTAGGTGGTATATACAATTATGGACGGGCTGCCGAGTGCCGACACAGAGGTAGCCACAGCCGTGAACTACCGCACTGTACTGTGTCTGCTGCTAATATATAGACTGGTTGATAAAGAGATAGTATACTCGTAACTAGTATGTATGTATAAAGAAAGAAAAAAAAACCACGGTTAGGTGGTATATACAATTATGGACGGGCTGCCGAGTGCCGACACAGAGGTAGCCACAGCCGTGAACTACCGCACTGTACTGTGTCTGCTGCTAATATAGACTGGTTGATAAAGAGATAGTATACTACTAATATTATATACTGGTGGTCAGGTCACTGGTCACTAGTCACACTGGCAGTGGCACTCCTGCAGCAAAAGTGTGCACTGTTTAATTTTAATATAATATTATGTACTCCTGGCTCCTGCTATAACCTATAACTGGCACTGCAGTAGTGCTCCCCAGTCTCCCCCACAATTATAAGCTGTGTGAGCTGAGCAGTCAGACAGATATATAATATATATAGATGATGCAGCACACTGGCCTGAGCCTGAGCAGTGCACACAGATATGGTATGTGACTGACTGAGTCACTGTGTGTATCGCTTTTTTCAGGCAGAGAACGGATATATTAAATAAACTGCACTGTGTGTCTGGTGGTCACTCACTATATAATATATTATGTACTCCTGGCTCCTGCTATAACCTATAACTGGCACTGCAGTAGTGCTCCCCAGTCTCCCCCACAATTATAAGCTGTGTGAGCTGAGCAGTCAGACAGATATATAATATTATATATAGATAATAGATGATGCAGCACACTGGCCTGAGCCTGAGCAGTGCACACAGATATGGTATGTGACTGAGTCACTGTGTGCTGTGTATCGCTTTTTTCAGGCAGAGAACGGATTATAAATAAAAGTGGTGGTCACTGGTCACTATCAGCAAAACTCTGCACTGTACACTACTGAGTACTCCTAATGCTCCCCAAAATTAGTAAATCAAGTGTCTAAACGGAGAGGACGCCAGCCACGTCCTCTCCCTATCAATCTCAATGCACGTGTGAAAATGGCGGCGACGCGCGGCTCCTTATATAGAATCCGAGTCTCGCGATAGAATCCGAGCCTCGCGAGAATCCGACAGCGTCATGATGACGTTCGGGCGCGCTCGGGTTAACCGAGCAAGGCGGGAAGATCCGAGTCGCTCGGACCCGTGAAAAAAAACATTAAGTTCTGGCGGGTTCGGATTCAGAGAAACCGAACCCGCTCATCTCTAATATATATACTGGTGGTCAGCAAAATTCTGCTCTGTCCTCATACTATATACTGTGCACAACTACAATGCAGCACAGATATGGATAGTATACTTGACGACACAGAGGTAGAGCAATGGACTACTGTACCGTACTGCTATATATATACTGGTGGTCAGCAAAATTCTGCACTGTCCTCCTACTATATACTGCACACAACTACAATGCAGCACAGATACGGATAGTATACTTGACGACACAGAGGTAGAGCAATGGACTACTGTACCGTACTACTATATATATATATATATACACTGGTAGTCAGCAAAATTCTGCACTGTCCTCCTACTATGTACTGCGCACAACTACAATGCAGCACAGATATGGATAGTATACTTGACGACACAGAGGTAGAGCAATGGACTACTGTACCGTACTGCTATATATATATATATATATATATATATACTGGTGGTCAGCAAAATTCTGCACTATCCTCCTACTATATACTGCGCACAACTACAATGCAGCACAGATATGGATAGTATACTTGACGACACAGAGGTAGAGCAATGGACTACTGTACCGTACTGATATATATATATATATATATATATATATATACACACTGGTGGTCAGCAAAATTCTGCACTGTCCTCCTACTATATACTGCGCACAACTATAATGCAGCACAGATATGGATAGTATACTTGACGACACAGAGGTAGAGCAATGGACTACTGTACCGTACTGCTATATATATATATATATATATATATATATATATATACTGGTGGTCAGCAAAATTCTGCACTGTCCTCCTACTATATACTGCGCACAACTACAATGCAGCACAGATATGGATAGTATACTTTACGACACAGAGGTAGAGCAATGGAATACTGTACCGTACTGCTATATATATATATATATATATATATATACTGGTGGTCAGCAAAATTCTGCACTGTCCTCCTACTGTATGCTGCGCACAACTACAATGCAGCACAGATATGGATAGTATTCTTGACGACACAGAGGTAGAGCAATGGACTACTGTACCATACTGCTGTATATATATATATATACTGGTGGTCAGCAAAATTCTGCTCTGTCCTCATACTATATACTGTGCACAACTACAATGCAGCACAGATATGGATAGTATACTTGACGACACAGAGGTAGAGCAATGGACTACTGTACCGTACTGCTATATATATACTGGTGGTCAGCAAAATTCTGCACTGTCCTCCTACTATATACTGCGCACAACTACAATGCAGCACAGATATGAAGCGTTTTCAGGCAGAGAACGTAGATATTTGCAGCACACTGAGCACAGATATTTGCAGCACACTGAGCACAGAAACTGAGAGAACCAGAGGCAGAACTCTGGGAGGCAACGGAGTCATCTGCCGCCGGGCTCCTGCTCTGAAGGGGGGCACCTCTCCTCCCATTCTGTGACACCATTGAATTAAGTTAATTGATAGCTGTCGCTTTGTTTTCAGTGGCTGACTTCCTCACTGGTCCCTGCATCTTACAAATCACACCTTCTTTATTATACTGAATATACACATTTTACAAGTATCACACCCAGGATTAGAAACCACAACCTATTACACTGGAAGCAGGCACCTTACTGATGGAGCTATTTGTTCCTGTATAGGAAATATGAGAATTTTAACTATATGAAATTACTTCTCTGACAATTACACGCAACTTCATATAGTTAGAATTCTCATGCTTCCTCTACATGAGCAAATAACTCCGTCAGTAAAGTGTCTGCTGTTAGTGTAACAGGTCATGGGTTCTAATCCTGGGTATGACTGCTAAGAAATGTGTGATTTAAAATAAAAGACAATTCAATGTATAAATACAGTATATACATTTTTTTTCAGAACACTCCACACACACACACACACACACACACACACACACACACACACACACACACACACACACACACACACACATTCATATATTTATCTTAATATAGGAAATAGGGGGCACCAATATTTATCTTGCCTCCGGGCGACTGTGACGAACTTACGCCACTGGAGAGAACGCAGCCACGTCCTCTCGCTATCATCTCCAATGCACAAGTAAAAATGGCGGCGATCCGCGGCTCTTTATATGCAATACGAATCTCGCGAGAATACGACAGCAGGATGATGACGTTCGGGCGCGTTCGTGTTAACCGAGCAAGGCGGGAAGATCCGAGGCTGGCTCGGACCCGTGTAAACCACGTGAAGTTCGGGGGGGTTCGGATCTCGAGGAACCGAACCCGCTCATCTCTAATTCTAGGTTACAGGGTCTGGAGTTGTTTTGGCAAATAAATGTGTCCTACCTGTTATATTACTACTAAAGTCACATAAAAGCCTTAATGTAATACTAACAGTAACCGGGATATTTAATGTGTTTGGCATTTTACATAGTGGAACAAAACAAATCAGGGAACATTTCTCTTCAGCAATTCTTTAGAATTGAAATTGATATGCAACTGGTGATAAGAAATTATAATTATCAGGACTACAGTAAATACTGATAATTAATTAATACGCCCCTAAAGCACTTTTTAAGTTTGGTGTTCTGTTAATGCCTTCCTGGTGGTATCATTTCAGTTCAGTTGCACAATGATCAAAATATTAAAACTGTATTCAAGTTATATAAAATGTAAGCAGTTATAAGTAGAGATGAGCGGGTTCGGTTTCTCTGAATCCGAACCCGCCAGAACTTCATGTTTTTTTTCACGGGTCCGAGCGACTCGGATCTTCCCGCCTTGCTCGGTTAACCCGAGCGCGCCCGAACGTCATCATGACGCTGTCGGATTCTCGCGAGGCTCGGATTCTATCGCGAGACTCGGATTCTATATAAGGAGCCGCGCGTCGCCGCCATTTTCACACGTGCATTGAGATTGATAGGGAGAGGACGTGGCTGGCGTCCTCTCCGTTTAGACACTTGATTTACTAATTTTGGGGAGCATTAGGAGTACTCAGTAGTGTACAGTGCAGAGTTTTGCTGATAGTGACCAGTGACCACCACTTTTATTTATAATCCGTTCTCTGCCTGAAAAAAGCGATACACAGCACACAGTGACTCAGTCACATACCATATCTGTGTGCACTGCTCAGGCTCAGGCCAGTGTGCTGCATCATCTATTATCTATATATAATATTATATATATCTGTCTGACTGCTCAGCTCACACAGCTTATAATTGTGGGGGAGACTGGGGAGCACTACTGCAGTGCCAGTTATAGGTTATAGCAGGAGCCAGGAGTACATAATATATTATATAGTGAGTGACCACCAGACACACAGTGCAGTTTATTTAATATATCCGTTCTCTGCCTGAAAAAAGCGATACACACAGTGACTCAGTCAGTCACATACCATATCTGTGTGCACTGCTCAGGCTCAGGCCAGTGTGCTGCATCATCTATATATATTATATATCTGTCTGACTGCTCAGCTCACACAGCTTATAATTGTGGGGGAGACTGGGGAGCACTACTGCAGTGCCAGTTATAGGTTATAGCAGGAGCCAGGAGTACATAATATTATATTAAAATTAAACAGTGCACACTTTTGCTGCAGGAGTGCCACTGCCAGTGTGACTAGTGACCAGTGACCTGACCACCAGTATATAATATTAGTAGTATACTATCTCTTTATCAACCAGTCTATATTAGCAGCAGACACAGTACAGTGCGGTAGTTCACGGCTGTGGCTACCTCTGTGTCGGCACTCGGCAGCCCGTCCATAATTGTATATACCACCTAACCGTGGTTTTTTTTTCTTTCTTTATACATACATACTAGTTACGAGTATACTATCTCTTTATCAACCAGTCTATATATTAGCAGCAGACACAGTACAGTGCGGTAGTTCACGGCTGTGGCTACCTCTGTGTCGGCACTCGGCAGCCCGTCCATAATTGTATATACCACCTAACCGTGGTTTTTTTTTCTTTCTTTATACATACATACTAGTTACGAGTATACTATCTCTTTATCAACCAGTCTATATATTAGCAGCAGACACAGTACAGTGCGGTAGTTCACGGCTGTGGCTACCTCTGTGTCGGCACTCGGCAGCCCGTCCATAATTGTATATACCACCTAACCGTGGTTTTTTTTTCTTTCTTTATACATACATACTAGTTACGAGTATACTATCTCTTTATCAACCAGTCTATATATTAGCAGCAGACACAGTACAGTGCGGTAGTTCACGGCTGTGGCTACCTCTGTGTCGGCACTCGGCAGCCCGTCCATAATTGTATATACCACCTAACCGTGGTTTTTTTTTCTTTCTTTATACATACATACTAGTTACGAGTATACTATCTCTTTATCAACCAGTCTATATATTAGCAGCAGACACAGTACAGTGCGGTAGTTCACGGCTGTGGCTACCTCTGTGTCGGCACTCGGCAGCCCGTCCATAATTGTATATACCACCTAACCGTGGTTTTTTTTTTCTTTCTTTATACATACATACTAGTTACGAGTATACTATCTCTTTATCAACCAGTCTATATATTAGCAGCAGACACAGTACAGTGCGGTAGTTCACGGCTGTGGCTACCTCTGTGTCGGCACTCGGCAGCCCGTCCATAATTGTATATACCACCTAACCGTGGTTTTTTTTTCTTTCTTTATACATACATACTAGTTACGAGTATACTATCTCTTTATCAACCAGTCTATATATTAGCAGCAGACACAGTACAGTGCGGTAGTTCACGGCTGTGGCTACCTCTGTGTCGGCACTCGGCAGCCCGTCCATAATTGTATATACCACCTAACCGTGGTTTTTTTTTCTTTCTTTATACATACATACTAGTTACGAGTATACTATCTCTTTATCAACCAATCTATATATTAGCAGCAGACACAGTACAGTGCGGTAGTTCACGGCTGTGGCTACCTCTGTGTCGGCACTCGGCAGCCCGTCCATAATTGTATATACCACCTAACCGTGGTTTTTTTTTCTTTCTTTATACATACATACTAGTTACGAGTATACTATCTCTTTATCAACCAGTCTATATATTAGCAGCAGACACAGTACAGTGCGGTAGTTCACGGCTGTGGCTACCTCTGTGTCGGCACTCGGCAGCCCGTCCATAATTGTATATACCACCTAACCGTGTTTTTTTTTTCTTTCTTTATACATACATACTAGTTACGAGTATACTATCTCTTTATCAACCAGTCTATATATTAGCAGCAGACACAGTACAGTGCGGTAGTTCACGGCTGTGGCTACCTCTGTGTCGGCACTCGGCAGCCCGTCCATAATTGTATATACCACCTAACCGTGGTTTTTTTTTCTTTCTTTATACATACATACTAGTTACGAGTATACTATCTCTTTATCAACCAGTCTATATATTAGCAGCAGACACAGTACAGTGCGGTAGTTCACGGCTGTGGCTACCTCTGTGTCGGCACTCGGCAGCCCGTCCATAATTGTATATACCACCTAACCGTGGTTTTTTTTTCTTTCTTTATACATACATACTAGTTACGAGTATACTATCTCTTTATCAACCAGTCTATATATTAGCAGCAGACACAGTACAGTGCGGTAGTTCACGGCTGTGGCTACCTCTGTGTCGGCACTCGGCAGCCCGTCCATAATTGTATACTAGTATCCAATCCATCCATCTCCATTGTTTACCTGAGGTGCCTTTTAGTTGTGCCTATTAAAATATGGAGAACAAAAATGTTGAGGTTCCAAAATTAGGGAAAGATCAAGATCCACTTCCACCTCGTGCTGAAGCTGCTGCCACTAGTCATGGCCGAGACGATGAAATGCCAGCAACGTCGTCTGCCAAGGCCGATGCCCAATGGCATAGTACAGAGCATGTCAAAACCAAAACACCAAATATCAGTAAAAAAAGGACTCCAAAACCTAAAATAAAATTGTCGGAGGAGAAGCGTAAACTTGCCAATATGCCATTTACCACACGGAGTGGCAAGGAACGGCTGAGGCCCTGGCCTATGTTCATGGCTAGTGGTTCAGCTTCACATGAGGATGGAAGCACTCAGCCTCTCGCTAGAAAACTGAAAAGACTCAAGCTGGCAAAAGCACCGCAAAGAACTGTGCGTTCTTTGAAATCCCAAATCCACAAGGAGAGTCCAATTGTGTCGGTTGCGATGCCTGACCTTCCCAACACTGGACGTGAAGAGCATGCGCCTTCCACCATTTGCACGCCCCCTGCAAGTGCTGGAAGGAGCACCCGCAGTCCAGTTCCTGATAGTCAGATTGAAGATGTCAGTGTTGAAGTACACCAGGATGAGGAGGATATGGGTGTTGCTGGCGCTGGGGAGGAAATTGACCAGGAGGATTCTGATGGTGAGGTGGTTTGTTTAAGTCAGGCACCCGGGGAGACACCTGTTGTCCGTGGGAGGAATATGGCCGTTGACATGCCAGGTGAAAATACCAAAAAAATCAGCTCTTCGGTGTGGAGGTATTTCACCAGAAATGCGGACAACAGGTGTCAAGCCGTGTGTTCCCTTTGTCAAGCTGTAATAAGTAGGGGTAAGGACGTTAACCACCTCGGAACATCCTCCCTTATACGTCACCTGCAGCGCATTCATAATAAGTCAGTGACAAGTTCAAAAACTTTGGGTGACAGCGGAAGCAGTCCACTGACCAGTAAATCCCTTCCTCTTGTAACCAAGCTCACGCAAACCACCCCACCAACTCCCTCAGTGTCAATTTCCTCCTTCCCCAGGAATGCCAATAGTCCTGCAGGCCATGTCACTGGCAAGTCTGACGAGTCCTCTCCTGCTTGGGATTCCTCCGATGCATCCTTGCGTGTAACGCCTACTGCTGCTGGCGCTGCTGTTGTTGCCGCTGGGAGTCGATGGTCATCCCAGAGGGGAAGTCGTAAGCCCACTTGTACTACTTCCAGTAAGCAATTGACTGTTCAACAGCCCTTTGCGAGGAAGATGAAATATCACAGCAGTCATCCTACTGCAAAGCGGATAACTGAGTCCTTGACAACTATGTTGGTGTTAGACGTGCGTCCGGTATCCGCCGTTAGTTCACAGGGAACTAGACAATTTATTGAGGCAGTGTGCCCCCGTTACCAAATACCATCTAGGTTCCACTTCTCTAGGCAGGCGATACCGAGAATGTACACGGACGTCAGAAAAAGACTCACCAGTCTCCTAAAAAATGCAGTTGTACCCAATGTCCACTTAACCACGGACATGTGGACAAGTGGAGCAGGGCAGGGTCAGGACTATATGACTGTGACAGCCCACTGGGTAGATGTATGGACTCCCGCCGCAAGAACAGCAGCGGCGGCACCAGTAGCAGCATCTTGCAAACGCCAACTCTTTCCTAGGCAGGCTACGCTTTGTATCACCGCTTTCCAGAATACGCACACAGCTGAAAACCTCTTACGGCAACTGAGGAAGATCATCGCGGAATGGCTTACCCCAATTGGACTCTCCTGTGGATTTGTGGCATCGGACAACGCCAGCAATATTGTGTGTGCATTAAATATGGGCAAATTCCAGCACGTCCCATGTTTTGCACATACCTTGAATTTGGTGGTGCAGAATTTTTAAAAAAACGACAGGGGCGTGCAAGAGATGCTGTCGGTGGCCAGAAAAATTGCGGGACACTTTCGGCGTACAGGCACCACGTACAGAAGACTGGAGCACCACCAAAAACTACTGAACCTGCCCTGCCATCATCTGAAGCAAGAAGTGGTAACGAGGTGGAATTCAACCCTCTATATGCTTCAGAGGTTGGAGGAGCAGCAAAAGGCCATTCAAGCCTATACAATTGAGCACGATATAGGAGATGGAATGCACCTGTCTCAAGTGCAGTGGAGAATGATTTCAACGTTGTGCAAGGTTCTGATGCCCTTTGAACTTGCCACACGTGAAGTCAGTTCAGACACTGCCAGCCTGAGTCAGGTCATTCCCCTCATCAGGCTTTTGCAGAAGAAGCTGGAAGCATTGAAGAAGGAGCTAAAAGGGAGCGATTCCGCTAGGCATGTGGGACTTGTGGATGCAGCCCTTAATTCGCTTAACAAGGATTCACGGGTGGTCAATCTGTTGAAATCAGAGCACTACATTTTGGCCACCGTGCTCGATCCTAGATTTAAAGCCTACCTTGGATCTCTCTTTCCGGCAGACACAGGTCTGCTGGGGTTGAAAGACCTGCTGGTGACAAAATTGTCAAGTCAAGCGGAACGCGACCTGTCAACATCTCCTCCTTCACATTCTCCCGCAACTGGGGGTGCGAGGAAAAGGCTCAGAATTCCGAGCCCACCCGCTGGCGGTGATGCAGGGCAGTCTGGAGCGACTGCTGATGCTGACATCTGGTCCGGACTGAAGGACCTGACAACGATTACGGACATGTCGTCTACTGTCACTGCATATGATTCTCTCAACATTGATAGAATGGTGGAGGATTATATGAGTGACCGCATCCAAGTAGGCACGTCACACAGTCCGTACTTATACTGGCAGGAAAAAGAGGCAATTTGGAGGCCCTTGCACAAACTGGCTTTATTCTACCTAAGTTGCCCTCCCACAAGTGTGTACTCCGAAAGAGTGTTTAGTGCCGCCGCTCACCTTGTCAGCAATCGGCGTACGAGGTTACATCCAGAAAATGTGGAGAAGATGATGTTCATTAAAATGAATTATAATCAATTCCTCCGCGGAGACATTGACCAGCAGCAATTGCCTCCACAAAGTACACAGGGAGCTGAGATGGTGGATTCCAGTGGGGACGAATTGACAATCTGTGAGGAGGGGGATGTACACGGTGATATATCGGAGGGTGAAGATGAGGTGGACATCTTGCCTCTGTAGAGCCAGTTTGTGCAAGGAGAGATTAATTGCTTCTTTTTGGGGGGGGGTCCAAACCAACCCGTCATATCAGTCACAGTCGTGTGGCAGACCCTGTCACTGAAATGATGGGTTGGTTAAAGTGTGCATGTCCTGTTTTGTTTATACAACATAAGGGTGGGTGGGAGGGCCCAAGGACAATTCCATCTTGCACCTCTTTTTTCTTTTCTTTTTCTTTGCATCATGTGCTGATTGGGGAGGTTTTTTTGGGAAGGGACATCCTGCGTGACACTGCAGTGCCACTCCTAGATGGGCCCGGTGTTTGTGTCGGCCACTAGGGTCGCTAATCTTACTCACACAGTCAGCTACCTCATTGCGCCTCTTTTTTTCTTTGCGTCATGTGCTGTTTGGGGAGGGTTTTTTGGAAGGGACATCCTGCGTGACACTGCAGTGCCACTCCTAGATGGGCCCGGTGTTTGTGTCGGCCACTAGGGTCGCTAATCTTACTCACACAGCTACCTCATTGCGCCTCTTTTTTTCTTTGCGTCATGTGCTGTTTGGGGAGGGTTTTTTGGAAGGGACATCCTGCGTGACACTGCAGTGCCACTCCTAGATGGGCCCGGTGTTTGTGTCGGCCACTAGGGTCGCTAATCTTACTCACACAGCTACCTCATTGCGCCTCTTTTTTTCTTTGCGTCATGTGCTGTTTGGGGAAGGTTTTTTGGAAGGGACATCCTGCGTGACACTGCAGTGCCACTCCTAGATGGGCCCGGTGTTTGTGTCGGCCACTAGGGTCGCTAATCTTACTCACACAGCTACCTCATTGCGCCTCTTTTTTTCTTTGCGTCATGTGCTGTTTGGGGAGGGTTTTTTGGAAGGGCCATCCTGCGTGACACTGCAGTGCCACTCCTAGATGGGCCCGGTGTTTGTGTCGGCCACTAGGGTCGCTAATCTTACTCACACAGCTACCTCATTGCGCCTCTTTTTTTCTTTGCGTCATGTGCTGTTTGGGGAGGGTTTTTTGGAAGGGCCATCCTGCGTGACACTGCAGTGCCACTCCTAGATGGGCCCGGTGTTTGTGTCGGCCACTAGGGTCGCTAATCTTACTCACACAGCTACCTCATTGCGCCTCTTTTTATCTTTGCGTCATGTGCTGTTTGGGGAGGGTTTTTTGGAAGGGACATCCTGCGTGACACTGCAGTGCCACTCCTAGATGGGCCCGGTGTTTGTGTCGGCCACTAGGGTCGCTTATCTTACTCACACAGCGACCTCGGTGCAAATTTTAGGACTAAAAATAATATTGTGAGGTGTGAGGTATTCAGAATAGACTGAAAATGAGTGTAAATTATGGTTTTTGAGGTTAATAATACTTTGGGATCAAAATGACCCCCAAATTCTATGATTTAAGCTGTTTTTTAGTGTTTTTTGAAAAAAACACCCGAATCCAAAACACACCCGAATCCGACAAAAAAAATTCGGTGAGGTTTTGCCAAAACGCGTTCGAACCCAAAACACGGCCGCGGAACCGAACCCAAAACCAAAACACAAAACCCGAAAAATTTCAGGCGCTCATCTCTAGTTATAAGGAGGCAAGAAAATCTGTTCAACCATTTCTATGCAAAGCGCAGAGAGACACATATAATACCTGCAAAGTCTATTCCTGGCATGCACCCTTGTAAAGTACCACACTCCCCAAACCCTCTGACTGAGGTCAGCGCTCTGCTCATTAAAAACAATCAAACTGCAGAATGGACAATGAGGTCTTGTATGCTGCTAATCCCACTTCCAAGACAGCAGTGACATCTGCGACTCCAAATATTTACAAATTAATGCACAGTTAATGTTTGATTTTACTTACAAAGGTCATATTTGGCAGGAATTTGCAGTACATTATTTCCTACTAAAATACAAACTGACATGGGAGCTGCCCCATGACACAGGAGTTAATGATCTTGTATAAAAGACTACCTCATTAATGCTTGCTAAGTGCTAGCGACAGTGAATTCCTTATCTTTAATAACATGTTGCAAATCAAAAGATCAGATATAGGGAGTTATTCAGGTTGCGATGCTAAGCGATGTGACCTCAAAAACCCTGGCTTTTTGTCCCCCATATTTTTTGCACCAGGACCAGTCACAGAGCCCGGTTCTGGTTGACTAAATATGAGGGAACCCCAGTCATTTTTTTTCCACATATTTTTTCAACCAGGACCGGCTCAAAGAGCCCGAGGCTGGTTTTGCTTAGGAGGAGGGACCCCACGCATTTTTTTTTCAGACTTTAAACTATTTTTAAAAATTTTTGAAGATGCACAATGAAACCCTGCACGGATCTCACAGATCCGGCTGAGTTTCATTGTTTTAATGTCGGCAGTGTTTTACTATTCACTCCCGTAAAACACTGCCAAAATATACGAATGACATCGACATCGGAAAACTCGAAAATGTAAAATACGACAGCTTAGTAAATGAGTCATAATAAATTCAAAAAGTTGCAAAATTACACATTCGATGTCATTCGTGTTTGAACTTTAATCTCATTCTGAAAAATACGAATTTTAGTAAATATACCCCGTACTGTATCTAATCCACTTTTTGTCCTTTACCCCATGGCAGGGATGTAATGGGAAACGATAACAGCAAAATGCCTGATGTCTGCAGCTATTGCCGCAAACATCAGGTATTTTGCAAAGTCGGCCAATGTATTAGTGGCCGAAAGCAGATTTTCCGGACGCTTTCGGCTAAAAAGTAGAGCGCCCAATAAAAAGTTGGATCCAGATGTTTTGTCCATGTTAAGTATACAACTCAGCCAATGTAATGGAGTCCAATATCGCATGTTGGACATGAAACAGCTCTAAAATTCTCAAGGAATTTAGAAGTTTTTTTTGGGGGGGGCGAGGTGGTTATGAAAATGTTGGAAATCAATTCTAATTACACTTTTCAAGCACATTTGCAATAAACACTTTTTAAAACATTTTTACAAAAAAAAATCAACAAAAACTTTGGTCTCTAAAAATAGTCTGTGTAGTATACATTAGAGATGTGCACCGGAAATTTTTCGGGTTTTGTGTTTTGGTTTTGGGTTCGGTTCCGTGGACGTGTTTTGGGTTCTAACGCGTTTTGGCAAAACCTCACCGAATTTTTTTTGTCGGATTCGGGTGTGTTTTGGATTCGGGTGTTTTTTTCAAAAAAACCTAAAAAACAGCTTAAATCATAGAATTTGGGGGTCATTTTGATCCCAAAGTATTATTAACCTCAATAACCATAATTTCCACTCATTTTCAGTCTATTCTGAACACCTCACACCTCACAATATTATTTTTAGTCCTAAAATTTGCACCGAGGTCGCTGGATAACTAAGCTCAGCGACCCAAGTGGCCGACACAAACACCTGGCCCATCTAGGAGTGGCACTGCAGTGTCACGCAGGATGGCCCTTCCAAAAAACACTCCCCAAACAGCACATGACGCAAAGAAAAAAAGAGGCGCAATGAGGTAGCTGTGTGAGTAAGCTAAGCGACCCTAGTGGCCGACACAAACACCTGGCCCATCTAGGAGTGGCACTGCAGTGTCAGGCCGGATGGCCCTTCCAAAAAATACTCCCCAAACAGCACATGACGCAAAGAAGAAAAAAAAGAGGCGCAATGAGGTAGCTGTGTGACTAAGATAAGTGACCCTAGTGGCCGACACAAACACCTGGCCCATCTAGGAGTGGCACTGCAGTGTCACGCAGGATGGCCCTTCCAAAAAACACTCCCCAAACAGCACATGACGCAAAGAAAAAAAGAGGCGCAATGAGGTAGCTGTGTGAGTAAGCTAAGCGACCCTAGTGGCCGACACAAACACCTGGCCCATCTAGGAGTGGCACTGCAGTGTCACGCAGGATGGCCCTTCTAAAAAACACTCCCCAAACAGCACATGACGCAAAGAAAAATGGAAAAAAAAAGAGGTGCAAGATGGAATTGTCCTTGGGCCCTCCCACCCACCCTTATGTTGTATAAACAGGACATGCACACTTTAACCAACCCATCATTTCAGTGACAGGGTCTGCCACACGACTGTGACTGAAATGACGGGTTGGTTTGGACCCCCACCAAAAAAGAAGCAATTAATCTCTCCTTGCACAAACTGGCTCTACAGAGGCAAGATGTCCACCTCATCATCATCCTCCGATTCATCACCGTGTACATCCCCCTCCTCACAGATTATCAATTCGTCCCCACTGGAATCCACCATCACAGCTCCCTGTGTACTTTGTGGAGGCAATTGCTGCTGGTGAATGTCTCCATGGAGGAATTGATTATAATTCATTTTAATGAACATCATCTTCTCCACATTTTCTGGAAGTAACCTCGTACGCCGATTGCTGACAAGGTGAGCGGCGGCACTAAACACTCTTTCGGAGTACACACTTGTGGGAGGGCAACTTAGGTAGAATAAAGCCAGTTTGTGCAAGGGCCTCCAAATTGCCTCTTTTTCCTGCCAGTATACGTACGGACTGTCTGACGTGCCTACTTGGATGCGGTCACTCATATAATCCTCCACCATTCTTTCAATGGTGAGAGAATCATATGCAGTGACAGTAGACGACATGTCCGTAATCGTTGGCAGGTCCTTCAGTCCGGACCAGATGTCAGCATCAGCAGTCGCTCCAGACTGCCCTGCATCACCGCCAGCGGGTGGGCTCGGAATTCTGAGCCTTTTCCTCGCACCCCCAGTTGCGGGAGAATGTGAAGGAGGAGATGTTGACAGGTCGCGTTCCGCTTGACTTGACAATTTTCTCACCAGCAGTTCTTTGAACCCCTGCAGACTTGTGTCTGCCGGAAAGAGAGATCCAAGGTAGGTTTTAAATCTAGGATCGAGCACAGTGGCCAAAATGTAGTGCTCTGATTTCAACAGATTGACCACCCGTGAATCCTTGTTAAGCGAATTAAGGGCTCCATCCACAAGTCCCACATGCCTAGCGGAATCGCTCAGTGTTAGCTCCTCCTTCAATGTCTCCAGCTTCTTCTACAAAAGCCTGATGAGGGGAATGACCTGACTCAGGCTGGCAGTGTCTGAACTGACTTCACGTGTGGCAAGTTCAAAAGGTTGCAGAACCTTGTACAACGTTGAAATCATTCTCCACTGCGCTTGAGACAGGTGCATTCCACCTACTATATCGTGGTCAGTTGTATAGGCTTGAATGGCCTTTTGCTGCTCCTCCAACCTCTGAAGCATATAGAGGGTTGAATTCCACCTCGTTACCACTTCTTGCTTCAGATGATGGCAGGGCAGGTTCAGGCGTTTTTGGTGTTGCTCCAGTCTTCTGTACGTGGTGCCTGTACGCCGAAAGTGTCCCGCAATTCTTCTGGCCACCGACAGCATCTCTTGCACGCCCCTGTCGTTTTTTAAATAATTCTGCACCACCAAATTCAAGGTATGTGCAAAACATGGGACGTGCTGGAATTTGCCCATATTTAATGCACACACAATATTGCTGGCGTTGTCCGATGCCACAAATCCACAGGAGAGTCCAATTGGGGTAAGCCATTCTGCGATGATCTTCCTTAGTTGCCGTAAGAGGTTTTCAGCTGTGTGCGTATTCTGGAAAGCGGTGATACAAAGCGTAGCCTGCCTAGGAAAGAGTTGGCGTTTGCGAGATGCTGCTACTGGTGCCGCCGCTGCTGTTCTTGCGGCGGGAGTCAATACATCTACCCAGTGGGCTGTCACAGTCATATAGTCCTGAGTCTGCCCTGCTCCACTTGTCCACATGTCCGTGGTTAAGTGGACATTGGGTACAACTGCATTTTTTAGGACACTGGTGAGTCTTTTTCTGAGGTCTGTGTACATTTTCGGTATCGCCTGCCTAGAGAAATGGAACCTAGATGGTATTTGGTACCGGGGACACAGTACCTCAATCAAGTCTATAGTTGGATCTGCAGTAATGATGGATACCGGAACCACGTTTCTCACCGCCCAGGATGCCAAGGCCTCAGTTATCCGCTTTGCAGCAGGATGACTGCTGTGATATTTCATCTTCCTCGCAAAGGACTGTTGGACAGTCAATTGCTTGGTGGAAGTAGTAAAAGTCGTCTTACGACTTCCCCTCTGGGATGACCATCGACTCCCAGCAGCAACAACAGCAGCGCCAGCAGCAGTAGGCGTTACACGCAAGGATGCATCGGTGGAATCCCAGGCAGGAGAGGACTCGTCAGAATTGCCAGTGACATGGCCTGCAGGACTATTGGCATTCCTGGGGAAGGAGGAAATTGACACTGAGGGAGTTGGTGGGGTGGTTTGCGTGAGCTTGGTTACAAGAGGAAGGGATTTACTGGTCAGTGGACTGCTTCCGCTGTCGCCCAAAGTTTTTGAACTTGTCACTGACTTATGATGAATGCGCTGCAGGTGACGTATAAGGGAGGATGTTCCGAGGTGGTTAACGTCCTTACCCCTACTTATTACAGCTTGACAAAGGCAACACATGGCTTGACAAATGTTGTCCGCATTTCTGTTGAAATACTTCCACACCGAAGAGCTGATTTTTTTGGTATTTTCACCAGGCATGTCAATGGCCATATTCCTCCCACGGACAACAGGTGTCTCCCCGGGTGCCTGACTTAAACAAACCACCTCACCATCAGAATCCTCCTTGTCAATTTCCTCCCCAGCACCAGCAACACCCATATCCTCCTCATCTTGGTGTACTTCAACACTGACATCTTCAATCTGACTATCAGGAACTGGACTGCGGGTGCTCCTTCCAGCACTTGCAGGGGGCGTGCAAATGGTGGAAGGCGCATGCTCTTCACGTCCAGTGTTGGGAAGGTCAGGCATCGCAACCGACACAATTGGACTCTCTTTGTGGATTTGTGATTTCGAAGAACGCACAGTTCTTTGCTGTGCTTTTGCCAGCTTAAGTCTTTTCATTTTTCTAGCGAGAGGCTGAGTGCTTCCATCCTCATGTGAAGCTGAACCACTAGCCATGAACATAGGCCAGGGCCTCAGTCGTTCCTTGCCACTCCGTGTGGTAAATGGCATATTGGCAAGTTTACGCTTCTCCTCCGACGATTTTATTTTAGATTTTTTAGTACTTTTTTCACTGATATTTTGTGTTTTGGATTTTACATGCTCTGTACTATGACATTGGGCATCGGCCTTGGCAGACAACGTTGATGGAATTTCATTGTCTCGGCCATGACTAGTGGCAGCAGCTTCAGCACGAGGTGGAAGTGGATCTTGATCTTTCCCTATTTTTGGAACCTCAACATTTTTGTTCTCCATATTTTAATAGGCACAACTAAAAGGCACCTCAGGTAAACAATGGAGATGGATGGATACTAGTATACTTATGGATGACGAGTGACTGACGACACAGAGGTAGCTACAGCCGTGGACTACCGTACTGCGTCTGCTAGTATAGAGATGATAATGATATAAACAATATATATATATCACTACTGCAGGTATATATAATATAATGACGGACCTGCTGTACACTGTCAGCAGACTCCTAAACTACTAGTATGAAGAAGATAGATAAAAAAACCCCACCACAGGTAGGTATACAATTATGGACGAGCACCAATGACACAGAGGTAGCTACAGCCGTGGACTACCGTACTGCGTCTGCTAGTATAGAGATGATAATGATATAAAAATATATATATATCACTACTGCAGGTATATATAATATAATGACGGACCTGCTGGACACTGTCAGCAGACTCCTAAACTACTAGTATGAAGAAGATAGAAAAAATAACCCCACCACAGGTAGGTATACAATTATGGACGAGCACTGACGACACAGAGGTAGCTACAGCCGTGGACTACCGTACTGCGTCTGCTAGTATAGAGATGATAATGATATAAAAAATATATATCACTACTGCAGGTATATATAATATAATGACGGACCTGCTGGACACTGTCAGCAGACTCCTAAACTACTAGTATGAAGAAGATAGAAAAAAAAAACCGACCACAGGTAGGTATACAATTATGGACGAGCACTGACGACACAGAGGTAGCTACAGCCGTGGACTACCGTACTGCGTCTGCTAGTATAGAGATGATAATGATATAAAAAATATATATATATCACTACTGCAGGTATATATAATATAATGACGGACCTGCTGGACACTGTCAGCAGACTCCTAAACTACTAGTATGAAGAAGATAGAAAAAAAAAACCCCACCACAGGTAGGTATACAATTATGGACGAGCACTGACGACACAGAGGTAGCTACAGCCGTGGACTACCGTACTGCGTCTGCTAGTATAGAGATGATAATGATATAAAAAATATATATATATATCACTACTGCAGGTATATATAATATAATGACGGACCTGCTGGACACTGTCAGCAGACTCCTAAACTACTAGTATGAAGAAGATAGAAAAAAAAAAACCCCACCACAGGTAGGTATACAATTATGGACGAGCACTGACGACACAGAGGTAGCTACAGCCGTGGACTACCGTACTGCGCCTGCTAGTATAGAGATGATAATGATATAAAAATATATATATACTGTATCACTACTGCAGGTATATATAATATAATGACGGACCTGCTGGACACTGTCAGCAGACTCCTAAACTACTAGTATGAAGAAGATAGAAAAAAAAACCCCACCCCAAGTAGGTATACAATTATGGACGAGCACTGACGACACAGAGGTACCAACAGCCGTGGACTACCGTACTGCGTCTGCTAATATAGAGATGATAAAGATGATAGAGATGAACAAAAAAAATATAACACTACTGCAGGTAAATATTTATATAATATAATGAATGACGGACCTGCTGGACACTGTCAGCAGAATGCGTTTATAGAATAAAAAAAAAACACACCACAGGAGTGTTTGTTTAACTTTTTCAGGCAGACAATATACTGGTGGTCACTGGTCAGTCACACTGGCAGCAAAAGTGTGCACTGTACTCCTGCTATTAACTGCACCCCAGTCTCCCCCACAATTCAGCTGTGTGAGCAGTGAGCACTCAGCACAGTCAGATATACATAGATGATATTATCATGCAGCACACTGAGGCTGAGCACAGATATGGTATGTGACTGTGTATCGTTTTTTTTCAGGCAGAGAACGGATTATAAATAAAACTGGTGGTCACTGGTCACTATCAGCAAAACTCTGCACTGTACTGAGTACTCCTAATGCTCCCCAAGTAGTAAATCAAGTGTCTCTCTAATCTATTCTACACGGAGAGGACGCCAGCCACGTCCTCTCCCTATCAATCTCAATGCACGTGTGAAAATGGTGGCGACGCACGGCTCCTTATATAGAATCCGAGTCTCGCGATAGAATCCGAGCCTCGCGAGAATCCGACAGCGGGATGATGATGTTCGGGCGTGCTCGGGTTAACCGAGCAAGGCGGGAAGATCCGAGTCTGCCTCGGACCCGTGTAAAAAGGCTGAAGTTCGGGGGGGGTTCGGATTCCGAGGAACCGAACCCGCTCATCTCTAGTATACATGTCATTTTTGCACATTTTGCACAGGAAAATGCATACAGTATTTGGATGTGCAAGCAGCTTATGCTAATTTAAATTATATGTGGCAAGGCTATATTCCTTGTGTAATTGCGACTGTATAATCATACTAAATTATGTTACAGTGTATGGCTGAAATACACTGTAACAAAACATTTTGTATGCAGATACAGTTGCTATTGCACACAGAATATAGGCATGCTGCATATCATTGTAAACAATAGGAGCTGCTTGTGCGTCCTATTCCATACTTACCTACTTTCAGTTTCTCCTCTGCGGGAGAAGCCCAGAGAGGAGACAATGCAGGAGACTTCGGGGGCAGGGGCGGGCTGTGACATCATCAAGCCCCGTCCCCATATTGGGAAAATGCAGCGATTCGCGGGTCCGCAGGAATGGGGCGTGGCTAAAATGATGTAATTCGCGTAATTTGAACCCCTTCCCCTCTCCACGGACCCACGAATACGGGAGAGTATGTTTCCATCCTGCCCGCATCACTAGGGTGCGAGCAGGATGCGGGAGACCTGCCTACTCTTCCAGGGGTGCGGGGGTTACCCCAAAAATGGGAGCCTCCCACAGCTTCTGGGAGAGTAGGTAAGTATGGTCCTATTCACATTGTTTTGCTTCTAAAATTAAGCGCTGCGAAAAGGACGCAGAAGCAACTCCTGCTGTTTAAAATTATATGCAGCATGCCTATATTCTATGTGTAATAGCAACTGTATCTGCATACAAAATGTAATGCTACAGTGTATTCCAGCCAAACACTGTAACATAATTAGGTACAGGCGCAATTACACACAGAATATAGGCATGCCGCATATAATTTAAATCAGCATAAACTGCTTGTGCGTCCTGGAGAACCAGGGTTTAATTTAGCATGTGTAATACTTAAATCATGATAGAGGCATTACTAATTCCAGTGACACCTGGTGCGGGAGGGCACAGTAAGTGCGCTGCGAAGCCACACGCCGACAAAAAAGGGTGTGTGCCCCTGCTGGAAAGGGGTGTGGCCTCACGAGGAGGGGCGTTGCCTCGCAGGGATCCCGTTTTGTCACTCCAGGGCTGCCGGAGATGCGGGCTGCCACCGGGGAGCAGTGCAAGTCCAGTGCTGGCTCCTGCACAGTTATAACAGCAGGGTGCTGCACATAATGTCACAGTGCAGCACCCTGCTCCTGTCACTAAAGAGGAGTCAGCACTTTGGTGTCACCCCTTGCCGAGTGACACCTGGTTGCGGGCTGCACCCAACGCTCCCCTGTTGTGATGCCACTGAATCATGGGACTTTTGGGGGCCAATGGGTGACTTTCTCTGACACTGTGGTCCTCCTACACTAAAAGACGCATTCCAGTTGGTCCGAAAATATTGGACATTTCATAGTATAAATACCACGACAACTCGGATCCGATATGCAGAAGCCGGGAAATAGACACGCCCAGTTACATTGGCCGAGTACCGGGAAATAGACGCACATTTGTAATGTCCAATGTGGTGCAATAATTTTCCAGGCTGTCATTATCGGCTCACATTGCATATCCTTGAGCCCCTTGCCTGTGCTCATGAGGCATCTTCACTGGCCCATTACAGGAAATGTTATAGAGGGGTTAAATAATATTCCACCATGGACCAAGGGTAAGGGCACTGACAACTTTAAATAGTTCTTGTCTTGCTGTGTACATTGAGTTATGTGGATTAAATGCTTCAATTACTTTACAGGATACTTCCCGATAAACATTCACACTGTTACGTCAGTTTCCCTTTTGAGAGTTTTTCCAAAGGCCAGGTCCCTACAAGCTGCGATCTTGGAAACAGCTACTACTGTATAAATGCATTATCTGAAATACAACCTGCAATCACCATAGGCAACATGTGCATTCCTGAGCACATTATTCTAATGTTATGGTTTTTCTGTTCACAGCTCCGGAATAATATCCAAAATGCATTTCTTGCTTCAGCAAAAAAGGCAATCAGGTTTTAATGGCTGTCTGCAGGAGCCCTTCTTTTGTGGGAATAAAATAAACAGAGCAAGTCGTGTGATCAAGTGGATTGTTTTCAGATTGCAACCCAACTATCCTTCAATACTCCAGCCCTGAGCGTGAGCTGCAACGGCTAAAATTGTTTTATGTTGATAGATTTTTATGCACAATGTGAAGACCGCAATCTTGCAAATGTTCTGCATACTTAGCCTGCAATATGGAGAGGCAATGGGAGCAGTTAAACAAAGTAACTGATGTACTCTGACAAATGAAACCTGTTTAGAGTTTCTCTAATATGCAAAAATAACGTAGTATTCTTTAAAATTACAGAGAGTATATGACTGTTATTTAGATTTTATAGCCACAATTCTCATACTTCTACATTTTGTCATTCTCAGAGAGAAGCCTTTGTATATATTATATAGTGGATGGTCTTACTCTTAGGTCACATATGATCGTCATAACCATAAAAATTGGGATAACTAACCAATAGTTCATTTTTTTTGCTGAGAACATGCTTGATTTTGAAATCCATAAAACCATTTTTTGCCACAATTTGATGGAAAAATGTATAGGCAATCCCTGAGACAGCTGACTGATACTCTGACTGATACTCAGCTACGCCAGTGATACTGCCCTGGTGCAGGGAGGGTTTACTAACTGCTTAGTCTGGTTTGTCTGTATGGATATGAGAATCCTTAACTAGCCCTCTTACTCGGGTGTGGATTATTAGATATACACTAAAAAGGTCTACAGTCAATAGGTCTACCACTAATGGCAGACATGCATTAGGGTGAAAAGGTAGACAGGGTCAAAAGGTCGACATAGACATGGTCGACACAAAAAATAGACAATTTTTTTTTTGGAGGAGGGGGGGTGTTTTGTCACTTTTCTGCCACAAGCAAGCCCCATTAGTGTACCATGTCCCCTTGTATGACGAGCGAGCTTTAGCCACGGTGCCTCGCTCCACTATCGCTGTGCTCAGCACAGGTTACTATTCCCAATCGTAGTACATATGGATGGTAAAGTATGAAAAAGTTGAAAAAAATTATTTAAAAAAACAAAATCTTGTGTCGACCATTGTCATGTCGACCTTTTGACCCTGTCGACCTAATGCATGTCTACCATTAGTGGTTGACCTATTGACTGTAGACCTTTTTTGTGTAGCTCTATAGACCGGATACCCTCTCACACAAGCAGGGGAACTGAAAGCCCATATTTGGGCTAGCATTGCCACAATTAAATTAAAAAGAAAAGTAAAAAAAAATTAGCTCAAAGATTTTCAAAAGAAAATAATTCATATTTAAAAAAAACAACTTTTACTATTAAAAATAAAGCTTTTTTTAATTGTACGGACCAAAATAAGCGAAAAAGCCCCTAAAGGCCCCCATACTTTATATCAACCACCGTGATTCCCCAACCCGCTGACCAGATCCTGGCAATGCGGCCATTGATGATCGGTGATCCTTCAGGGAATCAGGGAAATTCAACATGCTACTAATGCCTGATTCCCCTATCCTGAACGAAAACAATCAGGATCAGGGAATCAGGATTTTTCAACATTTTTAATATAACTGATTCCCCAACCCAGCCGTCGGGGGATCAGGACATTGCCCCAATGCATCTGTGGTGTATGGAGGCCTTACTGTTAGTACCCTTTTTGTTCATGCTCTTGTAGATGCTGATGTTATAGTTACACAAAGTCTACATCACGTCTTCCCACCTGCAAAGCTACCAGGGATGGACTAGGGCAAGAATTCAGGCCTGGCATTCTTGTGTGCGCACACGCCGTTGGCAAAGGGGGCAGATGCACAGCGGAGGGAGCACACGGGCATGGTGCATGTCCCTGATTTTGTCTGAAACAGTTACTTCGGGTGGCGGAGTTCACAAACAGAAAGCAAGGAGCTGCACTGCACACAGCCTTCCCGGCTCTCTCTGTGACCAGACCGGCCCACCTGCCCATCGGCCCTACTGGCATTTGCCAGAAGTGCCAGATGAGCAGCAAAAGTTCTAGTTACAGCTGCGCTTGTCACAGTGGCGTAAATACTGCCCCCGCAGCCACTGATTCAGACTACAGAGCAGATTGACATGCGGACTAGTCGTCCACATATCAGTCTGCTAAATGTCCCCTCCAAAATGGGCGCCGCCATGGAGGAGACATGCTAGAGGTCATACTTGACCTCTAGCATCTAGGAGGTGCCGGGACATGCGGGAGCGCATAGCGCTGGCCGCGGCCAGCAGCACCCTACAGCCCTGCCGCCCTGGCAGTATACTATAAAGATTAAACAAAAAAAATTATTTTGGTGGTTATCCCTCACATGTCCCCTCTCCCAATAGGACTTGCACTTACAGTGTAAGTGTAGTACTGCACAGCATTTCCAGGAGTCTGTCCGGCCATACAGTCCTTCTGACAGTGACAGCCCCACTTCCCCGCACTGTGACTGTGCTCTGGCAGCTGCTATGTGTCCTGGGCAGCGGCCCTGGGTCGCGCTGGGATGTCACGTGACATCCGCGACCAGAGCAAAGCAGCAGGGAGAACAGACAGGAGGAGCGAGCGCCGCTGATGCTGATAGGCGCTGAGCTTGCTTGCCGGCTCCTCTAGCTGCTCCTGCTGCACTGCAGAATGTGTACTGCAGACAGAACGGGTGACAACGGAGCAGGTGCCGTGCTCCCTACAGGGCCAGGAGCCTGGCGGCAGCCAACTCCGTTGTCTCCGGAAGTTCCGCCTCTGAACAGAGGGGAGCGGTTTGTGCTGCATTAATCCCCATGACACCCAGTGCATGAAATCCCTGACAACAAGCATTACCCCCTGGCAATGAGCATTACCCCCTGACAACGAGCTTGACACCCTGCGCATGAAACCTCTAGCAACAAGCATAACACCCAGCGCATGAAACCCCTGGCAACGAGCATGACACCCTGAGCATGAAAACCCCTGGCACTGTGCATGGGACCAAGTTCATGAAACCCATGGCAACGATCAGGTAATTTAAAAGTAATTAGAAGCCTTACTGTAGGGCTTAATGTGTAATGGGCATTGCGGTGTGTGGCATAATATATAACAGGCATTGCGCTGTGTCGCATAATGTATCACGGACATTGTGGTATGTGGTATAATGTATGCCGGGCATTGCAGTGTGTGGTATAATGTATACCGGGCATTGCGGTGTGTGTCATAATGTGTCGCAGACATGACGGTGTGTGGTATACTGTATCCAGGGCCGGCTCCGGGGCTTGTGGCGCCCCGGGCGGCTTTAGGGGCGTGGCTTTGTACAGGGGGCGTGGTCATTTACGCCCCCTGTACAGCTGAATTGATATGCGGTGCGCGATGACGTCATCGCGCACCGCACAGCAAAGGTCCTCTCCACGAAGGGAAACTAGACGCGTAGCGTCTAGTTCCCTTTGTGGAGAGGACCTTTACTGTGCGGTGCGCGATGACGTCATCGCGCACCGCACAGTAAAGGACCTCTCCAGGAAGTTAAACTAGACGCGTACCCGTCTAGTTTCCCTTCCCAGCGGTAGCGGCCGGGGGCAGCGGGCAGCAGGGGACACACACCAGTAGCGGATCTTGCCCTGGTGCGGCGCCCTCCGGAGGGCGCCCTGCGCCCTCCGGAAGGCGGCGCCCCGGGCAAAAGTACTGCTTGCCCGTGGCAAGATCCGCTACTGACTGTATCACGGGCATTGTATGTGGCATAATGTCTTAGTGGCATTGCAATGTGAGGTATAATGTATAACGGGTATTGCGGTGTGTCTCATAATGTGTCGCAGACATGACGGTGTGTGGTATACTGTATCACGAGCATTGTATGTTGCATAATGTCTTAGGGGCATTGCAGCGTGTGTTATAATGTATAACGGGTATTGAGGTGTGTCTCATAATGTGTCACAGACATGATGGTGTGTGGTATACTGTATCACGAGCATTGTATGTGGCATAATGTCTTAGGGGCATTGCAGTGTGTGGTATAATGTATAACGGGCATTGTGGTGTGCAGTGGCGTAAGTTTGTCGCAGGCGCCCGGAGGCAAAATAAATGTTGGTGCACCCCTTTAGAAAGACAAACACACACACACACACACACACACACACACACACACACACACACACACAGTAACATGCAGCCTATGGGATTATTCTGAGTTGATCGTAGCTGTGCCAAATGTGACATGCGGGGGGACGCCTAGCACAGGGCTAGTCCGCCCCGCGTGTCAGTGTCGCCCCCCCCCCCCCTGCAGAAGTGCAAAGGCATCGCACAGCGGCGATGCCTTTGCACTTCAAGAGTAGCCCCCTACCAGAGCAGCTTTAGCGTGCTGGCCGGGAGCTACTAGTCACTCCCCGGCCCGCAGCGGCTGCGTGTGACGCCACGGCCCACCCCCCCAACGGTCCAGCCACACCTGCGTTGGCCGGACTGCGCCCCCTAAACGGCCGTCCAGCTCCCTCCCACCCAGCGACCACCTCTGGGCGCCTGCGCAGTTCCGACCAGATCACTGCGCTGCGAGAAACTGCAGTGAGCGATCAGGTCGGAATGACCCCCTATGTCTGAAACAGTACCCCCCCCTCCCCTCCCCACTCACACACAGTAACGCCCAGCCTGTACTTTGGGGTCTGGGTGTCTGTGATGAGGGCCGTCAGGGTGTCTTCGATGGGCAGGGTCTGAGGAGGGACAGGCGGCAGCAGAACACACATAGGAGATTTAGGAGCCAGAAACCACCAGCAGAGACCCCAAACCTCCCTGCACAGCGGCAGCCATCGGCCAGCAGCAGGTGACTGTAGTACTTGCCGGGGGAAGGGGGCAGATGTGCACAGAAGAGTGAGACAGCTTTCACCACTAAGGTATGTCAATGGCTCTATCTCTCCCTGACTACAAATGCCTGCTGGGACTCCAGTCCCCAACATCCCTGAGGAGTGGTGCCCCCTTCAGGGCATGAACCCGGTGGCAGCCGACTCCATTGCCTCCCAGACTTACGCCTCTGGTGGTGTGTGTCATAATGTGTCACAGGCATGACGGTGTGTGGTGTACTGTATCACAGGCATTGTATGTGGTATAATATCTCAGGGGCATTGTAGTGTGTAGCATAATGTATAACGGGTATTGTGAAGCGTGGTGTAATGTGTCACAGGCATTACAGTGTGTGTCATAATGTGTCACAGGTATTACGGTGTGCGGCATAATTTCTAAGGGCCATTGCAGTGTGTGGCATAATGTGTAAGGGGCATTACTATAAGGAGGAATAATGACAAATAATGTAAGGGGCATAAATCAGGATTATTTTTTTTTCTCCTGTGGTCGCCAATGTCTCGGCGTGCAGGTTGCAAAACAGGGGTATAAGGCAGTATTTTCCTGTTACGCCACGCCACTTTCAGCGAAGCCACACCCATTTTGATGAAGCCACACCCCATTTTGCACGCGCAACTTCGGCGCGAAAATTCTTCACTTTGCTAGTGCCAATTATGGGGGGGGGGGATTTATATTTACGCCACTGGCTTGTCACCACCGTGTATGGAAAGCCCAGTGACACAGCTTGCGGCCTTTGAGACTGTGAGAATATTATTTAGGGTTCCTTGGACAGGCATAAGCAATATTGTAGTCTGATTAGTAAAATCTGACTCCAGCAACTGCCTAGTTGAATTTTAAATCTAGTTACAATGGCTCTCATTCAGATGTGGTTGGAGGTGCTATCGCTGCTGCTTACATAGAAGCAGCAGCGATAGCACTAATAAGGTAAGGCAGCAGGAGGTGTCATGCCATCTGCATGCATTACTGATCTGAACTGCATCCAAGGACGCAGTATTGTATCTTCCCTGGCACCACTGGGCAGCTCGCAGCACCCATGGAGACGCGCATGCCACCCGTTGTAGAGGCCAGGAACTCTCTGTGCAGAATGGAGATCCCTGGCCTCTGCCTTCCACCTAAACGGCAGCAATGTGACTTTTTTCACAAATGGTGGCATTTGCCACCCCTGTCCCCGAGTGATTGTCACTTACTGACAGTCTGATACCGTCAATGTGTCCTGCATCTGAACATCGGTACTTTGCAGATGAGCGCACACCTCCAACCACATCTGAATGAAGGCCAATGTTTGTTTTGAGTGTAGCCATGTATAGCAGTTATGTAGTTAAAGAAAACAGTTAGTAAAAAAGAGCACCATTGTAGGCTGTTTAATAGATACAGGGGCAGTGCCTCCAAAGGTGTTAGATATGTGGCATGGCCTCTTCTACCATGGCTGGCACAGGTATCCTCTGTGCCTCCTGACAAGCCTGGGCCCAGCTAATTAGTACCCGCCCTTTTCAGCACCCCATTCAGGAGTCTCTTTGTAACTTTACCATGAGCACTGTGCATTGTTGTTATCAATGCTTCCTACAGCTGTTAAACTGTTGGTGCATCAATGTCGAACATAGATGAAAATAACCAATCAGCCCTGAACTTGTATAAAATACTGTGGTCAAAATTGCACCCCAAGAGCAAGGCTCTTCAACCTTTTTGCTATACCACTGGGAAAGCCACTATTCATTTTCAGTTTTTCAATATAAAGGGTCCAAAATATATAGCATTCAACAGCAGTTTATGCAGACTGGTCCATGAGGTAATCCTGCAAACGTCACTATATTTAGCGGTCTAGCGAGAGCAGTTTAAGGGGTATATTCAATTGGTGTCGAATCCCTTATTTTGTCGAAAAACAGTGCTTTTTCTACAAAAAACCCCATGTCGAATTGGATTCGACAATTCAGTACAGCTCTTTTTGACAAAAAACCTCTTGGATCCGTTTCGACTTTTTACTTTTCGACAGTCGAATGTCTGTAATGTTAAAAAGCCGGCATTTCGACAAAAGTATATTCAATTGAAGATTGTCGAATTGGTATCAGTGCTTTTCGAAATTACTTTCGACAATTTCATTGCGCCAAGTTTTTCTGGCGTTAGCTGGCAAGAAATTTTAAATACTTTCATTTTTTGGTGTTTTTTTATTTCTAATAGCATATATATTTATATTTGGAGTAATTATCTACTTGGTTTTTGTATTTATGACCCACATTATTATATTTTGATTTTTTTCCCCAGAATATTTTTACCTGTACTGGGCAGAGGGAAGAAATGTACCCATGATTCCACAGTTTTACCCTGGTTACACTTCTCCAAAGCCACTCCACCAAAGCCACTCCTATGTTTGAGACTTCAGGGAGAAGAGCAGCCATTACAGTCAGCTCTCTTGTGGAATTGTTTTTTAGGGCAATCTGCGTTTTAACATATATATCATATTTTTTTTACACTGACTACAATAAGGGAGCCTTTTTCTGACCAGATTGTGATGTTCATGCTGGTGGCAAGTGTGGAGGATGAACAGGCTCTTAAACATCAGGATCATGGTCAGCAAATGTCTGCATTGGGTGAGTCAGTGCATGCATCATTTCCACATCCACGCCAGTATCGCACTAGGCATGTACTGGAGGATATACCAAGGTATTCCTGCGCTGGCTGTTAAATGATTGTATCAATTCAAGACGGCTTGTCTAAAAAGTTATACGACATTTATTCATATAACATTAATAGCCTCATAAATAAATTCACAAAAGGAGATATGCCACATGATATACTCGGCCCGTAATCATAATGTCCAAAGGAAAATTGACCAATAATCCACAATTAGGATACGACACACTTGCAAATATTTATCCCAATCTCAGAGGGACATTAATATTGGAGCACACCGGATAGTGGATCACCAAGATTCAGCATAAGGTGAAATTTGCATTACCGGTTAGGTCAGAGCTGAGATTGCAGTCCCATATATATCAGCTGGATGGATTCCTTTCAGTGCTGTAGGAATCAGCAGAGGCGTATCTAGCACAGGGCGAGCAGGGCACGTGCCCGGGGAGCCGTGGCAGCCCCAGCAAAGGGGGGCGCCACCGGCACCTTCACGGCCCGCTCGCCCCATGCGACAGGGATTCCGCCGGTGCTACCCGCCTCTCCCTGTCTCCCCGGCTGCTGTGCCTGTCACAGTGGCAGCCAGGAGCCTCGTCCCCCCCCTCCGCAAAATCTACATTGCACGTGCGCGACCGCGGCGCACATACGAAGGGAAGAAAGGTCCACCGATCACCACATGAAGCACATGTGGGAGCAGAACGGGGAGCCACGAGTGCTTTCAGAGAGTGAGGGCGGGCTCTAGCAGTGTACACTGCTGCCTGTCCCCTCTCTTTCTCCTCAACGCTGCAGGTAAACATAAAAGAGAACTGGCACTGTGGGGCAATGTATCTGGCACTGTGGGGCATTGTAACTGGCACTGTGGGGCATTGTAACTGGCACTGTGGGGCTATGTAACTGGCACTGTGGGGCATGTATCTGGCACTGTGGGGCAATGTAACTGGCACTGGGGCATGTATCTGGCACTGTGGGGCAATGTAACTGGCACTGTGGGGCATGTATCTGGCACTGTGAGGCATGTATCGGGCACTGTGGGGCATTGTAACTGGCACTGTGGGGCAATGTAACTGGCACTGGGGCATGTATCTGGCACTGTGGGGCATGTATCTGGCACTGTGGGGCAATGTAACTGGCACTGTGGGGCATGTATCTGGCACTGTGGGGCATTGTAACTGGCACTGTGGGGCAATGTAACTGGCACTGTGGGGCAATGTATCTGGCACTGTGGGGCATGTATCTGGCACTGTGGGGCATGTATCTGGCACTGTGGGGCAATGTAACTGGCACTGTGGGGCATGTATCTGGCACTGTGTGGCATGTATATGGCACTGTGGGGCATTGTAACTGGCACTGTGGGGCAATGTAACCTGCACTGTGGGGCATGTAACTGGCACCGGGGAAAGGACATTTTCAGTGGCCACACCCCTTCTGGTGCGTGGCCACACCCCTTCTGGTGTGGCCACGCCCATTTTTTTCCCACACTCCTTTTGGTGTGTTTTTTGTTTTGTTTTGTTTTTGTTTGTTGTTTTTTTTGGGGGGGCACTCTTCATGTTGCCCTGGGCTCCGAAAACCCTAGTTACGCCTCTGGGGATCAGTTCTGCCAATAGGTTCTGGTGGTATCCGGACTCCAGGTCGACAACAAAAAGGTCGACACACCTTAGGTCGACACCAATTGGTCGACACACCTTAGGTCGACATGGACAAAAGGTCGACATGGACAAAAGGTCGACAGGAACAAGGTCGACGTGGAAAAGGTCGACATGAGATTTTTATGTTTTTTTGGTGTCGTGCACTGACTGCATGATTTGTCCGTGCACGAGGTTCCAGGTCGGCCTCCCACAGCTCGTACAGTGAATATATTTCACGACCCGATAAGCGATAGTTTTGTATCACCTCGAACTCTGAGAGATCCTCCAGTACACCTTTTGCCACTACGCCCACATCTGGACCTGACCTGTACCACTAGCGATATTTGCACCACTTGCCTGTAATCTTGGGACTTCACCAGAACGGGTCTGGGACTCAGGGTCGACAACAGAGTTCGAGGTGATAGGGTTATCCCAACAAACCTTGGCTCTTGACCCCATTGTCTAATCCTGTCGGTGAAGCCCAAGAACGGTACCAAGAAACACACATTACATCATGGGGAGTAATTGAGCGTGCCTTCGGTGTACTTAAAAGCCGGTTTCAAAGTTTAGACTCTTCCGGTGGTGTTCTTTTATACTCACCGGCGAAGGTTTGCGGCATACTAAATGCATATTGTATTCTACACAACATTTGTGTCGCAAACCGTTTGCCAGTGACTATTTGTCGCAGGGCTTTCCGCAACGGGAACAGTTCTTCTGCTCCACCTGTGGGTATGGACGAAGGATATGAAGGTAGAAGTAATTTGATCCAGACTTATTTTTCCTCAGCCTGTGGAGTATACTTGTAATATTTGTATTTTCATGTAAAATCAGTGTGTCATATTTTCAATTAAATTAATGTCTTTTATTTATTTATTTTATTCTAAGTTGTCCTGTTGATGTCTTGTTGATGTCCTGTTGACAGTTTTATCCCCAAGTTGCGTCCTGTTGATGGGTTGTCGTTGTTCATTTGCCAGTTTGGTTTGTTTATCCCTTTTTGGATTCCTGTTCCTGTTGATGGCCTACTTGTGATGTGGACCTCCCCCACTGCCCTGTTACAAAGAGACCCTTCAGGTGTGATGTATTGGCCCACACAGGTTACACCTCTTGTCGGTGTAACCTGTCGGTTTGTGCAATCTTGTTGGTACCTGCTGTTCTTCTTTTTCAGGATGGATGACACGCTTTCAAATACCTTGAACTTAATCCTTTTTGTCTTCCACAGGTTTCACGGAGTAGCCCTCCCAAAGATAAAAGTACCCTCTCCGGTGTAAAGTGAAGCTAAACTACCCCCCTCTACCATGACTTGTTATATGGACCTCCCCCACTGCCCTGTTACAAAGAGACCCTTCAGTTGAGATGTATTGCCCCAACCTCCCTCTTGTCGGTGTAACCTGTGTGTTTGTGCAATCTTGCTGGTACCTGCTGTTCTTCTTTTTCAGGATGGATGACACGCTTTCATATACCTTGAACTTAATCATTTTTGCCTTCCACAGGTTTCACGGAGTAGCCTTCCAAAAAAACATGAAAAACCACGCCCAAACATCCCGAAAGGCAAGTAAATGCACCCCTGCACCCCAACATGTCATGCTGCTAGTACACCAGTGCTGAAGCATGACCAAACACACATTAGCACATTTAAAAAAAAACATGAAAAACCATGCCCAAACAACACAAAAGGCAAGTAAATGCACACCAACATGTCATGCTGCTAGTACACCAGTGCTGAAGCATGACCAAACACACATTTGCACATTTAAAAAAAACATGAAAAACCACGTCCAAACAACCCAAAAGGCAAGTAAATGCACCCCAACATGTCATGCTACTAGTACAGCAGTGCTCAAGCATGACCAAAAACACATTAGCACATTAAAAAAAACATGAAAACCTATGCCCAAACAACCCAAAAGTCAAGTACATGCACCCCTGCACTCCAACATGTCATGCTGCTAGTACACCAGTGCTCAAGCATGACCAAAAACACACATTAGCACATTAAAAAAAACATGAAAAACCATCCCCAAACACAAAACTGCACTAAAGCCATGCAGCAATAAAAGCAGGACCTTAAAAATACACACCTGTACACATATACATACCCCAAACACACCCAAGAAGCACCACATGTACACCTCGTGGCACTCTCCCACCACCCAAACTTTACATGCTTCACTTATTCCTCATACAAAACAGTAGCCAAGCACTCAAAACAACACCCATACACTACACAAACACCTACATGCAACGCCAGACCACATGTGGTACTAACCTAAAATTGTTGAATTTGCTCCAAAAACGACTCTCCTCCGGGGTGGCTGAAGGTCTTCTGTCCGTCCTGAATGAAAGTCTGCTGGGTGTGTGAAAGATACCACAGCAAGCAAAGCCAAATTGATCTCTCTGCAGCTCCTCACTCCGCTCTGCAGGTTCACAAAATGGCTGCTGAGCACGCAGCAAACAAGCCCTATATATGATTCCAAACGGTGGGAAGTCGAATCTAGGCCGGCCACTATTCGCCGATTGGTCCATTTTCGACCGGAGGCGTGTCGAATCCATTTTGGATTGAAAATGTAAAATTCAGGGCACCGGGTGGAGGGTTTTGACTGTGGAATGGTGTTGAATCTGAAAACTGTCGAATCCGCTGTGGGATTCGACTTCAATTGAATATACCCCTAATTCTCTGCATCTTTTAACTATTGGGATCTCAGCACCATTAATATGAGCATGTTGGGGAAAATATGTGTGACATTGCAGTTCTTTTGTAAGAGAAACTTTTGATTTGGGATTAATGATCCCTTAAAAGAATGTTTATCAGCAGCTCTCAAAAACGTAGCTTCTCACCTCATAAATCTAAAACATTACCTCTTAATCTTCTCTTTACTGTACATTGATTGGTCGTGTGCAATAGCTAAGCAGGAGCTTACAGTTCATTTAATGCAAATACAATTTAGATGTTTCTGATCCTTGTGTGAAAGTCAGCGACTCTGTCTCTGTATGGGAACATTTCTGCTGTGTGGTTTAATGTACAGTATTTACTAGAGATGAGCGCCTGAAATTTTTCGGGTTTTGTGTTTTGGTTTTGGGTTCGGTTCCGCGGCCGTGTTTTGGGTTCGACCGCGTTTTGGCAAAACCTCACCGAATTTTTTTTGTCGGATTCGGGTGTGTTTTGGATTCGGGTGTTTTTTAAAAAAACACTAAAAAACAGCTTAAATCATAGAATTTGGGGGTCATTTTGATCCCATAATATTATTAACCTCAAAAACCATAATTTCCACTCATTTTCAGTCTATTCTGAATACCTCACACCTCACAATATTATTTTTAGTCCTAAAATTTGCACCAAGGTCGCTGGATGACTAAGCTAAGCGACACTAGTGGCCGACACAAACACCTGGCCCATCTAGGAGTGGCACTGCAGTGTCACGCAGGATGTCCCTTCCAAAAAACCCTCCCCAATCAGCACATGACGCAAAGAAAAAAAGAGGCGCAATGAGGTAGCTGACTGTGTGAGTAAGATAAGCGACCCTAGTGGCCGACACAAACACCGGGCCCATTTAGGAGTGGCACTGCAGTGTCACGCAGGATGTCCCTTCCAAAAAACCCTCCCCAATCAGCACATGACGCAAAGAAAAAAAGAGGCGCAATGAGGTAGCTGACTGTGTGAGTAAGATTAGCGACCCTAGTGGCCGACACAAACACCGGGCCCATTTAGGAGTGGCACTGCAGTGTCACGCAGGATGTCCCTTCCAAAAAAACCTCCCCAATCAGCACATGACGCAAAGAAAAAAGGAGGCGCAATGAGGTAGCTGACTGTGTGAGTAAGATTAGCGACCCTAGTGGCCGACACAAACACCGGGCCCATTTAGGAGTGGCACTGCAGTGTCACGCAGGATGTCCCTTCCAAAAAACCCTCCCCAATCAGCACATGACGCAAAGAAAAAAAGAGGCGCAATGAGGTAGCTGACTGTGTGAGTAAGATTAGCGACCCTAGTGGCCGACACAAACACCGGGCCCATTTAGGAGTGGCACTGCAGTGTCACGCAGGATGTCCCTTCCAAAAAACCCTCCCCAAACAGCACATGACGCAAAGAAAAATAAAAGAAAAAAGAGGTGCAAGATGGAATTGTCCTTGGGCCCTCCCACCCACCCTTATGTTGTATAAACAAAACAGGACATGCACACTTTAACCAACCCATCATTTCAGTGACAGGGTCTGCCACACGACTGTGACTGATATGACGGGTTGGTTTGGACCCCCCCCAAAAAAGAAGCAATTAATCTCTCCTTGCACAAACTGGCTCTACAGAGGCAAGATGTCCACCTCATCATCACCCTCCGATATATCACCGTGTACATCCCCCTCCTCACAGATTATCAATTCGTCCCCACTGGAATCCACCATCTCAGCTCCCTGTGTACTTTGTGGAGGCAATTGCTGCTGGTCAATGTCTCCGCGGAGGAATTGATTATAATTCATTTTAATGAACATCATCTTCTCCACATTTTCTGGATGTAACCTCGTACGCCGATTGCTGACAAGGTGAGCGGCGGCACTAAACACTCTTTCGGAGTACACACTTGTGGGAGGGCAACTTAGGTAGAATAAAGCCAGTTTGTGCAATGGCCTCCAAATTGCCTCTTTTTCCTGCCAGTATAAGTATGGACTGTGTGACGTGCCTACTTGGATGCGGTCACTCATATAATCCTCCACCATTCTTTCAATGGTGAGAGAATCATATGCAGTGACAGTAGACGACATGTCCGTAATCGTTGTCAGGTCCTTCAGTCCGGACCAGATGTCAGCATCAGCAGTCGCTCCAGACTGCCCTGCATCACCGCCAGCGGGTGGGCTCGGAATTCTGAGCCTTTTCCTCGCACCCCCAGTTGCGGGAGAATGTGAAGGAGGAGATGTTGACAGGTCGCGTTCCGCTTGACTTGACAATTTTCTCACCAGCAGGTCTTTCAACCCCAGCAGACTTGTGTCTGCCGGAAAGAGAGATCCAAGGTAGGCTTTAAATCTAGGATCGAGCACGGTGGCCAAAATGTAGTGCTCTGATTTCAACAGATTGACCACCCGTGAATCCTTGTTAAGCGAATTAAGGGCTCCATCCACAAGTCCCACATGCCTAGCGGAATCGCTCCGTGTTAGCTCCTCCTTCAATGTCTCCAGCTTCTTCTGCAAAAGCCTGATGAGGGGAATGACCTGACTCAGGCTGGCAGTGTCTGAACTGACTTCACGTGTGGCAAGTTCAAAGGGCATCAGAACCTTGCACAACGTTGAAATCATTCTCCACTGCGCTTGAGACAGGTGCATTCCACCTCCTATATCGTGCTCAATTGTATAGGCTTGAATGGCCTTTTGCTGCTCCTCCAACCTCTGAAGCATATAGAGGGTTGAATTCCACCTCGTTACCACTTCTTGCTTCAGATGATGGCAGGGCAGGTTCAGTAGTTTTTGGTGGTGCTCCAGTCTTCTGTACGTGGTGCCTGTACGCCGAAAGTGTCCCGCAATTTTTCTGGCCACCGACAGCATCTCTTGCACGCCCCTGTCGTTTTTTAAATAATTCTGCACCACCAAATTCAAGGTATGTGCAAAACATGGGACGTGCTGGAATTTGCCCATATTTAATGCACACACAATATTGCTGGCGTTGTCCGATGCCACAAATCCACAGGAGAGTCCAATTGGGGTAAGCCATTCCGCGATGATCTTCCTCAGTTGCCGTAAGAGGTTTTCAGCTGTGTGCGTATTCTGGAAACCGGTGATACAAAGCGTAGCCTGCCTAGGAAAGAGTTGGCGTTTGCGAGATGCTGCTACTGGTGCCGCCGCTGCTGTTCTTGCGGCGGGAGTCCATACATCTACCCAGTGGGCTGTCACAGTCATATAGTCCTGACCCTGCCCTGCTCCACTTGTCCACATGTCCGTGGTTAAGTGGACATTGGGTACAACTGCATTTTTTAGGACACTGGTGAGTCTTTTTCTGAGGTCCGTGTACATTCTCGGTATCGCCTGCCTAGAGAAGTGGAACCTAGATGGTATTTGGTAACGGGGGCACACTGCCTCAATAAATTGTCTAGTTCCCTGTGAACTAACGGCGGATACCGGACGCTCGTCTAACACCAACATAGTTGTCAAGGCCTCAGTTATCCGCTTTGCAGCAGGATGACTGCTGTGATATTTCATCTTCCTCGCAAAGGACTGTTGAACAGTCAATTGCTTACTGGAAGTAGTACAAGTGGGCTTACGACTTCCCCTCTGGGATGACCATCGACTCCCAGCAGCAACAACAGCAGCGCCAGCAGCAGTAGGCGTTACACGCAAGGATGCATCGGAGGAATCCCAGGCAGGAGAGGAATCGTCAGAATTGCCAGTGACATTGCCTGCAGGACTATTGGCATTCCTGGGGAAGGAGGAAATTGACACTGAGGGAGTTGGTGGGGTGGTTTGCGTGAGCTTGGTTACAAGAGGAAGGGATTTACTGGTCAGTGGACTGCTTCCGCTGTCACCCAAAGTTTTTGAACTTGTCACTGACTTATTATGAATGCGCTGCAGGTGACGTATAAGGGAGGATGTTCCGAGGTGGTTAACGTCCTTACCCCTACTTATTACAGCTTGACAAAGGGAACACACGGCTTGACACCTGTTGTCCGCATTTCTGTTGAAATAGTTCCACACCGAAGAGCTGATTTTTTTGGTATTTTCACCAGGCATGTCAACGGCCATATTCCTCCCACGGACAACAGGTGTCTCCCCGGGTGCCTGACTTAAACAAACCACCTCACCATCAGAATCCTCCTGGTCAATTTCCTCCCCAGCGCCAGCAACACCCATATCCTCCTCATCCTGGTGTACTTCAACACTGACATCTTCAATCTGACTATCAGGAACTGGACTGCGGGTGCTCCTTCCAGCACTTGCAGGGGGCGTGCAAATGGTGGAAGGCGCATGCTCTTCACGTCCAGTGTTGGGAAGGTCAGGCATCGCAACCGACACAATTGGACTCTCCTTGTGGATTTGGGATTTCGAAGAACGCACAGTTCTTTGCGGTGCTACTGCTTTTGCCAGCTTGAGTCTTTTCATTTTTCTAGCGAGAGGCTGAGTGCCTCCATCCTCATGTGAAGCTGAACCACTAGCCATGAACATAGGCCAGGGCCTCAGCCGTTCCTTGCCACTCCGTGTGGTAAATGGCATATTGGCAAGTTTACGCTTCTCCTCCGACAATTTTATTTTAGGTTTTGGAGTCCTTTTTTTACTGATATTTGGTGTTTTGGATTTGACATGCTCTGTACTATGACATTGGGCATCGGCCTTGGCAGACGACGTTGCTGGCATTTCAACGTCTCGGCCATGACTAGTGGCAGCAGCTTCAGCACGAGGTGGAAGTGGATCTTGATCTTTCCCTAATTTTGGAACCTCAACATTTTTGTTCTCCATATTTTAATAGGCACAACTAAAAGGCACCTCAGGTAAACAATGGAGATGGATGGATGGATACTAGTATACAATTATGGACGGACTGCCGAGTGCCGACACAGAGGTAGCTACAGCCGTGAACTACCGTACTGTGTCTGCTGCTAATATAGACTGGTTGATAAAGAGATGTCGTAGTATGTATGTATGAAGAAGAAAGAAAAAAAAACCACGGTTAGGTGGTATACAATTATGGACGGACTGCCGAGTGCCGACACAGAGGTAGCCACAGCCGTGAACTACCGTACTGTACTGTGTCTGCTGCTAATATAGACTGGTTGATAAAGAGATGTCGTAGTATGTATGTATGAAGAAGAAAGAAAAAAAAAACACGGGTAGGTGGTATACAATTATGGACGGACTGCCGAGTGCCGACACAGAGGTAGCCACAGCCGTGAACTACCGTACTGTACTGTGTCTGCTGCTAATATAGACTGGTTGATAAAGAGATGTAGTAGTATGTATGTATGAAGAAGTAAGAAAAAAAAACCACGGGTAGGTGGTATACAATTATGGACGGACTGCCGAGTGCCGACACAGAGGTAGCCACAGCCGTGAACTACCGTACTGTACTGTGTCTGCTGCTAATATAGACTGGTTGATAAAGAGATGTCGTAGTATGTATGTATGAAGAAGAAAGAAAAAAAAACCACGGTTAGGTGTTATACAATTATGGACGGACTGCCGAGTGCCGACACAGAGGTAGCCACAGCCGTGAACTACCGTACTGTACTGTGTCTGCTGCTAATATAGACTGGTTGATAAAGAGATGTCGTAGTATGTATGTATAAAGAAGAAAGAAAAAAAAACCACGGTTAGGTGGTATACAATTATGGACGGACTGCCGAGTGCCGACACAGAGGTAGCCACAGCCGTGAACTACCGTACTGTACTGTGTCTGCTGCTAATATAGACTGGTTGATAAAGAGATGTAGTAGTATGTATGTATAAAGAAGAAAGAAAAAAAAACCACGGGTAGGTGGTATACAATTATGGATGGACTGCCGAGTGCCGACACAGAGGTAGCTACAGCCGTGAACTACCGTACTGTGTCTGCTGCGACTGGATGATAAATAATGATATAAAAAATATATATATATCACTACTGCAGCCGGACAGGTATATATATTATATAATGACGGACCTGCTGGACACTGTCTGTCAGCAGAATGAGTTTTTTATAGAATAAAAAAAAAAAACACCACACAAGTGAAGTCACACGACGAGTGTTTAACTTTTTCAGGCAATCACAATATAGTATACTACTAACTATACTGGTGGTCAGTGTGGTCAGGTCACTGGTCAGTCACACTGGCAGTGGCACTCCTGCAGCAAAAGTGTGCACTGTTTAATTTTAATATAATATGTACTCCTGGCTCCTGCTATAACCTATAACTGGCACTGCAGTGCTCCCCAGTCTCCCCCACAATTATAAGCTGTGTGAGGTGAGCACAGTCAGATATATAATATATACATAGATGATGCAGCACACTGAGCTGAGCAGTGCACACAGATATGGTATGTGACTGTCTTGTACTCCTGGCTCCTGCTATAACCTATAACTGGCACTGCAGTGCTCCCCAGTCTCCCCCACAATTATAAGCTGTGTGAGCTGAGCACAGTCAGATATATAATATATACATAGATGATGCAGGCATGCAGCACACTGGGCTGAGCAGTGCACACAGATATGGTATGTGACTGAGTCACTGTGTGTACCGTTTTTTTCAGGCAGAGAACGGATATATTAAATAAAACAACTGCACTGCTGGTGGTCACTGTGGTCAGTCACTAAACTCTGCACTCTCTTCTACAGTATCAGCCTCAGGTCAATCTCTCTCTCTCTCTCCTAATCTAAATGGAGAGGACGCCAGCCACGTCCTCTCCCTATCAATCTCAATGCACGTGTGAAAATGGCGGCGACGCGCGGCTCCTTATATAGAATCCGAGTCTCGCGATAGAATCCGAGCCTCGCGAGAATCCGACAGCGTCATGATGACGTTCGGGCGCGCTCGGGTTAACCGAGCATGGCGGGAAGATCCGAGTCGCTCGGACCCGTGAAAAAAAACATGAAGTTCGTGCGGGTTCGGATTCAGAGAAACCGAACCCGCTCATCTCTAGTATTTACCACAATGTCTCAGTTCTAAGTTAACGCTCGTATCCTGAGTTTCCCCTAATGTGGCTACAGTAGAGATTCAGGGGGTCATTCTGGGCCGATCGCTCGCTGCAGTTTGTCGCAGCTCAGCGATCGGGTCAGAACTGCGCATGCGCCAGCGCCGAAGTGCGCCGGAGCATGCCAGCTTTGGTTGCCTAGCGATCGCCTCTGAGACAGAGGCGGTCGCTGTTTGGGAGGGGGCTGAACGGCGGCGTTAAGCCGCCGTTTAGGGGGAGCGGTCCGGCCAACGCAGGCATGGCCGGGCCGTTGGGGGGGTGGGCGGCGGCGGCTGCGTGACGAGTCACGCAGCTGGTGCGGCCAGCGGCAACGACAAATAACTCCCGGCCAGCCGCAGGAGCTGCGCTAGCCGGGAGTTACTCCTCAGATACAAAGGCATCGCCACTGTGCGATGCATTTGTATTTGTGCGGGGGGGCCGGACTGACATGCGTGGCGGACTAGCCTGTACTGGGCGTCCCCCTGCATGTCAGGGAAGATGATCGTAGCTGTGCTAAATTTAGCACAGCTACGATCAACTGGGAATGAACCCCCAAGTCTCCTTGTTTGCTCTGTAAAAATAGGCCAAAGATACAATCCAAATATTCGCTGATCTTACTACGCTGTACTGTACATATTTTCTCTTCCCTCTGCTCCGATCCGCAGAGAAGAAAATTACATTTTAAAATAATGTCACAGAACTAATGTTTGATTAGCTGAAGGCTGCATAAGCCTGAGGCCATATAAGAGCCCAACTTTTGGTGATTGGTTGTTTATGACTAAGCAGTTGCTAGGCAGATCATGTTTCTGGTGTTTTTTTCCTATAGGATCAGAGGGTTGTCCGTCAAGCTTTAAGGGGTTGGTCTCAGGATAGTATATAGGGCAGGGTCATGTGCCTCAGACTTCCTCTTGCCATTTATTGTATGGCCCAGGAAGGTGGAGTATACTGCTGCCCTTGGAGACTGTTTTTTGGCCTGTTATTGCTTTCAATTTGTGTCCCGCATATTGGTTTCAATTGTATCCCTGTCTGCTCCTTTGCTGCATCCCTTGCCCTCCCTCCTCAATTATTTTGGGTGCCTTGTGTGCTGTTTCCGCTGTACAGCACTTATTATGCCGCGTCCGCGCCGTTCCGCCCCCCCTCCCGCCGCCGCGGGTGCCCCGTGCCCGCGATCCCGCAGTGCGGCCCCTCGGAGTTTGCCCCTGGCGGATATTGTGTCGCGACGGGGTCGGGCCGCTCCGGCCCGCACCCCTGCCGGCGGCCAGTGGGCGCGATGCCCGTGCTGCGGCGGGGGAGCTTTCGGCTGGGCTGCGGTTGCGGGTGTCCCCGGCGGCTGCTGTACGCCTGGCGGCTCCCTCGCTCAGCGCGGCTGGCTCCATTGTGTCTCCCCTTACCCCTCCGCCGGCGGCTGCGGCCAGCGGAGCAGGCGCCCACGTGGGGCCTGGCGTCCGCGAACAAGCTGCGGGGGGGGGAGGGGGGGCTGGTGCTGCAGGGGGGTCACATTGCTGTGGGGATACAGGCGTCTCCTGTGCCCCGTATGCCGCGAGACAGGGCTGCAGCGGACGGGCTCCCCTCTGCGGGGGGGCCATTTTCGCCCGCTTATGTTGTTGGGGACAGGGCCGTTAGGGCTGGCTCCGGTACCTTAGGAGTGGTGGAGATTTCCCGGAGTGCCGCGTCGGAGGCCCCGTGGACGGTGTCGGCGCTGGGGATCTCTCAGCGGGGCATTTCCGCTGAGTTCTCGGTCGCCCGCGGGTTTTCGGTGCACGGCGGCGGCGCCCCCGAGCGTCGGGCTCCAGGCGCTTGCCCCCGGCCTGGTGGGGGCGTTGCAGTCGTCCATTGCTGCTGCGTTCCACCTGCCTGGCCCTCCGCTGTCGTTTGCTGCGCCGCACGGTTTTACCGGGGGACAGTTTTTCCCCGGTGGCATTTCCTGGCCAGTTGCGCAGGCATTTCCTGCGTCCTCCGGGGCGCCTTTCACGGGCCTCCCGGTTTCCTCTGCATCACACTTTTCACCGTATGTTACCAGCGCGGCCGCAAGCGTTCAGCCCACGTGGTCAGTCGGTGGCCCTCGGGTTGCTACCCCCCCCTGCCTTTGCGGACCCGTATTTCGGATCCTCCCCGGCCGGGGCAAACCCATTAGCCCAATTTTGTCAGCCACCCCCCACTCCTCCTCCGTTCCATCCTGTTTTGGCGGGATTCCCCGGGTCAACTGGGTACCTGTCACCTCCCGCGTGGCTTCCTGCCTACGCCGTTGGTGGCGCGCCGGGGGTTAGGGCTCCTTTTCCCCCTGTCGGGGCGTCCTCCTCTTTGGGGGGGTCTTCCCCCGCCACTGCTCGCAGGCCCCCCTCCGCCGAGCGAAGGTGCTTTGCCCCCTCTCCCGCCTGTTCCCCCCATTTCTGTTGATGCGCTGGTTTCCCTTGCGCTTGTTGTCCCTTCTGTTTCCTCCTCGCACGTGCTGGCAAGTTCCGAGGGCTTCGTCGCGGAGGGGCCGGAGGTCGGAGGGGGCTGCGGCCGCGGCGCCGATGGGAGATGTTCCACCGCCACCGGAGTCGGGTGCAACGGACGACGCTGTTCCGGGTCCTTCAGGCGCTGGTGAGCACGCTCTTACTTCCCTTTGTACTTCTAGCACTTCTTCCACCTCTACTAGCAGTGTTTCTTCAGGTTCTCCGCGGCGCCCGTGTAAGCTGGCTAGACTCATCGCGCAGCGCGTGGCTAAGGAATCGCGAAAGGCGACAGCGCCGGCGTCGGCGGTTCCCTCTGACCCCCCCCCCCCCCCCCCGTTTTACGGAGATGGTGCATTGCGCCAACACGGCCGTTACTCGGGGGGTGCGCAAGAGGATGCGGGAAAAAATCAGGAAGGGGAAGTATGTTGACATCTTCACCCTTACGGGTGAGATGAGGCAGCTAAGAAACCGGGGGGCATTGGTGAGAGTGCATTCCGTAATTTTCACCAGTGGTTGCGGGGTTTCTTGGTTTTTGCGGCTTGCTACACCGAATCGCGACTTGCTGAGTATCCCGATTTGGTCAAATATTTATTTTTGGTGCATGACATGTACTTAAAATCCAAGGGTTCCGCTTGGCGGGATTACGACGAGAAATTCCGTCGTAATCAGGATGGCAACCCCATTCTGCCCGCAGGGTTTAAGGATGTCGATGTGTGGTTGGAAGTCACCCAACAGGTCAAGCCCTCCACGGACGCTGCGGTCAAGAAACCCGCTGCGGTCAAGAAGCCCGCGGCGGCCGTGGTGTCGGGTTCCCGGTCATCAGGGAAAGGCAAGTGTTTTGCCTTCAACGAAGGGAAATGCACTAGGGGTGTAAATTGTCGTTTTCGCCACTCCTGTAAGTTGTGCGGGGCCGGTCACCCGGCCAAAGACTGCTCCTCGGCGGCGAGCGGTAAGCCCTCCGCTCCAGCCGAGGCCTGTGGAGTAGGTAAATAAGGCCCCCTCCCCTATTCGAGTGCCCGAATTGCGTCGCTGGCTTGGTTTATACCCCGACAAGTCGGCTGCGTTGTTCCTTTTGGAGGGTTTTCAGCATGGTTTTCGCCTGCCCATTTCGGATTCGGTGCACGTGGTGGCGCGCCAGAATTTGAGGTCGGCTCGCGAATACCCGCATGAGGTCCGGCGGAAAGTAGACGCGGAGATCAGCTTGGGGCGCATGTGTGGGCCCTACGTTTTCCCCCCTCTGCCCTCCTTGTGCATCTCCCCCGTTGGGGTGGTGCCCAAGAAGGCCCCGGGTAAGTTCCGCCTGATACAGCACTTGTCACATCCTCCTGGCGTTTCGGTTAATGACTCCATTCCCGAGGCCTTGTGCAGGGTGCGTTATCAGTCTTTTGATGACGCTCTGCGCTTGGTACGGGACTGTGGTCCGGGGGGCCTGTTGGCAAAATTAGACGTGGAATCGGCTTTTCGGCTCCTTCCCCTCCACCCGGATTCCCTACGGTTCCGGGGTTTCAAATTGGGGGACGAATTTTACGTGGATCGGTGTCTCCCCATGGGCTGTTCGGTCTCCTACGCCCATTTTGAGAAATTTAGCTCGTTTTTGCACTGGTGCGTCCAAGCCGCCTTCAGGCAACCCGGGGTGGCCCATTACCTGGACGATTTTCTCTTTATGGGCCCAGGGGGAGGTTCGGTCTGTGGCGATATTCTGGCGGTGGCTAGGTCCTTGTTCGACAGCTTGGGAGTTCCCGTAGCGCAGGACAAATGTGAGGGCCCCTGCAGTTGCCTTAGCTATTTGGGAATTGAAATTGACACGGTGGCGGGTTGTTGTCGCCTCCCCGAGGACAAAGTGCGGAAGCTGTTAGGCTTAATTCACGATTGTTTAGGCAAGCGCAGGGTTCGGCTTAAGCAGGTACAGTCTTTGCTGGGTTCTTTCAACTTTGCGTGTCGAATTATTCCCATGGGGAGGGTTTTCTGTCGCAAACTTGAACGGGCCACGGCGGAGACGGTCCGGCAGCATCACACCGTGTACCTTTCCCGCGAGATCAGGGATGATTTGCTGATTTGGGTTTCTTTCCTGGTATCCTTCAACAGGGAGGTCTTGTGGCCTCCCCCTTGTTGTTCCAATAGTTGGCTCCATGTTAGGTGCCGCGGTCCGCGGCGCCGCTCGGTCTGCTTCCGAGCGACGCTCACGGCCACCGCACCTCCCTCCCTGCCCGCCCGGCGCCTAGCAACGCCAGGACGCCGTGCGTACTGTAGCCGCCGGGTCCCTGGCAACGCTAGGACGCCGGGCGTCCTCAGCCGCTGGGTCCATAGCAACGGGGACGCCATTGGCGGACCGCGTTCCCCGTTGCCAGATAGGATTGATTAGTTGCTTGTGCAGCAGGGCAGCTGCACGGCAACTAGTAATTAGGGTCTGGGGGCTGGTCTTGCTGACCCTCCTGTCATTGGCCAGCAGGGTCTTTTTATGGGAGCCAGCACACTGCAGCCTCGCCGGTGATAGCTTCCTGTATGCTGTTCCTGCCTTGCAATGTCTGTTCCTGGTCAGCTGTATCTGGTCGATCCTGCTCCCTTTGCTCCTGAGTTCTGGAGTTCTGAAGCCGGTCCTGGGAATCCTTCCTGTCCAAGTGAACCTGTTGCGGTCATCTGGGGGTTCTCGCTTGTTGGGGTTCTCTCCCGGTTTCGTGAGTAGCGGCATCTGCCGCATGTTGTGGCCTAGGCCGCTTAGTCTTTGTTTTACTTTTGTATTGGTGGTTTTTGCGGAGGTTTCCGCTTTTCACTGTCCTCCCCGGAACTCGGCGGTGCCGTGTGGGGGAGTGGACAGTGGTATCTTTTGTTGTTCTTTTCCTTTGGCGGCGTGCCGCACATATATTTAGTTTTAGGGTAGTTAGTAGCCCCTAGCTTCTGTTTGCTTTAGTTAGAGGTCCCCTTGTTATTATCCTGTCTCGGTTCACACCTTGTCTCACTCTAAGACCTGGGGGTATCGGAGTTGGGCAGACCTAATCCGCCCTTCAAACGCGGCTGCCGTGGGCCCAAGAAACCATAGTCACTCAGGCGTGAACTGACCACACGGGTAAAACAACGGAGGTAGGGTGCTAGGGGCTATTCCCGTACCATCCCTTATTTCAGCGTCACGTCCTGGTGCTCTGGACTCTCTACACAAACATCTCTCCAGTTCTGAGCATCAGGAACGTAACACTCCAGTTGTTCACGGATGCTTCGGGCAGTCAGGGCTTTGGGGCGTTTTTTGTCGGGGCATGGTGTGCTGCTGCTTGGCCGTCCTCTTGGGTGGCATGGGGTTTCACCAAGAATCTCCTTTTGCTGGAGTTGTTCCCGATCATAGTTGCCCTGGAGTTGGGGGCCGACCAGTTCTCGAATCGGGACATTTTGTTCCGTTGCGACAACTTGGGGGTGGTGAACGCTATCAATAACCAGCGTTCATCCTCTCCACAGGCTTTGCGGCAGTTGCGTCATCTGGTGTTAGTTTGCTTGCGGCGCAATATTAATTTCAGGGCCCGTCACGTTCCCGGTATCGACAACGGAGTTGCGGATGCGTTGTCTCGGTTCCAGTTTGATAGATTCCGGGCGTTGGTTCCGGGAGCGGCGGCGGAGGGTTTACCGTGCCTGCCTTCTGTCTGGCAGATTGTCGAGTCGGGTTAGCTGCTCTGGCCAGGTGTGCGTTGGCTCATTCCACGCTCAGGGTGTATGATGCGGCCTGGCGTGATTGGTCGGCCTTTCAAAGTAGGTACGGTGTGGCAGGTGAGTCCCCGGCTGACGTTTTGTTGGCCTTTGTTTGGGAACATTAGCAAAGGGGTAGGTCAAAAGCGGCCATTTCTTCTGCCCTTGCGGGCATTGCTTTTCACTCTCGGCTCCGCGGGATGACGGATCCCACCGGGTCTTTTGCCCTTTCCAGAGCGCATAAAGGATGGGCTAGGATGCGTCCGGCGCCCGCAGACTCCCGTAGACCAGTGACGTTGCAGCTTCTAACGGAGTTGCTGCGTGTGCTGCCTCAAATTGCGACTTCGGAGTTCGAGGTGGCTCTATTTAGATGTGCTTTTGCGCTAGCTTGCTTTGGGGCTTTCCGGGTGAGCGAGTTAGTGGCGTGCAGTAAGGCATCTCGTGACTCCGGTATGCTTTACGGGAATGTGCGCCTGCAGGATGGCCTGTTGCTCTGTAGGATTGTGCGGTCCAAGACAGATCAAACAGGTCGGGGTCGCTGGGTGTCCTTGGAGGCCCGGGAGGAAGCGAGTGTGTGCCCGCTGAGGTTGGCACAGGAGTATTTCCGGTTGAGGCCTTCAGGGGGCGACCAGTTGCTGGTGCATGCCCACGCTGGCCCGCTGACGAAGTTTCAATTTGCTGCAGTGTTTAAGAAATGTTTGGAAGCGCTAGGCTTGCGCGGGGAGGACTTCGGTACCCATTCCTTTCGGATTGGGGCGGCTACCCATGCAGCGGCTACGGGCTCATCCCTGGCTGCTATTCGGGAGCTGGGCCTTTGGAAGTCTGACTCCTATAAGTCTTATGTCCGTTGTGATAAGATGTAGTTGCACCTGTTGCGCTAACCCAAAAACTTGTTTACTCATCGGTTTTTGAACGCTTACCGTTCAGGAATCGAGGGTGTGAAGTGAATTTTTAAATTTTCCTCCGAGGGGGCCTAATTTCAATTGGCTGTTCTCTTAAGGTCCACGGGAGGTTTTTTGAGTTTTCTCCTTCACTTGGGTTATTTCTATTTATTGCATTAATGCATTACCTATGTTTTTTGTGTTCAAATTTCTGATGTTAGGGTGTTTTTTCTTTTTCAGCTGTCGTTGATTTTGGGGAGCATGTGTGGCTGGTTGGCCATTCTTATGTTTTTTGGGCGGCGAGGCATCCCATGGCACTTAGGGCGGCTGATGTTTTCGGATCTAGGGAGTTGCGTTGGGTAGGTGTCAGGGGCATGCTTTGGGGTGATTTGTTGCAGATCCTTTTTCATCGTGAGCGCAGCTGGGGTCGCCCCAGTTGTATCGTCCTGCATTTAGGTGGCAATGATTTGGGCCGAGTTAAGGGCACAGATTTAATTTTGTCCATTAAGGCGGATTTGGTGGCGATTCGTTGTCACTGGCCAGGAGTCTGTATTGTGTGGTCGGAGATAGTGCCGCAATTTCATTGGCGGGGTGCGGTGCGTTTCTCAGCTCTGGAGAATAGCTCGCCAGAAGGTGAATGCGGCGGTATCTCTGTTTGTTAGGGCCATAGGGGGAGTAGCTGTCAGGCATCCTTTACTTGTGCTGCGTAACCGGCAGTTCTACAAGGAGGATGAGGTTCATCTTTCTCCGGACGGAGTGCAGTTTTTCCTGGAGGATGTTTTTGGTCCTTTTCGTTAGGGCTCTTTAGTTTGTTCTTAGTTTGTTCTTATTTGTTGGTTCGGATGGCGGTGGCGGTTTTGTAAACCTTTGGTGGCGGGAAGTCGCTACCAACCAGCGGTCAAACGGGCATAAGTGGTCATTGTGGGGCACCCTCTTTAGAAGGACGGCAGGTGCGGTTGGACATTTAGAAGTTCCCCTGCAGGAACCGAACGTTTGCCAGAGAAAAGAGTGGTGAGGCCAGCACAATGCGGGTTATGCAGGAAGGAGGCGGGGTTTGGGTACTCCCCTCCTTGGTTGGTGGATTTCATCCAAGTGACTGGAGCTGGTGTCTGGTAGCGACTTTTCCTTTGCCATCCTCCAATCTAAATTTAACTTTGCAATCTAAATTAATTCCAATTCAATTACAATTATAGTTTAAAGAGTTGGTCAGCGATCAATAAATATCGTCTGACCTTTAACTCCAGCTACCGTGTCCGTGTCTTTATTTCAGTGTGTGTGTCATTTTATTTTAGTGATAAGCTAGTTTAAGAAAGGTTTATGTAATCACAATAAAGTTATGGGCGCCTTAGATTAGCTGAAGGCTGCATAAGCCTGAGGCCATATAAGAGCCCAACTTTTGGTGATTGGTTGTTTATGACTAAGCAGTTGCTAGGCAGATCATGTTTCCGGTGGTTTTTTCCTATAGGATCAGAGGGTTGTCCGTCAAGCTTTAAGGGGTTGGTCTCAGGATAGTATATAGGGCAGGGTCATGTGCCTCAGACTTCCTCTTGCCATTTATTGTATGCCCTCCCGCCCTCCCTGATTAAATTTGATTTGTTTGTTCTCTTTAGTTGGCTATTGACAGCCAGATTGGCGGGAATTCGCTACCAACCAGCGGTCAAACGGGCATAAGTGGTCATTGTGGGGCACCCTCTTTAGAAGGACGGCAGGTGTTTCCTTCTCTTGCGGTTGGACATTTAGACGTTCCCCTGCGGGAACCGAACGTTTGCCAGAGAAAAGAGTGGTGAGGCCAGCACAATGCGGGTTATGCAGGAAGGAGGCGGGGTTTCGGTACTCCCCTCCTTGGTTGGTGGATTTCATCCAAGTGACTGGAGCTGGTGTCTGGTAGCGACTTTTCCTTTGCCATCCTCCAATCTAAATGTAACTTTGCAATCTAAAATAATTCCAATTCAATTACAATTATAGTTTAAAGAGTTGGTCAGCGATCAATAAATATCGTCTGACCTTTAACTCCAGCTACCGTGTCCGTGTCTTTATTTCAGTGTGTGTGTGTGTCGTTTTATTTTAGTGATAAGCTATCTTAAGAAAGGTTTATGTAATCCCAATAAAGTTATGGGCGCCTTATCAACAATACTGGCACATAGAATGCCGGATAGAAATCAATATAAAAATTAGAGATGTGCACCGGAAATTTTTCGGGTTTTGTGTTTTGGCTTTGGATTCGGTTCCGCGGCCGTGTTTTGGATTCGGACGCATTTTGGCAAAACCAACCTGAAAATTTTTTGTCGGATTCGGGTGTGTTTTGGATTCGGGTGTTTGTTTTTTCAAAACCCCCTCAAAAACAGCTTAAATCATAGAATTTGGGGGTCATTTTGATCCCATAGTATTATTAACCTCAATAACCATAATTTCCACTCATTTACAGTAGAGATGTGCACCGGAAATTTTTCGGGTTTTGTGTTTTGGTTTTGGGTTCGGTTCCGCGGCCGTGTTTTGGGTTCGACCGCGTTTTGGCAAAACCTCACCGAATTTTTTTTGTCAGATTCGGGTGTGTTTTGGATTTGGGTGTTTTTTTCAAAAAACACTAAAAAACAGCTTAAATCATAGAATTTGGGGGTCATTTTGATCCCAAAGTATTATTAACCTCAAAAACCATAATTTCCACTCATTTTCAGTCTATTCTGAATACCTCACACCTCACAATATTATTTTTAGTCCTAAAATTTGCACCGAGGTCGCTGGATGACTAAGCTAAGCGACCCTAGTGGCCGACACAAACACCTGGCCCATCTAGGAGTGGCACTGCAGTGTCACGCAGGATGGCCCTTCCAAAAAACACTCCCCAAACAGCACATGACGCAAAGAAAAAAAGAGGCGCAATGAGGTAGCTGTGTGAGTAAGATAAGCGACCCTAGTGGCCGACACAAACACCTGGCCCATCTAGGAGTGGCACTGCAGTGTCACGCAGGATGGCCCTTCCAAAAAACACTCCCCAAACAGCACATGACGCAAAGAAAAAAAGAGGCGCAATGAGGTAGCTGTGTGAGTAAGCTAAGCGACCCTAGTGGCCGATACAAACACCTGGCCCATCTAGGAGTGGCACTGCAGTGTCACGCAGGATGGCCCTTCCAAAAAACACTCCCCAAACAGCACATGACGCAAAGAAAAAAAGAGGCGCAATGAGGTAGCTGTGTGAGTAAGCTAAGCGACCCTAGTGGCCGACACAATTGGACTCTCCTTGTGGATTTGGGATTTCGAAGAACGCACAGTTCTTTGCGGTGCTTTTGCCAGCTTGAGTCTTTTCATTTTTCTAGCGAGAGGCTGAGTGCTACCATCCTCATGTGAAGCTGAACCACTAGCCATGAACATAGGCCAGGGCCTCAGCCGTTCCTTGCCACTCCGTGTGGTAAATGGCATATTGGCAAGTTTACGCTTCTCCTCCGACAATTTTATTTTAGGTTTTGGAGTCCTTTTTTTACTGATATTTGGTGTTTTGGATTTGACATGCTCTGTACTATGACATTGGGCATCGGCCTTGGCAGACGACGTTGCTGGCATTTCATCGTCTCGGCCATGACTAGTGGCAGCAGCTTCAGCACGAGGTGGAAGTGGATCTTGATCTTTCCCTAATTTTGGAACCTCAACATTTTTGTTCTCCATATTTTAATAGGCACAACTAAAAGGCACCTCAGGTAAACAATGGAGATGGATGGATACTAGTATACAATTATGGACGGACTGCCGAGTGCCGACACAGAGGTAGCTACAGCCGTGAACTACCGTACTGTGTCTGCTGCTAATATAGACTGGTTGATAAAGAGATGTCGTAGTATGTATGTATGAAGAAGAAAGAAAAAAAAACCACGGTTAGGTGGTATACAATTATGGACGGACTGCCGAGTGCCGACACAGAGGTAGCCACAGCCGTGAACTACCGTACTGTACTGTGTCTGCTGCTAATATAGACTGGTTGATAAAGAGATGTCGTAGTATGTATGTATGAAGAAGAAAGAAAAAAAAACCACGGGTAGGTGGTATACAATTATGGACGGACTGCCGAGTGCCGACACAGAGGTAGCCACAGCCGTGAACTACCGTACTGTACTGTGTCTGCTGCTAATATAGACTGGTTGATAAAGAGATGTAGTAGTATGTATGTATGAAGAAGTAAGAAAAAAAAACCACTGGTAGGTGGTATACAATTATGGACGGACTGCCGAGTGCCGACACAGAGGTAGCCACAGCCGTGAACTACCGTACTGTACTGTGTCTGCTGCTAATATAGACTGGTTGATAAAGAGATGTCGTAGTATGTATGTATGAAGAAGAAAGAAAAAAAAAACCACGGTTAGGTGTTATACAATTATGGACGGACTGCCGAGTGCCGACACAGAGGTAGCCACAGCCATGAACTACCGTACTGTACTGTGTCTGCTGCTAATATAGACTGGTTGATAAAGAGATGTCGTAGTATGTATGTATAAAGAAGAAAGAAAAAAAAACCACGGTTAGGTGTTATACAATTATGGACGGACTGCCGAGTGCCGACACAGAGGTAGCCACAGCCGTGAACTACCGTACTGTACTGTGTCTGCTGCTAATATAGACTGGTTGATAAAGAGATGTAGTAGTATGTATGTATAAAGAAGAAAGAAAAAAAAACCACGGGTAGGTGGTATACAATTATGGATGGACTGCCGAGTGCCGACACAGAGGTAGCTACAGCCGTGAACTACCGTACTGTGTCTGCTGCGACTGGATGATAAATAATGATATAAAAAATATATATATATCACTACTGCAGCCGGACAGGTATATATATTATATAATGACGGACCTGCTGGACACTGTCTGTCAGCAGAATGAGTTTTTTATAGAATAAAAAAAAAACACCACACAAGTGAAGTCACACGACGAGTGTTTAACTTTTTCAGGCAATCACAATATAGTATACTACTAACTATACTGGTGGTCAGTGTGGTCAGGTCACTGGTCAGTCACACTGGCAGTGGCACTCCTGCAGCAAAAGTGTGCACTGTTTAATTTTAATATAATATGTACTCCTGGCTCCTGCTATAACCTATAACTGGCACTGCAGTGCTCCCCAGTCTCCCCCACAATTATAAGCTGTGTGAGCTGAGCACAGTCAGATATATAATATATACATAGATGATGCAGCACACTGAGCTGAGCAGTGCACACAGATATGGTATGTGACTGTCTTGTACTCCTGGCTCCTGCTATAACCTATAACTGGCACTGCAGTGCTCCCCAGTCTCCCCCACAATTATAAGCTGTGTGAACTGAGCACAGTCAGATATATAATATATACATAGATGATGCAGGCATGCAGCACACTGGGCTGAGCAGTGCACACAGATATGGTATGTGACTGAGTCACTGTGTGTACCGTTTTTTTCAGGCAGAGAACGGATATATTAAATAAAACAACTGCACTGCTGGTGGTCACTGTGGTCAGTCACTAAACTCTGCACTCTCTTCTACAGTATCAGCCTCAGGTCAATCTCTCTCTCTCTCTCCTAATCTAAATGGAGAGGACGCCAGCCACGTCCTCTCCCTATCAATCTCAATGCACGTGTGAAAATGGCGGCGACGCGCGGCTCCTTATATAGAATCCGAGTCTCGCGATAGAATCCGAGCCTCGCGAGAATCCGACAGCGTCATGATGACGTTCGGGCGCGCTCGGGTTAACCGAGCAAGGCGGGAAGATCCGAGTCGCTCGGACCCGTGAAAAAAAACATGAAGTTCGTGCGGGTTCGGATTCAGAGAAACCGAACCCGCTCATCTCTAGTATTTACCACAATGTCTCAGTTCTAAGTTAACGCTCGTATCCTGAGTTTCCCCTAATGTGGCTACAGTAGAGATTCAGGGGGTCATTCTGGGCCGATCGCTCGCTGCAGTTTGTCGCAGCTCAGCGATCGGGTCAGAACTGCGCATGCGCCAGCGCCGAAGTGCGCCGGAGCATGCCAGCTTTGGTTGCCTAGCGATCGCCTCTGAGACAGAGGCGGTCGCTGTTTGGGAGGGGGCTGAACGGCGGCGTTAAGCCGCCGTTTAGGGGGAGCGGTCCGGCCAACGCAGGCATGGCCGGGCCGTTGGGGGGGTGGGCGGCGGCGGCTGCGTGACGAGTCACGCAGCTGGTGCGGCCAGCGGCAACGACAAATAACTCCCGGCCAGCCGCAGGAGCTGCGCTAGCCGGGAGTTACTCCTCAGATACAAAGGCATCGCCACTGTGCGATGCATTTGTATTTGTGCGGGGGGGCCGGACTGACATGCGTGGCGGACTAGCCTGTACTGGGCGTCCCCCTGCATGTCAGGGAAGATGATCGTAGCTGTGCTAAATTTAGCACAGCTACGATCAACTGGGAATGAACCCCCAAGTCTCCTTGTTTGCTCTGTAAAAATAGGCCAAAGATACAATCCAAATATTCGCTGATCTTACTACGCTGTACTGTATATATTTTCTCTTCCCTCTGCTCCGATCCGCAGAGAAGAAAATTACATTTTAAAATAATGTCACAGAACTAATGTTTGATTAGCTGAAGGCTGCATAAGCCTGAGGCCATATAAGAGCCCAACTTTTGGTGATTGGTTGTTTATGACTAAGCAGTTGCTAGGCAGATCATGTTTCTGGTGTTTTTTTCCTATAGGATCAGAGGGTTGTCCGTCAAGCTTTAAGGGGTTGGTCTCAGGATAGTATATAGGGCAGGGTCATGTGCCTCAGACTTCCTCTTGCCATTTATTGTATGGCCCAGGAAGGTGGAGTATACTGCTGCCCTTGGAGACTGTTTTTTGGCCTGTTATTGCTTTCAATTTGTGTCCCGCATATTGGTTTCAATTGTATCCCTGTCTGCTCCTTTGCTGCATCCCTTGCCCTCCCTCCTCAATTATTTTGGGTGCCTTGTGTGCTGTTTCCGCTGTACAGCACTTATTATGCCGCGTCCGCGCCGTTCCGCCCCCCCTCCCGCCGCCGCGGGTGCCCCGTGCCCGCGATCCCGCAGTGCGGCCCCTCGGAGTTTGCCCCTGGCGGATATTGTGTCGCGACGGGGTCGGGCCGCTCCGGCCCGCACCCCTGCCGGCGGCCAGCGGGCGCGATGCCCGTGCTGCGGCGGGGGAGCTTTCGGCTGGGCTGCGGTTGCGGGTGTCCCCGGCGGCTGCTGTACGCCTGGCGGCTCCCTCGCTCAGCGCGGCTGGCTCCATTGTGTCTCCCCTTACCCCTCCGCCGGCGGCTGCGGCCAGCGGAGCAGGCGCCCACGTGGGGCCTGGCGTCCGCGAACAAGCTGCGGGGGGGGGAGGGGGGGCTGGTGCTGCAGGGGGGTCACATTGCTGTGGGGATACAGGCGTCTCCTGTGCCCCGTATGCCGCGAGACAGGGCTGCAGCGGACGGGCTCCCCTCTGCGGGGGGGGCCATTTTCGCCCGCTTATGTTGTTGGGGACAGGGCCGTTAGGGCTGGCTCCGGTACCTTAGGAGTGGTGGAGATTTCCCGGAGTGCCGCGTCGGAGGCCCCGTGGACGGTGTCGGCGCTGGGGATCTCTCAGCGGGGCATTTCCGCTGAGTTCTCGGTCGCCCGCGGGTTTTCGGTGCACGGCGGCGGCGCCCCCGAGCGTCGGGCTCCAGGCGCTTGCCCCCGGCCTGGTGGGGGCGTTGCAGTCGTCCATTGCTGCTGCGTTCCACCTGCCTGGCCCTCCGCTGTCGTTTGCTGCGCCGCACGGTTTTACCGGGGGACAGTTTTTCCCCGGTGGCCTTTCCTGGCCAGTTGCGCAGGCGTTTCCTGCGTCCTCCGGGGCGCCTTTCACGGGCCTCCCGGTTTCCTCTGCATCACACTTTTCACCGTATGTTACCAGCGCGGCCGCAAGCGTTCAGCCCACGTGGTCAGTCGGTGGCCCTCGGGTTGCTACCCCCCCCTGCCTTTGCGGACCCGTATTTCGGATCCTCCCCGGCCGGGGCAAACCCATTAGCCCAATTTTGGCAGCCACCCCCCACTCCTCCTCCGTTCCATCCTGTTTTGGCGGGATTCCCCGGGTCGACTGGGTACCTGTCACCTCCCGCGTGGCTTCCTGCCTACGCCGTTGGTGGCGCGCCGGGGGTTAGGGCTCCTTTTCCCCCTGTCGGGGCGTCCTCCTCTTTGGGGGGGTCTTCCCCCGCCACTGCTCGCAGGCCCCCCTCCGCCGAGCGAAGGTGCTTTGCCCCCTCTCCCGCCTGTTCCCCCCATTTCTGTTGATGCGCTGGTTTCCCTTGCGCTTGTTGTCCCTTCTGTTTCCTCCTCGCACGTGCTGGCAAGTTCCGAGGGCTTCGTCGCGGAGGGGCCGGAGGTCGGAGGGGGCTGCGGCCGCGGTGCCGATGGGAGATGTTCCACCGCCACCGGAGTCGGGTGCAACGGACGACGCTGTTCCGGGTCCTTCAGGCGCTGGTGAGCACGCTCTTACTTCCCTTTGTACTTCTAGCACTTCTTCCACCTCTACTAGCAGTGTTTCTTCAGGTTCTCCGCGGCGCCCGTGTAAGCTGGCTAGACTCATCGCGCAGCGCGTGGCTAAGGAATCGCGAAAGGCGACAGCGCCGGCGTCGGCGGTTCCCTCTGACCCCCCCCCCCCCCCCGTTTTACGGAGATGGTGCATTGCGCCAACACGGCCGTTACTCGGGGGGTGCGCAAGAGGATGCGGGAAAAAATCAGGAAGGGGAAGTATGTTGACATCTTCACCCTTACGGGTGAGATGAGGCAGCTAAGAAACCGGGGGGCATTGGTGAGAGTGCATTCCGTAATTTTCACCAGTGGTTGCGGGGTTTCTTGGTTTTTGCGGCTTGCTACACCGAATCGCGACTTGCTGAGTATCCCGATTTGGTCAAATATTTATTTTTGGTGCATGACATGTACTTAAAATCCAAGTGTTCCGCTTGGCGGGATTACGACGAGAAATTCCGTCGTAATCAGGATGGCAACCCCATTCTGCCCGCAGGGTTTAAGGATGTCGATGTGTGGTTGGAAGTCACCCAACAGGTCAAGCCCTCCACGGACGCTGCGGTCAAGAAACCCGCTGCGGTCAAGAAGCCCGCGGCGGCCGTGGTGTCGGGTTCCCGGTCATCAGGGAAAGGCAAGTGTTTTGCCTTCAACGAAGGGAAATGCACTAGGGGTGTAAATTGTCGTTTTCGCCACTCCTGTAAGTTGTGCGGGGCCGGTCACCCGGCCAAAGACTGCTCCTCGGCGGCGAGCGGTAAGCCCTCCGCTCCAGCCGAGGCCTGTGGAGTTGGTAAATAAGGCCCCCTCCCCTATTCGAGTGCCCGAATTGCGTCGCTGGCTTGGTTTATACCCCGACAAGTCGGCTGCGTTGTTCCTTTTGGAGGGTTTTCAGCATGGTTTTCGCCTGCCCATTTCGGATTCGGTGCACGTGGTGGCGCGCCAGAATTTGAGGTCGGCTCGCGAATACCCGCATGAGGTCCGGCGGAAAGTAGACGCGGAGATCAGCTTGGGGCGCATGTGTGGGCCCTACGTTTTCCCCCCTCTGCCCTCCTTGTGCATCTCCCCCGTTGGGGTGGTGCCCAAGAAGGCCCCGGGTAAGTTCCGCCTGATACAGCACTTGTCACATCCTCCTGGCGTTTCGGTTAATGACTCCATTCCCGAGGCCTTGTGCAGGGTGCGTTATCAGTCTTTTGATGACGCTCTGCGCTTGGTACGGGACTGTGGTCCGGGTGGCCTGTTGGCAAAATTAGACGTGGAATCGGCTTTTCGGCTCCTTCCCCTCCACCCGGATTCCCTACGGTTCCGGGGTTTCAAATTGGGGGACGAATTTTACGTGGATCGGTGTCTCCCCATGGGCTGTTCGGTCTCCTACGCCCATTTTGAGAAATTTAGCTCGTTTTTGCACTGGTGCGTCCAAGCCGCCTTCAGGCAACCCGGGGTGGCCCATTACCTGGACGATTTTCTCTTTATGGGCCCAGGGGGAGGTTCGGTCTGTGGCGATATTCTGGCGGTGGCTAGGTCCTTGTTCGACAGCTTGGGAGTTCCCGTAGCGCAGGACAAATGTGAGGGCCCCTGCAGTTGCCTTAGCTATTTGGGAATTGAAATTGACACGGTGGCGGGTTGTTGTCGCCTCCCCGAGGACAAAGTGCGGAAGCTGTTAGGCTTAATTCACGATTGTTTAGGCAAGCGCAGGGTTCGGCTTAAGCAGGTACAGTCTTTGCTGGGTTCTTTCAACTTTGCGTGTCGAATTATTCCCATGGGGAGGGTTTTCTGTCGCAAACTTGAACGGGCCACGGCGGAGACGGTCCGGCAGCATCACACCGTGTACCTTTCCCGCGAGATCAGGGATGATTTGCTGATTTGGGTTTCTTTCCTGGTATCCTTCAACAGGGAGGTCTTGTGGCCTCCCCCTTGTTGTTCCAATAGTTGGCTCCATGTTAGGTGCCGCGGTCCGCGGCGCCGCTCGGTCTGCTTCCGAGCGACGCTCACGGCCACCGCACCTCCCTCCCTGCCCGCCCGGCGCCTAGCAACGCCAGGACGCCGTGCGTACTGTAGCCGCCGGGTCCCTGGCAACGCTAGGACGCCGGGCGTCCTCAGCCGCTGGGTCCATAGCAACGGGGACGCCATTGGCGGACCGCGTTCCCCGTTGCCAGATAGGATTGATTAGTTGCTTGTGCAGCAGGGCAGCTGCACGGCAACTAGTAATTAGGGTCTGGGGGCTGGTCTTGCTGACCCTCCTGTCATTGGCCAGCAGGGTCTTTTTATGGGAGCCAGCACACTGCAGCCTCGCCGGTGATAGCTTCCTGTATGCTGTTCCTGCCTTGCAATGTCTGTTCCTGGTCAGCTGTATCTGGTCGATCCTGCTCCCTTTGCTCCTGAGTTCTGGAGTTCTGAAGCCGGTCCTGGGAATCCTTCCTGTCCAAGTGAACCTGTTGCGGTCATCTGGGGGTTCTCGCTTGTTGGGGTTCTCTCCCGGTTTCGTGAGTAGCGGCATCTGCCGCATGTTGTGGCCTAGGCCGCTTAGTCTTTGTTTTACTTTTGTATTGGTGGTTTTTGCGGAGGTTTCCGCTTTTCACTGTCCTCCCCGGAACTCGGCGGTGCCGTGTGGGGGAGTGGACAGTGGTATCTTTTGTTGTTCTTTTCCTTTGGCGGCGTGCCGCACATATATTTAGTTTTAGGGTAGTTAGTAGCCCCTAGCTTCTGTTTGCTTTAGTTAGAGGTCCCCTTGTTATTATCCTGTCTCGGTTCACACCTTGTCTCACTCTAAGACCTGGGGGTATCGGAGTTGGGCAGACCTAATCCGCCCTTCAAACGCGGCTGCCGTGGGCCCAAGAAACCATAGTCACTCAGGCGTGAACTGACCACACGGGTAAAACAACGGAGGTAGGGTGCTAGGGGCTATTCCCGTACCATCCCTTATTTCAGCGTCACGTCCTGGTGCTCTGGACTCTCTACACAAACATCTCTCCAGTTCTGAGCATCAGGAACGTAACACTCCAGTTGTTCACGGATGCTTCGGGCAGTCAGGGCTTTGGGGCGTTTTTTGCCGGGGCATGGTGTGCTGCTGCTTGGCCGTCCTCTTGGGTGGCATGGGGTTTCACCAAGAATCTCCTTTTGCTGGAGTTGTTCCCGATCATAGTTGCCCTGGAGTTGGGGGCCGACCAGTTCTCGAATCGGGACATTTTGTTCCGTTGCGACAACTTGGGGGTGGTGAACGCTATCAATAACCAGCGTTCATCCTCTCCACAGGCTTTGCGGCAGTTGCGTCATCTGGTGTTAGTTTGCTTGCGGCGCAATATTAATTTCAGGGCCCGTCACGTTCCCGGTATCGACAACGGAGTTGCGGATGCGTTGTCTCGGTTCCAGTTTGATAGATTCCGGGCGTTGGTTCCGGGAGCGGCGGCGGAGGGTTTACCGTGCCTGCCTTCTGTCTGGCAGATTGTCGAGTCGGGTTAGCTGCTCTGGCCAGGTGTGCGTTGGCTCATTCCACGCTCAGGGTGTATGATGCGGCCTGGCGTGATTGGTCGGCCTTTCAAAGTAGGTACGGTGTGGCAGGTGAGTCCCCGGCTGACGTTTTGTTGGCCTTTGTTTGGGAACATTAGCAAAGGGGTAGGTCAAAAGCGGCCATTTCTTCTGCCCTTGCGGGCATTGCTTTTCACTCTCGGCTCCGCGGGATGACGGATCCCACCGGGTCTTTTGCCCTTTCCAGAGCGCTTAAAGGATGGGCTAGGATGCGTCCGGCGCCCGCAGACTCCCGTAGACCAGTGACGTTGCAGCTTCTAACGGAGTTGCTGCGTGTGCTGCCTCAAATTGCGACTTCGGAGTTCGAGGTGGCTCTATTTAGATGTGCTTTTGCGCTAGCTTGCTTTGGGGCTTTCCGGGTGAGCGAGTTAGTGGCGTGCAGTAAGGCATCTCGTGACTCCGGTATGCTTTACGGGAATGTGCGCCTGCAGGATGGCCTGTTGCTCTGTAGGATTGTGCGGTCCAAGACAGATCAAACAGGTCGGGGTCGCTGGGTGTCCTTGGAGGCCCGGGAGGAAGCGAGTGTGTGCCCGCTGAGGTTGGCACAGGAGTATTTCCGGTTGAGGCCTTCAGGGGGCGACCAGTTGCTGGTGCATGCGCACGCTGGCCCGCTGACGAAGTTTCAATTTGCTGCAGTGTTTAAGAAATGTTTGGAAGCGCTAGGCTTGCGCGGGGAGGACTTCGGTACCCATTCCTTTCGGATTGGGGCGGCTACCCATGCAGCGGCTACGGGCTCATCCCTGGCTGCTATTCGGGAGCTGGGCCTTTGGAAGTCTGACTCCTATAAGTCTTATGTCCGTTGTGATAAGATGTAGTTGCACCTGTTGCGCTAACCCAAAAACTTGTTTACTCATCGGTTTTTGAACGCTTACCGTTCAGGAATCGAGGGTGTGAAGTGAATTTTTAAATTTTCCCCCGAGGGGGCCTAATTTCAATTGGCTGTTCTCTTAAGGTCCACGGGAGGTTTTTTGAGTTTTCTCCTTCACTTGGGTTATTTCTATTTATTGCATTAATGCATTACCTATGTTTTTTGTGTTCAAATTTCTGATGTTAGGGTGTTTTTTCTTTTTCAGCTGTCGTTGATTTTGGGGAGCATGTGTGGCTGGTTGGCCATTCTTATGTTTTTTGGGCGGCGAGGCATCCCATGGCACTTAGGGCGGCTGATGTTTTCGGATCTAGGGAGTTGCGTTGGGTAGGTGTCAGGGGCATGCTTTGGGGTGATTTGTTGCAGATCCTTTTTCATCGTGAGCGCAGCTGGGGTCGCCCCAGTTGTATCGTCCTGCATTTAGGTGGCAATGATTTGGGCCGAGTTAAGGGCACAGATTTAATTTTGTCCATTAAGGCGGATTTGGTGGCGATTCGTTGTCACTGGCCAGGAGTCTGTATTGTGTGGTCGGAGATAGTGCCGCAATTTCATTGGCGGGGTGCGGTGCGTTTCTCAGCTCTGGAGAATAGCTCGCCAGAAGGTGAATGCGGCGGTATCTCTGTTTGTTAGGGCCATAGGGGGAGTAGCTGTCAGGCATCCTTTACTTGTGCTGCGTAACCGGCAGTTCTACAAGGAGGATGAGGTTCATCTTTCTCCGGACGGAGTGCAGTTTTTCCTGGAGGATGTTTTTGGTCCTTTTCGTTAGGGCTCTTTAGTTTGTTCTTAGTTTGTTCTTATTTGTTGGTTCGGATGGCGGTGGCGGTTTTGTAAACCTTTGGTGGCGGGAAGTCGCTACCAACCAGCGGTCAAACGGGCATAAGTGGTCATTGTGGGGCACCCTCTTTAGAAGGACGGCAGGTGCGGTTGGACATTTAGAAGTTCCCCTGCGGGAACCGAACGTTTGCCAGAGAAAAGAGTGGTGAGGCCAGCACAATGCGGGTTATGCAGGAAGGAGGCGGGGTTTGGGTACTCCCCTCCTTGGTTGGTGGATTTCATCCAAGTGACTGGAGCTGGTGTCTGGTAGCGACTTTTCCTTTGCCATCCTCCAATCTAAATTTAACTTTGCAATCTAAATTAATTCCAATTCAATTACAATTATAGTTTAAAGAGTTGGTCAGCGATCAATAAATATCGTCTGACCTTTAACTCCAGCTACCGTGTCCGTGTCTTTATTTCAGTGTGTGTGTCATTTTATTTTAGTGATAAGCTAGTTTAAGAAAGGTTTATGTAATCACAATAAAGTTATGGGCGCCTTAGATTAGCTGAAGGCTGCATAAGCCTGAGGCCATATAAGAGCCCAACTTTTGGTGATTGGTTGTTTATGACTAAGCAGTTGCTAGGCAGATCATGTTTCCGGTGGTTTTTTCCTATAGGATCAGAGGGTTGTCCGTCAAGCTTTAAGGGGTTGGTCTCAGGATAGTATATAGGGCAGGGTCATGTGCCTCAGACTTCCTCTTGCCATTTATTGTATGCCCTCCCGCCCTCCCTGATTAAATTTGATTTGTTTGTTCTCTTTAGTTGGCTATTGACAGCCAGATTGGCGGGAATTCGCTACCAACCAGCGGTCAAACGGGCATAAGTGGTCATTGTGGGGCACCCTCTTTAGAAGGACGGCAGGTGTGTCCTTCTCTTGCGGTTGGACATTTAGACGTTCCCCTGCGGGAACCGAACGTTTGCCAGAGAAAAGAGTGGTGAGGCCAGCACAATGCGGGTTATGCAGGAAGGAGGCGGGGTTTCGGTACTCCCCTCCTTGGTTGGTGGATTTCATCCAAGTGACTGGAGCTGGTGTCTGGTAGCGACTTTTCCTTTGCCATCCTCCAATCTAAATGTAACTTTGCAATCTAAAATAATTCCAATTCAATTACAATTATAGTTTAAAGAGTTGGTCAGCGATCAATAAATATCGTCTGACCTTTAACTCCAGCTACCGTGTCCGTGTCTTTATTTCAGTGTGTGTGTGTGTCGTTTTATTTTAGTGATAAGCTATCTTAAGAAAGGTTTATGTAATCCCAATAAAGTTATGGGCGCCTTATCAACAATACTGGCACATAGAATGCCGGATAGAAATCAATATAAAAATTAGAGATGTGCACCGGAAATTTTTCGGGTTTTGTGTTTTGGCTTTGGATTCGGTTCCGCGGCCGTGTTTTGGATTCGGACGCATTTTGGCAAAACCAACCTGAAAATTTTTTGTCGGATTCGGGTGTGTTTTGGATTCGGGTGTTTGTTTTTTCAAAACCCCCTCAAAAACAGCTTAAATCATAGAATTTGGGGGTCATTTTGATCCCATAGTATTATTAACCTCAATAACCATAATTTCCACTCATTTACAGTAGAGATGTGCACCGGAAATTTTTCGGGTTTTGTGTTTTGGTTTTGGGTTCGGTTCCGCGGCCGTGTTTTGGGTTCGACCGCGTTTTGGCAAAACCTCACCGAATTTTTTTTGTCAGATTCGGGTGTGTTTTGGATTTGGGTGTTTTTTTCAAAAAACACTAAAAAACAGCTTAAATCATAGAATTTGGGGGTCATTTTGATCCCAAAGTATTATTAACCTCAAAAACCATAATTTCCACTCATTTTCAGTCTATTCTGAATACCTCACACCTCACAATATTATTTTTAGTCCTAAAATTTGCACCGAGGTCGCTGGATGACTAAGCTAAGCGACCCTAGTGGCCGACACAAACACCTGGCCCATCTAGGAGTGGCACTGCAGTGTCACGCAGGATGGCCCTTCCAAAAAACACTCCCCAAACAGCACATGACGCAAAGAAAAAAAGAGGCGCAATGAGGTAGCTGTGTGAGTAAGATAAGCGACCCTAGTGGCCGACACAAACACCTGGCCCATCTAGGAGTGGCACTGCAGTGTCACGCAGGATGGCCCTTCCAAAAAACACTCCCCAAACAGCACATGACGCAAAGAAAAAAAGAGGCGCAATGAGGTAGCTGTGTGAGTAAGCTAATCGACCCTAGTGGCCGATACAAACACCTGGCCCATCTAGGAGTGGCACTGCAGTGTCACGCAGGATGGCCCTTCCAAAAAACACTCCCCAAACAGCACATGATGCAAAGAAAAAAAGAGGCGCAATGAGGTAGCTGTGTGAGTAAGCTAAGCGACCCTAGTGGCCGACACAATTGGACTCTCCTTGTGGATTTGGGATTTCGAAGAACGCACAGTTCTTTGCGGTGCTTTTGCCAGCTTGAGTCTTTTCATTTTTCTAGCGAGAGGCTGAGTGCTACCATCCTCATGTGAAGCTGAACCACTAGCCATGAACATAGGCCAGGGCCTCAGCCGTTCCTTGCCACTCCGTGTGGTAAATGGCATATTGGCAAGTTTACGCTTCTCCTCCGACAATTTTATTTTAGATTTTTGAGTCCTTTTTTTACTGATATTTGGTGTTTTGGATTTTACATGCTCTGTACTATGACATTGGGCATCGGCCTTGGCAGACGACGTTGCTGGCATTTCATCGTCTCGGCCATGACTAGTGGCAGCAGCTTCAGCACGAGGTGGAAGTCGATCTTGATCTTTCCCTAATTTTGGAACCTCAACATTTTTGTTCTCCATATTTTAATAGGCACAACTAAAAGGCACCTCAGGTAAACAATGGAGATGGATGGATACTAGTATACTTATGGATGGACGAGCGACTGCCGACACAGAGGTAGCTACAGCCGTGGACTACCGTACTGTGTCTGCTGCTAATATAGACTGGATGATAATGAGATAAAATTAAAATATATATATATATATATATATATATATCACACTAGTACTGCAGCCGGACAGGTATATATTATGTAATGACGGACCTGCTGGACACTGTCTGTCAGCACTGCAGACTCCTAAAGTAAGCTACTAGTATCAAGAAGATAGAAAAAAAAAATAAACCACGGGTAGGTGGTATACAATTATGGATGGACGAGCGACTGCCGACACAGAGGTAGCTACAGCCGTAGACTACCGTACTGTGTCTGCTGCTAATATAGACTGGATGATAATGAGATAAAATTAAAATATATATATATATATCACACTAGTACTGCAGCCGGACAGGTATATATTATGTAATGACGGACCTGCTGGACACTGTCTGTCAGCACTGCAGACTCCTAAAGTAAGCTACTAGTATCAAGAAGATAGAAAAAAAAATAAACCACGGGTAGGTGGTATACAATTATGGATGGACGAGCGACTGCCGACACAGAGGTAGCTACAGCCGTGGACTACCGTACTGTGTCTGCTGCTAATATAGACTGGATGATAATGAGATAAAATTAAAATATATATATATATATCACACTAGTACTGCAGCCGGACAGGTATATATTATGTAATGACGGACCTGCTGGACACTGTCTGCAGAATGCGTTTATAAAAACACCACACGACGAGTGTTTAACTTTTTCAGGCAGACAATCACAATATACTGGTGTTCAGCAGACAATCACAATACTGGTGGTCAGTGGTCACTGGTCAGTCACACTGGCAGTGGCACTCTGGCAGCAAAAGTGTGCACTGTACTTAAAATATGTACTCCTGCTATAACTGCTCCCCAGTCTCCCCCACAATTAAGCTGTGTGAGCAGTGAGCACTCAGCAGTCAGATAATGATATACAGTATATGATGCAGCACACTGGGCTGAGCACAGATATGGTATGTGTGACTGTGTCACACTGTGTATCGTTTTTTTTCAGGCAGAGAACGGATTCATTAAACTGGTGGCACTGGTCACTGCCACTGGTCACACTATCAGCAGCAAGTAGTACTCCTCCTATATTATGCTCCCCAAAATTTGTGTCTCTCTCTCTCTAGTACTATTAGTCACTCTAAACGGAGAGGACGCCAGCCACGTCCTCTCCCTATCAATCTCAATGCACGTGTGAAAAATGGCGGCGACGCGCGGCTCCTTATATAGAATCCGAGTCTCGCGATAGAATCCGAGCCTCGCGAGAATCCGACAGCGGGATGATGACGTTCGGGCGCGCTCGGGTTAACCGAGCAAGGCGGGAGGATCCGAGCCTGCTCGGCCCCGTGTAAAAAAAGCTGAAGTTCGGCGGGTTCGGATTCAGAGAAACCGAACCCGCTCATCTCTAATTTACAGTCTATTCTGAACACCTCACAATATTATTTTTAGTCCTAAAATGTGCACCAAGGTCCAGTGGCGTAAATTCGTCACAGTCGCCCGGAGGCAAGATAAATATTGGTGCCCCCCTATTTCCTATATTAAGATAAATATATGTATGTTTGTGTGCGTGTGTATGTGTGCGTGTGTGTGTGTGTGTCTGTGTCTGTGTGTATATGCAGTGTTCTGAAAAAAATGTATATACTGTATTTATACATTGAATTGTCTTTTATTTTAAATCACACATTTCTTAGCAGTCATACCCAGGATTAGAACACATGAACTGTTACACTAACAGCAGACACTTTACTGATGGAGTTATTTGCTCCTGTAGAGGAAGCATGAGAATTCTAACTATATGAAGTTATGTGTAATTGTCAGAGAAGTATCTTCATATAGTTAAAATTCTCATATTTCCTATACAGGAGCAAACAGCTTCATCAGTTAGGTGTCTGCTTCCAGTGTAATAGGGGGTGGTTTCTAATCCTGGGTGTGATACTTGTAAAATGTGTATATTCAGTATAATAAAGAAGGTGTGATTTGTAAGGTGCAGGGACCAGTGAGGAAGTTGGCCACTGAAAAGACAGCGACAGCTATCAATTAACTTAATTCAATGGTGTCACAGAATTGGAGGAGAGGTGCCCCCCTTCAGAGCAGGAGCCCGGCGGCAGATGACTCTGTTGACTCCCAGAGTTCTGCCTCTGCCGAGGTCACTGGATGACTAAGCTAAGTGACCCACGTGGCCGGCACAAACATCTGGCCCATCTAGGAGTGGCACTGCAGTGTCAGACAGGATGGCACTTAAAAAAATAGTCCCCAAACAGCACATGATGCAAAGAAAAAAAAGAGGTGCACCAAGGTCGCTGGATGGCTACGCTAAGCGACCCAAGTGGCCGGCACAAACACCTGGCCCATCTAGGAGTGGCACTGCAGTGTCAGACAGGATGGCACTTAAAAAAATAGTCCCCAAACAGCAGATGATGCAAAGAAAAAAAGAGATGCACCAAGGTCGCTGGATGACTAAGCTAAGCGACCCAAGTGGCCGGCACAAACACCTGGCCCATCTAGGAGTGGCACTGCAGTGTCAGACAGGATGGCACTTAAAAAAATAGTCCCCAAACAGCACATGATGCAAAGAAAAGAGAAAAAGAGGTGCACCAAGGTCGCTGGACGGCTAAGCTAAGCGACACAAACACCTCAATATCACAGGAATTATTTGTTCTAATCAATGGTATTATTGGTCCAAATCACTGGAAGAAAATGACAAAATCACAGGAATTATTCGTTCTAATCAATGGTATTATTGGTCCAAATCACTGGAAGAAAATTACAAAATCACAGGAATTATTCGTTCTAATCAATGGTATTATTGGTCCAAATCACTGGAAGAAAATGACAAAATCACTGGAATTATTCGTAAACATTTGTAGAAAGTTGCTGCTTTCTGATTACAGAAATGCTCAGATATTCCTGCGAATCCACAATCCCTTCCCAGAGGAAAAAGAAATTGAGAAACCGTTGTTTGAGAACGTTTGTTCTCTTTCCTTTACAAAGGAACAAACCACTTTCCAAGAAGACTGACGTTTTTGGGATTATGGAGACATAATGATTTTGAATATAAATCCTAGAGCAGGTGGTGTATTAGAGCAAAAGAGTGCAAGAGACCAGCCATGCAGTTTCTGAAATATTATGACAAGATGTTACTGTATTTCATAAGCACTCATTCCTAACTCTGCTAAGTACTGTTTGGTATACTGTATCTGGCTTCCATGAGGTAGTTGTCCATTATTTCAGCTTCCATTGACCTTTTTGAAAGCGGTAGAAGTTATCGATTTTTTTCTCCCCCTATTTTTAATTTTCTCCTGCATAGCCCAGTAAAATGTTGCAATGTTAAGTATTGACTTGTGACTTCTGGGGGTTCACTTCTTCACCAAACCCAGCCAAATCTCACCATAACCCTCTGTTCCACGTTCTCTATGTACCCCATCTGTGTCACCCATGTCTGTCTACCCCTCCCCTTTAGATTGTAAGCTCTCACGTGCAGGGCACTCTTCCCTCATGTGCTTATCCTTTGTCTTACTTTAATAATCTTCAACTGTACCACATCCAGCAGTCTTCTGCCACCGGATACTTATTCCAGTGTCATCTGCTGATGTAACTATGATTATTTACCCTGTACTTGTCCTATACTGTCATCAACTGTAAGTTGCTGTTTTCCTGTTTGATTATTTATGTACTCTGTAATTGGGTGCTGCGGAACCCTTGTTGCGCCATATAAATAAAGGATAATAATAATAATATAGGGTGTATAATCACCAGGTGTATCTCACACATCGCTCAGTACAGATTACAGGATGTATAATCAGTAATCACCAGGTGTATAACACACGTCGCACAGTACAGTATATAGGGTGTATAATCCCCAGGTGTATCTCACACATCGCTCAGCACAGATTACAGGATGTATAATCAGTAATCACCAGGTGTATAACACACGTCGCACAGTACAGTATAGATACTGGTCACAACAATGCAGCAGATACTGAGCACTGATCAAGATACTAGAAGTGACACAGAGCTGCAAGATACAGCAATGGCCTACTGTACTGTACTATACATGTATACTGCTGGTCACCAAAATGCTGCACTGTCCTACTATATACTACTCACAATAATGCAGCACAGATATGAAATGGATACTTGCAGTGACACAGAGCTGCAAGATACAGCAATGGCCTACTGTACTGTACTATATATGTATACTGCTGGTCACCAAAATGCTGCACTGTCCTACTATATACTGTACTGCTCAAAATAATGCAGCACAGATATGGAATGGATACTTGCAGTGACACAGAGCTGCAAGATACAGCAATGGCCTACTGTACAACTATATACTGTTGGTCACCAAAATGCTGCACTGTAATACTATATATACTGCTCACAAAAATGCAGCACAGATATGGAATGGATACTTGCAGTGACACAGAGCTGCAAGATACAGCAATGGCCTACTGTACTGTACTACTATTATAATGGTGGTCCCCAGGCCCCACAATAAAGCACACTGAGCACAGATATTTGCAGCACACTGAGCACAGATATGGAGCGTTTTCAGGCAGAGAACGTAGATATTTTCAGCACACTGAGCACAGATATTTGCAGCACACTGAGCACAGATTATGGAGCTTTTCAGGGAGAGAACGCAGCCACGTCCTCTCCGTTCAATCTCCAATGCACGAGTGAAAATGGCGGTGACGCGCGGCTCTTTATATAGAATACGAATCTCGCGAGAATCCGACAGCGGGATGATGACGTTCGGGTTAACCGAGCAAGGCGGGAAGATCTGAGGCCGCCTCGGAACCGTGTAAAATAGGTGAAGTTCGGGGGGGGGGGGTTCGGATCTCGACGAACCGAACCCGCTCATCTCTAATAAAAATAGATCCAAAAATGATGTGCCCAAATTTTCTGCTGACCAGGCTCATAATGGAAACATTGTTAAACTCTTGAGCAAGGCCGTAACTACGTGTGTGCTAGGTGTGCCTGGAACACAGTGCAGTTGCCCTGAGCGCGCAACAGCCAGCGGCATGTAATGAGTCAAATTGACTCATTACATGCCGCCTCTGCTGTGTACGCCGCGCTTTTGTGAGGAGAAAACAGCGCCGGAGGCAGCGGAGAAGGAGGAGGAGGGGGACTGGAGCCGCAGCAGCGCTATGTCATTGGTAGTAGTGCCGCTGCAGCAGTCCCCTCTCCTTCCGTATTGGCTGCCCGGCGCTGCTATGAATGCTGGGATGCGGTTCCTTCATCCCAGCATTCACCGCAGCGCCGGGCAGCCAATACGGAAGGAGAGTGGACAGCTGTAGCGGCGCCTCTACCAATGACATAGCGCTGCTGCGGCTCCAGTACCCCTCCCTCCTCCTCCTTCTCCCCTGCATCCGGAGCTGCCAGCACGAGCCACGAGGAGCCTGACTGCCAGCGGGGAGAGATGGTATCTCTCCCTGTCTCTCTCTCTCTTTCTTTCTCTCTCTCTATTTCTCTCTCTATTTCTCTATCCCGTCTGCAGCAATGTGTAAAAAGGGGGACTAGCTGGCGTAATGTGTAAAAAAGGGGACGCTGTCTGCCGTAATGTGTAAAAAGGGGTCGCTGTCTGCCGTAATGTGTTAAAAAGGGGACGCTGTCTGCCATAATGTGTAAAATGGGAGACACTGTCTGCCGTAATGTGTAAAAAGGGTACGCTGTCTGCCATAGTGTGAAAAAAGGGGGACTGTCTGCTGTAATGTGTAAAAGGGGCTCTACCTGGTGTAGTGGCGCTACCGTGCAGCGTAATTTGAATAATGGAGACTACCGTGTACTGTAGTATGAATTGGTATTATTTTGTGGCCACGCCCCTTCCCCATGAAGCCATGCCCCAATATATTTTTTGCGCGCCTACAGCGCGCACTGCCCCTATCTTGCATGGGGGAAGAGGGGGCGCCAATGCCGTTTCTTGCACACAGCGCTAAAATGCCTAGTTACGGCACTGCTCTTGAGGGGACAAAGACCTAATGATTTAGAGGTAGACACAGAAGCACCAGCTGATGCATTTATTGGTGGTCGCCTGTCTGTGACTTTATGGAAATGCCACTACAAAGTCTTTCTCTGGTGTACAGTACCTCCCTGCGTCTGTATGTGCAAGGCCTGAGATGCCCATTTTCAGCGTCCATATGTGCTGAAATCAGTGACGTGCAGTGAGGTCAGCGTGTGGGGAGGCAAACATGGAGGTGGGTCTCACCACCCAATGTCACACTTCGCCCACCTGCACATCCACCCCCTGCCACATTGCACAGCACATATAACACACCCCACACATAACACCCCCCCAACCCCGCAGCAGTTGACAACCCCTTTCTCTCTCCCCCCCTGCTGCAGCCGGAAACCCCCCTCTCTCCCCCCGCAGCAGCTGTCCTCACCTGCAGTGGCCGTATACGATGTGCCTCAGACGGGCAGATCAAGTAACGGCCGACCCGCATCTGGAGGGAGCGGTCTGCGGCTAGTGAACCTGCAGGTCCGGCTGCTCTTGAGCTGCGGAGCTGCAGAAGCTCCATGGTTGAGCTTTGTCAGCAGACAGGTCTTGCAGCACCTGGAACCTCTCTGTCACAGGCTCCGGGGTGCCGGCCCGGGGATCATCTGGCAGTTCGGCCCTGTCAGCGATTTCCAATAACATCTGCCTCACTGACAGGGTTGTGCCTTGATGTGGGTTGAAAACGCAACCCCATCAATGAGGCAGATGTACAGGTGCCGCTTCTCCTCATTTTTTACAATGGGATTTTAGTGCCCAAGGCTTGGCCCCGCTCCCTGCACGGCCCCCCGCTTCATACACTTTATTATAGTCAGTGGGAAGCAGCCCTCTCGCGTGCCTCCCATCTAGATGTGGCTGCCTTTTTTAAGCAATAATGAATAGAATACTACAAAACAGATATTTATTATACTATATAAGTATTATAAATATCTTCTGTGTATTATTTTAATCATTATGGCAGGGGAGGCACTGCCTCCCCTGACTACACATCCCTGGCTGAAATACTGAATGCAGGGCCGGATTAAGGTCTGTGGGGGCCCCTGGGCAACAAATTTGTGGGGCCCCCACACACTGTCCTCACAACTGCAAAAAAAACATTGGAGTAGGAGTAAAGCATTTACCTGTCTCTTCTCCGTCCTCCTCGGCAGCTGAGCTGTTCCTTTACTGCTGCGTCCGCCGAGGAGCTTCACTCACAGCAGTGTAAAGTCTCGCAAGATAATGTCAAATCTCGCGAGACTTCACACTGCAGTGAGTAAAGCTCCTCGACGGCTGCAGATGTAATGGAACGTCTCAGCTGCCGAGGAGGACAATGTTTTTTTGCAGTTGTGAGGACAGTGTGTGGGGGCCCAGGGACGACCGCCCCTTCTGCCCTGCTGTTAATCCGGCTCTGACTGAATGGTGTGTATTTCCACCCAGGGCCGGCTTGAGATCAAATTTTTTGGTAAGTGAATACATACTTTGGCACCCCTGGCCTAAGGCACCAAAAAATTAAGGGGACGTGGTCTCATTGGAAAATCCCAGTTAAAGTGCTCCTTACACATTATGTCCTCCGTAGTGCCTCTTACACTATGGGGTAAATTTACTAAGATTCGTGTTTTCCCGTTTGAGGTCAAAGTTCAATCACGAATGACATCGAAAGTGTAAATATGCAACTTTTTGAATTTATTACGACTAATTTACTAAGCTGCCGTATTTTGCCTTTTCGGGTTTTCCGATGTCGATGTCATTCGTTTTTTTTTCAGTTTTTTACGGCAGTGATTAGCAAAACACTGCCGACTTTTTCAAAATGAATCTCGGCCGGATCTGTGTGATCCGTGCTGGGGTTCATTTTTTTTTTTTTTCAATAAACACTGTAAAACTTAAAAACAAATTGCGTGGGGTCCCCCCTCCTAAGCATAACCAGCCTCGGGCTCTTTGAGCCGATCCTGGTTGCAGAAATATGGGTAAAAAATTGACAGGGGTTCCCCCATATTTAAGCAACCAGCATCGGGCTTTGCGCCTGGTCCTGGTTCCAAAAATTCGGGGGACAAAAAGAGTAGGGGTCCCCCGTATTTTTAAAACCAGCACCGGGCTCCACTAGCTGGACAGATAATGCCACAGCCGGGGGTCACTTTTATATAGTGCCCTGCGGCCGTGGCATCAAATATCCAACTAGTCACCCCTGGCCGGGGTACCCTGGGGGAGTGGGGACCCCTTCAATCAAGGGGTCCCCCCCCCAGCCACCCAGCCACACCCGAGGCTGTCCCCCCCATCCAATTGGCTGCGGATGGGGGGCTGATAGCCTTTTGTGAAAATGACAAGATATTGTTTTTAGTAGCAGTACTACAAGGCCCAGCAAGCCTCCCCCGCAAGCTGGTACTTGGAGAACCACAAGTACCAGCATGCGGCGGAAAAACGGGCCCGCTGGTACCTGTAGTAGTAGTACTACTACTAAAAAAATACCCAAAAAAAGACAAGACACACACACCTTGAAAGTAAAGTTTTATTACATACATCCACACAAACATACATACATACTTACCTTATGTTCACACGAGGGTCGGTCCTCTTCTCCAGTAGAATCCAAGGGGTACCTGTTGAATAAATTCTACTCACCAGATCCAGGGTCCCAGGCTCCTCGGAGAATCCTTTTGTAATCCACGTACTTGATTAAAAAAAAAAAACGGACACCCGAGCCACGCACTGAAAGGGGACCCATGTTTGCACATGGGCCCCCTTTCCCCGAATGCCAGAAACCCACTCTGACTGATGTCTAAGTGGGTTTCTTCAGCCAATCAGGGAGCGCCACGTTGTAGCACCCTCCTGATCGGCTGTGTGCTCCTGTACTGACTGACAGGCGGCACACGGCAGTGTTACAATGTAGCGCCTATGCGCTCCATTGTAACCAATGGTGGGAACTTTCTGCCCTGCGGTTGACCGAAAGTGACCTCACCGCTGAGCAGAAAGTTCCCACCATTGGTTACAATGGAGCGCATAGGCGCTACATTGTAACACTGCCGCGTGCTGCCTGTCAGTCAGTACAGGAGCACACAGCCGATCAGGAGGGTGCTACAACGTGGCGCTCCCTGATTGGCTGAAGAAACCCACTTAGACATCAGTCAGAGTGGGTTTCTGGCATTCGGGGAAAGGGGACCCATGTGCAAACATGGGTCCCCTTTCAGTGCGTGGCTCGGCTCTCCGTTTTTTTATTTTAATCAAGTACGTGGATTACAAAAGGATTCTCCGAGGAGCCTGGGACCCTGGATCTGGTGAGTAGAATTTATTCAACAGGTACCCCTTGGATTCTACTGGAGAAGAGGACCGACCCTCGTGTGAACATAAGGTAAGTATGTATGTATGTTTGTGTGGATGTATGTAATAAAACTTTACTTTCAAGGTGTGTGTGTCTTGTCTTTTTTTGGGTATTTTTTTAGTAGTAGTACTACAGGTACCAGCGGGCCCGTTTTTCCGCCGCATGCTGGTACTTGTGGTTCTCCAAGTACCAGCATGCGGGGGAGGCTTGCTGGGCCTTGTAGTACTGCTACTAAAAACAATATCTTGTCATTTTCACAAAAGGCTATCAGCCCCCCATCCGCAGCCAATTGGATGGGGGGGACAGCCTCGGGCTTCACCCCTGGCCCTTGGGTGGCTGGGGGGGGACCCCTTGATTGAAGGGGTCCCCACTCCCCCAGTGTTCCCCGGCCAGGGGTGACTAGTTGGATATTTGATGCCACGGCCGCAGGGCACTATATAAAAGTGACCCCCGGCTGTGGCATTATCTGTCCAGCTAGTGGAGCCCGGTGCTGGTTTTAAAAATACGGGGGACCCCTACTCTTTTTGTCCCCCGTATTTTTGGAACCAGGACCAGGCGCAAAGCCCGATGCTGGTTGCTTAAATATGGGGGAACCCCTGTCAATTTTTTACCCATATTTCTGCAACCAGGATCGGCTCAAAGAGCCCGAGGCTGGTTATGCTTAGGAGGGGGGACCCCACACAATTTTTTTTAAGAAAATAACCACTTTCCCACCCCTTCCCACTGATATACATGCACGGATCTCATGGATCCGTGCATGCCTATCCAATCACGGATAAAAAAAGCAGGTCTGTTTTTTTTAAGCACTTTTTTACGAGTTGTAATTTTTCACGGCAGTGTTTTTTTTTTTTTTTGGCTTTGCACTTCTTAGTAAATGACCGAGATTCATACTTAAACAGCCGCGTTTTGACCGATGGTGTATTCATTCGTGATTTTTTCCTAGGACTTCCAAATATTACGAATGCCCTCATCACTGCCGTGATTTGAGTTTAGTAAATTACCGAGATGACACTTTGATGAAAAAACGGCATCTCGGTCAAAATCGGGACCTTAGTAAATTTACCCCTATGTCTACAGTTGTAGTGCCCCTTACAGATTATTTATACATACAGGGCATCTCGGTTAGTACATAGTATATATATACACACATCAGTTATCTCTATATCCTTCTTAGGTTATATGATGGTTTACCATTATTATACAGTGGTACACTTACAGTCGCACATTGTTTATCCAATGTACACAAAACATGTTTTACTGCTCCTTTTTCCAATTGCCAACCCCTTACAAATGCGTGCCTATGCAATCCATTCCCTACAGTCGGTCCTGCCATACCATCATATCCTGTCACTGGCAATTTATTTAGCTCTTGGCAAATCTTTTGCTGGTCATAATAAATGGATTTTAAGAACATTATCATCCAGATCTTTACATGTACACACCCCAAAAACTCACCATAGCCAAGGGCCAGACATGCCCAGGCTGGTGAGGCTGCACAGGCACTGTCGGGAGGAGGCTGCCTTAAGAAATGGCACTGAGCAATGTGTATGCAAGCAGCCGATGGTGCCAGGCATCCTGCATGTGGGGGTGCACAGTGATGTTATACTATGCATCCTGGGAGAGCTCCGAACCCACCATGAACATAACCCATATTCACCTCGCATAGCAGAAAGTGTTGGCATCGGGATCCGGCATCTCACTAGGGATGGCCTTCGACCATCAATTATTCAAAATCATCGATGGTCTGTAGCCGATGTTGAATGAATACTTTTACCATCAATGGTGTATAACCAGATGGTTATACACCATCGATGGTAGCTGCATGTACAATGGTTTTTACCCCCACCTTTCAATTTTCGGGCTGCCTGTTGCTGCACAGGGCTGCTAGACTGTCAGCCGGGAATGGGATGTCCCTCCTCTTTAAGAGGCTAAGCTGTCACTCACAGCTCAGCCCCGCCCCCGGCTCTTACGCATCAGAAGAGCAACCAGCAGCGGTGAAAAAAAATCTATGGTTATGCAAAGAATACTTAGCTGCCATTGATGGTTTGTCTCACCATCGGCATCAATGGTAACCATCGATGACAATAGCGCCAATTGCCATCCCTACACCTCACTGCACTTTAGCACAATGAAGAAACAGCAAATAAACTACAGCTCCCAGTAGCCCTCACTTGCCTGGCAGCCACAAGGGCTCATGGGAGCTGTAGTTTATTTGCTGTTTTTTCATTGTGCTGAAGTGCGGTGTGGTATGCCGGACCCCGGTGCCAACACTTCCTGCTGTGCGTGTCTCTGATCAGGCACTACCCAGGGGGGGGGGCAGTAGTATGTGGTGCCCTACTCAGCTGCGTAACCAGCGTATGCGTAAAACCGGCCCACCTTCCACCATAGGTTCCACCATCAAAACTTGTACCAGGTGTAATTTCTCCATCCGTTTATGGCCTACTATGTGAGAGGTTGAGCATTTCTTACCCAACCACTTTTACCAACACGTACGTGACACTCCCATAAGACACCCATAAGATAACCAACTCGGTGCATGTGCTAAGACACCTCCCTGTCACCACCAAGGAACCCCCACTACAACTTCACTATACTTCTCCATGTGTGAAATTAGAATTGCGACTCTGCACAGACAAAATCAGGCTGCATGCGCCACAGCAAAACATTGCACCACTACATTCCATATTGTCAGTGCGTACGCCTTTTCATCCGGCCAGAAGTTGTTGCATATTTTATACATGCCATTGCATTAAGCTAAATGTATATAAAGTACAGTATACACAATATTTTCTAATGCCACCTCATTTACCCACATAGTACATTACTAGACTTAAGTCTAGGGTCAGCAGTAAAAGCTGAAATAACACAAAATGGATTCCAGATACCACTCAAAATGTAAGCCCCTTCTAATTACCTCTGCAGCTTCACTCCCTAAGCATCTTTCAGGTGGGTTGCTCACCTCAGTCCTGCAAATGTGTCTCGAACATGCTGAGTGCCTGACATATAGCTTCACCTTCCCTGCTTTTGATTCCATTATTCCTTTTTAAACAAAGGTATCTGATCAACTATTAGTGCTAGAATACTGATATGAAGCTATATGGAATATTGGGGATCATTCCGAGTTGATTGTAGCTGTGCAAAATTTTACACAGCTACGATCAACTTTCCTGACATGCCGGGGGGACGCCCAGCATGGGGCTAGTCCGCCCCGCATGTCAGTCCGGCCCCCCTCACAGAAGTGCAAAGGCATCGCACAGCGGCGATGCCTTTGCACTTCAGGAGTAACTCCCAGTCAGCGCAGACTTAGCGAGCTGGCCGGGAGCTACTCCTCGCTCCCTGGCCTGCAGCGGCTGTGTATGACGACACGCAGCCGCTGCGGCCCGCCCCCCCCGTTCGGTCCGGCCACGCCTGCGTTGGCCGGACCGCGCCTATGAAACAGCGTCCAAATGCCGCCGTTTCGCCCCCTCCCACCCATCGATTGTCTCTGCCTGTCAATCAGGCAGAGGCGATCGCTGTCCTGCTACGGCCGTCGGCCGCCCCGCATGTGCAGGTGCACAAAGGCGCCGGCGCATGCGCAGCAGGGACCCGTTTGCTCTGCTGCGTGAAAACACAGCGAGCGAACGGGTCGGAATGACCCCCATTATGCATTGCCAATACAATAGTTAAAATGGCATTTGTATGATGGCCAGTATGACGATTATTGTTTACTAATGCTTTAAGAGATAATCAATAATTCTACACTTTGCAATAAACAAGAATTTAAGAACCCTTTAAATTGCTTAGAAAATAATGTGTTTTGAATCTTGAAGTGATGCTTTTGCAAAAGAATGATAAACAATGTACAGTAAACTGTAGCTCAATCAGGCTAGTTTGACATGTTTGTGGTTGGCTCATTTCCACTGGAAATTACTCTGGGCCAGATGTACTAAGCTTTGAAAGTGATAAAGTGGAGACTTCTAAACTACCAGTCAACCAGCTCCTAATTGTCATTTTTCAAACAGAGCCTTTAACATGGCAGTTAGGAGCTGATTGGCTGGTACTTTCCTCTTTATCACTTTTTAAGGATTGGTACATCTGACTCCCTGAATAGAGAAAAAATTAGCTTAAAGAGCTAAAATGTATTTGACAATGGTGAAATGATTTTTAACCAATGTCAGTTCTATATATCTGAAATATCAATTTGAGTTCACAGATAATGGTGTATCATAACAGTCACTGTGGCTAGCCAAAATGGGACTTAAAATACAGTTGTAATAAACAAGCACCTGCAGAATATGTAAATGGCCCAGAGATGGCAGAGATGGTTGGCTGATGTTTCACCAGCAGAATATGTAAATGGCCCAGAGATGGCGGGCTGATGTTTCACCAGCAGAATATGTAAATGGACTAGAAATGGCGGGCTGATGTTTCACCTGCAGAATATGTAAATAGCCCAGAGATTGTAGGCTGATGTTTCACCAGCAGAATATGTAAATGGACCAGAGATGGCAGACATGGTGGGCTGATGTTTCACCAGCAGAATATGTAAAAAGACCAGAGATGGCGGGCTGATGTTTCACCTGCAGAATATGTAAATGGACTAGAAATGGTGGGCTGATGTTTCACCAGCAGAATATGTAAATGGTCCAGAAATGGTGGGCTGATGTTTAACCTGCAGAATATGTAAATGGACAAGAAATTGCGGGCTGATGTTTCACCTGCAGAATATGTAAATAGACCAGAAATGGCGGGCTGATGTTTCACCTGCAGAATATGTAAATGGAACAGAAATGGCGGACTAATGTTTCACCTGCAGAATATGTAAATGGACCATAGATGGTGGGCTGATGTTTCACCTGCAGAATATGTAAATGGACCAGAAATGGCGGGCTGTGAACCAGAGATGGTGAGCTGATGTTTCACCTGCAGAATATGTAAATGGACCAGAAATGGCGGGCTGAGAACCAAAGATGGTGGGCTGATGTTTCACCTGCAGAACATGTAAATGGACCAGAAATGGCGGGCTGATGTTTCAACTGCAGAATAAGTAAATGGACCAGAGATGGCAGCTGATGTTTCATCTGCAGAATATGTAAGTAGACCAGAGATGGTTGGTTGATGTTTCACCTGCACAATACTGTATATAAATGGACCAGAGATGGCAGCTGATGTTTCATCTGCAGAATATGTAAATAGACCAGAGATGGTTGGTTGATGTTTCACCTGCACAATACTGTATATAAATGGACCAGAGATGGTGGGCCGATGTTTAACCTGCAGAATATATAAATTGACCAGACATGGTGGGCTGATTTTCTGTGAAATGACAAAGACCACAGACCAGTTATATTTGAACTATCTCACGTGAGTGATTGATCAACCAATCATAATTTGAACATTTTAGTTTAGATGTTATGTGCTTATTTCTTAGGATGATGTATTAAACCTTTAAGAAAGATAAAGTGGAGAAGTTGACTATAGAAACCAATCAGCTTTTATTTCATAAGCTGTGCTAGATAAATAATAGCTGGAAGGTTTGATACATCTTCCCTAAAGACTTTTTTTTGTTGGTGGGTATCGTTTAATGTTTAAAACAGACCAAGATGGCAGAACTTGATCATCCATTAGCCAGCCCAGGTCCAAGTGGTCACTGATAGTATAAATTACTTACTAATTATGCTCGGCAAGAGGGTGTCTCTAGTATCTTGTGCTCTCCCGCAACTATTTGATCTATTGCAGTCAGGCATACTGAGTCCCCTGTTTTTAAAAGGGTGCAACTGAGTAATGTAAATAGATCCTCATGTTACAGTACTGATGTCAGCATGGTGAGGGAGATGGAAACTTAGTGTACCAGCATGATCCTCCTCCCAAAGTTATCAAATTTGTAGTAGAGATAAGGACTAGATAACAACTCAACAAAGGTAATATATGTTAATCTGTTTAGCGATGTAAAATGTTATTGCAGTAATCCAGAAATGAATAAATAGGCTTGTAGCTTCACCATCCCATGTATACACATATAGTGAATTATAACATTATCAATGCTCTGTGATGGAACACCTGGATCAATATATGCAGCATTATTCTTATAATTCTGTTGTGCATAGTTACGGTATATTGATTCCACTAATATGGTACCATGAGCATAGAGAGAAACTCTGGTTTTGAAAGGGTTAAAGGAATCCTAAGAGGTGGGGGCTGGGGGTGAGTCGCAGTAGGGTTTTAAATATGAGAAGCACAGGCAAAAAGTTGTTCATTGTTGTAGAGGTGGGTCTAGTGAGAGACTGGTTCCTATAATGATACCAGGTTATGAAGAGAGGTCCCACTCTACAGCGTTCTGTACTGCAGGTGATGTAAACATTGTTTTTTCGATCCTATTTTTATTTCTTTAAATTGTAATTACTTGTGTGACTATTTAAACTATTAGAATCTTTTTTAGTTCTGTTTTCTGTGTTTTCAAAACAAGACCCCGAGTAGCCCATGTAACCTATGTCTATTTAAGTATTAATAATTATGTGTGTGGGTGAGAGCAGAAGCTCCCCCTGGGTGTGGTCCCTCAAAGTTTGCTTAACCTGGCTGGCTCAGCGACAGGTACTTCTGATTGTGGCAGTAACCTGAGAGGTGGGGGCTGGGGGTGAGTTGCAGTAGGGTTTTAAATATGGGAAGCACAGGCAAAAAGTTGTTCATTGTTGTTGAGGTGGGTCTAGTGAGAGACTGGTTCCTATAATGATGCCAGGTTATGAAGAGAGGCCTCTCTCGACAGCGTTCTGAACTGCAGGTGACGTAAACATTGTTTTTTCTATCCTATTTTTATTTCCTGAAATTGTAATTACTCGTGTGACTATTTAAACTATTAGAATATTTTTTAGTTCTGGTTTCTGTGTTTTCAAACCAAGACCCCAAGTAGCCCATGTTACCTATGTCTTTTCAAGTATTAATAATTGTGTGTGTGGGTGAGAGCAGAAGCTCACCCTGGGTGTGGACCCTCAAAGTTAACTTAATCTGGCTGGCTCAGCAACAAGTACTTCTGATTGTGGCAGTTATTGTGTTGATTTACCACACACTCTGTGGTAATCAGAAAGGTGTCGTAGGGCGCAATTCTCAGATTTGCGTATCTGGACACATCCCTTTTTGCAACTCGGATAAATTGCCCCTTTACCCATGAGAGCAATGAGTGATACTGTATGGGTGCATACGGCCTATCTCACACCTTATATACCCGCCAAGCCAGTGCACAACACGTGACATACTTCATGGCCTAAGCGCTGCCAATGTCAAATGTAGGCTGTAGTAACAATAATGTGTCTCAACCGTGTATATTGGCAACCTGTAGCTTTCCAGTATTTGGGGAGCTGCATGTCCCATGTTGATATATATTTTATAGCAAGAAAAAAAGCAATTGTTTCCCCAGCACACTGAATGGATAACAGTAACCAGATATAAATCCCACATGATAATAGAATTCAGAGATCTTCGTTACACATATTTGCGCAAATGTGTGGTTAAGCCCCAAAGCCGCATCAAGGCCTCTCTGTATATTTGGGGTCCCTAGCGCTATATCTAGGTGCAGGGTGTGGCACCCCAAAACACCAGAATGAGCCAGAAAGCACAGCGTGACATACCAGTGTAAAAAACTATAGTGTTAATAAATTAGTATTTAGGAAGCCGAAGCTATAGAGGGGGTGATACAAACATGAAATGTAATTAAAATAGAGAAATAGTGTTAGAAAATTAATAAGTGAAAAGTGTTAATAGAATGTAAAGGTATGCCACACTAAAGCCATCCAGCTCAGCCAGTCCAGAGGCACCACACCTCACACCTCCATTACCCCAATCTGGGTCTAATATTAACCAGCAAGGAGTCACATGATAATGGCTCCTTACTAAAATATGTCTAAGCTAAGAGCTACTTACCTTGGAGCAACCCCATAATGCTCCATGTGGCATGTCAGGGCCTGCACCTCCTCCTAATGCAGAAACCTCTCTGCCTCTCACAACATACATATAGATTGGTAAATGCTCAATTAGCTTAGTGATATCATTCAGGTGCTCGAAAGGAAGGGGTATTTCTGAGCAAGAAAAAAAGCAATTGTTTCCCCAGCACACTGAATGGATAACAGTAACCAGATATAAATCCCACATGATAATAGAATTCAGAGATCTTCGTTACACATATTTGCGCAAATGTGTGGTTAAGCCCCAAAGCCGCATCAAGGCCTCTCTGTATATTTGGGGTCCCTAGCACTATATCTAGGTGCAGGGTGTGGCACCCCAAAACACCAGAATCAGCCAGAAAGCACAGCGTGACATACCAGTGTAAAAAACTATAGTGTTAATAAATTAGTATTTAGGAAGCCGAAGCTATAGAGGGGGTGATACAAACATGAAATGTAATTAAAATAGAGAAATAGTGTTAGAAAATTAATAAGTGAAAAGTGTTAATAGAATGTAAAGGTATGCCACACTAAAGCCATCCAGCTCAGCCAGTCCAGAGGCACCACACCTCACACCTCCATTACCCCAATCTGGGTCTAATATTAACCAGCAAGGAGTCACATGATAATGGCTCCTTACTAAAATATGTCTAAGCTAAGAGCTACTTACCTTGGAGCAACCCCATAATGCTCCATGTGGCATGTCAGGGCCTGCACCTCCTCCTAATGCAGAAACCTCTCTGCCTCTCACAACATACATATAGATTGGTAAATGCTCAATTAGCTTAGTGATATCATTCAGGTGCTCGAAAGGAAGGGGTATTTCTGAGCAAGAAAAAAAGCAATTGTTTCCCCAGCACACTGAATGGATAACAGTAACCAGATATAAATCCCACATGATAATAGAATTCAGAGATCTTCGTTACACATATTTGCGCAAATGTGTGGTTAAGCCCCAAAGCCGCATCAAGGCCTCTCTCTGTATATTTGGGGTCCCTAGCGCTATATCTAGGTGCAGGGTGTGGCACCCCAAAACACCAGAATGAGCCAGAAAGCACAGCGTGACATACCAGTGTAAAAAACTATAGTGTTAATAAATTAGTATTTAGGAAGCCGAAGCTATAGAGGGGGTGATACAAACATGAAATGTAATTAAAATAGAGAAATAGTGTTAGAAAATTAATAAGTGAAAAGTGTTAATAGAATGTAAAGGTATGCCACACTAAAGCCATCCAGCTCAGCCAGTCCAGAGGCACCACACCTCACACCTCCATTACCCCAATCTGGGTCTAATATTAACCAGCAAGGAGTCACATGATAATGGCTCCTTACTAAAATATGTCTAAGCTAAGAGCTACTTACCTTGGAGCAACCCCATAATGCTCCATGTGGCATGTCAGGGCCTGCACCTCCTCCTAATGCAGAAACCTCTCTGCCTCTCACAACATACATATAGATTGGTAAATGCTCAATTAGCTTAGTGATATCATTCAGGTGCTCGAAAGGAAGGGGTATTTCTGAGCAAGAAAAAAAGCAATTGTTTCCCCAGCACACTGAATGGATAACAGTAACCAGATATAAATCCCACATGATAATAGAATTCAGAGATCTTCGTTACACATATTTGCGCAAATGTGTGGTTAAGCCCCAAAGCCGCATCAAGGCCTCTCTGTATATTTGGGGTCCCTAGCGCTATATCTAGGTGCAGGGTGTGGCACCCCAAAACACCAGAATGAGCCAGAAAGCACAGCGTGACATACCAGTGTAAAAAACTATAGTGTTAATAAATTAGTATTTAGGAAGCCGAAGCTATAGAGGGGGTGATACAAACATGAAATGTAATTAAAATAGAGAAATAGTGTTAGAAAATTAATAAGTGAAAAGTGTTAATAGAATGTAAAGGTATGCCACACTAAAGCCATCCAGCTCAGCCAGTCCAGAGGCACCACACCTCACACCTCCATTACCCCAATCTGGGTCTAATATTAACCAGCAAGGAGTCACATGATAATGGCTCCTTACTAAAATATGTCTTAGCAAAGAGCTACTTACCTTGGAGCAACCCCATAATGCTCCATGTGGCATGTCAGGGCCTGCACCTCCTCCTAATGCAGAAACCTCTCTGCCTCTCACAACATACATATAGATTGGTAAATGCTCAATTAGCTTAGTGATATCATTCAGGTGCTCGAAAGGAAGGGGTATTTCTGAGCAAGAAAAAAAGCAATTGTTTCCCCAGCACACTGAATGGATAACAGTAACCAGATATAAATCCCACATGATAATAGAATTCAGAGATCTTCGTTACACATATTTGCGCAAATGTGTGGTTAAGCCCCAAAGCCGCATCAAGGCCTCTCTGTATATTTGGGGTCCCTAGCGCTATATCTAGGTGCAGGGTGTGGCACCCCAAAACACCAGAATGAGCCAGAAAGCACAGCGTGACATACCAGTGTAAAAAACTATAGTGTTAATAAATTAGTATTTAGGAAGCCGAAGCTATAGAGGGGGTGATACAAACATGAAATGTAATTAAAATAGAGAAATAGTGTTAGAAAATTAATAAGTGAAAAGTGTTAATAGAATGTAAAGGTATGCCACACTAAAGCCATCCAGCTCAGCCAGTCCAGAGGCACCACACCTCACACCTCCATTACCCCAATCTGGGTCTAATATTAACCAGCAAGGAGTCACATGATAATGGCTCCTTACTAAAATATGTCTAAGCTAAGAGCTACTTACCTTGGAGCAACCCCATAATGCTCCATGTGGCATGTCAGGGCCTGCACCTCCTCCTAATGCAGAAACCTCTCTGCCTCTCACAACATACATATAGATTGGTAAATGCTCAATTAGCTTAGTGATATCATTCAGGTGCTCGAAAGGAAGGGGTATTTCTGAGCAAGAAAAAAAGCAATTGTTTCCCCAGCACACTGAATGGATAACAGTAACCAGATATAAATCCCACATGATAATAGAATTCAGAGATCTTCGTTACACATATTTGCGCAAATGTGTGGTTAAGCCCCAAAGCCGCATCAAGGCCTCTCTGTATATTTGGAGTCCCTAGCGCTATATCTAGGTGCAGGGTGTGGCACCCCAAAACACCAGAATGAGCCAGAAAGCACAGCGTGACATACCAGTGTAAAAACTATAGTGTTAATAAATATTTTCTTGCTCAGAAATACCCCTTCCTTTCGAGCACCTGAATGATATCACTAAGCTAATTGAGCATTTACCAATCTATATGTATGTTGTGAGAGGCAGAGAGGTTTCTGCATTAGGAGGAGGTGCAGGCCCTGACATGCCACATGGAGCATTATGGGGTTGCTCCAAGGTAAGTAGCTCTTAGCTTAGACATATTTTAGTAAGGAGCCATTATCATGTGACTCCTTGCTGGTTAATATTAGACCCAGATTGGGGTAATGGAGGTGTGAGGTGTGGTGCCTCTGGACTGGCTGAGCTGGATGGCTTTAGTGTGGCATACCTTTACATTCTATTAACACTTTTCACTTATTAATTTTCTAACACTATTTCTCTATTTTAATTACATTTCATGTTTGTATCACCCCCTCTATAGCTTCGGCTTCCTAAATACTAATTTATTAACACTATAGTTTTTTACACTGGTATGTCACGCTGTGCTTTCTGGCTGATTCTGGTGTTTTGGGGTGCCACACCCTGCACCTAGATATAGCGCTAGGGACCCCAAATATACAGAGAGGCCTTGATGCGGCTTTGGGGCTTAACCACACATTTGCGCAAATATGTGTAACGAAGATCTCTGAATTCTATTATCATGTGGGATTTATATCTGGTTACTGTTATCCATTCAGTGTGCTGGGGAAACAATTGCTTTTTTTCTTGCTCAGAAATACCCCTTCCTTTCGAGCACCTGAATGATATCACTAAGCTAATTGAGCATTTACCAATCTATATGTATGTTGTGAGAGGCAGAGAGGTTTCTGCATTAGGAGGAGGTGCAGGCCCTGACATGCCACATGGAGCATTATGGGGTTGCTCCAAGGTAAGTAGCTCTTAGCTTAGACATATTTTAGTAAGGAGCCATTATCATGTGACTCCTTGCTGGTTAATATTAGACCCAGATTGGGGTAATGGAGATGTGAGGTGTGGTGCCTCTGGACTGGCTGAGCTGGATGGCTTTAGTGTGGCATACCTTTACATTCTATTAACACTTTTCACTTATTAATTTTCTAACACTATTTCTCTATTTTAATTACATTTCATGTTTGTATCACCCCCTCTATAGCTTCGGCTTCCTAAATACTAATTTATTAACACTATAGTTTTTTACACTGGTATGTCACGCTGTGCTTTCTGGCTCATTCTGGTGTTTTGGGGTGCCACACCCTGCACCTAGATATAGCGCTAGGGACCCCAAATATACAGAGAGGCCTTGATGCGGCTTTGGGGCTTAACTACACATTTGCGCAAATATGTGTAACGAAGATCTCTGAATTCTATTATCATGTGGGATTTATATCTGGTTACTGTTATCCATTCAGTGTGCTGGGGAAACAATTGCTTTTTTTCTTGCTCAGAAATACCCCTTCCTTTCGAGCACCTGAATGATATCACTAAGCTAATTGAGCATTTACCAATCTATATGTATGTTGTGAGAGGCAGAGAGGTTTCTGCATTAGGAGGAGGTGCAGGCCCTGACATGCCACATGGAGCATTATGGGGTTGCTCCAAGGTAAGTAGCTCTTTGCTTAGACATATTTTAGTAAGGAGCCATTATCATGTGACTCCTTGCTGGTTAATATTAGACCCAGATTGGGGTAATGGAGGTGTGAGGTGTGGTGCCTCTGGACTGGCTGAGCTGGATGGCTTTAGTGTGGCATACCTTTACATTCTATTAACACTTTTCACTTATTAATTTTCTAACACTATTTCTCTATTTTAATTACATTTCATGTTTGTATCACCCCCTCTATAGCTTCGGCTTCCTAAATACTAATTTATTAACACTATAGTTTTTTACACTGGTATGTCACGCTGTGCTTTCTGGCTGATTCTGGTGTTTTGGGGTGCCACACCCTGCACCTAGATATAGCGCTAGGGACCCCAAATATACAGAGAGGCCTTGATGCGGCTTTGGGGCTTAACCACACATTTGCGCAAATATGTGTAACGAAGATCTCTGAATTCTATTATCATGTGGGATTTATATCTGGTTACTGTTATATATTTTATAGCTACAATACCTTGAGGTTCCCTATCTTGTAGAACTACCAGGATGCCCTGCAATACATAGACCAACAGTCACTTAAGATTTAGTATCATAAAGGTCTCCAGTTCGTGGGAAACTACAAGTTCCAGCATGATCAGAGAGCCATAGGTCACGTAAGCCTGCTAGCCCTTAGAATACCTCTGGACAGATTTATAAAACAACCTCTGTCTGACACTCACTAATATACACACAATACACTTCTAGCGTCTTCCAAGAATTCTATTTTTTAAATTAGCCAACAGGAGAACACATTTGTGATATATAATATGTCAGTCCACAAAAGCAATATAGGGATTACAATTTCTAGGGGGAAAAACACAATAAATTGAATGAAAAGAAAGTATGTGACGGCAACATAAAAAGGAAAAGGCAAAAGAGCTGTAAATTTCCTAGCACCCAGGCAAGTAGCAAAGCATTTTTATTGCGGAAAAAAAATTATGGGGGGAAAAGGACAAAGAAATTCCCAGAACAACATTCACCTGAAATACTGAGAATCAGTTCAAACCAGTATGAGAACAGTGTGCCAATCCTCATTAATGATGCAGCACAGGGCCTCTAATAGTGATCCATATGATCACATTACTCTAATAACCAGCTTTAGCACACAGAGGTAGATAGAAGGAATTATCCTCCTCTGTGATTTCTAGGCATAGATATTGTTCATTATTTGTTCCTATTGGCCAACTATGAGCCAACGAATACTGACTTCCTAACACGTACAGTATGTAATAAACATGAAAGAGAAGATAAGAACATGTCTGTATACTGTATGCAGTGACATAGCTAGATGGTTAGACTTTGCACTTGTGCTCTCCTACATAGCCTGCACCCTCATTATAAGGCTGTGTTGCTGCATTGCACACAGTTGCACACCCATTTGCACAATGGGGAGCCTCCCATTCAATACTTACCTTTACACAGTGCTATGAGGTCCCCTTTGTACTGTATTTCTAATTGTTCAGCCACAAACAATATAACTTTCCCAGACATATCTGTATATATTTCCAGGTCTGTATATGTCTGCAATTGGGCAAGTTTATCTAGAATGTTCCATCTTATTATGTTCAAAGGACCAAGGCCAGGGCGGAGCAGGAGGAGTGAATGTTCCCTATAGCATAAAGCTTGTCCTCAATGGGAGTCAAAGGATGACACAAGGGTGAAACGTGGCAGTAGGATGCCATGCTGGTGAGGCACTCCGCCCTCCATTCGGCTTGCCCCACTATGCACTTTTGAAGTGTGCATCTTATCATTTAATCGGACTAACAGATTACTGATTTTAGAATGTAATGCTGTTTTGCATGGAATTTCATAGAGAAAGGGTAAATTGTTGCTTATGATGTATACTCACTTAATTTCTCAGTTACAGTTTTAATACTTTACCACTAATGTAGAGATATTATTTTGATAGATGCTTTTATGTGCAGTTCTAGTACATGCAGTAAATTATAGGTTTTTATGTTATAGCCCTGTTTTGTAAGGTATTACATTGTTTTTTTAAGAGATTTTGTTTTTAGAACATTTATTATCACCAAGTAAGACAATTTTAAATCTTTTAAATCTGATTTAGTTTAGCATTATTTATCTTTTATGGCTATACATTCTTTTACGTTTTTAGTAATTATTTATCTCAAAGTTTTTATGTAACATTAGCAATGTTTGCGTTTTATATATGATGGACTTACACCCCCATTGTGATGGAGCCACACCTCAGTGACAGTGACTATTTTTACCCTTTGCTGCCACTCACTTCAAAAACCTACCTACGCCGCTGTTCATTGCCTTAGACTGACTAAATTGTAAAATTATGCAAATCTGCAGGTGTGCATTTGTGTGTGACCACTTCTCTGGGTGTGCACAGTGCAAATGAAATCAAGATACACAACATCACCTGGCCTAGCACTCATAGTCTCATACTGCATCAGCCCCACTATCTGTTCATTTTGTACATTCTGCTAAACAATCTGTAGTTATTTAGTCAGCATATGATGATTTGGTTAAACTGAAGCAGGAAGCATTGATTGCGCCAATGATGGAAAGGGAGGTGATATTGTGTTATCTAGACTTGGGATATAACAATAATCCCCTTACACCTCTCTATAACAAGTGCAGGATTTGAGATGCATGAAATTGTGATTATGTTTTGTTTGCACTGAGTTTCATGGTGACAACGGCTGTTTTTCAGAATAGCGCCTCTTGTTGGTGTGGGTTACAAAATTGGCAAATATTGGGATTTCTCTCACATGATGATTATCATACTCACAGGAAATGACTGCAAATGGAAAAGAAATTAACAGCACTGTTATTGAGTTTCTGGATATAAAATGTGAATATTTTTATTATTTTGCAATGTCACATAAAATAATGATATTTTCTTTTCTTTGGGTAACACTTAAAACCAGATATTTATTACAAATAGAATAACCAATATGTGTTAAGAATTCCATATGTGTTAAGAATTCCATAAAGTGGGGAGAGAGAAACTATCAGCTCCTAGCTATCATTAGTAAATTGATGTCATAGTTTTTAATCAGGTATGTGTGGGAGGCCATATCGGGTATGATATTTAATAAGGGAAGTGGGGGTTGGTGAAATCTGGGGTCTGATCTTAAACAAAGAACTGGCATATAATCTTTAATGGACAAGGAATCAGATTGAGTGGCATAACTGCCGGTGGCAGTGGAAGTATTGGAAGCATTTGCCTCTGGGCTCCAGCTGTCAGGGGGGCACCAAGGAGGAAGGACCAAGGGGGCTGCTGAGCAATTACAGGTCTTCTTATTCGTGGCAATAAAGAATCCTTATTCTCCCAGATGTAGCATTAATAATGAGTCGACGGGACAGTTACCAGAGCCCATCTCGGCAACCACTAGCATTGTGATCACATTACTTCCTCCTTAGCCCCCTCAGCTGTGCTACTGTGCCACTAGACATCGGCACATATGCAAGCTGGAGCCACTGGTGTCTGGTATGAATTTACGCCCATGTTCAGATTTGAAGTCTGATTTTAAATGTACTGTATTTGTTGTATAGAGGTCACAATACTCTATTTATGCTCTCTTTGGTGGTCATTCCGAGTTGTTCGCTCGCTAGCAGTTTTTAGCAGCCATGCAAATGCTATGCCGCCTTCCACTGGGAGTGTATTTCAGCTTAGCAGAAGTGCGAACGAAAGGATCGCAGAGCGGCTACAAAATATTTTTGTGCAGTTTCAGAGTAGCTTCTGACCTACTCAGCGCTGGCGATCACTTCAGACTATTCAGTTCCTGTTTTGACATCACGAACACGCCCTGCGTTCGCCCAGCCACGCCTGCGTTTTTCCTGGCATGCCTGCATTTTTTCGAACACTCCCTGAAAACGGTCAGTTGACACCAAGAAACGCCCTCTTCCTGTCAACTCTGCGGCCAGCAGTGCAACTGAAAAGCTTCACTAGACCTTGTGTGAAACTACAACGTTCGTTGTAATAGTACGACACGCGTGCGCATTGCGCCTCATGCGCAGAAGTGCCATTTTTTTTGTCTGATCGCTGCACAGTGAACGAAAGCAGCTAGCTATGAACTCGGAATGACCCCCACTGTTGGTTAGTCACTGATATGCAAGCTGAAGCTATTTGTCTACAGCTCTTTCACATATTATTTTTCACATATTTCAATGGTTTTTGTTACAATGATTTTTCTGACACAGTTTTCTGGTAGAAAAGCTGGGCCATGTGTTCTGTTTAGTTTATCCCCTCAGGCTGAGACAAGGTAACAGCACTGGGCATGACTCTGATGCAGGAGTAAGCAAAAAAAGAGCACATAAATGCACATCTTGGATAAAACATGTTGTCCTTGGTTGCTGTGCATGCTACAAACCCATGCTGTGTAGTATTTGTAAATCTTATATAACATTGTAATTGTATCCAAATTGTGTTTTCTATGCTGTCCTGTTATAGGAAATTAAGGGGGACATTTACTAAGCAGTGATAAGAGCAGAGAAGTGAGCCAGTGGAGAAGTTGCCCTATCAACCAATCAGCAGCTCTGTATAATTTTATAGTATGCAAATGATAGATGTTACTTCAGTGCTGGTTGGTTGCCATGGGCACTTCTCCACTGGCTCACATCTCTGCTCTTATCACTGATTAGTAAATGTCGCTGTAAATATGTATTCAAGTGGTCTGTTAAGTTTTGTTTTTTTCTAGTATTTTAAGACATCAGTGCCAAAACGCCCCCAAACCACAAAGTCAGTGTGTATGGTGCAACTGTGCCTCAGCTGTTGAATAAGCTATATAGACAAGCACTCTCTGTGGTCTGTGTACTTTTGGTCTTCTCCAGGCTGTTATGTCTGAAAATGCAGGTACTTGACCAAATGGGATGAAAGCATGATCCCCTACACCAAGTCCGGCAATCCTTTCGCTCTCCAGCTGTTGTGAAACTACACATCCCAGCATGCCCTACCACAGTTTTAGCATTCCCAAACAGCAAAACTGTGGCAGGGCACGCTGGGACTTGTAATTTCACAATAGCTGGAGAGCCACAGGTTGGCCAAACCTGCCCCATAACTCTTGTTTAGTTAAGGGTTTTTTTTGACAAATGTATTTTCTAATAGAATGTGACAGCATTATCATTGGTCTATAAAATGTCATTGGTTGTTTCAGGGGGTTATCATTTGTTTTCACATTCTTGCTTGGGTTCAAGCAGAAACTGTTTTAAGAATGATTGCAGTTAGAATTTATATTAAATTACAAAATCAGTCAATCACTCGAAAATGTATATAAATCCGATAACACTACATTTCTTACCCTAATAATTAAATTAATAAAAACAAATAAATCACCTAATTAAGGTTATCAAATTACATCTCCAATTGGATTTTTAACTTTTTTAACAAATAGCGTATGCTAATTAGATATCAATTAAAAGGAGCAAACAGAGGCTCGAGTTAAAATGTCAAATAATATATAATTAGCATGTCCTAGAAATTCTATTTAATGCCAATTAGATGCCTAAAATACCATACAGATTTAAATTAATTATATTAATTAGCAATTGTGATCTAATTAAAATAATAAGATTATGGTGTACCTTCAAGCACATCCTCAAATGCAATGATAACAGGAAAGAAGCATCCATATGGTTAACACTTTCTTGAATGAAGGTGATGCAAGATTTTATGTACAGATAAAATCTAAGTAATATAAATAAATGTTAATGCTAATAATAGAGATATAGCATTGAGATAAATAGTTAGGAAGATACTGTAAATAGATATAAAGAATCTGGGCCCTGTGCTGCCTGTTGGCTTACAGAGGAAATGTGGCGATAGTTATAAGTCAGAACTTGATATTGTTGCGCAAAATGAATACTTACCTCCAGCTCTGCTTGCCCTAACTCGCACCCTCCTTCCTGTGTATTTGTCTCTATCACCACACATGACTGTATGTCTCTACCTTTGTGTTTAGTCTTTCTCCAGTTCAGAGCTGGATTAAGGCCTCGGGGGGCCTGGGGTACTTAAGACAGGGGGGCCCTAAGATTTAAAATTGAAATCATAGCGTCTTCAATCACTACAAAGAAAATGACAATTAGGTTGTAAATTTGAAAGAATCTTTCAGACTAATCCATCTTAAATGGAATATTTATTATTATTGCATATTTTACACAAAAACAATAATATACAATATTTTTTAATCAAAGTTTTTTTAATACAGTTGTCGTAATCTAATTTCTCCCTAATAATACAAGTAGATATAATACACCCCAGAGAAATAAAATGAAACATAATGGTGCGACCACTAGAGATGAGCGCCTGAAATTTTTCGGGTTTTGTGTTTTGGTTTTGGGTTCGGTTCCGCGGCCGTGTTTTGGGTTCGAACGCGTTTTGGCAAAACCTCACCGAATTTTTTTTGTCGGATTCGGGTGTGTTTTGGATTCGGGTGTTTTTTTCAAAAAACACTAAAAAACAGCTTAAATCATAGAATTTGGGGGTCATTTTGATCCCAAAGTATTATTAACCTCAAAAACCATAATTTACACTCATTTTCAGTCTATTCTGAATACCTCACACCTCACAATATTATTTTTAGTCCTAAAATTTGCACCGAGGTCGCTGTGTGAGTAAGATAAGCGACCCTAGTGGCCGACACAAACACCGGGCCCATCTAGGAGTGGCACTGCAGTGTCACGCAGGATGTCCCTTCCAAAAAACCCTCCCCAAACAGCACATGACGCAAAGAAAAAAAGAGGCGCAATGAGGTAGCTGTGTGAGTAAGATTAGCGACCCTAGTGGCCGACACAAACACCGGGCCCATCTAGGAGTGGCACTGCAGTGTCACGCAGGATGTCCCTTCCAAAAAACCCTCCCCAAACAGCACATGACGCAAAGAAAAAAAGAGGCGCAATGAGGTAGCTGTGTGAGTAAGATTAGCGACCCTAGTGGCCGACACAAACACCGGGCCCATCTAGGAGTGGCACTGCAGTGTCACGCAGGATGTCCCTTCCAAAAAACCCTCCCCAAACAGCACATGACGCAAAGAAAAAAAGAGGCTTTTTACTGATATTTGGTGTTTTGGATTTGACATGCTCTGTACTATGACATTGGGCATCGGCCTTGGCAGACGACGTTGCTGGCATTTCATCGTCTCGGCCATGACTAGTGGCAGCAGCTTCAGCACGAGGTGGAAGTGGATCTTGATCTTTCCCTAATTTTGGAACCTCAACATTTTTGTTCTCCATATTTTAATAGGCACAACTAAAAGGCACCTCAGGTAAACAATGGAGATGGATGGATTGGATACTAGTATACAATTATGGACGGGCTGCCGAGTGCCGACACAGAGGTAGCCACAGCCGTGAACTACCGCACTGTACTGTGTCTGCTGCTAATATATAGACTGGTTGATAAAGAGATAGTATACTCGTAACTAGTATGTATGTATAAAGAAAGAAAAAAAAACCACGGTTAGGTGGTATATACAATTATGGACGGGCTGCCGAGTGCCGACACAGAGGTAGCCACAGCCGTGAACTACCGCACTGTACTGTGTCTGCTGCTAATATATAGACTGGTTGATAAAGAGATAGTATACTCGTAACTAGTATGTATGTATAAAGAAAGAAAAAAAAACCACGGTTAGGTGGTATATACAATTATGGACGGGCTGCCGAGTGCCGACACAGAGGTAGCCACAGCCCGTGAACTACCGCACTGTACTGTGTCTGCTGCTAATATATAGACTGGTTGATAAAGAGATAGTATACTCGTAACTAGTATGTATGTATAAAGAAAGAAAAAAAAACCACGGTTAGGTGGTATATACAATTATGGACGGGCTGCCGAGTGCCGACACAGAGGTAGCCACAGCCGTGAACTACCGCACTGTACTGTGTCTGCTGCTAATATATAGACTGGTTGATAAAGAGATAGTATACTCGTAACTAGTATGTATGTATAAAGAAAGAAAAAAAAACCACGGTTAGGTGGTATATACAATTATGGACGGGCTGCCGAGTGCCGACACAGAGGTAGCCACAGCCGTGAACTACCGCACTGTACTGTGTCTGCTGCTAATATATAGACTGGTTGATAAAGAGATAGTATACTCGTAACTAGTATGTATGTATAAAGAAAGAAAAAAAAACCACGGTTAGGTGGTATATACAATTATGGACGGGCTGCCGAGTGCCGACACAGAGGTAGCCACAGCCGTGAACTACCGCACTGTACTGTGTCTGCTGCTAATATATAGCATGGTTGATAAAGAGATAGTATACTCGTAACTAGTATGTATGTATAAAGAAAGAAAAAAAAACCACGGTTAGGTGGTATATACAATTATGGACGGGCTGCCGAGTGCCGACACAGAGGTAGCCACAGCCGTGAACTACCGCACTGTACTGTGTCTGCTGCTAATATATAGACTGGTTGATAAAGAGATAGTATACTCGTAACTAGTATGTATGTATAAAGAAAGAAAAAAAAACCACGGTTAGGTGGTATATACAATTAAGGATGGGCTGCCGAGTGCCGACACAGAGGTAGCCACAGCCGTGAACTACCGCACTGTACTGTGTCTGCTGCTAATATAGACTGGTTGATAAAGAGATAGTATACTACTAATATTATATACTGGTGGTCAGGTCACTGGTCACTAGTCACACTGGCAGTGGCACTCCTGCAGCAAAAGTGTGCACTGTTTAATTTTAATATAATATTATGTACTCCTGGCTCCTGCTATAACCTATAACTGGCACTGCAGTAGTGCTCCCCAGTCTCCCCCACAATTATAAGCTGTGTGAGCTGAGCAGTCAGACAGATATATAATATATATATAGATGATGCAGCACACTGGCCTGAGCCTGAGCAGTGCACACAGATATGGTATGTGACTGACTGAGTCACTGTGTGTATCGCTTTTTTCAGGCAGAGAACGGATATATTAAATAAACTGCACTGTGTGTCTGGTGGTCACTCACTATATAATATATTATGTACTCCTGGCTCCTGCTATAACCTATAACTGGCACTGCAGTAGTGCTCCCCAGTCTCCCCCACAATTATAAGCTGTGTGAGCTGAGCAGTCAGACAGATATATATAATATTATATATAGATAATAGATGATGCAGCACACTGGCCTGAGCCTGAGCAGTGCACACAGATATGGTATGTGACTAAGTCACTGTGTGCTGTGTATCGCTTTTTTCAGGCAGAGAACGGATTATAAATAAAAGTGGTGGTCACTGGTCACTATCAGCAAAACTCTGCACTGTACACTACTGAGTACTCCTAATGCTCCCCAAAATTAGTAAATCAAGTGTCTCTCTAATCTATTCTAATTCTAAACGGAGAGGACGCCAGCCACGTCCTCTCCCTATCAATCTCAATGCACGTGTGAAAATGGCGGCGACGCGGGCTCCTTATATAGAATCCGAGTCTCGCGATAGAATCCGAGCCTCGCGAGAATCCGACAGCGTCATGATGACGTTCGGGCGCGCTCGGGTTAACCGAGCAAGGCGGGAAGATCCGAGTCGCTCGGACCCGTGAAAAAAAACATGAAGTTCTGGCGGGTTCGGATTCAGAGAAACCGAACCCGCTCATCTCTAGCGACCACTGGACAGTACTGACTGTCCGCTAAGGCATAACCCTGAGTCCTAGCTGCTGTTGCATCCTATCGTTACTTACACTTCCCTAACCTATTCTTGACCTAGTGGCAGAACCAGAGAGTGGTGTGCCTTGGTGCAAAATTCACATTACACCACACAGTATGAGTCAAAATGAACATTTCACCACACGATATGAAACGAAATTCACATTACGCCACATGGTATAAGCCAAAATTCACATTACGCCACATGGTATAAACCAAAAATCACATTACGTCACATGGTATAAGACAAAATTCACATTACGTAACATGGTATGAGCCAAAATTTACATTACGCCACACAGTATGAGACAAAATTTACATTACGCCACACAGTAAGAGCCAAAATTTACATTGCGCCACACACCAAGAGATAAAATTCACATTATGCCACACTGTATGAGACGCAATTCACATTACGCCACACTGTATGAGCCGCAATTCACATTACGTCACACGGTATGAGGCAATATTCACGTTACGCCACGTGCGAATGAGCGGCTGCGGCCCGGTCTGTATAGACCCCATAGTACCCTCCAAACACATTATATAATACACAGTGCCTCCAAACACATTATGTGACACATGGTGCCCCTCCAAATACATTATATAACACACATTATACATTACTTGTGGGTGCAGTCCTGTTCACATGTGTGTTCCGGTAGCAGGTGCTGCTGACAAATGTACCCTCTACTGCCCCTGCAGCAGCATGTCTGTCGCCGGGCATACTGACCGGGCATAGAGGGCAAGTGTAGAGAGGGAAGGGTCGGGTGGATGACGGGCGCGGGTGTAGAGAGCGGGTGTGCACGCAGGAAGGCTGTGCGGGCGGATGGCCTTAGAGAGCGGGCTGTCAGTGCTGCCGGGCGTAGAGCGTGTGCGGGCGTACAGTGCAGTCACAGTCAGGAATAGAACTGCACGCTCAGTAATGAGTCAGCTACAGGCGTGTGTGAGGGGGGTGCTGGACATTAGAGGTTACCTGTGTGCACCAGGCATCCCCCCGTGCGCACGCCTATGATAAATATGTCTATAATACATATATATATATATATATATATTATATATACACATATATATATATATATATTCACACACACACACACACACACATATATATATATATATACATACATACACACACATACACACGTGTGTATATATATATTTATATTATATACACACACATATTTATATATACACATATATATATATATATATATATATATATATATATATGTATATACACAATGGGGTATATTTACTAAGGTCCCGATTTTGACCGAGATGCCGTTTTTTCTTCAAAGTGTCATCTCGGTAATTTACGAAACTCAAATCACGGCAGTGATGAGGGCATTTGTAATTTTTTGGAAGTCCAAGAAAAAAATTACGAATGAATACACCATCGGTCAAAACGCGGCTGTTTAAGTATGAATCTCTGTAATTTACTAAGAAGTGCAAAGCAAAAAAACACTGCCGTGAAAAATTACAACTCGTAAAAAAGTGCTAAAAAAAAACAGACCTGCTTTTTTTTCCCGTGATTGGATAGGCATGCACGGATCCATGAGATCCGTGCATGTATATCAGTGGGAAGGGGTGGGAAAGTGGTTATTTTCTGAAAAAAAAATGCGTGGGGTCCCCCCTCCTAAGCATAACCAGCCTCGGGCTCTTTGAGCCGACCCTGGTTGCAGAAATATGGGGGGGAAAATGACAGGGGTTCCCCCATATTTAAGCAACCAGCATCGGGCTCTGCGCCTGGTCCTGGTTCCAAAAATACGGGGGACAAAAAGAGTAGGGGTCCCCCGTATTTCTAAAACCAGCACCGGGCTCCACTAGCTGGACAGATAATGCCACAGCCGGGGGTCACTTTTATATAGTGCCCTGCGGCCGTGGCATCAAAAATCCAACTAGTCACCCCTGGCCGGGGTACCCTGGGGGAGTGGGGACCCCTTCAATCAAGGGGTCCCCCCCCCCAGCCACCCAAGGGCCAGGGGTGAAGCCCGAGGCTGTCCCCCCCATCCAATTGGCTGCGGATGGGGGGCTGATAGCCTTTTGTGAAAATGAAAAGATATTGTTTTTAGTAGCAGTACTACAGGGCCCAGCAAGCCTCCCCCGCATGCTGGTACTTGGAGAACCACAAGTACCAGCATGCGGCGGAAAAACGGGCCCGCTGGTACCTGTAGTACTACTACTAAAAAAATACCCAAAAAAAGACAAGACACACACCTTGAAAGTAAAGATTTATTACATACATCCACACAAACATACAAACATACTTACCTATGGCCCCTCGCTGGTCGGTCCTCTTCTCCAGTAGAATCCAAGGGGTACCTGTTGAATAAATTATACTCACCAGCTCCAGGGTCCCAGGCTCCTCGTAGCATCCATTTGTAATCCACGTACTTGAATAAAATAAAAAACGGACACCCGAGCCACGCACTGAAAGGGGACCCATGTTTGCACATGGGTCCCCTTTCCCCGACTGCCAGAAACCCACTCTGACTTCTGTCTAAGTGGGTTTCTTCAGCCAATCAGGGAGCGCCACGTTGTAGCACCCTCCTGATCGGCTGTGTGCTCCTGTACTGACTGACAGGCGGCACACGGCAGTGTTACAATGTAGCGCCTATGCGCTCCATTGTAACCAATGGTGGGAACTTTCTGCTCTGCGGTTGACCGAAAGTGACCTCATTGAAGGGGTCCCCACTCCCCCAGGGTACCCCGGCCAGGGGTGACTAGTTGGATTTTTGATGCCACAGCCGCAGGGCACTATATAAAAGTGACCCCCGGCTGTGGCATTATCTGTCCAGCTAGTGGAGCCCGGTGCTGGTTTTAGAAATACGGGGGACCCCTACTCTTTTTGTCCCCCGTATTTTTTGAACCAGGACCAGGCGCAGAGCTTGATGCTGGTTGCTTAAATATGGGGGAACCCCTGTCATTTTTTTCCCCATATTTCTGCAACCAGGGTCAGCACAAAGAGCCCGAGGCTGGTTATGCTTAGGAGGGGGGACCCCACGCATTTTTTTTCTCCGTTTTACAGTGTTTTTAAAAAAAAAATGAACCCCAGCACGGATCACACAGATCCGGCCGAGATTCATTTTGAAAAAGTCGGCAGTGTTTTGCTAATCACTGCCGTAAAAAAGGTAAAAAAAACACGAATGACATCGACATCGGAACAAATGAAAAATCCGAATACGACAGCTTAGTAAATTAGTCGTAATAAATTCAAAAAGTTGCAGTTTTACACTTTCGATGTCATTCGTGATTGAACTTTGACCTTTTTCCGAAAATTACGAATGTTAGTAAATATACCCCAATATATATATATATATATATGTATATATATTAAAACCCAGAACATACTGTAATGCATCCTCACGTTCTGAGAGCTGGCTGAGAATGGGTGCTGGGCTGGCTGCTGCCTCCACGGAGTCCACGCGCGGCTGTCCTCTCTCCTCCTTCCCTGCAGCCTGCGTGCCCAGCGGCAGCCAATGTCTGAGCCGCAGGCTGCTGCTCCTCATGTTATTGGACAGCTGAGCCGTCGCTCAGCTGTCCTTCCATCACACAGGCAGTGAAGTCAGTTCCGCCGCCGGGAGCCGGGAGCCAGAGCCGCCAGGGACAGCAATCACTGAGCTGTCCTGCCGCTGCGTGTGGCGCCGGCTCCCGGGAGCGCAACGCAATACCGCAGATCGGATCTCTGTTCAAATCTGCGGCAGCGACGGGGGGGCCTTTGAAAAAAGGGAGCCCGGCGTACTTATCCCCGGGACCCCCCTCTTAATCCAGCTCTGCTCCAGTTGTGTACTGTATACATTTCCCCTTTGGTTGTTTTCCTGAGTCCACCACTTTGTTTGTTTGTTTGTCTGACTTCCTTCTTTGTGTGTGTACATCTCTGTCCCAACCTTTGCATATGTGTATCTCTAACTCTCTTTTGAGTTTCTGTCTCCAATTTTGCATGTGTACTAATTGGTTTATGGGGTTGGGGCCGCGTTACCGGCAGCCGGGATCCCGGCGGTCAGCATCCCGACACCAGGATCCTGCCCGCAGCATGCTGGCGATGGGGTTGAGCGCAACAAAGCCCTTTTCGGGCTGGGTGGGGAGCTGCACTCACCACAGGTTCCATTCCCATTCTATGGGTGTCGTAGACACCCAAGAGTGGGAATAGTCCCTGTTAGTCGGCATGCCGACTGTTGAGATTTTCAGGGTTCGGGATGTAGTGGTCGGTATTGTGACTGGCGGTCTCCTGACCACCGGTCACATAACTACATCCTGGTTTATGTCTCCCCATGTGTGTTTCCCTATGCCCTTGCCACCCAATTGTTTGTGGTTTGTCTTGATAATTTGATTGTCTCTCCCTTACTTTCTCCATTGTGTGTGTTTCTCTGACTTCTTCCCACATCCCATCCCTTTTCTTTCATATGTCCCCATAGAATACTATCCTCTTGTTTCATTCCTTCTCCCCCCTCAAATTCCAATTCTCCCCTCCTTACACCTTTCATTCATCCTCTTCTACTAGAGTCAACTAGAGTCAATGCTGGGATGTGGATGTATAGAGACACAATGATATCTCATACCACATCATTAAAACTTATCATGGCAATTTGGCACAATAATAATATTTGCTAAGTGTCTCAACTATTGTCACATTATGGCCCTTTGTCAGCTTAATAGTGTACTATACTGCATTCTAGATACTGGCAATGGATCCATCCAATGCAAACTTGCATCATAAATGGTGTCAGGATCTGTGTCTTGTTTGGGCAAGACTGGTTAGTGCTGGCGTGAATGAATGTAGGTGGTCTTATGATGGTGTACTCATTCAGAAATATCACAGATAATCGTTGCGTATTAGAAGAACTGAACAGAAATGAAAGTCAGGATGCAGCACTAAGCTGAGAGTAACTGATGCCCTGCAATGGAAGCAGGCACTTTCTGGAAGACCTTGCAATCTGGTGTACAGAAGTTGGTTCTGGTAGTGAAGTGATTGTGCACACTGGTGAAGGGTAACACCCTGCTGGTGATGGGTGGTATTCACACACAGGTATAGGTTGCGCATTCTGTAGGTTAAGAGTGGTGGTAATGCACACAGGTAATGGATGTGAATGCTGCAGGCTGTGAGTGACAACAGAGTGGCACAGGACAGTAGTGGTTAACTGCAGAAACTTGCAAGGTAGAGATGGTTAGCAGAGTGGAAACTGCACAGGATTACAGGCAGACACAAGCTTAGAGAAGCTTAAGCAAGGTACTGATGAACTTCAGCATGTACTATGGAATGTACACCAGACAGCAGATACAACAATCCAACCATGAATCAAGAAGCAGTCATGTGTAATAAGTTCCCTCTCACCTTAACATAGAAACATAGAATTTGACGTCAGATAAGAGCCATATGGCCCATCCAGCCTTCCCTTTAGCGTTAGGGTATTAGGGTTAGGAGTTAGAGTATTAGGGGTTGGTTTGTTTTTCTTTTCTTTTTTTTTGGGGGGGGGGGAGTCTGTTTTTTTTCTTCACTTTTTCAATTTGTATTTATGTGTTACAAGTTGTAATTAGAGGAGCGTTGTTCATACAGATCCATAAACACCTACAATATATAATTGGTATATATAGATAGTAGTTTAGGTGTGTATAGTGGCATGCTGGAGCTCTCATTCAGAAAGCAAAGTATCCTTACATATGGAGGATGAGTTGTTGCAGAGGAGTCACTGCCAGTGATGACACCCGGAGCAGGGGGAGGAAATGGGGTAGATGTAGTGCACAAGGTAGAAAAAGGGGAACGGTCTCACAGGCAGGGGCATGGCCTCATGGGCAGAGGGTGTGGCCTTGCACCCCAAACCCCGTCCCGGAGATGCGGGTGCACCCGGGGACCAGAGTATGTGTGGTGCTGACTCCTACATAGACAGGAGCCGGGTGCTGCAAGTAATGTTACAGTGAAGCAACCTGCTCCTGTCACTGAAGAGGAGTCGTCACTTTTGGTGTCACCCCTCGGTGGGTGACACAGTCACCCAGGTGCAGGCTGCACCAACTGCACCCTGACGCCACTGAGTAGACTTACCCCATGTCTGTGTGTCAGATAGGCACCAATCACTGCGGTAGCGTGTAGCCTCAGCATCTCACACATGCAGCATCAGCTGCTACTGAAGTCCTCATTGGGCTCCTTTCTCAAGTCAGCAGCAGCAGGCTGGTAGTAATAATAGCTGAGCTGACTCTAATACCTGGAGACCTGTTGACTGCTGCCTGCTCCCATCAATCTGCTGCCTGCAGTCAGGGTTAGCCAGTTCCTTGCGCCAACTCCTGTATGTCAAAGGCGCCTTCCCTTCTACTGACCCTGCTTACAGAAACACTGGAAGATGGATGCGGTCCCAGTTCCTGGCGGCAGCAGGTATATCGGGTGGTGCTTTAGTGGTCCTCAAGCAGGCCCTACCTGTCACCCTCTACCCACCAATGAGAAGGAGGGGGGATTGTCAGGGTCTACAGCAAACTCTCAGTCCAAAAATGAATGCACCGAATGGAGCTGGCAACAGTCTAAACAGCTGTAAGTCAGATTCACAGCTGTGCAGGAAAACTGCCATGCCCAATGCTTGGTATACTGTGCTACACCGCTCTACTTCGAGCACTGCACACACAGTAATATAAATCAACACAATAAAAAAAAAAACTCACTGTAATATTGTACTATACAGTATTGTACATATTGGCATATAGATGCTTCAGAAGCAAAGATTTGGCGTGTATGAAACAGCATTACAGTTAGGCAGAGTAATTCAGTCCAATGATCTCAAGCAGTGTGGCTGTGTAAGGAGTATAGAATGATGTGTAAATGGATGTTGTATTATTGGAATGTAGTTGGCATCCCAAGGGTGAAGATGCCGACAGTCACAATTCCAGCATTGGAATCCTGAAAGCGCTCACAATACCATCTGCAGAATCCTGGCGATCACAATCTTTAAGGTAGTATAAGTGTTAGGGTTAGGCACTAGGGGGAGTGTTAAAAATAGGCTGTGGGAGGGGATGGTTAGGTTGCAGGAGGGGAATGTTAGGGATAGGCTGTGGGAGGGAAGGGTTAGGCTGCAGGAGGGGAATGTTAAGGTTACGCTGAGGGAGGGGCGGGTTAGGTTGCAGGAGGTGAATGTTAGGCTTAGGCTGTGGGAGGGGAGGGTTAGGCTGCAGGAGGGGAATGTTAGGGTTAGGCTGTGGGAGGGGAGGGTTAGGCTGCAGGAGGGGAATGTTAGGGTTAGGCTGTGGGAGGGGAGGGTTAGGCTGAAGGAGGGAAATGTTAGGGTTAGGCTGTGGGAGGGGAGGGTTAGGTTGCAGGAGGTGAATGTTAGGGTTAGGCTGTGGGTTGGGAGGGATTGGCTGCAGGAGGTGAATGTTAGGCTTTGGGAGAGGAGGGTTAGGCTGCAGGAGGTGAATGTTAAGGTTACGCTGAGGGAGGGGAGGGTTAGGCTGCAGGAGGTGAATGTTAGGGTTAGGCTTTGGGAGGGGAAGGTTAGGCTGCAGGAGGTGAATGTTAGGGTTAGGCTGTGGGAGGGGAGGGTTAGGCTGCAGGAGATGAATGTTAGGGTTAGGCTTTGGGAGGGGAGGGTTAGGCTGCAGGAGGTGAATGTTGGGGTTAGACTTTGGGAGGGGAGGGTTAGGCTGCAGGAGGTGAATGTTAGGCTTTGGGAGGGGAGGGTTAGGGTGCAGGAGGGGAATGTTAGGGTTAGGCTGTGGGAGGGGAATGGTGGGGTTAGGCGTTGGGACGGGAGGGTTAGGCTGCAGGAGGGGAATGTTGGGGTTAGGCGTTGGGAGGGGAGGGTAAGGGTGCAGGAGGTGAATGTTAGGGTTAGGCTTTGGGAGGGGAGGGTTAGGCTGCAGGAGGTGAATGTTAGTGTTAGGCTTTGGGAGGGGAGGGTTAGGGTGCAGGAGGGGAATGTTAGTGTTAGGCTTTGGGAGGGGAGGGTAAGGGTGCAGGAGGTGAATGTTAGGGTTAGGCTTTGGGAGGGGAGGGTTAGGCTGCAGGAGGTGAATGTTAGTGTTAGGCTTTGGGAGGGGAGGGTTAGGGTGCAGGAGGGGAATGTTAGTGTTAGGCTTTGGGAGGGGAGGGTTAGGCTGCAGGAGGGGACTGTTAGGGTTAGGCTGTGGGAGGGGAAGGTTAGAATTAACTGTATTGCTTCTCTCATAGTATTATCAATCATATATAGTATGGAACTGTCACTGAAGGTGTGTGTTAGGCTGCAGGAGGTGAATGTTAGGGTTAGGCTTTGGGAGGGGAAGGTTAGGCTGCAGGAGGTGAATGTTAGGGTTAGGCTGTGGGAGGGGAGGGTTAGGCTGCAGGAGATGAATGTTAGGGTTAGGCTTTGGGAGGGGAGGGTTAGGCTGCAGGAGGTGAATGTTGGGGTTAGACTTTGGGAGGGGAGGGTTAGGCTGCAGGAGGTGAATGTTAGGCTTTGGGAGGGGAGGGTTAGGGTGCAGGAGGGGAATGTTAGGGTTAGGCTGCAGGAGGGGAATGTTGGGGTTAGGCGTTGGGACGGGAGGGTTAGGCTGCAGGAGGGGAATGTTGGGGTTAGGCGTTGGGAGGGGAGGGTAAGGGTGCAGGAGGTGAATGTTAGGGTTAGGCTTTGGGAGGGGAGGGTTAGGCTGCAGGAGGTGAATGTTAGTGTTAGGCTTTGGGAGGGGAGGGTTAGGGTGCAGGAGGGGAATGTTAGTGTTAGGCTTTGGGAGGGGAGGGTAAGGGTGCAGGAGGTGAATGTTAGGGTTAGGCTTTGGGAGGGGAGGGTTAGGCTGCAGGAGGTGAATGTTAGTGTTAGGCTTTGGGAGGGGAGGGTTAGGGTGCAGGAGGGGAATGTTAATGTTAGGCTTTGGGAGGGGAGGGTTAGGCTGCAGGAGGGGACTGTTAGGGTTAGGCTGTGGGAGGGGAAGGTTAGAATTAACTGTATTGCTTCTCTCATAGTATTATCAATCATATATAGTATGGAACTGTCACTGAAGGTGTGTGTTACTAATAGAGATAAGCGGGATCGGTTCTCTGAGAACTGAACCCCCCCAAACTTCACGTCCTGAGCCCGGATCCGAGTCTTGCTCGGGACTTCCCGCCAGACCCGGAAATCAGAACGAGGTAGAAACTCATCATCCCGATGTCGGATTCTTGCGGGTTTTGTATTCCATATAAGGAGCCGCGTGTCGCCGACATTTTCATTCCAGTCCTGGAGAGTGTAGCGAGAGGACGTGTCTTTCTCCTCAGTGTCTGTGCGGGTAATTGGTGTGGTGACCTGCTCTTATGTGTCATTCCAGTGCTGTCTTGTGCTGCATCAGTCCACTGGTGGTGTCTTGTGCTGCATCAATCCAGTCACAGTGGTGTGTCCTGTGCTGCCATAAGTCCAGTGCTGCTGTATAAGTCCAGTGCAGTGGTGCTGTGTTGTGCTGCATAAGTCCAGTGGTGGTATCCTGTGCTGCCATAAGTCCAGTGGTGGTGTCCTGTGCTACCATAAGTCCAGTGCTGCTGCTGTATAAGTCTAGTGCAGTGGTGCTGTGTTGTGCTGCATCAGTCCAGTGGTGGTGTCCTGTGCTGCCATAAGTCCAGTGGTGGTGTCCTGTGCTGTCATAAGTCCAGTGCTGCTGCTGTATGTCCAGTGCAGTGGTGGTGTCCTGTGCTGCCATAAGTCCAGGGGTGGTGTCCTGTGCTGCCATAAGTCCAGTGCTGCTGCTGTATAAGTCCAGGGGTACTGCCGTATACGTCCAGTCCAGTGGTACTGCCGCAAAAGTCCAGTGATACTGTTGTATAAGTCCATTGCTACTGCTATATAAGTCCAGTGGTACTGCCGTATAAGTCCAGTGGTACTGCCGTATATGTCCAGTGGTAGTGCCATATAAGTCCAGTAATATTGCCGTATAAGTCCAGTGGTACTGCCGTATAAGTCCAATCCAGTGGTACTGCCATATAAGTCCAGTGGTACTACCCTATAAGTCCACTCTAATGGTACTGCCATATAAGTCCAGTAATTGTTAGGGTCTCCTGCCCTGTGCTGCCACGTCGTCATGGCAACCGGGAGACAAGTGCTAGTGGAGTAACCTGAGCGCAGCTGATACTCCGGTTCGGGTCTTTTGCTGTGCAGTGGTTATAGGCTCTGTGCACGGCAGGGGATCCGGTGCTGGTTTTTGTGCTCACAGTCTGTGAGGTCTGAGTGGGGCGTGGACAGCACCTGCTTTATAAGGCCTCTTTTCAGGGTAAGCAGATGCTGCTGAATCTTTGTTGGTTAGTCAGTTCATGAAAGTTAGCCAGTACTGTGTAGCTTTGTATTTGTTTGTTGCTTACTGCAAATAGGCCTGGGGATTTGGTATTACACTCTGCCAATCCAGACCTAGCAGTAAGACTGGAGTCAGTCGTTTAGCTTGCTGGGGTTCTGTTACTACTCTGTGAACTTAGCAAGTTTGCGGCTGTATTCTAAGACTTGCCTGTCTAATCCTGTCTCACTGTGCTAGGTGTCAGGGGTCAGTTTAGTGGCAGTAAGCTAAAACCTGTGCACTGCAAGTGAGAATTAGGATTGTGGAGATTCTCCTTGTGTCTATCATTCCATCTCTGACCAAGGAGTTTACTGCCACACCCGTTGGTAACCCTTTAGGGTTTTGCTGTTGCCCTTAGCAACAGCATTTCGGGTTCTCTACGTATTAAAACACAACATCTTGCTTTTCCATCTGAGCAGTTCTAATACAAGGGAGATACCCAGTTCCTTAGCCTCTGGGCTTCTCTGTTCACTTTGTGTGTATTTTGTTACCCTATCACCTTCTGTGTACATTATGTCATATCCCCCAGTTTGTCTGTGAGTCCATCTGTTTTGCATAACAGTTCAAACACCAGTACTTTCCTGCAGGCACTGGTGTGCATAACATATTCAGCAGCCATCACTCCTGTTGAAATTTTGTGGGAATATGGAGCATACCCCTCAAAATACGTTGCAACAGGTGGTCGATCAGGTGCAGGTCCTGACTCGACAATTTAATGATTTGTCCATTAAAATGCACACCTCCCAGGCTGCTGGCGGAGCTCCCGCAGCAGCAGCACCTGCAGGGGTTAAGGAGCCGAAAGTAAATCTCCCGGATCGTTTTTCTGGAGATCGCTCGCAGTTCTTTTGTTTCAAGGAGAGCTGCAAGCTATACTTCCGGCTTAGGCCTCAGTCTTCTGGGTCGGAGATTCAGCGGGTGGGCATAGTGATTTCCTTGCTACAAGGAGACCCACAGGTCTGGGCATATGGGTTGCAGCCTGACTGTCCGTCGCTTAAAAGTGTTGATGCTTTTTTTACGGCACTGGGCATGTTGTATGATGACCCTGACAAGACGGCCTCAGCCGAGGCTCAGATTTGGATCCTTAAGCAAGGGCGAAGGCCAGTTGAGGTTTACTGTACGGAGTTTCGGAGGTTGGCCCATGATACCCAGTGGAATGACCCAGCCCTGAGACACCAGTACCGAAGAGGTCTTTCTAACCAGATAAAGGACCAACTGGTACAATATCCCTTGCCTGATAGCTTGGATCAGCTCATGCAGTTATCCATCCGGGTGGATAGACGGCTGAGAGAGCGTAGGCTTGAAAGGGAGACTGAGATTTCCTTCCTTCCCAAGGGAACCTCAGACTCTGAGGAATTTTCTGAGGAGCCTATGCAGATTGGGGCTACCCGCCTCTCCTCGCGTGAGAAGACGCGGAGGAGACAGCAGGGGTTGTGTTTGTACTGTGGGAATAAAGGTCATGTGGAAGTATCATGCCCAGAAAAGCCGGAAAACTTCAGGGCCTGAGGGTGATGGGAAATATCCTGTCAGGCCAGAAGTCAGAATTTCCCAAGAAGACTTTTATCATTCCGGTGACCTTGAAGATCCTCGGTCAAACTGTCAAGACTGAGGCCTTTGTGGACAGTGGGGCCGACGGGGTTTTTATGGACCGCCAATTCGCCCTGAAACACTCTGTTCCCTTAGTACCCTTGGCATCGGAAATTGAGATTTGTGGGTTAAACGGGGAACCATTATCCCAAGGTAAAATTACCTCTTGCACTAGCCAGATTTCTTTGTTTATTGGAGCCACACACTCTGAAAAATTGTCCTTTTATGTGACTGTTTGTACTTTTGCCCCATTGGTGTTGGGGTTACCCTGGTTAAGGGCCCACAATCCTCAATTTGACTGGGTCTCTGGGGAGATTCTTAGTTGGGGTACTGATTGTTTCAGGAGTTGCTTGAGCCTTCCAGTCAGGCTCTCGCAGCTAAGTTTGCCAGGATTGCCAGGGTGTTATGCAGATTTTGCGGACGTGTTCTCCAAAAAAGTTGCAGAGGTACTACCTCCCCATCGCCCCTATGACTGTGCCATTGATTTGTTGCCAAATGCTAAGCTTCCCAAGAGCAGGTTGTACTCCCTGTCACGTCCTGAGACTCAGGCTATGGCAGAGTACATTCAGGAGAACTTGGCTAAGGGATTTATCAGACCTTCACAGTCTCCAGTTGGGTCGGGGTTCTTCTTCGTGGGTAAAAAGGACGGTTCGTTGCGACCCTGCATCGACTTCAGGAAATTGAACCGTATCACGATTAAAAACTCATACCCACTGCCTCTCATTTCGGTCTTGTTTGACCAGCTTCGTACTGCCACCATTTTTTCTAAGATTGACCTACGCGGTGCGTACAATCTAATCCGAATAAGAGAGGGGGATGAATGGAAGACTGCCTTTAATACCCACTCAGGGCATTATGAATATTTGGTGATGCCTTTTGGGCTCTGTAATGCCCCGGCAGTCTTCCAGGATTTCATGAATGATGTGCTCAGGGAATATTTGGATAGATTCTTAGTTGTATACTTAGATGACATCCTAATCTTCTCCCATTCCCTGGAGGAACATCGGAAGCATGTACGCTTAGTCCTCCAGAAACTCAGAGACCACCGGCTTGGGGCGAAGCTGGAGAAGTGCGAATTTGAAGTTCAGCAAATCGCATTTCTAGGATATATTATCTCCCCAGAAGGTTTCCAAATGGAGGGTTCCAAGGTACAGGCAGTCCTGGATTGGGTGCAGCCCACTAGTTTGAAGGCGCTTCAGCATTTCCTGGGCTTTGCAAATTTTTATAGACGATTTATCGCTGGATTTTCGTCTATAGTGGCGCCCTTGGTGGCACTCACTAAGAAAGGGGCGGATGTTGCTCACTGGTCTTGTGAGGCTAAAGCGGCTTTTGCCCGTCTCAAAAGGGCATTTGTTTCGGCCAAGGTGCTGCGACACCCAGATCCAGAGCGTCCTTTTGTGGCGGAGGTGGATGCCTCTGAGATGGGTATTGGGGCAGTGCTTTCTCAGATGGGAGTGTCTGATAATCGCCTTCATCCCTGTGCTTACTTTTCCCGTAAATTTTCGCCTGCCGAGATGAATTATGACGTGGGTAACCGGGAATTGTTGGCTATTAAGGATGCACTTGAGGAGTGGAGACACTGGCTTGAGGGGGCTAAGTTTGTGGTCTCAATTCTCACTGACCATAAGAATCTGGCATATTTAGAGTCAGCGAAGCGTCTCAATGCCAGGCAGGCACGATGGGCTTTGTTTTTTGCTCGCTTTAATTTTTTGATAACATATCGCCCTGGGTCAAAAAACATCAAGGCTGATGCGCTCTCGCGGAGTTTTGCTCCAATCCAGGAGACCACCGAGGAGCCGTTGCCCATTGTTTCCCCATCATGTATTAAAGTGGGCATTACCCAGGACCTCTTATCATTAGTCCTTAGAGCACAGGAGCAGGCTCCTCCAGACCTTCCGGTAGGTCTTTTGTTTGTGCCTCCTAGGTTAAGACAGCGAGTGTTCCTGGAATTCCATGCCAAGAAGTCGGCAGGTCACCCGGGTATTGCCAGAACTCGGGAGTTGCTATCTAGGGCGGTGTGGTGGCCCTCGGTGGCTAAGGATGTGGACCAGTGGGTTCGGGCATGTGACATCTGTGCCCGAAATAAGACTCCTAGAGGGGTTCCTGTTGGCCCATTACATCCACTCTCTATCCCATCTAAGCCATGGACCCACATTTCTATGGATTTTGTGGTGGACTTGCCCAAATCCTCGGGGATGACAGCCATCTGGGTTGTCGTTGACAGGTTTTCGAAGATGGCGCACTTCGTTCCACTGGTTGGGCTGCCATCAGCCAGACGCCTGTCTGAATTATTTATGCTGCATGTTGTGCGTCTCCACGGGTTGCCACTTGATGTGGTCTCTGACCGCGGATCCCAGTTTGTGGCCAAATTCTGGAGGGCATTTTGTTCCGATCTCCAGATTTCTGTCAGCTTGTCGTCAGGCTACCATCCGCAGTCTAATGGGCAGACTGAAAGGGTGAACCAGTCCTTGGAGCAGTTCCTCAGGTGTTATGTCTCCAAGTGTCAGACTGACTGGGTTGCTCATCTGTCCATGGCGGAGTTTGCCTATAACAACGCGGCTCACTCTGCTACAGGGATCTCTCCCTTCCTTTGTGTGTATGGGCATCATCCTAAGGCCAATTCTTTTGACCCCCTGGACTCCACGCCTGGTGGTTCCTCTGTGGTTTCGGTCCTTAGAGGTATTTGGCGGAAAGTGAAGAAAGCCCTTGTGTCTGTGTCATTAGTGACCAAAAGGGTTTTTGATAAGCGGAAAAGACCCTGCAGCTTCAAATTAGGAGACTTCGTCTGGTTGTCTACCAAGAATTTGAAGTTGAGACAGCCATCTCATAAGTTAGGGCCCCGGTTCATCGGCCCTTATAAGATCACCAGGGTTATCAATCCGGTGGCATTTCAGTTATATCTGCCCCGTTCTTTGGGTATCAATAAAACATTCCATTGTTCCCTTTTAAAACGGGCGATTAGTAATCCTTCTTCCAGTGGAAGACCTTCCCCTCTTCTGATACGTGGCCAGAGGGAGTTTGTTGTTGAAAGGATTCTTGACTCCAAGGTGGTTCGGGGTCGGCTGTCATTTTTGGTGCACTGGAAGGGGTATGGCCCGGAGGAGCGGTCGTGGGTGCGCAGTTGTGATCTTCATGCCCCCAGACTGATACGCTCTTTCTTCTCGCAGTTCCCCGATAAACCCGGTGGTAGGGGTTCTTTGACCCCTCGTCAGAGGGGGGGTACTGTTAGGGTCTCCTGCCCTGTGCTGCCACGTCGTCATGGCAACCGGGAGACAAGTGCTAGTGGAGTAACCTGAGCGCAGCTGATACTCCGGTTCGGGTCTTTTGCTGTGCAGTGGTTATAGGCTCTGTGCACGGCAGGGGATCCGGTGCTGGTTTTTGTGCTCACAGTCTGTGAGGTCTGAGTGGGGCGTGGACAGCACCTGCTTTATAAGGCCTCTTTTCAGGGTAAGCAGATGCTGCTGAATCTTTGTTGGTTAGTCAGTTCATGAAAGTTAGCCAGTACTGTGTAGCTTTGTATTTGTTTGTTGCTTACTGCAAATAGGCCAGGGGATTTGGTATTACACTCTGCCAATCCAGACCTAGCAGTAAGACTGGAGTCAGTCGTTTAGCTTGCTGGGGTTCTGTTACTACTCTGTGAACTTAGCAAGTTTGCGGCTGTATTCTAAGACTTGCCTGTCTAATCCTGTCTCACTGTGCTAGGTGTCAGGGGTCAGTTTAGTGGCAGTAAGCTAAAACCTGTGCACTGCAAGTGAGAATTAGGATTGTGGAGATTCTCCTTGTGTCTATCATTCCATCTCTGACCAAGGAGTTTACTGCCACACCCGTTGGTAACCCTTTAGGGTTTTGCTGTTGCCCTTAGCAACAGCATTTCGGGTTCTCTACGTATTAAAACACAACATCTTGCTTTTCCATCTGAGCAGTTCTAATACAAGGGAGATACCCAGTTCCTTAGCCTCTGGGCTTCTCTGTTCACTTTGTGTGTATTTTGTTACCCTATCACCTTCTGTGTACATTATGTCATATCCCCCAGTTTGTCTGTGAGTCCATCTGTTTTGCATAACAGTTCAAACACCAGTACTTTCCTGCAGGCACTGGTGTGCATAACAGTAATATTGCCGTATAAGTCCAGTGGTACTGCCGTATAAGTCCAATCCAGTGGTACTGCCATATAAGTCCAGTGGTACTACCGTATAAGTCCACTCTAATGGTACTGCCGTATAAGTCCAGTGGTACTGCCGTATAAGTCCAGTGATACTTCCGTATAAGTTCAGTGGTACTGTTGTATACGTCCAGTGGTACTGCCGTATAAGTCCAGTGGTACTGCCGTATAAGTCCAGTCCAGTGGTACTGCCGTATAAGTCCAGTAGTACTGCCATATAAGTCCAGTCCAGTGGTACTGCCATATAAGTCCAGTGGTATTGCCATATAAGTATATTGATACTGCCATATAAGTCCAGTGGTACTGTCGTATAAGTCCAATGGTACTGCCGTATAAGTCCAGTGATACTGCCGTATAAGTCCAGTGGTACTTCCATACAAGTCCAGTGGTACTTCCATATAAGTCCAGTGGTACTGCCGTATAAGTCCAGTGGTGCTGTCCTGTGCTGTGTATTATTTACTCCAAATAAAGGGGTTATTAATATTTAATCCAAATATTTTTTACAGTGTTGCCCTGTGTGGTGTAGAGGTACGCTCTCCTGTGCCTCATATTCTTATATAACTCCAGAAAAATAATGGAGAACAAAAATTTGGAGGATAAAATAGGGAAAGATCAAGAACCACTTCCTCCTAGTGCTGAAGCTGCTGTCACTAGTCATGACATAGACAATGAAATGCCATCAACGTCGTCTGCTAAGTCCGATGCCCAATGTCACAGTAGAGGGCATGTAAAATCCAAAAAGCCAAAGTTCTGTAAAATGACCCCAAAAAATAAATGTAAATGGTCTGAGGAGAAACATAAACTTGCCAATAATGCCATTTACGACATGGAGTGGCAAGGAACGGCTAAGGCCCTGGCCTATGTTCATGACTAGTGGTTCAGCTTCACATGATGATGGAAGCCCTCATCCTCCCGCTAGAAAAATGAAAAGAGTTAAGCTGGAAAAAGCACAGAAAAGAACTCTGCATTTTAAGATGGTATCACAAATCCCCACAGGGGCATATGCAGGATTTAGCGAGGGGGGTCTCCGTGGGTGGGTGTTGTCTAACTCTGAAACGTTGACATACAGCTACAGCATCATGTGCTGATTTTCTATGGTTTACCAGTCTCTATGAGTGCCGTCCTGCCTCCGTACATATTATCTGATTCTGCCGGGCAATGGAGCATGTTGTGCGGTACTAGTAAGGAGTGGCATTCATCATTTGCAGATTATATATATATATACACACACACACACACACACACACACACTATATATATATGTATAATACATATATATATAAAACACAATAATATATACATACAAAAACACACATGTAAACACATAAACACCTATTGTACATACACAAGCACACACACAAACCCACATACATACAGTACATACATACATACCATACAAATACACACATAAACAAAGATTTAAAACTTACATATACAGCATTTTACTGTATGCACTACACCAGGGCCTGGAGCAGGGGGGCGGCTGCGGCAGTGTGAGGACAGAGGGCAGTGGCGTAAGTTCGTCTCAGTTGCCCGGAGGCAAGATAAATATTGGTGCCCCCCCCCCATATATTTAGATAAATATATGTATGTATGTGTGCGTAAAAATTCAGAATTCTTCATACGTGTGTGTGTGTGTGTGTGTGTGTGTGTGTGTGTGTGTAGTGTTCTGAATTTTTTTTTATATACTGTATACATACACTTCATTGTCTTTTATTTTAAATCACACATTTCTTAGCAGTCATACCCAGGATTAGAACCCATGACCTGTTACGCTGACAGCAGACACTTTACTGATGGAGCTATTTGCCCCTGTACAGTAAGCATGAGAATGTTAACTATATGAAGTTACGTGTAATTGTCAGAGAAGTAACTTCATATAGTTAGAATTCTCATGTTTCCTATACAGGCACAAACATTGCATCCAGTGTAATAGGTCGTGGTTTCTAATCCTGGGTATGACACTTGTAAAATGTGTATATTCAGTATAATAAAAAGGGTGTGATTTGTAAGGTGCAGGGACCAGTGAGGAAGTCAGCCACTGAAGAGATAGTGGCAGCTATCAATTAACTTAACTGAATGGTGTCACAGAATGGGAGGAGAGGTGCCCCCCTTCAGAGCAGGAGCCAGGCGGCAGATGACTCCGTTGCCTCCCAGAGTTACGCCTCTGACAGAGGGAGCTGCTGTGGCTGAGCATGCGCAGCCAGCAGCTCCCACAGCACCTGGGACATTCTGTAAGCATAGCTCTCTGCCAGGGCTGGATTGAGGCTTGTGGGGGCCCCGGGACAACTAAATTGTGGGGGGCCCAACCAATAAATTTGACCATTGCAGCGTATTACATCATGTTTACGACGCTGCGGTCAGATGCTAAATAGAAACATAAACGTAATAATAAAACCATTAGAAAGACATTAATCACAAAGTTGACAAATACAAACATGGAGGGAATTGCCAACCTCTCATACACTAATACTGTATGTAACAGAAAAAAAGTGGTTTGGATGGTCCTGAATAAAATATATTAGTATTATATCTAGAGGATATAAAATCCTTAAGATAAATAATAAAAAATTAGAACCACACGAATCAGCGTGTATCATGAAAAAAGTAGTGATGTGCACCGGAAATTTTTCGGGTTTTGTGTTTTGGTTTTGGATTCGTTTCCGCGACCGTGTTTTCGGATTCGGACGCGTTTTGGCAAAACCTCCCTGAAAATTTTTTGTCGGATTCGGGTGTGTTTTGGATTTGGGTGTTTTTTTACAAAAAACCCTCAAAAACAGCTTAAATCATAGAATATAGAATATAGACTTAATAACAGACAGTAAAAGAAATTAGAGAAAGGGAGGAGGCATTATACCCCCACTGGCAAGATTATCCAAAACCCACAGAGTTAAGGGACACTGGCAATAGACACTTCCCTGATCATTGCCTCTGCACCTTCCTCTATAAATAGAGCAGAGGGTGAACGGTCTGTAGAAAGTTGCTGCTGCCGTTTCTTCCCTCTCTGATAACACTACACTACAGGAAACTTTAGTTCATGTTCAGTCTCCAGACTCTTCTGGTGCAGGGACACTGGACTACGTTGTAACATCTTTAGGCAGAGGTATAGGTCAACGCATGATACCACAGACCTTAACCCCTGCAGATCCTGGTATGTTGCATCCGACCCTATACCCGGTCAGGCTTATCACAGCCCCTCCAGCTGGGGGTGTGGGGCCGGCTGTTACATACTCCATGCATGTTCCCTGGGCGGCATCAGACCTTAGAGCCCTAGCAGAGAAGATGCCCGACCCTAGAAAAGATCCCAGGACAGTGTGGGATAATTTATTTCTAATTAAAAATATTCACCAGCCCACATATAGAGATGTTTTACAATTACTACTTGCTGTATTTAAACCCAATGATTATACGTCCCTGATGCAGCAATTAAAATAGGATGCTACTGCTGATGAGCCTAATAGTGGTCAACTAGTTGCCAAATGGTTAGAACTAGAAACAGCATTTAACAAAACATTCCCTGCCAACTATTGATTGGACCAAAATAATGGGAATTGCCCAGGACCAAAAGAAATCAATTGCAGATTATACTGTCAAATTCTTCAAAATTATAAAATGTCACAGTGGCATCCTGGATATACAAGGGAAGCCAGATCTAGCTCCTGTGTTAAATCACTTCATACGTAGAAGGATTGAAAAGACCCATACAGTCCAGACTCAAAAACTCAGTCCCCTGATTGGAAAACTAAAACCCTTGCTAGTATTATTGAGTGGAATAGACACCACGAGGCCAACCTAGTTGAAAAGGATATAAACAGGCAGAAGTTAATAAATGTACAAGATCGAAACCGCTGAGCAGACGGCTCAGCCAGTTCACAAGACACTCTCCAGAGGGAGGGGGCCCGCTCCCTGGAGAGCTATAGTGTGCTACAACTGCCGAGAAAAGGGACACTTGTCACATGATTGTAAAAGAAAACCACCGTGCAGTGGAGACTTAAATCATCTGACAACTACAATCATAGGGATTTTAGACAACATCCCGGGAGTAGGGATTGTCAGGAGGTCATGCCTCCAGTGTATCCAGTACTGGCTACAGATAATCATGATAAATTTAATAATAAATAATAAGCCAATTTCTTGTTTAATAGACACCGGAGCCTCTGTTTCGTTAATAGCTGGTAATCAGGATTTTCCTACCTCTGACAAGACTGTCACTGCAGTAGGAATCTCAAACAGCCCCATTGAAATGGCACTCTCAGAACCCTTGACTGTCACACTAGGTCCACTAACAAACACGCACTCTTTCTTGTTATCCACTAGTGCCCCTGTCAGTTTGTTAGGTCGCGACCTCCTTGCGAAACTTAGATGTACTATTAGTTGTTCACCCGACGGGGTCTTCCTACATGTCCCAGAGAAGCATGCTGACACTGTGCAGGATGCCCTCTGGCAGAATGAGGATAATAGGCTCATGCCTCTTTTACAGACCCTGCCGGACTGGGTGTCAGAAATCCCTGAACAGCTCTGGACAACAGACAGTTCAGATGTAGGACTCATAAAGCCTGTAGAGCCTGTACATATCAAGCTTAAGCCACATAAGCAACCCCCCAGGCTTCCCCAGTACCCCCTTCGGCCAGAGGCAGAACAAGGCATTTTCCCCGTGCTCCAAAGGCTTTTGGAGCAAGGGGTGATTGTTAAAACCATGAGCCCAGCAAATACACCGATCCTGCCAATTAAAAAGAAGAAGGGGGGGGCTGCGGGGGCTCAGATAGAACAGCAGGAAGGGACAAACAAGAAAAAACAGACCACTTCATGGAGATTTGCGCAGGACCTGAGAGCTGTTAATGCTGTGGTTCTCTCTCTATTCCCTGTGGTCCCAAATCCAGCTACCATCCTGATGCAAGTCCCTCCCAATAGCTCACATTTTTCTGTATTCGATTTATGCTCAGCATTTTTTCTGTCCCTATACATCCTGACAGTCAATACTTGTTTGCATTCACCTACAGAGGACAGCAGTACACTTGGACCCGTCTCCCAATGGGCTTCACCGACGCCCCTGCCATATTTGGCCAGGTATTACAGGAGGATTTAAGCCACTTTTCCTCACCAGGTGGCTCCACCCTCATCCAATACGTGGATGATCTCCTGCTCTGTTCACCATCATTAGAAATATCCGAACTAGATACCAAAGCATTACTCTGTTTCTTAGCAGAGAAAGGACACAAAGTGTCCAAAGAAAAAATACAGTTATGCTCTCCCAAGGTGGAATACATAGGGCATTGCATATCCCAGGGGTACCGACACATAACCACTAAAAGAGTAGAGGCGATTCGACAGGTACAACTGCCCCGAAATAAAAAGCAAGTTCGTACTTTTTTGGGCATGACTGGTTACTGCAGGCAGTGGATACCTAATTATTTCCAATTGGCAGCTCCACTGTATGCCTTAACGACACACGCGGTTGCAGAACCCTTACAGCACACAGACGAAACTAACCAAGTTTTTCAGACGTTGGAAAAAATCATTGTTACAACCACCAGCACTAGGCATACCAAACTATAACAAACCCTTTTCCTTGTTTTGTCATGAGGTAATGGGATATTCTGCAGGTGTGTTAACTCAGCGGCATGGCGATAAACAATGCCCTGTAGCATACTACAGTGGGGTTTTGGATCCAGTTGCCAGAGCCTTGCCGGTGTGTTTGCGAGCAGTGGCTGCTGCCGCAATCTTAGTTCACAAATCTGCAGATATTGTCCTGAATCAACCATTGTATCTGTATGTGCCTCATGCGGTAGCTACTTTACTTACTTGCAAGCAGACACAACATTTAACCACTTCACGGCTCACTAAGCGGGAACTGACTTTGCTAGCACCCAGTAATCTCATTATCCAGCGCTGCAATACATTGAATCTCGCCACCCTTCTGCTTGTAAGGGATGAGTCTTTCCAGACTCAGAGGGAGGAGGGCAAGCTGGGGGCACACAAGACACACAGCCCTGGCCTCACTGATGAACCCATCCCGCATGCAGATTTAACACTGTTTGTGGATGGAAGCTGCTTACGACAAGAAGACGTCAGCCTGGGGTCTGCATATGCTGTGTGTACACAGACTGAAACGCTGGAAGCCAGACCCCTCCCAGCCCCTCACTCAGCTCAAAGTGCTGAGCTTGTAGCATTGACCAGAGCTTGCAAATTAGCAAAGGGTAAAATTGTAAACTGACACTGTTGTAAACTTTACACTGACTCGCGCTATGCGTTTGGTGTGCTGCAAACTTTGTCTGTAGAAAATTAGAAATTTCATAACATCTAATGGGGCACCTATTGCGCATGCAAACAAGGTGCGAGAACGTTTAGAAGCAGTAATGGAACCTGAACAAATTGCTGTCATAAAGTGCCAGGCCCACACTTCTGGCAGAGATGAGGTGTCAAAAGGAAATGCCAGAGTGGATCGAATAGCAAAGTCCACGGCTATGTTAAAAGAACAAGTGTATGTAATGTCTGAAATATGTATACCTGATACACAAGCATTGATTTCAATGCAATTAACCTCCAGTCCACAGGAAATATCCACCTGGGAGCGGGAAGGATGCCAGCCAGATGATGATGGTTTGTGGCGCAACAGAGAAGGCAAGCCAGTGGCACCCAGATCGCTTTTACCTGCATTAGCTCAGGTCACTCATGGTCTGACCCATGCATCTAAAACTGCAATGACTAATTTAGTCAGGACCTACTGGTATGCCCCTGGATTCTCTGCATTGGCTTCTACATTTTGTCAAGGCTGTCTAATTTGTCTCCAAAACAATCCAGGTAGAAAAGTGCCTACAATATCATCACACCTTCCCGCCACAGAGGGACCATTTCAGGTGGTAAAAATTGATTACATTCAGTTCCCAAAGGTAAGACAATTGCAGTATGTTTTGACTTTAACTGTTTAGCAGGGGTTCACTACGGCTGGCCGGCGGTCGGGCTCCCGGCGACCAGCATACCGGCGCCGGGAGCCCGACCGCCGGCTTACCGACAGCGTGGCGAGCGCAAATGAGCCCCTTGCGGGCTCGCTGCGCTCGCCACGCTATGGGCACGGTGGCGCGCTATGCGCGCCACACTATTTTATTCTCCCTCTATGGGGGTCGTGGACCCCCACGAGGGAAAATAAGTGTCGGTATGCCGGCTGTCGGGCTCCCGGCACCGGTATACTGAGCGCCGGGAGCCCGACCGCCGGCATACAGAAGACCACCCGTTTAGCAGGTGGGTGGAGCATTGCCAGTGGCCACAGCAACAGCTAGTATAACTGCCAAGAAAATAGTGCAGGACTTAGTCTGCAGGTATGAACTTCCCCAGGTTATCTTTTCTGACCAAGGTACGCATTTTACCGGAAGGGTTTTCAGAGAAATGTGTGAAATGATGGGCATAAAGCAGCAATTACATGTGCCCTACCACCCCCAGTCAAGTGCAAAAATTGAACGATTAAATCAGACTGTGAAAAATAAATTGCAAAAATGTACCAACAAACTGGACTCTTGTGGCCTGAGGCTTTGCCTCTTGTTTTGCATTCCATCCGAACCACGCCCACGGGATCATTACGTCCTTCCCCATATGAAATTCTATTTGGGAAGTTGCCTAATCTTATGATGGTCCCAGCCCCAGACCTCTCTATCGCCCAAGATGTGACTGTTAAATATTTGATTAATATGAGCAGACAGATCAAGACAATTCACGATGCTGTCATTTCTCAACAACCAAGCAGTCCTGCGGCCTGCCATGATCTAATGCCTGGTGACTTTGTGATGATAAACTTTTTACAGTGCAGTTCCTTGTCCGAGTGGTGGGAAGGACCATTCCAGGTGCTGTTAACGACTCCGACAGCGGCGAGAGTCGGCAAAAGATCCACCTGAGTACACGCATCACACTGCAAAAGAGGTCCGAACAGACCCGCCCCGGAGTGAACCCGAGGACATCCTGCAGACCACCTCACCTGTGTTGCTCACAGGACTGTGACCGCCAGAAAGGATACAATAAAGCCCCTGGTGAGTTGCCACCTAAGTCGGAAAGAAGCAAAGCTTCTCTACCCGTGAAGTGAATGAAGATACTTTGGATCCTGTTCTCTGTCTTAACTCCTGTCATGCTGGAGGCTTACATCACTGACTATGGACATGAGAATGCTATACTTGCCATTCATAAGGCCATTGCAAGAGTTAACATTAAGACTGACTGTGGGGTGTGTACACATTTGCCAATGAATGCTGAATCAGGGATACCCTTAATAGCCATTCAGGTAACTTGGGACGAAGCCATGAGATTTGATTGGGTACACTGGGAAGAGAATTTTTCCAGAACCAATTATAGTGCCAGAATTAGTCCTCAGAGAAGAATAAACTCCCCTCTTAGCAATAGTATCCAGAGTGGGACAGCCTGCCATTTGTGTGGTTCATAATGATTTAGCTCAAGGAGCACTAGATGATGGTGGGACAAGGTCCATGCGTATAGACAACAGACAGAAGATGGGGAAAGATATACATTTAGGGATATTTATGGTAATGTCAATAACTCCATGTTTAGAACTTGGGAAGAACGAGTGGACATTCATGACCGGAACCCTTATAGTACATCAGGTAACATCACTCACTCATTTTTTCAGCCTTACTTACAAATGTAAAGGTAGGAGGTGTTGCACTAAAAAAATACTTACTCAGGGTTGGCAGTAAATGTTCAGATAAATGTGTCCTTTCTTAAATAGCCCCCATGTTACGAGTCACAAGAAAATGACATGGAGTTCCACGTAATATTGATTATAGAGAAGTATTTTACAGGGCAAGGAGAGGCATAGTGTACAAGAATAGATGGGAGCAATTCTTTTACTCACTTCTTCCTCAGGTAGGGGTAGGAATTTTGTCAGAAAGACTAGAAGCGTACACTCATTATATGGATAAAATAATAAATGAAACTAGCCATGCCATACGAGAAATGAATGAAGAGTTGGCTCAAGTGCGTAAAGTGGCGCTGCAAAAATAAGATTTTACTCACCGGTAAATCTATTTCTCGTAGTCCGTAGTGGATGCTGGGAACTCCGTAAGGACCATGGGGAATAGACGGGCTCCGCAGGAGACTGGGCACTCTAAAAGAAAGATTAGGTACTATCTGGTGTGCACTGGCTCCTCCCTCTATGCCCCTCCTCCAGACCTCAGTTAGGATACTGTGCCCGGAAGAGCTGACACAATAAGGAAGGATTTTGAATCCCGGGTAAGACTCATACCAGCCACACCAATCACACCGTATAACTCGTGATACTATACCCAGTTAACAGTATGAAATGTAACTGAGCCTCTCAACAGATGGCTCAACAATAACCCTTTAGTTAGGCAATAACTATATACAAGTATTGCAGACAATCCGCACTTGGGATGGGCGCCCAGCATCCACTACGGACTACGAGAAATAGATTTACCGGTGAGTAAAATCTTATTTTCTCTGACGTCCTAGTGGATGCTGGGAACTCCGTAAGGACCATGGGGATTATACCAAAGCTCCCAAACGGGCGGGAGAGTGCGGATGACTCTGCAGCACCGAATGAGAGAACTCAAGGTCCTCCTCAGCCAGGGTATCAAATTTGTAGAATTTAGCAAACGTGTTTGCCCCTGACCAAGTTGCAGCTTGGCAAAGTTGTAAAGCCGAGACCCCTCGGGCAGTCACCCAAGATGAGCCCACTTTCCTTGTGGAATGGGCTTTTACTGATTTAGGATGCGGCAATCCAGCCACAGAATGCGCCAGCTGAATTGTGCTACAAATCCAGCGAGCAATAGTCTGCTCAGAAGCAGGAGCACCTAGTTTGTTGGGTGCCTACAGGATAAAAAGTGAGTCAGTTTTCCTGACTCCAGCCGTCCTGGAAACATACATTTTCAAGGCCCTGACTACGTCCAGTAACTTGGAATCTTCCAAGCCCCTAGTAGCCGCAGGCACTACAATAGGTTGGTTCAAGTGAAAAGCTGATACCACCTTAGGGAGAAACTGGGGACGAGTCCTCAATTCTGCCATATCCATATGGAAAATCAGATAAGGGCTTTCACATGACAAAGCCGCCAATTCTGACACACGCCTGGCCGAAGCCAAGGCCAATAGCATGACCACTTTTTTCCACGTGAGATATTTCAGATCCACAGTTTTAAGTGGCTCAAACCAATGTGATTTCAGGAAACTCAACACCACGTTGAGACCCAAGGTGCCAAAGGAGGCACAAAAGGGGATGAATATGTAGCACTCCCTTTACAAATGTCTGAACTTCAGGCAGTGAAGCCAGTTATTTCTGGAAGAAAATCGACAGAGCCGAAATCTGGACCTTAATGGAACCCAATTTTTAGGCCCATAGTCACTCCCGACTGTAGGAAGTGCAGAAAACGACCCAGCTGAAATTCCTCTGTAGGGGCCTTCCTGGCCTCACACCACGCAACATATTTTCGCCAAATATGGTGATAATGGTTTGCGGTTACTTCTTTCCTGGCTTTTATCAGCGTAGGAATGACTTCCTCCAGAATGCCCTTTTCCTTCAGGATCCGGAATTCAACCGCCATGCTGTCAAACGCAGCCGCGGGAAGTCTTGGAACAGACAGGGCCCCTGCTGTAACAGATCCTGTCTGAGCGGTAGAGGCCATGGGTCCTCTGATATCATTTCTTGAAGTTCTGGGTACCAAGCTCTTCTTGGCCAATCCGGAACCACGAGTATCGTTCTTACTCCTCGCCTTCTTATTATTCTCAGTACCTTTGGTATGAGAGGCAGAGGAGGGACCACATAAACCGACTGGTACACCCACGGTGTCACTAGAGCGTCCACAGCTATCGCCTGAGGGTCCCTTGACCTGGCGCAATACCTCTTTAGCTTTTTGTTGAGGCGGGACGCCATCATGTCCACCTGTGGCCTTTCCCAACGGTTTACCAACAGTTTGAAGACTTCTGGATGAAGTCCCCACTCTCCCGGGTGTAGGTCGTGTCTGCTGAGGAAGTCTGCTTCCCAGTTGTCCACTCCCGGAATGAACACTGCTGACAGTGCTAAGACGTGATTTTCTGCCCATCTGAGAATCCTTGTGGCTTCTGCCACGCCATCCGGCTTCTTGTGCCGCCCTGTCGGTTTACATGGGCGACTGCCGTGATGTTGTCTGATTGGATCAGTACCGGCTGGTTTTGAAGCAGAGGTCTTGCCTGACTTAGGGCATTGTAAATGGCCCTCAGTTCCAGAATATTTATGTGTAGGGACGACTCCTGACTTGACCAAAGTCCTTGGAAAAATTTTTTTTTTTTTTTCCCCTGTGTGACTGCCCCCCAGCCTCGAAGGCTGGCATCCGTGATCACCAGGATCCAGTCCTGTATGCCGAATCTGCGGCCCTCTAGAAGATGAGCACTCTGCAGCCACCACAGCAGAGACACCCTGGTCCTTGGAGACAGGGTTATCAGCCGATGCATCTGAAGATGCGATCCCGTCCAAGAGGTCCCACTGAAAAGTTCTTGCATGGAACCTGCCGAATGGAACTGCTTCGTAGGAAGCTACCATTTTTTCCAGGACTCGCGTGCAGTGATGCACCGACACCTGTTTTGGTTTCAGGAGGCCTCTGACTAGAGATGACAGCTCCTTGGCTTTCTCCTGCGGGAGAAACACTTTTTTCTGTTCTGTGTCCAGAACCATCCCCAGGAACAGTAGATGCGTCGTAGGAACCAGCTGCGACTTTGGAATATTCAGAATCCAGCCGTGCTGTTGTAGCACTTCCCGAGATAGTGCTACTCTGACAAACAACTGCTCCCTGGACCTCGCCTTTATAAGGACATTGTCCAAGTACTGGATAATTCTTTCGGCCATTACCTTGGTAAATACCCTCGGTGCCGGGGACAGACCAACGGCAACGTCTGGAATTGGTAATGACAATTCTGTACCACAATTTTGAGGTACTCCTGGTGAGGAGGGTAAATAGGGACATGCAGGTAAGCATCCTTGATGTCCAGTGATACCCTGAAATTCTCCAGGCTTGCAATAATCGCCCTGAGCGATTCCATTTTGAACTTGAACCTTCGTATATAAGTGTTCAAGGATTTCAATTTTAGAATGGGTCTCACCGAACCGTCTGGTTTCGGTACCACAACATTTTTGGAATAGTAACCCCGGCCTTGTTGAAGGAGGGGTACCTTGATTTCACCTGCTGGAAGTACAGCTTGTGAATTGCCGCCAGTACTAACTCCCTATATCCGAGGGCAGCAGGCAAGGCTGATGTGAGGTAACGGCGAGGGGGAGTCGCCTCGAACTCCAGCTTGTATCCCTGTGATACTACTTGCAGAACCCAGTGATTCACCTGTGGGCAAGCCACTGGTCCCTGAAGTTCCCGAGACGCGCCCCCACCGCACCTGTCTGTGGAGCCCCAGCGTCATGCTGTGGACTCAGAGGAAGCGGGGGAAGATTTTTGATCCTGGGAACTGGCTGTTTGTGCAGCTTTTTCCTTCTTCCCTTGTGCAGAAAGGAAGCGCCTTTGGCCCCCTTGCTTTTCTGAAGCCGAAAGGACTGTACCCGATAATACAGTGCTTTCTTAGGGTGTGAGGAAACCTGAGGTAGAAATTTTTCTTCCCAGCTGTTGCTGTGGATACAAGGTCCCAGAGACCATCCCCAAACAATTCCTCACCCTTATAAGGCATAATCTCCATGTGCCTTTTAAAGTCAACATCACCTGTCCACTGCCGGGTCTCTAATACCCTCCTGGCAGAATGGACCTTGCATTAATTTTGGACGCCAGCCGGCAAATATCCCTCTGTGCATCCCTCATATATAAGACTACGTCTTTAATATGCTCTATGTTAGCACCATATTCTCCCTGTCTAGGGTATTAATATTATCTGACAGGGTATCAGACCCTGCTGCAGCAGCACTATCCATGCTGAGGCAATTGCAGGTCTCAGTATAATACCTGAGTGTGTATATACAGACTTCAGGATTGCCTCCTGCTTTTTATCAGCAGGCTCCTTCAAAGTGGCCGTGTCCTAAGACGGCAGTGCCACCTTTTATGACAAATGTGTGAGCGCCTTATCCACCCTAGGGGATATCTCCCAACGTGACCTATCCTCTGGCGGGAAAGGGTACGCCAGCAGTAATTTTTTTTTTTTTTTAAATTACCAGTTTCTTATCGGGGGAACCCACGCTTCTTCACACACTTCATTCACTCATCTGATGGGGGAACAAAACACCGGCTGCTTTTTCTCCCCAAACATAAAACCCCTTTTATGTGGTACTTGGGTTAATGTCAGAAATGTGTAACACAATTTTTATTGCCGAGTTCATGCAACGGATGTTCCTAGTGGATTGTGTATATGTCTCAACCTCGTCGACACTGGAGTCAGACTCCGTTTCGACATCTGTGTCTGCCATCTGAGGTAACGGGCGTTTTTTGAGCCCCTGATGGCCTTTGAGACGCCTGGGCAGGCGCGGGCTGAGAAGACGGCTGTCCCACAGCTGTTACGTCATCCAGCCTTTTATGTAAGGAGTTGACACTGTCGGTTAATACCTTCCACCTATCCATCCACTCTGGTGTCGGCCCCACAGGGGGCGACATCACATTTATCGGCATCTGCTCCGCCTCCACATAAGCCTCCTCATCAAACATGTTGACACAGCCGTACCGACACACCGCACACACACAGGGAATGCTCTGACTGAGGACAGGACCCCACACAGCCCTTTGGGGAGACAGAGAGAGAGTATGGCAGCACACACCAGCGCTATATAATGTAGGGATAAACACTATCACTGAGTGAATTTTCCCCAATAGCTGCTTGTATAAACAATATTGCGCCTAAATTTAGTGCCCCCCCTCTCTTTTTAACCCTTTGAGCCTGAAAACTACAGGGGAGAGCCTGGGGAGCTGTCTTCCAGCTACACTGTGAAGAGAAAATGGCGCCAGTGTGCCGAGGGAGATAGCTCCGCCCCTTTTTCGCGGACTTTTCTCCCGCTTTTTTATGGATTCTGACAGGGGTAATTATCACATATATAGCCTCTGGGGCTATATATTGTGATTATTTTGCCAGCCAAGGTGTTTTTATTGCTGCTCAGGGCGCCCCCCCCCCCAGCGCCCTGCACCCTCAGTGACCGGAGTGTGAAGTGTGTACGAGGAGCAATGGCGCACAGCTGCAGTGCTGTGCGCTACCTTGGTGAAGACTGAAGTCTTCTGCCGCCGATTTTCCGGACCATCTTCATGCTTCTGGCTCTGTAAGGGGGACGGCGGCGCGGCTCCGGGAACGAACACCAAGGACGGGTCCTGCGGTCGATCCCTCTGGAGCTAATGGTGTCCAGTAGCCTAAGAAGCCCAAGCTAGCTGCAAGCAGGTAGGTTCGCTTCTTCTCCCCTTAGTCCCTCGTTGCAGTGAGCCTGTTGCCAGCAGGTCTCACTGTAAAATAAAAAACCTAACATATACTTTCTTCCTAGGAGCTCAAGAGAGCCCCAGCTCGGCCGGGCACAGAAATCTAACTGGGGTCTGGAGGAGGGGCATAGAGGGAGGAGCCAGTGCACACCAGATAGTACCTAATCTTTCTTTTAGAGTGCCCAGTCTCCTGCGGAGCCCGTCTATTCCCCATGGTCCTTACGGAGTTCCCAGCATCCACTAGGACGTCAGAGAAATAGGTTTGCATTAGACCAAGTGCTGGCCTCAGAGGGAGGAACATGTGCCTTGATAGGAGAGTAGTGTTGCACTTACATTGCAGACAATTCAGATATAGTGGAAGGTCACATTAGAGAAGTGGAGAAAATGCAGGAAGGAATAAGGAAGTTAGGAGGAGTAGGATGGGATCCGTTTGGATTCCTGGGTAGAGGCGTATCAGCTCTGATCGCCGGATTTCTACAGTATGTAGTGATAGGATGTTTGATCTTGTTGCTTATATACCTGTGTCTGAAATGTTTGCCAATTATCTTTAGTAAGGGGTGTCAGAGTAGTTCAAAATCTGCAATGGGTCCACTTCCCTCTGCTCTTCCGCCCCCTGTGTACGTTCCGATGTCCAGAGGGGTGATGCCCCCTGGTCAAAATTTTCTGCCGTTGAAGCCTGAAATACCTTCTGTTAATACCTTTCAGATCCTTCGAGCAAGTGACATAGGTGACCAAAGGGCCATTTATGAAAAGGTGGATAGTTGTGTGTGACAAAAGGAATTTGTCAGAGGGAGGAATTGTCAGAGAAATTTGGACCCCTTATACTGGGACTGAATGTCTATAGGGTTAAAAGCTTGATGTATCAATATATTCCTAGGTGCAGGAAAACATATATTCTGAACCATGTATAAAAAGTGTTCTGTTTTCATCTGCACCTGCTTTCTGTTAATTGTGCTTTATGTGCATGACCTACTGATAAGGGCCACTTTCCGTAATTAAGGGGCTTAGAGTGGTATATAGTGTTTTATTACTAACTCGTGGCCCCTTAATGACTGCCCGGGGTCATTCCTGGCTCATAATTATCAATAAGTATTGTATTTGGATGACAGTAATAAAGACGAACTATGTTCCCTGTCACAGAAGCCATTCTGATGTAATGTGTATTTTATGCTATATAAGCTGTGATGACTGTAACACAAATTGTCTCACTGAGCCTGCGTGCTCTGATGACACCCATCTGGGCCTAGATGCAAAATAAACCACATATGCTTTTTCATCTGATCCTGGCGTATCTCCTCGATTGATTGCTATTACAACAGTCACCAGGTCGACATGGATGAAAGGTCGACAGGGTTTCCAGGTCGACATGTGCTAGGTTGACAGGTCTAAAGGTCGACGTGAGGATTTTTTTTTTTTTGGTGTCGTTTTCTTCGTAAAGTGACCGGGATCCCAAATTAGTGCACTGCTTCACTCGCCATGCTTCGGGCATGGTGCCTTCGCTCCGCTACCGCTTCGCTCGGCACACTTTACCATTCCAATCGTAGTCCACGTGGATCGTTAAGTATGAAAAATAAATAAATAAAAAAAATTTGAAAAACGCATGTCGACCTTTAGACCTGTCGACCTAGCACATGTCGACCTAGAAACCCTGTCGACCTTCCATCCATGTCGACCTAGTGACTGTCGACCTATAGTGGTCAACCTAAAAATTGTCGACCTAGACACTGTCGATCTTCAGACCGGATCCCGCATATGCGTATGTTACCATATATTGCTGTGCTCGCTGCGCGTATTTGCAAGCATAGCGACTTATAATGTGTGTAGTCAGTATGTTCTCTCTATGTAATATTTTTGACTTTGACGGTCAACCCTTTGGCAGTAAACAATAACTGCGATCAATTATTAACATAAGAAAAAAAAATATTTCAGACAATAATCGGTGACCTAGACACAAGTATGTATTCATTTCGCAATCAGATGTTTGACCATATTTGGGGAAGACAGGGAGGAGGACGAGACATCCTCTATATGCACTCAGCGGTCACGGGACCACTGGTTGGGTGTGGGACAACATTCAACCTATAGAGTATGCTGGGACAGTGCTTTGGCCTATAATGTCTGATTTGCGACGAACATTTCACACATACATGTACCTACGTCTTTGTACACTGAGGTTTGGATTCGATTGAGGTTCTGCTGGGTAGATGAAGAAGACAAAAACAAATCGTGAAAGTGACATATAAAATTTTCATGATCTACATATTCCTTCCCTTTTCTGAACATTGTTTCCATTTCTGGAACGTATGCTAGGTCTGTTTAATAATTGAACAAAGGTTATAAGTAGTGTTCTTCCTAAATAACATAAACCTTCGGAGTTCGGGGAGAGCCACTCATAAATCTTTCTTCCACATATATTAATGAGCTCTTTATCTGCAATGTGTGAATAGCCATTGTCTGATTGTTCCTGATTACCTCCGAACTCCGTAACTACTAGACCTTTGATTTTTCTCTGGCTTTAACAAACTGATCGGCTAATCCTGGGATCCTATAAGGAAATCACTCTTTCCTCCAGAACCAGTTCCAGTCCCACACTCGACTCCTCATAAAAAAAACTAGTGATGAGCGGGTTCGGTTCCTTGAGATCCGAACCCCCCCGAACTTCACCCATTTTACACGGTTCCGAGGCAGCCACGGATCTTCCCGCCTTGCTCGGTTAACACGAGCGCGCTGGAACGTCATCATCCCGCTGTCGGATTCTCGCGAAATTCGTATTCTATATAAGGAGCCGCGCGTCACCGCCATTTTCACTCGTGCATTGGAGATGATAGTGAGAGGACGTACAGCATTCTCTCAGTTTCTGTGTTCAGTGTGCTGCAAATATCTGTGCTCAGTGTGCTTGCAAATATCTGTGCTCAGTGTGCTGAAAATATCTACGTTCTCTGCCTGAAAAACACTCCATATCTGTGCTACATTGTAGTATATAGTAGGAGGACAGTGCAGAATTTTGCTGACCCCCAGTAATATATAGCAGTATGGTACAGTAGCCCACTGCTCTACCTACCTCTGTGTCGTCAAGTAAACTATCCATCCATACTTGTGCTGCATTTTAGTTGTGCGCAGTATATATATTAGGAGGATAGTGCAGGATTTTGCTGACCACCAGTATATATATAGCAGTATGGTACAGTAGTCCACTGCTCTACCTACCTCTGTGTCATCAAGTATACTATCCATCCATACCTGTGCAGCATTTTAGTTGTGCGCAGTATATATAGTAGGAGGACAGTGCAGAATTTTGCTGACCACCAGTATATATATAGTAGTACGGTGCAGTAGTCCACTGCTCTACCTACCTCTGTATCGTCAAGTATACTATCCATCCATACCTGTGCTGCATTTTAGTTGTGCGCAGTATATATAGTAGGAGGACAGTGCAGAATTTTGCTGACCACCAGTATATATATAGCAGTACGGTACAGTAGTCCACTGCTCTACCTACCTCTGTGTCATCAAGCATACTATCCATCCATACCTGTGCTGCATTTTAGTCGTGCGCAGTATATATAGTAGGAGGACAGTGCAGAATTTTGCTGACCACCAGTATATATATATAGCAGTACGGTACAGTAGTCCACTGCTCTACCTGCCTCTGTGTCGTCAAGTATACTATCCATCCATACCTGTGCTGCATTTTAGTTGTGCGCAGTATATATAGCAGGATGACAGTGCAGAATTTTGCTGACCACCAGTATATATATATATATAGCAGTATGGTACAGTAGTCCACTGCTCTACCTCTGTGTCATCAAGTATACTATCCATCCATACCTGTGCTGCATTTTAGTTGTGCGCAGTATATATAGTAGGAGGACAGTGCAGAATTTTGCTGACCACCAGTATATATATAGCAGTACGGTACAGTTGTCCACTGCTCTACCTACCTCTGTGTCATCAAGTATACTATTCATCCATACCTGTGCTGCATTTTAGTTGTGCGCAGTATATATAGTAGGAGGACAGTGCAGAATTTTGCTGACCACCAGTATATATATAGTAGTACGGTGCAGTAGTCCACTGCTCTACCTACCTCTGTATCGTCAAGTATACTATCCATCCATACCTGTGCTGCATTTTAGTTGTGCGCAGTATATATAGTAGGAGGACAGTGCAGAATTTTGCTGACCACCAGTATATATATAGCAGTACGGTACAGTAGTCCACTGCTCTACCTACCTCTGTGTCATCAAGCATACTATCCATCCATACCTGTGGTGCATTTTAGTCGTGCGCAGTATATATAGTAGGAGGACAGTGCAGAATTTTGCTGACCACCAGTATATATATATAGCAGTACGGTACAGTAGTCCACTGCTCTAACTGCCTCTGTGTCGTCAAGTATACTATCCATCCATACCTGTGCTGCATTTTAGTTGTGCGCAGTATATATAGTAGGATGACAGTGCAGAATTTTGCTGACCACCAGTATATATATATATAGCAGTATGGTACAGTAGTCCACTGCTCTACCTCTGTGTCGTCAAGTATACTATGCATCCATGCCTGTGCTGCATTTTAGTTGTGCGCAGTATATAGTAGGAGGACAGTGCAGAATTTTGCTGACCACAGTATATATATAGCAGTACGGTACAGTAGTCCACTGCTCTACCTCTGTGTCGTCAAGTATACTACAAAAGTTCAGTAAAATGACCCAAAAATCTAAATTAAAAGCGTCTGATGAGAAGCGTAAACTTGCCAATATGCCATTTACGACACGGAGTGGCAAGGAAAGGCTGAGGCCCTGGCCTATGTTCATGGCTAGTGGTTCAGATTCACATGAGGATGGAAGCACTCATCCTCTCACTAAAAAACTGCAGTGCCACTCCTAGATGGGCCAGGTGTTTGTGTCAGCCACTTGGGTTACTTAGCTTAGCCATCCAGCGACCTTGGTGCACCTCTTTTTTTCTTTGCATCATGTGCTGTTTGGGGACTATGTTTTTTAAATCTGTCATCCTGTCTGACACTGCAGTGCCACTCCTAGATGGGCCAGGTGTTTGTGTCGGCCACTTGGGTCGCTTAGCTTAGTCACACAGCTACCTCATTGCACCTCTTATTTCTTTGCATCATGTGCTGTTTAGGGGCTATTTTTAAATCTGCCATCTTGTCTGACACTGCAGTGCCACTCCTAGATGGGCCTGGTGTTTGTGTTGGCCACTTGGGTCGCTTAGCTTAGCCATCCAGTGACCTCGGCGCAAATTTTAGGACTAAAAATAATATTGTGAGGTGTTCAGAATAGACTGAAAATTAGTGGAAATTATGGTTATTGAGGTTAATAATACTATGGGATCAAAATGACCCCTAAATTCTATGATTTAAGCTGTTTTTGAGGAGTTTTTGTAAAAAAAACGCTTGAATCCAAAACACACCCAAATCCGACAAAAAAATTTCAGGGAGGTTTTGCCAAAACGCGTCCGAATCCAAAACACGGTCGCCAAAACCAAAACACAAAACCCGAAAAATTTCCGGTGCACATCACTAAAAAAAAACCTTGCAAAAATAGAATGTCCTGAAAAAAATGTTTGTCAGCGCGAAAGAGAGAAAAGAGAAATAGAACAAACAACTCTTGTTCATAACAAATCAATTACAATGACTGGTCTTTCTGCAATCTTTAGTACGCTCAGGTAGTGTTCAACAGTGCCGCCTCTCAGTCTTCACGGAACAGAGGCCCTCATTCCGAGTTGTTCGCTCGTTGCCGAATTTCGCTATATTGCGATTAGTCGCTTACTGCGCATGCGCTTAGTTATTTTACTCAAAAGTTAGGTATTTTACTCACGGCATTACGAGGATTTTTCTTCGTTCTGGTGATCGGAGTGTGATTGACAGGAAGTGGGTGTTTCTGGGCGGAAACTAGCCGTTTTATGGGTCTGTGTGAAAAAACGCTGCAGTTTCTGGGAAAAACGCGGGAGTGGCTGGAGAAACGGGGGAATGCCTGGGCGAACGCTGGGTGTGTTTGTGACGTCAAACCAGGAACGAAACTGACTGAACTGATCGCAGTGGCAGAGTAAGTGTCGAGCTACTCAGAAACTGCTAAGAAATTTCTATTCGCAATTTTGCAAATCTTTCGTTCGCAATTCTGCTAAGCTAACATACACTCCCAGAGGGCGGCGGCTTAGCGTGTGCAATGCTGCTAAAAGCAGCTAGCGAGCGAACAACTCGGAATAAGGGCCAGAGTCTCTAGTGATACGAGGTTCTCTTTGCCTTGCTCTTTGAACACACAGTTCACTTGGAACACACAGTTCACTTGGAACACACAGTTCACTTTGAACACACAGTTACCAAACTACTTTGTCACGAGTTCTCTTCCGGGTCAGCGACCTTCTCTCAGTGGAACGAGTGGATCCAAGTCTCTCATTCGGCGACCTTTAGTGCTGTCGTGCTGGTTAACAAGACTTAGTATGGTCCTTCCCACCTATTAGGCAACCTGAGCGTAAGAACAAGAATAATCTTGGTTCACAATCAAGACAGTTAGTATTTGGTATACCAGCAATCAACAGTTTCAAGTTCTTTTGTCAAGTTCTTAAATGCTGGCTCATTTCGATAAAGTACTGTACTGTCACCTCATTGGTGTATTTCTGATCATTGTGCGGATCAAACATGACATGAGGTTGTCTTCCAAAAAAAAAAAAAAACACAAATGCCAAAACCAAAACAAAAACAAATTTTGAAGAGGGTGAAGATCTGGGAATGGTTCCGATGCTACATAATACTAGTGGCAGTATCTATGATCACAATAGTACATTTTCAAGCTTTGCTCCTACTTCTAGGGGTACCATTATCTACACACAAATTTCTGCGCAATTTTTCTTTGCGGTAAACACAGCAGCATCCGTGGCGGCAGGAAATGCCTCTACCCAGTTTGAGAAAACATCAGTGCACACCAAAACATAACAATAATTCCTAAAGGGTGTTAACTGTACGAAGTCGTTGTGTGTTTGCAATGTAGAGTACCATGATCATAACTCAAAAAAGAAGAAAAGAAAAAAAACATCTCTAGAGGAGAGAAAGAAGAAGAAAATGAAAAAGAAAATGTCAGGTTTGCCATTCACCAACAGGCATATCAGTGTCTATACAAAATTTCCCTTCACCAGTATTCTCATCCTTCCTCCACCCTTTGTGCATGACAAGGCACACTGCAGTAATACTGGTGTTATCGTGCTGGTGAGATATACTGGGTTCGGGCAGAACTCTGAAGGACCAATTAGGCATATGGAGTTTGAACTGTAATTGGGTCCATGTATTGTACCACCCTGTGTGAACGCAAAAGATGAAGAGGAAACTGTAGTGAAACAGAATAGAGGTTGGTGACAGATGAGTTTGTAGAGGTGGAGAAGATTTTGTAAAAATTTGACAACTGGATTGGGCACTACGGGGAAGTGATTCTCTACTTGGTCTACTCCCCTTAAAAAAATTCTGTGTATGTCGTATCGCTATTGGGACTATCCCAGCCATCAATCCAGTGTCCTGTCCATCCTAAGTTCATAGGGAACCCGGTATCTGTGAGATGATTTCCTCTACCTGTGATGGACATGCATCTAGAACAGTGAAATGTAACATTAGTCTTCGTGGGTGTCTAACGTACTTTGTACTTCCTGAGCGGGAGCACATTATATGTATATCATATCTAACAAAGCTCCTGTTAAGTTAATCAGGGGCCATTTCTGCTAGGAAAAAAAAGCAAAAGTTTAGAGGCCCCATCTTAACCCCAGCAAGTTTTGTCAAAGGGTAATGTTGCATTTATTTGTTCTTCCCATTAGCCGAATCTGTGTTTTCTATATGGCTTGTGATTCCTTACTATATGTCCCTTGGTCCCGTCTATGTGTTTAATAATGTGGCTTGTGTTTTCTGTCTAGAAGGTCTATATTGACTATGTGTTCTACTACTCCTACAATCTCTGGCAAAATGCCCTTCCTTCCTACAAGTGTAACATATTATTGACCATTAGGGATCTGGGGTTTGGACTGATGGGTCTTTCCTGTATGTGCCTGTATACTTACCGTCCTCAAACTCTCCTCCTGTTGTTCTCTGCGCCTTGCACTAGTCTTGGGATGTTCAATAGCACACTCTTTAAGATTAGCTACTGAGATCCCTTTCCGATTTGGCAAAGAAGTCTGCACCCTGACCCTCAATGCCTTATTGAGCCCTCCCATTTGCCGAATTAGTGTTTACCAGTGATCTTATCCAGACGGAGAGTTTTCTATTACTGCAAAAGACAAAAAATAAATTTTAACAAGCTTCTAGGTCATGCGAAGTATTAATTCAATCCTTCCCATCCCGTATTAAGGGTCTGTACATGGTCCAACAAACATTTCCGAGCTCATCTTGACTAGGGGCATTACTAGGAATGAATACTTCTTATATGGTAACTGAAAGAAATACCTGGGGGTTACCCTGTCTCTGTCCGCTTTCCTACTGGCAAATACTAATGTGCGGACAGGTTTTTCTCCATTTCTGACGTTAATTTCTTGATTTTTATTTTATTTTTGGGTTTTACTATATATGTACACGAATGATACCATACTTACCAGTTCCACTGGTCTCAGCCACTTCCCCCGCAGGCTACTGCTCTTCTTTTACCGGTTGGATACTCCTCTGAGTGCATGAGAGATGGCTGAAAACAATCAGGTCACCTTCTCCTCCTAAATAAAACTTCAACATTCACTAGTATATATATATATATATATAGGTTACAGTCATATTTTTCATATTTTTATTATTTTCTATAGTTTGTATGCTGGCCGTAACTGCTTCCACATCTACATATGGTGGTGTTCTTGCATTCTCTTTTTTTCTTCCTACTTGTTTATTGTTGCTACAAGTTCAAACAGTTCTTATATTTCCGTTCTTGTCTTATATGACTTTGGTTAGACATACCACCTGCAATAACTTAGGATCAAACTCACCAAACCCTCTTGCTGCCACAGGTTTAAACAATTTGTATGTCTGACCCTTTGTTTTCTGGATTTAATCAGACATATTTTAATCTTTACGTTCTGCAGTACCTCTGGCTCAAAGCTGCCCATCCTAGGGAATGATGCCCTATCTTCCGCAGTCGTACGTACCCATTTGTCACAATAACCTTCAACGTGTGGACCATATTCCTCACACATTATATCCCTCGCGGACTCCTTGGGCCGCAACTCTTCTGCCTGAACCCTGGCTACCATAAGTCCCTTAGTTGAGCAACTGGCTCCCATAATTGTGGGCCTTTTCCCACAAACACAAAAATGCTCAATATAAGCCGACGGTGAAAGTTCTTAGAGCACTTTCACCCACTCTCGCCCACGCTGGTCAGTACTACGATACACTGTTGATAGTGAATCGCGATGTACCCAACTTAGGGCTCCTATAAGACCTTACAGCACCGGAATTTCTTTTGGTGGAGGTTCTTTTGGAATATTTTCCTGAGAGAGGCAGCGAAAAATTCCTTTTCGGTATCTTTCAACTGGAATTTTTTGTAGGGTGAAAAACAGAGAAATTAGATAATTATTGTTCACCCTTTCCAGTGGAAGTCCACCAGGGAGATTTCCCAACGTTATCAAAGTAAAAACCCCTTTGTCTATACAATCACGTCTGTGTATGCTTTTCCACAGTGCATATGACACAATGGTATCATGTTGTGCTGTGTAGAACAAACGGACATGCGATGCAATCGCACAGCCTATAGATACTAGTTATCTATATGCCCTAGGATTGCTGTAGACCACCTGAAACACCTAGAGATCACCTAGTTGTATGGGACACCTAGACCACTTCAGATCACCTAGACCACCTAGTTCTAATCACGCAAGGTAGCGAACCCTACGCCACCGGGCCTCTACTAACCCAGTGTATCCACTCCAGAATATCACCTAGACCACCTAGTTCCAGGGTTCAGCTCCACTCACTCAAATATACCTGTTTTTTCTGTAAAGAAAATTGTTTTACTCCCTTTAGGTCAGTAGCTTTATTCCAGAGGTGCTTACAGTTTTTAAACTAAATTTAGAGTAACCTGCTTTTGAAATCGGATAGTTATGTGCTATTGTATTAAATGTCTACTATCCCACCTTAATTGAACAAATATCGTGTAGTTTTATTATGCACACACAACCCTACGCAAGCTTGCGTAATTACGTGCACGTTTTTGTACGCTGTCCTCACGGAACGTACCACGTGTACCAATGTGCGTACGCAATAAAACAAATCACACAACTCTATAAATGTGAGCAATACTAACTATAATCGCTCACTTAACACAACACCCAGTTTTTTTTCATGTCATCAGCTATTTTATCAAAAGATATTTGATTGTAGCTAGAACATGTAGATCTCCCCACATGAGAGGTTATTTCCCAAAATTATGTTAAGACATTTCCTGCTCATTCCCTTACTTCAATAACCAATGTGTTTCTGAATGAAACTAAACAACTGTTCCGCACTTAGTGCATGTATAGGAATGTCTCTGACTATATTGGCACACAAACATCCAATTGGGTTATAGTATGGTGACCTTTCACAAAGTATATTCTAATTCATCGTCAATACTGCTTGATAACAGTACAAACAGGAAAGAAATGTCACGATTAACACTTGCTGTATTTGTTACACTGTATTAGACATTGCGGCTGGAGATACGATAACACTCTGACTTAGAGATGAGCGGGTTCGGTTCCTCGGAATCCGAACCCGCCCGAACTTCATGTTTTTTTTCACGGGTCCGAGCGACTCGGATCTTCCCGCCTTGCTCGGTTAACCCGAGCGCGCCCGAACGTCATCATGACGCTGTCGGATTCTCGCGAGGCTCGGATTCTATCGCGAGACTCGGATTCTATATAAGGAGCCGCGCGTCGCCGCCATTTTCACTCGTGCATTGAGATTGATAGGGAGAGGACGTGTCTGGCGTCCTCTCCATTAGAATAGAGATAGATTAGATAGAGAGAGAGAGATTGTGCAGAGTCGCAGACAGAGTTAGTTTACCACAGTCAGTGACCAGTGCAGTTGCTAGTTAACTTTTATTTAATATAATATATCCGTTCACTTCTCTCTGCTATATCCGTTCTCTGCCTGAAAAAAAAAACGATACACAGCACAGTCAGTCACACAGTGTGACTCAGTCTGTGTGCACTCAGCTCAGCCCAGTGTGCTGCACAGTCATCAATGTATAAATTAAAAGCTTATAATTAATTGTGGGGGAGACTGGGGAGCACTGCAGGTTGTTAGCAGGAGCCAGGAGTACAATTATATTAATTAACAGTGCACACTTTTGCTGCAGGAGTGGTGACCAGTGCCTGACCACCAGTATAGTATTGTTGTATACTACTAATATCTCTTTAAATATCAACCAGTCTATATTAGCAGCAGACACAGTACAGTGCGGTAGTTCACGGCTGTGGCTACCTCTGTGTCGGCACACGGCAGGCAGTCCGTCCGACCAGAATTGTATTATTTATTATTATATACCTACCACCTAACCGTGGTTTTTTTTTCATTCTTTATACCGTCATAGTGTCATCCTAATTGTTACGAGTATACTACTATCTCTTTATCAACCAGTGTACAGTGCGGTAGTTCACGGCTGTGGCTACCTCTGTGTCGGCACACGGCAGGCAGTCCGTCCGACCAGAATTGTATTATTTATTATTATATACCTACCACCTAACCGTGGTTTTTTTTTCATTCTTTATACCGTCATAGTGTCATCCTAATTGTTACGAGTATACTACTATCTCTTTATCAACCAGTGTACAGTGCAGTAGTTCACGGCTGTGGCTACCTCTGTGTCGGCACACGGCAGGCAGTCCGTCCGACCAGAATTGTATTATTTATTATTATATACCTACCACCTAACCGTGGTTTTTTTTTTCATTCTTTATACCGTCATAGTGTCATCCTAATTGTTACGAGTATACTACTATCTCTTTATCAACCAGTGTACAGTGCGGTAGTTCACGGCTGTGGCTACCTCTGTGTCGGCACACGGCAGGCAGTCCGTCCGACCAGAATTGTATTATTTATTATTATATACCTACCACCTAACCGTGGTTTTTTTTTTCATTCTTTATACCGTCATAGTGTCATCCTAATTGTTACGAGTATACTACTATCTCTTTATCAACCAGTGTACAGTGCGGTAGTTCACGGCTGTGGCTACCTCTGTGTCGGCACACGGCAGGCAGTCCGTCCGACCAGAATTGTATTATTTATTATTATATACCTACCACCTAACCGTGGTTTTTTTTTCATTCTTTATACCGTCATAGTGTCATCCTAATTGTTACGAGTATACTACTATCTCTTTATCAACCAGTGTACAGTGCGGTAGTTCACGGCTGTGGCTACCTCTGTGTCGGCACACGGCAGGCAGTCCGTCCGACCAGAATTGTATTATTTATTATTATATACCTACCACCTAACCGTGGTTTTTTTTTCATTCTTTATACCGTCATAGTGTCATCCTAATTGTTACGAGTATACTACTATCTCTTTATCAACCAGTGTACAGTGCGGTAGTTCACGGCTGTGGCTACCTCTGTGTCGGCACACGGCAGGCAGTCCGTCCGACCAGAATTGTATTATTTATTATTATATACCTACCACCTAACCGTGGTTTTTTTTTCATTCTTTATACCGTCATAGTGTCATCCTAATTGTTACGAGTATACTACTATCTCTTTATCAACCAGTGTACAGTGCGGTAGTTCACGGCTGTGGCTACCTCTGTGTCGGCACACGGCAGGCAGTCCGTCCGACCAGAATTGTATTATTTATTATTATATACCTACCACCTAACCGTGGTTTTTTTTTCATTCTTTATACCGTCATAGTGTCATCCTAATTGTTACGAGTATACTACTATCTCTTTATCAACCAGTGTACAGTGCGGTAGTTCACGGCTGTGGCTACCTCTGTGTCGGCACACGGCAGGCAGTCCGTCCGACCAGAATTGTATTATTTATTATTATATACCTACCACCTAACCGTGGTTTTTTTTTCATTCTTTATACCGTCATAGTGTCATCCTAATTGTTACGAGTATACTACTATCTCTTTATCAACCAGTGTACAGTGCGGTAGTTCACGGCTGTGGCTACCTCTGTGTCGGCAGTCGGCAGGCAGTCCGTCCATCCATAATTGTATTATTATTATAATATATACCACCTAACCGTGGTTTTTTTATACCACCTAACCGTGGCAGTCCGTCCATAATTGTATACTAGTATCCAATCCATCCATCTCCATTGTTTACCTGAGGTGCCTTTTAGTTCTGCCTATAAAATATGGAGAACAAAAAAGTTGAGGTTCCAAAATTAAGGAAAGATCAAGATCCACTTCCACCTCGTGCTGAAGCTGCTGCCACTAGTCATGGCCGAGACGATGAAATGCCATCAACGTCGTCTGCCAAGGCCGATGCCCAATGTCATAGTACAGAGCATGTCAAATCCAAAACACCAAATATCAGAAAAAAAAGGACTCCAAAACCTAAAATAAAATTGTCGGAGGAGAAGCGTAAACTTGCCAATATGCCATTTACCACACGGAGTGGCAAGGAACGGCTGAGGCCCTGGCCTATGTTCATGGCTAGTGGTTCAGCTTCACATGAGGATGGAAGCACTCAGCCTCTCGCTAGAAAACTGAAAAGACTCAAGCTGGCAAAAGCACCGCAAAGAACTGTGCGTTCTTTGAAATCCCAAATCCACAAGGAGAGTCCAATTGTGTCGTTTGCGATGCCTGACCTTCCCAACACTGGACGTGAAGAGCATGCGCCTTCCACTATTTGCATGCCCCCTGCAAGTGCTGGAAGGAGCACCCGCAGTCCAGTTCCTGATAGTCAGATTGAAGATGTCAGTGTTGAAGTACACCAGGATGAGGAGGATATGGGTGTTGCTGGCGCTGGGGAGGAAATTGACCAGGAGGATTCTGATGGTGAGGTGGTTTGTTTAAGTCAGGCACCCGGGGAGACACCTGTTGTCCGTGGGAGGAATATGGCCGTTGACATGCCAGGTGAAAATACCAAAAAAATCAGCTCTTCGGTGTGGAGGTATTTCACCACAAATGCGGACAACAGGTGTCAAGCCGTGTGTTCCCTTTGTCAAGCTGTAATAAGTAGGGGTAAGGACGTTAACCACCTCGGAACATCCTCCCTTATACGTCACCTGCAGCGCATTCATAATAAGTCAGTGACAAGTTCAAAAACTTTGGGTGACAGCGGAAGCAGTCCACTGACCAGTAAATCCCTTCCTCTTGTAACCAAGCTCACGCAAACCACCCCACCAACTCCCTCAGTGTCAATTTCCTCCTTCCCCAGGAATGCCAATAGTCCTGCAGGCCATGTCACTGGCAAGTCTGACGAGTCCTCTCCTGCCTGGGATTCCTCCGATGCATCCTTGCGTGTAACGCCTACTGCTGCTGGCGCTGCTGTTGTTGCCGCTGGGAGTCGATGGTCATCCCAGAGGGGAAGTCGTAAGCCCACTTGTACTACTTCCAGTAAGCAATTGACTGTTCAACAGTCCTTTGCGAGGAAGATGAAATATCACAGCAGTCATCCTACTGCAAAGCGGATAACTGAGGCCTTGGCATCCTGGGTGGTGAGAAACGTGGTTCCGGTATCCATCATTACTGCAGAGCCAACTAGAGACTTGTTGGAGGTACTGTGTCCCCGGTACCAAATACCATCTAGGTTCCATTTCTCTAGGCAGGCGATACCGAAAATGTACACAGACCTCAGAAAAAGAGTCACCAGTGTCCTAAAAAATGCAGCTGTACCCAATGTCCACTTAACCACGGACATGTGGACAAGTGGAGCAGGGCAGGGTCAGGACTATATGACTGTGACAGCCCACTGGGTAGATGTATGGACTCCCGCCGCAAGAACAGCAGCGGCGGCACCAGTAGCAGCATCTCGCAAACGCCAACTCTTTCCTAGGCAGGCTACGCTTTGTATCACCGCTTTCCAGAATACGCACACAGCTGAAAACCTCTTACGGCAACTGAGGAAGATCATCGCGGAATGGCTTACCCCAATTGGACTCTCCTGTGGATTTGTGGCATCGGACAACGCCAGCAATATTGTGTGTGCATTAAATCTGGGCCAATTCCAGCACGTCCCATGTTTTGCACATACCTTGAATTTGGTGGTGCAGAATTTTTTAAAAAACGACAGGGCCGTGCAAGAGATGCTGTCGGTGGCCAGAAGAATTGCGGGACACTTTCGGCGTACAGGCACCACGTACAGAAAACTGGAGCACCACCAAAAACTACTGAACCTGCCCTGCCATCATCTGAAGCAAGAAGTGGTAACGAGGTGGAATTCAACCCTCTATATGCTTCAGAGGTTGGAGGAGCAGCAAAAGGCCATTCAAGCCTATACAATTGAGCACGATATAGTAGGTGGAATGCACCTGTCTCAAGTGCAGTGGAGAATGATTTCAACGTTGTGCAAGGTTCTGATGCCCTTTGAACTTGCCACACGTGAAGTCAGTTCAGACACTGCCAGCCTGAGTCAGGTCATTCCCCTCATCAGGCTTTTGCAGAAGAAGCTGGAGGCATTGAAGGAGGAGCTAACACGGAGCGATTCCGCTAGGCATGTGGGACTTGTGGATGCAGCCCTTAATTCGCTTAACAAGGATTCACGGGTGGTCAATCTGTTGAAATCAGAGCACTACATTTTGGCCACCGTGCTCGATCCTAGATTTAAAGCCTACCTTGGATCTCTCTTTCCGGCAGACACAGGTCTGCTGGGGTTGAAAGACCTGCTGGTGACAAAATTGTCAAGTCAAGCGGAACGCGACCTGTCAACATCTCCTCCTTCACATTCTCCCGCAACTGGGGGTGCGAGGAAAAGGCTCAGAATTCCGAGCCCACCCGCTGGCGGTGATGCAGGGCAGTCTGGAGCGACTGCTGATGCTGACATCTGGTCCGGACTGAAGGACCTGACAACGATTACGGACATGTCGTCTACTGTCACTGCATATGATTCTCTCAACATTGATAGAATGGTGGAGGATTATATGAGTGACCGCATCCAAGTAGGCACGTCACACAGTCCGTACTTATACTGGCAGGAAAAAGAGGCAATTTGGAGGCCCTTGCACAAACTGGCTTTATTCTACCTAAGTTGCCCTCCCACAAGTGTGTACTCCGAAAGAGTGTTTAGTGCCGCCGCTCACCTTGTCAGCAATCGGCGTACGAGGTTACATCCAGAAAATGTGGAGAAGATGATGTTCATTAAAATGAATTATAATCAATTCCTCCGCGGAGACATTGACCAGCAGCAATTGCCTCCACAAAGTACACAGGGAGCTGAGATGGTGGATTCCAGTGGGGACGAATTGATAATCTGTGAGGAGGGGGATGTACACGGTGATATATCGGAGGGTGAAGATGAGGTGGACATCTTGCCTCTGTAGAGCCAGTTTGTGCAAGGAGAGATTAATTGCTTCTTTTTTGGGGGGGGTCCAAACCAACCCGTCATATCAGTCACAGTCGTGTGGCAGACCCTGTCACTGAAATGATGGGTTGGTTAAAGTGTGCATGTCCTGTTTTGTTTATACAACATAAGGGTGGGTGGGAGGGCCCAAGGATAATTCCATCTTGCACCTCTTTTTTCTTTTCTTTTTCTTTGCATCATGTGCTGATTGGGGTGGGTTTTTTGGAAGGGACACCCTGCGTGACACTGCAGTGCCACTCCTAGATGGGCCCGGTGTTTGTGTCGGCCACTAGGGTCGCTAATCTTACTCACACAGCTACCTCATTGCGCCTCTTTTTTTCTTTGCGTCATGTGCTGTTTGGGGAGGGTTTTTTGGAAGGGACATCCTGCGTGACACTGCAGTGCCACTCCTAGATGTGCCCGGTGTTTGTGTCGGCCACTAGGGTCGCTAATCTTACTCACACAGTCAGCTACCTCATTGCGCCTCTTTTTTTCTTTGCGTCATGTGCTGTTTGGGGAGGGTTTTTTGGAAGGGCCATCCTGCGTGACACTGCAGTGCCACTCCTAGATGGGCCCGGTGTTTGTGTCGGCCACTAGGGTCGCTAATCTTACTCACACAGCTACCTCATTGCGCCTCTTTTTTTCTTTGCGTCATGTGCTGTTTGGGGAGGGTTTTTTGGAAGGGACATCCTGCGTGACACTGCAGTGCCACTCCTAGATGGGCCCGGTGTTTGTGTCGGCCACTAGGGTCGCTTATCTTACTCACACAGCGACCTCGGTGCAAATTTTAGGACTAAAAATAATATTGTGAGGTGTGAGGTATTCAGAATAGACTGAAAATGAGTGTAAATTATGGTTTTTGAGGTTAATAATACTTTGGGATCAAAATGACCCCCAAATTCTATGATTTAAGCTGTTTTTTAGTGTTTTTTGAAAAAAACACCCGAATCCAAAACACACCCGAATCCGACAAAAAAAATTCGGTGAGGTTTTGCCAAAACGCGTTCGAACCCAAAACACGGCCGCGGAACCGAACCCAAAACCAAAACACAAAACCCGAAAAATTTCAGGCGCTCATCTCTACTCTGACTTGTATTATCAGATTGGCCCCTAAATGCCAAGACAATTGTCCTGAAAGCATAGGCAAACTGCCTGGAGCACAAACAACAATAAAATTGAGAACAATGAAAAAAGAGAAATATATTATAAACTGTACAAGGCTGACGACCAGCTGTGCGCAATCAGCGGGTGGCCTGCAGGGTTCCTTCCTAACGTATGTTCCGCCTGGGACGGCTTGCTCACAGGGGGGAACAGCTCAAACTGACATCTTTAATGGAGTACTTCTCATAGCGCTATCTCCACCCAAAACGGGGCGTTTAAACTATTACACACGTTCACAGTCTATTCAATGACATGACCTCAGGAGTCTCCTGAATATATACGAGAGATTTCTAACAAAGGCACCTGACCCACACCACAACTTTGTTGGTAATCAGTGTATGTGAGAGGGAGGATAGCATATACCTGCTTATATTATTACTCTGTTATCCTGAGCGCCAGTCATGTTCCCAAATAGGCAGGGGAGGATAATTCAATCAGCAATGCATTTTCAGTTTATGGGATCAAAAAATTAGACCATGTATGCTATCCCGTGAATAAATCATAACTGTAACATGTATACGTATCGCATTACTCTTTAATATAAATGAAGGGGTACCTCTCTCACTGAAACATTACCTTTACAGAATCGCTCCTCACAATAGGCCCTATCTACCTTTATAAAATGGAAATATGTTAACATTGGTCTTTATACATCAACGCATATATCTCACACAGGGGTCTATTCATACAGAAAACGAAAACAGAATTGCTACTTATCACTATACATCGCATCTCTTCGATGCGATGTATAGCTGTAATAAGTAGCAATTCATGTATACTCACCCTTCCGACGATGCGCTGCGGTGTCTGGGGCTCCCGAAACATAGAAACATAGAATTTGTCGGCAGATAAGAACCACTTGGCCCATCTAGTCTGCCCCTTTTTTTTTTTTATATTATTTTTTATCACTAACCTTATTTGATCCTTATTTCTTTGTAAGGATATCCTTATGTCTATCCCATGCAGTGAGGTCTTCTCCAGCAGTCCCTCCCTGCGATGCGCAGAGTCCAGCGGCGGGTCCCTTTGCGCATGCGTAGGTTGGTGACCTCCCGGCAGGCCGCAGTGGTTGCTGGGAGGTCGGGGGCGGAGCCAGCGCGAGGTGCCGAGCATTGAGCTTCCCTGCCATCTCCGCACCACAGTTCAGGTTACGCCGTCCTCAGATGGCGAACCTGAACTCCATGGAGAAGCGGAAAGCAGAGCTTTCCGCACCTTCATGAATCGCACTCACCATACAAAGGTTTGGTGATGCGATTCAGGCACAGAGCGGGGGTACCGCTGGAGAAGTCAAAGACTTCTCCACGGTAACCCGCTCTGTGAATTGCAGAAGGCAGAGAAAAGCCCTGTTTAACGCAAAACAGGGCTTTTCTCTGCTGCATGAATAGACCCCCTACTGCCTTGCTTCTCAGAGCAGGCTATTCTTGTACATTACCAAATAAAAAGTATTTGTATTTCGCTGTATATTACATTTGTATTTTTTGAGATAATATTAATGATCTCGGTGTTCCTATATATTCTCACTGACAATATAAATATATTCTACATTGCGTACAATAAAGGTGTATAATGAGCGCTTAAAACCTAAACCGTTTACAATAAATACATAAAAATTCGTGCATAACCATTCACGTTAATTCCAAACAGCACTCCCACGTGTAGGGGCTGCAGTATAGACTCTCTTATTGACTCGTATTTCGCTGAGTCACAATTACAAATGTTCAAATAGGAATAAAGTCTCTGCGCCTTCAGTGCTTGGGTATGGAAACTTCCATATGTGTATAACCAAAATGATATTTATATGCGTACCGGAAGTATGATCAAATTGTGCCTGTAGTGGTATCTTTAATTGGTCATCTCCCCTTGTCTTCTTACTCCATGTGTAAACGCCCTCAGCGGGGTGTTGAACCACAATTTACATAGGCAGAGAGGGAAGATGTGTCAGCAAGAATGCTCTTACTGTTATAAAGTGACTCGTGCCATAATTGTGCCAAAAAAAATGTTTTTTATATATAAAGTGCTCTGTGCCTATAGTGTTTCTATAAACCACTATATTTCTTGTGATTTCTAATATAGATAATCAGAATCACACCCCAGTGGCTAATAAAAAAAATAATAAAATAATAAAAGGAAGGTAATGACTCACTCCTTTTAAGAATGCTGCTCCTATGAGGCGATCATTGACCTAGTCTGGTACCTCTATAGAGAAAGTTTTTTTCATGTACAGTAAGGATAACTGTGGAGAGATAACGTGTTACCCTGCAGACTGAGTAACACGATGTGTAATTACACAGATAATAACGTATACTCAGAAGATGTTCTGGTGTCCACTGTCTCCTGTGTTATTATTGCAGCACTTTACCGGTCTCTTGTTTTATTTCTGTTACTTCTATCCAGAGATGAGAGGGACTAGCTGCAGCCGGGTGGTAGGCCTGCTCTTGGTGGAAGGAGCCAGGCTGCAGTGTGGAGGGTATAATCCAGGCTCCTGTCTCCACAATGCGTATAGTGTTTGACAATTCCGTGTATGTGCTTTGTGTCTTGTGCTCCAAAATACAAAATTAATGTATTCTAATGCTAGATGCACCATTGATAATGGTGCAAAAGGATTATTTACTATATATAGTATATATAGTATACTATGCTAAAAACATAATATTATTAAATATTTGCTTATTCTATCCTAAATGTATGATCCGTGTAAGTGTACTCTTTCCACAATTTTTGTGAAAAGAGAATTAAAGGTGAAAATTTAAATTTAAACAGTGACCAAAGAAAGGTTAGAACATTATTTTGTGGCTGCAATCAATATATCCCGTGAATTAAACTCTAATTGTGATAGTTATGTTGCTAGGTGAATGAAAAATTCTAGTGTTAAAGGACTATCAATGTGAAGTAGATAAAATATATAAATTCATTTTATAAAAAGTTTGCATGTATAGAATAAATCCAAAAAGGGAGCATAGCTGTTGAACTCATTGAGCCCAAACGGTGTAACTGTCCTGAGTAAGAATATCCATTCGGTTTCTTTTTTCAAAAGGATATTATTCAGATCCCCTTTTCTGATGTTCAATTTCGCCTGTTCCAAGCCAATGGCTTTTAAGGAGCGTGTATCACTGTTGTGGGTGATAAGAAAGTGTTTGGCCACAGATGTTATTTTCCTTAATTTCTGCGTTTCACTCCTTGCATTACGAATGTTCATGGCATGTTCCAAGATTCATACTTTTAATGTTCTTGTGGTCATTCCTACATACCTGAGACCACAAGGGCATTGTAGGCAGTAGACCACACCAGTTGTCTTATAATAGGTATAATCTTGGAAAATCAGTTCAGTACCATATTTGTTAACTATTTTTTTGGTCTTTTGTATATACTGACAGGCTGCATAGCTCCCACATGGAAAAGTTGCTTTAGCCAAGGGTTGTTTCTTACTTCCTCTCTGAAAATGGCTATTTACCAGTAAGCCATTAAGATTTCAACTTCTGTGCCAACTCATGGACACTTCTGTCCCAAGGTACTGTTTGAGATCTTGGTCTGACATCAAGATGGGTAAATGTTTGTTAATGATATATTGGATCTCTTTCCATTCTTTGTAAAATCCTCCTATAAATCTTATCTTATCTGTATCTTGGATTCCTTTGTTAGTTGGGAAGATGAGGGTGTCCCTATTTGTCCTCTTGGCACCGTATTTTGCCTTCTTAACAAGCTGGTTACTATATCCCCTGTTCTTCAATCTTGTGCTCAAATACTCATGCTCCTTCAAAAAGGTCTCTCTGTCAGAGCAATTCCATCATAAACGTAAGAATTCCCCTTTTGGGATATTGGTAACAATAGGCTGAAAATGACAGCTTGTCTTATACAGAAGGCTATTGGTTGCCGTGGTTATTCTGTACAGATTGGTGATGAGTTCACCCCCTGCACCCCTGGATATTGTGAGATCCAAGAAGGGAATTCTATCACGGCTACATTCATAGGATAACTTCAAATTCAAAGAGTTCACATTTAAGAAGCTAATGAATTCTATCAATTTTTCTCCACTACCTTCCCATATGACAAATATGTCATCTATGCAATGCATGCATTGTGCAATACGCGAAGTGTATTCTTCTAGCTATTCCGAGAATATCACCTCTGCTTCCCACCAACCCAAAAATAAATTTGCATAGTTAGGGGCACAGGTGGTGCACATGGCTCTTACCTGTAGATAGTATTTGTTGTCGAATACAAAATAATTTCTTCGCAAGATGAAATCTAGAAGGTCAACTAAAAAAGTATTAAATTCGTTATGAGCCCCCATGCTTAGGAAGTATCTTACAGCCTCTAAACCATCCGAGTGTCCTATTGACGTGTACAGGGATTCTACATCTAGTGATACTAGTAGCTGATGTTCATCCAGCTTTACTCCGTGAATTTTCTTTAGGACATCTGTGGTATCTCGTACATAAGATGTTAAGCTCAAAACATGACTCCTTAGATGTACATCAATAAGATTACTCACCTGTTCGGTCAGACTCCCTATCACGGACACAATGGGGTAAATTTACTAAGATGGGAGTTCTATTTAAGATGGGATGTTTCCCATAGCAACCAATCAGATTCTACTTCTCATTTATCTAGCACCTTCTAGAAGATAATACCTGGAATCTGATTGGTTGCTATGAGCAACATCCCATCTTAAATAGAACTCCCATCTTAGTAAATTTACCCCAATGGGTCTTCCAGGGGGTGATTCTGCATTCTTATGCACTTTGGGAAGTGCATAAAAAGTAGGGATCTTTGGATTTTTTACCATAAGGAAGTCTGATTCTTGTTTGGTAATAACACCCCTTTGCTGATGCTCCTCTATAAGATTATTATAGGACTGAAGAAAGATTTCTGTTGGATCTGATGTAAGGGATTTATAGTAAGAGGCATCTCCCAGTTGTCTCATTATTTTGGTTAAATATATATCTTTGGGCCAGAGTACTACATTACCGCCCTTATCAGAGGGTTTGATTACTGCCTGGTCCCACTTCTTAATTTCTTCTAAAGCCCTTTTCTCTTTTTGGGAGAGGTTTGTGTGAGTCCGGTGTTTCTTGACCTCACTGTATAGGGTATCAAAGACTGATGCAACCATCTCCATAAAGATACTGAAGGGCAAATGTAACTGCGGAAAAAAAAGTTCATTTCCGTTGCATATGGGCCTTCTAGTGTCTGTCCAGAATGTATCCAGGACATTGGAATCTGCTACTAAATCCTCAAGATCTTGTAGGACTCTTAAATCCTTTTGTGATAACCCTATATTTGTGGGAGTGGGGAGCATACCCATTGTGTCTTTTTGAATCCGATCCTGGTTGGCAAAAAATTTTTTAGAAGTAGCTTCCTGCCATATAGTTGGAGGTCCTCCCGTTTAAATGTATTGAAGTGTGAGGTTGGAGAGAATGAAAGACCCTTTATCAAAATAGTTTCCTGGGTGGTAGAAAGTTCTAAGTTGGAAAGATTGATGATCCTCAGGTCATCTAGCCTTCCTTCCAGTTCTGGTTTCTTTTCCTGTTCCAAGAGGATTGTGTCTGGGGTGGAGGAGTATCCCATATCGGGCATTCTCTCCCTCTTCTTGGCCCCTTTGGCCCTCCTTGTCTTCCTCCTCTTTGGTACCCTGCTCTGGTACCATGTCCTGCTTCTAAAAAAGACTGGGAAGAGGAGGAGCTAGGGGTAGTTCCATGTGTAGAGGAAGAGGGTGATCCTCTGTTATGAGGGTAATAGCCACTATCTTCCTCCGTTCTGATGCCTCTAGGTCAGAAGATGAGTAATGGTATTCTCTAGAGTTTCCTTCTTTGGTTCTAAATTGCCTATTTCCATCTAAAGATGGTTCCCAGTGCAAAATCCTTTTTATCTCTGAAAAATGTATTACGTTTGCATTCTATAATTTCTTTTTCAAAGTTCTCTAGGTCCTTTTTGTTTTTTCAAAACATTTCAAGTTATGGTCCTGTTTCCAATCCTGTAACTTCTTACCAATTGTTTCTATCTCCTTTTCACATCCCTCCAATACCAACAGATTATGTTTTATTAGGATCGTGATCAGATCCTGTGAACACTTTAGGAGGGCTGCCTCCTAATCAAGTATATGTTGAGTATAAATGGTTGTCTGCAAGGTCATAGAGATAGATAAGGCCTTAGGGTATATTTCAGGGTTCTGCTATTCCGTATCTGCTGTCGCATCAAATACGGAATGAGAGACCCCTACTCACCAATATAAAAGTAAGAATAGTACCAAGGTATATACGGTGTGCCAGCCGGCCCCCTACTTTTGGCTGATGACAATATGTCAGCACAACCAATGAGAAAACCGGGTGGGACCACTAGGCCTTAGTATTGAAAATAGGGTAGGCATTTGATAATAGAGAGAAGGTAGCTGCAAGTAGTATTATCTATATATTACCTAGCTATATGTACATAGCTTGAATCACAATATTTCTGATAGCATACGAGCACGTTATAACCTTCCAAAAAATAATCTTAAGCCAAACCTTAATCATGTCATTAATTCTCTATAGAACCTTCAATCAAAGTGACTAACCACAGCCGTCGTCAATGTGGTATAATATTTTGGTAGCTTTTGTGCAACCGTGAAATATTTTAACAGTGACAGTCAAAAGAATAGGCGAGACCTTAGGATATTTTTCAGGGATCTGCTTCCCCATATTTGCTATCACATTGAATACGTGGTGAGAGACCCCTATTCATATCAGTCAATGGAAATACAGACAGTGCCAGGGTTTATACGGTATGCGTATTCGTTTCTGCTTTTCGCTGATGACGTTAAATCAGTGCAGCCAATGAGAGAACTACTGGCATTCCAAACCCCTGGTGTTGAAAAAAATAGGAGAGAATAGTCTCTGTGGAAACTCCAAAACTGATCAATTGAGCTTATTTTCAATTATCCGGAGAGATGTTTTCATGATCATGTCATCAGCTATTTTATCAAAAGATATTTGATTGTAGCTAGAACATGTAGATCTCCCCACATGAGAGGTTATTTACCAAAAGAAGGTACAATTATGTTAAGACATTTCCTACTCATTCCCTTACTTCAATAACCAATGTGTTTCTGAATTAAACTAAATAACTGTTCTGCACTTAGTGCATGTATAGGAATGTCTCTGACTATGGTGGTCATTCCGAGTTGTTCGCTCGTTGCAGATTTTCGCTATACAGCGATCACGCAAAAATCGGCATTTCTGCGCATGCGCATGGGCCGCAGTACGCACGCGCAAAGTACATTTACTCAAAACTATGCAATTTTACACAGGTCCGAGCTACACTTTTCAGTCGCACTGTTGATCGGTGAGTGATTGACAGGAAGTGGGTGTTTCTGGGTGGTAACTGAGCGTTTTCAGGGAGTGTGCTAAAAAATGCAGGCGTGCCAGGCAAAAACGCAGGAGTGGCTGGAGAAACGGGGGAGTGGCTGGCCGAACGCAGGGCGTGTTTGTGACGTCAAACCAGGAACTAAACGGACTGAGGTGATCGCAATCTAGGAGTAGGTCTGGAGCTACTCAGAAACTGCAGGGAAATATTTAATTGCAGAACTGCTAATCTTTTGTTCGCAATTCTGCTAAGCTAAGATACACTCCCAGAGGGCAGCGGCTTAGCGTGTGCAATGCTAAAAGTAGCTAGCGAGCGATCAACTCGGAATGAGGGCCCATATTAGCACACAAACATCCAATTGGGCTATAGCATGGTGACCTTTCACAAAGTATATTCTAATTCATCGTCATTGCTGCTTGATAATAATACAAACAGGAAAGAAATGTCACGATTAACACTTGCTGTATTTGTTACACTGTATTAGACATTGCGGCTGGAGATACGATAACACTCTGACTTGTATTATCAGATTGTCTCCTAATTGCCAAGATAATTGTCCGGAAAGCATAGGCAAACTGCCTGGAGCACAAACAACCATAAAATTGAGAACAATGAAAAAAGAGAAATATATTATAACTTATACATGGCTGACGACCCACTGTGCGCAATTAGCGGGTGGTCTGCAGGGTTCCTTCCTAATGTACGTTTCGCCAGGACGGCTTGCTCACAGGGGGGAACAGTCTCCATCCCCTTAATTAGTTTGGTCACCCGTCTCTTTTCTAGTTCGAGGATATCATACAGAGACAAGGAAAGAAAAAGGAATCCGTTTTGGCGCACTAGAGGTTAAAATATAACGTTCATTCATTAATTTAAGATATCACACTAGACGAAACAACATTTATGCGAAATATTGGTTAAAAAACATTCAAAGTCGTGTAGGAGTATATGACAATGTGAATACTGAAGAAGAAAATAGATTAAAGTAATTTAAAATAGCCTCAGCATCTTTATTGTGTCTAATCCTTTCTAATATATAAATGACTGTGATGTAGCTCCTATTAGTCACTGGTTCAATATGTGTTACCGTTTATTCAAATATTCGCAACAAATGTTTCTTATTTTAAACTCAGCAGTATTGCCTGGCAGTAGGCATAGTGTATCGTATTGTGTCCAAAAATGGCAACATATACAGTATCACCAAAAGTCTCTAAGGGGAATAGTGTGCTGCACAGAGATTATTTAGAGGGTCAAGGCTCCTCTTACTGCAACCAAGGATAGTATAATAACAGTATAAATATACCTTCACAATCTTTCACAGGGTGAATCTTTCACTTGGTACCCTCTAGTCAGTGATCATATGATGGAGATCGATTCTATACTATAATATTTTGTTATATTAGATCTTCATGATCAATTGTAGCAGCATTAATAATTCCCTATATGATTTGATGTATTTGGGAATAATCTGCAACAGACAATTGCGGTTATAGGGATATATTTTAGTGGTAATCCCTTATCCACACTCATATACATATAATGGTGATATTCTGTTTGGCTTCACTATAATTATAATAGTAATTACTGTTCTACTTCACCTAATAGGGGAAATACCGATAAAGGATAGAATTCGTTAAATACCACAGGTGAGTATTGTACTGTATTTAGTGGTTCACCATATTCTATGGCTCCACCCACACAGTATCTTCAACAGTTAGGTGCACTTTATAACATGTTTTTATAACTTTGGACATTAGGTATATACTATTCAAGACACCCAATATTGGTGACACACGTTGTAATTGATCTGATAATGGCTATATCTTGTCATTTATGGTAATAACACTGGTTGCAATAATTTGAGTGTGCAATCATACACTATAATTATATCTCTCCACAACCAATGTGTGCGGTGACAGTAGCAGTGAACGTTGCAACCTGTCTCTAATATGACTATGTAATTAGATCTTCCTGTGCGTCGCTATTATTTGGGGGTCAGTTATAATGTCCAATGTATATTGTGCACGGCACCTAATATTGGTGACACACGTTGTAATTGATCTAATATCTTGCTATATCCTGTCCCTTGCAACATTAATATGAGCTGCAATTAATTTGATATGTATTCATGCATTACAGTTAATCTTTAATGTAGTCGGTGTGTATAAAGGGGATCGGTATGAAGTCCCTCCAATCAAAATCCCGACGTTCAAAATCCCGACACCAATTGACCGATGGTCATAATCCCGACAAAGTCAAAATCCCGACATGGACAAAATACCGACATTTAAAAGACCGACAAGGTCAAAATACCAACATGTAAAATGCCGACAGGTCAAAATACCGACATGTAAAATGCCGACAGGTCAAAATACAGACATGAGTTTTTCATGACCTTGTCGGGATTTTGACCATCGGTCAATTGGTGTCGGGATTTTGAACATCGGGATTTTGATTGGACGTAAACTGACTGCATCCCGTATAAAGACAGTGGCAGTAACCAGACAGCCTGTCTCTAAAAGGACTGTGCCGTGGGATCTTCTATGCGTCACTCCTATATGTGTGTTGAATTAAAAAGTCCCCTCATCCACACATATTGTTAACCTGTATATTGTTAAATAGTATTATACAGTAGTAGGCCCAGTAATGCTCGATTAATGTTCAATGGGTCCAGACATAAAGCAACATGATGTACTTGGATCTCGTGTGAAATACGGGTTATATGAGATCAGTGCTATTAAGAACCTCCGATCTCAGGTGCAGTTGTAATATCGTGTATATTGAGATGGATATATATCCAGTATTATACCCTCACCGCAGCTAAGCTGCCCGTTGATATCCAGTGTGAGGTATAATGAACCGTATGTTATTATATAGTACTTGTAAGTAATCTCCTCCGTATTGAGTAGTTTAACACACAGTATATGATGTGGAACAATATAGTGATGTTCATTAAACAGCAATGTGATCGTAATATATAGCCGCTGTTAACGTAGTGAATTTGGAATGATAATTTATCACATATACCGCTAAATATCCTAGTATATCACCGTGGTGGTCTCTGCAATAGTTGATTTCCTATGAACAATAATATTGTACATACGACTCTAGGTTATGTATACTGCCCTGGCTCTCATCAGGAATTCCTGCTATGCATTTACACAATAATATTATAGGTAACACATATATTATAGGATAGACACGTAGGACACTAGGCCTAAATGCGACCCGTTTCCCATTTACACTGTATGGATGGGTGGCGCTTGGAGATCATGTGATCTACAAGCACAGCCCCCGCCGCATCACTGCTGCCAGGTTGGAATCAGTGGCTGTGAGGAACCTGAGGCAGGTCGCGCACGTGAAGCTCCCGTGTCAGGCTCCCGGGTGCGACCTGCTATATTAGGTGTAAAAGTGGTATAAGTATCAACATAGAAACGTTCTTTTTCCATTAAATATATATTGTGTAACCATCCTCTACAGTGCATCCAGTTTCTACTGATCTTTAAACACTGAAAACACAATGTGTGATCACAATTAAATATGATATTAATTCTCAACGGTCAGGACATGATTTGGGTAACAAAAATAATAGAACAACTCTGATTTCATCAGTCATACATACTGATGCTCACACATATGGCCTAATTCAGACCTAATCGCTGCAGCAAGTTTGTTAGCTAATGGGCAAAACCATGTGCACTGCAGGGGGACATATAACATTTGCAGAGAGAGATAGATTTGGGTGGGTTATATTGTTTCTGTGCAGGGTAAATACTGGCTGCTTTTTTTTTTACACTGAAATTTACATTTCAGTTTGAACACACCCCACCCAAATGTAACTGTCTCTGCACATGTTATATCTGCCTCCCTGCAGTGCACATGGCTTTGCCTATTAGCTAACAAATTTGCTGCTGTGATCAGATCTGAATTACCCCCTTAGTTACCTATATCCCACATGGCCTTCAGTCATCTTATCCAGTAGTAATCCACATCGCCTGTAAAAAAAGAAAAATAAATACTCACCTATTCCAATGTAGATCATATCCGCTTTGTTCCATGTACAGTAGGCATCCAAGGGGTTACAATTTTTTTTAAAAGGTTAATCTGATCCAGTCTAGACTGAGGAGCAGCATGTGTTTCCACTTTCTGCCCATCTGTGCATATGACCAGGACCCTGGTGACTCCTGTCAATGGGAAACTCCTAGGTCAATCACCTTAGAGCACCAGTGATTAGCTCTGGGCTTCACATAGAGTTTAATGTTATGAAAATATCACTGAGCTCTATGATGGGAACTGGCGTTGAAAGCTGACTGCAAAATTAATTGACCTAATCCACAAAGTCAATGCAGGTCAGACTTGTGATTTAGGTCAAGTAAGTTTGTGGTCAGCCACAAATGCCAGTTCCCATCATAGAGCTCAATGTTATTTTTATAACATTGGCCTCTATGGGTAGCCCAGAGCCAAGAGCCAATCAGAATAGCGTCTAGTTTTTTTTAACCCTTGGGATGCCTACATGGAATGAAGAGGATGTGATCTACACTTGAATAGGTTATTTTTTTTTTTTACAGGTGACGTGGATTACTACTGGAGTTGAGGACTGTAGGGCAACGTAGGACAGAGCCGGCCCTAACCAATATGATGCCCTAGGCAAGATTTTGGCTGGTGCCCCCTAGCACCGCCGCTAGTTCTGCAAGAAATGCCTGGCATGAGTCAGCTGGCAGCTCTGCTAATGTCGGGCACCTTTTGTTTATGAAAATGCATCTTATTTGCATTACTATGTGGCTAGGAAGCACAAGCAGCTTCTGCTGATTAAAATTATATGCAGCATGCCTATATTTTGTGTGCGACTGCGGCTGTATCTGCATATGAAATGCTACATTACAGTGATTTCCAGGAATACACTGAAACGTAGCATTTTGCATGCAGATACAGCCGCAGTCACACACAGAATATAGGCATGCCGCATATCATTTTAATCAGCAGAAGCTGCTGGTGCCCCTAAGCATACCAAATGCCCTAGGCATTTGCCTAGTTTGCCTATGCCTTAGGCCGGCTCTGACGTAGGATGTAGGTAAATATTGTTGAGTGTCAGTATGTATGTGAGTGTGAGTGTGCATGAATGCTTTATTAAAGTTGTACTTTAACGGTGTGGCCAGTGCATGGATGCGTGGCCAGCCCCTTGCTCCTGTAAGATGCCAGGTAAGTTGGGCTGCCAGGGAGCTGGTGGAGCAGGTGCGATTGCTCACACAGGGAGAGAGAGAGGACACTGCTTCTGCAGCTACCTCTCTCTTCCAGTGCATCACACAGCAATCTGTGCCATGTGCTGTCCTGGGGAGAGAGGCTGCTGCATCAGCTGTCAGTCCTCTTTCTCCGCGCACCCAAGTGGCGACTGTCTAAAATGGGGAAGAGGTGGTAGCAGGACCCGGGACCCTCCAACAGGTAAAGAGTATTCCTCATCGGTCGCTACAGGTTATATTCACCCTCGGGTGGTGGCGTGGCCCACAACCCAAGTGGGGATTTTGGCCGGTGGTTGGGATTCTGACCTCTGGTATTTTACCTCCTAACAGCAGGATCCCGACAACCAGTAAATTGACTGCCTCATCATCTATATTACACCCTGCAAAGCCTGTTTATAGCTTTAATTAAAGCAGCCATGATAGCACTAGGCAATAATTTTAAACAAAACAGAACATAAATCTGCCTGAGCTCGATTTTAGCCATATTGTACATACTACCAGATGCATGTCAGTGTTAATTGACTGACATGCTGCTGGCATCAGATGCGACCACACCAGCAAGTGCTTTATCTGACCTGGTCGCACAGGATGTGACCAGTCAGATAAACAGTTTTAGCAGCTGCAAGGAAGAGAAACTTCCCTCCACTGCTGCCCTCAGAGGGACCGGAAGGTCCCTTTGCCTCCCTGCACCCTCTCCTCAGTGGTGCCATGCTGCCGAGTATTGCTGATCGGTCAGCACGGCAGGATCCCCCACCCAGCGACTGCAGACAATGTCAGCCGCTGGGAAAGTGTAAAACAACCACCACCAGACCTTCCCCCCGTGTACATGGCAGCTGTCTTGGGGGTTAAAAGTAACTTTGCAATGGTTGCTATGTTACCAATGTTCCAATGTTACCGATCTTCCCAACCGATGTTCTGATGTTTGAAAAAAATGATTTTCTTTAAAAAAAAAAAATTCTTCCTTTTTTGTACCTAAAATCATTTTGGAGTTCTTCACCTAATTCACCCATAAAAAACCCCAACAATTTTGGAGCGTTTTTTTTGGGACAAAATTGTCAGTTAAGTGGTTAATTAAGATGCCTACTAGCTATAGCATAATTTCACACAGCTACTGTATACAATGACACACCTCTAAATCAGCCCCTATATTATTTGGCAGAATGGAGGCTAATTTCATTATATATAAGTAGTTGCTAAAGTTATAATAATAGGATTTTAATTACCTACCAGTAAATCCTTTTCTCGTAGTCCGTAGGGGATACTGGGAATCCATTTAGTACCATGGGGTATAGATGGGTCCACTAGGAGCCTTGGGCACTGAGGAGACAGACATACTTTGAGAGAAGGATAGATAAGGAAAGTGGTGAGATTGCAAACAAGCACACACAGAACAATAGGAAAGCCATGCTAACCAAACTTGAAACATGAACAGCAACAGCTGAACCAACCAGAATACTCAACTAAGTAACAGTGCAGGAAGAACAAAGCACCGGGCAGGCACCCAGTATCCCCTACAGACTACAAGAAAAGGATTTACTGGTAGGTAATTAAAATCCTATGTTCTCTTACGTCCTTGGTGATACTGGGAATCCATTTAGTACCATGGGGAACCTCAGCAGCACTCTCCCACCCGGTTTGGGAGCTTTGGTACAAAGCTCCCAAACCGGGTGGGAGAGTGCTGCTGAGGTTCCTGCAGAACTGATTGTAGGTCCTCAGAGGCCAAAGTATCGAACGTGTTCCAACCTGACCAAGTAGCAGCTCGGCAGAGCTGTAAAGCCGAGACACCCCGGGCAGCCGCCCAAGAAGAACCCACGAACTAGTAGAGTGGGCCTGCAAACGGCAATCCTGCTGTGGAATAAGCATACTGAATAGTGAGCCTGATCCAGCGTGCAATAGACTGCTTTGAAGCAGGACACCCAATTTTATTGGGATGATAGAGAATAAACAGCGAGTCAGATTTCCTGTGATGAGCTGTCCTCATTACGTACACCTTTAAAGCCCTAACAACATCCAAAGACTTTGAAGTAGCAGAGGTGTCCATAACATCCAGAACCACAATAGGTTGGTTGATGTGAAATGCAGACACCACCTTAGGAAGAAATTGCTGATGAGTTCTGAGTTCAGCTCAGTCCTCATGGAAAATTAAGTAGGGGTTCTTGTGAGACAATGCCCCCAGCTCCGACACATGTCTTGCTGAAGCCAAGGCCAACAGTGTGATGGTCTTCCATGTAAGGTACTTTATGTCAACCTCCTGAAATGGTTCAAACCAATCCGATTGGAGGTACTGCAGCACAAAATTGAGATCCCAAGGAGCCATGGGAGCCATAAATGGAGACTGGATGTGCAGAAGACCTTTCAAGAACATATGGACCTCAGGGAGAGAAGCCAATTGTTTCTGAAGGTAAATAGATATGGCTGAAATCTGGGCTTTAATGCAGCCTAGGCGTAGGCCCACATCCACTCCTGACTGCAGAAAAAGCAGAAGACATCCCAGATGAAATTCCACCGAAGAATATTGTTACCCCCTTCCTGGCTTGGATCATAGTCGGAATGACCTTGTCAGGAATCCCTCTCCTGGCTAGAATCAGCGTTCAACATCCATGCCATTAAACGTAGCCACGTTGTCTTGACAGGCGAACGGGCCCTGTTGCAGAAGATCCTCGCAAAGAGGTAGAGGTCACGGATCTTCAATCAGCATCTCGAGAAGATCCACGTACCAGATTGCTTGAACCTTTTCCCTTTTTATTCTCTTTAGAATTCTTGGGATCAGAAGAAGTGGAGGGAAAACGTGCACCAGCTGGTAGACCCACGGAGTTGTCAGTGCGTCTACCGCCACTGCTTATGGGGCTCTCGACCTGGAACAATATAGCTTGAGCTTCTTGTTGAGTTGAGAGGCCATCATGTCGATCTGTGGATATCCCCACTGACTTGTCAGCCACCGGGTGCAGGTCATGTCTGCTGAGAAAGTCTGCTTCCCAGTTGTCTACTCCCGGAATGAAGACCGCCGACAATGCCACGGCATGTTTTTCCGCCCAGAGGAGAATTTTTGACACCTCTGATATTGCTGCTCTTCTTTTCGTTCCGCCCTGTCGGTTTATGTATGTTTTCCGCCATTACATTGTCCGACTGGACTTGAATGGCCTGATTCCGAAGTAGATATGAGGCCTGCAGAAGAGCATTGTAGATTGCCCTGAGTTTCAAGATGTATATTGGAAAGACGACTTCCCAACTTGACCATCTTCCTTGAAACTGCACCCCCTGGGTGACTGCTCCGCCACCTCTGAGGCTTGCATCTGTGGTTAGCAGAATCCAATTCTGAATCCCGAACCTCTGACCCTTAATGAGGTGAGAAGTCTGTAACCACCACAGAAGGGAGATTCTGGCTCTTGCCGACAGATTCTCTGGTGCATGTGAAAATGTGATCTGGACCATTTATCCAACAGATCCAGCTGGAAGGGCCTCACATGAAACTTTCCGTACTGAAGCGCCTCATAAAAGGCCACCATTTTCCCCAGAAGGCGAATGCACAGATGCACTGAGATCGGGGTTGACTTCAGGACAGGCCGAGCCATCGACTGGATTACCATATCCTTCTCCAAGGGAAGGAACACTCTCTGAGACTCCGTGTCCAGCATCATTCCCAGGAAAGGAACCCTCTGCGTCGGTTCCAGGTGAGATTTTGGTAAGTTCAGAATACACCCATGATCCAGGAGCAGTCTGGTTGAGAGGCCAATTCTGTTCAACAACCGCTCCCTGGATGGTGCCTTTATCAGAAGATCATCCAGGTACGGAATTATGTTCACTCCCTGTTTGTGGAGTAGAAACATCATCTCTGCCATCACTTTGGTGAACACTCTCTGTGCTGTGGAGAGACCAAATGGCAGGGCCTGGAACTTGTAGTGACAGTCCTGCAGTGCAAACCATACATAAGCCTGATGAGTAAGCCAGATCGGAATGTGAAGGTACGCATCCTTGATATCCAGAGACACTAGGAATTCCTCTCCTCCAGACCTGAGATTACTGTTCTCAGAGACTCAATCTTGAATTTGAACACTCGTAAGTACGGGTTCAACGACTTGAGGTACAAAATCAGTCTTACCGAACCGTCTGGTTTCGTTACTACAAACAAGCTGGAATAATATCCCTTGTTTTGCAGATGAGGTGGAACTGGAACAATGACCTGAGTCTGTACCAGTTTTTGAATGGCGTCCTGTAAGGTTATACTTGACTCTTGTGAAACTGGCAAGCCTGATTTGAAGAATCTGTGAGGTGGTAGCTCCTGAAACTCCAGTCTGTAGCCCTTGGAAATAAGATCTATGACCCAGGGATCCTGGCATGTACCTGTCCAGATGTGACTGAAAAACATTGTGGTCAACTGTCATGCTGAAGGCTTTGAGGAAGCAGAGCCTGAGCTCTGTTCCTGAGAACTGGCAGTTGCTGGTTTGCGTGGTTTACCTCTAGCGCCTCTGGTGGCTGTAGAAGAACCTCTGGTTTTGCCCTTAAACTTGGCAGTCCGAAAGGACTGTAGAATAGGTCCTGAGTAGGCCTTCCTTACTGGGGGAGCTGTAGAAGGAAGATACGTGGACTATCCAGCATGAGCTTTGGAGATCCATTTGTCTAGTTCATCTCCAAATAAAGTCTCTCCTTTGAAGCACTCACACAATGTCCCCTACAGAAAAAAATCACCTATGTACTGGTCTATGGCTGCAGTGCAATACGTATGAAAGTAGTAAACTGGGTCTTTGTTGGAGTGAGGTATGATATACCAGCAGACGGGATGTTGGCTGTCAGTATACCAACAGTGGCATCCCGCCTGCTGGTATACCGGCAGCGAGTCCGCTTGCCATGCTTCGGGCCCGAGTGGGAATTACGGGCGGGTTTCGGACTCCGACCACCAGTAAAATGTTGGCTGTCGAGATTCTGGCATCAGTCTCCTGATTGCCGGCATCCTGACAGCCGGCATTATAACTGCATCCCGTCCGGTGAATGTGGGACACAACAGACCTCTCAGCTATATCTGAATACGAAGTACTGTGCTGCAGCCTGCCTCTAATATGGCCACTCCCCCAGCTGGTATGTGAAGGGAGACGCTTTCTCACCGCAGCCAGGTCTCTGCCTCCTCCCAACTGTCATACTGCATTGCCTGCCTCTCCTCCTACGCAGCCGCCTGGGTGACTGGAGCTAAGCAGGTATGGCCAGTCAGAACCCTGCTGTGCGTGCTGCTCTGTCTCACTGCTGTTGCCATCTCAGGCCATGTCTTGGAAGAGCCAGTGGTTGGACAAGGCTACAAAGGAAGTGCGGCGTGCAGGACCGGTGCTAGGGTGTTTGGCGCCCCCCTGCAAAGTATAAATTTGCGCCCTCCCATACTTTACAAAGGGATAGTGCACATAATGCCCCCTGTAGCAGTGACGCTTACACACAAAATGCCCCCTGTGGTAGTGGCGCTTATACACACAATGAACCCTGTGGTAATGCTGCTTATACACAACCCCCTGTAGTAGTCACAATGCGCGCTATATTAGTGATGCTTATACATGTAAAACCCCCTGAACCAGTGACGCTTACACAAAGAGCCCCATGTACAAGTGATGTTTACACATGTAATGCCCCCTGTAGAGTGACGCTTACACACGTAACGCCCTCTGTAGCAGTGATGCTTACATGTAACGCCCCCTGTACCAGTTACGCTTACACACGTAACGCCCTCTGTAGCAGTGATGCTTACACACGTAATGCCCCCTGTAGCAGTGCCGCTTACATGCCTACTGCCCTCTATAGCAGTGATGCTTACACATGTAACGCCCCCTGTACCAGTGATGCTTACACGTAATGCCCCCTGTAGCAATGATGCTTACACGCATTACGCCCCCTGTAGCAGTAACGCTTACACGCGTATCTTCATGTACCAGTGATGCTTACGCGCGTAATGCTCCCTGTACCAGTGACGCTTACACGTAACGCCCCCTGTAGCAGTGACGCTTACACACGTAACACCCTCTGTAGCAGTGATGCTTACACGTAACGCCCCCTGTACCAGTTACGCTTACACGCGTAATGCCCCCTGTAGCATTTACACTTACATGCGTAACGCCCCCTGTAACAGTGACGCTTACACACGTAACGCCCTCTGTAGCAGTGATGCTTACACACATAATGCCCCCTGTAGCAGTGCCGCTTACATGCCTACTGCCCTCTATAGCAGTGATGCTTACACATGTAACGCCCCCTGTACCAGTGATGCTTACACGTAACGCTACCTGTAGCAATGATGCTTACACGCATTACGCCCCCTGTAGCAGTAACGCTTACACGCGTATCATCATGTACCAGTGATGCTTACGCGCGTAATGCTCCCTGTACCAGTGACGCTTACACGTAACGCCCCCTGTAGCAGTGACGCATACACACGTAACACCCCCTGTAGCAGTAATGCTTATACATAATGCCCCCTGTACCAGTTACGCTTACATGCGTAACGACCCCTGTAGCAGTCACGCTTACACGCGTAACACCCCCTGTATCAGTGATGCTTACACATAATGTCCCCTGTAGCAGTGACGCTTACACGTAACGCCCCCTGTAGCAGTGACGCTTGCACGTAACTCCCCCTGTGCCAGTGATGCTTACATGTACACCCCCTGTAGCAGTGACGCTTACATGTAACGCCCCCTGTACCAGTGATGCTTACACATAACGCCCCCTGTACCAGTGACGTTTACACATAATGTCCCCTGTACCTGTGACGCTTACACGTAACACCCCCTGTACCAGTGGCACTTACACGTAACGCCCCCTGTACCAGTGACGCTTACACATGTAACGTCCTCTGTACCAGTGACGCTTACACACATTATGCCGCAGTCATACATACACACACACCACATACACACACATACATACTGTACATACATTACACACATACACAGTCACACATATATATACAGTACACAGATACTATACACACACACACACACACACACACACACACACACACACACACACACACACACACAGTTTCACTCACTCAATCTCCATCCACTAACCTAAGGAAATCTGGCAGGCGCGAGCTGCAGCATGTCATCCTCCTGTGTTGCAGGCTGCAGTCTGGTCCTGTGTAGCTCCGCCCATTTTCACATGTAGCTCCACCCTCTTATAGGTCTGCGGCGTGCGTACACACACACACACTGCACTCTCTGTGACAGGGGAGAGGGAGAGGAGGGTTCATGCTGCCGGGCGCCCTCTGAAGTTTCCAGCGCCTGGAGCTTGCGCTCCACCGGATCCACCCTCCCTACGCCCCTGGGCATAGGCCTTTTTAATGTGTGTCTTAAAACTGGTGTGAATCATCTTATCGGTAGCCTCTGTGGGTTAGTAATTAAGGTTAACCGTCAACTGGGGTTAGATTCACATTAAGACCAGGGGCATTGTGTAATGTGATTTTGTAATCAATATTATTTTATCTACAGTATATATTTTTTATAATTTAATTTTGCATTGTTCTGCATATTCAAATACAAAGAAAAACAACACACAGCATAAGTCACAATGCACATTGGCAACAAAGATGCCCTTTCAGTTTTCGATAAAAGCAGAGGAATTCATGTTGACTATAGGGGTCATTCCGAGTTGATCGCTCGCTGATGATTTTTGCAGCGCAGCGATTAGGCAAAAAAATGGCAAAACTGCGCATGCGTATGCATCGCAATGTGCAGCACGTCGTATGGGTACAAAGAGGATCAGGGCTGGGCAATGGATTTAGCAAAGATTCCATTCACACAGCCAAACGCAAGGTGATTGACAGAAAGAGGGCATTTATGGGTATCAACTGACCGTTTTCTGGGAGTGTTTGGGAAAATGCAGGTGTGTCCAGGCATTTGCAGGGCAGGTGTCTGGCGTCAATTCCGGCACCAAAATGACTGAAGTGATCGCAAGGGCTGAGTAAGTCCGGAGCTACTTTGAAACTGCACAAAATGTTTTTGCTGCGCTCCGTATTATCTGATTATTATGTAGTAATATTACTCACTCAGTGTGCATTAGGTAACACAAATTGTTTTTTCTTACGCGTTCGCACACTTGCAAACCAAAAATATATTCCTCTGTGGGCGGTGACTATGCGTTTGCACGGCTGATAAAAGAAGCTAGCGAGCGATCAACTCGGAATGACCCCCAATGTGTGGTGTACTGTTGCTTAACTGATTGCATGGCTCCGCACTCCCCCCCCCCCCCCCCCCCCCACACACACTTTATTTCTAGGCAATGCAGCTAATCACTACAGGTAATTCAGACCTGATCGTAGCAGCAAATTTGTTAGCAGTTGGGCAAAACCATGTGCACTGCAGGTGGGGCAGATATAATATGTGCAGAGAGAGTTAGATTTGCAATCTAAATTGCAGTATAGAAATAAAGCAGCCAGTATTTACTCTGCACAGAAACAAAATATCCCACCCAAATCTAAATCTCGCTGCAAATATCTGCCACACCTGCAGCAGGGACGTGGAGTCAGGGGAGGCAGGGGAGGCACTGCCTCCCCTGTCATAATGATTAAAATAATACAAAGAAGATATTTATAACACAGGTTCTGACATACAGTATGTTCTTTGTTATTTTAATAATTTCCCCTGTGAAATACAGTCACAGGAGACAATGAAAGCGGTGCCTCCTGCTGACTGTAGTGAAGGAGCTGAGGCGGGGGGTGGACAGGGGGCGAGGCCAATCCACGGGCTGTAAAAGCCCATTGAAAAATTACTATAGAACGGCACCAGTACAGGTGCCTCAATGACAGGCGTGTGCTTTCAGCCCACATGAAAGCACGCCCCTGTCAGCCTAGCAGATGTGATTGGCCCAGCGGATTCAGTGCTGCTGGATACGTTGGGTAGCGGGCATATGCAGCAGCGGTAGATGGCAGAGGAAGTGGACAATCACGGCGGCAGGACCCGGCGGTGATAGTGTGGATGGCAGCAGGCCTGGATCCGGATGGATCCAGTGCCTGCTAGCCATTGTTCACACTTCGGCAGCACGTACCCATTTCAAAAATGGCGCCACAGAGCCATTTTAGAAATTGAAGATGGCCGCCGTGAGCCAGTCACGGCTCAACGCATCATCACCTCGCCCCCTCGGCTGGCTTATATAAGCCAATGCAAAGCAGCGGCTGGGCAGTACGCCGGCGGGGAGGGAGCATGGAGGCCCTGGGTGCAGGCGGCCATGAAAAAGAGCTTAAAGGCCGCCACCCAGAAAGTGAAGATACAAGAAGAAGACGTTGGAAGTCCTGGGAAGGCGAAGGCCATAAAAAGAGCTGAAAGGCCGCTGCCCCCAGGTGAAGATGCAGTGTAATAAAATATTCATGTTTTTATTTTAATATTTTCTTTACAGATACCAGCGGGCCCTTCATGTCAGGGCATGCTGGCACTTGTGTTTCTCCAAGTGCCAGCGTGCTGGGGCAGGCTTGCTGGGACCTATAGGCCACCTGTAAAGAACAATATTAACATACAATGAACCCCGCACCCAGGGCCGTTTCTAGCCAATTTGGCTCCCAGAGCGAGATTTAAAAATGCGCCCCCCCCCCCATTCACATAAGAAAAAATGCGTCCCCCATAGATATAAAGAGGAAAAGGCACGCGCGTTCCCGGCAAGTGGGCGTGACCTCGTTAAAATGGGCGTGGCTTTGTTAAGATGGGTGTGGCCTCATCTGATCTCATCATCACGGCCACCACACGATTAAAAAAAAAAAGTCCTCATTTTACACATTACAGCAGGCACGCGACCCCATTTTACACAGCACGGCAGGCAAGTGTCCCCATTTTACACAGCACGGTAGGCAAGTGTCCCCATTTTACACAGCACGGTAGGCAAGTGTCCCCATTTTACACATTGCGGCAGGCACGTGCCCCCATTTTACACATTGCGGCAGGCACGTGCCTCCATTTTACACAGTACGGTAGGCAAGTGTTCACATTTTACACATTGCGGCAGGAAAGTGTCCCCATTTTACACATTGTGGCAGGAAAGTGTCCCCATTTTACACATTGCGGCAGGCACGTGCCCCCATTTTACACAGTACGGCAGGCAAGTGTTCACATTTTACACATTGCGGCAGGAAAGTGTCCCCATTTTACACATTGCGGCAGGAAAGTGTCCCCATTTTACATATTGCGGCAGGAAAGTGTCCCCATTTTACACATTGCGCCAGGCACGTGTCCCCATTTTACACATTGCGGCAGGCACGTGCCCCCATTTTACACATTGCGGCAGGCAAGTGTTCACATTTTATACATTGCGGCAGGAAAGTGTCCCCATTTTACACATTGCGGCAGGCACGTGCCCCCATTTTACACAGCATGGCAGGCAAGTGTCCCCATTTTACACATTACGGCAGGCACGTGCCCCCATTTTACACATTCCGGCAGGCAAGTGTCCCCATTTTACACATTACGGCAGGCAAGTGCCCCCATTTTACACATTCCGGCAGACAAGTGTCCCTATTTTACACATTCCGGCAGGCAAGTGTCCCCATTTTACACATTCCGGCTGACAGGTGTCCCCATTTTACACATTCCGGCAGACAAGTGTCCCTATTTTACACATTCCGGCAGACAAGTGTCCCCATTTTACACAGTACTGCAGGTGGTGGTGGGGGGGAGGGAGAGAGAGAGAGGGAGAGGGGCTGACTTACATTTGAAGCGGTTCTTCCCGTTCTTCAGCCGCCTCTCCCTCGTCTGCGCAGCGCTGGTCGTCTTGGCTCCCCCTTCTCCCTCCTCCCGAGTGCCCAGCTCGGGGGGGGGGGGGTTCGCGGAATGACGCGATTGTATCGTGATGTCACGACGCAAACGCGTCATTCCGCGAAATCCCGCCCCCCGAGCTGGGCACTTGGGAGGAAAGGGGAGGGGGGTTTGAAAGTGCTCAGGAAGTGCCGCGGCGGGCGCCCCGTGTGGTTGCACGGCTCGCCCGCCGCAAGAAACGGCACTGCCCGCACCCACCGCCACCAGGGGTGCGGGGCATAGCACTGTGTTGCTCGGGAGGGGGGACCCCATTTTATTTTTTTGTGGTCTCCACTTTCCGAGAAATGTGATGGCAGGGGGACCCCACACTGAGTGCCCCAACTGCTATGTCATTATCCCCCTTGCTGGCTGTGCCTGTTGCTGGTTATTGTTAAATGGGCAAACGGCACGGTTTTTTTTTTTTTGGGGGGGGGGTGTAATTAGCCAGTGCCTCCCCAGTCATAGAACTCACTGCACGTCACTGACCTGCAGTTCACATGGTTTTGCCCAACTGCTAACAAATTTCCTGCTACGATCAGGTCTGAATTACCTCCATAGTTGCTAGCAGCTTCCTCAACGTGATGCTAATCGGTACACATAACTGTGGTGATGTGAAGACACACTCTCAGCTTTCAATAAAATAAAATTAATCAGTATCGACCATTGGTAGGGTACTGCTGCAGGACTCATAGCTTTGAGGCTTATCATTACAGACAGGAACCGGTCAGGACAGGATCCCAGTGGTTGAAATACTGATGGCAGAATCCCGACACTATTTAGGTGAATAGGGACACAAGCCTGGACCCAGAATCCCAAATGACTGTTGCCAGGCCACAGGAGAGGTAAGCTGTGGGGGGAGGGGGGGAGGTAGGTTTAGGCTGCGGGGGGAGGGTTAGTGTTAGTTTGCAAAGGGAATTAGGTTTAGGCACCCCCAGGGAGGGTTAGGGTAAGACTGCAGGGAAGGGGGTTAGGTTTAATCACCACCAGGGAGGGTTAGGGTTAGGCTGGAGGGATAGGATTAGGCTGTGGGGAGGGGTGTTTTAGGGTTAGGCTACAGGGCAGGGGGGTTAGGTTTAGGCACTACCTGGGAGGGTTAGGGTTAGGCTGCAGAGAGATGATTAGGTTGCGGGGAGGGGTGTTTTAGGGTTAGGCTACAGGGTGAGGGGTTAGGTTAGGCACCACGGGGGAGGTTTAGGCTGCGGAGAGAGGATTAGGTTGCGGGGAGGTGTGTTTTAGGGTTAGGCTACAGGGGGGGGGGGGCTAGGATTAGAGGTTTAGGCACCCCCAGGGAGTATAAGGGTAAGGCTGCGGTTAGCAGGGTTTAGTTTTAAGCACCTCAGAGAAAGGTTAGACGGTGGGGGGGGGGGGGGGGGGATAGACTTAGGCAGCTTACAGGGAGTGTAAAGGGGTCCATTGGGGCAACATAAGTATACTTACTTTCCCTTACTGGGATTCTGATTATTGGGGTGCGTGGTTGGTATTCTGCCTGCCGGCATCCAGACTAGAGATGTGCACCGAAAAATTTTTGTGTTTGTGTTTTGGTTTTGGATTCGGTTCCGCGGCCGTGTTTTGGATTTGGACGCGTTTTGGCAAAACCTCCCTTAAAAATTTTTGGCGGATTCGGGTGTGTTTTGGATTCGGGTGTTTTTTTTCAAAAATCCCTCAAAAACAGCTTACATCATAGAATTTGGGGGTAATTTTGATCCTATAGTATTATTAACCTCAATAACCATAATTTCCACTCATTTCCAGTCTATTCTGAACACCTAACACATCACAATATTATTTTTAGTCCTAAAATTTGCACCGAGGTCGCTGGATGACTAAGCTAAGCGACCCAAGTGCCGGTACAAACACCTGGACCATCTAGGAGTGGCACTGCAGTGTCAGAGAGGATGGCACTTAAAAAAATTGGCCCCAAACATCACATGATGCAAAGATAAAAAATAAAAAAGAGGTGCAAGGTGGAATTGTCCTTGGGCCCTCCCACCCACCCTTATGTTGTATAAACAGGACATGCACACTTTAACAAAAAAGAAACAATCAATCTCTCCTTGCTCAAACTGGCTCTACAGAGGCAAGATGTCGACCTCATCATCATCATCATCTTCAGATTCCTCACCCCTTTCACTGTGTACATCCCCCTCCTCACAGAGTATTAATTCGTCCCCACTGGAATCCACCATCACAGATCCCTGTGTACTTTCTGGAGGCAATTGCTGGTGAATGTCTCCACAGAGGAATTGATTATAATTCATTTTGATGAACATCATCTTCTCCACATTTAGTGGAAGTAACCTCGTATGCCGATCGCTAACAAGGTGACCAGCTGCACTAAACACTCTTTCGGAGTACACACTGGAGGGGGGGCAACTTAGGTAAAATAAAGCCAGTTTGCGCAAGGGCCTCCAAATTGCCTCTATTTCCTGCCAGTATACGTACGGACTGTCTGATGTGCCTACTTGGATGCGGTCACTCATATAATCCTCCACCATTCTTTCAATGGTGACAGAATCATATGCAGTGACAGTAGATGACATGTCAGTAATAGTTGGCTGGTCCTTCAGGCCAGACCAGATGTCAGCACTCGCTCCTGATTGCCCTACATCACTGCCAGCGGGTGGGCTCTGAATTCTTATCCTTTTCCTCGCAGCCCCAGTTGCGGGAGAATGTGCAGGAGGAGCTGTTGACGGGTCACGTTCCGCTTGACTTGACAATTTTCTCACCAGCAGGTCTTTAAACCTCTGCAGACTTGTGTCTGCCGGAAACAGGGATACAAAGTATGTTTTAAACCTAGGATCTAGCACGGTGGCCAAAATGTAGTGCTCTGATTTCAACAGATTGACCACCCGTGAATCCTGGTTAAGCGAATTAAGGGCTCCATCCACAAGTCCCACATGCCTAACGGAATCGCTCCGTTTTAGCTCCTCCTTCAATCTCTCCAGCTGCTTCTGCAAAAGCCTGATGAGGGGAATGACCTGACTCAGGCTGGCAGTGTCTGAACTGACTTCACGTGTGGCAAGTTCAAGGGGTTGCAGAACCTTGCACAATGTGGAAATCATTCTCCACTACGCTTGAGTTAGGTGCATTCCAGCTCCTTTGCCTATATTGTAGGCAGATGTATAGGCTTGAATGGCCTTTTGCTGCTCCTCCATCCTCTGAAGCATATAGACGGTTGAATTCCACCTCATTACCACCTCTTGCTTCAGCTGATGGAGGGGCAGGTTCAGGAGTGTTTGCTGGTGCTCCAGTCTTCGGCACGCGGTGGTTGAATGCCGAAAGTGGCCCGCAATTCTTCGGGCCACCGACAGCATCTCTTGCACGCCCCTGTTATTTTAAAAAAAATTCTGCACCACCAAATTAATTGTATGTGCAAAACATGGGACTTGCTGGAATTTGCCCACATGTAATGCACGCACAATATTGGTGGCGTTGTCCAATGTCACAAATCCCCAGGAGAGTCCAATTGGGGTAAGCCAATCTGCGATTATGTTCCACAGTTTCCGTAAGAAGCTGTCAGCTGTGTGCCTCTTATGGAAAGCGGTGATACAAAGCGTAGCCTGCCTAGGAACGAGTTGGCGTTTGCGAGATGCTGCTACTGGTGCCGCTGCTGCTGTTGTTGCCTAGGGAGGCAATACATCTACCCAGTGGGCTGTCACAGTCATATAGTCCTGAGTCTGCCCTGCTCCACTTGTCCACATGTCCGTGGTTAAGTGAACATTGGGTACAACTGCATTTTTTAGGACACTGGTGACTCTTTTTCTGACGTCTGTGTACATTCTCGGTATCGCCTGTCTAGAGAAGTGGAACCTAGATGGGATTTGGTACCGGGGACACACTACCTCAAGAAATTCTCTAAGACCCTGTCAATTAACGATGAATACCGGACACACGTCTAACACCAACACAGCTGCCAAGGCCTGAGTTATCCTCTTTGCAACAGGATGACTGCTGTGATATTTCATCTTCCTCGCAAAGTACTGTTGGACAGTCAATTGCTTACTGGAAGTAGTACAAGTGGTCTTCCGACTTCCCCTCTGGGATGACGATCGACTCCCAGCAGCAACAGCAGCAGTAGGCGCTACACTCAAAGATCCATCAGAGGAATCCCAGTTAGGAGAGGACTCGTCAGACTTGCCAGTGACATGGCCTGCAGGACTATTGGCGTTCCTGTCTAAGGAGGAAATTGACACTGAGGGAGTTGGTGGTGTGGTTTGCAGGAGCTTGGGTACAAGAGGAAGGTATTCAGTTGTCAGTGGACTGCTTCTGCTGTCACCCAAAGTTTTTGTACTTGTCAGTGACTTCTGATGAATGCGCTCCAGGTGACGTATGAGGGAGGATGTTCCTAGGTGTTTAACGTCCTTACCCCTACTTATTACAGCTTGACAAAGGCAACACATGGCTTGACACCTGTTGTCTGCATTTCTGTTAAAATAATTCCACACCGAAGAGGTGATTTTTTTTGTAATTTGACCAGGCATGTCAATGGCCATATTCATCCCACGGACAACAGGTGTCTCCCGGGGTGCCTGACTTAAACAAACCACTTCACCATCAGAATCCTCCTTGTCAATTTCCTCCTCAGCTCCAGCAACACCCATATCCTCATCCTGGTGTACTTCAACAGTGACATCTTCAATTTGACTATCAGGAACTGGACTGTGGGTGCTCCTTCCAGCACTTGCAGGGGGCGTGCAAATGGTGGAAGGAGCCACCTCTTCCCGTCCAGTGTTGGGAAGGTCAGGCATCGCAACCGCCGACACAATTAGACTCTCCTTGGGGATTTGTGATTTAGAAGAACGCACAGTTCTTTGCCGTGCTTTTGCCATCTTAACTCTTTTCAGTTTTCTAGCGGGAGGATGAGTGCTTCCATCCTCATGTGAAGCTGAACCACTAGCCATGAACATAGGCCAGGGCCTCAGCCGTTCCTTGCCACTCCGTGTTGTAAATGTCATATTGGCAAGTTTACGCTTCTCCTCAGACGCTTTTAATTTAGATTTTTGGGTCATTTTACTGAACTTTCGTTTTTTGGATTTTACATGCTCTCTACTATGACATTGGGCATCGGCCTTGGCAGACGACGTTGATGGCATTGAATCATCTCTGCCATGACTAGTGGCAGCAGCTTCAGCACTAGGTGGAAGTGGATCTTGATTTTTCCCTATTTCACCCTCCACATTTTTGTTCTCCATTTTTTAATGTGTGGAATTATATGTCAGCAATATTATTATATCAATAGCAATGGCCTACTGTACTGTACAACTATATACTGTTGTTCACCAAAATGCTGCACTGTACTACTATATATACTGCTCACAACAATGCAGAACAGATATGGAATGGATACTTGCAGTGACACGGAGCTGCAAGATACAGCAATGGCCTACTGTACTGTACAACTATATACTGTTGGTCACCAAAATGCTGCACTGTACTACTATATATACTGCTTACAACAATGAAGCACAGATATGGAATGGATAGTTGCAGTGACACAGAGCTGCAAGTTACAGCAATGGCCTACTGTACTGTACAACTATATACTGTTGGTCACCAAAATGCTGCACTGTACTACTATATTTACTGCTCACAACAGTGCAGCACAGATATGGAATGGATACTTGCAGTGACACGGAGCTGCAAGATACATCAATGGCCTACTGTACTGTACAACTATATGCTGTTGGTCACCAAAATGTTGCACTGTACTACTATATATACTGCTCACAACAATGCAGCACAGATATGGAATGGATACTTGCAGTGACACGGAGCTGCAAGATACAGCAATGGACTACTGTACTGTACTACTATAATTATATACTGGTGGTCCCCACAATGCAGCACACTGAGCACAGATAATTGCACCACACTGAGCACAGATATGGATCTTTTGAGGCAGAGAATGTAGATATTTGCAGCACACTGAGCACAGATATTTGCAGCACACTGAGCACAGATATTTGCAGCACACTATGCACAGATATGGAGCTTTTCAGGCAGAGAACGTAGCCACGTCCTCTCCGTTCAATCTCCAATGCACGAGTGAAAATGGCGGCGACGCGCGGCTCTTTATATGGAATACGAATCTCACGAGAATCCGACAGTGGGATGATGACGTTCGTCCTCGTTCAGGTTAACCGAGCAAGGCGGGAAGATCCGAGGCTGCCTTGGACCCGTGTAAAATAGGTGATGTTCGGGGGGTTTCGGATCTCGACAAACCGAACCCGAACCCTCTCATCTCTAATCCAGACCACTGGCAAATGAATCCCAACCCCTACAGACATTGTTGCTAGTAGCTTGATCAACATAATGCTAATCGGTAGGATTCGGTACACATACTGTGTGCCACGGAACTGTAGTGGTGTGAAGACACTCTATACACAAAATAATTTTTAAAAGTGTATTGTGCTATTCTACTGAATTTGTAATCAATATTACTGTATTCTGTTGCAATAACACTGCATGTTAAACTGTACTTGTTTTACTGCAGTAATCGAGTTTTGGAAAGTGTACAGTAGAGTGGATAACTTACTATACAAAGTCGCACATTTGGGTAATCTGATGCACTTCAGTGTAAAGTACAGTATAAAGGACAAGGGATTTTAGCGTGCCCACCAGCAGTGACTGCAGCCCATAAGCCCACCCCCAGACTCTCATTGGCTATTTCACAAGATTTTAGGGGTGGGTTTAGGAAAGTGAAACCCAATGCCGAGTCCCGAGTTATGCTTGGCGGCTGTGGTATAGAGTACTGCTGTCGATTCTGAATACACTGCCAGCACATATATTACATACACCTACACATGAATGTTTATATGTGCTCTGCGCCCCTTGCACTAGGTAGTCAGCGCTGCAGCCCAGAGACCTTGCTCCTCACTATGGGGGTGTAAATGCAGCATCTACTGTATTACACTGAAGTCATGCTGCCTCCATTTCAGAGTACCAATACAGTACAATGGTGCTCAGGTAGTACAATAAGCACAAATGTTAAATTCTTGTTAAACTCAGGGACAAGCCCCTGACACACAATTCGGGGAAATTACGTGCATATTACGCGAATGAGATCTGCCTGAAAGATGGCCCACAGTAGTGACGTGCGGTGAGGGCAGTGACTGGTGAGGCACTGGCGCCACCTCTCCTCCTCCCTCCCCCCCCCCACCCAAAAAAGCATAGGGTTCCCCTTTTACAAAGACCAGCACTAGGCTGAACCAGCCAGGGGGAGTAATGCCATAGCAGGGGAGACATTCAGTATGGGGTCCCCCTGCCATAGTATTAAGCACCCCCCAAACCAGTCAGGGCAGGGTTGGAATGCCTCAGGAAGTGGGGACCCCGAAAAATTAAATGGGGTCCCCTCTCCTGAGCAACAACCAGCGCTGGGCTGAAAGCCCAGTGCTATGCCCGCACAACTGGTGGAGGTGGGTGCGGGGTTCATGGCATACTAATATTGTTCTTTACAGTCGGCCTACAGGTCCCAGCAAGCCTGCCCAAGCATGCCGGCACTTGGAGAACCACAAGTGCCAGCATGCCCGGACATGAAGGGCCCGCTGGCACCCGTAGTCTGCCTGTAAAGAAAATCTTAAAATAAAAACACAACACCTGATGTTTTAATATTTTATTGTGCTGGACTTTCACCTGGGGGAGGCGGTTTTTAAGCTCTTTTGCATGGCCGCCCCCACTCCAGGACTTCCGGCGTCTTCACCTGGGGGACGGCGGCCTTTAAGCTCTTTTGCATGCCCCCGCCTCCCAAGGGGTTCCAGCGTCTTTGGTCTTTGGGAGCTCTTGACTGCTCCCTCCCCGCCGCCGGACTGACCGCCGCTGGCTTATATAAGCCAGTTAAGGGGGCGGGGTGATGACGTAGCGAGCTGTGATTGGCTTGCGGCGGCCATCTTGAATTTAAAAAATGACGCTGAGGCACCATTTTTTAAATTGGAAGCCGCTCTCCGCTGCCGAACTCTGCAGAGTGGCTGGCAGGGGCTGGATCCTCTCGTATCCAGGTCTACCGCCAGCCACCCTTCCCCCACTGGGTCCTGCCGCCACGATGCCGCGTCGCGCTGCCGCATGTGCACGCTGGCCAGCGGATCCTGTGGATCCGCTGGCCCAATCACATCTTGGGGACTGACAGGGGCGTGCATTCATGTGTGCTGAATGCACGCCCCTGTCATTGAGGCACCAGTATAAGTGCCGCGTTCCCATACATTTTCAATGGGATTTTACAGCCCATTGCTTCGCCCTGCCCCCTGCCCGCCCCCCGCTGCCCGGACTTTAATGTTAGCAGTGGGAGGCACCTCTCCCACTGCCTTCAACCCTAAAATGCAGGGATTTTCTAGGGGGGGGATGGTTAAAATTAGAGATGTGCACCGGAAATTTTTTTGGTTTTGTGTTTTGGTTTTGGATTTGGTTCCGCGGCCGTGTTTTGGATTCGGACGCGTTTTGGCAAAATCTCCCTTAAAATTTTTTGTCAGAATCGGGTGTGTTTTGGATTCAGTGTTTTTTGTTCAAAAACCCCTCAAAAACAGCTTAAATCATAGAATTTGGGGGTAATTTTGATCCTATAGTATTATTAACCTTTATAACCATAATTTCCACTCATTTCCAGTCTATTCTGAACACATCACATCTCACAATATTATTTTTAGTCCTAAAATTTGCACCGAGGTCGCTGGATGACTAAGCTAAGCGACCCAAGTGGGCGGCACAAACACCTGGCCCATCTATGAGTGGCACTGCAGTGTCAGACAGGATGGCACTTAAAAAAATTGGCCCCAAACATCACATGATGCAAAGATAAAAAATAAAAAAAGATGTGCAAGATGGAATTGTCCTCTCCCACCCACCCTTATGTTGTATAAACAGGACATCACACTTTAACAAACCCATCATTTCAGTCACAGGGTCTGCCACACGACTGTGGCTGAAATGACTGGTTGGTTTGGGACCCAACCAAAAAAAGAAGCAATCAATCTCTCCTTGCTCAAACTGGCTCTACAGAGGAAAGATGTCGACCTCATCATCATCCTCCGATTCCTCACCCCTTTCACTGTGTACATCCCCCTCCTCACAGAGTATTAATTTGTCCCCACTGGAATCCACCATCACCGGTCCCTGTGTACTTTCTGGAGGCAATTGCTGGTGAATGTCTCTATGGAGGAATTGATTATAATTCATTTTGATGAATATCATCTTCTCCACATTTTGTGGAAGTAACCTCGTACGCCGATCGCTGACAAGGTGACCGGCTGCACTAAACACTCTTTCGGAGTACACACTGGAGGGGGGGGCAACTTAGGTAAAATAAAGCCAGTTTGTGCAAGGGCCTCCAGATTGCCTCTTTTTCCTGCCAGTATACGTACGGACTGTCTGACGTGCCTACTTGGATGCAGTCACTCATATAATCCTCCACCATTCTTTCAATGGTGACAGAATCATATGCAGTGACAGTAGACGACATGTCAGTAATTGTTGGCAGGTCCTTCAGTCCGGACCAGATGTCAATTTTCACTCCTGACTGCCCTGCATCACCGCCAGCGGGTGGTTTTGGAAATCTGATCCCTTTCCTGGCAGCTCCAGTGGCGGTAGAAAATGAGAGAGGAGCTTTTGGCTGGTCACGTTCCGCTTGACTTGACAAGTGTCTTACCAGCAGGTCTTTGAACATCTGCAGACTTGTGTCTGCCGGAAACAGAGATACAATGTAGGCTTTAAACCTAGGATCGAGCATGGTGGCCAAAATGTAGTGCTCTGATTTCAACAGATTGACCACCCATGAATCCTGGTTAAGCGAATGAAGGGCTCCATCCACAAGTCCCACATGCCTAGCGAAATCGCTCCATTTTAGCTCCTCCTTCAATCTCTCCAGCTGCTTCTGCAAAAGCCTGATGAGGGGAATGACCTGACTCAGGCTGGCAGTGTCTGATCTGACTTCACGTGTGGCAAGTTCAAAGGGTTGCAGAACCTTGCACAACGTTGAAATCATTCTCCACTGCGCTTGAGTCAGGTGCATTCCCCCTCCTTTGCTTATATCGTAGGCAGATGTATAGGCTTGAATGGCCTTTTGCTGCTCCTCCATCCTCTGAAGCATATAGAGGGTTGAATTGCACCTCGTTACCACCTCTTGCTTCAGCTGATGGCGGGGCAGGTTCAGGAGTGTTTGCTGGTGCTCCAGTCTTCGGCACGCAGTGGCTGAATGCCGAAAGTGGACCGAAATTCTTCGGGCCACCGACAGCATCTCTTGCACGCCCCTGTCGTTTTTTAAAAAAATTCTGCACCACCAAATTAATTGTATGTGCAAAACATGGGACGTTCTGGAATTTGCCCACATGTAATGCACGCACAATATTGGTGGCGTTGTCCGATGTCACAAATCCCCAGAAGAGTCCAATTGGGGTAAGCCAATCTGCGATGATGTTCCTCAGTTTCCGTGAGAGGTTGTCAGCTGTTGTCCCTTATGGAAAGTGGTGATACAAAGCGTAGCCTGCCTAGGAACGAGTTGGCGTTTGCGAGATGCTGCTACTGGTGCCGCTGCTGTTGTTGCTGCGGGAAGCAATATATCTACCCAGTGGGCTGTCACAGTCAAATAGTCCTTACTCTGCCCTGCTCCACTTGTCCACATGTCCGTGGTTAAATGGACATTGGGTACAACTGCATTTTTTAGGACACTGGTGACTCTTTTTCTGACGGCTGTGTACATTCTCGGTATCGCCTGCCTAGAGAAGTGGAACCAAGATGGCATTTTGTACCGGGGACACACTACCTCAAGAAATTCTCTAAGTCCCTGTGAACTAACGGCGGATACCGGACGCACGTCTAACACCAACACAGCTGCCAAGGCCTGAGTTATCCGCTTTGCAACAGGATGACTGCTGTGATATTTCATCTTCCTCGCAAAGGACTATTGGACAGTCAATTGCTTACTGGAAGTAGTGGTCTAGGATGATGATCGACTCCCAGCAGCAACAATAGCAGAGCCAGGAGCAGTAGGTGTTACACTCAAGGATCCATCGGAGGATCCCAGTCAGGAGAGGACTCCTCAGACTTGCCAGTGACATGGCCTGCAGGACTATTGGCTTTCCTGTCTAAAGAGGAAATTGACACTGAGGGAGTTGGTGGTGTGGTTTGCAGGAGCTTGGGTAGAAGAGGAAGAAGGGTTTAGTTGTCAGTGGACTGCTTCCGCTGTCACCCAAAGTTTTCGAACTTGTCAATTACTTCTGATGAATGCGCTCCAGGTGACGTATAAGGGAGGATGTTCCTAGGTGGTTAACATCCTTACCCCTACTTATTACAGCTTGACAAAGGCAACACATGGCTTGACACCAGTTGTCCACATTTCTGTTGAAATAATTCCACACCAAAGAGGTGATTTTTTGGGGGGTATTTTGACCAGGCATGTCAATGGCCTTATTCATCCCACGGACAACAGGTGTCTCCCCAGGTGCCTGACTTAAACAAACCACCTCTCCATCAGATTCCTCCTTGTCAATTTCTTCATCAGCATCAGCAACACCCATATCCTCATCCTGGTGTACTTCAACAGTGACATCTTCAATTTGAATATCAGGAACTGGACTGTGGGTGCTCCTTCCAGCACTTGCAGGGGGTGTGCAAATGGTGGAAGGAGCCACCTCTTCCCGTCCAGTGTTGGGAAGGTCAGGCATCGCAGCTGACACAATTGGACTCTCCTTGGGGATTTGTGATTTAGAAGAACACACAGTTCTTTGCTGTGCTTTTGCTAGCTTATCTCTTTTCATTTTTCTAGCGGGAGGATGAGTGCTTCCATCCTCATGTGAAGCTGAACCACTAGCCATGAACATAGGCGAGGGCCTCAGCCGTTCCTTGCCACTCCGTGTTGTAAATGGCATATTGGCAAGTTTACGCTTCTCCTCAGATGCTTTTCATTTAGATTTTTGGGTCATTTTACTGAACTTTTGTTTTTTGGATTTTACATGCTCTCTACTATGACATTGGGCATCAGCCTTGGCAGACGACGTTGATGGCATTGAATCATCTCTGCCATGACTAGTGGCAGCAACTTCAGCACTAGGTGGAAGTGGATCTTGATCTTTCCCTATTTTACCCTCCACATTTTTGTTCTCCATTTTTTTATGTGTGGAATTATATGCCAGTAATATATCAATTGCAATGGCCTACTGTACTGTAATACTATATACTGGTGTTCACCACAATGCTGCACTGTACTACTATATACTGGTCACAACAATGCAGCAGATATTGAGCACTAATCAGGATACTAGAAGTGACACAGAGCAGCAAGAAACAGCAATGGCCTGCTGTACTGTATTACTATATACTGGTGGTTACCACAATGCTGCACTGTACTACTATATACTGGTTACAACAATGCAGCACAGATATGGATACTTAAAGTGACACAGAGCTGCAAGATACAGCAATGGCCTACTGTACTGTACTACTATATACTGGTGGTCACCACAATGCTGCACTGTACTACTATATACTGGTCACAATAATGCTGCACATATATGGATACTAGAAGTGACACAGAGCTGCAAGATACAGCAATGGCCTACTGTACTGTTCTACTATATACTGGTGGTCACCACAATGCAGCACTGTACTAATATATACTGGTCACAACAATGCCGCAGATTTTGAGCACTGATCAGGATTCTAGAACTGAGTCTGATACGGAGCTGCAAGATACAGCAATGGCCTACTGTACTGTACTACTATAATATACTGGTGGTCACCACAATGCAGCACACTGAGCACATATATTGAGCTTTTCAGGCAGAGAACGTAGCCACGTCCTCTCCGCTCAATCTACAATGCACGAGTGAAAATGGCGGCGACGTGCGGTTCTTTATATGGAATACAAATCTCGCGAGAATCCAACAGTGGGATGATGACGTTCGGCCTCGTTTAGGTTAACCGAGCAAGGCGGGAAGATCCAAGGCTGCCTCGGACCCATGTAAAACACGTGAAGTTCGGGGGGGTTCGGATCTTGACGAACCGAACCCGCTCATCTCTAGTTAAAATAATAAAAGAAGTTATTTATCACAGACTCTGTGTTATAAATATCTTCTTTTTATTATTTTAATCATTATGACAGGGGAGGCACTACCTCCCCTGACTGCACGTCCCTTGCCCATAGAGGAGTCTCCGCCCACTCCAAAGCAACCAGAGTGACCTGATGAAGTGACAGAGCGGTGTCTCTAGGCAATTATGGACCACCTTAAAAGTTGTAAAATTTTAATTCCCCACTTGTCTGGGCCTGGCTGGGCTGTCAGTGGGCATACAATGTGTACTTTTTGATGTGAATGTAGCCAAGCTACTATACAGTATATAATATTATATTATATACAGTACTGTACTACTGGGTATGCAGTTTCTCACTGATACAGTATACTGAAGGCACACCTTGGGTGGTCGAACGCCATGTATGATAAGGATTGTAGAGATTATAGGGATACAGGTCACCTAGAATGTGCCATGTGTGATAAGCTTTGATGCAGCAAACTGTCCTTGGAAATCATTTAAAAATGTTGGTATGCTAAACAGCTACATTATTTTCAAAGCCTCAATCCTATTGATATGGATTCAGATCACGAAATGACTACCTTTAGTATACTTTAAAGTAGGTCATTTTAAAGAACACCACTGGGTGCAGCAATCAGTGATCAGCCCTCAGTTCATCTTTCAGTAATAAGATAATAATGTGAAAACGGCACGGAAGAGACGAAGCAGAAAGCACCGTACGTTCTAGACAGAAAACAAGAGTCGGTTAAGACATGACTTTAAACAACAAATCCAGAGATCTGTAAAAGGCCAAAGGTTACCAGACAAAAATAAAGTGTTGTATAGAAGAACCTTCAGGGAGAAACATTATTAAACGTGAACCAGGAACTGGTGCATTTATCAAATCAAAACCGCCTAGAGGGACCTGTCTCTAACAGCCTCTGTCTTCCGTTCACACAACCGTTCTGTTGCACAGTGTGTTTATCTAGAAGTAAAAATACAGAGAGGAAAGTAGTTTTTAGCTGGGAAACAGACTAGTTTATAGATATTTTCCATGTATATTTTATCAATGAGATATACCAGAGGTTCCCAAACTTTTTTGTGTCACGGCTCCCTAGAGTATCAGAATTTTATTCATGGCACCCCCAGGCCAAAAGTTTCTTATTGAAAAATTCTGAAAAAAATATTAAATTAAGCAAACTGTGTTTATATGTTATCCTTAGGTTTAGTTATGTGGTGAGGGACAGGATTTACTTCTGCTTGTTTATAATATATTTTATGACTGGAAGCCACCAGCACTAGTTTTGTCTATTACATTGACCGTAATTAATTTGAATTGGTCCTAGACCACCAACCCAGGGCACCTCTGCAAGTGTCCCAAAGCACCCCAGGGTGCCATGGCACAAAGTTTGAGAACCACTGATATATATTATCTGATGCAGCAATCCTAGACTCAAAACTTTGTCTATCCTTTAGTATAATTCATATTATGAATTGTATGCAACTTTGAGATGAGACACATTCGCTCGTCACAGGTTCTATGCCCACTCTGTTGGTAGAGTGGACCCACCAACCGAGTGGGAGTACCAGGTGGGTGATGGGATTCCGGCTGTCGATAAAATGATGGCTGTAGGGATTCCAGTGTCGGCCTCCTGAATGCCGGGAACCCTACAGCCAGTATATTTACTGCATCTCAGTAAAGGTACATCCAGAAATCTGCCCATAGTAGTGCCCAATAACATGAGGTAAGTAATGACCACTAGTATGCCCAAAGTAATGACTCATAATAGTGGTGATATCACATAATATGTCCAAAGATAAGCTTCACCAATTGCTTTGCTCATTACTGGACATATATTCCTGGGTATTCACACTAGGTTTAAAGGGGGTAATTCTGAGTTGATCGCAGCAGCAAGTTTGTTAGCAGTTTGGCAAAACCATGTGCACTGCAGGAGGGGCAGATATAACATTTGCAGAGAGAGTTAGATTTGGGTCGGTTATTTTGTTTCTGTGCAGGGTAAATACTGGCTGCTTTATTTTTACACTGCAATTTAGATTTCAGTTTGAATACACCCCACCCAAATCTAACTCTCTCTGCACATGTTATATCTGCCCCTCCTGCAGTCCACATGGTTTTGCCCAACTGCTAACAAAATTGCTGCTGCGATCAACTCAGAATTAGGCCCAATGTCTTTAGTCTCTATTCTTAATTCTTATGAGCACCACTTTCTCTGTCTCAGCTACAGTATCTCTTATGAAATGAGGTGTGACTTCAGCTTCTAGTTGACTGCCAATGGGAGATTAAACTCAGCTCCACAAATAACCTCATAAGAGACAGTGTGACAGAGTTGGTGGATGACCACTCAGAAGACATGCTGGCAGGAAACCAATATAGATAAAATATCTATAGACTGGAATGTAGCCATTAGTCTCATTCCATATATTGGAAATTGCTTACCTAGTATTAATATGTAAGTACTTTGGAGTACAGATAAATGAAGCTAGTCAGGTCACAGAAATAGTCATATTTTTGGCCAGTATTTTAAATAGAATCAAACAGGATATAAAATGATGTTTATGAAGTGAATCTGTCTTTTTCTTCTTTTTTTAATGTAATTTAAACATACTGTATTTTCAATAATAAAATGTCAATTCCCTGTGAATTTTATCTAAATCTATATACAGATGGAGCCTCCGTTATCTTGGATGGCTGAGGCGTTAGTCACGATCGGGCATACGCAGCGCGCCTGGGCGCATGGAGGTGCGCCTGGTCGTAGGGAGGCGCGCCTAGTCATAGGGAGGCGCCCAGAGCTTTTGGCGTTACCTTTAAGTATAATACCTGTGATCATCCACCAGATGTTGCTTTTTAAAATCACCATTGCGCATGCGTGTGGTCTCCATTAAAATACAATACTGAAATACATAGTAAGAACTACTTTACTGGGGCGTCTCATTATGCTACAATATGCTACAGTATGTCATACAGTATATTACAGTGTACAGACATAAATACAGTAGTACAGTATATTCAGACGCAAACTAACATGATAAACCCACAGTATAGTGCATTGACGTTAGGAATATGTGAGCGTCCAAGTCCCAAAGACAAATCAACAAATAAAACCAGTACTGTACACAGACGCAAACAAACGTGTTTCAGGTACATTGTGGTCTATTGATGTTAGGGATATTGTTTGATAGCGTCCAAATCCCGTAACCATTGCGGCATAATCAAAACCAATGGGTTTATGCATCTGTCATTCGGCGACGTGTCTGAGTGGTGAAGTGTTCCGCTTCCCATGCTTAAAGTCCCGGGTTCAATTCCCAAAGTGTGAATGCATGTAATTTTTTTCCATACACTTTATAATTTATTTCTTTATTTTTGTATGTATTGTACTGTACTATACTTTCACATTCAATAGAAGTGTACACACAAGTTTCACAAAAAGCAGGGCAAAGCTGCAGGAGCATATATAATATAAATACACAGCGGCTACGAGTATAAGGTTCTATGCACCGTACCGTACACATAAAATTCTGTAGCAGGGCAGACTCGATTGAAAAGGCTACCACCCGTGACCCCTTCCCTCGTGAAAGCCCTCAGCTATCAAGCCAATGATTGCATAGGTTTTGCAAGTTACAGGGCAATGCTGAAGGAGCGTCATAATACCCTAGCTAAAATACACAGAAGCGATAGGGATAAGCAAGCTCTGTGCACATTATGATACACTGGACTTGATCGCATAGCAAATTGGCAAAATGGCTGCCACCCGACTCCCCCCCGCCTTGTGGCAGTGGTCAGCTATGGAGCAAACGACAGCATAGGTTTTGCAGTCTACAGGGCAAAGCTGAAGGAGCATCTGAATACCCTAGCTAAAATACCCAGGGGCAATAGGGATAAGTGAGCTCTGTGCACATTATGATACACCGGACTCAATTGCATAGCAAGTTGGCAAAATGGCTGCCACTCGACTCCCCCTGCCTTGTAGCAGCAGTCAGCTATGGAGCGAGCGACAGCATAGGTTTTGCAGGCTACAGGCCAACGCTGAAGGACCGTCTGAATACCCTAGCTAAAATTAGAGATGTGCGGCAGGCACTTTTCATGTTTTGTGTTTTTGGTTTTGGTTCTGGTTCCATGCTCGTGTTTTGGATCTGGATTAGTTTTGCCAAAACCACCCTTTCGTGTTTTGGTTTTGGTTTTGGATCTGGATGATTTTTGAAAAAAATATAAAAACAGCTAAAATCACAGAATGTGGGGGTAATTTTGATCCTATGGTATTATTAACCTCAATAACATTAATTTCCACTCATTTCCAGTCTATTCTGAACACCTCACACCTATCAATATTGTTTTTAGGCCAAAAGGTTGCACCGAGGTGGCTGTATGACTAAGCTAAGCGACACAAGTGGGGGCACAAACACATGGCCCATCCAGGAGTAGCACTGCAGTGGCAGACAGGATGGCACTTAAAAAACCTAGTCCCCAAACAGCACATGATGCAAAGAAGAAAAAGAGGTGCACCAAGGTTGCTGGATAACTAAGCTAAGCGACACAAGTGTGCGGCACAAACACCTGTCCCATCTAGGGTTGGCACTGCAGTGGCAGACAGGATGGCACTTAAAAAAAACTAGGCCCCAAATGGCACATCATTCAAAGACGTAAAAGAGGTGCCATGAGGTAGCTGTATGACTAAGCTAAGTGACACAAGTGTGCGGCACAAACACCTGGCCCATCTAGGAGTGGCACTGCAGTGGCAGACAGGATGGCGCTTAAAAAAAAACTAGGCCCCAAACAGCACATCATGCAAAGAAGTAAAAGATGTGCAATGAGGTAGCTGTATGACTAAGCTAAGCGACACAAGTGTGCGGCACAAACACCTGGTACATCTAGGGTTGGCACTGCAGTCCCATTGCACTAATGGCGGATACCAGACACACGTCTAACAACAACATAGCTGTCAAGGCCTCAGTTATCCGCTTTGCAACAGGATGACTGCTATCATATTTCATCTTCCTTGCAAAAGACTGTTGGACAGTCATTTGCTTAGTTGAAGTAGTACAAGTATTACTGGACTGGATTTATACGGCAGTATCACTGGATTTATATGGCAGTACCACTGGACATATACGGCAGTTTCACTGGAATTATATGGCAGTACCAATGGACATATACGGCATTATCACTGCACTGGATTTATACAGCAGTACCACTGGACACATACGGCAGTATCACTGGAATTATATGGCAGTACCACTGGACATATATACGGCAGTATCACTGGAATTATATGGCAGTACCACTGGATATATATGGCAGTATCACAGGAATTATATGGCAGTACAAATGGACATATACGGCAGTATCACTGCACTGGATTTATACAGCAGTACCACTGGACATATACGGCAGTATCACTGGAATTATATGGCAGTACCACTGGACATATACGGCAGTATCACTGGAATTATACGTCAGTACCACTGGACATATATGGCAGTATCACTGGAATTCTATGGCAGTACCACTGGTCATATACGGCAGTATCACTGGATTTATATGGCAGTATCACTGGACTGGATTTATACGGCAGTACCACTGGACATATACGGCAGTATCACTGGAATTATATGGCAGTACCACTGGACATATACGGCAGTATCACAGGACTTATATGACAGGACCACTGGACATATACGGCAGTATTTTAAAATGTTACAAAAAATCAGCGCTAATAAGCTGGGTAAGATAATTTTCACAATGTTTATTACATATTATATTTTATAAAACATATAATTATAAATGAATTTATATATATATACTGTTACAACAGAATTTAATAACAAGGGCAAAGCACAGCACTGCTATGTATAGTATAGAATCATACAGGCAGAGGCGTAACTAGGGTTTTTGGAGCCCAGGGCAAAATGTAAAATGGCGCCCCCCCCCCCCCCAAAGGAAAAAAAAACATAGCAAAAGAAGCATGTGCGCGTGCCGAAGGCGCGTGTGGCGAAAAAATGGGCGTGGCCACACACCAGAAGGGGTGTGGCCACTGAAAATGGCCCACAGTGCCAGTTACATTGCCCCCCAGTGCCAGATACAATGCCCCACAGTGCCGGATACATGCCCCACAGTGCCAGTTACATTGCCCCACAGTGCCGGATACATGCCCCACAGTGCCAATTGCATTGCCCCACAGTGCCGGATACATGCCCCACAGTGCCAATTGCATTGCCTCCCAGTGCCAGATACAATGCCCCACAGTGCCAGATACATGCCCCACAGTGCCAGATACAATGCCCCACAGTGCCAGTTACATTGCCCCACAGTGCCAGATACATTGCCCCACAGTGCCAGTTATATTGTCCCACAGTGCCAGATACAATGCCCAACAGTGCCAGATACAATGCCCCACAGTGCCGGATACATGCCCCACAGTGCCAGTTACATTGCCCCACAGTGCCAGATACAATGCCCCACAGTGCCAGATACATGCCCCACAGTGCCAGATACATGCCCCACAGTGCCGGATACATGCCCCACAGTGCCAGATACATGCCCCACAGTGCCAGTTACATTGCCCCACAGTGCCAGTTACATTGCCCCCCAGTGCCAGATACGATGCCCCACAGTGCCGGATACATGCCCCACAGTGCCAGTTACATTACCCCACAGTGCCGGATACATGCCCCACAGTGCCAATTGCATTGTCCCCCAGTGCCAGATACAATGCCCCACAGTGCCGGATACAATGCCCCACAGTGCCAGTTACATTGCCCCACAGTGCCAGATATATTGCCCCACAGTGCCAGTTACATTGTCCCACAGTGCCAGATACAATGCCCAACAGTGCCAGATACATGCCCCACAGTGCCAGATACATGCCCCACAGTGCCGGATACATGCCCCACAGTGCCAGATACATGCCCCACAGTGCCAGCTACATTGCCCCACAGTGCCAGTTACATTGCCCCCCAGTGCCAGATACAATGCCCCACAGTGCCGGATACATGCCCCACAGTGCCAGTTACATTACCCCACAGTGCCGGATACATGCCCCACAGTGCCAATTGCATTGCCCCCCAGTGCCAGATACAACGCCCCACAGTGCCGGATACATGCCCCACAGTGCCAGTTACATTGCCCGACAGTGCCAGATACAATGCCCCACAGTGACAGATACATGCCCCACAGTGCCAGATACATGCCCCACAGTGCCAGTTACATTGTCCCACAGTGTCAGATACAATGCCCCACTGTGCCAGTTACATACCTCACTGTGCCAGATACATGCCCCACACTGTGCCTGATACATGCCCCACTGTGCCAGTTACATGCCCCACTGTGCCAGTTACATGCCCCACTGTGCTCTCCCCCCCCCCCCGGTCACTTACCGAGTCACCGGCGTGTTCTATGTGAGGGGAGGAGAGCGCCTCTCCTTCCCCTCACCGCTCCAGGACAGGTCTCCGGCGGCTGTGTGGCGCCGGTTCGCTAGCCAATCAGAGCTCGCGGACCGGCAGCCAATCAGGAGCCGGTCCGCAAGCTCTGATTGGCTAATGCCGCCGGAGGCCGGACACAGCAGCGCTGCTGGCAGCGCTGCTATGGCTTTCAGCGGCGGTGAGGGGAGGGAGAGACGGTGCGCTCTCCTCCCCTCACATTTCGGTTTTCGGCGTGATGGGGGCGAGTGGGGCATGATGCCCTGGCCACCGGCGACGCCCCCCTCTCCTGGGCCCCTCTCCTGGGTACGTGCCCCACTCGCCCTACCCTAGATACGCCTCTGCATGCAGGGGAAACAATTCATAGAAGATGCCTCAGTCCTAGGGAGATAGTTGCACATATTACCAGTTCCTTGCAAAATGTTAGTCCTCCAATAAGTTAGCACTCCTATTAAAGCATGTTTGTGCTGTCCTATTGTAGATGGACCATAGCAGGTCCTTCGGCAGAAAATCCAGGATGTCTCCAACAATGGTAGTAGTGGCTCCCAATATCGGACTTCCAGGCAAATCACAATTGTTTTGGTTGTCCCAGGCTTGTCACCAAAGCATTTCACTGCTTCAGCAGCTTTGTCCTGCAGTGCTGTGCTTTGCCCTGGTTTTTAAATTTCTGTTGCAACACTACATATATATATTATAAATTCATTTATAATTATATGTTTAGAAAATATAATATGTAATAAACATTGTGAAATTTATCTTACCCAGCATAATTAGCGCTGATTTTTTGTAACATAATTAATTGCCTGTCAGGGTCTAACTAACCCTATTTATTCAGCAGCTGGTAGTTTAACAGCTCACGCCAGCGCCAATCTCTACCTTGGTAGTTTTCCTGCGCATATATGGCAGTATCACTGGACATATACGGCAGTATCACTGGACTGCATTAATACGGCAGTACCACTGGACATATACAGCAGTATCACTGGGCTGGATTTATACGGCAGTACCACTGGATTTATACGGCAGTACAACTGGATTTATACGGCAGTACCACTGGACATATACGGCAGTATCACTGGATTAATATGTCAATACCACTGGCCATATACGGCAGTATCAATGGACTAATACGACAGTATCACTGGACTGGATTTATACGCCAGTACCACTGGATTTATACGGCAGTAACACTGAACATATACGGCAGTATCACTTGACATATACGGCAGTATCACTGGACTTATATGGCAGTACCACTGGACTTATACGGCAGTACAGGGACACCACCACTGGACTGATGCAGGACAACACAGCACCACCGCAATGGACTGGACTTATACAGCAGCACTAGACATATGGCAAAAGGGGACACCACCACTGTGACTGGACTAATGCAGCACAAGACCCCACCACTGGACTGATGCAGCACAACACAGCAAGACTGCACTGGACTTATACAGCTACACTGGACATATGGCAGCAGAGGACACCACCACTATGTCTGGACTGATGCAGCATAAGACACTACACTGGACTGAGCAACACAAGACAGCACTGGAATCGCCACCCCACTTTCCCTCACTTTCCCTCCCGCACAGACACTGAGGACGGAGACATGTCCTCTCGCTACACTCTCCAATGCACAAGTGAAAATGGCAGCGACGCGCGGCTACTTATATGGAATCCAAAACCCGCGAGAATCCAACAGCAGGGTGATGACATTTTGCCTCGTTCTTATTTCCGAGTCAGGTGGGAAAACCTGAGCCGGGCTCCTGTCCTGGCTCAGGTAGTGAAGTTCTGGGGGGTTCAGTTCTCAGGGAACCGAGCCCGCTCATCTCTAAAATATATATACTGTATCAAGCAATGGTGATTGCCCAAAAGTTAATTGGGGTACACTCTAGCGAGACTGGTAACCACTAAACATGCACACAGAACATTCAATGAACAAAAAAAAATGGCCAATAATACATAGAATGGGCAATAATGCATAGCACACAAGCCCCAACAGGGGAGGAATGCGCTAAATGTATAGTATAACCTGACTGATCAGAGAGAGGTATACAGGGAGACCTGTAGTAGCCCCTAAACAGAGATTAATATCCCAGTTAGATGTTATAAAGTGCAGATGGTACTGTATGTAAAAAAGTTGAAAAAACAGGTAAAAGGTCCAGACTTGAACCTTTGTTAAAACCTCAGCATACCTCCACAATACTGGAAATGAGGTCTCCGAGATTGTCCTTAATAAAGTCCACTTGTCTCAACACCAATGACGTTTCGATCCTATATGGATCTTTTTCAAGATGAGGTCAGGTTCAAGTCCGGATCTTTTTCCTGTTTTTTCAACTTTTTACATACCCTCTGCATTTTATAACATCTAACTGGGACATTAATCTCTGTTTATGGACCGGTACAGGATTGTACCTGATCAGTTATTTTAGTGTATTTTTTATCATGTTTTGGAATAAGTCTACTTTTATCATTCCTACTATTGTTTGGAATCAGCATTTAAAGAAAATGCTATATGTGGCACCCAACCTTGATAAAAGTGAGTTAGGTAAGCATTACCTTCCTAATTGATTTGTGTGATTTGGGCCTCTACTGGTATTGAGATTCTGGTCATAAAGAAACCTTTACAAACATTTCCCATATAAACTTAGAGTGGTGGCAAAAATCTATTCAGTTATCCATCACAAAACGCCTTGACCACCACTTTTCTCCTTCTGAAATACAAGGGGGAGGGGGATCCCTCAAAATGTATTTCTTGCTTTTTGTTTTTGCATTGTACATTTGTGGATCAATCATCATCTGTCAGATAACGCTGCACTTGGATAGCTTGTAAAGTATTTGTTTATTTACTTTTTCAGTATTGTATTCATTGAACTGTCTCAATTAGGTTGTGACCTTTGATCCACCACCATTGTGACATTTGTGCAACATTTTATTGGCTTGACTATTGGATAGGTGGCTCTTGTTTTGACCATGATTACTCTACCCCATAATTCTCTAACACAAGGTAGCATGCCGCTAGCCCTAGCCACCATGGTGCCAAGCAAGGCCATGCCCACTCCAGGGGAGCATTGCAAAGAGAGGCATCTCTCTAAAAGCATTTTGTTGTGAGGCCCACAAAGTTATAGCTACAACCCTAGTTTGCCTAACACAGAAGATAACTCTGATACATTCACAATGTCAACATTCTTATAATGTTAACATTATTTCAGCATTGACATTAGGAATGTTGACATGTTGTTCATGTCAACATTCTGAACATGCAGCTATCCTGAATGTCTGCATTCAGGTGGTCATTCCGAGTTGATTGCAGCCAGTAACTTTTAGCTGCTGCTGCGATCAGTAGTCTATGCCTATGGGGGAGTGTATATTAGCTTAGCAGGGCTGCGATCACTTGTGCAATCCTGCTAAGCTAAAAAAATTTCAAGCAGAAGTAGACTAGGGCTGGACATACTTACCCTGTGCGATGGATACAGCGATGCAGGTCCCGGCTTTGACGTCACTCCTCCGCCCTCCGTTGTCCTGGACACGCCTGTGTTTTACTCACCACTCCCCGAAAACTCTCTCCAATGGTCTGGATCCGCCCATCCACGCCTCCTTCCTGTCAATCTTCTTAGCGGTCGCCGCTGCGACCGCTTCCGTCGGTAGCCGTGACGTAACCCGGCGACCCCTTTCGCCAGGCAACATCACGCCCGCCGTGCATTCCACACCCGTACGCACCGCAGCAAAAAAGCGCTGCGTGCGAACATGTCGGAATGACCCCCTCAGACCATGTAGATATTATTGTGTCAAAAGTGCCAGGCACAAATCCACACAGGCCATCCCCATTCTGATTGGCCACAACATTTTGCTTATGGCTGTCTGTTCTACATCAGACTGGAATATTGGGATTAACTGTATGAAATGTTCCTGTCAATAACGACAATAACCAATGTTTCAGAATTGATTATGAGGATACATTTAATTAAATAATGTTAAATAGACTCTTCGAAAATATTCAACATTAAAAAAAAGAAATCCAAAAGGTTCTAAAATTGATCTAATCTTCCCAATTAGCAATCCTGCTAGATCCAGTACTGTACAGTATGTCTCCTCTCAGTTCCGAGAATTCCTACGATATCACATACAGACAGTTTTTTTTATAACGTATAACTACAGGTATGTGCATCAGCTGGCATTATACTTGAGCAGCTCTCAAATAAAAATAATGATGTCTTATCCACAGGCTTACAAGATCTTGATGTTTCTTTAAAACTAAAGAGAATATCTACATGGGAGCCAATTTCAATCTGACGGGTATCTTAAAATAATAGATTTTTTTATACAATTGTCTATGCTGCTGTGATTCCTGCAACTGATTCTGGCTGTACAAAAAATATTATAATAAAAGTAATGAACACTTCTCATTTGTCATTTATTTTTTGCCATCACAATGATTAAAAAAAAATACACAGTAGGAATATGTCGTACATAATAACGATAAAGAAGTTAATTCTTCATTTCTAGTGCTTTATTGAAGAGAGCATCTTGTAAAACACCATGCTTTAAGGACATAAACAGACCCTTTTCAAGGTTTATGCCATGGGGGAGGGGGCAATGAGGAAATCTGGTTTTCCAGGCCTATGTACATCTGCAGAATGGACATTACCTACAAATGGTCTCCAAAACCTGGGTTCACTTTGAAACTTTTTGCCATCATTCAGTAGGAAGCTAGTGACCACACATTTTATTTGCAATATGTTTTTGTGTTATGTGAGGGTAATATTTTTCACTAAATGTTAATCCATCTTGGTACTTTGCAATACTTCTTTCATATTTACTTTTCATATGACCTGCTACATATAGAAGTGCTAATCCTTAGGACCAGAAAATTAACCAGCCATATTCAAATGGAGAATTCAATTACCGTAGAAAATGCGTTTTTGAGGTAAAAAGATGCAAAATTGCCACGAATTGCAGTAAATTTGCCAAACGCCTATTCAATTGTCCGTAAAAAAAAAAAAGGTTTCTCAGAAATTTTACTGTGAATTTCAATTTACCAATCTCTGAGCAAGTGATACACTTGAAAAATCCCTATTTTAAGTTAAAAATGTCAGGATTAGGTTCTGAACACCAGTGACAACCCCATGAATGACTAATTAGGCACTTAGAAGTTTTTAATTATTTTTAATTTGCCAATAATGACGTCATTTTTGGGGTGAAAAATTGCAAAATGATGGAAATTGGGGTAGAAGGTATGGGCCAGGTATATTTGGGGTGCTTTATTATTATTATTATTACTACCAGGTATTTATATTGCATACATATATTCTGCAGTGCTTTACAGAGAATACTTGGCCATTCACATCAGTCCCTGCCCCAGTGGAGCTTACAATCGATATTCCCTAACACACACACACACACACACACACACACACACACACACACACTAGGGTTAATTTTGTTTGGATCCAATTAACCTACCAGTACATTTTTGGAATGTGGGAGGAAACCGGAGAACACAGAGGAAACCCACGCAAGTACGAGGAGAATATACAAACTCCACACAGTTAGAGCCATGGTGGGAATCAAACCCATGATCTCAGTGCTGTGAGTTAGTGATGTTAACCATTACACCATCCGTACTGCATCCGTACTGCCTATACGTGTGATGAGTGTTTTTAGACTTGCAGATGGGAGTTATCAGTCTGTTTCCATTTTTTTTTAAGTCCCCTAAAATGACCCAAATATATATTTATACTCATGTTTATGTACCCCCAAGTTTAATTTTAGCAATCACGTCAATCACGGTAAATTGCTGCGATTTCGCTGCTAATTGAATACCTCAAAGCTTACAAGAATACATAAACCTAAAATTCCTCTGGGGTGTGAATTTTCTTCTACCTATTAAAACATATTTAAAGATTTTTCTTCTTTCAGGATGCAATCCCATGTCGACACCACAGTGTCAGCAGTTATGCCAATGTTGTTGAAATGTCATTATGTGAAGTGTTGACATTCTGCATGGAGTGGAGGGTTAAACTCTAGGAGGTTTAGGCTGTGGAAGGGGAGTGTTAGGAACTTGGGAGAAGGATAAAAGCTAGGGTTAGGGGTATTACTCACTGCCAGAACACCCCATCACAGCCAGAAGTCACAGCCAGAGTCGTCAGACCTGCAGAACAAGGTAAGTTATTGCTGGACCAGCAGGAGTGTGTTTTGTACGTTTTCTTATCATATTGACATGTCATCAGAATCAGCTTTATTGGCCAGGTATACTTGCGTATACTAGGAATTTGTCTTCGGTTTGCGATATAACAGCCAAGTAGGTAACAGATAAGCAGGTGGAGGGGGCAAGTAAAGTCACACAGATAGGCATACCGTAGTGACACAAGTTAGTTACATGTACATCTAGTCAGTCAATGTTCAGGAGTTCAGCAGGCGGACCGCTTGGGGAAAGAAACTTTTGAGGCTTCTGGTGGACCTGGCGGGGACGGCCCTGAAACGCCTGCCTGAAGGAAGCAAGTTAAACATGCTGTGGCCGGAGTGTAGCTGGTCTTTTACTATCTTCGTTGCCCGCTTTTTTGCTCTGGACAGGTACAGGTCCTGGACTGAGGGAAGGTCAGCCCAGATGAACTTCTCTGTGGTTCTGACCAGCTTTTGGAGCCTGCATCTGTCCCTCGCGCTGGCGGAGCTGTACGATACCAGTATCGAGGAGCACAGTACCCACTCCACAATCGCGGAGTAGAAGAGGAGCAGAAGCTTCTGTGGGATGTTAAACTTCCTTAGTTGCCTGAGGAAGAATAACCTCTGCTGCGCTTTCCCAACAGTGGCATCAGCGTTGGTCCCCCATTTAAGGTCCCGGGAGATTGTGGTCCCTAGAAACTTGGAGGAGTCCACTAGCAATGCCACACTTTCAGCAATCGTTAGCGGTGGTGCACTAGGTCATAGCCATTGACATGTCATGTATGTCAACATTACAACTATGTTGACATTATGAATGTTGACATGCCAAATGTTGACAAAATACCCAACCATTTGTTTCAGCTAGTAAGAGTACAAACACTGGATACCTTTTCTCTTTTTTTATCCTTGTGATATAGGTCGGTTATCCGTTATCTGAAAACTGGAATATTTTGTCCCTGTAGTGACAATATGACGTAGCCCACTTCATTACGTCACTGAAGCCAGCGGTCAATCACAGACAGGTGAGGGAGTGGCTTTGCAGCCATTCCCTCACCGTTGCTGCTATCAGGACCTGCTGCGGAACTGCCACGACCCCTCCGCTGATGCGCCGGACCTGCCGTGGCCCCCCGGTACCACCCCCACGCTGATGCTCCAGACCTGCTGTGGACCCCCAGTAACCATCTGAATAACAAGTATTCTGTTACCCAGAAAAACACTATATCCGGATTGCTCATGGTCCCGAGCAGTATGGGATACTCAACCTATATCACTGTTTTCATATTTAATTCACATCAGGTGGAATTTCTTTCCAAAAACAAATTCTATACTACATTTTTGTACTGTATATTTTTATTTTCATGTATATAAAAGTTATTTCTGTGATCAAAGAAGAAGGAAACACTGAAACTCAGCACTGGGAATTTATGCAAATCTTGAAGATAGAGAAGTAGTAAACCACAAGGCTGTCAGTTATTGTGGTGAAGGCATCAAGCTATTGTAGTTTGCTATTGGACTTGATTGGTGCAGGGTTTCACAAATGGTTCTGGAGATGACAGTATGGGTGGAGTATGCAAGTTAGAACTAGCTGTAAGGCAGAGCTTGGCCTCTGTTCCAGTTTTTTCACCCTCCCCTTTGTTGGTAGTTTTGTGAGTTTGTTTGGTTGCTGGGTGTGGCAGTAAAGAATGGCAGTTGTTGTTGTTGTTATATATAAAGGCTATGGTTTATTGGGCATGTTCTTCTCATAACATTTACATCATGACACTTCCCTATTGAGAGTGATAACAAAAATGGGTATAGTAAGGGGACTTGTATGCCAGGGAATAGGTTGTATGTTTGATGTTGTTGATGTGCCCTGCAGGTTTTTTTCCCACCACCATACCCTCCATATTCTTCTTTAAGTAATTCGATTTACTACAATAAAAGATTTAATTATGTCAAAATAAAATGTCACCAAATTTCGTGCCACACTATTGTTGTCTGCCTTCTTTTTCCAATTAAACTATTTTAAGTTTTGATTAATGCTCGCACACACATTAAGGGTATTAGGGTTAGGGTATTTATTATTGCACATCTGAACCACCCAGTTCCTTGGTGTAAGGCAACCGCACATGAACAACTTTGTTTAATCCTAAATTATGTGTACACCCCCATGATAGATTTACTTGGCCTATAAGTGAATGCCCAGTTGCTGCCCAGTTATAGCCACACAGGTGCAAGTGGAGATATGGCTGAGATATGCACAACTGATTTGCCACAATTGCACAAAAAATTGCATTCGGGTTCCGATGCATGCACAGTTGCAAAGTATTGTGAGGTTCGTGACATTCTGGATCAGGCCTAGAAAGTAAGCAATGCAAAAAAGCCAAAGATGTATTGTAGATTGTGTAGTGAGGCCCCATGGGTTGCAGCCAGGAAAAGGTAAAGCATCCAAACTTGCTTCTATGGAAATCTTAATATAGGTAGAGTTCCAGTGCATGAGGTTACAAAACAAATGTTTGTTATGAGAAATTAATATACAAAGAAATAGATAAGTTATTCAGTCACACAATGTAGAGTGAGAAATGAGATACGAAAACAAGAATTTTTTATCATCATTGGAAGTGAACATGGTTTGTGTGTGATCATCTCAGATTGTGACCACAAATAACAACATACAGTAGAACACATAAACAAAACAGATACATTCTGCACACCATGTATAGAATGATAAATCATAAAGATTATGGCATATGACATTTGTGCCTTAGTGGTCATAATGAACACCGACCATGAATTCCTCCTTGCCATGTTAAATGGTCCTCCAGGAAGGCTTCAGAAAAGAAATTGAAGACAAAAACAAAATGCCAAATAATATGCACTGTAAAATGTTTGCCTAAAGTAAATTACTCACCTGAAGTAGGTGAGATTATTTCTTAGAATTAATTCCCATTAAATTAAATGAATATGCAATTACCTTTTCATCCCCCCAAAAAATAAAACTCTTTATTTTAATATATAAGCACATACAGTAGTGTAGCATGCACAATGCCTTGTATAAGACTAATGTGAATTTACAGCATACATTTTAGATGATGATTAGTAGAGATGAGCGGGTTCGAACCCCCCCGAACTTCACGTGTTTTACACGGGTCCGAGGCAGCCTCAGATCTTCCCGCCTTGCTCGGTTAACCCGAACGAGGCTGAACGTCATAATCCCGCTGTCGGATTCTCGCGAGAATCGTATTCCATATAAAGAACCACGCATCGCCGACATTTTCACTCATGCATTGTAGATTAAGCGAGAGGACGTGGCTACGTTCTCTGTATGAAAAGCTCAATATCTGTGCTCAGTGTGCCGCATTGTGGTGACCACCAGTATATTATAGTAGTATAGTACAGTAGGCCATTGCGGTATCTTGCAGCTCCGTGTCAGACTCAGTTCTAGTATCCTGATCAGTGCTCAATATCTGCTGCATTGTTGTGTGACCAGTATATTATATAGAAGTACAGTGCAGCATTTTGGTGACCACCAGTATATAGTAGTACAGTACAGTAAGCCATTGCTGTATCTTGCTGCTCTGTGTCACTTCAAGTATCCATATCTGTGCTGCATTGTTGTGAGCAGTATATAGTAGTACAGTGCAGCATTTTGGTGACCACCAGTATATAGTAGTACAGTACAGTAGCCCATTGCTGTATCTTGCAGCTCTGTGTCACTTCAAGTATCCATATCTGTGCTGCATTGTTGTGAGCAGTATATAGTAGTACAGTGCAGCATTGTGGTGACCACCAGTATATAGTAGCACAGTACAGTAGGCCATTGCTGTATCTTGCAGCTCCGTGTCACTTCAAGTATCCATATCTGTGCTGCATTGTTGTGAGCAGTATATAGTAGTACAGAGCAGCATTTTGGTAACCACCAGTATATAGTAGTACAGTACAGTAGGTCATTGCTGTATCTTGCAGCTCCATGTCACTTCAAGTATCCATATATGTGCTGCATTGTTGTGAGCAGTATATAGTAGTACAGTGCAGCATTTTGGTGACCACCAGTATATAGTAGTACAGTACAGTTGGCCATTGCTGTATCTTGCAGCTCCGTGTCACTTCAAGTATCCATATCTGTGCTGCATTGTTGTGACCAGTATATAGTAGTACAGTGCAGCATTGTGGTAACCACCAGTATATAGTAGTACAGTACAGTTGTCCATTGCTGTATCTTGCAGACTCAGTTCTATTCTCCGGATCAGTGCTCAATATCTTTGCTGCATTGTGGGGACCAGTATACTACAGTACAAAAGTCCAGTGCTGTTCTCGCTGCTCTGTGTCAGTTCTCCGTAGTATCATCAGTGATCAGTATAATCAGTTCTCAGTATAATCAGTGCCCTGTTAGACGTGCGTCCGTTTTCTGCCATTAGTGCATTGGGATTTAGACAATTGATGAAGTTATTGTGTCCCCGGTACAAAATCCCATCTAGATTCCACTTCACTAGGCAGGTGATAGTGAGATTTTACCAATTAATATCCGTGATTTATAATTATTAATTACAGTGATCTTGCCAAATAATTCCAGTGATTTTGTTATTTTCTTCCAGTGATGTGGACCAATAATACCATTGATTAGAACGAATAATTCCTGTGATTTTGCCATTTTCTTCCAGTGATTTGGATCAATAATACTATTGATTAGAACAAATAATTCCTGTGATATTGAGGTGTTTGTGTCGCTTAGCTTAGCCATCCAGCGACCACAGTGCACCTCTTTTTCTCTTTTCTTTGCATCATGTGCTGTTTGGGGACTATTTTTTTAAGTGCCATCCTGTCTGACACTTCCGTATATGTCCAGTGGTACTGCCATTTGATATAATTTCCGACATTACTGCCATTTAATTCCAGTGATTTTGTCATTTTCTTCCAGTGATTTGGACCAATAATACCATTGATTAGAACAAATAATTCTTGTGATTTTGTCATTTTCTTCCAATGATTTGGACCAATAATGCCATTGATTAGAACAAATAATTCCTGTGATATTGAGGTGTTTGTGTCGCTTAGCTTTGCCGTCCAGCGACCACAGTGCACCTCTTTTTCTCTTTTCTTTGCATCATGTGATGTTTGGGGACAATTTTTTTAAGTGCCATCCTGTCTGACACTGCAGTGCCACTCCTAGATGGGCCCGGTGTTTGTGCCGTCCACTTGGGTCGCTTAGCTAAGTTATCCAGCGACCTCGGTGCAAATTTTAGGACTAAAAATAATATTGTGAGGTGTTCAGAATAGACTGGAAATGAGTGGAAATTATGGTTATTGAGGTTAATAATACTATAAACATCCTAGTGATATTTGGTGGACCCCTTCATTCCAAGTAAAGCATTCGTTACCTCTAATACCAAGAAATAAAGACACGGAGACTTGAATTTGGCAGAAAAATTGCTAGCTATTTATTTGACCCTAACCATAGCAAACCTGTAAATGAAAACTTTGTTAAGATGCCGATTCAGCCGGCATATGGTGGCAGAAAAAAGAACGGCTCTATAAAACTAACGCTAACCTTAAAATGCTAAAAATTCGAAAATTCGAAAACATCCTAATTTAACTACAAACTATCAAAATCGGTAATAGGTGACAACTCAACCCCCACAGTGACTACCCACCCTGATGGGTGCCCTGCCGCTGCCTCCCGGCCAATAAGTCGATGGAGGTGAGTGCACCTAAACCACACCAAACTGTAAATCACTACAGCTTACCATACAACTACAAACTGACGTTCTTTTCCGCCAATAAATAGCCAACGATAAACCCAGCCAACAATTCAACGCCAAGGCACTCCGTGCCAGAACCTCTACCAACGGGGCGGGAGGGCGGGAAGGCAATTCACCAACAAGAGAGAGCAAAATGGCCTAGCCTTCCCTATATATATTAAACCCTCCCCTTTTTCCCAAAGGCTGTACTTTCCTCACAGCTAGGTCCACCCCTCACAAGATGTTTAACTCATTCCTTTCCTATGCAGTCAATTCTCTCTCCTAGGATCAAAATTACCCCCAAATTCTATGATTTAAGCTGTTTTTAAGGGGTTTTTGAAAAAAAACACCCAAATCCAAAACACACCCGAATCCGACAAAAATTTTTAAGGGAGGTTTTGTCAAAACGCGTCCGGATCCAAAACACGTCAGCGGAACCGAATCCAAAACCAAAACACAAAACTCGAAAAATTTCCGGTGCACATCCCTAAGATTAGTAATCAGCGCCGTTAAAAGAATTATAGTCATTGTGAAATTCTGTACACAGAACTGAATGTGTACTATATATCTGACCCTACTGTTTGTAGAATAGTATGCACCTTTTGGTCATCCTTATTTGGCACACTTGCACCATCCCTATACTATGTGCAAAATGGGATCATGTCAGGATCTCCGCATTTGGGATCCTGGCAGTCGGAATACTGATGCCGGAATCCCAACACTGTTCAGAATGCCGACTCCAGCATCCCAAATGTCAGAATCCCGAATGAGGTCTGCCCCCACTCTGCACTGATGCTGAGGGGAGGGGGGTTAGGTTTAGGCTGTGGGGGGAGGGTTAGGGTTAGGCTGCCGTGTGTGGGGGCGGGGGGGCTTAGGACAAACCAGGGAGGGTTAGGCTGCAGGGAAGGGTGATTTTGCCACCAATGGGGAGGGTTAGGGTTAGGCTGGGGGGAGGGTTAGGGTCAGGCCGCAGGTAAGGAGGGTTGGGGGGAGATTAGATCTAGACTACTTACCACCTTGGTGTCGGGATCCTGAGTGTCGCAGTTGGTATTTTGACTGCCGGCAACCCACGTGCTGGAATCCCGATATCATCCCATGCAAATGATGGTTATGAAAATATGCATAATATTTAGCCAGCAGTTCTGTTGACACAACAGTTATTTTCTTAATCATAAATCATATAGGGTATTTTAGGAAAGAACAGTAAAATAGACTACAGTGCACATAGATTCTCACCAAATATCATGTACTTATATATATACTGCAGGTAAATGTCCCATTGGAGTCAAAATAAAGGATATTTTGTGTAATTGATTGAAATACATGTATGTGCTTTCTACGCAGAACGCTGTATTGATCTCCTCACACCAGTTGCCTAATGCAGTACTGTCCGTATTGATTGTCTGATAAAAAATGCATGCTCTTTATTCATTTTCTGAGCTGTGATTCCTGCATAACACATGTTCATCCTGAGATTTCATTGCAGAACGTTAACTGTGACAGCAACAATAAGGAACATTGTGTCGGCAAATTATACTTTGCTGCACCATCCGCCAATTCAGAATTTATACACTCACCTATATCTCTGTTACTATTTTATCATGTAGCGGTGAGATTTCTGTGTAGGAAAGATCTGCAGGTTAGCACAGAGCATAAATAGGTTTTCGTTGATTCTGATGAAGGCACATTGGCACGTTGGTGGTGAAAAGTGTAAAACTATACTACATTCTACATAATTCATGACTGTTACATTTACTTACTTATTTCTGTGACCTTACGATAGATCTGGAACTTGGACTGAGAGGAAGCCTTTGGATCCTTCTCCTTCTGCCCTGACAGTTGTACAGGCCGATGGTCAGGTACATGCAGAAACGCGCACTGTATCAAACCCAGTAGCAGAGTGATGGGGTAAACTATCACTTTCTTAGGCGTGCGCAGCTAATTTTATTAGGGGGTGCACCGCAGGAGGGATGTGTCTTGCACTACCTTTTGGGTGCGTCTAGCACCACCTTTTGGGCATGTCTATCACCGCATTTGGGCATGTCTAGCACCGCCCACGGACATATCTAGCACTATTTTACATTCTCTCAGTAGAATCACATGGCTTAATCTAATTTCTCCCTAATTCCTATTACAGTGATACAACTAGATATAAGAATTAAAATGCCGGTACTGACTGTCTGCCACAGCATAACCATGAGCCCTAGCTGCCACTGCCCTGACCCAGTGGCAGAACTTGAGAGTGGTGGGCCTCCTCCCCACACATACACACACACCCCATGCCAGCACCTACACCCTGATTTTGATTGGGCCACTCTGAAAAGCAAGGGAGATATATTGGGACAGAAAATTTTAGTTTTAATATAACACAAAAAAGTAAAACATTTGCACATGTGCCATCAGAGCCACATCTGCCTCTTTTCATGCCATGAGACTCTCTATATATGCAGGACACAAGCATTTGTCACACATGTCCCCATGCTCACTAGCTTAGTGCCCCTTATTCACATTACGCCACACAGTGTCAGTCAAAATGCATATTATGCCACACAGTATGAGAAAAATTTACATTACGCAACGCAGTAAGAGCCAAAATTCACATTATGCCACCCAGTTGGCCAGATGTACGAAGTCTTGAAAAGTGATAAAATGGAGATAGATAAACTACCAACCAACCAACCAGCTCCTGTCCTTTTTCACGTTATGCCGCACAGTATGAGCCGCAATTCATGTTGTGCCAATAGTATGATCTTAAAATCACATTATGCCACACAGTATGAGGATAAATTCAGATAACGCCACACAGTATGAGCCAAAATTCACTTTATGCCACACAGTAAGAGCCAAAATTCACATTATGCCACCCAGTTGGCCAGATGTACGAAGTCTTAAAAAGTGATAAAATGGAGATAGATAAACTACCAACCAACCAACCAGCTCCTGTCCTTTTTCAAACACAGCCTGTAACATGGCAGTAAGGAGCTGATTGGCTGGTACTTTATCACTCTCCCTTTTATCACTTTTCAAGGCCATCTGGCCCAGTATGAGCCGAATTCACGTTATGCCGCACAGTATGAGCCGCAATTCATGTTGTGCCAATAGTATGATCTTAAAATCACATTATGCCACACAGTATGAGGATAAATTCAGATAACACCACACAGTATGAGCCAAAATTCACTTTATGCCACACAGTATGAGCCAAAATTCATATTATGCCACACAGTATGAGCTAAAATTCACGTTATGCCACACAGTATAAGCCAAAATTCATATTATGCCACAGAGTATGAGCCAATATTCACATTATGTCACACAGTATGAGCCGAAATTCTTTGTTATGCCACGCAGTATGAGACGTGTCCTCACAACATTTTTGAAATATAATGACTGACTTTGGATGGGCTGGATGTCCTGTTGAGAAGATGTTGCACCTGAGGTGGTATTGAACGTTAGCCCTGTGAGTGCCGCTGCCTATAATATATCTATCTACAGTTGTGCTCATAAGTTTAAATACCCTAGCAGAATTTGTGATTTTCTGGTCATTTGTCAGAGAATATGAATGATAACTCACAAACTTTTCTTTCACTCATGGTTAGTGGTTGGGTGAAGCCATTTATTGTCAACAACTGTGTTTACACTTTTTAAATCAGGCCTAGGCCTAGAAAAATCCAGACAAAAAATTCCAAGTGTCCAAGAAGTTTTTGCGCACTTTCCCAATTGCTACTCAAGGTAGAAAATTTTGGGAGGAACCCCCTGGGGTGGATGTCTCCATCTCTCGCCTGTCTTATAAGGCAGTGCTGCCTGCCCCAGGCTCTTTTACCATGAAGGATCATGGGGATAGAAAGATAGAGACTACCTTAAAATCTATATACACTGCAGCTGGCCTTTCACAAAGATCGGTCATTGCGTGTTGCTGGATGACCCATGCCATTCATTCTTGGGCCATGCAAATTCAGGGGGGCTTCTCGGGGGATATGCCCTTAGTTACTATGGTTACCCTCCTGAAACATATTCAGGACACTGCCCGTGTCCTCTGTGATTCCCTCAAGGAGATGGGGAACATAAATTCTTGGACATCGGCCATGGCGGTGTCGGTGCGCAGGGCCTTGTGCTTGCATCAGTGGATTGTGGATGCAGAATCCAAACGTAATGTGGAGTCCCTTCCCTTTTCTGGGGAATGGCTTTTTGGGGTTGAGTTGTATGCCTGGATTTTCAAGGTTACTGATAGGAAATCCACGTTTCTCCCCCCCTGGGGCCCGACTGGCGAGACGTTCCTATCCGGGACCGTCTGTCCAGTCCTTTTGGTCTCGAAAATTTTGATCAAAGGCCAGAGGTGCCTCCAAAGGTACCAGAGGTAAGTCCAAAAAAACCTGCCAGTACCAGTCCTCAGGAACGGTCCACCAGTTCTGCTTCCACTAAAGCATCAGCATAACGGTGCCCACCCACCCCGAGGGGATCTCAAGGTGAGAGCTCGACAGTGTCACTTCAGCCGCATCTGGGAGAACTCCTGCCAGGATGCCTGGGTCAGGGAGCTAGTTTCTCAGGGCTACATGCTGGAGTGCGACAGTACTCCCCCCCCCCCCCCAACGATTTTTCAAATCAAGCTTTCCAGCTTTGGAGGATACGCAAGTTACGTTACAACAGGATATCAGGAAATTGGTCCAGTCCCACGTCGTTGTTCACGTTCCTCTACTGCAATGTGGCTAGGGGTTTTACTCAAACCTGTTTGTGGTGCCGTAGCCAGACGGTTCGGTCAGACCCATTCTGAATCTGAAATCCTTGAATCCTTATCTAAAGGTGTTCAAGTTCAAGATGGAATCCCTGCATGCAGGGATTGCGGGCCTGGAAGAACAGGAATTTATGGTCTCCTTGGATATCAAGGACACCTATCTCCATATTCCGAATTGGCCTCCTCATCAAGCATACCTGCAATTTGCCCTGCTGGCTGATCACTTCCAATTCCAAGTACTACCCTTCGGCCTGTCAACAGCCCCGAGGCTATTCACGAAGGTGATGGCAGAGATGATGCTTCAACTCCGAATCCAAGGGATAAATGTGGTGCCTTATCTAGATGATCTTCTGATAAAGGCAAGGTCCAGGGAAATTTTGTTGCTCCATATCGACCTAACCATACGTCTTCTATCTGACCATGGGTGGATCCACAACTTACAGAAGTCCCACCTGGAGCCAACTCAGAGGCTCCTGTTCCTGGGGATGTTGCTGGATACTGTGGCACAGCAGATGTTTCTGCCAGAGGACAAGGCAACAAAACTTCAGGAGATGGTCCGCATGGTGGTCCGCCCTACTTGGGTGTCCGTACAGCTCTGCATATGATTGTTGGGTAAGATGGTTGCCTCCTATGAGGCAATGCAGTATAGGAGGTTCCATGCCAGAATGTTTCAGTTGGATCTCCTGAGAAAGTGGTACGGATCACATCTCCAGATGCACCGGATGATTCGGCTGTCACCTCAGGCCAGGATTTCCCTCCTGTGGTGACTTCAGTCCTCCAATTTCCTGGAGGGCCGGAGTTTTGGGATTCAGGATTGGACCTTCCTCATGACGGATGCCAGTCTGCGAGGATGGGGAGCTGTCACCCAAGGGGCGCAGTTCCAGGGCAGGTGGTCAACCCACAAAAGCCTCCTTCCAATTAACATTCTGGAACTTCGGGTGATCCACAATGTTCTGCTTCAGCATCTCCTCTGCTCAAGGATCAAGCGAACCAGGTACAGCTGGACAACGCCACGGTGGTGGCGTACATCAATCAACAAGGAGGGATGAAAGCAGAACCTGTATGCGAGAGGTGTCATAGATACTCCTCTGGACGGAAAGAATTGCAAGAGCCATATCAGCAATCTTCATTCCGGGTGTGGACAACTGGGAGGTGGACTTCCTGAGTCGTCACGATCTCCACCTGGGGGAATGGGAACTTCACCATCTGGTGTTCCAGCAGATCATCAACCGGTGGGGTTGCCCACAAATAGACATGATGGCTTCTCATCTCAACAAGAAACTTTCCTGGTATTGCTCATGGACCAGGGACCCTCAGGCGAAGGCAGTGGACGCACCAGCGTCACCTTGGCCGTATCGGCTAGTACACCTGTTTTTCTTTCGATCCCATTGCTCCCAAGGGTGCTAAAGCAGATCAGGAATCAAGGTGTCCAGGCAATTGTAAATTCCCTGGATTGGCCTCGGAGAGCGTGGTACGTGGATCTTCTGGACATGTGCGTAGAAGACCCTTGACCTCTACCACTCAGAAGTGATCTTCTTCAGCAAGGACCGTTTGTCTTCCCTGACTTACGGTGACTTTGATGCCATGGAGGTTGAGCGGAACATCCTAGCTCACAAAGACCTTTCCAAGAAGGTTATTGCAGCCATGGTTCAGGCCAGGAAACCTGTGACTAAAAAACACTATCATATCTGGAGAAGATATCTCCCTTGGTGCGAGGAACGCACATATCCGCCTGCAGTTTTTCACTTGGGACGTTTCCTACGTTTCCTGCAGGCTGGTGTGGATAAGGGCTTACGTCTAGATTCCATTAAGGTCCAGCTTTCAGCTCTCTCAATTTTCTTTCAGAAAAAATTGGCAGTATTGCCGGAAGTTCAGACCTTCTTGCAAGGAGTACTCCACATACAACCTCCCTTTGTGCTGCCTATGGCTCCCTACACTTCGATGTAGTGTTGAAATTTCTAAAGTCCTCCTGGTTTGAACCTTTGATGACGGTAGACGTCAAGTACCTCACGTGGAAGACGGTGATGTTACTGGCCCTGGCTTCTGCTCGACGTGTCTCAGAATTTGGGGCCTTATTGTGTAAAAGTCCATACTTGATCTTTTACAAGGGCAGAGCGGAGCTCCAGACTAGAGAGCAGTTCCTGCTGAAGGTTGTCTCCGCGTTTCACCTGAATCAACCTATTGTAGTTCTGTCCAGTTCTGATGTTTCTGCTCTCCCGGAGTCATTGGAGGCTGTGCTTGCCTTGAAGATCTATGTCAAGCACACAGCTCGGTTTAGAAAGACGGAATCCTTGTTCGTGCTCTATGAAGCGCAGAAAAAGGGTTGCCCTGCTTTAAAGCAGATCCATTGCTCGCTGGATTTGGCTTACTATCGAACAGACCTACAGTATGTGTCAGCAGCCTTACCTGTTCCTAAGTCTCTGTAGGCCCACTCTACAAGATCAGTGGGCTCTTCCTGGGCGGCTGCCCATGGAGTCTCGGCCTTGCAACTATGCCGAGCAGCTACCTGGTCGTGGAAGAACACTTTTGTAAAGCTCTACAAGTTTGATACCCTTGCCAAAGAGGATACCCAGTTTGGGCAGGCGGTGCTGCAGCAGTCTCCACACGTTTTCGCCCATTCTGGAAGCATTGGGACGTCCGCATCATATTAGTTTCCCCAATATCCCTTATGGATGCTAGAGAAAATAGGATTTTAATACCTACCGGTAAATCCTTTTCTTGTAGTCCATATTGGGTGCCCGCCTCAGTGCGTTGACTTTTCTGCAGGTTGTTGTTCTTTAGTTACCTGTTCAGCTGTTGCTTTTGTTGTTGCCAGCAGTTGCTGGTTGTTATATATTTGTGGTGTGCTGGTGTGTAAATCTCACTACCTTTTGTTATCGTATTCCTTCTCTCATATATGTCCTTTCTCCTTCGGGCACGTTTTTACCTATAACTGCCTGTGGGAGGGGGAATAAAGGGGAGGAACCAGCACATCCAGTTGAAGAAATTTAAAGTGCCTGGCTCCTTTGGACCCCGTCTATACCCCATCATACTAGTTTCCTACAATATCCCTTATGGACTATGAGAAAAGGATTTACCAGTAGGTATTAAAATCCTATTTTTTTTTAATAATTATAATTTTTGTTTTTTTTGTTTTTTAGCTTTTATTATCTTAATTTTACACTGCGGCGGAGCCCCTGAATGGATGGACAGATCATCCCTTTCAGATACAGCAGACAGAGTACCCCTTTCAAATACATAATTGAAATATATTTTGGCTTTGGATCACACACAGATATATAGCAGTAGTGTACGGCAGCCGCAGTACTAGTTGTCACTGGGTGACGCACCAATAGAAATATATTTTTTTGCTTTGGATCACACACAGATATATAGCAGTAGTGGAAGGCAGTACTGGTAGTCGTCACTGAGTGACGCAACAAAATAAATATTTTTTTTGCTCTGGATCACACACAGAGGATATATAGCAGTAGTGTACAGCAGTACTGGTAGTTGTCACTCAGTGACACACCAATAGAAATATATTTTTTCTTCTGGATCACACACACAGGATATATAGCAGTAGTGTATGGCAGTACACAGCCCCTTAGTCAGAGAACAACACCTGGTCCTATACACAGCCACAGTATGCTATATGCACTGTCTACTATGCAGAGCCCTAACACAGTGATAGTCACAGCACACCTACACATGCAGCACCCCAGGTTAACTCAACTCTCCTGCTGCAACTCATCTATACAGCACAGAATACAGTGCAGAATACATTACAGAATACAGCAAAGAAGGAACACGTCCTTACTGTGCACTCTCCAAGTCCAGAGTGAAGATGGTGCCAATCACCGGGACTGTATATAGAATCCAAAACCTACATATACGTAGGAATATATATTCCTACATATATTTCCTGTATTTTATAAATACTACTGTTTTTAAATTATCACCTGCTTATTATGTAGTTGGCAGTCCTGAGAAGTGCTGTGTGTACAGTAGTGAGAAGGGTCAGTGTGTGTTAGAACTGATCCAAAATTAGAATGGGATTTTTCTTCAACAAACATGAGAATGGGGCCCGAGTTCCACCAATTTACATTTCTATGCAGACACTTATATCTCGCCTTCTAAATGTTTAATATTATTGTCTAAATTCACAAAATGAAAATATTAATGCAAGCATAGCAACAATCTATCGTAGAGAAACAGGCTCCGATAATAGCCCATCCCTATGAAGAGCTGGAAGCAAAGTGATCATATGCATGCGCACAGGGGGTGCCTGGTGCACACAGGCACCCACTAATGTCCATCACCCCCCTTTCAATGGCGTGCTGGTGGGGGCACATGTTGTCCAGATGACTCCCCCTGTGGCATACTGGAATGTTAGGAGACAATAGATATTGAAAGTTCCAAAAGCCATTTAATTCTTATCAGTGAGTGGGGGAGTTTTATGGCCCCAAACCAGTTCTGGCAGACCCTGCCACATCTAGGGGGTTAGGACAGGAAGTGCAGGGGGATTTTAGCAAAAGGAACAAAGCGCAGGACAGTTCAGTGTGAGCTGAGGATTGAGATGGAGGGCACAGGCTAGTGTCCAGGAGAAACGCAGTCTGGGGACTGTGGAACAAGCATCTATAACTCCACAGTCCCTGGCATTATGGAACAGCATGTAGGTGCTGCTAGGAAGAGCAAGAGATATCCAGATTTGCAGTGTGAGAGAAGTTACAGCATGAACAATCAGTGGAAGAAATAAAGGGGCTCTTCACCTTCAGGGGTACCCCAGAAGCAGGATGGGAGGTGTGAGTCTGCGGGACAGGACGAGCTGGGTGAGTGATAGGAATCACGTGTGGCGGAAGGCTCCCAGTAACGTGTCCATGAGAGATCCCGTTTAGATAGAGCCCCTAGCGAATGGGGGAGAGCACAGTGAAATTAATCTCAGTTTGCGGAAGCCGCACTACTGATTCCCAGAGACTGCGCTGGTATGTACTGTACTGTAATGCTGCCACATCACTGTAAATGCTGTTATTGCCAGTGAAGCAAATAAAAGGAGATGTAACCTGATGTAACACATATGAATATTGTGCTGGAGTGAAGAAAAAGAAGTTAAATGTTACTGTCGTGATAACCTTGTCTGAACTGTGAATAAACTGCTTGCTTATGTGATGAAACGGCCTGGTGTGACAATGCTTTTTAAAATCACTGAAGGACTGGCCGCTGCCCGGCTATCACACCCCTCCCCTCATGATGTGTATGACAGACAGCCATAAAGGTGTACTGCGAGGCCAGGCAGTGTTATTGTTGATAGAAGCGTGGACACTGTAAGGCCAGGCAGTAAGCTGTCATAGCTAAGAGGCCAGGCTGAGTGACAAGGCTCGTAGTGGGCGGAGCTCAGGATGCCGCCCAGAGCTCTCTCAAAGTCATTCAGTCAGCCCGCCGGCTGTGCTGAGAGGCCGGGCTGTCTGAGGAAGCAGCCAGCAGGTGGAGCTGATTCAGAATAGAGAGGCAGGAATAGCCTGTAGACTGGGGGGGGGGGGGGGGTTAAGGTGAATACCGGAAGGGTGCCTTTCACTTTAGATCAAGGTTTAAAAAAACGTGGTATGGGGCTTGTGTGCCCCCCTTCCCCCAGGGGACGTCTTGATTCCTAAATTGAACTAGTTCACTTGAGCTTTCTCTTTTCACTAATGATGCCCCGCCCCCATATGACAGCTCCTTCGTTCTCCCACGTCCCCTGCTTCCTTTAACTTTAACTGGGCTAGACACAGGCACTCAGAGGACATTCCCCAGCTGTGTCTCTGCTCCTCCCCCCTTTTCCTCTCTGTATTTGCTCCCCCAACACCCTTCTGTGCCTCTTCCCCCTCTCCCATATGTGCCTCTGCCACTTCCCTCCTCTGTGCCTCTACCCATTTGCCTTCCGTGATAATGACACTATTTATTTATTTATTTATTTATTTATTAACAGTTTCTTATATAGCGCAGCATATTCCGTTGCGCTTTACAATTAGAACAACAGTAATAGAACAAAACTGGGTAAAAACAGACAGACAGAGGTAGGAAGGCCCTGCTCGCAAGCTTACAATCTATAGGGAAATAGGCATAGATACACAAGGATAGATGCTACCTATTGCATAATGGTGCACCAGATTGCTAGGTTCTTAATGGGTTGTATGATGATACCCCACAAAGTTATCCAAGTGTCAGGAGGGTGTGAAACTAAAGAAAGACAAGATATGTGATGTTATGAATACTCTACAGAGGATGTAATTAGATAGGGAAGCACTGAAGGTTATGTGGGTGGGTCTGGAATTTGATAGGCTTGTCTTCACACACACACACACACACACACACACACACACACACACACACACCCCACACACACACACACACACTTCCCCATATGTGCCCCTGCCCCTTTCTTTGTACCTCTGCTGCTTCCTCATGTGTTCCTCTGCCACTCCTATCCAACTATGGCTGGTCGCTGAGATCAGTGGCACAGACTATGTACAGCGCCACATAATTCATCTAAAGGATGATAGGTAAGCACAATTTTCTATTGATAATCATTTTATAATTTTCCTTTCTGTGTGTGTATATATATATATATATATATATATACTGTATATATATATATAATTTCTATTTTACATGTATGTGTGTGTATGTATATATATATATATATATATATATATATATTTGTTTACATTTTTGTTTTATATGTGTTTATATTAGAGATGTGCAGCAGGCACTTTTCGTGTTTTGTGTTTTGGTTTTGGATCTGGATAGGTTTTGCCAAAAACACCCTTTCGGGTTTTGGTTTTGGATCTGGATGATTTTTGAAAAAAAACATAAAAACTGCTAAAATCAAAGAATTTGGGGGTAATTTTGATCCTATGGTATTATTAACCTCAATAACATTAATTTCCACTCATTTCAAGTCTATTCTAAACACCTCACACCTCACAATATTGTTTTTAGGCCTAAGAAGTGCAATGAGGTAGTTGTATGACTAAGCTAAGCGACACAAATGTGCGGCACATACACCTGGCTCATCTAGGAGTGGCACTGCAGTGGCAGACAGGATGGCACTTAAAAAAACTAGGCCCCAAACTGCACATCATGCAAATAAGTAAAAGAGGTGCAATGAGGTAGCTGTATGACTAAGCTAAGCGACACAAATGTGCGGCACATACACCTGGCTCATCTAGGAGTGGAACTGCAGTGGCAGACAGGACGGCACTTAAAAAAACTAGGCCCCAAAACTGCACATCATGCAAAGAAGTAAAAGAGGTGCAATGAGGTAGCTGTATGACTAAGCTAAGCGACACAAATGTGCGGCACATACACCTGGCTCATCTAGGAGTGGCACTGCAGTGGCAGACAGGATGGCACTTAAAAAAACTAGGCCCCAAACTGCACATCATGCAAATAAGTAAAAGAGGTGCAATGAGGTAGCTAAAAATATATACAAAAGATTGGCGCTCTACAGTACACACACTATATCTGGTTAGATTCAGACGGCTGCTCACCAGTTGTGGGCGGGCTGCCCCAACAATAGATCAAAATGAATATGAAAAAAGAAAGAATGGGATCGCTGGATGAATCCAATATGTATTTTTTATTAAAATATTGTTATATCAACCACATAAAAATACAGTGCTTGAACTAGCCTAAAAATAATGAACAATTAATAATGTATAAATGTATACAAGACTGCCATATCTCCTGTACCAATATGAATAAGAAAACCTTTAATAAACCCTAATTAAGGGCTGCATTGGTGCTTCATGAAAATCAGCCGTGCGTCCACGAGCTGAAATATTTGTAAGAAGGAGACTGATGAAAAGTGCCTCTGTTATAAATCACTGTTAAAGTGTACACTCTCTTCTCCTTGTGCACAAAAGAACGTCATTGGCAAAGAGTATCCCAGTATTGAAATTGCGGACAACCGTGCTGTATTATTAAGTGGCAAATAGACAGTGATGGTCAAATTCACTTGTAGTATATCACCTGATGTGAGAGCCTCTCCGTCAAAGGCGCTGTACTGAGCCGGGTTTGCAGCGGCTCTGTGCAGTAAAAGTACAGCTGGTCACGTCACCAGTGAACCATCCAGACGAACACGGTTGTTTTCTCCGCTGAAGGGTACTGTACCAATTTGAATGTGCAGCAGTGCAGAAAGATTGGAGCAGCAGATTCCCCAGCCGCTGGTGAAAAGTCCGCTTTAATTGCGGCTACGGTCCACTCGATATATACGGCTCACAGAGTGTCAGGAGAATGCAGCAGTCAGATGAAGTCCTTCAATGGAGTACCTTAACGCGTTTCTCGGCCTACAACGCTGGCCGTTTCATCAGAAGGAAATGAGTAAACAGATCATGGCTATCCTTAGTATATATACCCTATTAATTAGAAAATCCTAATCAGCTGTGCCATTAAATTCAATTGATTCTAAACACAGGTCTCCTGTTAAACTAAGCCAGTATGTTAAACCACTGAAAAGGTATATGAAAAGAAAAGTATATAAAAATGTAGATATATGGATATGTATATCCAAACACAAATATACAAATCTACTGCAAAGTATATAATTATCTGAGATATATAAATTGCTATTCATCTACTAATTCTAAAGATATTAGATATCTTCCATGGGCTCAATACAATCATTCAGAGAAAAGAAAAGGAAAAAAGTGTATTATGAAGGAATTTAAATCCTTCTTTTATATTATGAATTACATAGTAAATATCGTTATAAACTCATTTAAAAAACAATAAACTTCATATACATATTTAAATAGCGGTAGTAAATGCATTATTAATCAAATAATAAATACAACGATGTTCTTAGGATAGCATATAATTTAAATATACAGGAATTCTTTGAAGAGATACTTCTTTAAAAAGGAAAAGAGAAAAGAGGAGAAGAATCCATGCCGTGTGTCAGTGCGTCACCCAAGACCTCCAGAATTACATAAACTGGAGGTAGTCAGGTGAGGCAGTAGCACACGGCATAAATAAATGACTACCAATACTGGATATTGCAAAGATCTTCCCAAGACTATCATATCAGAAAAAACACATATCTATGATAGCATACCTCATCTATCAAGAGGATCATACATTATTTAGTTTTACTGTGTCATTAAGACCTTCAGGGCATAATGTACTGAGTTTAAAAATCCAAAACGCTTCACGTTTGCATTGGAGATTGTACCTATCTCCTCCTCTTTTAGTAAAATTTATTTTTTCAATGGCCGTAATGGTCACATCTTCAATTGCTCCTTGTGTACATCTATAGATGTGTTGAGACAAACTATGGGTTAGTACACCTTTGAGAATATTTCTCCTATGTTCCAAAAAACGGGTGTTAACAGTTCTAATGGTCCTACCCACATACTGTAATCCACACCTACATTGGACTACATAGATTACATATTGTGATTGACAATTTAAAAAATCAGTTATTTCAAATGTTTCTTGAGTAGTATAAGAAACTATCTTGTTGTTATTTTTTACCACATGTTTGCAAGTCAGACATTTGTCTCTACCACATTTGAAAAAACCTTTAGGCTTGGGAGGCAGCCAGTTTAGTTTATTTAGAGTAGGTTCAACCGTATTTGGTGTAACGTATGGGGTAAACATACTAGGAGCAAGTTTTTGTTTGAGTGACATTGCCTTTCTAAAGGTAACATTACCATATTCTGGGAGTACTGAATTTAGATATTTATCACTACGCAAAAGAGACCAATTCTTGGATATTATATTTTTAATCTCCTTAGAAGAGGAATTATATTGAGTAATAAAAGTAGGGGAGCGTTCAACTTTAGTCTTCGAATAAGGGTTCTTTTTCTTAAATAGGATGGAGTTTCTTGAAATAGTAGAAATTTCTCTCAAAGCTCCATCTAACAGTGAGGAAGGATAGCCTTGTTTGACAAAGGACATGTATAAAATCTTACTTTGTGACTGAAAATCAGATTCAGTGGAACAGTTCCTCCTAAGTCGGAGGAACTGTCCTTTAGGAATATTGTCTTTCCAAGGTCGAAAGTGACTACTATCGTAGTGCAGATAATTATGGCAGTCAACAGTTTTGGTGTATGTGGTAGAATCAATTTTACCGTCATTAACAGTGAGTAAAATATCTAAAAAATTAATCTGGTTAGTGCTGAAGGAATGTGTAAATTTCAAACCAAAAGTGTTGGAGTTAAGTGATCTCATGAAATCCGGTATCAATTTATTGTCCCCATCCCAAATAATAAAGATATCATCGATGTAACGGCCATAGAGGACCAGGTCTCCCCCGCAAGCGCCACCCCAAATGTGCCTCTCTTCAAAGAGGCCCATGTAGAGGTTCGCATAGCTGGGGGCAAACCTGGTCCCCATGGCCGTCCCACATGTCTGAAGAAAAAATTGTGAATTGAAAGTGAAATAATTGTGTTCTAAGATGAATCTGATTGAGAGGAGTAAGAAATCTCTCAAATCAGAGTCAATTTCGTGATCTCTATGAAGAAAGTGATTGATGGCCATCAAGCCAAATTCATGTGGAATATTACTATAAAGTGATTCTACATCACAAGTGAGGAAAGTGTAAGAATCTTTCCAAGTAATAGATTCTATAAGTCTAAGAAAATGTGCAGAATCCTGTATGTATGAAGGAAGAGCTGTCACATATTTTTGTAAATGTGCATCAACATAGGCGGAAAGATTAGTGGTTAATGAACCTATGCCCGATATAATGGGCCTCCCCGGTGGGGACTTCAGACACTTGTGCACTTTTGGCAGATGGTAATAAATTGGGATAATGGGATAATCAACTTTCAAAAATCTATAGACATCATCTGATATTGTGCCTTGATTCAAGGCCGAGTCTAATAATGAAAATAGTTTATCTTTAAAAGAAAAAGTAGGATTACATGACAATTTTTTGTAAAAAAGGGGATTATTTAACTGGCGAAAGGCTTCAGCTAGATAGTCCACTGTGTTTTGTAAAACCAGGCCGCCACCCTTATCAGCCTGCTTGATGGTAATATTCTTATCTTTGATAAGTTCTTTCAAGGCTTTTCTTTCAGCCTTAGTCAGGTTATCTCTGAAACCCACCTTTTCTGCTTTAGTACACAAGTCTCTGAAATCATTAAGAGTAGTGGTGTAAAAACTTTCTAAGAAGGGTCCTCTATGTTGAAGGGGATAAAAATCTGAGGGTTTTTTGAAAATCTTTTTGGGAGGGCCTGTAATGTCAAATAATCTCACTGTAGTATTTACATTTTCACTTTCCTCATAGAGACTCTCTAGCATATCTATTGCTAGTGTGTCATTCTTATCAAGTACTATTGGCAAAGCATCAATGTCTTGTTTATGTAAAGATTTGATGCAAAAATATCTTTTCCTGCTCAAGGTACGAATATATTTATTTAAATCCACAAAGAGTGTAAATAGATTAGGTTTTGCTTAAGGTGCAAATTTTAAACCTTTTGATAATAATTTATTTTCAGAATCATTCAGAACTTTATCTGAAAGATTAAAGATGGTGGAAGGTGATCTTAATCCCATCTCACACTCTTTGTATATTTTCTGTAATCTTCGTCTCCTCCCTCCTCTACATCCTCGTCTCTTCCTCTTTTTTGTGTGGGAAGTGATTGGGGGTGGTCTCTTGATGTTTGAACATTCCGTACCCTTGGAGAGTAGGGGGTTAGACCTCTTTCTAAAAAAGAGGATGATGTATTGGAATGGTATTTAGAATGATTAGATGGTCTCTTGTTGTCATAGTATTTTTCTGTATTTTCATAGGCTCCCTGTGGCTTAGTTTAACAGGAGACCTGTGTTTAGAATCAATTGAATTTAATGGCACAGCTGATTAGGATTTTCTAATTAATAGGGTATATATACTAAGGCTAGCCATGATCTGTTTACTCATTTCCTTCTGATGAAACGGCCAGCGTTGTAGGCCGAGAAACGCGTTAAGGTACTCCATTGAAGGACTTCATCTGACTGCTGCATTCTCCTGACACTCTGTGAGCCGTATATATCGAGTGGACCGTAGCCGCAATTAAAACGGACTTTTCACCAGCGGCTGGGGAATCTGCTGCTCCAATCTTTCTGCACTGCTGCACATTCAAATTGGTACAGTACCCTTCAGCGGAGAAAACAACTGTGTTCGTCTGGATGGTTCACTGGTGACGTGACCAGCTGTACTCTTACTGCACAGAGCCGCTGCAAACCCGGCTCAGTACAGCGCCTTTGACGGAGAGGCTCTCACATCAGGTGATATACTACAAGTGAATTTGACCATCACTGTCTATTTGCCACTTAATAATACAGCACGGTTGTCCGCAATTTCAATACTGGGATACTCTTTGCCAATGACGTTCTTTTGTGTACAAGGAGAAGAGAGTGTACACTTTAACAGTGATTTATAACAGAGGCACTTTTCATCAGTCTCCTTCTTACAAATATTTCAGCTCGTGGACGCACGGCTGATTTTCATGAAGCACCAATGCAGCCCTTAATTAGGGTTTATTAAAGGTTTTCTTATTCATATTGGTTCAGGAGATATGGCAGTCTTGTATACATTTATACATTATTAATTGTTCATTATTTTTAGGCTAGTTCATGCACTGTATTTTTATGTGGTTGATATAACAATATTTTAATAAAAAATACATATTGGATTCATCCAGCGCTCCCATTCTTTCTTTTTTCATATCCATTTTGATCTATTGTTGGGGCAGCCCGCCCACAACTGGTGAGCAGCCGTCTGAATCCAACCAGATATAGTGTGTGTACTGTAGAGCGACAATCTTTTGTATATATTTTTGGTTTATTCCTATTTTTGGGCTCTTTTGGCAGCTCTACAATTACACAACACGCATAATTGCTGTGCCTTTTTTATCTATACACATATATATATATATATATACGTTATTATATAGTGGTTTCATACACAGGTCTCCTTAACTTGTGTGTATTTAGATTGCTATTCATATTTTATTCACAGATTAATTTTATTTTTCAGTGGGCTTTCATATATAAAAAATATTGTCTATTTCTCTTTATTTAATCTAAATGTCTCAATTAAGATGCTTAAGTGAACGCCTGGAGCGTAGACAGAAATATTTACATGGAGAAGGTAAAGAGGATTCTGGTGAGAATCACAGCAATACCACCAATGATATGTATAAACTATTTAACAAATTAGAAGATCTATCATTGACTGAAACTAGACACTGGTGGGATCAAGTGACCTTACAAAAATACCTTGATAGAGACATGATTCCTAGAGGCCTGCGGATTTTTAAATCTTGTTCATTTAAAGAGGATCCTGTCTTTGCATCTGAATGGGAAATTATACTTGATCAATGTTCAAAAAACCTCATACGCCTCTTGATTAGGTATAGAGAACAAAAAGTCAATAAAATACAGAAAGAGATCGAGGAGGTACAACATGCACTTGCTCCTTTTTCAAAGCAGGAGAACTTTGATCATAGGGATTCTAAATTAAATAAAAAAATTGAGGACTTTGAGAAATCATTAATACAGAATAAGGATAAAAAACTTGTTAGAGATAGGGAGGATTATGCAAAAGGCCAGTAAATAAAAAGAGGACTGATAGTTATTCCAATCAGACCTCCCAACAGACATTCAGATCTCCAGGGAGAGTTAGAAATAGAGACCAGTGGTCTCATAGACAATATTATGATGGGTCAAGAGACAGACATTATTCCTCCAGACCTTTGAGGGACAATTTCTCTCCTTATAGAGAGAACTATAAGAAAAAAAGTTGGTCTCATCCCAATAGATTTGCACCTCTTGCAGATAGGTCCCGGTCTCCACAGGGAGCCTATGAAAATACAGAAAAATACTATGACATCAAGAGACCATCTAATCATTCTAAATACCATTCCAATACATCATCCTCTTTTTTAGAAAGAGGTCTAACCCCCTACTCTCCAAGGGTACGGAATGTTCAAACATCAAGAGACCACCCCCAATCACTTCCCACACAAAAAAGAGGAAGAGACGAGGATGTAGAGGAGGGAGGAGACGAAGATTACAGAAAATACACAAAGAGTGTGAGATGGGATTAAGATCACCTTCCACCATCTTTAATCTTTCAGATAAAGTTCTGAATGATTCTGAAAATAAATTATTATCAAAAGGTTTAAAATTTGCACCTCAAGCAAAACCTAATCTATTTATACTCTTTGTAGATTTAAATAAATATATTCGTACCTTGAGCAGGAAAAGATATTTTTGCATCAAATCTTTACATAAACAAGACATTGATGCTTTGCCAATAGTACTTGATAAGAATGACACACTAGCAATAGATATGCTAGAGAGTCTCTATGAGGAAAGTGAAAATGTAAATACTACAGTGAGATTATTTGACATTACAGGCCCTCCCAAAAAGATTTTCAAAAAACCCTCAGATTTTTATCCCCTTCAACATAGAGGACCCTTCTTAGAAAGTTTTTACACCACTACTCTTAATGATTTCAGAGACTTGTGTACTAAAGCAGAAAAGGTGGGTTTCAGAGATAACCTGACTAAGGCTGAAAGAAAAGCCTTGAAAGAACTTATCAAAGATAAGAATATTACCATCAAGCAGGCTGATAAGGGTGGCGGCCTGGTTTTACAAAACACAGTGGACTATCTAGCTGAAGCCTTTCGCCAGTTAAATAATCCCCTTTTTTACAAAAAATTGTCATGTAATCCTACTTTTTCTTTTAAAGATAAACTAATTTCATTATTAGACTCGGCCTTGAATCAAGGCACAATATCAGATGATGTCTATAGATTTTTGAAAGTTGATTATCCCATTATCCCAATTTATTACCATCTGCCAAAAGTGCACAAGTGTCTGAAGTCCCCACCGGGGAGGCCCATTATATCGGGCATAGGTTCACTAACCACTAATCTTTCCGCCTATGTTGATGCGCATTTACAAAAATATGTGACAGCTCTTCCTTCATACATACAGGATTCTGCACATTTTCTTAGACTTATAGAATCTATTACTTGGAAAGATTCTTACACTTTCCTCACTTGTGATGTAGAGTCACTTTATAGTAATATTCCACATGAATTTGGCTTGATGGCCATCAATCACTTTCTTCATAGAGATCACGAAATTGACTCTGATTTGAGAGATTTCTTACTCCTCTCAATCAGATTCATCTTAGAACACAATTATTTCACTTTCAATTCACAATTTTTTCTTCAGACATGTGGGACGGCCATGGGGACCAGGTTTGCCCCCAGCTATGCGAACCTCTACATGGGCCTCTTTGAAGAGAGGCACATTTGGGGTGGCGCTTGCGGGGGAGACCTGGTCCTCTACGGCCGTTACATCGATTATATCTTTATTATTTGGGATGGGGACAATAAATTGATACCGGATTTCATGAGATCACTTAACTCCAACACTTTTGGTTTGAAATTTACACATTCCTTCAGCACTAATCAGATTAATTTTTTAGATATTTTACTCACTGTTAATGACGGTAAAATTGATTCTACCACATACACCAAAACTGTTGACTGCCATAATTATCTGCACTACGATAGTAGTCACTTTCGACCTTGGAAAGACAATATTCCTAAAGGACAGTTCCTCCGACTTAGGAGGAACTGTTCCAATGAATCTGATTTTCAGTCACAAAGTAAGATTTTATACATGTCCTTTGTCAAACAAGGCTATCCTTCCTCACTGTTAGATGGAGCTTTGAGAGAAATTTCTACTATTTCAAGAAACTCCATCCTATTTAAGAAAAAGAACCCTTATTCGAAGACTAAAGTTGAACGCTCCCCTACTTTTATTACTCAATATAATTCCTCTTCTAAAGAGATTAAAAATATAATATCCAAGAATTGGTCTCTTTTGCGTAGTGATAAATATCTAAATTCAGTACTCCCAGAATATGGTAATGTTACCTTTAGAAAGGCAATGTCACTCAAACAAAAACTTGCTCCTAGTATGTTTACCCCATATGTTACACCAAATACGGTTGAACCTACTCTAAATAAACTAAACTGGCTGCCTCCCAAGCCTAAAGGTTTTTTCAAATGTGGTAGAGACAAATGTCTGACTTGCAAACATGTGGTAAAAAATAACAACAAGATAGTTTCTTATACTACTCAAGAAACATTTGAAATAACTGATTTTTTAAATTGTCAATCACAATATGTAATCTATGTAGTCCAATGTAGGTGTGGATTACAGTATGTGGGTAGGACCATTAGAACTGTTAACACCCGTTTTTTGGAACATAGGAGAAATATTCTCAAAGGTGTACTAACCCATAGTTTGTCTCAACACATCTATAGATGTACACAAGGAGCAATTGAAGATGTGACCATTACGGCCATTGAAAAAATAAATTTTACTAAAAGAGGAGGAGATAGGTACAATCTCCAATGCAAACGTGAAGCGTTTTGGATTTTTAAACTCAGTACATTATGCCCTGAAGGTCTTAATGACACAGTAAAACTAAATAATGTATGATCCTCTTGATAGATGAGGTATGCTATCATAGATATGTGTTTTTTCTGATATGATAGTCTTGGGAAGATCTTTGCAATATCCAGTATTGGTAGTCATTTATTTATGCCGTGTGCTACTGCCTCACCTGACTACCTCCAGTTTATGTAATTCTGGAGGTCTTGGGTGACGCACTGACACACGGCATGGATTCTTCTCCTCTTTTCTCTTTTCCTTTTTAAAGAAGTATCTCTTCAAAGAATTCCTGTATATTTAAATTATATGCTATCCTAAGAACATCGTTGTATTTATTATTTGATTAATAATGCATTTACTACCGCTATTTAAATATGTATATGAAGTTTATTATTTTTTAAATGAGTTTATAACGATATTTACTATGTAATTCATAATATAAAAGAAGGATTTAAATTCCTTCATAATACACTTTTTTCCTTTTCTTTTCTCTGAATGTTTGTATTGAGCCCATGGAAGATATCTAATATCTTTAGAATTAGTAGATGAATAGCAATTGATATATCTCAGATAATTATATACTTTGCAGTAGATTTGTATATTTGTGTTTGGATATACATGTCCATATATCTACATTTTTATATACTTTTCTTTTCATATACCTTTTCAGTGGTTTAACATACTGGCTTAGTTTAACAGGAGACCTGTGTTTAGAATCAATTGAATTTAATGGCACAGCTGATTAGGATTTTCTAATTAATAGGGTATATATACTAAGGATAGCCATGATCTGTTTACTCATTTCCTTCTGATGAAACGGCCAGCGTTGTAGGCCGAGAAACGCGTTAAGGTACTCCATTGAAGGACTTCATCTGACTGCTGCATTCTCCTGACACTCTGTGAGCCGTATATATCGAGTGGACCGTAGCCGCAATTAAAACGGACTTTTCACCAGCGGCTGGGGAATCTGCTGCTCCAATCTTTCTGCACTGCTGCACATTCAAATTGGTACAGTACCCTTCAGCGGAGAAAACAACCGTGTTCGTCTGGATGGTTCACTGGTGACGTGACCAGCTGTACTTTTACTGCACAGAGCCGCTGCAAACCCGGCTCAGTACAGCGCCTTTGACGGAGAGGCTCTCACATCAGGTGATATACTACAAGTGAATTTGACCATCACTGTCTATTTGCCACTTAATAATACAGCACGGTTGTCCGCAATTTCAATACTGGGATACTCTTTGCCAATGAGGTTCTTTTGTGTACAAGGAGAAGAGAGTGTACACTTTAACAGTGATTTATAACAGAGGCACTTTTCATCAGTCTCCTTCTTACAAATATTTCAGCTCGTGGACGCATGGCTGATTTTCATGAAGCACCAATGCAGCCCTTAATTAGGGTTTATTAAAGGTTTTCTTATTCATATTGGTTCAGGAGATATGGCAGTCTTGTATACATTTATACATTATTAATTGTTCATTATTTTTAGGCTAGTTCATGCACTGTATTTTTATGTGGTTGATATAACAATATTTTAATAAAAAATACATATTGGATTCATCCAGCGCTCCCATTCTTTCTTTTTTCATATCCAATGAGGTAGCTGTATGACTAAGCTAAGCGACACAAATGTGCGGCACATACACCTGGCTCATCTAGGAGTGGAACTGCAGTGGCAGACAGGATGACACTTAAAAAAACTAGGCCCCAAAACTGCACATCATGCAAAGAAGTAAAAGAGGTGCAATGAGGTAGCTGTATGACTAAGCTAAGCGACACAAGTCTGCGGCACAAAATCCTGGCCCATCTAGGAGTGGCACTGCAGTGGCAGACAGGATGGCACTTAAAAAATGCTAGGCCCCAAACAGCACATCATGCAAAGAAGTAAAAGAGGTGCAATGAGGTTGCTGTATGACTAAGCTAAGCGACACAAGTGTGCGGCACAAACACCTGTCCATCTAGTAGTGGAACTGCAGTGACAGACAGGATTACACTTAAAAAAAACTAGGCCCCAAACAGCACATCATGCAAAGAAGTAAAAGAGGCGCAATGAGGTAGCTGAATGACTAAGCTAGGCGACACGAGTGTGCGGCACAAAAACCTGGCCCATCTTGGAGTGGCACTGCAGTGGCAGACAGGATGGCACTTAAAAAATACTAGGCCCCAAACAGCACATCATGCAAAGAAGTAAAAGAGGTGCAATGAGGTAGCTGTATGACTAAGCTAAGCGACACAAGTGTGCAGCACAAAAACCTGGCCCATCTAGGACTGGCACGGCAGTGACATACAGGATGGCACTTAAAAAAACATAGTCCCCAAACAGCACCGGTAGCTGTATGACTAAGCTAAGCAACACAAGTGTGCAGCACAAACACCTGGCCCATCTAGGGTTGGCACTGTAGTCCCACTGCACTAATGGCAGATACCGGATGCACGTCTAACACCAACATAGCTGTCAAGGCCTCAGTTATCCACTTTGCAACAGGATGACTGCTGTCATATTTCATCTTCCTCGCAAAGGACTGCTGGAGAGTCATTTGTTTAGTTGAAGTAGTACAAGTGGTCTTCTGACTTCCCCTCTGGGATGACAATCGACTCCCAGCAGCAGTAGGAGGAAGTGGTTCTTGGTCTTTCCCTATTTTATCCTCCAAATTATCACTGGACTGGATTTATACGGCAGTACCATTGGATTTATACGGCAGTACCACTGGACTTATACAGCAGTACCACTGGACTTATACGGCAGTACCACTGGACTTATACGGCAGTACCACTGGACTTATACGGCAGTACCACTGGACTTATACGGCTGTACAACTGGATTTATATGGCAGTACCACTGGAAATATACGGCAGTATTACTGGATTTATACGGCAGTACCACTGGACTGGATTTATACGGCAGTACCACTGGATTTATACGGCAGTACCACTGGACAAATACGGCAGTTTCACTGGAATTATATGGGAGTACCACTGGAGTTATACGGCAGTAGCACTGGACTGGATTTATATGGCAGTACCACTGGACTTATACAGCAGTATCACTAGACATATAGGTCAATATCACTGGACTGGATTTATACAGCAGTACCACTGAACATATATGGCAGTATCACTGGATTTATTCGGCAGTACCACTGGACATATACGGCAGTATCACTGTACTTATACGGCAGTATCACTGGGCTGGATTTATACGGCAGTACCACTGGATTTATACGGCAGTACCGCTGGACATATACAGCAGAATCACTGGAATTATATGGCAGTACCAATGGACTTATACAGCAGTACCACTGGACTTATATGGCAGTACCACTGTAATACCAACACCAGGATCCCGACCTGCACAATCCCGACAGGAGGGCAAGCGCAATGCAGCACATTGCAGGCTCGCTGCGCTCGCCACGCTGCGGGCGCGGTGCCTCGCTACGCTCGGCACACTAATTTATTCTCCCTCTATGGGTGTCATGGACACCCACAGGGGGAGAATATGTCGGGATTGTGCCAGTCGGAATCCCGGTGTCGGTATTCAGACCGCCGGGATCCCGTCCAGCGGGATCTTGACCGCATCCCTGTAAAACTTCTGTTGAATCAGTAAGTATGTAGTTGTCACAGCTGCTGAGGATATTTTTTCCTGGTAATGTTGTTGAACTCTTTAGACTGGAACCAACGTAGCTTGAGTGCAAGTGCTTTAGTCAAATACTGGCAAGGTACAGACAGGGATGGAACAACAAAGCTTCAGTACATGTTGAATTATTCTGACAGAATGTGGTGAGCAGGGGCGGAACTACCATTGGTGCAGCGGAACTAAGGGGCCCACTGCCCAGACCAGCAATGAGTTATCCCCTGGCCCCCCCTAAGACATCTTTAAGCCAATGTTGGACGAATGGCCCAGTGCAGAGAGGAAAGTGAGTCTCACTACCTGAGGGGCCTGTCCCTTTCCCCTTTCCTGTCACCCTTTACCTATTACCCACTGCCTCCCTGTCCCCTTTCTGCCTCACGCTGTCACCTTCTGCCTCCCCTGGCTTTCCATTGCCTCTCTCTGCCTCTCTGTGCAACCTCTGCCTCCCCGACCTTATGCTGTCACACTCTGCCTTTCCCTGGCTCCCACTGCTGTGTGGCACATTGTTAACTTGGGTTAGGATGGAGGAGGGGGGCCCCCCAAATTATATTTTTGCACCTGGGCCCACAACTCACAAGTTCTGTCACTGTTGGTGTGGAGCCTGACAGTCAGAAAACCGACACCAGAATACCGACGTTCAGAATTCCCCGGAGATAGGGGAGGTTAGGATTGGGCTTATTTTGGGAGAGGGGGGGGGGTGCAGTTAGTGAAGGCTTCAGGAGGGGTTGGATAGGGTTAGGACACAAAAACAAATGTACAGATGGCGCTTCAGTTCAAAGGTGCTGCAATCTCCCAGCTGGGACGGTTATCAATTTCCCAAAAAGTTCAATCCTAGTTCTATAGTTTTGCTGGGGTGCGCTCCCTGGGTCACTACGGGTACTATTTCTTTTTGTGGGAAGGCAAAGTTCTCCTCACTGGACAGTTTATCAGCAGTACTTCCTTGCTCTGGTATAACACGGTGTCCGGACTTAGTGGGGTGTCAGCAATGTCCACCCAATTGCGCTTGTAGTATCCCTTCCTTTAATCCTGTCGATTCCAATATTGGTTCTTCCTTAGTTCACCTTTACCTCTCCATCCAAGTGGGGGGTTTCCGTAAATCGGAAAAAATACCAATATAGTGAAGTATTGCTTGTGTTTAGGTGTAAGAATTATTTATTCATAAAGTGCAGGTAAATATAATAATATTTTAAAAAATAAAGACGTCTTGATCACAATAACAAATTTAAAATCCACCACAGATTAGTGGACCCACGTACCAGAGGTTGTAGGGTGTCACAGTGGCCCACCCAAACAGCGCTTGCAATGTAGCTCCCCGGGGTATATAGCAGCAATCAGCGTGTTCCCTCTGGCTCCAGCAGGTCCCTCCAATCAGTCACCAACGCGTTTCTGCCCTCTGGGGGCCTTTCTCAAGGTGTGTGGTGTTAGTGTATGGTCGGTCTATTTAAACCCCACAGTGTGCCCTGATTGGAGGAAACCTTACCGGTACAAATTGACTTAAAAACATATTATAAACAACTTATATTTCACTAACTGGTTATATTCATGTTTTAAAACTGTTCCCTTCCATGGGTAGTGGCATTATTTACACCAGAAACGAGTTATACATTCGTTTCTTATCTCCGCGTGCGTTCCACTACCAGTGGACCGCACGCCATCATTCACTTCCGGGCGTGTGCGTTCCACAGTCCGTGGAACGCACGCCGCTTCCTGTTAAAACCGGAAGTGTCGCGTGTAGCGCTGCGGGTCCGTGATGGAGGTCTCAGTGTGCTGGAATAAATAACTGCCTGTCACAGTGTGTCCCCAATTTACCTATAAAATATAAATACTAATGCTAGTAAAACAATTTACTTGCATTATTGTTTTACTAGCATTAGTATTTTATATTTTATATGAAGTTGAACATTTTATGCTAATCGTTTATATATCTTATATATTATGTCTTGTTATTTAGTATACCCATACTAGATATGCTTCCGCTTTATAGGTAAATTGGGGACACACTGTGACAGGCAGTTATTTATTCCAGCACACTGAGACCTCCATCACGGACCCGCAGCGCTACACGCGACACTTCCGGTTTTAACAGGAAGCGGCGTGCGTTCCACGGACTGTGGAACGCACACGCCCGGAAGTGAATGATGGCGTGCGTTCCACTGGTAGTGGAACGCACGCGGAGATAAGAAACGAATGTATAACTCGTTTCTGGTGTAAATAATGCCACTACCCATGGAAGGGAACAGTTTTAAAACATGAATATAACCAGTTAGTGAAATATAAGTTGTTTATAATATGTTTTTAAGTCAATTTGTACCGGTAAGGTTTCCTCCAATCAGGGCACACTGTGGGGTTTAAATAGACCGACCATACACTAACACCACACACCTTGAGAAAGGCCCCCAGAGGGCAGAAACGCGTTGGTGACTGATTGGAGGGACCTGCTGGAGCCAGAGGGAACACGCTGATTGCTGCTATATACCCAGGGGAGCTACATTGCAAGCGCTGTTTGGGTGGGCCACTGTGACACCCTACAACCTCTGGTACGTGGGTCCACTAATCTGTGGTGGATTTTAAATTTGTTATTGTGATCAAGACGTCTTTATTTTTTAAAATATTATTATATTTACCTGCACTTTATGAATAAATAATTCTTACACCTAAACACAAGCAATACTTCACTATATTGGTATTTTTTCCGATTTACGGAAACCCCCCACTTGGATGGAGAGGTAAAGGTGAACTAAGGAAGAACCAATATTGGAATCGACAGGATTAAAGGAAGGGATACTACAAGCGCAATTGGGTGGATAGGGTTAGGAGTACGTGAGGTTTAAAATACTTACAGCAATCCATCGGGATTCTGCCCACCGGGATGCCGCTGTCTGCACTCTGACCGATCCCGACTGCTGGAATTTTTTATTCAACCCATTCAGACTGGGGTGGTACAGACAAGGTTTAGGTAGCAAGGCTTTGGTACATGCGGAGTTAATCAGACTAATGAGGTACAGACAAGGGAGTAGGTTTACTAAAGCTTCTAAAACAGATAAGTGAAAGTGTTGCCAATATCATTCAGATTCTCATTATCACTTTCTAGACTGCAAAAAAGAAATGATAGCTACTGTAGAATCTGATTGATTGGTTGCTATGGGCAACACAACAACTTGTCTGCTTTAAAAGCTTTAGTTAACCTATCCCCCCAAACTTAGTCAACAAAGCTTTAGTACACATGAAGATAATCAAGGAAATGGAGGGTGGAGGGGTGTGTCTTTACGTAAAGCCGTTTTTAAAACCTGATATACGGGAAGATATTCAGGAGGGGACTGTAGACACTGTCGAGACATTATGGGTAGAAATTGCATGCGGGGAAAAAGGAATAAAAAAGTTAGTATTGGGTGTCTGCTATAGGCCGCCTGGTATCAACGCATCTGATGAGGAATTGTTACTAAAGCAAATTGAAAGAGCAGCAGGAGTAGGAGACATAGTAGTGATGGGAGATTTTAACTATCCAGAGATAAACTGGAAAAACGATTCATGTGATACTGCTAGGGGCAATATGTTTTTAAACACACTTAATGATAACTACTTAGTCCAACTAATTAAGGAACCAACTAGGTACAATGCAATCTTAGACCTGGTATTAACAAACAATGGGGATTTGGTATCAGGTATTATAGTAGGGGAACCCATAGGAAACAGCGACCACAATATGGTCACATTCAATATCAGTTTCCATAAACAGCCCTATACTGGCTCAACTAGGACTCTACACTTTAGCAAAGCAAATTTTGAAAAGATGAGAGTATTTTTCAGGGATATTGAATGGGAAGGTTTGTTTTTAGGAAAAAATACTACGGAGAAATGGGAGGTACTAAAATTCCTGCTAGCTAAAAATACACTCAAATTTATTCCTATGAGCAGCAAAAAAAGGAATAAAAATCATAAACCGATGTGGCTTAACAAAAAGATTAAGGAACTTATGGGCAAGAAAAGGTGACCATTTAAAAAAAATACAAATCTGACGGGGAAGCAGAGTCATTTCAGCACTATAAGGAATGTAACAAAATTTGCAAAAAGGAAATAAGAGCGGCTAAAGTAGAAACTGAAAAACTAGTAGCAAAGCAAAGCAAAGCGAATCCCAAAAAATTCTTAAAAAAATACATTAATAGCAAGAGATTAAAGAAGGAGAGTATAGGCCCTTTAAAAGACAAGTTGGGAGTCTTAAGCAAAAATTATAATGACATAGCGGACACACAAAATTAGTTTTTTTCAACAGTATTCACTTGAGAGGACCCAATTCAGGGACTGACACACAATCTCAATAATGAGAATATCCCACTGATAGGTACTTATTTAAGCGAGGAAGTAGTCTGCGACCAATTAAAACATTTAAAGATTAATAAATCAACAGGGCCCGATGGTATTCACTAGTGATGTGCACCGGACATTTTTCGGGTTTTGTGTTTTGGTTTTGGATTCGGTTCCTCGGCCGTGTTTTGGATTCGGACGCGTTTTGGCAAAACCTCACCGAAATTTTTTTGTCGGATTCGGATGTGTTTTGGATTCGGGTGTTTTTTTCAAAAAACCCTAAAAAACAGCTTAAATCATAGAATTTGGGGGTCATTTTGATCCCATAGTATTAATAACCTCAATTACCATAATTTCCACTCATTTCCAGTCTATTCTGAACACCTCACACCTCACAATATTATTTTTAGTCCTACAATTTGCACCGAGGTCGCTGGATGGCTAAGCTAAGCGACACAAGTGGCCGACACAAACACCTGGCCCATCTAGGAGTGGCACTGCAGTGTCAGGCAGGATGGCACTTCAAAAAAATTGTCCCCAAACAGCACATGATGCAAAGAAAAAAAGAGGCGCACCAAGGTCGCTGTGTGACTAAGCTAAGCGACACAAGTGGCCGACACAAACACCTGGCCCATCTATAAGTGGCACTGCAGTGTCAGGCAGGATGGCACTTCAAAAAAATTGTCCCAAAACAGCACATGATGCAAAGAAAAATGAAAGAAAAAAGAGGTGCAAGATGGAATTGTCCTTGGGCCCTCCCACCCACCCTTATGTTGTATAAACAGGACATGCACACTTTAACGAACCCATCATTTCAGCGACAGGGTCTGCCACACGACTGTGACTGAAATGACTGGTTGGTTTGGGCCCCCACCAAAAAAGAAGCAATCAATCTCTCCTTGCACAAACTGGCTCTACAGAGGCAAGATGTCCACCTCATCATCATCCTCCGATTCCTCACCCCTTTCACTGTGTACATCCCCCTCCTCACAGATTATTAATTTGTCCCCACTGGAATCCACCATCTCAGGTCCCCGTGTACTTTCTGGAGGCAATTGCTGCTGGTGAATGTCTCCACGGAGGAATTGATTATAATTCATTTTGATGAACATCATCTTCTCCACATTTTCTGGAAGTAACCTCGTACGCCGATTGCTGACAAGGTGAGCGGCTACACTAAACACTCTTTCGGAGTACACACTGGAGGGAGGGCAACTTAGGTAGAATAAAGCCAGTTTGTGCAAGGGCCTCCAAATTGCCTCTTTTTCCTGCCAGTATACGTACGGACTGTCTGACGTGCCTACTTGGATGAGGTCACTCATATAATCCTCCACCATTCTTTCAATGGTGAGAGAATCATATGCAGTGACAGTAGACGACATGTCAGTAATCGTTGGCAGGTCCTTTAGTCCGGACCAGATGTCAGCACTCGCTCCAGACTGCCCTGCATCACCGCCAGCGGGTGGGCTCGGAATTCTTAGCCTTTTCCTCGCACCCCCAGTTGCGGGAGAATGTGAAGGAGGAGCTGTTGACGGGTCACGTTCCGCTTGACTTGACAATTTTCTCACCAGCAGGTCTTTGAACCTCTGCAGACTTGTGTCTGCTGGAAAGAGAGATACAACGTAGGTTTTAAATCTAGGATCGAGCACGGTGGCCTAAATGTAGTGCTCTGATTTCAACAGATTGACCACCCGTGAATCCTGGTTAAGCGAATTAAGGGCTCCATCCACAAGTCCCACATGCCTAGCGGAATCGCTCTGTTTTAGCTCCTCCTTCAATGTCTCCAGCTTCTTCAGGAAAAGCCTGATGAGGGGAATGACCTGACTCAGGCTGGCAGTGTCTGAACTGACTTCACGTGTGGCAAGTTCAAAGGGTTGCAGAATCTTGCACAACGTTGAAATCATTCTCCACTGCGCTTGAGTCAGGTGCATTCCCCCTCATTTGCCTATATCGTGGGCAGATGTATAGGCTTGAATGGCCTTTTGCTGCTCCTCCATCCTCTGAAGCATATAGAGGGTTGAATTCCACCTCGTTACCACCTCTTGCTTCAGATGATGGCAGGGCAGGTTCAGGAATGTTTGGTGGTGCTCCAGTCTTCTGTACGCGGTGCCTGAATGCCGAAAGTGGCCCGCAATTCTTCGGGCCACCGACAGCATCTCTTGCATGCCCCTGTAGTTTTTTAAATAATTCTGCACCACCAAATTCAATGTATGTGCAAAACATGGGACGTGCTGGAATTTGCCCAGATGTAATGCACGCACAATATTGCTGGCGTTGTCCGATGTCACAAATCCCCAGGAGAGTCCAATTGGGGTAAGCCATTCTGCGATGATCTTCGTCAGTTCCCGTAAGAGGTTGTCAGCTGTTTGCCTCTTATGGAAAGCGGTGATACAAAGCGTAGCCTGCCTAGGAACGAGTTGGCGTTTGCGAGATGCTGCTACTGGTGCCGCTGCTGCTGTTCTTGCTGCGGGAGGCAATACATCTACCCAGTGGGCTGTCACAGTCATATAGTCCTGAGTCTGCCCAGCTCCACTTGTCCACATGTCCGTGGTTAAGTGGACATTGGGTACAACTGCATTTTTTAGGACACTGATGAGTCTTGTTCTGAGGTCTGTGTACATTTTCGGTATCGCCTGCCTAGAGAAATGGAACCTAGATGGTATTTGGTACCGGGGACACAGTACCTCAATCAAGTCTATAGTTGCCTCTGAATTAACGATGGATACCGGAACCACGTTTCTCACCGCTTAGGCTGCCAAGGCCTGAGTTATCTGCTTTGCAGCAGGATGACTGCTGTGATATTTTATCTTCCTCGCAAAGGACTGTTGGACAGTCAATTGCTTACTGGAAGTAGTACAAGTGGTCTTCCGACTACCCCTCTAGGATGACGATCGACTCCCAGCAGCAACAACAGCAGCGCCAGCAGCAGTAGGCGTTACACTCAAGGATGCATCGGAGGAATCGCAGGCAGGAGAGGACTCGTCAGACTTGACAGTGACATGGCCTGCAGGACTATTGGCTTTCCTGGGTAAGGAGGAAATTGACACTGAGGGAGTTGGTGGTGTGGTTTGCAGGAGCTTGGTTACAAGAAGAAGGGATTTAGTGGTCAGTGGACTGCTTCCGCTGTCACCCAAAGTTTTTGAACTTGTCACTGACATGATGAATGCGCTGCAGGTGACGTATAAGGGAGGATGTTCCGAGGTGGTTAACGTCCTTACCCCTACTTATTACAGCTTGACAAAGGCAACACACGGCTTGACACCTGTTGTCCGCATTTGTGTTGAAATAATTCAACACCGAAGAGGTGATTTTTTTTGTATTTTGACCAGGCATGTCAATGGCCATATTCGTCCCACGGACAACAGGTGTCTCCCCGGGTGCCTGACTTAAACAAATCACCTCACCATCAGAATCCTCCTTGTCAATTTCCTCCCCAGCGCCAGCAACACCCATATCCTCATCCTGGTGTACTTCAACAGTGACATCTTCAATTTGACTATCAGGAACTGGACTGCGGGTGCTCTTTCCAGCACTTGCAGGGGGCGTGCAAATGGTGGAAGGCGCAAGCTCTTCCCGTCCAGTGTTGGGAAGGTCAGGCATCGCAACCGACACAATTGGACTCTCCTTGGGTATTTGTGATTTAGAAGAACGCACAGTTCTTTGCTGTGCTTTTGCCAGCTTAAGTCTTTTCATTTTTCTAGCGAGAGGATGAGTGCTTCCATCCTCATGTGAAGCTGAACCACTAGCCATGAACATAGGCCAGGGCCTCAGCCGTTCCTTGCCACTCCGTGTCGTAAATGGCATATTGGCAAGTTTACGCTTCTCCTCAGACGCTTTTAATTTTGATTTTTGGGTCATTTTACTGAACTTTTGTTTTTTGGATTTGACATGCTCTCTACTATGACATTGGGCATCGGCCTTGGCAGACGACGTTGATGGCATTTCATCGTCTCGGCCATGACTAGTGGCATCAGCTTCAGCACGAGGTGGAAGTGGATCTTGATCTTTCCTTATTTTACCCTCCACATTTTTGTTCTCCATTTTTTAATGTGTGGCATTATATGCCAGTATCAATAGCAATGGCCTACTACTATATTTACTGCGCACAACTGAAATGCACCACAGGTATGGATGGATAGTATACTTAATGACGACACAGAGGTAGGTACAGCAGTGGCCTTCCGTACCGTACTGCTATATATAGTATACTGGTGGTCACTGTGTCAGCAAACTGCAAAACTAAAATGCACCACAGGTATAGAATGTAGATGGATAGTATACTTAATGAATGACGACACAAAGGTAGGTACAGCAGTGGCCTACCGTACTGCTATATATAGTATACTGGTGGTCACTGTGTCAGCAAACTGCAAAACTAAAATGCACCACAGGTATAGAATGTAGATGGATAGTAAACTTAATGAATGACGACACAGAGGTAGGTACAGCAGTGGCCTACCGTACTGCTATATATAGTATACTGGTGGTCACTGTGTCAGCAAACTGCAAAACTAAAATGAAAATGCACCACAGGTATAGAATGTAGATGGATAGTATACTTAATGAATGACGACACAGAGATAGGTACAGCAGTGGCATACCGTACTGCTATATATACTATACTGGTGGTCACTGTGTCAGCAAACTACAAAACTAAAATGCACCACAGGTATAGAATGTAGATGGATAAGATACTTAATGAATGACGACACAGAGGTAGGTACAGCAGTGGCCTTCCGTACTGCTATATATAGTATACTGGTGGTCACTGTGTCAGCAAACTACACAACTAAAGTGCACCACAGGTATAGAATGTAGATGGATAGTATACTTAATGAATGACGACACAGAGGTAGGTACAGCAGTGGCCTACCGTACTGCTATATATAGTATATTGTTGGTCACTGTGTCAGCAAACTGCAAAACTAAAATGCACCACAGGTATAGAATGTAGATGGATAGTATACTTAATGAATGACGACACAGAGGTAGGTACAGCAGTGGCCTACCGTACTGCTATATATAGTATACTGGTGGTCACTGTGTCAGCAAACTGCAAAACTAAAATGCACCACAGGTATAGAATGTAGATGGATAGTATACTTAATGAATGACGACACAGAGGTAGGTAAAGCAGTGGCCTACCGTACTGCTATATATAGTATACTGGTGGTCACTGTGTCAGCAAACTGCAAAACTAAAATGCACCACAGGTATAGAATGTAGATGGATAGTATACTTAATGAATGACGACACAGAGGTAGGTACAGCAGTGGCCTTCCGTACTGCTATATATAGTATACTGGTGGTCACTGTGTCAGCAAACTGCAAAACTAAAATGCACCACATGTATAGAATGTAGATGGATAGTATACTTAATGAATGACAACACAGAGGTAGGTACAGCAGTGGCCTACCGTACTGCTATATATAGTATACTGGTGGTCACTGTGTCTGCAAACTGCAAAACTAAAATGCACCACAGGTATAGAATGTAGATGGATAGTATACTTAATGAATGACGACACAGAGGTAGGTACAGCAGTGGCCTACCGTACTGCTATATATAGTATACTGGTGGTCACTGTGTCAGCAAACTGCAAAACTAAAATGCACCACAGGTATAGAATGTAGATGGATAGTATACTTAATGAATGACGACACAGAGGTAGGTACAGCAGTGGCCTACCGTACTGCTATATATAGTATACTGGTGGTCACTGTGTCAGCAAACTGCAAAACTAAAATGCACCACAAGTATAGAATGTAGATAGATAGTATACTTAATGAATGACGACACAGAGGTAGGTACAGCAGTGGCCTTCCGTACTGCTATATATAGTATACTGGTGGTCACTGTGTCAGCAAACTGCAAAACTAAAATGCACCACAGGTATAGAATTTAGATGGATAGTATACTTAATGAATGACGACACAGAGGTAGGTACAGCAGTGGCCTACCATACTGCTATATATAGTATACTGGTGGTCACTGTGTCAGCAAACTGCAAAACTAAAATGCACCACAGGTATAGAATGTAGATGGATAGTATACTTAATGAATGACGACACAGAGGCAGGTACAGCAGTGGCCTACCGTACTGCTATATATAGTATACTGGTGGTCACTGTGTCAGCAAACTGCAAAACTAAAATGCACCACAGGTATAGAATGTAGATGGATAATATACTTAATGAATGACGACACAGAGGTAGGTACAGCAGTGGCCTACCGTACTGCTATATATAGTATACTGGTGGTCACTGTGTCAGCAAACTGCAAAACTAAAATGCACCACAGGTATAGAATGTAGATGGATAGTATACTTAATGAATGACGACACAGAGGTAGGTACAGCAGTGGCCTTCCGTACTGCTATATATAGTATACTGGTGGTCACTGTTTCAGCAAACTGCAAAACTAAAATGCACCACAGGTATAGAATGTAGATGGATAGTATACTTAAAGAATGACGACACAGAGGTAGGTACAGCAGTGGCCTTCCGTACCGTACTGCTATATATAGTATACTGGTGGTCACTGGTCAGCAAAACTCTGCACTGTACTCCTACTATATAATATTAATTATACTGGTGGTCCCCAGTCCCCACAATAAAGCAGCACACTGAGCACAGATATGGAGTGTTTTTCAGGCAGACAACGTATACTGGTGGTCACTGTCAGCAAAACTCTGCACTGTACTCCTGCTATATAATACAGCTGCTCCCCAGTCCCCACAATTAAGCAGTGTGAGCACAGATATATTATGCAGCACACTGAGCACAGATATGGTATGGAGCGTTTTTTTCAGGCAGAGAACGGATAAAACTGGTGGTCACTTATCCGCAAAACTCTGCACTGTACTCCTCCTAACAGCTGCTCCCAAGTCCTCCCCACAATTAAGCAATAAAGCAATCAAGTTCAACAATAAATGGAGAGGACGCCAGCCACGTCCTCTCCCTATCATCTCCAATGCACGAGTGAAAATGGCGGCGACGCACGGCTGCTTATCTAGAATCCGAATCTCGCGAGAATCCGACAGCGGGATGATGACGTTCGGGCGCGCTCGGGTTAGCCGAGCAAGGCGGGAAGGTTCGAACCTGCCTCGGACCCGTGTAAAATGGGTGAAGTTCAGGGGGGTTCGGTTTCCGAGAAACCGAACCCGCTCATCACTAGTATTCACCCAAGGGTTCTAATGGAGCTTCACTCTGAACTGGCAATACCGCTATCTTTGATATTTAAGGATTCAGTTATATCAGGTATGGTTCCCAAAGACTGGCGTACAGCGGAAGTAGTGCCTATATTCAAAAAGGGAAGTAAAGCTGAACCAGGTAATTATAGACCAGTTAGTCTTACATCTATAGTGGGGAAAGTATTGGAAGGTATTCTAAGAGATAGTATTCAGAAGTTCCTTGAAGTCAATAAGGTCATTATAAGGAATCAACATGGGTTTATGAAGGACAGATCCTGTCAAACCAACTTACTTGGCTTTTATGAAACAGTAAGCGCAAACCTAGATCAGGGTAAAGACGTGGATGTAATCTTTTTAGACTTTGCCAAAGCGTTCGATACTGTACCACACATGAGACTTATCTACAAGCTACAAGAATCAGGGCTAGGAAGCACAATATGCACTTGGGTCAAAAACTGGTTAGATAATAGGGAGCAGCGCGTTGTGGTTAATGGATCTTTTTCAACTTGGACTGAAGTGCTAAGTGGTGTGCCGCAAGGCTCAGTATTAGGACCGCTATTGTTCAATATTTTCATTAACGACCTAACAGAAGGTCTAGAGAGCAAGGTGTCAATTTTTGCAGATGATATCAACTTGTGTAAGGCTATAAATACAGAGGAGGATGCCGAGTCTCTTCAGAACGACTTAGTTAAATTAGAAGCATGGGCAGCCAAATGGAGAATGCGCTTCAACACAGACAGGTGTAAGGTAACAAGAACAAAAATTACACCTACCTACTAAATGGGGTAAAATTAGGGGATTCTGTACTGGAAAAGGACTTAGGTGTCCTCATAGATAGCAAGCTAAGCAGTAGTACCCATAGTAGGACTGCAGCAAAGAAGGCTAATAAGATATTAGCATGCATAAAACGGGGTATTGATGCTAGGGACGAGAGTATTATACTCCCGTTATATAAATCACTAGTGAGGCCACACCTTGAATACTGTGTACAATTCTGGGCACTGTACTACAAAAAGGATATCCTGGAGCTAGAAAAGGTAGAGAGGAGGGCGACCAAACTAATTAAGGGCATGGAGACGATGGAATTCAAGGAAAGGCTTGAAAGACTAGGCATGTTTACATTGGAAAAGTGGAGACTAAGAGGGGATATGATCAACATCTACAAATATATAAGGGGACAATACACAGAGCTTGGCGGGACCTGTTTTTGGTTAGATCAACACAGAGGACTCGTGGATACTCGCTCAGGTTAGAGGAGAGGAGATTCCGCACAATACGGCGTAAAGGCTTTTTCACGGTAAGGACAATACGTGTTTGGAATTCCCTGCCCGAGGAAGTTGTAATGGCGGAATCTGTCAACACATTTAAGAATGGGTTAGATAAATTCCTAATGGATAAGGATATCCAGGGGTATGGTGCATAGTCATGCATTATAGTTACTATAAATAGGGATAAAATGCAACGGCTGACAGCAGCATCAGTCAGAAATTTTAGTCAAATCATCATGCATAGGAGACCACAAATAGGTTGAACTCGATGGACAATTGTCTTTTTTCAACCTCAGATACTATGTTACTATGTTACTATGTTACTATGTTTAAATGAGGCAGTAGCAAGGATTCATTAACAATCAGGGAGCCTGAGAGGATTTGCAGGTACGTCCTGACAGCAGAAAGTCTCTACAATAATCAAGCACTGAACACATGGCTGACTCTCCTTAAATAAGATATTGGTGCACATGCACAGTGTTTTCCCTGGTCTGAGGAAGAACGCAGAACTTCCCTATGCTGCCTGTCTGTAGTGGTGGTGATCCGTGGCATGGTATGTCGGAGGTATAGCAATCTCCAGGGTCAGAAGGTGATTGGCTACAGTGATTGCTTTGCAGCACTCCAGACACTGGGGGAAATACAGCCAGCACTGCTTGGGTGACTTCCAAGCTCTCCAGGTTTACCTGGAACTGTTGGAAGACCTTCTTAATTAACCCAGGGGCATGAAGATTATCAGCAGGTTCCTATGAGCACTCCTCCCAACAAAAACCTTCACACTAGACCAGGAATTGGATTTACATAGGCCCTCATTCCGAGTTGTTCGCTCGTTGCCGAGTTTCGCTATATTGCGATTAGTCGCTTACTGCGCATGCGCAAGGTTCGCAGAGCGCATGCGCTTAGTTATTTTACACAAAAGTTAGGTATTTTACTCACGGCATAACGTTCTGGTGATCGGAGTGTGATTGACAGGAAGTGGGTGTTTCTGGACGGAAACTGTCCGTTTTCTGGGCGTGTGCGAAAAAACGCTGGCCTTTCTGGGGAAAACACGGGAGTGTCTGAAGAAACGGGGGAGTGTCTGGGTGAATGCTGGGTGTGTTTGTGACGTCAAACCAGGAACGAAACTGACTGAACTGATCGCAATGTAAGAGTAAGTCTGGAGCTACTCAGAAACTGCTAAGAATTTTCTATTCGCAAATCTGCTAATCTTTCGTTCGCAATTCTGCTATGCTAAGATACACTCCCAGAGGGCGGCGGCCTAGCGTGTGCAATGCTGCTAAAAGCAGCTAGCGAGCGAACAACTCGGAATGAGGGCCATAGTTACATAGTTGTTGAGGTTGAAAAAAGACAAATGTCCATCGAGTTCAACCTATTGTACATTACATTATTTTATTTAATCTTTAAATATTAATTAAATGCTGTATCCCTGAATATTTTTTTCGGCTAGGAATTTATCTAATCCATTTTTAAACTTATTGATTGTGTTCACCATTACTACCTTCTCTGGAAGAGAATTCCAAATCCTTACTGCTCTTACTGTGAAGAATCCTTTTCTCTGTTTGGTATGGATTTTTTTCTCCTCTAACCTCAGTGGGTGTCCTCGTGTCCTATGTAGTGTTTTTTTTGGTAAACAAATCGTTTGATAGATCCTTGTATTGCCCCTTAATGTATTTATAAATATTAATGATGTCCCCTCTCAGTCGCCTCTTTTCCAGTGTGAACATATCAAGCTTTTGAACTCTTTCCTCATAGTCCAAAGCCTCTAACCCCTTAACCCAGGGCCGTAACTAGGGGGGGCTAAGGGGGCATGCGCCCCGGGTGCAGTATTTGAGGGGGGCGCCAAGAAGTTACAGAGGAACAGGGTTTTTTGGTTTTTTTTTTTTTACCGGCAGTGCTGTGCTGCTCCAGTGTGGCAGCAGACAGCACCCTTGGCAATGTCTCTGACCCACCTGTCTGCCCACAGCTGGCTCCAACGCAGTGCGGGTGAGCTCCAGTACCTGGGATCTCTTCTATGCCGGCTACTGTCTTAAACTCTCTTCTTTGCCACGTAGTGCTGCGACTAGCATGCAGTGCACTGTACAAGCTATAGAAGCACACTGTGCTCTCAGTTAGCAGTATCAAGCTCCGCTTTGCCTCCCAGATGGAGGGATTTGGTGTAGCTTATATGGGGATGTAATGTAGTGATGTAGTGTACCATATACGGCATGTAGTGTAGTAATGTATTACAGTATATAGGGGCATGTAGTGCACTGATGTAGTGTAGCATATAAGGGGATGTAGTGTAGTGATGTAGTGTAGCATATAGGGTTTGTAGTGCAGTGCATATGGGCATGTAGTGTAGTGATGTAGTTCAGCATGTAGGGGATGTAGTATAGTGATGTAGTGCAGTAGATAGGGGAATGTAGTGCAGTGACAAAGTGTTATGATATAGTGCAATGTATGGGGACACACAGTGGAGCATGTAGTTGAACACGCTGGCAGGGCAAGTGACGCATACTGTAGGGCATTTGAGGCACATAGGGGAATATTGTCCAATAGTATCACCTTTTTCAAATTTCCTGGTAATCTGATATTTTAGCATGACAGAGTTTGTTTTACTGTTGTTGTTTTTTTTTTTTTTTTGGGGGGGGCGCAAACTATTGCCTTGCCCCGGGTGACGAAAATCCTAGTTTCGGCCCTGCTTAACCAGTTTGTTGGCTCGCCTCTGAACCCTTTCGAGTTCCAAGATATCTTTTTTATAATATGGTGCCCAAAACTGTACACAATATTCCAGGTGTGGTCGCACCAATGATTTATACAGTGGCAGGATTACACTCTCATCCCTTGTCTCCATACCCCGTTTTATGCATGATAACACCTTATTAGCCTTTGCTGCTGCATTTTGACATTGCAAACTGCTACCAAGTTTATTATCGATGAGCACACCCAGATCCTTTTCAACTACCGTTATCCCTACATTTTTCCCATTTAGTTTATAGGATGCCTGATTGTTCTTAGTCCCAAGGTGCATAACTTTACATTTGTCTATATTGAACCTCATTCCCCATTTGTCTGCCCAGGCCTCCAGTCCAGTTAAGTCATTCTGTAGAGACTCAACATCCTTGTCTGACTCAATTATTCTACATAGTTTAGTATCATCTGCGAAAATTGACACTGTGCTTTCCAGTCCCTCACCTAGGTCATTAATGAACATATTAAACAGCAGTGGCCTGAGTACTGAGCCCTGCGGTATTCCACTGAGTACTGAAGCCCATTCAGAGTACATCCCATTTACCCCCACTCGCTGTTCCCTATTAAACAGCCGGTTACTCACCCAAGTACAGATAGTATTTCCCACACCAAGCTCTCTTAGTTTGAGGATTAGTCTCCTGTGTGGAACTTTGTCAAAAGCCTTAGATAAGTCTAAAAAGATCACATCCACTGCTTGACCCTTATCAGGGTTTGGACTCAAGCTTTTTGGGAGTCCAGGATTTTTTCCACCATATATTCTTCCTGTCCATTAACTACTAATGGTGTCAGGACTGGCTTGAACCTTGAAGTAGTAGGTGCTGGTTTGACTTAACTAACACTTAGAGAACTAGTTGAACCTGTTGAAGTAACATACATTTCAGAGTAGAGGAGGTTGGTATACTGTAGCTGAAATATTAAATGACCAATGGATAGCTCAAAAAACTTTGATGACGGTTGCTTCAAATTCAGAAACTTGGGTTCACAGACAAGCTTTATTCCCAATACGATAGTGCAGAACTGCCTTGCGCTGTTTATCTGCTTGTACTCTCTTTAATTACTGTGCATGTGACCTGGTACTGTGGTAATTTAATCTGTGCAAAAGCGAAGTCTGGTACTGGCTGTGGATAGAAACCGTAAATTCAACAACATGGACTTACCTCAGGAGACGAATCGAACTTGTCGTTGTAAGTAAAGTCTGCAAAAGGGAGTAGGTCCAGCCAATTAACTTACTGAAATTTTATTTCATTCGTAGCTATGGTTTCAGGCTTTAAATAAGATTTTACTCACCGGTAAATCTATTTCTCGTAGTCCGTAGTGGATGCTGGGACTCCGTAAGGACCATGGGGATTAGCGGCTCCGCAGGAGACTGGGCACAACTAAAGAAAGCTTTAGGACTACCTGGTGTGCACTGGCTCCTCCCACTAAGACCCTCCTCCAGACCTCAGTTAGGATACTGTGCCCGGAAGAGCTGACACAATAAGGAAGGATTTTGAATCCCGGGTAAGACTCATACCAGCCACACCAATCACACCGTATAACTCGTGATACTATACCCAGTTAACAGTATGAAATATAACTGAGCCTCTCAACAGATGGCTCAACAATAACCCTTTAGTTAGGCAATAACTATAAACAAGTATTGCAGACAATCCGCACTTGGGATGGGCGCCCAGCATCCACTACAGACTACGAGAAATAGATTTACCGGTGAGTAAAATCTTATTTTCTCTGACGTCCTAAGTGGATGCTGGGACTCCATAAGGACCATGGGGATTATACCAAAGCTCCCAAACGGGCGGGAGAGTGCGGATGACTCTGCTGCACCGAATGAGCAAACTCTAGGTCCTCCTCAGCCAGGGTATCAAACATGTAGACTCTTACAAAAATGTTTTAACCCGACCAAGTAACAGCTCGGCAAAGTTGTAAAGCCGAGACCCCTCGGGCAGCCGCCCAAGAAGAGCCCACTTTTCTCGTGGAATGGGCTTTTACAGAATTAGGGTGCGGCAGTCCAGCCGCAGAATGTGCAAGTTGAATCGTGCTACAGATCCAGCGAGCAATCGTCTGCTTAGAAGCAGGAGCACCCAGCTTGTTGGGTGCATACAGGAGAAATAGCGAGTCAGTTTTCCTGACTCCAGCTGTCCTGGAAACATATACTTTTCAGGGCCCTGACTACATCCAGTAACTTGGAATCCTCCAAGTCCCAAGTAGCCGCAGGCACCACAATAGGTTGGTTCACATTAAAAAATTATACCACCTTAGGAAGGAATTGGGAACGAGTCCTTAATTCCGCCTTATCCATATAAAATACAGATAAGGGCTTTTGTATGACAAAGCCGCCAATTCTGATACACGCCTGGCCGACGCCAAGGCCCACAGAATGACCACTTTCCACGTGAGGTATTATAGCTCCACGGATTTAAGTGGCTCAACCCAATGCGACTTCAGGAAATCCAACACCACGTTGAGATCCCACGGTGCCACTGGAGGCACAAACGGGGGCTGACTATGCAGCACTCCCTTAACAAAAGTCTGAACTTCAGGCAGTGAAGCCAGTTCAATTTTGGAAGAAAATCGATAGAGCCGAAATCTGGACCTTAATGGAACCCAATTTTAGGCCCATAGTCACCTCTGACTGTAGGAAGTGCAGAAATCGACCTAACTGAAATTTCTCCTTTGGGGCCTTCCTGGCCTCACAGTACGCAACATATTTCCGCCATATGCGGTGATAATGGTATGCGTTCACTTCTTTCCTAGCTTCAAATAGCGTAGGGATAACTTCCTCCGGAATTCCCTTTTCCTTCAGGATCCGGCGTTCAACCGCCATGCCGTCAACGCAGCCACGGTACGTCTTGGAACAGACAGGCCCCCTGCTGCAGCAGGTCCTGTCTGAGCGGCAGAGGCCATGGGTCCTCTGAGATCATTTCTTGGAGTTCTGGTTACCAAGCTCTTCTTGGCCAACCCAGAACAATGAGTATAGTTCTTACTCCTCTCCTTCTTATTATTCTCATTACCCTGGCTAAGAGAGGCAGAGAAGGGAACACATACACCGACTGGTACACCCACGGTGTTACCAGAGCGTCCACAGCTATCGCCTGAGGGTCCTTGACCTGGCGCAATATCTTTGTAACTTTTAGTTGAGGCGGGACGCCATCATGTCCACCTGTGGCCTTTCCCAATGGTGTACAATCATTTGGAAGACTTCTGGATGAAGTCCCCACTCTCCCGGGTGGAGGTTTCTTAGTTGTCCACTCCGGGAATGAACACTGCTGACAGTGCTAACACATGATTTTCCGCCCATCGGAGAATCCTTGTGGCTTCTGCCATTGCCATCCTGCTTCTTGTGCCGCCCTGTCGGTTTACATGAGCGACCGCCGTGATGTTGTCTGACTGGATCAGCACCGGCCGGTGTTGAAGCAGGGGTCTAGCCTGACTTAGGGCATTGTAAATGGCCCTCAGTTCCAGAATATTTATGTGTAGGGAAGTCTCCTGACTTTTCCATAGCCTTGGAAGTTCCTTCCCTGTGTGACTGCCCCCCAGCCTCGAAGGCTGGCATCCGTGGTCACCAGGATCCAGTCCTGTATGCCGAATCTGCGGCCCCCTAGAAGATGAGCACTCTGCAGCCACCACAACAGCGACACCCTGACCCTTGGAGACAGGGTTATCCGCCGATGCATCTGAAGATGCGACCCGGACCACTTGTCCAACAGATCCCACTGGAAAATCCTTGCATGGGACCTGGCGAATGGAATTTCTTCGTAAGAAGCTACCATCTTTCCCAGGGCTCGCGTGCATTGATGCACCGACACCTGTATATGTATTAGGAGGTCTCTGTCTAGAGACAACAACTCCTTGGACTTCTCCTAAGGGAGAAACCCTTTTTATCCAGTTCTGTGTCCAGAACCATACCCAGGAACAGTAGACGCGTCGTAGGAACCAGCTGCGACTTTGGAATATTCAGAATCCAGCCGTGCTGTTGTAGCACTTCCCGAGATAGTGCTACTCCGACGAACAACTGCTCCCTGGACCTCGCCTTTATAAGGAGATCGTCCAAGTACGGGATAATTATTTCGGCCATTACCTTGGTAAATACCTCGGTGCCGGGGACAGACCAACGGCAACGTCTGGAATTGGTAATGACAGTCCTGTACCACAATATTGAGGTACTCCTGGTGAAGAGGGTAAATAGGGACATGCAGGTAATCATCCTTGATGTCCAATGATACCATGAAATTCTCCAGGCTTGCAATAATCGCCCTGAGCGATTCCATTTTGAACTTGAACCTTCGTATATAAGTGTTCAAGGCTTTCAATTTTAGAATGGGTCTCACCGAACCGTCTGGTTTCGGTACCACAACATTTTGGAATAGTAACCCCAGCCTTGTTGAAGGAGGGGTACCTTGCTTTCACCTGCTGGAAGTACAGCTTGTGAATTGCCGCCAGTACTACCTTTCTCCGAGGGCAGCCGGCAAGGCTGATGTGAGGTAACGGCGAGGGGGAGTCGCCTCGAACTCCAGCCTGTATCCCTGTGATACTATTTGCAGAACCTAGAGATCCACCTGTGGGCAAGCCCACTGGTCCCTGAAGTTCCCGAGACGCGCCCCTACCGCACCTGTCTCCACCTGTGGAGCCCCAGCGTCATGCGGTGGACTCAGAGGAAGCGGGGGAAGATTTTTGATTCTGGGAACTGGCTGCTGGTGCAGCTTTTTTCCTTCTTCCCTTGTCTCTGTGCAGAAAGGAAGTGCCTTTGACCCGCTTGCTTTTCTGAAGCCGAAAGGACTGTACCTGAAAATACGGTGCTTTCTTAGGCTGTGAGGAAACCTGAGGTAAAAAAATTTCTTCCCAGCTGTTGCTGTGGATACGAGGTCCCAGAGACCATCCCCAAACAATTCCTCACCCTTATAAGGCAGAATCTCCATGTGCCTTTTACAGGCAGCATCACCTGTCCACTGCCGGGTTTCTAATACCCTCCTGGCAGAATGGACATTGCATTAATTCTGGATGCCAGCCGGCAAATATCCCTCTGTGCATCCTTTATATATAAGACAACGTCTTAAATATGCTCAATGTTAGCAAAATATTATCCCTGTCTTAGCGTATTAATATTATCTGACCACGCTGCAGCAGCCCTATTTATGCTGAGGCAATTGCAGGTCTCAGTATATAACCTGAGTGTGTAAATACAGACTTCAGGATCGCCTCCTGCTTTTTATCAGCAGGTTCCTTCAAGGTGGCCGTATCCTAAGACGGCAGTGCCACCTTTTGACAAACGTGTGAGCGCCTTATCCACCCTAAGGGATATCTCCCAACGTGACCTATCCTCTGGCGGGAAAGGGTACGCCATCAGTAACTTTTTAGAAATTACCAGTTTCTTATCGGGGGAAACCACGCTTCTTTACACTCTTCATTCATTCATCTGATGGGGGAACAAAACACTGGCTGCTTTTTCTCCCCAAAAATAAAACCCCTTTTATGTGGTACTTGGGTTCATGTCAGAAAATGCGTAACACATTTTTCCTTGCCGAGATCATGGAACGGATGTTCCTAGTGGATTGTGTATATGTCTCAACCTCGTCGCCACTGGAGTCAGACTCCGTGTCGACATCTGTGTCTGCCATCTGAGGTAACGGGCGTTTTTTGAGCCCCTGATGGCCTTTGAGACGCCTGGGCAGGCGCGGGCTGAGAAGCCGGCTGTCCCACAGCTGTTACGTCATCCAGCCTTTTATGTAAGGAGTTGACACTGTCGGTTAATACCTTCCACCTATCCATCCACTCTGGTGTCGGCCCCACAGGGGGCGACATCCCATTTATCGGCCTCTGCTCCGCATCCACGTAACCTTCCTCATCCAACATGTCGACACAGCCGTACCGACACACCGCACACACACAGGGAATGCTCTGACTGAGGACAGGACCCCACAAAGTCCTTTGGGGAGACAGAGAGAGAGTATGCCAGCACACACCAGAGCGCTATATAATGCAGGGATTAACACTATAACTGAGTGATTTTTCCCCAAATAGCTGCTTGTATACATATATTGCGCCTAAATTTAGTGCCCCCCCCCCTCTCTTTTTAACCCTTTGAGCCTGAAAACTACAGGGGAGAGCCTGGGGAGCTGTCTTCCAGCTGCACTGTGAAGAGAAAATGGCGCCAGTGTGCTGAGGGAGAAGCCCCGCCCCTTTTTCAACTGACTTTCTCCCGCTTTTCTGGAATACTGGCAGGGGTAATTTTACATCTATATAGCCTCTAGGACTATATATGATGTAGATTTGCCAGCCAAGGTGTCATATATTGCCCTCAGGGCGCCCACAGCGCCCTGCACCCATCAGTGACCGGAGTGTGAGGTGTACATGAGGAGCAATGGCGCACAGCTGCAGTGCTGTGCACTACCTTGGTGAAGACCGAAGTCTTCTGCCGCCGATTTTCCGGACCCTTCATGCTTCTGGCTCTGTAAGGGGGACAGCGGAGCGGCTCCGGGAACGAACACCAAGGTCGGGTCCTGCGGTCGATCCCTCTGGAGCTAATGGTGTCCAGTAGCCTAAGAAGCCCAAACTACCACCTGTTAGGTAGGTTCGCTTCTTCTCCCCTTAGTCCCTCGCTGCAGTGAGTCTGTTGCCAGCAGATCTCACTGTAAAATAAAAAACCTAAATATACTTTCTTTCTAGGAGCTCAGGAGAGCCCCTAGTGTGCATCCAGCTCAGCCGGGCACAAGAATCTAACTGAGGTCTGGAGGAGGGTCTTAGTGGGAGGAGCCAGTGCACACCAGGTAGTCCTAAAGCTTTCTTTAGTTGTGCCCAGTCTCCTGCGGAGCCGCTAATCCCCATGGTCCTTACGGAGTCCCAACATCCACTTAGGACGTCAGAGAAATTAACATGTTCTGGTAGGTCATTGGCCTCTGTATGAAAACCTTAAGTAAGATCCAACTTAATTTATAGCATCTTGCAAAAGGCCTGCCAGTACGGTGATGCAAACTAAGGGAGGTCATCTACCTTAGAATAATTAACAGGCTGGGCCAACCTGTAGCTCCCCAGCTGTTGTGCAACTACAAGTTTCAGCATATGCCCCCACTGATAAGGTGGTAAAGCATGCTGCAACTTGTAATTTCACAATAGTTGAAGAGCCACAGAATGACCAAGCCTGCCATAGGCAAAACATACAAATGTAATTGTTAATATACAAAATAAAAGATAATGTTTCACATTATTAAAAAGAGCTCGTTGCATAAAAAAAACAACTCAAATTAAAAAATTTTATGCAACAAGCTCTTTTTAATACTGTGAAACATTATCTTTTTTTTGTATACAGGTTGAGTATCCCTTATCCAAAATGCTTGGGACCAGACATATTTTGGATATCAGATTTTTCCGTATTTTGGAATAATTGCATACCATAATGAGATATCATGACGATAGGACCTAAGTCTTAGCACAGAATGCATTTATGTTTCATATACACCTTATACACACAGCCTGAAGGTCATTTTAGCCAATATTTTTAATAACTTTGTACATTAAACAAAGTGTGTCTACATTCACACAATTCATTTATGTTTCATATACACACAGCCTGAAGGTCTTATAATACAATATTTTTAATAACTTTGTGTATTAAACAAGGTTTGTGTACACTGAGGCATCAGAAAACAAAGGTTTCACTATCTCACTCTTATTCAAAAAAATCTGTATTTCGGAATATTCCGTATTTCAGAATATTTGGATATGGGATACTCAACCTGTATTAACAATTAAATTAGTATTTTATTAATTTTAATTGCGCTCTCTTGTATGTTGTTTTGTTTACCTGGATTGATACACGCAGAGTTTCTATTGGGAGCTGCAATTTATTTTTATTTTTATTATATGTAAAGGTGTAACCTTTTTCAATAGAATTTAACTCCAATGTGCTTTTGCGCCTGATTGATATATCCAGAAAAAGTTCTCTTTGGTAACATCTATACATCCTGCTATAGGCAACCATGTAATCTATAGGTATGCTGAAGAAAAATACTGGTAATTTGTAGTGATGTGCACCTGAAATTAATCGGGTTTTGTGTTTTGGTTTTGGGTTCGTTTCCGTGGCCGTGTTTTGGGTTCGAACGCGTTTTGGCAAAACCTCACCGAATTTTTTTTGTCGGATTCGGGTGTGTTTTGGATTTGGGTGTTTTTTACAAAAAACCCTAAAAAAAAGCTTAAATCATAGAATTTGGGGGTCATTTTGATCCCATAGTATTATTAACCTCAATAACCATAATTTCCACTAATTTTCAGTCTATTCTGAACACCTCACACCTCACAATATTATTTTTAGTCCTAAAATTTGCACCAAGGTCGCTGGATGGCTAAGCTAAGCGACCCTAGTGGCCGACACAAACACCTGGCCCATCTAGGAGTGGCACCGCAGTGTCACGCAGGATGACCCTTCAAAAAAATACTCCCCAAACAGCACATGACGCAAAGAAAAAAGAGGCGCAATGAGGTAGCTGTGTGACTAAGCTAAGCGACCCTAGTGGCCGACACAAACACCTGGCCCATCTAGGAGTGGCACTGCAGTGTCACGCAGGATGGCCCTTCAAAAAAATACTCCACAAACAGCACATGACGCAAAGAAAAATGAAAGAAAAAAGAGGTGCAAGATGGAATTGTCCTTGGGCCCTCCCACCCACCCTTATGTTGTAAAAACAGGACATGCACACTTTAACGAACCCATCATTTCAGCGACAGGGTCTGCCACACGACTGTGACTGAAATGACTGGTTGGTTTGGGCCCCCACCAAAAAAGAAGCAATCAATCTCTCCTTGCACAAACTGGCTCTACGGAGGCAAGATGTCCACCTCATCATCATCGTCCGATTCATCACCCCTTTCACTGTGTACATCCCCCTCCTCACAGATTATTAATTCGTCCCCACTGGAATCCACCATCTCAGGTCCCCGTGTACTTTCTGGAGGCAATTGCTGCTGGTGAATGTCTCCATGGAGGAATTGATTATAATTCATTTTAATGAACATCATCTTCTCCACATTTTCTGGAAGTAACCTCGTACGCCGATTGCTGACAAGGTGAGCGGCGGCACTAAACACTCTTTCGGAGTACACACTGGAGGGAGGGCAACTTAGGTAGAATAAAGCCAGTTTGTGCAAGGGCCTCCAAATTGCCTCTTTTTCCTGCCAGTATACGTACGGACTGTCTGACGTGCCTACTTGGATGCGGTCACTCATATAATCCTCCACCATTCTTTCAATGGTGAGAGAATCATATGCAGTGACAGTAGATGACTTGTCAGTAATCGTTGGCAGGTCCTTCAGTCCGGACCAGATGTCAGCATCAGCAGTAGCTCCAGACTGCCCTGCATCACCGCCAGCGGGTGGGCTCGGAATTTGTAGCCTTTTCCTCGCACCCCCAGTTGCGGGAGAATGTGAAGGAGGAGATGTTGACGGGTCGCGTTCCGCTTGACTTGACAATTTTGTCACCAGCAGGTCTTTGAACCTCTGCAGACTTGTGTCTGCCGTAAAGAGAGATCCAAGGTAGGTTTTAAATCTAGGATCGAGCACGGTGGCCAAAATGTAGTGCTCTGATTTCAACAGATTGACCACACGTGAATCCTGTTTAAGCGAATGAAGGGCTCCATCCACAAGTCCCACATGCCTAGCGGAATCGCTCTGTTTTTGCTCCTCCTTCAATGCCTCCAGCTTCTTCTGCAAAAGCCTGATGAGGGGAATGACCTGATTCAGGCTGGCAGTGTCTGAACTGACTTCACGTGTGGCAAGTTCAAAAGGTTGCAGAACCTTGCACAACGTTGAAATCATTCTCCACTGCGCTTGAGACAGGTGCATTCCACCTCCTTTGCCTATATCATGGCCAGATGTATAGGCTTGAATGGCCTTTTGCTGCTCCTCCATCCTCTGAAGCATATAGAGGGTTGAATTCCACCTCGTTACCACCTCTTGCTTCAGATGATGGCAGGGCAGGTTCAGGTGTTTTTGGTGGTGCTCCAGTCTTCTGTACGCGGTGCCTGTACGCCGAAAGTTGCCCGCAATTCTTCTGGCCACCGACAGCATCTCTTGCACGCCCCTGTCGTTTTTTAAATAATTCTGCACCACCAAATTCAATGTATGTGCAAAACATGGGACGTGCTGGAATTTGCCCAGATGTAATGCACTCACAATATTGCTGGCGTTGTCCGATGTCACAAATCCCCAGGAGAGTCCAATTGGGGTAAGCCATTCTGCGATGATCTTCCTCAGTTGCCGTAAGAGGTTTTCAGCTGTGTGCCTATTCTGGAAAGCGGTGATACAAAGCGTAGCCTGCCTAGGAACGAGTTGGCGTTTGCGAGATGCTGCTACTGGTGCCGCCGCTGCTGTTCTTGCAGCGGGAGGCAATACATCTACCCAGTGGGCTGTCACAGTCATGTAGTCCTGAGTCTGCCCTGCTCCACTTGTCCACATGTCCGTGGTTAAGTGGACATTGGGTACAACTGCATTTTTTTAGGACACTGGTGAGTCTTTTTCTGACGTCCGTGTACATTCTCGGTATCGCCTGCCTAGAGAAGTGGAACCTAGATGGTATTTGGTAACGGGGGCACACTACCTCAAGAAATTGTCTAGTTCACTGTGAACTAACGGCGGATACCGGACGCACGTCTAACACCAACATAGTTGTCAAGGCCTCAGTTATCCGCTTTGCAACAGGATGACTGCTGTGATATTTCATCTTCCTCGCAAAGGACTGTTGGACAGTCAATTGCTTACTGGAAGTAGTACAAGTGGTCTTCCGACTTCCCCTCTGGGATGACGATCGACTCCCAGCAGCAACAACAGCAGCGCCAGCAGCAGTAGGCGTTACACTCAAGGATGCATCGGAGGAATCCCAGGCAGGAGAGGACTCGTCAGACTTGCCAGTGACATGGCCTGCAGGACTATTGGCTTTCCTGGGTAAGGAGGAAATTGACACTGAGGGAGTTGGTGGTGTGGTTTGCGCGAGCTTGGTTACAAGAGGAAGGGATTTACTGGTCAGTGGACTGCTTCCGCTGTCGCCCAAAGTTTTTGAACTTGTCACTGACTTATTATGAATGCGCTGCAGGTGACGTATAAGGGAGGATGTTCCGAGGTGGTTAACGTCCTTACCCCTACTTATTACAGCTTGACAAAGGCAACACACGGCTTGACACCTGTTGTCCGCATTTCTATTGAAATACTTCCACACTGAAGAGCTGATTTTTTTGGTATTTTCACCAGGCATGTCAATGGCCATATTCCTCCCACGGACAACAGGTGTCTCCCCGGGTGCCTGACTTAAACAAACCACCTCACCATCAGAATCCTCCTTGTCAATTTCCTCCCCAGCGCCAGCAACACCCATATCCTCATCCTGGTGTACTTCAACACTGACATCTTCAATTTCACTATCAGGAACTGGACTGCGGGTGCTCCTTTCAACACTTGCAGGGGGCGTGCAAATGGTGGAAGGCGCAAGCTCTTCCCGTCCAGTGTTGGGAAGGTCAGGCATCGCAACCGACACAATTGGTCTCTCCTTTGGGATTTGTGATTTCGAAGAACGCACAGTTCTTTGCTGTACTTTTGCTGCAAGTCTTTTCTTTTTTCTAGCGAGAGGATGAGTGCTTCCATCCTCATGTGAAGCTGAACCACTAGCCATGAACATAGGCCAGGGCCTCAGCCGTTCCTTGCCATTCCGTGTCGTAAATGGCATATTGGCAAGTTTACGCTTCTCCTCAGACGCTTTTAATTCTGATTTTTGGATCATTTTTTTACTGATCTTTTGTGTTTTGGATTTTACATGCTCTGTACTATGACATTGGGCATCGGCCTTGGCAGACGACGTTGATGGCATTTCATCGTCTCGGCCATGACTAGTGGCAGCAGCTTCAGCACGAGGTGGAAGTGGATCTTGATCTTTCCCTATTTTTTTAACCTCCACATTTTTGTTCTCCATATTTTGCGCACAACTGAAAGCCACCACATGTATACAATGTAGATGGATGGATAGTATAGTATTATATTACTTATGGACGATGAGTGACGACACAGAGGTAGGTACAGCCGTGGCCTACTGTACAGCTGCTTATATATATAATATACTGTATAACGGACCTGGTGGACACTGTCAGCAGACTGCTAAACTAGGATGAAGAAAAAAAAAACACCACAGGTATACAATGTAGATGGATGGATAGTATAGTATTATATTACTTATGGACGACGAGTGACGACACAGAGGTAGGTACAGCCGTGGCCTACTGTACTGCTTCTTATATATATAATATACTGTATAACGTACCTGGTGGACACTGTCAGCAGACTGCATAAATAGTATGAAGAAGAAAAAAACACCACAGGTATACAATGTAGATGGATGGATAGTATAGTATTATATTACTTATGGACGACGAGTGACGACACAGAGGTAGGTACAGCCGTGGCCTACCGTACTGCTGCTTATATATATAATATACTGTATAACGGACCTGGTGGACACTGTCAGCAGACTGCTAAACTAGTATGAAGAAAAAAACAACAACACAGGTATACAATGTAGATGGATGGATAGTATAGTATTATATTACTTATGGACGACGAGTGCACTGATGACACAGAGGTAGGTACAGCCGTAGCCTACCGTACTGCTGCTTATATATATAATATACTGTATAACGGACCTGGTGGACACTGTCAGCAGACTGCTAAACTAGGATGAAGAAAAAAACAACAACACAGGTATACAATGTAGATGGATGGATAGTATAGTATTATATTACTTATGGACGACGAGTGCACTGACGACACAGAGGTAGGTACAGCCGTGGCCTACCGTACTGCTGCTTATATATATAATATACAGTATAACGGACCTGGTGGACACTGTCAGCAGACTGCTAAACTAGGATGAAGAAAAAAACAACAACACAGGTATACAATGTAGATGGATGGATAGTATAGTATTATATTACTTATGGACGACGAGTGCACTGACGACACAGAGGTAGGTACAGCCGTGGCCTACCGTACTGCTGCTTATCTATATAATATACTGTATAACGGACCTGGTGGACACTGTCAGCAGACTGCTAAACTAGTATGAAGAAAAAAAACACACCACAGGTATACAATGTAGATGGATGGATAGTATAGTATTATATTACTTATGGACGACGAGTGACGACACAGAGGTAGGTACAGCCGTGGCCTACCGTACTGCTGCTTATATATATAATATACTGTATAACGGACCTGGTGGACACTGTCAGCAGACTGCTAAACTAGGATGAAGAAAAAAACAACAACACAGGTATACAATGTAGATGGATGGATAGTATAGTATTATATTACTTATGGACGACGAGTGCACTGACGACACAGAGGTAGGTACAGCCATGGCCTACCGGACTGCTGCTTATCTATATAATATACTGTATAACGGACCTGGTGGACACTGTCAGCAGACTGCTAAACTAGTATGAAGAAGAAAAAAAACACCACAGGTATACATGTAGATGGATGGATAGTATAGTATTATATTACTTATGGACGACGAGTGACGACACAGAGGTAGGTACAGCCGTGGCCTACCGTACTGCTGCTTATATATATATAATATATTGTATTACGGACCTGGTGGACACTGTCAGCAGACTGCTAAACTAGGATGAAGAAAAAAAAAACACCACAGGTATACAATGTAGATGGATGGATAGTATAGTATTATATTACTTATGGACGACGAGTGCACTGACGACACAGAGGTAGGTACAGCCGTGGCCTACCGTACTGCTGCTTATATATATAATATACTGTATAACGGACCTGGTGGACACTGTCAGCAGACTGCTAAACTAGTATGAAGAAGAAAAAAACACCACAGGTATACAATGTAGATGGATGGATAGTATAGTATTATATTACTTATGGACGACGAGTGCACTGACGACACAGAGGTAGGTACAGCCGTGGCCTACCGTACTGCTGCTTATATATATAATATACTGTATAACGGACCTGGTGGACACTGTCAGCAGACTGCTAAACTAGTATGAAGAAGAAAAAAAAAACACAGGAGTGTTTTTCAGGCAGACAAACGTATACTGGACTGGTGGTCACTGTCAGCAAAACTGTGCACTGTACTCCTGCTATAACTGCTCCCCAGTCCCCACAATTAGGCAGTGTGAGCAGAGCAGTGCACTCAGCACAGATATATCATGCAGCAGTGCAGCACACTGAGTGAGCACAGATATGGTGGTCGGAGCGTTTTTTTCAGGCAGAGAAACAAAGGATTAAACTCACTGGTGGTATAATCAAAACCCTGCACTGTACTCCCTAACAGCTGCTCCCCGTCCCCAATCCTCCCCACAATTATAACTAACTAAGTCACTCTGTGTTCTACTGTAACGGAGAGGACGCCAGCCACGTCCTTTTCCTATCAATCTCAATGCACGTGTGAAAATGGCGGCGACGCGCGGCTCCTTATATAGAATCCGAGTCTCGCGAGAATCCGACAGCGGGATGATGACGTTCGGGCGCGCTCGGGTTAACCGAACAAGGCGGGAGGATCCGAGTCGCTCGGACCCGTGTAAAAAAAAGGTGAAGTTCGGGCGGGTCGGATTCCGAGGATCCGAACCCGCTCATCACTAGTAATTTGAGGAGCATTGGGAAGTTTCTTAAGAGGAATGAAATTAGTGATTTACAGATATGTCCTCTTTACATCGTTGCCTTGATGCGTATGCGCGGGAGCATGCATCGCGGCAACACTATGACCCACTAGGCATACGCACACACCTGATCTCATGTGAGATGCCTGCCACGATACACACACATCGTGACAAGGCTGTAACAGGACACATCTGTAAAGAATCTACTACACTCGGAATGATTGTTCATGCAATGGAGGAAGCTAAGAAATGAAATCCATTGAGATTTCACTCCAGAGGAATGGTAAGAATAGGTTGAGGTTGTAGCAAGTTTCTCATCATAAAAGATACATTTCTCCATTTTATCGTACAAACTATATTGACGTAGTCTTTTTAGAACAGCTTGAACGAGGAACACATGCTCCTCAGTGTTGTTAGAGTGTCACAACTGAGGGTTGGAGCTGACGAGAGGAAGCCTCAGTTGTAGGGGCTGGGGTAAACTTAAACTTAGAAGGTTGAATCAGACCCCTAGACATGCAGATGAGCTGCAGTATAAATGCCCGAAGATGTGACCACAACAAATGAGATAAAAGTCTATGGATTTATTGATCACAGTTCTTTAAACACAGCAGTAGTACTTTGCACGAATATAATGAATGCAGAAATAACCACAGTTCCTTAGAGTTTGCAGAATGGTGGATGCCACAGGGCACTGGTAATATCAGGTACAGTTCTTATAGACCAGGAGTTTGTATGTCCTTAACCAGAGAACCCATCTGCAGGATACATAAGTAGAGATAAGGAACTAGCCAGCAGGTGTTTCTTAGAAGTTGGCAATACTGGGTAATGTGGTAGGCCTACCAGACGGAACCGGTCAGATGACAAGGTAATAAGAACTGTGCTGGTATGATACTAGAGTGCGATGAAACAGTTGATACACAGTGGCAGAGCACTGGTAATATGAGAAGACAAAACACCACTGTAAGCTTGGTGCTGGAAGCTGGTGTAACATTAGCCGGGAGTGACAAAGGCAGAGCACTGGGGAGTCAGGCGGCACCGCAAGGTGGAAGGCTGGTGTGGGTCTCTAGTGGAGGTTGAGAGCAGGAGCTGGAAACCTGTAACAGCAATATCCACAGCAAGGAGAGACCTGGTAACACAAGGTTTGACAACCAAAGCACTGACAGATTCTAGGCCCAGACACAGGATATTTATACCTGCAGGGAGGCAGGCATTGGCTGAGCAATCATGCAGATTTCAGTGGAGCAGCGGATTGGAGTAAAGTGAATCATATGACTGAAACCAGCATGGCTGCGCCCATGCAGCGCTTGGAGGGAAAAGTAAGTTTGAGAAAACCATGTGGAAAGTTCAGTAGTAATGGCGACGGATGCCGCAGAGAGCAAGAGCCGCCACACAGACAACTTGTACACTGGAACTCCCAAGCGACATCAGAAGCTGCAGCAGACAGTAGATGCTATCCTGAAGACTCTGTGAATTGCAAACATAGGAGCGGCGGTGGAGGCCGCGGCGGGCCAGAGACGCCAATCTAAAAACAACATTAGGCTGCTGTGACAGCGTTGCAGGATGACAGGAGGGAAATACAGATTATAGATCACAGCTACACCGCTGAGATCCAGCCCTGGAACGCTGAGCCAGTCTCAGGAGACCTTTGGATGGTAAGTAATGGCGTCCAGTTACCCGGATCGTGACATAGAGTATACAAGAAAATCATCCAAGCATATGACCACAAATTTGTCTAAGATGCCGTAGAAGATGTAATTTATAAAGAACTAGAAGCTGGCTGGAGCACCGGAGAGACCAAATGGCATAATTAAATACACAAAGTGGCCGTAATGAGTTCTGAAAGCTGTCTACCATTTGTCTTCAGACTGTATGCATATCAAGTTATATGTGACATGAAGATACAGTTTTGTGAACAGATTATCAAATCATAACCTCTGAAAAAGTTGCATAACCTCTCAAAAAGTTGTACAATGAGTGGCAAAGGATAGCAGTTTTGGATAGTAATTGCACTAAGTACTTTGTAGTTATGCACATCAGTAAATCCCTGTCTGTTTCTCCACTAAGAGTATAGGTGGCACAGAGGTGGATGTAGAGGGTATCATAAAACCATGGGCTAGATCAGTGATCTCCAACACGTAGGTCGCGAGCTACCAGTAGTTCGCCGTAGTATTTTCGGTAGCTCACAGAGCGCACGGGCTTGGGCAGTCACTGGCACTCCTCCTCCCTTCATTTTTAATATGGTGCCGTGCGTCAGCCAATCAGAGCTCATGGACCGGCAGTGGTGGCACCTGATTGGCTGCCGGACCGCAAGTTTTGATTGGCTCACTTACCGGCACCATATTTTAAATGCCCGCCGCCACCGGAGACTCTGTCACCCTCAGCGCAGATGCTCTCCGGACTTCACAGGAGAGATGCGTGCTGCGCTCTCCTCCCCTTCCATCCCTCATACAGGAGGAGCAGCACCGGCGGCAGTAGAAAAAGCCAGAAAGGGTTAGCACTGTGTGGGGCACTGTATCGGACAATGCGGGGGCGGGGGTGGGGGCATTTTATCTGGCGCTGCAGGGGGCATTTTAAATGGCACTGTGGGGGAATTGTATCTGGCACTGGTGGGGGGCATTATTTGTGTATCTGGCAACTGCTGAGGGTATTATTTGTGTATCTGGCACTACTGGGGGCATTATTTGTGTATCTGGCACTGCTGGGGGGGCATTATTTCTATATCTGGCACTGCTGGGAGGCATTATTTGTATATCTGGCACTGCTGGGAGGCATTATTTGTGTATCTGGCACTGCTGAGGGAATCATCTGTGTATCTGGCACTGCTGAGGGGCATTATTTGTGAATCTGGCACTGCTGGGAGGCATTATTTGTGTATCTGACACTGCTGGGAGGCATTATTTGTGTATCTGGCACTGCTGGGAGGCATTATTTGTATATCTGGCACTGCTGGGGGACATTATTTGTGTATCTAGCACTGTTGGGACACATTATTTGTGTATCTGGCACTGCTGGGAGGCATTATTTGTGTATCTGGCACTGCTGGGGGCATTATTTGTGTATCTGGCACTGCTGGGAGGCATTATTTGTATATCTGGCACTGCTGGGGGCATTATTTGTGTATCTGGCACTGCTGGGGGCATTATTTGTGTAGCTGTCACTGCTGGGGGGCATTATTTGTGTATCTGGCACTGCTGTGAGGCATTATTTGTGTATCTGGCACAGCTTGGAGGCATTATTTGTATATCTGGCACTGCTGGGGGACATTATTTGTGTATCTAGCACTGCTGGGACGCATTATTTATGTATCTGGCACTGCTGGGAGGCATTATTTGTGTATCTGGCACTGCTGGGGGCATTATTTGTGTATCTGGTACTGCTGGGAGGCATTATTTGTGTATCTGGCACTGCTGGAGGCATTATTTGTGTATCTGGCACTGCTGGGGGCATTATTTGTGTATCTGGCACTGCTGGGGGCATTATTTGTGTAGCTGTCACTGCTGGGGGGGCATTATTTGTAGAGATGAGCGCCTGAAATTTTTCGGGTTTTGTGTTTTGGTTTTGGGTTCGGTTCCGCGGCCGTGTTTTGGGTTCGAACGCGTTTTGGCAAAACCTCACCGAATTTTTTTTGTCGGATTCGGGTGTGTTTTGGATTCGGGTGTTTTTTTCAAAAAACCCTAAAAAACAGCTTAAATCATAGAATTTGGGGGTCATTTTGATCCCATAGTATTATTAACCTCAATAACCATAATTTCCACTCATTTTCAGTCTATTCTGAATACCTCACACCTCACAATATTATTTTTAGTCCTAAAATTTGCACCGAGGTCGCTGTGTGAGTAAGATAAGCGACCCCAGTGGCCGACACAAACACCGGGCCCATCTAGGAGTGGCACTGCAGTGTCACGCAGGATGTCCCTTCCAAAAAACCCTCCCCAAACAGCACATGACGCAAAGAAAAAAAGAGGCGCAATGAGGTAGCTGTGTGAGTAAGATTAGCGACCCTAGTGGCCGACACAAACACCGGGCCCATCTAGGAGTGGCACTGCAGTGTCACGCAGGATGGCCCTTCCAAAAAACCCTCCCCAAACAGCACATGACGCAAAGAAAAAAAGAGGCGCAATGAGGTAGCTGTGTGAGTAAGATTAGCGACCCTAGTGGCCGACACAAACACCGGGCCCATCTAGGAGTGGCACTGCAGTGTCACGCAGGATGTCCCTTCCAAAAAACCCTCCCCAAACAGCACATGACGCAAAGAAAAAAAGAGGCGCAATGAGGTAGCTGACTGTGTGAGTAAGATTAGCGACCCTAGTGGCCGACACAAACACCGGGCCCATTTAGGAGTGGCACTGCAGTGTCACGCAGGATGTCCCTTCCAAAAAACCCTCCCCAATCAGCACATGATGCAAAGAAAAAGAAAAGAAAAAAGAGGTGCAAGATGGAATTGTCCTTGGGCCCTCCCACCCACCCTTATGTTGTATAAACAAAACAGGACATGCACACTTTAACCAACCCATCATTTCAGTGACAGGGTCTGCCACACGACTGTGACTGATATGACGGGTTGGTTTGGACCCCCCCCAAAAAAGAAGCAATTAATCTCTCCTTGCACAAACTGGCTCTACAGAGGCAAGATGTCCACCTCATCATCACCCTCCGATATATCACCGTGTACATCCCCCTCCTCACAGATTATCAATTCGTCCCCACTGGAATCCACCATCTCAGCTCCCTGTGTACTTTGTGGAGGCAATTGCTGCTGGTCAATGTCTCCGCGGAGGAATTGATTATAATTCATTTTAATGAACATCATCTTCTCCACATTTTCTGGATGTAACCTCGTACGCCGATTGCTGACAAGGTGAGCGGCGGCACTAAACACTCTTTCGGAGTACACACTTGTGGGAGGGCAACTTAGGTAGAATAAAGCCAGTTTGTGCAAGGGCCTCCAAATTGCCTCTTTTTCCTGCCAGTATAAGTACGGACTGTGTGACGTGCCTACTTGGATGCGGTCACTCATATAATCCTCCACCATTCTATCAATGTTGAGAGAATCATATGCAGTGACAGTAGACGACATGTCCGTAATCGTTGTCAGGTCCTTCAGTCCGGACCAGATGTCAGCATCAGCAGTCGCTCCAGACTGCCCTGCATCACCGCCAGCGGGTGGGCTCGGAATTCTGAGCCTTTTCCTCGCACCCCCAGTTGCGGGAGAATGTGAAGGAGGAGATGTTGACAGGTCGCGTTCCGCTTGACTTGACAATTTTGTCACCAGCAGGTCTTTCAACCCCAGCAGACCTGTGTCTGCCGGAAAGAGAGATCCAAGGTAGGCTTTAAATCTAGGATCGAGCACGGTGGCCAAAATGTAGTGCTCTGATTTCAACAGATTGACCACCCGTGAATCCTTGTTAAGCGAATTAAGGGCTCCATCCACAAGTCCCAACTTGCCTAGCGGAATCGCTCCGTGTTAGCTCCTCCTTCAATGTCTCCAGCTTCTTCTGCAAAAGCCTGATGAGGGGAATGACCTGACTCAGGCTGGCAGTGTCTGAACTGACTTCACGTGTGGCAAGTTCAAAGGGCATCAGAACCTTGCACAACGTTGAAATCATTCTCCACTGCGCTTGAGACAGGTGCATTCCACCTACTATATCGTGCTCAATTGTATAGGCTTGAATGGCCTTTTGCTGCTCCTCCAATCTCTGAAGCATATAGAGGGTTGAATTCCACCTCGTTACCACTTCTTGCTTCAGATGATGGCAGGGCAGGTTCAGTAGTTTTTGGTGGTGCTCCAGTCTTCTGTACGTGGTGCCTGTACGCCGAAAGTGTCCCGCAATTCTTCTGGCCACCGACAGCATCTCTTGCACGCCCCTGTCGTTTTTTAAAAAATTCTGCACCACCAAATTCAAGGTATGTGCAAAACATGGGACGTGCTGGAATTTGCCCATATTTAATGCACACACAATATTGCTGGCGTTGTCCGATGCCACAAATCCACAGGAGAGTCCAATTGGGGTAAGCCATTCCGCGATGATCTTCCTCAGTTGCCGTAAGAGGTTTTCAGCTGTGTGCGTATTCTGGTAAGCGGTGATACAAAGCGTAGCCTGCCTAGGAAAGAGTTGGCGTTTGCGAGATGCTGCTACTGGTGCCGCCGCTGCTGTTCTTGCGGCGGGAGTCCATACATCTACCCAGTGGGCTGTCACAGTCATATAGTCCTGACCCTGCCCTGCTCCACTTGTCCACATGTCCGTGGTTAAGTGGACATTGGGTACAACTGCATTTTTTAGGACACTGGTGAGTCTTTTTCTGACGTCCGTGTACATTCTCGGTATCGCCTGCCTACAGAAGTGGAACCTAGATGGTATTTGGTAACGGGGGCACACTGCCTCAATAAATTGTCTAGTTCCCTGTGAACTAACGGCGGATACCGGACGCACGTCTAACACCAACATAGTTGTCAAGGCCTCAGTTATCCGCTTTGCAGCAGGATGACTGCTGTGATATTTCATCTTCCTCGCAAAGGACTGTTGGACAGTCAATTGCTTACTGGAAGTAGTACAAGTGGGCTTACGACTTCCCCTCTGGGATGACCATCGACTCCCAGCAGCAACAACAGCAGCGCCAGCAGCAGTAGGCGTTACACGCAAGGATGCATTGGAGGAATCCCAGGCAGGAGAGGACTCGTCAGAATTGCCAGTGACATGGCCTGCAGGACTATTGGCATTCCTGGGGAAGGAGGAAATTGACACTGAGGGAGTTGGTGGGGTGGTTTGTGTGAGCTTGGTTACAAGAGGAAGGGATTTACTGGTCAGTGGACTGCTTCCGCTGTCGCCCAAAGTTTTTGAACTTGTCACTGACTTATTATGAATGCGCTGCAGGTGACGTATAAGGGAGGATGTTCCGAGGTGGTTAACGTCCTTACCCCTACTTATTACAGCTTGACAAAGGCAACACACGGCTTGACACCTGTTGTCCGCTTTTCTGTTGAAATACCTCCACACTGAAGAGCTGATTTTTTTGGTATTTTCACCAGGCATGTCAACGGCCATATTCCTCCCACGGACAACAGGTGTCTCCCCGGGTGCCTGACTTAAACAAACCACCTCACCATCAGAATCCTCCTGGTCAATTTCCTCCCCAGCGCCAGCAACACCCATATCCTCCTCATCCTGGTGTACTTCAACATCTTCATCTTCAATCTGACTATCAGGAACTGGACTGCGGGTGCTCCTTCCAGCACTTGCAGGGGGTGTGCAAATGGTGGAAGGCGCATGCTCTTCACGTCCAGTGTTGGGAAGGTCAGGCATCGCAACCGACACAATTGGACTCTCCTTGTGGATTTGGGATTTCGAAGAACGCACAGTTCTTTGCGGTGCTTTTGCCAGCTTGAGTCTTTTCAGTTTTCTAGCGAGAGGCTGAGTGCTTCCATCCTCATGTGAAGCTGAACCACTAGCCATGAACATAGGCCAGGGCCTCAGCCGTTCCTTGCCACTCCGTGTGGTAAATGGCATATTGGCAAGTTTACGCTTCTCCTCCGACAATTTTATTTTAGGTTTTGGAGTCCTTTTTTTACTGATATTTGGTGTTTTGGATTTGACATGCTCTGTACTATGACATTGGGCATCGGCCTTGGCAGACGACGTTGCTGGCATTTCATCGTCTCGGCCATGACTAGTGGCAGCAGCTTCAGCACGAGGTGGAAGTGGATCTTGATCTTTCCCTAATTTTGGAACCTCAACATTTTTGTTCTCCATATTTTAATAGGCACAACTAAAAGGCACCTCAGGTAAACAATGGAGATGGATACTAGTATACAATTATGGACTGCCTGCCGAGTGCAGACACAGAGGTAGCCACAGCCGTGAACTACCGTACTGTACTGTGTCTGCTGCTAATATAGACTGGTTGATAAAGAGATGTCTATGTAACTATGTATGTATAAAGAAGAAAGAAAAAAAAACCACGGTTAGGTGGTATACAATTATGGACGGACTGCCTGCCGAGTGCAGACACAGAGGTAGCCACAGCCGTGAACTACCGTACTGTACTGTGTCTGCTGCTAATAATATAGACTGGTTGATAAAGAGATGTCGTAGTAGTATGTATGTATAAAGAAGAAAGAAAAAAAAACCACGGTTAGGTGGTATACAATTATGGACGGACTGCCTGCCGAGTGCAGACACAGAGGTAGCCACAGCCGTGAACTACCGTACTGTACTGTGTCTGCTGCTAATATAGACTGGTTGATAAAGAGATGTCTATGTAACTATGTATGTATAAAGAAGAAAGAAAAAAAAACCACGGTTAGGTGGTATACAATTATGGACGGACTGCCTGCCGAGTGCAGACACAGAGGTAGCCACAGCCGTGAACTACCGTACTGTACTGTGTCTGCTGCTAATATAGACTGGTTGATAAAGAGATGTCGTAGTAGTATGTATGTATAAAGAAGAAGAAAAAACCACGGTTAGGTGGTATACAATTATGGACGGACTGCCTGCCGAGTGCAGACACAGAGGTAGCCACAGCCGTGAACTACCGTACTGTGTCTGCTGCGACTGGATGATAAATGATATAAAAAATATATATATATCACTACTGCAGCCGGACAGGTATATATTATATATTATATAATGACGGACCTGCTGGACACTGTCTGTCAGCAGAATGAGTTTTATTTTTATAGAATAAAAAAAAAAACAACACACAAGTGAAGTCACACAACGAGTGTTTAACTTTTTCAGGCAATCACAATATAAGTATACTACTAACTATACTGGTGGTCAGTGTGGTCAGGTCACTGGTCAGTCACACTGGCAGTGGCACTCCTGCAGCAAAAGTGTGCACTGTTTAATTTTAATATAATATTATGTACTCCTGGCTCCTGCTATAACCTATAACTGGCACTGCAGTGCTCCCCAGTCTCCCCCACAATTATAAGCTGTGTGAGCTGAGCAGTCAGACAGATATATAATATATATAGATGATGCAGCACACTGGGCTGAGCCTGAGCAGTGCACACAGATATGGTATGTGACTGAGTCACTGTGTGTATCGCTTTTTTCAGGCAGAGAACGGATATATTAAATAAACTGCACTGTCTGGTGGTCACTCACTATATAATATTATGTACTCCTGGCTCCTGCTATAACCTATAACTGGCACTGCAGTGCTCCCCAGTCTCCCCCACAATTATAAGCTGTGTGAGCTGAGCAGTCAGACAGATATATAATATATATAGATGATGCAGCACACTGGGCTGAGCCTGAGCAGTGCACACAGATATGGTATGTGACTGAGTCACTGTGTGTATCGCTTTTTTCAGGCAGAGAACGGATATATTAAATAAACTGCACTGTCTGGTGGTCACTCACTATATAATATTATGTACTCCTGGCTCCTGCTATAACCTATAACTGGCACTGCAGTGCTCCCCAGTCTCCCCCACAATTATAAGCTGTGTGAGCTGAGCAGTCAGACAGATATATAATATATATAGATGATGCAGCACACTGGGCTGAGCCTGAGCAGTGCACACAGATATGGTATGCGACTGAGTCACTGTGTGTATCGCTTTTTTCAGGCAGAGAACGGATATATTAAATAAACTGCACTGTCTGGTGGTCACTCACTAGTAAACTCTCTGCACTCTCTACACTTCTACAGTACTCCTCCTAGTCCTAAGCTCCAGTAAATCTCTCTCTCTTATAATCTAAATGGAGAGGACGCCAGCCACGTCCTCTCCCTATCAATCTCAATGCACGTGTGAAAATGGCGGCGACGCGCGGCTCCTTATATAGAATCCGAGTCTCGCGATAGAATCCGAGCCTCGCGAGAATCCGACAGCGTCATGATGACGTTCGGGCGCGCTCGGGTTAACCGAGCAAGGCGGGAAGATCCGAGTCGCTCGGACCCGTGAAAAAAAACATGAAGTTCGGGCGGGTTCGGATTCAGAGAAACCGAACCCGCTCATCTCTAATTATTTGTGTATCTGGCAATGCTGGGGGGCATTATTTGTGTATCTGCCACTGCTGGGAGGCATTATTTGTGTATCTGGCACTGTTGGGGGCATTATTTGTGTAGCTGTCACTGCTGGGGGCATTATTTGTGTATCTGGCACTGCTGAGGGTATTATTTGTGTAACTGGCACTACGCGGGGGGGGCATTACTTGTAGTTTTGAGGACACACCCAACTTTGTGAGGCCACACCCACTTTCGCAGGCATGCACGTGCATTGGGGGGAGGGGGTAGCTCCTTCAGAGGTTTTATTTTCCGAAAGTAGCTCACACCCCAATTAAGGTTGGAGACCACTGGGCTAGATTATCCTCAATGTATTAATTTAAGAATTTCATCTCTATCTCAGATAGAGAATACAGTCTCCCAAAACGGTCTGACCCTTCAGGCATGAGGTCAGTAGGACAGTTGTATTGCCAATGAGGCAGACATGTTTCTGTTTCTCATCAAGGATGTCAGAGAATTCTTTGAAGACTTTACGTAATTTTACCTTCTCAGGGTCTAAGACCCAACACATGATAAGAGGAAAAACATTGCTTGAAACAAAGCTGTGATTGACAAAGGATTGTCTTTTCTTGCCAACTGATCATGTGACTATGGCCCTCATTCCGAGTTGTTCGCTCGGTATTTTTCATCGCATCGCAGTGAAAATCCGCTTAGTACGCATGCGCAATGTTCGCACTGCGACTGCGCCAAGTAACTTTACTATGAAGAAAGTATTTTTACTCACGGCTTTTTCTTCGCTCCGGCGATCGTAATGTGATTGACAGGAAATGGGTGTTACTGGGCGGAAACACGGCGTTTCAGGGGCGTGTGGCTGAAAACGCTACCGTTTCCGGAAAAAACGCAGGAGTGGCCAGAGAAACGGTGGGAGTGCCTGGGCGAACGCTGGGTGTGTTTATGACGTCAACCAGGAACGACAAGCACTGAACTGATCGCACAGGCAGAGTAAGTCTGGAGCTACTCTGAAACTGCTAAGTAGTTAGTAATCGCAATATTGCGAATACATCGGTCGCAATTTTAAGAAGCTAAGATTCACTCCCAGTAAGCGTGTGTAACTCTGCTAAATTCGCCTTGCAACCGATCAACTCGGAATGAGGGCCTATATTTCCTCAGCCAGCATGATCAAGAAGAAAGGAGAATGAACAACATCTAAAGATAATTGTTCATTGTGACCCTGTATGGTTTGCATGGTTAAAGCAACAGGCTCTCATCAAAATCAGGACAGAGGAAATACAGTAGGTGTCTCATCGGCTGTTTCCAGTGGAACTACTTTCTTCTTGGTCCCCAGCGGTAATCATAGTGTCTTTACTAAAGCTTGGCCAATTAAATTTCCCTATGAAACAGCATCTATAAAAGTAAAGATTTTTGATTAACTTTTCTTAAAGTGGCGTTGAAGAGGAAGTCACATGTAGCAGGGAGGAATACTGTAGAGCTAAAGGGTTTTCAAGATTTTAACCTTAAGTCCCCATGTTTACATTGGAGTGTCCTTCTGTTTGGGCATTGAGCTAGATAGAGAGCAGCACTACCACAGTAATGACACAAATTCTGTCCAAGTACGGACATCAATAGAGTAGTGTAGAACTGAATGGGATCCTTGACGAGGGCTGGACAAATGAGCTTCAGCTGAAAGGATCTGTTTTGGGCATCAAAAGATCTTCTGAATGCCTTCAGGAATAACATCATTGTATAATATATGGTTATTTCATTCCATGTACTGACTTGCCCATACTAATGCTTAACCCTTAGAAAGGTCATAATCATTCTCACTTTTAAAGTATTGCTGTGATACAGTATGTGCATGGGTGCATATGGAAAATCACTGGGGAAAAAAATATTGGACACAATTGGCATCAAACTTTTTTAGCAACTGGACTGGAGGTTCAGAATCAGAAGCCAGAGGCGCTGGGGCAGTATGTTCTTGCGATGGTGGATTTGGAGGCTGGACTGCTTGAGCCATTTAAGTTTCATCCATGTGTCCCTGCATTATGGCTAGCTGAACTTGTAATGAATGTATTGCTTCAATCAAGGCCACTACCTTACTCTGAACATTTTGTCCAGCGGAGTCCACATGGCTGGTGAGGATATATTTTCCTGTTAATGGTGTTGGATTCTTTAAAAATAGAAATAAAGAGCGCTTGTTAGATATATATATATGTGTATGCGCAAAACCTGTGGGGAAAAAATTACAGTTAGTATGATGTTTACAGCCCTTTTAGGACTATTTAAGGACCGGGTTCCAAATGAGCAAAAAAAAAAGGATTTTTATAATTCCTATATAACCCTATCTAAATACCTCTCAGGCCGTTATGGTATTTGGAGAGCTTCCACATCAGCGTGCAGTGGGATCCCTCTGTGGTGTCCGCTCTCCACTGTTGAGATATATTAGCGGCTGCTGGCTCAGATTAGCGGCTGGCGGCTATAATTAGCGGCTGACAGACGGCTGATTCCCCGTCTATATCACGTTGTTCACGGCACTCACAGTTTGATGGAAGGTGCGGTGCCCGCTCCACTGTTAGGCTATAGTATCGGCTGACGGCTGATCACTGTAATTAGTGACTGGCGGCTATGATTAGCGGCTAACAGCCGGCTGGTTCCCCGTCTGTGTCACGCTTGATATTACAGTTCAATGCACAGCCTTAGGTCCTTAGAAAATAAATCCAACGCGTTTCAGGTATAAAGCCCTTCATCTAGGATAAATGGTGAACATCCTCCAACCCTTTTTATAGGATAAAACTTTATTAAAGAAAACGGAAGTTCACAGTTAAAAAACGGCGGCTGCCATGTGTTCTAATATTTTATTAAAAACAAAAGAAGTCTGTCCATGATGTTTTTTTTGGTTTTTACATTTAATATTTATAAGGTTTTGCGCAATTCTAATAATGTAATGTATATGTCATAGTAAATATACTATTCAACTATATTAATTTATAAAAAAAAAACATTTAATTCTATATCAATATTTAACCCTTTAGGTGTTAGGGTGTCCATAAAATATATCCATTTTGTTTCTGCTTGTTTTAAAACTTGAGATATATTGCCTCCTCTCCAGTTATTTTCCACCCTATATATACCCATAAATTTCAATTTTGATGCATCTTTGTTGTGACAGTCTAAAAAATGCTTAGACACGCTATGAGTTTCCAAGCCTTTTTTAATGTTTAATATATGCTCGGATATACGGATCCTTAACTTCCTCTTAGTCTGTCCAATATATTGATGTCCACATGGACATTCCAACATATATACTACTCTCTCTGCAGGGCCGAAACTAGGATTTTTGTCACCCGGGGCAAGGTAGTCATTTGGCGCCCCCCCCCCCCCTCCCCAAAAAATAAAATAAATAAAAAATAAAAAAATAATATATATATATATATATAAATAAATATATATATATATATATATATATATATATATATATAACCTTCCGAAATGACCCGGCACTCCTGCGGTCCCCTCCGCTGTAATGAAACTGCTCCCGGTGCCCTCCTCTGATTGGCAATCCTCTGGTATATATGGCAAGCAATGAGGCGGCACTCCGGAGTCTTTTAAGTGTGGTTTATTGCAGTGTCTACGTTTCGGGGACGCAGCCCCTTCGTCAGGATACATGTGAATAATAAACATACAGTGCTTAAATACCTTTGTGCAGTCTGTATCACCCGTCGCCTCCAGCCGCGCAGCCCGGTTTCCGGTCGCGTCCTCCCGGTCCCGCCGGAAGTGACGTCCCGCCGGCCCGTCCGGCTTACGCGTTGTGGCTGAGGAGAGAACACCATGGTAACATGTAAACAACATGTCAACCTTCATGATTCAGTATACCACGATACAGATATTAAAATACTAAACAGCAGCATCAGCTAAAGTGGATAAACATCATGCGATATGACGCTCAGATATAATCACAACCATGAATTCATTTCAACATCCGAGCGAACCAAGTGAAAGAATAAAAAATAAATAATGAATACTAAAAAATAAAAGCAGTGCTGTTATCTGTTCAGTGTATAAGCTAATATAGGCCAGTGCATTCATATAAATTACCATTTCTAGAGCTGACATTTGTGTCCCTATATATTCTGGATTACAACTACAACTGTCACTTATTGTGCATTATAGCTATAAGGTCCCCTAAATATATATAGGGGGCAACACACCCCTGTCAGTGCCTTATTATAAAAAGCACCTCAGGTTGAGTGCTTCATTTAACCCCTTCGGGGCCAGTGTGTTAAGTACATGAATCCAGTGTGTTTCTAGTTGTAACAATTTTTTAGATCTGTCCCCACCTCTGAGGGATTTGGGGACTTGATCAATAATTTTGTAGCGCAAAGTGGCCATATTATGTGGCTTTTTGGCAAAATGACGGGCAACTGGTTGGTCGCTATCCCCTGTTTTTATGGCCTCACGGATAGCAAATCTATGTTGCGCCATTCTGGTCTTGAAGGCGCAGTCTGTTTTGCCTACATATGATAGGCCACAAGTCATGTCAATAAATACACCACGAACTTTGATTCACATGACAGAAAATATTTGATGGTATATGGTTTCCCTGTATAAGGGTGCAAAAATTTGGTGCCCGGTGTCATATAACTGCATGTGGTGCACCCCTTGCATCGATAACACCCTGCTTTTTTGCTTAGAAAGTGTTCTTTAGGAGTATTAAACTGAGATATATCCGTCTTGACGACAATATCTCGTATACTGCGATTTCTAGAATAACTCGGCAGTAGTTTGGATTGAAACACCTCCCCCAGCCCTTTATCTGTAGCCACTATTGGCCAGATCTGCTTAGCTCTCTTGGTTAAATGATGACTACTAGTATTGAAGCTAGTCACCCAAGGGAACCTGCCTTGTAGTTGTTTTTGAGGTTTTGGTTCCAAAAGTTGTTCCCTAGTACACTTCAAGGCTCTTTTCCTAGCTGATTTCAGTAATTTAATGGGATAACCTCGCTCAAAAAATTTTAATGTCATGTTATGTAAAGCTTGATCTTTCTCCTGTGGTTTAGAAGTGATGCGGCAAACTCTCAAAAATTGAGAGAACGGTAAGCTACGGATAGTAGATTTAGGGTGTGAGCTGTCATATTTCAGCACATTATTCCTGTCTGTGGGTTTCACAAACAGCGATGTGCTGATCCTATTATTCTCAATAGTGATACACACATCCAAAAAATTGATGGTTTTAGCATCAATTATCACCGTCAATTTAATTGGACTATTAGACAAATTATGTGTCTGCACTATTGACTCCAACTCAGATTGATCACCTGTCCAAAGGATAAGGACATCATCTATATAACGACAGTATAAACTCATCCTATCAGAAATGTCTCTATTTTGTAAGAACAGGTCACACTCCACCTCCCACATATATGTATTGGCAAAGGATGGCGCGACGGCCGATCCCATCGCGCATCCAGTGCGCTCCAGGAAAAACGTTCTATCATATAGAAAATAGTTGTGGGTTAAGGTGAAATCTAGCAACGCTAGAAAAAACTCAATGTCAGGGCCCTTGTAAAGTGGATTATTCATAATCAACCTTCTAACAGCCTGTAGCCCCGCTCCATGTGGTATACATGTGTAAAGACTTGTTACGTCTATGGAAGCGAGGCTAGTCTGTTCAGCAAGTTCACCCATACCTTCTAGTTTCCTAAGTAGCATAGATGTATCTTTCAAGTGTGTACTAGTATTCTGAATGCAGGGTTGTAAAAATGCATCACAATATACAGACAATGGTTCGCATAATGATCCCCTGGCCGAAATAATCGGACATCCCGGAGGCTCCAGGGGATCCTTATGTACCTTAGGGATTATATAAAACACTGGTACAATAGGGAACTCTCTAGTTAAAGCATTACTGACAGACTGTGTAATTCTGCCCTGATCTACTGCCTCCTTGAGCAAATTATCCAATTCACGCTTAAATACCTCCGTGGGATCTTGTCTTAATGTCCCATACGTAGCTGAATCAGACAATAATCGTTCACATTCTTGTTTGTATTTAGCTGTATCAAGAACCACTAGGGCTCCCCCTTTGTCCGCATTCCTAAAAATAATGTCTTGTCTCTTACCCAAACCTGACAAAGCAGCGGATTCTTCGCGGGACATATTGGGGCATGATTTCCCATGTGGTTCTTCATATAAATTGTCCATCATTCTGCTAAAAGTGCGGATAGAAGAATTCTAAGAATTATGCTACTTAGGAAACTAGAAGGTATGGGTGAACTTGCTGAACAGACTAGCCTCGCTTCCATAGACGTAACAAGTCTTTACACATGTATACCACATGGAGCGGGGCTACAGGCTGTTAGAAGGTTGATTACGAATAATCCACTTTACAAGGGCCCTGACATTGAGTTTTTTCTAGCGTTGCTAGATTTCACCTTAACCCAAAACTATTTTCTATATGATAGAACGTTTTTCCTGCAGCGCACGGGATGCGCGATGGGATCGGCCGTCGCGCCATCCTTTGCCAATACATATATGTGGGAGGTGGAGTGTGACCTGTTCTTACAAAATAGAGACATTTCTGATAGGATGAGTTTATACTGTCGTTATATAGATGATGTCCTTATCCTTTGGACAGGTGATCAATCTGAGTTGGAGTCAATAGTGCAGACACATAATTTGTCTAATAGTCCAATTAAATTGACGGTGATAATTGATGCTAAAACCATCAATTTTTTGGATGTGTGTATCACTATTGAGAATAATAGGATCAGCACATCGCTGTTTGTGAAACCCACAGACAGGAATAATGTGCTGAAATATGACAGCTCACACCCTAAATCTACTATCCGTGGCTTACCGTTCTCTCAATTTTTGAGAGTTTGCCGCATCACTTCTAAACCACAGGAAAAAGATCAAGCTTTACATAACATGACATTAAAAATTTTTGAGCGAGGTTATCCCATTAAATTACTGAAATCAGCTAGGAAAAGAGCCTTGAAGTGTACTAGGGAACAACTTTTGGAACCAAAACCTCAAAAACAACTACAAGGCAGGTTCCCTTGGGTGACTAGCTTTAATACTAGTAGTCATCATTTAACCAAGAGAGCTAAGCAGATCTGGCCAATAGTGGCTACAGATAAAGGGCTGGGGGAGGTGTTTCAATCCAAACTACTGCCGAGTTATTCTAGAAATCGCAGTATACGAGATATTGTCGTCAAGACGGATATATCTCAGTTTAATACTCCTAAAGAACACTTTCTAAGCAAAAAAGCAGGGTGTTATCGATGCAAGGGGTGCACCACATGCAGTTATATGACACCGGGCACCAAATTTTTGCACCCTTATACAGGGAAACCATATACCATCAAATATTTTCTGTCATGTGAATCAAAGTTCGTGGTGTATTTATTGACATGCCCTTGTGGCCTATCATATGTAGGCAAAACAGACTGCGCCTTCAAGACCAGAATGGCGCAACATAGATTTGCTATCCGTGAGGCCATAAAAACAGGGGATAGCGACCAACCAGTTGCCCGTCATTTTGCCAAAAAGCCACATAATATGGCCACTTTGCGCTACAAAATTATTGATCAAGTCCCCAAATCCCTCAGAGGTGGGGACAGATCTAAAAAATTGTTACAACTAGAAACACACTGGATTCATGTACTTAACACACTGGCCCCGAAGGGGTTAAATGAAGCACTCAACCTGAGGTGCTTTTTATAATAAGGCACTGACAGGGGTGTGTTGCCCCCTATATATATTTAGGGGACCTTATAGCTATAATGCACAATAAGTGACAGTTGTAGTTGTAATCCAGAATATATAGGGACACAAATGTCAGCTCTAGAAATGGTAATTTATATGAATGCACTGGCCTATATTAGCTTATACACTGAACAGATAACAGCACTGTTTTATTTTTTAGTATTCATTATTTATTTTTTATTCTTTCACTTGGTTCGCTCGGATGTTGAAATGAATTCATGGTTGTGATTATATCTGAGCGTCATATTGCATGATGTTTATCCACTTTAGCTGATGCTGCTGTTTAGTATTTTAATATCTGTATCGTGGTATACTGAATCATGAAGGTTGACATGTTGTTTACATGTTACCATGGTGTTCTCTCCTCAGCCACAACGCGTAAGCCGGACGGGCCGGCGGGACGTCACTTCCGGCGGGACCGGGAGGACGCGACCGGAAACCGGGCTGCGCGGCTGGAGGCGACTGGTGATACAGACTGCACAAAGGTATTTAAGCACTGTATGTTTATTATTCACATGTATCCTGACGAAGTGGCTGCGTCCCCGAAACGTAGACACTGCAATAAACCTCACTTAAAAGACTCCGGAGTGCCGCCTCATTGCTTGCCATATATATATATATATTTCAGAACTTTTTGACATGAAAAATTGCCTTAGCAATTTTAGCAGGGACCTGCATGTGTGTGTGGTAGGTGCACACATACCTCCCATTCTGCAGGATCTCTCTCCTCCCGTCCGGCTCTCCGGCTTTCCTGTTGGTGGCAGGTGCATCCTTGGCTCTGCAAAAACTTCGCTACACAGCGGACATCTGCAAATCCGTTCGCAACTCACTCACCATCTAATGATTTTTCCAGTCTGTGCAGCCCAGGACTTACTCCTACAGTGCGATACAAACAGGCTGATAATGCCGGAGCTGACGTCATACACCCTCCCTGAAAACGCTTGGGAACCCCTGCGTTATTCCTGACACTCTCAGAAAATGTCCAGTTACTACCACCAAATGTCCGCTTTCTGTCAATCAGCATGCGTTCACCTAGTGATTATAAAGGACGCAGGATTTTTTTTTAGCTGTTTGGCGTCGCGTCTCCACATTACGATCCATACGCATGCGCAGTCATTTAGTAATCGGCCGCTGCACAACAGCGATCAGGTCTGTATTAGGCAAACAGTACATTACACCATTTTCTCCATTGTTGTTAAGGGCAACTCTACTTAAACCTGTGCGCCAGTTTTGATAAATATGATAAATATCCCCAAATGTTGTAATGCACAAGGTGGATTTAATAGTGGACAGTACTATATAGTGGGTGTGGGTTCACAAGCTGGATCCATATTAAATTTAGCGGCATATGCAGATGCACAGTCACACATGAAAATTCTCACATACACACAGCCATATGCACACACAGCCACACATGTAAAGACACACAAGTGCGCGCACACACACACACACAGCCACACAGCCACATATACAAATCCACACATGCACACATACAGCCACATATACAAATCCACACATGCACACACACAGCCACATATATACACAGCCATATATACAGAGCCACACATGCGCACGCATACACACACAGCCACATACGTACACAGCCATATGCACACACACATACTAAGAAACGTATGTTCTCTTCTTGCCCACCTGTCCTGATCCAGACTGCACACCCCGTCAATATCCTCTGCCAGAAAGCTCACCTATAGTATGCTCCTCGCACCCTGCTCATCACGGGCAGGAGACAGGCGGGAGGAGAAGCCTTCAGGCAGGAGACGGGCAGCGGAGCTGGGGAGAGATCAGAGGTTTCCGGGCGGGAGAAGGGCAGCCAGCGGGTGGTTGAAAATAAAGATGTTCAGGCGGGAGTCGGGCAGCGGGGGTGAGGAGAAATGAGAGGCGTTCGGGTGGGTGACGGGCAGCGGGACTGTGAGAGGCGGAAGCACAGATTGTCCGCCACTGACTGCAGAGAGGAAATTGAAAGTAAACTACAGCTCCCGAGGGCTGCTGGGAGCTGTAGTTTATTTTCAGTTAACTCACAGACGAGACGCGGCTCTGAACTGATACCATTGCCGCATTGCCGCATAGGGAGAGCTGCATGTTTGGGGGTCTCGGCGCCCCCTCCAATCCAGCGCCCAGGTCGCCTGCCCCCCTAGCCCCCCCCCCCTAGTTGCGGCTCTGCTCTCTGTATCACAAGTGATTCTGCTTTTTACAATAAATTCTCTTTTTGTAATGCTGGATTTAAATGTTTTTTTAGGCTGGACTGATGTCTGTTTTGTTGTTTTACATGCAACACATTTTAAACAATAAAAGTTGCCCTGATTTTCCTTCAATTTAGCATTTTTAGGTGGTATGTAACTTCTTACTAAATTCTGTTTTAAATTTTCTGCCTTTTTGTATATTATTTGTGGTTTGTCCTTAATAAACGGTTTTAATTTGTTATCAAGTTGTAAAATGTGCCAATGTTTATTTATAATTGTTTCAAACGCTTGGTGCTGACTATTATACTGAGTAATAAAGGCTAGACCAAATTATTTTCCATATTTTTAGGTTTATAACGTATTAATTCTTTTCTATCCATATTTGCAACTTTAGTAATTTCTTGTTGTAAAATATTTTCGTTATAACCTTTTCCTACAAATTTATTTTTTAAAGAGTCACTTTGAGCCAAAAAAGTGTCATGTTTGGAAGAGTTTCTCCGAAGCCTCCTAAACTGACCACCTGGAATGTTCTTAATCCAATTATTATGATGGTTACTATTATGGGAAAGCATGTTGTTACCACTTACTGTTTTTGTATGTGTTCTAGTATGAATTTTATTTTCTTCAATAAATATTTCTAAATCTAGGTATATAACCATTTCTCTACTTATTGTAAATGTGAATTCAAGGCCATAGTTACTATTTTTCATATAGGATAGGAACTCTTTTAGGATACTTTCTGGACCCTTCCATATAAAGATAAGATCATCTATATATCTCTTCCATATTATTAGATGAGAGAAAAATGGGTTATTATTCCAGTGGATTCCTCCTGCCACCTAGCCACAAAAAGATTCGAATAGCTAGGTGCGAAGGAAGAGCCCATCGCCACCCCCTTCCTCTGATTGTAAAATGTGCCATCATTCCAAAAATAATTATGATTCAATATATAATTGATACATTCCATAATAAAATTAATTTGGGCATTGGGTAGGTGTGTGTTATTGGATAAAAAGTGTATATTTGCCTCGCAACCTATATTATGTGCAATGCAAGTGTACAAAGATCGTACATCACATGTACATAGAATGTAATCCTTATCCCAGGTAATTGTTTCCAAAATTTGCAGGATGCTTATAGTATCTTTTAAATAGCTTTTTTGATCTTGTACTATTTCTTGAAGATAAAAGTCCACATATTTTGACAGATTTGAAGATAAAGAATTTATGCCCGACACTATTGGGCGTCCGGGTGGATTCTGTAAGTTCTTATGAAGTTTAGGTAGCTGATAGAACGTTGGCACCTTTGGATGTGTTTTGAAAAGAAAGTCATATTCTTTTTGGGTTAAGATGTTTAATTGTAATCCTTCCTGCAGGAGTTCTTCAAGTTCCCTTTTATACTGATTGGTTGGGTCACATTGGAGTGTTTGATAGGTCTCTGTGTCCGAAAGTAAATTGTTGATTTATTTTTCATAATTCTCTTTGTCCATTATAACCAGCCCTCCACCCTTATCGGCTGGTTTAAAGATGACATTATCATTCTTCTTTAATTCTTTTAATGCTTCTTGTTCTTCTTTAGAAAGGTTGTATTTCTTCTTCTCTTTCCCTGTGAGGGCCCTAATATCTTTCTACCAGTCTTTCAAAAGTACTGATATGTGGACCCTTAATATGTGAGGGAAAGAAAGTAGATGATGGTTTAAATTGACTATGTCGAAATTCACTAGAAACCGGATCATTTGAAATACTGTTAATTTGAGTGGAATAAAATTTCTTTATGCATAGTTTTCGTATGAATTTTTGTGTGTCAATATATAAGTCAAATGGACTGGCGTTTGATTGCGGTGAAAATTTTAAACCTTTTGACAGTAAGGATATTTGATGTGGTTTTAATTAGAGATGAGCGGGTTCGGTTTCTCTGAATCCGAACCCGCCAGAACTTCATGTTTTTTTTCACGGGTCCGAGCGACTCGGATCTTCCCGCCTTGCTCGGTTAACCCGAGCGCGCCCGAACGTCATCATGACGCTGTCGGATTCTCGCGAGGCTCGGATTCTATCGCGAGACTCGGATTCTATATAAGGAGCCGCGCGTCGCCGCCATTTTCACACGTGCATTGAGATTGATAGGGAGAGGACGTGGCTGGCGTCCTCTCCGTTTAGAATAGATTAGAGAGACACTTGATTTACTAATTTTGGGGAGCATTAGGAGTACTCAGTACAGTGCAGAGTTTTGCTGATAGTGACCACCAGTTTTATTTATAATCCGTTCTCTGCCTGAAAAAAGCGATACACAGCACACAGTGACTCAGTCACATACCATATCTGTGTGCACTGCTCAGGCTCAGGCCAGTGTGCTGCATCATCTATTATCTATATATAATATTATATATATCTGTCTGACTGCTCAGCTCACACAGCTTATAATTGTGGGGGAGACTGGGGAGCACTACTGCAGTGCCAGTTATAGGTTATAGCAGGAGCCAGGAGTACATAATATATTATATAGTGAGTGACCACCAGACACACAGTGCAGTTTATTTAATATATCCGTTCTCTGCCTGAAAAAAGCGATACACACAGTGACTCAGTCAGTCACATACCATATCTGTGTGCACTGCTCAGGCTCAGGCCAGTGTGCTGCATCATCTATATATATTATATATCTGTCTGACTGCTCAGCTCACACAGCTTATAATTGTGGGGGAGACTGGGGAGCACTACTGCAGTGCCAGTTATAGGTTATAGCAGGAGCCAGGAGTACATAATATTATATTAAAATTAAACAGTGCACACTTTTGCTGCAGGAGTGCCACTGCCAGTGTGACTAGTGACCAGTGACCTGACCACCAGTATATATAATATTAGTAGTATACTATCTCTTTATCAACCAGTCTATATATTAGCAGCAGACACAGTACAGTGCGGTAGTTCACGGCTGTGGCTACCTCTGTGTCGGCACTCGGCAGCCCGTCCATAATTGTATATACCACCTAACCGTGGTTTTTTTTTCTTTCTTTATACATACATACTAGTTACGAGTATACTATCTCTTTATCAACCAGTCTATATTAGCAGCAGACACAGTACAGTGCGGTAGTTCACGGCTGTGGCTACCTCTGTGTCGGCACTCGGCAGCCCGTCCATAATTGTATATACCACCTAACCGTGGTTTTTTTTCTTTCTTTATACATACATACTAGTTACGAGTATACTATCTCTTTATCAACCAGTCTATATATTAGCAGCAGACACAGTACAGTGTGGTAGTTCACGGCTGTGGCTACCTCTGTGTCGGCACTCGGCAGCCCGTCCATAATTGTATACTAGTATCCAATCCATCCATCTCCATTGTTTACCTGAGGTGCCTTTTAGTTGTGCCTATTAAAATATGGAGAACAAAAATGTTGAGGTTCCAAAATTAGGGAAAGATCAAGATCCACTTCCACCTCGTGCTGAAGCTGCTGCCACTAGTCATGGCCGAGACGATGAAATGCCAGCAACGTCGTCTGCCAAGGCCGATGCCCAATGTCATAGTACAGAGCATGTCAAATCCAAAACACCAAATATCAGTAAAAAAAGGACTCCAAAACCTAAAATAAAATTGTCGGAGGAGAAGCGTAAACTTGCCAATATGCCATTTACCACACGGAGTGGCAAGGAACGGCTGAGGCCCTGGCCTATGTTCATGGCTAGTGGTTCAGCTTCACATGAGGATGGAAGCACTCAGCCTCTCGCTAGAAAAATGAAAAGACTCAAGCTGGCAAAAGCAGCACAGCAAAGAACTGTGCATTCTTCGAAATCCCAAATCCACAAGGAGAGTCCAATTGTGTCGGTTGCGATGCCTGACCTTCCCAACACTGGACGTGAAGAGCATGCGCCTTCCACCATTTGCACGCCCCCTGCAAGTGCTGGAAGGAGCACCCGCAGTCCAGTTCCTGATAGTGAGATTGAAGATGTCAGTGTTGAAGTACACCAGGATGAGGATATGGGTGTTGCTGGCGCTGGGGAGGAAATTGACCAGGAGGATTCTGATGGTGAGGTGGTTTGTTTAAGTCAGGCACCCGGGGAGACACCTGTTGTCCGTGGGAGGAATATGGCCGTTGACATGCCAGGTGAAAATACCAAAAAAATCAGCTCTTCGGTGTGGAGGTATTTCACCAGAAATGCGGACAACAGGTGTCAAGCCGTGTGTTCCCTTTGTCAAGCTGTAATAAGTAGGGGTAAGGACGTTAACCACCTCGGAACATCCTCCCTTATACGTCACCTGCAGCGCATTCATAATAAGTCAGTGACAAGTTCAAAAACTTTGGGTGACAGCGGAAGCAGTCCACTGACCAGTAAATCCCTTCCTCTTGTAACCAAGCTCACGCAAACCACCCCACCAACTCCCTCAGTGTCAATTTCCTCCTTCCCCAGGAATGCCAATAGTCCTGCAGGCCATGTCACTGGCAATTCTGACGAGTCCTCTCCTGCCTGGGATTCCTCCGAAGCATCCTTGCGTGTAACGCCTACTGCTGCTGGCGCTGCTGTTGTTGCCGCTGGGAGTCGATGGTCATCCCAGAGGGGAAGTCGTAAGCCCACTTGTACTACTTCCAGTAAGCAATTGACTGTTCAACAGTCCTTTGCGAGGAAGATGAAATATCACAGCAGTCATCCTACTGCAAAGCGGATAACTGAGGCCTTGGCATCCTGGGTGGTGAGAAACGTGGTTCCGGTATCCATCATTACTGCAGAGCCAACTAGAGACTTGTTGGAGGTACTGTGTCCCCGGTACCAAATACCATCTAGGTTCCATTTCTCTAGGCAGGTGATACCAAAAATGTACACAGACCTCAGAAAAAGAGTCACCAGTGTCCTAAAAAATGCAGCTGTACCCAATGTCCACTTAACCACGGACATGTGGACAAGTGGAGCAGGGCAGGCTCAGGACTATATGACTGTGACAGCCCACTGGGTAGATGTATGGACTCCCGCCGCAAGAACAGCAGCGGCGGCACCAGTAGCAGCATCTCGCAAACGCCAACTCTTTCCTAGGCAGGCTACGCTTTGTATCACCGGTTTCCAGAATACGCACACAGCTGAAAACCTCTTACGGCAACTGAGGAAGATCATCGCGGAATGGCTTACCCCAATTGGACTCTCCTGTGGATTTGTGGCATCGGACAACGCCAGCAATATTGTGTGTGCATTAAATATGGGCAAATTCCAGCACGTCCCATGTTTTGCACATACCTTGAATTTGGTGGTGCAGAATTTTTTAAAAAACGACAGGGGCGTGCAAGAGATGCTGTCGGTGGCCCGAAGAATTGCGGGACACTTTCGGCGTACAGGCACCACGTACAGAAGACTGGAGCACCACCAAAAACTACTGAACCTGCCCTGCCATCATCTGAAGCAAGAAGTGGTAACGAGGTGGAATTCAACCCTCTATATGCTTCAGAGGTTGGAGGAGCAGCAAAAGGCCATTCAAGCCTATACAATTGAGCACGATATAGTAGGTGGAATGCACCTGTCTCAGGCGCAGTGGAGAATGATTTCAACGTTGTGCAAGGTTCTGATGCCCTTTGAACTTGCCACACGTGAAGTCAGTTCAGACACTGCCAGCCTGAGTCAGGTCATTCCCCTCATCAGGCTTTTGCAGAAGAAGCTGGAGGCATTGAAGAAGGAGCTAAAAGGGAGCGATTCCGCTAGGCATGTGGGACTTGTGGATGCAGCCCTTAATTCGCTTAACAAGGATTCACGGGTGGTCAATCTGTTGAAATCAGAGCACTACATTTTGGCCACCGTGCTCGATCCTAGATTTAAAGCCTACCTTGGATCTCTCTTTCCGGCAGACACAGGTCTGCTGGGGTTGAAAGACCTGCTGGTGACAAAATTGTCAAGTCAAGCGGAACGCGACCTGTCAACATCTCCTCCTTCACATTCTCCCGCAACTGGGGGTGCGAGGAAAAGGCTCAGAATTCCGAGCCCACCCGCTGGCGGTGATGCAGGGCAGTCTGGAGCGACTGCTGATGCTGACATCTGGTCCGGACTGAAGGACCTGACAACGATTACGGACATGTCGTCTACTGTCACTGCATATGATTCTCTCAACATTGATAGAATGGTGGAGGATTATATGAGTGACCGCATCCAAGTAGGCACGTCACACAGTCCGTACTGGCAGGAAAAAGAGGCAATTTGGAGGCCCTTGCACAAACTGGCTTTATTCTACCTAAGTTGCCCTCCCACAAGTGTGTACTCCGAAAGAGTGTTTAGTGCCGCCGCTCACCTTGTCAGCAATCGGCGTACGAGGTTACATTCAGAAAATGTGGAGAAGATGATGTTCATTAAAATGAATTATAATCAATTCCTCCGCGGAGACATTGACCAGCAGCAATTGCCTCCACAAAGTACACAGGGAGCTGAGATGGTGGATTCCAGTGGGGACGAATTGATAATCTGTGAGGAGGGGGATGTACACGGTGATATATCGGAGGGTGAAGATGAGGTGGACATCTTGCCTCTGTAGAGCCAGTTTGTGCAAGGAGAGATTAATTGCTTCTTTTTTGGGGGGGGTCCAAACCAACCCGTCATATCAGTCACAGTCGTGTGGCAGACCCTGTCACTGAAATGATGGGTTGGTTAAAGTGTGCATGTCCTGTTTTGTTTATACAACATAAGGGTGGGTGGGAGGGCCCAAGGACAATTCCATCTTGCACCTCTTTTTTCTTTTCTTTTTCTTTGCATCATGTGCTGATTGGGGAGGGTTTTTTGGAAGGGACATCCTGCGTGACACTGCAGTGCCACTCCTAGATGGGCCCGGTGTTTGTGTCGGCCACTAGGGTCGCTAATCTTACTCACACAGTCAGCTACCTCATTGCGCCTCTTTTTTTCTTTGCGTCATGTGCTGTTTGGGGAGGGTTTTTTGGAAGGGACATCCTGCGTGACACTGCAGTGCCACTCCTAGATGGGCCCGGTGTTTGTGTCGGCCACTAGGGTCGCTAATCTTACTCACACAGCTACCTCATTGCGCCTCTTTTTTTCTTTGCGTCATGTGCTGTTTGGGGAGGGTTTTTTGGAAGGGCCATCCTGCGTGACACTGCAGTGCCACTCCTAGATGGGCCCGGTGTTTGTGTCGGCCACTAGGGTCGCTAATCTTACTCACACAGCTACCTCATTGCGCCTCTTTTTTTCATTGCGTCATGTGCTGTTTGGGGAGGGTTTTTTGGAAGGGACATCCTGCGTGACACTGCAGTGCCACTCCTAGATGGGCCCGGTGTTTGTGTCGGCCACTAGGGTCGCTTATCTTACTCACACAGCGACCTCGGTGCAAATTTTAGGACTAAAAATAATATTGTGAGGTGTGAGGTATTCAGAATAGACTGAAAATGAGTGTAAATTATGGTTTTTGAGGTTAATAATACTTTGGGATCAAAATGACCCCCAAATTCTATGATTTAAGCTGTTTTTTAGTGTTTTTTGAAAAAAACACCCGAATCCAAAGCACACCCGAATCCGACAAAAAAAATTCGGTGAGGTTTTGCCAAAACGCGTTCGAACCCAAAACACGGCCGCGGAACCGAACCCAAAACCAAAACACAAAACCCGAAAAATTTCAGGCGCTCATCTCTAGTTTTAATATCATCTTGCTGAGGTTGTAAATTCCTTCTTTCTCTGCATTTAAAGCTTCCGGCTTCTTTATTAGTTGTTTTTTCTTCTTCCCACCCCTGACACCCCTTCTCCTGGGGAGACAGGTGTTTTCTTTGGTCGTTTGCGGACAACTTCTGTCCATTCCGGAGGTTTGTCTTTTTTCATAAGAAGGTCTAAAAAATCATCATTATCCTCCTCATCCTCTTCTGTAATTGTGAATGGTCATTTTTTTGTGGTGTTTTTACTTGCCGACCCAATTTTTTCCATTAATGAGTGATATTCTTCCTTTTTTTTAATCAATGGTTCCATAAAAGTTCTTGTGTTTGTTTGATTATATGTACGTCCCTTGTTATGACGTACATATAATCAAACATACACAAGAACTTTTAAGGAACCATTGATTAAAAAACAACCATCCTGATCATCACAAGGAAGACGTTACGCTTCATATTATTCCATAAACTTTGAATACAGTGCAAAGAATGAAAGAGATCTGAGGTGGGAATCTTTTGAAAAAGGACAAAAAACAGCGGAGAAACAAGAAAAGGAAGAATATCACTCATAAATGGAAAAAATTGGGTCGGCAAGTACAAACTCCACAAAAAAACGACCATTCACAATTACAGAAGAGGATGAGGAGGATAATGATGTTTTTTTAGACCTTCTTATGAAAAAAGACAAACCTCCGGAATGGACAGAAGTTGTCCGCAAATGACCAAAGAAAACACCTGTCTCCCCAGGAGAAGGGGTGTCAGGGGTGGGAAGAAGAAAAAACAACTAATAAAGAAGCCGGAAGCTTTGAATGCAGAGAAAGAAGGAATTTACAACCTCAGCAAGATGACATTAACACCACATCAAATATCCTTACTGTCAAAAGGTTTAAAATTTTCACCGCAATCAAACGCCAGTCCATTTGACTTATATATTGACACACAAAAATTCATACGAAAACTATGCATAAAGAAATTTTATTCCACTCAAATTAACAGTATTTCAAATGATCCGGTTTCTAGTGAATTTCGACATAGTCAATTTAAACCATCATCTACTTTCTTTCCCTCACATATTAAGGGTCCACATATCAGTACTTTTGAAAGACTGGTAGAAAGAGATATTAGGGCCCTCACAGGGAAAGAGAAGAAGAAATACAACCTTTCTAAAGAAGAACAAGAAGCATTAAAAGAATTAAAGAAGAATGATAATGTCATCTTTAAACCAGCCGATAAGGGTGGAGGGCTGGTTATAATGGACAAAGAGAATTATGAAAAAGAAATCAACAATTTACTTTCGGACACAGAGACCTATCAAACACTCCAATGTGACCCAACCAATCAGTATAAAAGGGAACTTGAAGAACTCCTGCAGGAAGGATTACAATTAAACATCTTAACCCAAAAAGAATATGACTTTCTTTTCAAAACACATCCAAAGGTGCCAACGTTCTATCAGCTACCTAAACTTCATAAGAACTTACAGAATCCACCCGGACGCCCAATAGTGTCGGGCATAAATTCTTTATCTTCAAATCTGTCAAAATATGTGGACTTTTATCTTCAAGAAATAGTACAAGATCAAAAAAGCTATTTAAAAGATACTATAAGCATCCTGCAAATATTGGAAACAATTACCTGGGATAAGGATTACATTCTATGTACATGTGATGTACGATCTTTGTACACTTGCATTGCACATAATATAGGTTGTGAGACTAATAGACACTTTTTATCCAATAACACACACCTACCCAATGCCCAAATTAATTTTATTATGGAATGTATCAATTCTATATTGAATCATAATTATTTTTGGAATGATGGCACATTTTACAATCAGAGGAAGGGGGTGGCGATGGGCTCTTCCTTCGCACCTAGCTATTCGAATCTTTTTGTGGCTAGGTGGCAGGAGGAATCCATCTGGAATAATAACCCATTTTTCTCTCATCTAATAATATGGAAGAGATATATAGATGATCTTATCTTTATATGGAAGGGTCCAGAAAGTATCCTAAAAGAGTTCCTATCCTATATGAAAAATAATAACTATGGTCTTGAATTCACATTTACAATAAGTAGAGAAATGGTTATATACCTAGATTTAGAAATATTTATTGTAGAAAATAAAATTCATACTAGAACACATACAAAAACAGTAAGTGGTAACAACATGCTTTCCCATAATAGTAACCATCATAATAATTGGATTAAGAACATTCCAGGTGGTCAGTTTAGGAGGCTTCGGAGAAACTCTTCCAAACATGACACTTTTTTGGCTCAAAGTGACTCTTTAAAAAATAAATTTGTAGGAAAAGGTTATAACGAAAATATTTTACAACAAGAAATTACTAAAGTTGCAAATATGGATAGAAAAGAATTAATATGTTATAAACCTAAAAATATGGAAAATAATTTGGTCTAGCCTTTATTACTCAGTATAATAGTCAGCACCAAGCGTTTGAAACAATTATAAATAAACATTGGCACATTTTACAACTTGATAACAAATTAAAACCGTTTATTAAGGACAAACCACAAATAATATACAAAAAGGCAGAAAATTTAAAACAGAATTTAGTAAGAAGTTACATACCACCTAAAAATGCTAAATTGAAGGAAAATCAGGGCAACTTTTATTGTTTAAAATGTGTTGCATGTAAAACAACAAAACAGACATCAGTACAGCCTAAAAAAACATTTAAATCCAGCATTACAAAAAGAGAATTTAATGTAAAAAGCAGAATCACTTGTGATACAGAGAGAGTAGTATATATGTTGGAATGTCCATGTGGACATCAATATATTGGACAGACTAAGAGGAAGTTAAGGATCCGTATATCCGAGCATATATTAAACATTAAAAAAGGCTTGGAAACTCATAGCGTGTCTAAGCATTTTTTAGACTGTCACAACAAAGATGCATCAAAATTGAAATTTATGGGTATATATAGGGTGGAAAACAACTGGAGAGGAGGCGATATATCTCAAGTTTTAAAACAAGCAGAAACAAAATGGATATATTTTATGGACACCCTAACACCTAAGGGGTTAAATATTGATATAGAATTAAATGCTTTTTTATAAATTAATATAGTTAAATAGTATATTTACTAGTGATGAGCGGGTTCGGTTTCTCGGAAACCGAACCCCCCCCGAACTTCACGCTTTTTACACGGGTCCGAGGCAGACTCGGATCTTCCCGCCTTGCTCGGTTAACCCGAGCGTGCCCGAACGTCATCATCCCGCTGTCGGATTCTCGCGAGGCTCGGATTCTATCGCGAGACTCGGATTCTATATAAGGAGCCGCGCGTCGCCGCCATTTTCACACGTGCATTGAGATTGATAGGGAGAGGACGTGGCTGGCGTCCTCTCCATTTAGAGTAGACTAGAGAGTAGTAGAGACACTTGATTTACTAATTTTGGGGAGCATATTAGGAGTACTACTTGCTGATAGTGTGACCAGTGACCACCAGTTTAATTAATCCGTTCTCTGCCTGAAAAAAAACGATACACAGTGTGACACAGTCACATACCATATCTGTGCTCAGCCTCAGTGTGCTGCATCATCTATGTAATACTGTATATCTGACTGTGCTGAGTGCTCACTGCTCACACAGCTTAATTGTGGGGGAGACTGGGGAGCAGTTATAGCAGGAGTACATATTTTAACAGTGCACACTTTTGCTGCCAGAGTGCCACTGCCAGTGTGACTGACCAGTGACCACTGACCACCAGTATATTGTGATTGTCTGCCTGAAAAAGTTAAACACTCGTCGTGTGGTGTTTTTATTCTATAAACGCATTCTGCTGACAGTGTCCAGCAGGTCCGTCATTATATAATATATACCTGTCCGGCTGCAGTAGTGATATATATATATTTTTTTATATCATTATCATCCAGTCTATATTAGCAGCAGGCGCAGTACGGTAGTCCACGGCTGTAGCTACCTCTGTGTCGGCAGTCGCTCGTCCATCCATAATTGTATACCACCTACCTGTGGTGTTTTTTTTTTCTATCTTCTTGATACTAGTAGCTTACTTTAGGAGTCTGCAGTGCTGAGCTGACAGTGTCCAGCAGGTCCGTCATTATATAATATATACCTGTCCGGCTGCAGTAGTGATATATATATATTTTTTATATCATTATCATCCAGTCTATATTAGCAGCAGACGCAGTACGGTAGTCCACGGCTGTAGCTACCTCTGTGTCGGCAGTCGCTCGTCCATCCATAATTGTATACCACCTACCTGTGATGTTTTTGTTTTTTATATCTTCTTGATACTACTAGTAGCTTACGTTAGGAGTCTGCAGTGCTGAGCTGACAGTGTCCAGCAGGTCCGTCATTATATAATATATACCTGTCCGGCTGCAGTAGTGATATATATATATTTTATATCTCATTATCATCCAGTCTATATTAGCAGCAGATGCAGTACGGTAGTCCACGGCTGTAGCTACCTCTGTGTCGGCAGTCGCTCGTCCATCCATAATTGTATACCACCTACCTGTGGTGTTTTTTTTCTTTTCTATCTTCTTGATACTAGTAGCTTACTTTAGGAGTCTGCAGTGCTGAGCTGACAGTGTCCAGCAGGTCCGTCATTATATAATATATACCTGTCCGGCTGCAGTAGTGATATATATATATTTTATATCTCATTATCATCCAGTCTATATTAGCAGCAGACGCAGTACGGTAGTCCACGGCTGTAGCTACCTCTGTGTCGGCAGTCGCTCGTCCATCCATAATTGTATACCACCTACCCGTGGTGTTTTTTTTTTTTCTATCTTCTTGATACTAGTAGCTTACTTTAGGAGTCTGCAGTGCTGAGCTGACAGTGTCCAGCAGGTCCGTCATTATATAATATATACCTGTCCGGCTGCAGTAGTGATATCTATATATATATTTTTTATATCATTATCATCCAGTCTATATTAGCAGCAGACGCAGTACGGTAGTCCACAGCTGTAGCTACCTCAGTGTCGGCAGTCGCTCGTCCATCCATAATTGTATACCACCTACCTGTGGTGTTTTTTTTTTCTATCTTCTTGATACTAGTAGCTTACTTTAGGAGTCTGCAGTGCTGACAGTGTCCAGCAGGTCCGTCATTATATAATATATACCTGTCCGGCTGCAGTAGTGATATATATATTTTTTATATCATTATCATCCAGTCTATATTAGCAGCAGACGCAGTACGGTAGTCCACGGCTGTAGCTACCTCTGTGTCGGCAGTCGCTTGTCCATCCATAAGTATACTAGTATCCATCCATCTCCATTGTTTACCTGAGGTGCCTTTTAGTTGTGCCTATTAAAATATGGAGAACAAAAATGTTGAGGTTCCAAAAATAGGGAAAGATCAAGATCGACTTCCACCTCGTGCTGAAGCTGCTGCCACTAGTCATGGCCGAGACGATGAAATGCCAGCAACGTCGTCTGCCAAGGCCGATGTCCAATGTCATAGTACAGAGCATGTAAAATCCAAAACACCAAATATCAGTAAAAAAAGGACTCAAAAATCTAAAATAAAATTGTCAGAGGAGAAGCGTAAACTTGCCAATATGCCATTTACCACACGGAGTGGCAAGGAACGGCTGAGGCCCTGGCCTATGTTCATGGCTAGTGGTTCAGCTTCACATGAGGATGGAAGCACTCAGCCTCTCGCTAGAAAAATGAAAAGACTCAAGCTGGCAAAAGCACAGCAAAGAACTGTGCGTTCTTCGAAATCACAAATCCACAAGGAGAGTCCAATTGTGTCGTTTGCGATGCCTGACCTTCCCAACACTGGACGTGAAGAGCATGCGCCTTCCACCATTTGCACGCCCCCTGCAAGTGCTGGAAGGAGCACCCGCAGTCCAGTTCCTGATAGTCAGATTGAAGATGTCAGTGTTGAAGTACACCAGGATGAGGAGGATATGGGTGTTGCTGGCGCTGGGGAGGAAATTGACCAGGAGGATTCTGATGGTGAGGTGGTTTGTTTAAGTCAGGCACCCGGGGAGACACCTGTTGTCCGTGGGAGGAATAGGGCCATTGACATGCCTGGTGAAAATACCAAAAAAAATCAGCTCTTCGCTATGGAAGTATTTCAACAGAAATGCGGACAACATTTGTCAAGCCGTGTGTTGCCTTTGTCAAGCTGTAATAAGTAGGGGTAAGGACGTTAACCACCTCGGAACATCCTCCCTTATACGTCACCTGCAGCGCATTCATCATAAGTCAGTGACAAGTTCAAAAACTTTGGGCGACAGCGGAAGCAGTCCACTGACCAGTAAATCCCTTCCTCTTGTAACCAAGCTCACGCAAACCACCCCACCAACTCCCTCAGTGTCAATTTCCTCCTTCCCCAGGAATGCCAATAGTCCTGCAGGCCATGTCACTGGCAATTCTGACGAGTCCTCTCCTGCCTGGGATTCCTCCGATGCATCCTTGCGTGTAACGCCTACTGCTGCTGGCGCTGCTGTTGTTGCTGCTGGGAGTCGATGCTCATCCCAGAGGGGAAGTCGTACTCGTAAGACCACTTTTACTACTTCCACCAAGCAACTGACTGTCCAACAGTCCTTTGCGAGGAAGATGAAATATCACAGCAGTCATCCTGCTGCAAAGCGGATAACTGAGGCCTTGGCATCCTGGGCGGTGAGAAACGTGGTTCCGGTATCCATCATTACTGCAGAGCCAACTAGAGACTTGTTGGAGGTACTGTGTCCCCGGTACCAAATACCATCTAGGTTCCATTTCTCTAGGCAGGCGATACCGAAAATGTACACAGACCTCAGAAAAAGACTCACCAGTGTCCTAAAAAATGCAGTTGTACCCAATGTCCACTTAACCACGGACATGTGGACAAGTGGAGCAGGGCAGGCTCAGGACTATATGACTGTGACAGCCCACTGGGTAGATGTATGGACTACCGCCGCAAGAACAGCAGTGGCGGCACCAGTAGCAGCATCTCGCAAACGCCAACTCTTTCCTAGGCAGGCTACGCTTTGTATCACCGCTTTCCAGAATACGCACACAGCTAAAAACCTCTTACGGCAACTGAGGAAGATCATCGCAGAATGGCTTACCCCAATTGGACTCTCCTGTGGATTTGTGGCATCGGACAACGCCAGCAATATTGTGTGTGCATTAAATCTGGGCAAATTCCAGCACGTCCCATGTTTTGCACATACCTTGAATTTGGTGGTGCAGAATTATTTAAAAAACGAGAGGGGCGTGCAAGAGATGCTGTCGGTGGCCAGAAGAATTGCGGGACACTTTCGGCGTACAGGCACCACGTACAGAAGACTGGAGCACCACCAAAAACGCCTGAACCTGCCCTGCCATCATCTGAAGCAAGAAGTGGTAACGAGGTGAAATTCAACCCTCTATATGTTTCAGAGGTTGGAGGAGCAGCAAAAGGCCATTCAAGCCTATACTACTGAGCACGATATAGGAGGTGGAATGCACCTGTCTCAAGCGCAGTGGAGAATGATTTCAACGTTGTGCAAGGTTCTGCAACCTTTTGAACTTGCCACACGTGAAGTCAGTTCAGACACTGCCAGCCGGAGTCAGGTCATTCCCCTCATCAGGCTTTTGCAGAAGAAGCTGGAGACATTGAAGGAGGAGCTAACACAGAGCGATTCCGCTAGGCATGTGGGACTTGTGGATGGAGCCCTTAATTCGCTTAACAAGGATTCACGGGTGGTCAATCTGTTGAAATCAGAGCACTACATTTTGGCCACCGTGCTCGATCCTAGATTTAAAACCTACCTTGGATCTCTCTTTCCGGCAGACACAAGTCTGCTGGGGTTCAAAGAACTGCTGGTGACAAAATTGTCAAGTCAAGCGGAACGCGACCTGTCAACATCTCCTCCTTCACATTCTCCCGCAACTGGGGGTGCGAGGAAAAGGCTCAGAATTCCGAGCCCACCCGCTGGCGGTGATGCAGGGCAGTCTGGAGCGACTGCTGATGCTGACATCTGGTCCGGACTGAAGGACCTGACAACGATTACGGACATGTCGTCTACTGTCACTGCATATGATTCTCTCCCCATTGAAAGAATGGTGGAGGATTATATGAGTGACCGCATCCAAGTAGGCACGTCAGACAGTCCGTACTTATACTGGCAAGAAAAAGAGGCAATTTGGAGGCCCTTGCACAAACTGGCTTTATTCTACCTAAGTTGCCCTCCCACAAGTGTGTACTCCGAAAGAGTGTTTAGTGCCGCCGCTCACCTTGTCAGCAATCGGCGTACGAGGTTACATCCAGAAAATGTGGAGAAGATGATGTTCATTAAAATGAATTATAATCAATTCCTCCGTGGAGACATTGACCAGCAGCAATTGCCTCCACAAAGTACACAGGGAGCTGAGATGGTGGATTCCAGTGGGGACGAATTGATAATCTGTGAGGAGGGGGATGTACACGGTGATATATTGGAGGATGATGATGAGGTGGACATCTTGCCTCTGTAGAGCCAGTTTGTGCAAGGAGAGATTAATTGCTTCTTTTTCGGTGGGGGTCCAAACCAACCCGTCATTTCAGTCACAGTCGTGTGGCAGACCCTGTCACTGAAATGATGGGTTGGTTAAAGTGTGCATGTCCTGTTTATACAACATAAGGGTGGGTGGGAGGGCCCAAGGACAATTCCATCTTGCACCTCTTTTTTCTTTCATTTTTCTTTGCGTCATGTGCTGTTTGGGGGGTGTTTTTTGGAAGGGCCATCCTGCGTGACACTGCAGTGCCACTCCTAGATGGGCCAGGTGTTTGTGTCGGCCACTAGGGTCGCTTAGCTTACTCACACAGCTACCTCATTGCGCCTCTTTTTTTCTTTGCGTCATGTGCTGTTTGGGGAGTGTTTTTTGGAAGGGCCATCCTGCGTGACACTGCAGTGCCACTCCTAGATGGGCCAGGTGTTTGTGTCGGCCACTAGGGTCGCTTAGCTTACTCACACAGCTACCTCATTGCGCCTCTTTTTTTCTTTGCATCATGTGCTGTTTGGGGAGTGTTTTTTGGAAGGGCCATCCTGCGTGACACTGCAGTGCCACTCCTAGATGGGTCAGGTGTTTGTGTCGGCCACTAGGGTCGCTTAGCTTACTCACACAGCTACCTCATTGCGCCTCTTTTTTTCTTTGCGTCATGTGCTGTTTGGGGAGTGTTTTTTGGAAGGGCCATCCTGCGTGACACTGCAGTGCCACTCCTAGATGGGCCAGGTGTTTGTGTCGGCCACTAGGGTCGCTTAGCTTACTCACACAGCTACCTCATTGCGCCTCTTTTTTTCTTTGCATCATGTGCTGTTTGGGGAGTGTTTTTTGGAAGGGCCATCCTTCGTGACACTGCAGTGCCACTCCTAGATGGGCCAGGTGTTTGTGTCGGCCACTTGGGTCGCTTAGCTTACTCACACAGCTACCTCATTGCGCCTCTTTTTTTCTTTGCATCATGTGCTGTTTGGGGAGTGTTTTTTGGAAGGGCCATCCTGCGTGACACTGCAGTGCCACTCCTAGATGGGCCAGGTGTTTGTGTCGGCCACTTGGGTCGCTTAGCTTAGCCATCCAGCGACCTCGGTGCAAATTTTAGGACTAAAAATAATATTGTGAGGTGTGAGGTGTTCAGAATAGACTGAAAATGAGTGGAAATTATTTTTATTGAGGTTAATAATACTTTGGGATCAAAATGACCCCCAAATTCTATGATTTAAGCTGTTTTTTAGGGTTTTTTGAAAAAAACACCCGAATCCAAAACACACCCGAATCCGACAAAAAAAATTCGGTGAGGTTTTGCCAAAACGCGTTCGAACCCAAAACACGGCCGCGGAACCGAACCCAAAACCAAAACACATAACCCGAAAAATTTCCGGTGCTCATCACTAATATTTACTATGACATATACATTACATTATTAGAATTGCGCAAAACCTTATAAATATTAAATGTAAAAACAAAAAAAAACATCATGGACAGACTTCTTTTGTTTTTAATAAAATATTAGAACACATGGCAGCCGCCGTTTTTTAACTGTGAACTTCCGTTTTCTTTAATAAAGTTTTATCCTACAAAAAGGGTTGGAGGATGTTCACCATTTATCCTAGATGAAGGGCTTATGCCTGAAACGCGTTGGATTTATTTTCTAAGGACCTAAGGCTGTGCATTGAACTGTAATATCAAGCGTGACACAGACGGGGAACCAGCCGGCTGTTAGCCGCTAATCATAGCCGCCAGCCGCCAGTCACTAATTACAGTGATCAGCCGTCAGCCGATACTATAGCCTAACAGTGGAGCGGGCACCACACCTTCAATCAAACTGTGAGTGCCGTGAACAACGTGACATAGACGGGGAATCAGCCGACTGTCAGCCACTAATTATAGCCGCCAGCCGCCAGCCGCTAATCTGAACCAGCAGCCGCTAATATATCTCAACAGTGGAGAGCGGACACCACAGAGGGACCCCACTGCACGCTGATGTGGAAGCTCTCCAAACACCATAACGGCCTGACAGGTATTTAGATAGGGTTAGATAGGAATTATAAAAATCCTTTTTTTTTGCTCATTTGGAACCCGGTCCTTAAATAGTCCTAAAAGGGCTGTAAACATCATACTAACCGTAATTTTTTTTCCACAGGTTTTGCGCATACACATATATATATCTAACAAGCGCTCTTTATTTCTATTTTTACAGTATATAATATTAATAGAGCCGCTTTTAAACCCCCATTCTAGCGCAATTAAGTCTTTTATTTATAATTTGTTGGATTCTTTAGGCTGATACCAATGTACTCAAATGCAAGTTCTTTAGTCAAATACCGGCGAGGTACAGGCAGGGACATAACCGCAAGCCTTTGATACATGTGGGGTTTATCAGACTGGTGAGGTACAGACAAGGACAAGTCAGGATCAAAAATTCACTAGGAACCAGGGAGTTTGAGAAGATTTGCAGGTACAGATGTGACCTAGAACATCTAACATCAATACGCCAAGTTGCCGTGCAATTCTGCTAGCATCAGGTGTCTTTTTTTGCCAAAATATGTGTCTTAGTCGCAACGCAAGGCATCTAAGATGCAAAAGTAAAATATGTTGATTAATTTGAATTGCAACACTGGACCTGGTGCCCTGAGAGGTGTTGATTGGTGTGACTGCAGCAATGATGTATGAGGACAAATTGAAAGCAAGAGGTCTCTACAATAATCAAGCATTGAATACTGGAGTGACTCCCCTTTAATAGGATATTGGATGCCTGACATCAGCAGCCTAAAGTTAAGAATAAGACCAGCAAGGGTGTGCATGCGCTGTGTTTGCCCTGGTCTGAGGAAGGTGAAACTTCCCCCACGCTGCCTGTCTGTTTTGGCAATGACCCATGGCATGGTATGCTGGAGGACCCACCACTTGTACAGTGCATCCTTCAAGGTCAGAAGGCGGCTGGCGGTGACTGCTACTCAGCACTCTGATTGCTGTGGTAAGTGCAACCAGCACCACTTGTGACAGTTGTAAAATGATGTAAAGAAACTATTTTACTGCAAAATTTCCCACTGGTCTGCATGACTGTTTGGGGCTCACTGGCAGATGCCTAGATGATCCAGAAGTGCTGTATGTATGTATTCCAAAGTCACTTTTTTGTCAAAACAAACAAACAAAAAATGAAATTTAAAAAAAGTGTCCGGTACCTACCGCCACACAACACAGAAAGATGCAAGGAACCTCACTTGATAGGCAAGAGTCCCCTCTTTCAACCTATGTGTACACATAGAAGGTGGTATCCAGTAATCCATTACATCAACAAGCAAATCCCTCTGTGCTATAGAAATTAAATGAGTCCAAGGAGGGAAACGTTTTCCTGGCATCCTTAAAATCAGGGTCACCCACATATTAAAGAGAGGGATCCTGCCTAAGTGGTTCTTGCACAGCTGGACAAGCAGGGGCGTAGCCATTTCTTTGTGGGCCACATAGCAACATATTGAAAGGGCCCCTGTCCCAGTGCTTCTAGAAAGACACCACTCTGCAACAACTGAAAAAAAATTTGCCCCAAAATAGTGCACTAGTTTATTTTCTTAACCATAGTAGTGCCCTAGTTCACATAATGCCACATTGTAGGGCTGCAACAAAGTGACCCAAATTGACATTATGACATACAGTGTCCCCAGTTCATATTATGCCACATTACATTGCCCCAGTTCATATTATGTAACATCATAATGCTCCCAGTTCATTTTATACCACATTACAATAAGCAGGTCCAAGGACACAACTATATAAAGTAGGCCTGAAGGGTAGAGTTTGTGAAGGCCCCTATGTATCTACCGATGATGAAAAAGTGTATGTGCCACATATAACTGTGACAGGGAAGGAGGGCCCCTCTCAGCTCTGGGCCCCATAGCAGCTGCACTCCCTGCACCTATGGTAGCTATGCCCTTGTGTACAAGGACAACTGGACATAAAAGTGCTGTCAGGTGAATTTTTGGTAGGCTGTGATGACCATTCACACATCCTTTTGAAGGTCATTATCATCATAGAGGTTTCTTTCTGTCCAGTAAAGAAAAGGGGAAGCACTGGTTTCCTTTTGTTATCTTTCCATTGACAACAGGCCTGTGTATCCTCAGAGGGTTTTTGTGCAACTCTGGAGTATACCCACAGGGGACCCTACTACTACATACAGAAGACATGAACATGACAGTAGCAGCAAGCGGTGACCTCAAACACTGGCTGTGTGGATGGACATTGGAGTGGTGATTCCACGGTTGAAAAATAGTTAGGAAAACAATGTTAGACCCAAGCCTATTGGTGACAGACACCACCCCCTACCTGACCTACTGTAGTAGAAAGTGATGTTAATGTGTTTGGTGACTATGGGGAAACAAGACAATAGCTGGTGTTTTCATGCAGTAACTAATATTCCAGCTTGAATAACTCGATAATTGTTAGAATAATGCTTATTCCTATGCCTATTCTGACAACTACTGTAATGTGTTTGATAAAGTAAGTTGTTATTAAACTTTTTTTTCTTTAAATGATTTACAGTAAATTAGAAGCTGGCAGTTGGTGACAAGTATGTTCCTATAGTGTAACAAACAACTAGTGAAATTTTACCATAATAAAAGCATCTTTAGCTTCTATACCTCATACAAGGCTGTGAATTATCTGCTGCAAACACCTCTCTAGCCATATATAACAGTAATTATCACTGTTCCACTTATTCCTTGCCAGGGGGAGCTTAAGCCATTGAGTGTATGTTGTTCTCAATTGCAGCAGATTGATTGTGAAAGCCCCAAGTGTCAAATGATCTTTAATTCTTTGTAGCACTCAAAGAAAAAAAAACACATTGAATCCCAACCATCATCAGTTGACTGAATTAAAATTACTTGCTGTGCATAATTTATCACACACTTTGCAGTACATTTGGTGCCTTACAGCCAGTGTATCAGACAGTAAAATTAGCGGCTGCAAAGAATTTTACAACCCATGCCTCATGGCTCATAGAGCCAGGTCATGATGTTTTATTAGCCAATGAATGATGAGTAACCTTTATATGAGCATCAAATTCAGTACAAGCAACTGTAGATATTTATCTGGTTGGATTCAGTTGGAACGTCTGCATATCTTCATTTAACCAGCAATTTATTACAGACATTAAAATGGGTGTACCCACCTATAAAAGCATATTTAACCAATTAAACCGATAGTAAGCTACTTTTCTTAAGTAGAATAAAACCCGCTGGAAGGGTCAGTTCAACTAAGTAACCACTGAAAATGTTCTCAGATTATATGTAAACTTGAAGTTAACAAACAGAAATCTTAGTCATTTCTGTTAATGTTTAAGTTAACTAAAGCTGTAAAATGTATTTACTGTACTGTATGTGCTTGCTGCAACAACTTTAGTGTGAGCAGTATTTTTTACATTTCAGTAAAGTTGTTTAAAATAAAAAGTCTAAAAGCTAGAAACGCATTTGGTGAGAAATGTGTTGCTGCAGTGTAAGAGGGACTGTCTAAGATTTGCTCTGTAATGAAGACATGGGGGTTTGTTTACTAATATTTGTGTTTGAGTCAGTTGGTGTAGTGTTTAAACTCCTTATTTATCTGGTGCAATTTCATGCAACTTTTTGAAACTATGTACGCTAATTTACGAAGCTGGCGAGTTATTGGTATTCTTGTTTTCCGATGTCGATGGCAGTCGGGTTTTTTTGGGCCATTTACGGCCGTCATTGATGTTTGCGTTCGTGTTTTTGTTGTTTGTACGTGTTTTTTTTCTATGTTAAATGCGGACGGGTTATTCCCCGACCACGGGCGCATTTTAACTTTTAGTTTCATTTTTCATCCCCGTTCGTGATTGGTTGTGTTTCAGATGGAGGAGTGTCTGTGCGCAACCATATAAATACGCCCCAAACCGTCTGCACCTCGTGGGTTTAGTTAGTGGTGAGGAGGGAGGTTGGAAGTTGGTGAGTAGTTGGTTTGGTGAAGAGTTTTGTTTGCAATTTCTGAGTGTAGTATTGTGTTTGAAAGTAGTCTTGTCATTTTTGTAGTCTTGTTTTTTTTGTTCCAAGATTTTTTTTCTTTATAGTCCCTGTGAGTGAGGAGGAGGGTGTGAGTGAGGGGGAGGAGGTTAGTCAGGTGGAGGAGGTGAGTGAGAGTGAGGTTAGTGAGGTGGAGGAGGTGGGTGAGGTTGCCGCAGCAGCCTCAAGTGACAGTGATAGTGACAGTCAGACAGCTCCGCAGCCACGCACCACTACTAAGACTGGGCGGAATGTAAAGTTTAGTTATGCTGAAAATGTGGCATTGGTGCGGGAGCTGATGAAGTATCAGCAGCAGCTATTTGGCCCTGAGTCCGCCAAGGTGCCAACACGGAAGAAGACGGTGTTGTGGGCGAAAGTTGTTGCTGCTGTAAATAGTGAGGGGGTGGTCAAGCGGACGGAGGACACGTGCCGCAAATGGTACTATGACATAAAGCGATGTGTCAAGTCCAAAATGGCCAAGGAGGCGAAGTCGGCTCGCAAAACCGGTGGTGGACAGCCCTTTATTGCCAGATATCTGGACTATGAGGAGCCCATGCGGAGTTTAATACCTCCTGAAGTAGTGTCTGCAACCCATGTCCGTGATTCCGATCGGCCCAGGAAGGATGGTGAGCATGTGTTTTTGTCTTAACATTCTATTACATTACTTATGTCTTATGTTTTTTGATAAATGTGTGTCATGTGATGTTGCATATTACTCCCATCTTCAAGTGTGCGTCAGCAAAGACATTGTTTTGGGTAATGTTTTCGACAAAAGCCAATGTAACATAGTACTTTATTGTATGTCATGTGGTTTTTTTACAGTACGTTTTCCATGTGTAGTTTGGACTTGGTGTGTCATTGAATTGTCCAGCAATAATGTTTTCCTTTTGCACATTTTACAGTTGAAAGTTGGACTATGTTTTTTATTTCAGTTATCCATGAGCAATGTTTCTAAAACAGTGGTTGACGTGTTAGAGACTGGAGTAGTGCAAAGTGGCGCTGAAGCCAGTTACATGTGTAATTTCATTAGTACTGAATGTAATGTTGTTTAAGCCAAACCCACTATTTGTTGGTTCAGTTTGAGGCTGTATTTGTACCCTGACACAACACTGCAGTCTTAGTTACCTTTATGATGCATTTGTTTTTTTGTGTTTTTTTTGTTATTTTTGCTCATATTGTGCTAATGTGTGTTTGGAGTGCCACATCACAGAGCATTTTCTATATTGTATCTTTCTTTAATTACATTACATTAGAAAATGAAGATGTGTGTTGTGGCTTGTTAGTGTATGTATTTGTAATTGTGTCCTATGTCTGTGTCCTGTACATTATTTCCTGTGTTGCTCTTTCCATAGTGCATATGCCTATTGGCCAATGTGTGTGTTTTTAATTTAAGGTTTTTTTTTTGTAGGTCCAAAATTTTTACCCAAAAAATAAACATCCATTTTTGTAAGATGTAATGTTTATAAACATAATGGGTGGATGTATCAACAATAGCATGAATAAATGATTTCTTTTATTTGTTTCATGATTTACAGTGTTTACAAAAAGCAGTACTGGTCGTCCTACAGTCACTCCCATGACATCTGATGATGATGACGCAGGTAAAGTGTCCATTGTAGTATAGGTTATGTTTGAAAAGGAATGGCTATAAAAAAATTACACTTTAAATACTAGGTCCATCAAAAGAAGTCTTGGGCAGCAGAAGGCAGACTCCTGTACCACACCAAAAAATAATACATGTGGCAACAAAGAAAGCAAGGTGTGATGTCCAGTCCCAACCACAGCAGTCCACCCCGCCACAAAGATTATCTACAGTTTCTTCAGTCCCACCACTGCAAATTTTGGACACACCTCCAAGACGCCAACCACACTCCCCTCATCTTGATTGTGAGTAAGAAACTGTAAAAAAATATTAAAATAGTCATCTCATAATAATCCATTTAATTAGACTAATTAACTCAAAAAACAACAGAATCTGCTATGCTTACCGAAGTCACTAAAACATCAAATGGAATCCGAGCAAAATGGCCTTGTCCACATCCAATAAAGAATAAAGATATGTATGTCCACTTCAGCCAGACAGAAGCACATTGTGTGGAAGATGCTGCAACATAAATACATGTGTAAGCTTGGAAAATATTTAGGTTGTTTTCATCATTTTCACATGTGTGTTTGAACTAACATTGCCAACTACATGCAAAAACATTACTATGTTTTGTTTTGAGACACTATAAGGCAACACATTATGGTTTAAAATGTGTTATTATGGGGGAGTATGTGTGATTTACCATACAACTCATGTGTTTGCTTTCAGAATGAAGTAACCACACACATTTGCCACAAACAGGCATATGTATGTATTAAAGTTATGAGTGATGATGTTGCTATGCAGGATATCTGAAAGCATCATTCAAATACATGTTCTTTGCTTTGTATTATTTTCTCAAACATATGGATAACTAACGTCAAAATGATTCTAATTCCAGATTCTAGTACTGGTACCAGCATCCCTACGCAACACCAGCAACACAGTGATATGGATGAGCCAATCATTTTACAAATGCAGCCAGTAATCGAAGGAATCAGCCACCCAGCACCTGTGAGTACACCCCCACAGCAAAACACACCAGCACTACAACACAGCCTAACAACACCAGTAACACAAGGCCCTGATCAAGTGTTTTGGGACAGTTGGGCTACACAGCGGGCCACTAATCAAGATTGCCTGCGTAGGCAGACCCACATTTTTTCAAGCCTACCATCTCACCTCAGAAAAATCAGCAGAAATATCAGTCGACAAAATGAACCAACCACGAGAATTACCAATACCATGGAAATCATGCGTGCAGACATTACACATGTCATGGGCAACTTACAACGCATAATGGAAGAACAGCACAGACAACAGCAAAGCTATATCAACATTTTAGAAAACAATCAAATGATCAATGAATCTATCACTAGAATTTTAGAAAATCAGAATGCTGCAACACGTGAACTCAATGCCACCCTCACTAACCTCAATGAAACACTCAGATCCCAGCACCAACAGCAACCAAGCAGCAGTTCTGGTACGACTACTCCAATTATATCGCCAGTGTCCTCACCACCAAGGCACTCCACCAGAGCACGCCAACACGACAGTGGTAAAGGCAAAGGCCAGTACAAGCAGCCACCCAAAAAAACATAAAACAAAAAAATAAACCTATTTCTGTAAAGAGAAGAAAATAAACACAGTTAGTAAGTGTATGATTGTCAGAATATATATAACACTTAGCACCTTCACAATTTTTACAACATCATTAATTATAACTGTTACAAACAACAACAGGATTTTTAGCATCACATTTATTCTTTAACATCGTTTAATTTTTTTGGAGGAGGAAACTGTTCTTTGAGCTAAGCATTGATCTTAGCATGCAGAAACCAGACCACTTGATTTGATTAAATAATTACTATTTTTTGATTCCAATCACTCTCATATCCTGCAGACAGACTAATTGGCAGCCATGCAGAATGTCTTTAGCATGCAGAAACCAGACCACTTGATTTGATTAAATAATTACTATTTCTTGATTACAATCACTCTCATATCCTGCAGACAGACTAATTGGCAGCCATGCAGAATGTCTTTAGCATGCAGAAACCAGACCACTTGATTTGATTAAATAATTACTATTTCTTGATTACAATCACTCTCATATCCTGCAGACAGACTAATTGGCAGCCATGCAGATTCATCCATGACCAATACAACTTACAATGTGAATTTTAACTCTTTTAATTTTTTTCTCTAGACGACATTACAAGAATAACACAATTGAGTTTGCAAAGAGTGTCCTAATATGTTGTCAAAAAAATTAGATAATTCAGTCCCAAAATGATTGACATTATTGTTGTGCCATGTTTGTGTGTGGTAAAAATGAGTAATTAGATTCTAAAACATGATGCAGAAACAAAGAAATTGGAAATATTTGAATAGAAAAAAATAATGTGTGTAATAATGGATATATGTTGAAAACTGTGTATTGACTTACAAATCTGCAAGTTTACTCCAGCAAACATAACAAAATACATTTTTTTGGATGAGACTAAGTTTGTGTCCCTTAAATACGATGGAGCATCACACATAGGGACACATGTATTCCTCAAGGCTAACATATTATATGTGGAGAAGTGTTACATTAGGACGTTACACACATTCATAAAGTAAAAAACATACTCAATTACTATGTGGATTATGTGTGTTTTAAATAAATTATCAGTAAAAGTTTATTAACACTTATCCAGACTTCATGCATGTCACTCATAATCTGTTGTTTAGAAAATTTAAATAAACACAATACACATGCTGCATTTGTTTTGCATAAAGCGAGGGTATGTTTGTATGTCTCAAGGAGACAGACACATTCTGGGTAATGGTTTTTAAATGAAAAATGGGCCAACATATATTTAGGTTTACACAACAAATGAAAGAAGCAAAAAATACTTACCTTAAAAATAACTATTTATGAGGTCTTGCCTAACCTGCCACCCTACATCTGTACTCCAAGTGTCACCAGATGTCTCTAATTCCTCTGCTTGCTGGCTGCTATCTTCATCCTCCTTGTCATGATCAACATGTGGCAGATGTTGTTGCAAACACATGTTATGAAGAAAGCAGCAGCAGAACACAATTTGAGTCACCTTCAAGGGACTATACAACAAAAGGCCACCAGACTTATCCATACACCGAAACCTAGATTTCAGCACACCAAAACAGCTTTCTATCACATTCCGTGTGGACTTATGTGCATTATTGTAATTGTGTTCAGCAGGGGTATCAGGTCGGGACAATGGAGTTAGAAGCAAAGAGAAACAGTGATATCCTCCATCACCTGAAAGACAGATATAGTAACGTGATTCATGTTAAGATACAGCAACACATAAGTAACACACTGTATTTGGCCAAAGTATACACAGTCCTACACATATCAAATTACATACCCAGCAGCCATCCATCTAGCATTTGTCCATCCTCAAACTTATCAAAGAGGGATGACTGACTGAGGATGAAGGAGTCATGGCAGCCCCCGGGGTAACCAGCAACAACACTCATTATTTTGAGTTTTGCATCACAAACCACCTGCACATTTGTGGAGTGGTCTAGATGACGATTAGTATAGATGTGCTGCCTGCCCCTAGGTGGTCTCAGCTGAATGTGTGTGCAATCTATGGCTCCCAGCACATTGGGCATGCCAGCAAGCTCATAGAAATCTACCCTGATGGCATGCCACTGAGACTCCTGGGTAGGGAAGCAGATTGAGGCATCGATGTGGGGCTGCAAAACAGCCAACACCTGTGTGTATATTTGATAGAAAATAAAACATGAGATTTTAGGACAGAACATCATCGCTGGCCACTGAGAGTATAAAACCAACCAAAAACAGAGGCGGTAGTTAGGTATACATCACCTGTGTTAGTATTCTTGAAAATGAGGGCTGAGACACAGCCTGAAAGCTCCCAGTAGCCATAAAGTGCAACACAGCCCGGAGTTTGTGCAGGCCTGAGACAGGGCGAGAGCGTGCTGTCTCAGGGTCTAGGCTCAGTTTGACAAGGTCATACAGACGGAAAATGTTGTTACGATTTAGACGGAACATCTGTATGACCCTGTCATCGGACAATGCGTTCAAGTTTAAATGCCCCCTAAAAAAACGAGGCCTCCGTGGAACCTGTACAACCTGCTGACCATGTTCAGTTTCTTGGCCCTGGTTACTTACAGGCTGATGTCTGAGTCTGAGGAATCCCACAGCACACAAAAGATCACTGGTCCACAGTCCTGCAGCCATTTCTGAGTGTAGGTAGTTTGAAATGGGCCTAAGATACTGCACTTTTATAGGCATCCTAATTCAGGTGTGAATGATTTGTAAGTGGCAACACATGTTAACACATATATATATATTGGTAGATGCTCAATTAGCTTAGTGATATCATTCAGGTGCTCGAAAGGGAGGGGTATTTCTAAGCAAGAAAAAAAGGCATTTGTTTCCCCCAGCACCCTGAATGATAACCGTAACCAGATATAAATTCCACATGATAATAGAATTCAGAGATCTTCGTTACACATATTTGCGCAAATGTGTGAATAAGCCCCAAAGCCGCATCAAGGCGTCTCTGTATATTTGGGGTCCCTAGCGCTGTAAACACGCCTGAAAAAAGCTGGTCTATTTTTTTGCTGCTTTTTTTAATGAATCGCAAAAAAATACGACCGCAATTGAGCACTCAGAGACTAACACCCAAATACCAATGAATAGTGAATACCCGTGTTGTATGAAATAACAGCCGCGTTTGACCGATGGTCTATTCATTCGTATTTCTGAACTTTGCCGTTAAAACCATTACGAATAGCCCAAACACTGCCGAGATTTGTGCTTAGTGAATTCCCGTGTTGGGACTTAGAAAAAAAAACACAATTCGGACAAACTCGGATTATTAGTAAATAAACCCCATGGGGCCTAATTCAGACCTGATTGCAGCAGCAAATTTGTTAGCTAATGGGCAAAACCATGTGCACTGCAGGTGTGGCAGATATAACATTTGCAGAGAGAGTTAGATGTGACTGGGTTATACTGTTTCTGTGCAGGGTAAATACTGGCTGCTTTATTTTTACACTGGAATTTAGATTTCAGTTTGAACACACTCCACCCAAATATAATTCTCTCTGCACATGTTATATCTGACACCCCCCCCCCCCCTCCCCCGCCTGCAATGCACATGGTTTTGTCCATTAGCTAACAAATCTGCTGCTGCGATCAGGTCTGAATTAGGCCCATTTTTTAGCTTCAACACACATTGTAAATGTCCTCAATTATCTGCTCCTGACAAGTTACAAATCCAGGACTAGGGCCACCATTATTTAATGGCTTATTAAAGTCCCAACGTGGCACTGAAATGACCACACACCATGGCCGTGCCTCCACTTTATACCTAGGCAGACATTTCTATGCATGCCTTGTTATTAAGTGTGGGCATGTCAATGCCACGTGGGACTTTTGGTATCCCACCCACAGATGCTGCATTGACGTAATCTCTGTAATGGGCATGGACACATCCTGAAGAGCTGTCCAACTCTCAAGACTCCTGTCAAGAACAATGGTAAAAGTAAGAAGCTCAAGAAAAAACACACCTGCATCTTAAGCACAATATCTAAACCATATGGTGTTGTAACTGGAGTTTGAACCCCATCTCTCCTTTCCCCACTGGTAAATTTAATTTACGTATCTAGTGTTTAATTTCTTCCGAACTACACTTTTAACAGCTTAAGCAAGTCTATTTAAAAGGTTTGTTTGCAAATGTGACCTTATCTTCTTGCAACATCTTCTGTTAATTAGCCTGCTGAACAAATTGATAAAACACTTCCTTCCCCTTTACCAGCTGACCCAGTGTCCATAACTTTAAAGGCCTACATACAGGCTTGATTGCTGTCTTCAAGCCTGCCACTAAAGGATGAGGAGTTGTAACTGTTGGGCTTGACTTTGGCCGTTGGAAGTCCTGAGAAGGCGAAGGCCATAAAAAGAGCTTAAAGGCCGCCGCCCCCAGGTTAAGATGCAGTGTAATAAATTCTTCAAACATTATGTGTCGTGGTTTTATTTTAATATTTTTTTACAGGTGAACTACAGGTACCAGCGGGCCCATCATGTCCGGACATGCTGGCACTTGTGGTTCTCCAAGTGCCATCATGCTGGGGCAGGCTTGCTGGGACCTGTAGGCCACCTGTAAAGAACAATATTACCATACAATGAACCCCGCACCCACCGCCACCAGGGGTGCAGGGCATAGCACTGGGCTATTAGCCTAGTGCTGGTTGTTGCGTGGGAGGGGGGACACCATTTAATTTTTTTTGGGGCCCCGCTTTCCGAGGATTTCCAGCCCTGGGCTGACTGACTTGGGGGGGGGGCACTTTAATGGCATGGCAGGGGAACCCCACACTGGGTGTCTCCCTTGCTATGGCATTATCCCCCCTGGCTGGTTCTGCCTGGTGCTGGTTTTAGTGGTTTGTGGGGGGACTACACTTTTTTCCCCCCTCACTGGGGGATGGGGGGGATGTTTAGCTGCCCATGCCTCCCCTACCACTGACCTCACCGCACATCACTGGTTAATACTCATGCTAAGCCGCTGTATCCTGCAGTGGCATCAGTTGCTGTGGGGGATAGCAGGTGCCGGGTGACTACTGGCTTGAGCTGTATGGATGCCAAGGCTCTTAGGGAATCTATTTATTAGCACTATTTTTACTAAAATAACATGAAAAGGATGTTTTCACACTCTTTTCACATTATTTTAGTATCACTCAATATATTAAAGGGCTTTTGAAGCAGTTTTTCGTGAAAAACTGCTCTAAACCCTTTAATTGTAATAAACCTCATATAGTCTGAGGATTGTCCGTAACATAAACCATAACATCTTAACACTTAATTATAATAAAATAAAGACACAGAGACTTGAATTTGGCAGAAAATGTTAGCTATTTATTTAAGTGAACCATTAACTGTGAATAATTAAACTAAAGTATGGTGGCCAGAAAGAACGGCTAAACAACCCTATCCCATAAACAAACTATCTTATAAAAAACTGACGTAAACCTTCCAACAAACAATAGGAATCCGCTCAACCTCCATCCTGACTACCCAACCGTGAAGGTGATGAGGCTGCCACCAGAGAAGGCGGTCCAGCAGATGTAAAACCAGTCAGCGAAGGAGAGCGCACCTAAAAATCAACCACCAAATGACCTCCAATCCCCTCTTTAATACAAGAAATGTTAACTTGCCGTTCTTTCCCGCCAACAGCGAAGTTCTGTTCCACAGCAACTACGCACCGCCACCTTACCCCTAACCTACTGAACCAACCACCGAAAACAGATCCTCCAAAAATATAGATAGTCCCTGTCCTGTCAAGTGCACTCCATCAGGTCTAAACAAGTAGAAGTACCGGAACTTGATCCGCTGGTGCCAAACTACCGCACCGCCATGGGCCACCACAAACTTAACAACCGTGGCATTCACCTTCCGGCGAGCCACATCGATCGCCCGACAATCCACCATTCCACGCCAACACAACCGCAGCACTATACAAGACCAGATAAGCCTACAGCCTGGCCAAGCGCCCGTAATCACTTGTAAATCCTGAATAATGGCCAATCGAAGATTCACTGCCTTCTTCTTACCCAGGTCGTTCCCTCCTAAGTGAATCACTAACAGTTCGGGGATGCCAAACCACCGAACCTGCTCCATAAGCCTCGTTTTCAGGTCATGCCAAAGCATACCCCGAACACCTATCCACCGTACGTCATCCGATCCAACAAAGCAAGGAGCCCCTTCCGCAGCCAGAAATTCGGCTGCCCAATAAACATAGGAATGACCAATCACCCACACACCACAAACATCCTCCCGCCAACCTATAAGGGGAAAAACAGATAAACAAATGTGAATATGTGAGGTAAAACCAAACCCAGCCCAAAACAGGAACCAACTACCAGAACGAGGATCTGCCAAAAAGAAAAATTGAATAGAGGACTATAACTTTCCTCTTAGACAAGCTTCAGGCCAATCGAAGCAACAGAAGGAAACAAAAGGAAAAGCAAAATAATAAAAAGGGGGGGGGGTTAGAGTTGGGGGGAAGGGAGGGGGGGGAGGGACACACAGGATAACTCGGCTGGAGGTGAAACGTAAAAACTAGGGAAGCCAATCCCGGGCCATTTTTTCAATCCCGGGTATCGGGATTGAAAAATGGTCAATCCCGGGATTCCCGGGATACCCGGGATTGGCTTTAGACTGTGTCCGGCCATCGCCCCGCCCCTCCCCACCCGCCCTGCAGACATAAAAAAAAACCTACAAACCTGCACAGCGAGGCTGAGGGTGAGGAGGATCCGGCGGGTGAGTGCTGGGGAGCCGGCGGGTGAGTGCTGGGGAGCCGGGAGGAGGCGGCAGGTGAATGCAGGGGGAGGTGAAGTCCGCCGTGCTTTCCGGCTCTGCGGCTGCTGACAGCGCAGCGTGACCTCTCAGGCACAGGTCACACTGCGCAGGGGGAGACAGGAGGAGGGAGCCGGGCAACGTCTGAGCGTCCTGAGGACGCTCAACGCTGATCCCTCAATCCCCGGGATTGGAGCTTCCAATCTCGGGATTGAATCCCGGCCATTTTTGGGCCTAAATCCCGGGATCCCGCCGATCCCGATCCCGGGATTGGCCTCCCTAGTAAAAACCTGCTGAGGAACTTGTAATTAGATGCCAATTAGCTGAATTGAATGAATTAAGCCAAATCAGTTCGTCAGTTCAGGTAAAAAATCGCGAAGCACTCCAGACTCCCACTAGCCATCCGAGTAGGGAGGACAGGGGAAACAAACAATACAGCATGAACACACTGAACTGAACATACAACGCAGTAAACGAACAACATGTTAGTAGAAATAAACTTGCTTACGCAACAACGGGCCGAATGTAACGCTTATAAGCCGCCGACTTCCAGCTGCCCAAAGCCTTAATTTCATCCACAGCGGGCCCTGCAGATGCTGCGGAAGTGGCGGCCCCGATTCTAAAGGAATGTGAATTAAAGTCCCTAGGTGAGAGGCCCAAACTGGACAGGCAGCGCCGCATCATCCATGTAAATTGGTACTTCGTCAATGGCGACTCATCGTAATGCAGCAGCCAAGACCCCTCAGACGAGGGCCTGACCTCCGCATACCGACCAGCCAATGCCACCGGACAACAGTCCCCACCACCCGATGGTGCCAAAGTGATCCAATGACCTCTACCCATCTGATGAGTCTTGGAGCGGCGCAGCCTGCACAGCACGGACCCCCACCCACGACAACATCCGCACACCGCATCATGGCCTTGGACTTCTTAGAAGCCGCAACCAGCTCAGAAACCCTGAACGCGCCATGGAAAGCCATGGAAAAAGCCAGCCGAAACAGGAGCGCTGCAAAACGGGAGTCCGCCACCGCCCCTAAGAGGGAAGAAAGCAGGGACGCATCAATAGGGCGCCGGCCATCAAGAGGCACCGGTGCCGAGCGCGCCCAACCTCTAAGCGCCCTTGCCAGCAGGAAACCCTTCGTAAAATCCGGCATACCCTTCAATTTAGAATAAAAGGATATCCCGGCGAGGTATCGAGACACCACGGCCCTCGATCTCCCCGTTACGAAGAGTTGCCAAATGAAGTCTAGAAACAAGCTCTGACCCCTCTTACCTCTAGGCCCTTGGGCACGGGAAAAGTCTTCCCACTCCTTCCAGGCCCGACGGTATCCAGCTAGAGTGGACGGAGCCAAAGACAGCTCTGCTAGCCCTTCCAATCTGCCATGATGACCTGCCAAACATAAGAAGGGCAGGGCAAACCTACCGAATCAGCCTCCGGGGCCAACAAACGGAACCTATCCCACTGCCCCCTGGACAATGCATCGGCGATCCCATTATCTACCCCGGGGACGTGTTGCGCCCGAAACAGAATATTGCAGCGCATACAGGTTAGCACGAGCCGCGACAACACCCGAAGGACCCGGAGGGCCTTAGCTCTTTGGTTGTTAACCGCATGCACGACCCCTAAGTTATCGCAGCGGAAGAGAATACTGCGATCGCGAAGTCGCTCTCCCCAAACCTCCAAGGCTACCATGATGGGAAAAAGCTCCAGCAACAACAGGTCGCCGGTCAGCCCCTCCCTCGACCAAGACTCGGGCCAAGAGGCCGCGCACCAAGCCCCGTCCAGATAACAACCGAACCCCGATGAGCCCGCCGCATCCGTAAACAACTGCAGGTCGAAACTGTCAACAAGCGGGGCCATCCAGATCAGCACACCATTGAAATCCGCCAGAAACGAAACCCACATAGTGAGGTCCCGCCTAATCTCCGCCAAGAAACGTACAAAATGGTGCGGCCTGGACACCCCAGCCGTGGACCGTTCCAACTTCCGACAAAAAACCCTGCCCATGCGAATCACCCGACAGGCAAAGTTCAACAGACCTAGGAGGCATTGAGCCTCCCGCAACGTCACCTTACGCCGTTCCGAGCACTGCGCAATGGACTCCCGAAGCTTCGCAACCTTGTCCTGAGGCAGCCGGCAAGCCCCCGCGACCGTATCGATCTCGGTACCTAAAAAGGACAAACAGGAGAGGGGCCCCTCCGTCTTATCCTCGGCCACAGGGACGCCAAAATGCCCCAACAAGGCACGCAGCGAGAACAGCGGGAAACCACAGCGAGGAGAACCCACGGGACCCATGCACAAAAAATCATCCAGGTAATGTGCAATCCCGCTACCTCCGCAAGAAAACTCCACACACCAATGTAAAAAGGTGCTGAACTTTTCGAAAAAGGCACACGAAACGGAACACCCCATAGGCAGACACTTGTCTACAAAGTATTCCTCCCCGACGCGGAAACCCATGAATCGAAACGACTCCGGGTGCAAAGGGTGCAAGCGAAAAGCCGATTCAACATCCAGTTTAGCCATGAGGGCCCCCTGGCAACCGGTCACCCCGCACGGAAGCAATTGGAAGCAGGGTGGGATCCGTTACATCGTAAGCAAAGGTGGCAAAAACGACACCATTGCCCAAGGGGGCACGTGGCATTGTTGAACGCGAAACACTTCCCCTTCGCTGGTGCCTGCTGCGGAAAACGGGCCGCGGTCCAAGGGCGGTGCGACGGAGCCTCAACTGCGGGCCGAAAAAGACTCGCCACCACGGCCTGCGCTACTGACACCCCCTTAGTCACCAGCTTCATATCCTGTGCTCGCGTGACCCGAAGCCATACCTCCACATCTTTGCATCCGAAGTCAATGATGTGCAGGCAATCGTGCTTCTGACGGAACTGCTTGTCATAATGCAGCCACGAATCGTCCTTAGACTGACGCTGCATGTCATGCATGAGGTGAATATACCTGATGACATTCATGTGTTCACCAGGGCGATCCTCCAAGTAGCACGCCGCGAAGACACAGAAACCTGCCAGCCAGTTGTCATACGAGCGGAAGGACTCCACCCCAATACCGCCCTTCGCAAGCGCTTCCTTACCTTCCCTCTTGGTGTCCTCCGTCAACGTAAAAAGGTCGACGTATTCCTCCTGCAACTCCTCCTGCAACTAATCTTCCTCCTGCAACTCTCACGCAACCCTCGCAAGACTGCCGTGTACTCGCAGCGCACCACGCCCGGCAAATTACGCCTCCTGCTTTCCCGACGAGAACTACTACTACTCTTCCGAGACCGCTTATCCCGGTGCCGCGCCTCACGCCGCGCGTACTTGACAGCCCGCTTCCTAGCCTTTGCGGTGCTACTAAACGCAGACTGGCACGACGAAGAAGAGGAAGAAGATCTACTTGATGTACTGCCGTATGAGGAAGAAGAGGATCCCAGCGACATAGCAACTGTATCGTCGTCCCACTCACCGGCAGGCCCGCTTCCGGAAGGCGAAACGTCGGCCACGACCGGCTCCTCGTCCTGATCGCCATCCGGATCCGCACCTGAAAAAGAAGGGACAACCGCCCCTGGAGCCGAAGCCCCCCGGCGGGAATGAAAGCAGACGCCCCTGTGGGCGATGGGGTAGCGCTACCCAGCAACGCAGCGGCGGAGCCCAGACTGCGACACGCCTGTAGAAACTGCGCCATGGGGGGCCAGAAGCACCCGGGAGAACGGCCGCGTCGACCGAAGCGGGGACCATGGAAACGCCTCCCGGGGACAAAGTCGACAAAAACGGCGCAAACGCCGTCATGGCCGACATTGCCGCCGCAACGGCGGAGGGATCCGGAGCCGCAGCCATAGCTCCAGTGGTCCCCCCGGTCCCCGCGTCGGAAGCAGGGATGGCTCCAACCGCGTCGTCATGCCTGGGACCAGCGCTAGCCGCCCTAAGAACCCCCGTTCTCTCCTGCGGTGAACCACGAGCCTCAGCGCCGCCCTGGCCCCCACTGGCCTCGCCCCCGGGACAAACCGCTGACCCGCTGACCCCCGCCTCCAGACATCACCCCCCCCTCTGGCCCCGTGCCGACACCACCAAATGCCCCCGGGAGACCCCGCTAGAGCGGGGAGAGCGCCCAGGTAGTCCTGCAGCCCCACGGGCGCGCGCGCACCCGCGAAACGGAACCCGCCTGGCTTAAGGGACGGCCAGTGTAAGAGCCACTGGCCGTCCCATGCAGTCCCCTCACTCTCTGGGGAGCCGCCGGTGACTCTCAGCGGTGGAGGGCGCAGGGAACGCGCGCTCGCGCGTCCCCGCGCCGCAGCATCCGGCGGGGGATTCACACCAGCAGGCACCCGGCCGGCTCCCCCTGCCGGCCGCCCGATCCAGTCCGCCGCCGGCGGCCGCCCTGTCCCTCGCCAGCCGCCGCCGCGCAGGAGGGATCCCCCAGCGCCCGCGGCCTAGCCGGCAAAGGGGCGGACGCACGCGGGGATGGGGCATGGCAGGCCACAAGTTAAACCAAGGTAACAGAGACAGAGGGGCACAGTATAAAGCACTGTCACAGCAGCAGCACACCTAAATTAAAAAATGGCAAGCAGCACAGCAAGGAGACAAAGGGGGGAAGAGCACTCACCCTCACCATGACAAAAGCAGAAGAGGCTGACCCAGACCCTTTCCCAGGCTTAAGAACCCATTCCACCTACCCCCAACATTCATTCCTATTGGCTAACCATAAAACTCCCATAATGCCTTACCGTCCTGCCCCCAGACTAGCTGAGGTTTAACCCACTCCTCTCCTATTCTGTCAATTCGTTCTCCTTTTTTTAGTAACCACATCATGTTTCCCATACTTATAATGTGAAATGTGATGTGGTCGAATTTACTAAAAAAAAAAACACACAGAAGTTTGCCCTTTGATAATAATGCCGAAATGGCAGGGCCGCACCACAATAAGCAGCCTTTTGCACAGCTTCCCCCCTCCCCTCCGGACTGGTAAAAAACATACTTACTAGTCCCAGGAGCCAGGGATCTGTGCTCTGTTGAGCGCTTCCGGGCACCGGGTCCTCCATGTGCTGCGCTGTGACCCCTTTGCAGTAAAGTGATGCTGTAAAGCAGCAGCTGACTTTACAGCTCTGGGGGTCACACACAGCAGCAGGATCCGGCGCCCGGCAGCCTCCTGGAACTGCAGACATTGGCTCCTGGGACTGGTAAGTATAAATCCTCGGGCTCTTTTGTGGTGCGGGGGTAGTCACGCCGGGGGGAGGATCCTGGCGGCTGCTGTAGCGACGTCAGTGGTGCCTGTGCAACAGGACATTGGGGTATTTTTTACGAAAAATTCCCCAATGATGCTGCGGAGAGACAGATGTACTCAGTTATCGCATTGCAAGTTTGCCTGATATTATCACCTGTCATCTGCATCTGATAAATCGGCCACTAAATCTGCTTCAGTGTGTCCGGGGGAATTTACTAATTACTCTTCCAAATATTTGATATTTGTGAGTGTCAGCTCCTCTCTTTGCGGTAACGAGTGTCTACAACATTACACTATTATATTACTATTATATTACTGTTTAACACATGAGTGGCATCTATTAGCACCTTTTAGATACTTTGGCTTTTGCTGGGATCAGTACGAGATCCTGCCGGACGGGTTTCCGGTGGTCGGAATACCGACACCGGGATCCCAACTGGCACAATCCCGACAGGGGGCCGAGCGCAACACAGCCCCTTGCGGACTCGCTGCGCTTGCCACGCTGCTGGCACACTAATTTATTCTCCCTCTATGGGTGTCGTGGACACCCGCAGAGGGAGAATATGTCGGGATTGTGCCGGTCGGGATCCCGGTGTCAGTATTCCGACCGCCGGGATCCCGTCCGGCGGGATCTTGACCGCATCCCCTTTTGCTAACTCCTACAATATCAACTGGTAATTTAAGCCATTATTGGATAACACTGTACAGGAAACCGAACACACCTGAACCTAGTGCAAACGAGTCAGGACGGCCTTGGGTCTTTCCACCAAGTTCACATCCAAAAATGCGGCAAAATGTCATCTACCCGGCACCGTATATTGCATGGTTTGGAGGGCATATAAAAGTTCCTCCCTCCTGATCAGTCTCCATTTCACACAGAAGATCAGAGGAAGAGGGCTGCCGCACTGTGAGGTACTGACTTGTGTGCTTTTTTTGTAATTATATATATATCATCCAATCAGCAGCTCTGTATTATTTTATAGTATGCAAGTTATAGATGCCACTTCAGTGCTGATTGGTTGCCATGGGCACTTCTCCATTCTTATCACTGCTTAGTAAATGCCCCCCTTAATCCTTTGTGGTCAGTCTCTTTACACTCCTCTTCCGATAAGGCTGCTGCTTGACTCCAACCATAACAGGCCCTAAATAATATTTGAAAGAAAAGATGGCAATAGCGCCCTCTGGTGTAGTATATTATTGACTGTTATTCCCCATCACCAATTCATAGGCACCCTTAAGGACTGAGGTGTACTTTTTTCGGTTGTACGGAACCACTAGTCAACCACAGATTTACTAAAGATATGATAGAATGATTCCTACTGTTCATCAATATTCCTTTCCACAATGGTGAAATTCAATTAGTATATCATGGACGGGTTGTACTAATATACATCGCCGTCCATCGCCACCCTGAGCCACAATGCTGATCGCATATGTACTTACATATGCGTTCAGCATTGCGGAGGACAGCTCTTCCAATAAGAGCTGTCCTCTGCGATGCACAGCAGCAGTCTGACTTCCGGGATTCGGCCCCAGGAGTCAGTCTGCGCATGCGCAGGGTGACGGGGGGTGGCCGCAAGGCATGCTGGGAGGGATCCGATCAGATCCCTCACACAGCGTCGCTGAGAGAAGCCCATAGGCTTCTATGGACTATCGCCGGCTAAAGCTGGCGAACTCCGCCGCGGCGCTGACCTGCCGGCCGGGGGATGGTACATCAGGAAAATGCGGTAAACAGGCGGTTTACCTCATTTTCCGCTTAGTACATCCCGCCCCATAAGAGAGAGATAAAAATAGACCAAATAGTGTAATACAATAAAAACACCAATTTATTTTTGTAAAAGTAACACATATGCCCGTACATTTATAAAAAGATAAGACAACTTATCTAAAGGTTCTCTCAGGTCTCTGTGTGATCAGGTAGAGATTCAGTCAGAGTCTCGCAACATGTTTTGTCCTTAATGCTTATAGCTGGACTTCCTCAGGAGAATGTTAGCCACATTGTCCCCTTAGGTGTATTTATACTAGTGATGTGCACCGGAAATTTTTCGGGTTTTGTGTTTTGGTTTTTGGTTCGGTTCCGCGGCCGTGTTTTGGGTTCGACCGCGTTTTGGCAAAACCTCACCGAATTTTTTTTGTCGGATTCGGGTGTGTTTTGGATTCGGGTGTTTTTTTTAAAAAACCCTAAAAAACAGCTTAAATCATAGAATTTGGGGGTCATTTTGATCCCAAAGTATTATTAACCTCAAAAACCATAATTTACACTCATTTTCAGTCTATTCTGAATACCTCACACCTCACAATATTATTTTTAGTCCTAAAATTTGCACCTAGGTCGCTGGATGACTAAGCTAAGCGACCCTAGTGGCCGACACAAACACCGGGCCCATCTAGGAGTGGCACTGCAGTGTCATGCAGGATGTCCCTTCCAAAAAACCCTCCCCAAACAGCACATGACGCAAAGAAAAAAAGAGGCGCAATGAGGTAGCTGTGTGAGTAAGATAAGCGACCCTAGTGGCCGACACAAACACCGGGCCCATCTAGGAGTGGCACTGCAGTGTCACGCAGGATGGCCCTTCCAAAAAACATTCCACAAACAGCACATGACGCAAAGAAAAATTAAAGAAAAAAGAGGTGCAAGATGGAATTGTCCTTGGGCCCTCCCACCCACCCTTATGTTGTATAAACAGGACATGCACACTTTAACCAACCCATCATTTCAGTGACAGGGTCTGCCACACGACTGTGACTGAAATGACGGGTTGGTTTGGACCCCCACCAAAAAAGAAGCAATTAATCTCTCCTTGCACAAACTGGCTCTACAGAGGCAAGATGTCCACCTCATCATCATCCTCCGATATATCACCGTGTACATCCCCCTCCTCACAGATTATCAATTCGTCCCCACTGGAATCCACCATCTCAGCTCCCTGTGTACTTTGTGGAGGCAATTGCTGCTGGTCAATGTCTCCACGGAGGAATTGATTATAATTCATTTTAATGAACATCATCTTCTCCACATTTTCTGGATGTAACCTCGTACGCCGATTGCTGACAAGGTGAGCGGCGGCACTAAACACTCTTTCGGAGTACACACTTGTGGGAGGGCAACTTAGGTAGAATAAAGCCAGTTTGTGCAAGGGCCTCCAAATTGCCTCTTTTTCCTGCCAGTATAAGTACGGACTGTGTGACGTGCCTACTTGGATGCGGTCACTCATATAATCCTCCACCATTCTTTCAATGGTGAGAGAATCATATGCAGTGACAGTAGACGACATGTCCGTAATCGTTGTCAGGTCCTTCAGTCCGGACCAGATGTCAGCATCAGCAGTCGCTCCAGACTGCCCTGCATCACCGCCAGCGGGTGGGCTCGGAATTCTGAGCCTTTTCCTCGCACCCCCAGTTGCGGGAGAATGTGAAGGAGGAGATGTTGACAGGTCGCGTTCCGCTTGACTTGACAATTTTCTCACCAGCAGGTCTTTCAGCCCCAGCAGACTTGTGTCTGCCGGAAAGAGAGATCCAAGGTAGGCTTTAAATCTAGGATCGAGCACGGTGGCCAAAATGTAGTGCTCTGATTTCAACAGATTGACCACCCGTGAATCCTTGTTAAGCGAATTAAGGGCTCCATCCACAAGTCCCACATGCCTAGCGGAATCGCTCCGTGTTAGCTCCTCCTTCAATGTCTCCAGCTTCTTCTGCAAAAGCCTGATGAGGGGAATGACCTGACTCAGGCTGGCAGTGTCTGAACTGACTTCACGTGTGGCAAGTTCAAAGGGCATCAGAACCTTGCACAACGTTGAAATCATTCTCCACTGCACTTGAGACAGGTGCATTCCACCTCCTATATCGTGCTCAATTGTATAGGCTTGAATGGCCTTTTGCTGCTCCTCCAACCTCTGAAGCATATAGAGGGTTGAATTCCACCTCGTTACCACTTCTTGCTTCAGATGATGGCAGGGCAGGTTCAGTAGTTTTTGGTGGTGCTCCAGTCTTCTGTACGTGGTGCCTGTACGCCGAAAGTGTCCCGCAATTCTTCTGGCCACCGACAGCATCTCTTGCACGCCCCTGTCGTTTTTTAAATAATTCTGCACCACCAAATTCAAGGTATTTGCAAAACATAGGACGTGCTGGAATTTGCCCATATTTAATGCACACACAATATTGCTGGCGTTGTCCGATGCCACAAATCCACAGGAGAGTCCAATTGGGGTAAGCCATTCCGCGATGATCTTCCTCAGTTGCCGTAAGAGGTTTTCAGCTGTGTGCGTATTCTGGAAAGCGGTGATACAAAGCGTAGCCTGCCTAGGAAAGAGTTGGCGTTTGCGAGATGCTGCTACTGGTGCCGCCGCTGCTGTTCTTGCGGCGGGAGTCCATACATCTACCCAGTGGGCTGTCACAGTCATATAGTCCTGACCCTGCCCTGCTCCACTTGTCCACATGTCCGTGGTTAAGTGGACATTGGGTACAGCTGCATTTTTTAGGACACTGGTGAGTCTTTTTCTGAGGTCTGTGTACATTTTCGGTATCGCCTGCCTAGAGAAGTGGAACCTAGATGGTATTTGGTAACGGGGGCACACTACCTCAAGAAATTGTCTAGTTCCCTGTGAACTAACGGCGGATACCGGACGCACGTCTAACACCAACATAGTTGTCAAGGCCTCAGTTATCCGCTTTGCAGCAGGATGACTGCTGTGATATTTCATCTTCCTCGCAAAGGACTGTTGGACAGTCAATTGCTTACTGGAAGTAGTACAAGTGGTCTTCCGACTTCCCCTCTGGGATGACCATCGACTCCCAGCAGCAACAACAGCAGCGCCAGCAGCAGTAGGCGTTACACGCAAGGATGCATCGGAGGAATCCCAGGCAGGAGAGGACTCGTCAGAATTGCCAGTGACATGGCCTGCAGGACTATTGGCATTCCTGGGGAAGGAGGAAATTGACACTGAGGGAGTTGGTGGGGTGGTTTGCGTGAGCTTGGTTACAAGAGGAAGGGATTTACTGGTCAGTGGACTGCTTCCGCTGTCACCCAAAGTTTTTTAACTTGTCACTGACTTATTATGAATGCGCTGCAGGTGACGTATAAGGGAGGATGTTCCGAGGTGGTTAACATCCTTACCCCTACTTATTACAGCTTGACAAAGGCAACACACGGCTTGACACCTGTTGTCCGCATTTCTGTTGAAATACCTCCACACTGAAGAGCTGATTTTTTTGGTATTTTCACCAGGCATGTCAACGGCCATATTCCTCCCACGGACAACAGGTGTCTCCCCGGGTGCCTGACTTAAACAAACCACCTCACCATCAGAATCCTCCTGGTCAATTTCCTCCCCAGCGCCAGCAACACCCATATCCTCCTCATCCTGGTGTACTTCAACACTGACATCTTCAATCTGACTATCAGGAACTGGACTGCGGGTGCTCCTTCCAGCACTTGCAGGGGGCGTGCAAATGGTGGAAGGCGCATGCTCTTCACGTCCAGTGTTGGGAAGGTCAGGCATCGCAACCGACACAATTGGACTCTCCTTGTGGATTTGGGATTTCGAAGAACGCACAGTTCTTTGCGGTGCTTTTGCCAGCTTGAGTCTTTTCAGTTTTCTAGCGAGAGGCTGAGTGCTTCCATCCTCATGTGAAGCTGAACCACTAGCCATGAACATAGGCCAGGGCCTCAGCCGTTCCTTGCCACTCCGTGTGGTAAATGGCATATTGGCAAGTTTACGCTTCTCCTCCGACAATTTTATTTTAGGTTTTGGAGTCCTTTTTTTACTGATATTTGGTGTTTTGGATTTGACATGCTCTGTACTATGACATTGGGCATCGGCCTTGGCAGACGACGTTGCTGGCATTTCATCGTCTCGGCCATGACTAGTGGCAGCAGCTTCAGCACGAGGTGGAAGTGGATCTTGATCTTTCCCTAATTTTGGAACCTCAACATTTTTGTTCTCCATATTTTAATAGGCACAACTAAAAGGCACCTCAGGTAAACAATGGAGATGGATGGATACTAGTATACTTATGGATGGACTGCCGAGTGCCGACACAGAGGTAGCTACAGCCGTGGACTACCGTACTGTGTCTGCTGCTAATATAGACTGGATGATAATGAGATGAAATCAATATATATATGTATGTATATATAATATCACTAGTACTGCAGCCGGACAGGTAGATAATATATTTATTAGGTAATGATGACTGATGACGGACCTGTTGGACACTGTCAGCTCAGCAGCACCGCAGACTGCTACAGTAAGCTACTATACTATAGTAGTATGTACAAAGAAGAAAGAAAAAAAAAAACCACGGGTAGGTGGTATACAATTATGGATGGACTGCCGAGTGCCGACACAGAGGTAGCTACAGCCGTGGACTAACGTACTGTGTCTGCTGCTAATATAGACTGGATGATTGATAATGAGATGAAATCAATATATATATGTATGTATATATAATATCACTAGTACTGCAGCCGGACAGGTAGATAATATATTTATTAGGTAATGATGACTGATGACGGACCTGCTGGACACTGTCAGCTCAGCAGCACCGCAGACTGCTACAGTAAGCTACTATACTATAGTAGTATGTACAAAGAAGAAAGAAAAAGAAAAAACCACGGGTAGGTGGTATACAATTATGGATGGACTGCCGAGTGCCGACACAGAGGTAGCTACAGCCGTGGACTAACGTACTGTGTCTGCTGCTAATATAGACTGGATGATTGATAATGAGATGAAATCAATATATATATGTATGTATATATAATATCACTAGTACTGCAGCCGGACAGGTAGATAATATATTTATTAGGTAATGATGACTGATGACGGACCTGCTGGACACTGTCAGCTCAGCAGCACCGCAGACTGCTACAGTAAGCTACTATACTATAGTAGTATGTACAAAGAAGAAAGAAAAAAAAAAACACGGGTAGGTGGTATACAATTATGGATGGACTGCCGAGTGCCGACACAGAGGTAGCTACAGCCGTGGACTAACGTACTGTGTCTGCTGCTAATATAGACTGGATGATTGATAATGAGATGAAATCAATATATATATGTATGTATATATAATATCACTAGTACTGCAGCCGGACAGGTAGATAATATATTTATTAGGTAATGATGACTGATGACGGACCTGCTGGACACTGTCAGCTCAGCAGCACCGCAGACTGCTACAGTAAGCTACTATACTATAGTAGTATGTACAAAGAAGAAAGAAAAAAAAAAACCACGGGTAGGTGGTATACAATTATGGATGGACTGCCGAGTGCCGACACAGAGGTAGCTACAGCCGTGGACTAACGTACTGTGTCTGCTGCTAATATAGACTGGATGATTGATAATGAGATGAAATCAATATATATATGTATGTATATATAATATCACTAGTACTGCAGCCGGACAGGTAGATAATATATTTATTAGGTAATGATGACTGATGACGGACCTGCTGGACACTGTCAGCTCAGCAGCACCGCAGACTGCTACAGTAAGCTACTATACTATAGTAGTATGTACAAAGAAGAAAGAAAAGAAAAACCCACGGGTAGGTGGTATACAATTATGGATGGACTGCCGAGTGCCGACACAGAGGTAGCTACAGCCGTGGACTAACGTACTGTGTCTGCTGCTAATATAGAGTCTAGACTAGATGATAAATTATTGTTAATGAGATGAAATCAATATAATATCACTAGTACTGCAGCCGGACAGGTACTATATATATTTATTAGGTAATGACTGATGACGGACCTGCTGGACACTGTCAGGTCAGCAGCACCGCAGACTGCTACAGTAAGCTACTATAGTAGTATGTATAAAGAAGAATGAAAAAAAAAAAAACCACGGGTAGGTGGTATACAATATTATATATATATATATATATATTATATACAATTATATATATATATATATATATATATATATATATATATATATATATATATTAAACTGGTGGTGATTGATTATTAAACTGGTGGTCAGGTCACGTTGCAACTTGCAACTAGTACTCCGAGTCCTAAGCAGACAATCACAAAATATATTATTATACTGGTGGTCAGTGTGGTCACAACAATGGCAGTGTGGCACTGACTCTGGCAGCAAAAGTGTGCACTGTACGTTATATGTACTCCTGAGTCCTGCTCTCAGACTCTAACTGCTCCCCACTGTCAGTGTCTCCCCCACAAGTCAGATAATTAATACAATACACAGTCACACTATCTAATCTATATCACTTCAGCAAGTAGTATAGTAGTATAGTAGTACTCCTCCTAATAGTAATAATGCTCCCCAAAATACTGTGTCTCTCTCGTCTCTACTGTGTCTCTCTCTTCTCTAAACGGAGAGGACGCCAGCCACGTCCTCTCCCTATGACTCTCAATGCACGTGTGAAAATGGCGGCGACGCGCGGCTCCTTATATAGAATCCGAGTCTCGCGAGAATCCGACAGCGGGATGATGACGTTCGGGCGCGCTCGGGTTAACCGAGCAAGGCGGGAAGATCCGAGTCGCTCGGACCCGTGAAGAAAAAACTTAAGTTCGGGCGGGTTCGGATTCAGAGGAACCGAACCCGCTCATCACTAATTTATACCCCTTCTATTTAACTATACCAGGGAGCGGATGTAGTGCCCTAATCCCTCTGAATTAGTACATAATTTCCTGTTTAGACAGGAAGTATATATGTTATCATGGTGACACTGTCTCCCTGAGATGACATTTTTTTTTAGCCCCTCAGTAATTCTATTCCATTGTTGAGGCCACAGTGTCTCCCTAAGTTTGGATATGGCTATATAGAAAACTCCCGTTACTCTGATGACTAGGTCATCAGCATTGTGGAATGCTGTGTATTATGGAGGCATCTCCCTTTGTTATGATACTGCCACTCAAAGCATCTCCATTGGCATGGTTACAGCGTTATTACTGTGATGATGTCATGCTGTTCACTAGCGTGTCTGGTCATGCACTTTATCATGAGCGCACAGCTCAACTCTAATGAGCACTCATAGTAACAGTATCAGAAACGTGGTGACGTCATGCTGCTTACTGAAAGAAGGAAGCACTTTCTTAGCTATCACACTCTGGGCCACCAGTCCCAGGGAGAGAAAACACCTCACACTGTCTGGCTGTGATCAGTAGGGAGTTTTTCCAATGGGAAGTCACTGCTTCTGCTAGGCATTCCCTGTGGGTGGCAAATTGTATTGGGATGGCTGCAATTCTGCAGTTCCTAGGTAAAATCTGATAACCACAATGGTGGCTACAGTCCAAGAGTGTGGATATCAGATGAAAAAGGTTGTGCACACTAGTATAGTATTACAATTAAAAAAGCTGTTAGCTCATGTTCGCCCATTAAATTGTCTATTATTATAAGTAATACCAACTTTATAATGAAATCTGCATCCGTCTAATAATATGTATAAGAATTTAAAATGTTTCCCCAATCCAGCTGTGATGAAATGCAAAACACCAATTAGCTGATGAAGCAGCATGAAGCGGTACCTCCAAACAAGCTGTACAGACTATTTCTCATAATTATACAATATACGCAGCTCATATTTGTACAAGAAAGAGGTGACAATCCAGCACTGAAAAGTGGGTTAACTCTGTCAGAAATGGAAGGTGATAACCAGAATTCACTTTGTAAATGCGTGAAGCGAAGGAGTGCAAATGTCTGAGTCAACAATTGACATGCAAATATGAGCAATTTTATGCAGAATATGCAAATTTGTCTACGACCGAATCCTTTAATTCTCCTGGGCTCTGACATGTACAGAATATCCAGACGTGACCTTCACCATCTAATCTAGTGAGTCATAATATGTAGCCGAAAAATATAAAGAAAGACAAAAATTTACTTGCAGACAATTGTTAAGGTTTCAATATTACTGCATTCTAATAGAAAGTGTGGTGCTGAGAATCAAAGGATCAGAAAGCTAGAATTAGAGATGTGCGGTGGCACTTTTCGTGTTTTGTGTTTTGGTTTTGGTTCCATGCTCGTGCTTTGGATCTGGATTGGTTTTGCCAAAACCACCCTTTCGTGTTTCGGTTTTGGTTTTGGATCTGGATGATTTTTGGGGAAAAAAACCATAAAAACAGCTAAAATCACAGAATTTGGGGGTATTTTTGATCCTACGGTATTATTACCCTCAATAACATTCATTTCCACTAATTTCCAGTCTATTCTGAACACCTCACAATATTGTTTTTGGCCAAAAGGTTGCACCAAGGTGGCTAAGCTAAGCGACACAAGTGTGCGGCACAAATACCTGGCCCATCTAGGAGTGGCACTGCAGTGTCAGACAGGAGGGCAGATTTAAAAAATAGGCCTCAAACAGCACATGATGCAAAGAAGAAAAAGAGGTGCAATTAGGTAGCTGGATGGCTAAGCTAAGCGACACAAGTGTGCGGCACAAACACCTGGCCCATCTAGGAGTGGTAACAAACAAAAGAGTAAAGAATGTTTCTTTGTTGGCACACATTGAGAGATTCATTTTAAAATATAACTTTTATTATATTGATTAAAAGTAATCTAATCACAAAATAAGGACATTACATCTAAACATATAAATATATATGGAAGTGAATATGGTATATAAAGTGACACACCGACACACTTGGACTCTCCTTGGAGATTTGTGATACCATCTTAGAACGCACAGTTCCTTGCTGTGCTTTTGCCAGCTTAACTCTTATCATTTTTCTAGCGGGAGGATGAGGGCTTCCATCGTCATGTGAAGCTGAACCACTAGTCATGAACATAGGCCAGGGCCTTAGCTGTTCCTTGCCACTCCGTGTCGTAAATGGCATATTGGCAAGTTTAAGTTTCTCCTCAGACCATTTCAATTTATTTTTTTGGGTCATTTTACTGAACTTTGGCTTTTTGGATTTTACATGCCCTCTACTATCACATTGGGCATTGGCCTTGGCAGACGACGTTGATGGCATTTCATCATCTGTGTTATGAATAGTGGCAGCAGCTTCAGCACTAGGAGGAAGTGGTTCTTGATCTTTCCCTATTTTATTCTCCAAATTTTGTTCTCCATTATTTTTCTGGAGTTATATAGCACAGTATGCGGCACAGGAGAGCGTACCCCTACACCACACAGGGCAAACCTTGTAAAAATTATTTGGATTAAATATTAATAACCCCTTTATTTGGAATAAATAATATACAGCACAGGACAGTACCACTGGAGTTATATGGCAGTACCACTGGACTGGATTTATACAGCAGTATCTCTGGACTTATACGGCAGTATCACTGGAATTATATGGCAGTACCACTGGACATATACGGCAGTTTCACTGGATTTATACGGCAGTACCACTGGACTTATACGGCAGTACCACTGGACTTTTATCGCAGTATCACAGGACTAGATTTATACACCAGTACCAATGGACTTATACGGCAGTATCACTGGACTTATACAGCAGCACAGGGACACCACCACTGGACTGATGCAGGACAACACAGCACCACTGCAATGGACTGGACTTCTACACAGCACTGGACATATGGCAGCAGAGGACACCACCACTGTGACTGGACTGATGCAGCACAACACAGCACCACTGTACTGGACCTATACAGCTACACTGGACATATGGCAGCAGAGGACACCACCACTGTGACTGGTCACTGGACTGACTGATGCAGCTAAGACACTACAGTGGACTGAGCAGCACAAGACAGCACCATAATCCCCACCCCACTTTCCCTCCCGCACAGACAGTGAGGACGGAGGCACTTCCTCTTGCTACACTCTCCAAATCCGAAGTGAAAATGGTGGGGACGCGAAGCTTATATGGAATCCAAAACCCGCAAGAATCCGACAGCGGGATGATGCCATTTTGCCTCCTTCTGGATTCTGAGTCAGGTGGGAAAACCCGAGCCGGGCTCGGATCCGGGCTCGGGTAGTGAAGTTCGGTAGGGTTCAGTTTTCAGAGAACCGAACCCGCTCATCTCTAGAAAGAATATTTATTTAAACACATGGATATAAAAATTAAGTTTATGTTAATTGCAGAAAACAAAAAGTAAAAAAATATAGATATATGGAAATTCCTATGGATTTTGTATATACTGTAAGGTAGATACAGACTGGAACCGATGTTATAATGATGATATTAGCCCAAGAAGATATAGTGACTACATTTGCTTTAGCCTCTCTATTATGGATTACAAAATACTTGCCTCCTTTTTAGTGCTCCTTTGTGGGAAAAGCTGAAAAAGGAGATGCAGCTGGCTACTTCAGGGGCAGGGCAAGGCTATTATGTCATTAGGCCCCATCCCCTTAGAAGCAAAATGCAGCGAATAGTAAATCCATGAGGAAGGGGCAGGGCTAAAATTATGCAATTCACATAATTTAATATCAGGTTCTAGATTGTGGACCTGAATTATACATTATACACGTTACATTATACTGCACAGGACTATGGTGTATTTTCTACAGTGCATTGCTGCTATTAGTCTGGTACATTACTAAACATGCAATCAGTAAAATTTAGCCAAGCCCCTAAGGATGGGCCCCTACCACTGCCTTCCCCTGTGGGCTCTTCATGCCCCAGTCCGACACTGCCCACATCAATGCCCCTGGGTCCAGAGGGGGCCCACACCACACACACTGCACCAATTTCTTCTATACTTACCTTTCCAGCGTCCATCGGTGACTGTGTGTGGGCCCCCTCCTCTCAACGCCGCTGCTAGCACAATTAGCACTAAAGACTCTGGCACAGTGCCAGAGACTACAGCGCATGTGCAGGACTCCAGAAAAATGGCACAGCGGACATTTTTTTTCAGAGTCCTGCACATGCTCTGTAGACTCTGGCACTGTGCCAGAGTCTCAGCGCTTAGAGCACTAACAGCGGCAGTGACGGCTACAGGAGAGGTGGGGGCCCAGGGCCATCTTTTCATATGGGTTCAATGGGCTCTTGCCCAAGGGCCCCAGGAGTATAAGGGCCCTTGGCTGATAGCTGAGGGTCCCCTCTTTCCAGGGGTACCAGATTTTTGAAAATCGTCCCTGTGAAACCAAAGATATCTGGCTTCAAAGCAGTGGTCCTCATCTCAGCCTGTTAATTGCTCTTCCCAGCCAGATATCTCAGGTTCTGTCTGATTTTTCAGAGCATATATTCCAAAAGCTGAGACTCTCTCCTTTTGGGTGATACTGGCAGCTTGTCTCTACTATGCCCATAACCAGAGATATCAGTCTTTCAGCAGCTGGTCCCTGCTCCAGCTCCCACTGTCTGGTATGCGGTTTAAAATATTTGTCCAAGAATTGTTCTGGCTCCTGAACTCTGATCCCCAAGTCCTCTGTACCGCCTTAAAGGTGGGACTCTCTAGTTTTTAATGCTATTGAAAGCTAAGAAATCTATTTCCACAAACAATTTTCCCACCATAGAATATAATGGAGGACCGTGATCCTCCATTATAGCCAGTGCGCTCCGCCTAATTGACAGGCCAGGAGCTCACAGCCAATCAGGAGAGCACTATGATGTGGCGCTCCCTGATTGGCTGCTGGGACCTCTAGTGACAGCAGTCATGGGGGATCCCGGCATTCAGGTAAAGGGGATCCATATTTTAACATGGATCTCCTTTAGTGGCATGGACCAGGGTTTTTTCGGTTGTTTGTTTTTTAACCCTGTGGATGCCTACATGGACAGAAGAGGACCAATCTTCACTGGATTATAGGTGAGTATATTGGTTTGTTTTTTACAGGTACACCAATGTAGTTTTCTAGACAAGGAGACCGATGGGCTCCGTGAGACACTAGGTAAGTATGTGTGAGTGTGTAAGTGTGCATGTTTGTGTATTAAACTTGTACTATCACGGTGTGTGTGTCCTGTTGTTTTGGGGGTATTTATTTTGTTGTGGAACTACAGGTACCAGCGGGCCTGTTAATTCCCTGCATGCTGGTATTGCGGTTCTCCAAGTACCAGCATGCAGGTGAGGCTTGATGGGACTTGTAGTTCCACATCAAAAGACAATATTCTATTTTTTACACTTTTAAAGGCTATCAGCTCTCCATCCACCGTCCAGGGATGGGGTGACAGCCTCAGGCTTCACCCCTGGCCCTTGGGTGCATGGAAGGGGGGACCCCTTGATTTAATGGGTCCCCACTCCCCCTGGGAACCCCGGCCAGGAATGACTAGTTGGGGGGGGGGGGTAATACCACGGCTGCAGGAACCAATATAAAAGTGTCCTGTGGCATTATCTCCCTGGTAAGTGAAGCCCAGTACTGGTTTAAAAAATACAGTGGACCCCTACGTCTTTTGTCCCCCGTATTTTAGGAACCAGGACCGATACAAGAGCCCGGTGCTGGTTGTATAAATACTGGTGACCCCCTACTCAATTTTTCCCCGGTATTTTAACAACCAGGACCAGTTCAAAGAGCCCAGGACTGGTTATATTTAGGAAGGGGGACCCCACGTAATTTTTTTTTTAACTTATAACTATTTCACATACTGTACACAATGCAGCCCTGCACGGATCTCACTGATCCGGCTGGGCTCATTGTGTTAAATCCGGCAGTGTTTTACTATTCTCTCCCGTAAAACACTGTAAGCAATACAAGTTACATAGACATTGGTGAACTCGAATTAAAAAAACAAGGTAGTTTAGTAAATTACCGTGTTTTTTCTCAAAAAGTTTCAATCACAGACTGCCGATGTCAGCCGAGATTGATCTCAGTTGAACTCGGCAGAAATACGAATTTTAGTAAATATACCACAAAAATTTTTGAAAATATTTTGTGATTGATCCAAGAAAACCCCACACATAACCTGATTTTTAAAAGAACCTTGAACAAGATAAGCCCACTCCGGATGCTGTGATCGGGCATAAGGAAATAAGAGATATGATGTACTATAAAACTCGTGTACTAAATATGAAATAGCTTTGTTGATCTGTCTCATTGTTAAGCTCGACAAACCAATTATATTTTTTACTTGGAGATTCTACAAGGCGTAATGATTTGTTCTGTGCCGACAAAAAAATAACAAAGAACTTTTGTTTTAGCTGTCCAAATATTCCATAATGAAGATGAATTAGCAGCTCGAACTGTCTCTACAGCATTTGAAAAGAAACAATTGAGTGGAATATTAAATTATCTTTTGAGCACTTAAAAGTCTGAATTAATAAGCTCTTTAAAAGTTTTTAGTGTCTCATTATCAGTCTGCCCTTATTCTTTAGTGAAAAGATGTACATGAATTTCACCAACCTTGGCGAGCAAACGAGAATGCCCGTTAGGCAAGTCTTTAGTTCAAATGCTTTGTTCTGTTTTATCAACGACTGGTCAATTATTTAACTAAGTGAATAAAACAGCATATCATAAAAAGGTAATTTTAAAACCGTCATTCTGCCACCTGCAGGTAAAGCCATCTATTTTTTATCTGCACAACAAAAGCTGTTGAAGCAAATCCTCCAATATCATTAATTAGAGCCTCGTCAGTGAATGAATTATTGTCCTAAGCTCAGCAAGGCCAATGTCAAACAACGAGGGATGAAGGCAGCAAGTTCTTCTGCAGAAGCCACTTATCCTAGTATATTGTACTAGCCAATCTGTCGGGTAACACTTTATTTTCTAATAAGCAGCGCAACTATTACCAATACACCAAACTTTGTATTAAAAAAATAATTGCAATTTAAATGGGATAATAAAGTTATTTCCTGATTTGACAAGATATTAAAGAGCTGTGACACATTAGGGTATCAACCAATAGTGGTGCACATAGGGTGGATTCTAACTACCCAGAAACTCCTTTGATGGACCAAATGTGTATTTTTCTAAAACAAAGCCCTATTGCCTTGTGTTGTAATACCACTATTTGCTGGTCTCTACAGAGGGGACATGACTTATAATATACGATTCTATGATAATCATCTCATTTTGGACCTACTCTTCGCCATAAACTAGCGAGTCGTGGCAATATGCCATGAGGGGGCAGAGCCCTAATGCTGCGTGTGCCTGTCTCCATCAGCAAGCTGCTGATTCATCAGCTGAAATGAGTTAGGAACATAGAATTTTATAGCAGTTAAGAACCACTTGGCCAATTAGAATTAATTTTTTTGTTGGGAATCAAATAACCTACTAGTATATTTTTTGATTGTGGGAAGACACTGGAGAACCCAGAGGAAATGCATGCAAGCCCAGGGAGAATATACAAACTCCACATAGGGCCATGGTGGGAATAACCCATGACCTCAGTGCTGTAAAGCATCACATTATTCATATTGCCTTAGCTGAGGTATATACCTATATCATAATTGTGTAAGGTTTTCCCATCTCCAATATACACATGTCCCATCGGATCCCACTGCTAGGGAGATGGGACAGACCTTATGGTGTGTACACACGGTGAGATTTTTTCTAACGATTTTGACTATGTAGTCAAAATCGTATGAAAACTTAGTGCAGATCGCAAGGTGAACATCACCTTGCGAGCCCGATTCGATGCCGATGCGCGGTCCTGCGGGGATGCATCGCAAGAATAGATAGACTATGCAGGCAAGTCAATTTTGACTATCTCTATAGAAGAGATGGTAAAAATTTACACTAAGCCAAAATCGCACATAGTCAGTATCGCAAGCACATAATGAGTGTGCTTGCGTTACTGACTATGTGCCGAACTAGCCCCTGTCGCATAGTGAGAATCGGGCATAGCCCGAATCTTACCGTGTGTATGGGCCATTAGCCTAGCAGGAGCCAGAACAGGAGGAATGCACTGACAGGAATGCAGTAAGTATGGGACAGGACGGTGCATGCATGGGAGGACTGGGACTAAATGGGGGGAAGGCATTTCAGAGTTGCAGGGGGCGGTGCATGACTAAGGTGGGGTGGCATTCCAGAGAGAGGGCAGACTGGGAGGAGAGAATACAGAACCTGGATGGTGCAGAGCGTGTCGGAACAGCCAGCAGACACAGAGGTGACCCAGGAGTCTCTGATATCTCACGCATTAGGTTTTTCTTAAATTAGGTAAATTTTTTCTTAAATCTCCCGTTACTAAAACTAGAGATGTGCGGCGGGCACTTTTCGTGTTTTGTGTTTTGGTTCTGGTTCCATGCTTTTGTACTGGATCTGGATTGTTTTTGCCAAAACCACCGTTTCGTGTTTTAGTTTTGGTTTTGGTTTTTGGATCTGGATGATTTTTTTGAAAAGAACATAAAAACAGCTAAAATCACATAATTTGGGGGTAATTTTGATCCTACGGTATTATTAACCTCAATAACATTCATTTCCACTCATTTCCAGTCTATTCTGAACACCTCACATCTCACAATATTGTTTTTAGGCCAAAAGATTGCACCGAGGTGGCTGGATGACTAAGCTAAGCGACACAAGTGTGCGGCACAAACACCTGGCCCATCTAGGAGTGGCACTGCAGTGGCAGACAGGACGGCAGATTTAAAAAATAGGCCACCAAACAGCACATGATGCAAAGAAGAAAAGGAGGTGCAATTAGGTAGCTGGATGGTTAAGCTAAGCAACAAAAGTGTGCTGCACAAACACCTGGCCCATCTAGGAGTGGCACTGCAATGGCAGACATGATGACACTTAAAAAATCTAGTCCCCAAACAGCACATCATGCAAAGAAGTAAAAGAGGTGTAATGAGGTAGCTGTATGACTAAGCTAAGCGACACACGTGTGCGGCACAAGCACCAGGCCTATCTAGGTGTGGCACTGCAGTTGCAGACAGGATGGCACTTAAAAAAACTATGCTCCAAACAGCGCATCATGCAAATAAGAAAAAGAGGTGCAATGAGGTAGCTGTATGACTAAGCTAAGTGACACAAGTGTGCGGCACAAACAACATGGGATGTGCTGGAATTTGCCCAGATGTAATACACGCTCAATATTGGTGGCAAAGGAGAGCGTACCCCTAAACCACACACACACACACGGCAAAGCCTGTAAAATTAATTTGGATAATAATAACCCTTTTATTCTGAGCTATTATAATAATATGCAGCACAGGTGAGCGTACCCCTACACCACACAGGGCAAACCCTGTAAAAATTATTTGGATAGTAATGTATATAATCCTTTTATTTGGAGTAAATAATATACAGCACAGGACACTACCACTGGTCTGATACAAGACAACACAGCAACACTGTAAGGGACTTATTATACAGCAGCACTGGACATATGGCAGCAGAGGACACCACCACTGTGACTGATCACTGGACTGACTGATGCCCAGGACGCTACCACTGGTCTGATGCAGGACAACACAGCAACACTGTAAGGAACTTATTATACAGCAGCACTGGACATATGGCAGCAGAGGACACCACCACTGTGACTGGTCACTGGACTGACTGATGCACAGGACATTACCACTGGTCTGATGCAGGAAAACACAGCAACCCTGTAAGGGACTTATACAGCAACACTGGACATATGGCAGCAGAGGACACCACCACTGTGACTGGTCACTGGACTGACTGATGCAGCTAAGACACTACACTGGACTGAGCAGCACAAGACAGCACTATAATCGCCACCCCACTTTCCCGCCCGCACAGACACTGAGGACGGGGAAACGTCCTCTCACTACACTCTCCAGGACTGGAGTGAAAATGGCGGTGACACACGGCTCCTTATATGGAATCCAAACCCCGCGAGAATCCAACAGCGGGATGATTACTTTTTGGCCTTGTTCTGGTTACGGAGTCAGGCTGGAAAACCCAAGCCGGACTCGGATCCGGACTTGGGTAGTGAAGTTCGGTAGGGTTCGGTTCTCTGAGAACCGAACCCGCTCATCTCTAACTATAACATGAATAAACTGTCGTTGATTTTAGGATAAATAGATCTTGATGAATAGGCTCCTGAGTGGAGTGTTAGCTGTTTACTAATTCTATGAGAGTTGTCCTAAATCAGCTATAAAATTGTGTGTTGTGGATACTATAGTATTCTAAGGGGTAAATTTTCTAAAAGTCGATTTTGGACGGTTTTTGATCGATTTTGTGTCTCAGGGTCTAAATCCCACATTTACATAACAGATAATTTTTTACATCCTTTTTATAAAAAGAAATTTCAAAAATCAACTGCTAGTAAATGTGCAGTATACTGTATTTACTGAAAGTTTAGCTGGGTCAATTTTTCAATGATGTTTGGTCAATTGGTCGATTTTGTATTTCATGGTCTAAATTCCACATTTACTACAGATGATTTTTGACATTTTATTTAAAACAATGTCAAAATCATCTGTTTGTAAACGTGTGATTTAGACCCTGAAATGCAAAATCGTCCAAACATTAAAAAATTGTTTTTATCAAAATCAACCCAAATCAACTTTTAATAAATATACCCCTAAGAGTTAGAGCTGAGCAGGTCTGTTAGGTCCAAAGAAGTCTCAGCTAGTCGCTGCCTACAGGGGTAAGGGGTACTCGCTGTGCAGGGGTGCGATCGCATGTGCAGGAGAGCTCTGCACAGCCCAGGACTTACTCTTTCAGTGCGATGATCGGGGCCAGAGCTGACGTCAGATACCCTCCCTTCAAACGCCTGGATCCTCCTGTGTTTCTCCGGACACTCCTTAAAAAGGGTCAGGTACCACCCATAAACGTCCTCTTCCTGTCAGTCACCTTGCGAAACCCCATGCGATCACTCTTCTCATACAATCTCGTCGCTGCCCGACAAACCCCGTCACTGCGGACCGGCGCGCCGGCACATTGCGGTGCATGCGCAGTTCATACCTGATCGCAAGCTGTACAAAAACGCAGCCTAGCAATCAGGTCTGAATTAGGCCCGAAGTCCAAGTTCAGCACCCGTGCAGGATGCCGGCCGAACTCGGATTTCTTTTAAAGGGACAGTCATTTACAATGCTAAACCATGCCTTATAAATGATTTCCCCTTTGAAAAACCTCTGAGTGTGACCGGCATCCTAAACAGCCGACGGATTCGGACTTCATTACATCCCGACCCGCAAGTGCTGATGTATTAGATACAGAGTTGTGAAGCACTGAATGTGGCCTTGCAGGCGTAAGGTTAAATTAAAGGATGGGATGTAATGTCGCACGAGTTCGGCCGACGTGCAGGATGCCGACCGAACTTGGACTTTTTTTAAAGGGGCAATCACTTACAAGACAAAACCATGCATGTACGTGATTACCATCCTGCATGTTGACTGAACTCGGGCGGCATTACATCCCGTCAAAGTGTGTAATAATTTTCATTCATATTTCTTGAATTAAAACTTATGGAATTGCTTAAAAAATGATGAGTTTCAGCTGGAAAGTAGGGTGTTTCTGGACACATAAAAGGGCTTGTTTTTTACAGTTTACGAATGGACTTGTGCCCTCACATTTTTTAAATAGCAAACTGGAAATATGAATTACTTCACAGACTGGGTAGGACAAGTAACAAAGACAAGGGTAGGGTAAGTATCTGTAGCCATAAGAACCATGCACTGGTGATTAATGGGTCAGTTAGTTAATCAGTACCAGGGGCGCATCTACTGTTGCTTCAGGGCCCTGAAGCAACTTTATTTTAATGAGTGAATTTTTCCACAAAATAAATGGAGTTTTTTTAAGTGTGTGTTAATAAAATAAGGTTATTTTAGTGAAAGAATCATCACTTGTCTCACTTGTGCATTTTAACACCAAAAATTAGATTTTCACATCTTGTTTATATGTACTGTTTGGTTATAACTTGTCACCAATAACACCATGACAGCCAAGCTTCTAGTACAGCATAGCTGCTTTTATAGTTTGGATGTACCACAGGATCTGCTGGGAGTTGTAGTCTAGCTCTGTGATTTGTGTTCCGTAAATAGCGTGAAACATGCATACATTTTAGACTACAATTCCCACAGCCTGCAGAACTTATCATTGTGACATTCCCAGGAATAGCAGAGCCTGAGAGGGAGGGCCTGTCCTAGGAAGGATGCTGGGAGCAATGAAAGGTGAGAAGGAGCCCGGGACAAGGAAGTGTCTAATGGCGCTGAGCGGTGTGTGCTGTCCTTGCAAGTGCAGCAAGGCCCTTAGGACCTTGTTGGATGATGCCCTATTGCTGCTGGTTGCGAAGGTGCCTCCATAACAGTTCAAGCTTCAAGGTCCCAAAAATGCAGGTCCGCTACTGATAAGTATTCAGTGATCTTGTAGCTACTGTAGCAAATATGCAAAGAACCAGAGCTGGTGAAGGAGTGAGAGTCAAATGAATTGAGTCCCAATGATATGGAGAATGCTAGGGGAGAACAAGAAGAAATAGGGCCTGACAGTCCTTATTTACTGATAATAGATGAAAATTGACCTTTAGTAAATATAACCCCTAGAGACCTTACAGTATTGACTAAACTGCATTTAGATGCTTAGATTGCAATAAACCATAGCAGTCCTAGATCAGATCTTATTTATGAAGCACACTAGATGCACATGTCTTACATTTATAGCCAGGGCCGTCTTAACAGCAGGGTAGCTCCCTGGACAAAGCAATGCACTGGAGCCCCTACCCATCCTCCAGCGGTAGGGGTGGGGGGTGCTATCAGCGGCACCTCTGATGTCCTGTGGGTGGTAGGGGGCGTTCTATCTTCTGCTCAGTATGTAGAACCTGGATCAGCAATTTCTACTAATTACTACTTTACTGCACAGATGGTGGGAGATCGGGCAGGAGGGAGAACACTAAACTGTGGAAGGGGGCATTGGGCTGAATGAAGGGGCCCCAGTACATGACTTCCAGAGTGGTAGGGGGTGTTTAATATGCAGGGTAGGGTGGATAGTGGAGTGGGCTTAATATTTATCATTTTCCAGTGGGAGGGCAGCAGGCAGCTTGCTTGACTGCAGATATCTCCAGTTCCTGGAAATAGCTTATCTTTCAATCAGGGGATCAGAGTGCAGGAGCCAGAGAAATACACCGATGAAAATATAAAACTGCATACCAGGCATGTGCAGCTGGAGCAGGTACCAACTGCTGGATGTCTAATATCTCTGGTTCTGGGCATAGTAGAGACATGCTGCCTATGTCCACTGAAAGGGGAGAGTCCTAGCTTTTTGAATACACCCTCAGAAAAACTGTTATTCAGACAGAACCGGAGATATCTGGCTGGGAATAGCAATTAACAGGCTCAGATGGGGACCACTGCTTTAAAGTCGGATATCTCCAGTTCCCCAGAGACGATTTAAAAAAATATGGTACCCCTGGAAAAGGGGAATCCTCAGCTATCAGCCTAGTACCCACTGAGCCAATAGACGAAGACAGCCCTGCTTACAGCACACTGGTACCATTTATTCATTCATTCAGCACAAATTTGAGTGTGCATCTACTATAAGGCTTCACAAGGCTCTTCCACAAACAAGAAGTGGAATTAGGTGTACTGTATCTGCAATGTCCCCGGGGTTTGAAGGGTATGTCTAAGTGGTTGAGAAAGCTATGTGATAGACCTTTCCCTTAAATGTTGTTCCCTGTACATTGTCTCGTAGTACCGTGCTCACAGAGGTAAAATAGATTTATATGAATCAAAAGTGAGACAGCAATTCCAACAGGAAGTCTTTTTAATTATCTGCAATGAACTCTGGATTTGGTATGATTGGTTGATTAAACAAACGTTGCTTTGGTTGGAAATCACAAAAATAAAAATTTGGCATGCAAGAAGAACAGGAAGATACAATTCACTACAGCTCACACCTCAAACGATCATCCAGTATGCAAAAGTAAGTAATTGGAATCACAGATGAAAAATAATTGGAATCACAAATTAACATACATTTGTTGGAATTATAAAATGATATCAGATGCTGTGCATTCTTTTATATAATGTGATAATAAAACGAATAATAGCAATATACTCAATAATACTAAATAATAACTTTCTAGCTTTCCCTAGCCAAGGTAATAAATATCTTTACCGGCAAATATTATTGGAGCTCTGGTTGAAATCTGCTGCACCACTGCGTGTGAATGGGGAAATGGGCACACAGATATTGGGAGACTCTTGGGTTAGGAAAATGTCAGTTCTTTATTCAAACAGGTTGTAACTAGAAATGGAATGGTAGGGTCCTTAAGCAACAGCAACTCACTCACAATGAGGGGCTTTTGGATAGAACAAACTCAGTCTCTCAGTTGCAGGGCTGGATCTGTATTTGCATAAGTAACTCAGTCCTTCCAGAAATAACTGTCTGCCTGCGCTTGCAATAAAACTCAGTCCATCAGAACAAATCTCTCCCTTGGGTTTGTGTTAAACTCAGTCTTTTTTTTAGTACAAATATCTCCCTTGGATCTGCATTAAACTCATTATTTTAGCACCCCTTGTTTAGGTTTTAACTTGCAAACTATGGTGATGCTGGTTATGCCCTTTTAAACACTGCTCAGTCTGTGACAAGGATGGCGGAGGCTGAAGGGCATGCTTGCCTGTGGCTGGGCTGTCAATTTCCTGTAGTACACACTCAGACCCAGGGAACGGAGGCATATGCTGGCTGCACCTGCTGCAAATGGCTCCTCGCTGCCTCAAGATGGCCATGGCATCCGCACTTCTCACCAGGCCTGGCAGTGTTCAGTCTCTGGCTGCGGCATCTTAACGTCCACTCTCCGGCACTTGGCTCCCCGGCAACACCCCGCTGCTCTCACCACCCAGCGTCCTGCAATTGTCTCCTGAACTCAGCTCTACTCTGCCTTCCCTACCTTCCAGCATCTCCTCACTCCATATTCTTCTTCCCAACAGGCCCTGCTTCTCCCAGCTGCCCCTGTCCAAGCAGCTCTCCTGCCCAAGACCACGTGACCGGACCATGGACTACACTACTTCTCCTGTGCCAGCACTTCTCCTGCTGGAAGTGGTAGCTACAAAATGTGTTCAACGAAAATAATAAAGTGAGAACCAGTTTCTGCCACTGCAGACCCGGTGCACAGATCAAGTGTTTTTGTGGAATGCAAATAGTTGTATGCCCCTACACACAGCAAGGAATATGTCATAAATGCACCCTCACCACCAATTTGTCATGTTTTATTAAATTCAGTCTACAAAATGAAATCTCTTTTTACACTACTCTGCAATACTTGGTGCACAAGGGCACCTACAGGTACTTCATACACAAATAAATGACGAGGAGTGTGCACCCATAATTGACATAAAATTCAGAAACCAAACAGCCGTTCTTTACACAAAAGTTAGGCATCTGCTGTATCAGCACCAACCATACTTATGAAACAATTAAACTAATTCCAAATTAACCTGAAACAAACCTTCAGGGAAAAGAAACTAACCTCCGCAACAATATGAGGTGTCCATCATCTGATCTAAACAAGTGCTCTTCCCTTAAACAAATCAGCCAATGCTCCACCACTACATTGGACCAGACAGAACAAAACAAGCAACTCGTTTAGCTTTTTCCTTAAGCACATCTATCTTAACACAATGCCACACCACCTGTGGCACAATGGCTGACGAGATTACGGATGAGGGTTAAAAAAAAGGGTCAAGCTCAATTAATTAAGTCCCGGTAATTTATTATGGCCCACCACAGGTCAAAAGGGGTTCACCAGCCAAGATCATTACCACCCAGGTGGCAGACAATATTATTTAGAACCCCAAAGTCACCACCTCCATCAATAGACCCTTCAATGAGTCCCAGAGCTTATCTCTATGGCCCAACCACTGCACATGAACAGCATGCAGAAATCGTCAGCATCATGGGCAAAAGAAGCACCAATGCCCAATAAAAAAGGGAATGTCCTATAATCCGAATGGGCTTAGAACCAAAATGATTGTAATATTAATAAGTAATTAGTTAGTATGCAAAGGATGATCCAGCAAGCACTTTCTCTGGACAAACTTACAGCTGAAAAACATTCAGCTTCCAATGGCTCAAAGCCTGGAAACCTATAAGTACCTAATTTTGCATAGAACCACATCATCAGCTAGCTACATATCCAAGAAAAGGAGTGCCACAGATTTAGCTGGCACAACTCGCTTGCTCACCCTACAAGTGCCATGAAAAGCCACAGCAAAAGTAAACTAAATTATACAGTTTCATAAAAACAATAACATGCACCCTCAATGGCCAGTACTGTATGTCTGACGCTTGTCTTCCAAGACAGGTGACAATCTGTTCTAACCTTTAACACCTCTGGAAATAGGAAAACCTTTAGATGGTCTGGGCATCCATTCAAACTGGAGCAAAATGAAATACCCTCTATTAGTTTTTAACAAAAGATAACAAATGACCCTCCACATACTGTATAAAGCCCTAATTAATTTAATTATAAGGAGATATATAATAATGCTCCCATTCCAACCACCTGCATTATAATTTTCTACTCCTGGGACATGCTTAACTTGAAACTGAACATTAAACTAAACAATGTAACACAAGACTGATAAGCAAATCAAGCGCCAGCTGCTAATAGAGCATTGATGAATGATTACCTGGACAGCCTCTAGTTTGTTGCACCAAAAACCTTTAAACTTTTGCTTCAAAACCAGTACATCCAGCGGCATCCATAGAATGCTGCAGCTCAGCTTTGTAATATGCAGAGGAATGCTCCATTTCATTGGAAACAGAAACAGACCAAGGGCCTAATTAAGGTTGGATTGCAGTAAGCGATTCTGAAAAAAAGATGCACCCGTCCTGCGCATGTACCCTGGGGGGGGGCCGCAGAAAATGCGATTGACTCTGCCTGTCAATCAGGCAAGAGCAGTCGCAGAGCGGGGGGGGAGGGAGAGGGCGGGCAACGCTCCGTTTCCAGGGAGGAGACGGAGCATTGCAAGGGCGGTGCGGCGTGAGCAGGGGCGGTGGTGGGCAAATGGGGGGGGGGGTCAAGGGCGTGGTCATGACGGCTGCGTGACATCACATACAGCCACCGCAATCGGGAAGATGACGGCGGGCTTAAGCTGCACCGGCAGGAGGCTTTCTCAGTTTCAGCTAACAAGCAGTAATTGCGATGCGTTTGCAATTTCTGCTTGTTGAACTGGGGGAGGCGCCAGTCAGCATGCTGGGCGGCCTTTTCCATCGATGGGCGGCCCCCAGCATGCTACCAAAAGGATTGCAAATTCTGCTAATTAGCAGAATTTGCAATCCTTATTGAATTAGGCCCCAAATGCAAAGATCCTGCTTAATTTCAACAGACGTGTTTAATTGGTCTCAGCCTAATTCTTAATTATCACACTTGACCTGATATAAATAATGTTTCAGAGCTCGAAGCATCTTGAGATGTGTTTAACTTAGCATTTGCACCTAAGTACAGTTTTACATACTTTTTAAAGCAACTTTGTATGGTGAACATGCCTCCCTTCTGTCTTACAAAAAAAAAAACCCTATGTACTGTAAATTGTGTTTAATTGTTTAATTAAGAGTATGGGCCATATTTATCACAATCCGCATCTTAGATGCAGATGGAATGTGATAAGTTCACCCCAATCTGCACTGCAATAATTGAATACATCTATTGTAGTCTGCCACTTTTTTTTATCCTTTAGGTTACCTCCATCCTATTTGTTCCTTAGTTATTTGTAAGTATATTCATATACCTGCATGTATAAATTGCTCTACTTTAGCCTCTTCCACCTCAGACAGGAAGCTATTCCACTTATCCACTACCCTTTCTGTGAAGTAACTTCTCATTACATTGCCCATAAACCTACCTCTCTCCAGTTTCAGTGCATGTCCTTGAGTTCTAATAATTCTCTTCCATTTAAGAATATTTCACTTTTGTACCTTGTTAAAACTATAGATGAGCTGGTACAGATCTCCGAGAACTGGACCTACCTGAACTTCACGATCCAAGGGGGTATATCAGACCTGGTCTCTAGGGTGCTTTTTTTGCATCCCTGCGATCAGTTAGCCGCCACCTACAGGGGGAGGGGGAATTCGCTGTGCAGCTGTGAGATCGCATGTGCAGAGAGCTGCACAAACAAAGGTTTGTGCAGTCTCTGCACAGCCCAGGACTTTCTCAGCCACTGCGATCATCGGTGCCGGAGCTGACGTCAGAAACCCTAATTCCAAACGCCTGGATCCTCCTGCATTTTTCCTTAAAAACGGTCAGTTGCCACCCACAGACAGCCTCTTCCTGTCAGTCACCTTGCGATCGTCCATGCGATTGCTTTGTTCGCACCATCCCGTCACTGCCCGGCACTCCCCCTATCACTATCTGTCCAGAGGGGGAGGTATTTGATATGCTGGCTGTCAGGATCCCGGTGCTCAGTATCCCGGTGCCGGAATCCCGACAGCCAGCATACTGACAACTATTCTCCCTCTTGGGGGGTCCACGAACCCCCTGGAGGGAGAATAAATAGCGTGGCACTGTGCCCACAGGGTGGTGAGCACAGCGAGCCCGCAAGGGGCTCTTTTGCACTTGTCCCGCTGCCAGCATGCCGGGGGTCGGGATCCCGGCACCAGTATGCTGGGCGCCAGCATACCAACTGCTGGCCTAACATACTACACCCATCCCGGGGTGCTCTGTCTGTCATCTGGTGGTGTATCTGACAACCTAGTGGTGATCTCTCCGTCCATCCAGGGGCTCTGCCCCAGTGTAAAATGAAAACAATAAAAGCTAAAAAGCCTAAAATATAAATATAATAAATATAAATAGTTTTGTTTGTGCTGTACACCAGTGTACTATAAATTTTTTATTTTATTTTCTTAATTACTGTGACACTGTTGGTCAGACCGCAGTATATTATTATTTTGTACTCATACACCTATTGTGTGACACTGTTGGTGAATTAAACCACAGTGTTTGATTGCTATTCCTGACTCATACACGTGTTATGTGACACTGTGGGTGAAGGTGGTACCACAGTAATATATCTTCATACTCTTCTCATGCATGTATTGTGCAACACTATTGGTGAAATGAAACCGTAGTGTTTGATTACTATTCCTGACTCATACACATGTTGTACCACACTGTGGGTGAAGGTGGTACCACAATAATATATTTTTGTACTCATCTCATACACATATTGTGTGACACTGCTGGTGAAATTAAACAGCAGTATTTGATTGCTAATCCTGACTCATACACGTATTGTGCGACACTGTGGGTAAAGGTGGTACCACAGTAATATATTTTTATGTACACATCTCACACACATATTGTGCGACACTGTTGGTGAAATTAAACAGCAGTGTTTGATTACTATTCCTGACTCATACACATATTGTGCAACAATGCGGGTGAAGGTGGTACCACAGTAATATATTTTTTTGTACTCATCTCATAAACGTATTTTGCGACACTGTAGGTGAAATCAAACAGCAGTGTTTGATCACTCTTTATGACTCATACACATATTGTGTGACACTGTTGGTAAAATTAAACTGCAGTGTTTGATGACTATTTCTGACTGCTACATTTTTTGTACAAATTGTGGTGTGTGCTGTACTCAACTTCATTCGTGTTTGTGGATAAATATGGAGGACGAACAATTGAGAGAAGAGCAGGAAGCAAATATTAGTGTTGCAGGTGCTGCTACCAGTCACGACGATACAAGTCCGTCAACATCATCTACTAAGGGCAATGCCCAGGGGCATAGAGGGCTTAAGTCATGGCATGCAAAATCATTACATTTTAAAGTAGTAAAGAAAAAACAACAAAAGGAAAGTTATCTGTAGAGGCAGTAAGATAAGCTGTGCATTCAGAATCAGAACCATCAGACATTCTTGAGGAACATTTAGGGTTGTCCAGCTATGTGAGTCTGAATTTTTCACACTGTCCTCATAGAGAAGCCTCTTTCACCAACTTCCAACATTTCTGCAAGACCTAAACATGTGGGGAGTAGTACAAGTAAAGATGGTGATAATGATGACATAATAGAAATTGAGGATTCATGTGTGGAAATGGGACAGGATGAGGGGAATATGTGTGTACTGTCTGATAGTGAGGATGTTGATGATGTTTGTGTAAGTCAGCCACCAGTGGCTGCAGTTGTTGACCGTGATAAAAAGTAAGCTATTGCGATGCCTGGAAGACCAACAAAGCCACCTCTTGGGTGTGGGATTATTTTTACCCCAATCCTGACAATGTTTGTGACGGCATCTGCTCCATTTGTGAGGCCAAAGTTAGCAGAGGTAGGGAGGTTAGCTATCTATGCACCACCTCCATGTTACATCATTTGTGGTGAAGACATGAAATTTATTGTACAAGATTACAATGTAATTAACACCTTCATCATCAACATCCTCATCATTATTTATCAGAGCTAGCCCTTATAAAAAAATGTTTTGCGGGGGCCTAAACAAAGCAAGCACTTCAGTCACAAAAGTGTCAGTCCATGTCACTGAAGTACTTTCTTTGTTAAATTGTGCATGTCCTTTGTAATATCCAACATAAGGGTGGGAGAGTACCACTTTTCACTTTTCATTTCTGCACTGTCGTGTGGGAATGTTTCATAGATGTGCTATAAACTGCTGCGTGTTTGTGTCTGTTAGTGACCAGCTGGCTACCTGCAATCTTTGGCCTAAAATGGATGAAAACAATATTGTGAACTGTAAGGTGGTCAAAATTCAGTGGAAACAACTGGAAATTAATGTCATTGAGGGTAATAATACTGTAGGAACAAAAACAGGACCAAATTCTGTGATTTGGGCTATTTTATGATTCAACAAAAAAAATACAAATCCAAAACAAATACAGATCCAAAACATGAAGGAGATACAGTTCCAAAACAAGAACCCAAAGTCCAAGATTTGGGCCGGCGCACATCTCTAGCTAAAACGCTTTGAATATTCAAAAGTTTCTATCATGTCCCGAATGGCCAACAATATTAGGCTGTGTTGTAAAATGTAATGTTTTTTGACTTGCTGTTTAATTAATAGAAGGCTGAAAGAACATGTAAAAAAATAAAACAGAAATATATGCAGTATGGGTTTTTTTGTGTGTTTTTGACACAATTATCCTAATGCTAGTGTTTTCATAGTCTAATAATACATGATTTGTGTTAATATACCAAATTTAGATCTTACCACCATCAGCTAGTTTGCATGACAGACAAGTAATTCTTATTACTTCTAATTTAGAGTCAGGCATGGACATTTTGACAACTCCGTTGTTTGCAGAAATACACTTTGTCTGTAAACATCTATTCTTGTAGGAAAATGTACATGTTCTCAAAGCTCACTAAGTCATTTGGTGAGTCAGTGAGATTGACAAAAGCTGACAAACAGATTAGGTGTTTTCTGCTTCAGGCATATAGTGACTTTCTTTTGCAGGGAAGCATATTTAACATATACAATAAAGGCCAGAAACTGTATTAGCTATTACCAGCTCTGCATATAAAGCCCAAGTACCAAACATATTTACTTAAAGGCCGCTAATAGCTTATTTGTATAATATACATCAGAGCCGTAACTAGATATGCCATGAGACCCCTCCCCTCATTTGTAAATAGGGAAAGCACATGTCGGAGATGTACGCCCCAAAAAGCGGTATAGTCTCATGGGTAAGCAGCGTGGTCACACTACAATTACCCCAATTCATATTACTTTCACACAGTAGTGCACCGTATTTACATTACACTGCAAAGTAGTGTCCCTTATACATGTTATGCTTCACAGTAGTAGTGCTCCTTACACATTATGCCACACAGTAGTAATGTCCCTTAGTCATTATTATCACACAGTAGTAATTCACATTACACAGTATGCCCACAATAGTAATGTACCATACACATTATCCCACACAGTAGAAATCTCCTCCCCCCTTATACATTATGTCACATAGTATAAATGCCCCCCTTGCCCATTTTGTCATAGTATTAATCCCCCCTTACACATTATGTCATATAGTATAAATCCCCCTTATACATCATGCCACACAGTAGAAACTCCCCCTTATACATTATGCCAAACAGTAGAAAATATGTGACCCCCAGGTCTCTCCCTTAAAATCAGCAAGTACCTGTATTGCCTCTCTGTGGGAGCAGGTGGAAGCCACAGGCTCCGTCTCTACCAGTGCCACGTCTTCTGCAGCCAAACACAGATGGAGGGACTTCTTTCCTCATGTGCCTTCCTTTTCTTACTTACACTATCTTATACTCCATACTCCCTTTGATGGCACCTAACCTCAGGTTTTCTATACCTGTCCTATATTGTCTTCTACTGTAAGTGCTGTTTTCTTGTTTGCTCATTTGATTATATACTGAATAATGTGCACCATATAAATAAAGGATAATAATAATAATAATAATAATAATAATAATAATAATAATAATGGCTCCTCGTCTTAGGGCTTTGGGTAGATGCTAGAATCAAGTGGCCTAAAGGACCTATGATGACAGAGGGAGGAGCCACATCACCAGGTGGAGGAGCTAGGCCAATAGGACAGTTCTTCTACTATCCACGCCACCAACTACTACCTTTAGTAACCTGGTGGCGAGCCCAAAGCGAGCAAAGCGAGCCCGTGAGGGTACATTTTGGGTACCCTGTTCGGACATGGCTCCTCCCCCTGGTGACGTCAGCGGTCCCTTACCCAACTTGGATTTAGAACTAACCCAGGGCTTTGTAGGACTGGCCATTGAGAGATGTTATGACATCTCTCCCAGACCCTGAAGATGCTACAGGAGACAGGGGAGGGGGTGTAGCACATGGGGCAGGCAGCTGCAAAGCTGGGCACACTGCTACTATTATAAATTGCTGCAGCCAGTAGCAGACAGCTAATGGCAGCGGCACATACTTGATTAATGATCAGTGGTCGGCATGGTGACCGCCGGGATCCATAGCGCCGGTCCCATGACTGGATCCCCGTATTACATTTGGCTGAGGATATTTAATTATAACTACTGGCCTATTTATCCCTTGTGAGGTAAGTTGGGTTCCTAATCACTCGGACACAAAAAAAAGTGCATTTGTTAAAGGTGGTATGTGCTGAGACAGCAAGACCCAACTCCACAACTGACAAAAGTATCTGATCAACTGAACTGCTCAGACATTAGAAAGTTGACATAGATGGAACTTTTGGTCAACATCTGCCTCACGCACTCTCATATCTATAATGCCAAACACTTCTTTATAAACTACTGACAGCATATTTCTTATTTAAACAAGCAATTCAGTAGTAATCTATGCACAAATGCAATTGTATTGTCACTAAATAACTATACAATAGGTCTCTACTGGTTATGTTTCACCCCTGTTACCTTAAAATCATTAGGTAACAGTAGCTCCAATGGGATGATATTTGGATCCCGCCGCTTGGGACAACAGCAGTCAGAAGATAACCAGCTGCATCCCAATGGTAAGGATCCTAACACCTGTTAGGTAAGTACGCAAACCCTCCCCCCTGCCCCCTTAACCCTCCCTAACTGCAGCCAAACCCAACCCCCCCGCAGACTAACCCTAACCCTCCCTTTTTAGTTCCTAACCTTCAGTGGCGTGCGGTGAGCTCAGTGGCTGGTGAGGCACTACAGCCATAATGTCTGCTGTGTCCCGCCGATGCCCGCCGCCACCGCACCCAAGCCAATGCCTATACCACCGCTGTCCCTGGGTCAGTGGGAGACAAAGAAAGGCAGTAGGCGATTCCAGGGAGAAGCAGTGGGTGACAGCAGTGGGTGATGCTAGGGAGAGGGTGACAGGGAGATGGTGTTGCCAGTGAGAGGATAATAACAGTGGGTGACGACAGGGAAAGGATGACAGCAGTTTGTAGCAGGGAGAGGGGGACAGCAGTGGGTGACGCCAGGGATAAGATGATGCCAGGGAGCTGGTGACAGGAAGAGGGTCACAGGGAGAGGGTGACAGCAGTCTGTGCCAGCTGTGGGTCACAGGGAGAGGGTGACAGGAAGAGGTTGATGCCAGGAAGTTGGTGACAGGAAGAGGGGGAGAGGGTGACTGCAGTTGGCGCCAGCTGTGGGTGACGGAGAGAGGGTGACGCCAGGTAGAGGGTGACAGTGAGAGGGTAGAGCAGTCTGTGCCAGCTGTGGGTAATGGAGAGAGGGTGACGACAGGGAGAGGGTGACAGCAGTCGGTGCCAGCTGTGGGTGACGGGAAGAGGGTGATGCCAGGGATAGGGAGGCAGGGAGAGAGTGACAGCAGTCGGGGCCAGCTGTGGCTGACAGGGAGAGGGTGACAGCAGTCAGTGCCAGCTGTGGGTGATGTCGAGAGGGCGACGCCAGGGAGAGGGTGACAGTGAAAGGGTACCAGCAGTCAGTGCTAGCTGTAGGTTACAGCAGTTGGTGACAGTGAGAGGGTGACAGGAAGAGGGTGACGCCAGGGAGAGCACATTACTGTCCCACTCTACCAGCAGTATAGAATACAACATAAGGAGTACAGCCCTGAGCCTTGGGTCCCTGATAAAGCATGGGTGAGCTCAGCCCATTACAAACTAAAGTACCCGCCACTCTCCCCCACCGCAGCCCCCGCCGCAGCCCCCGCCGCACACAGGCGCGCGCAGCACATTTTATTAGGGGGTGCACCGTTGTAGAGGCGTGTCTAGTACCACCTACTTACTGGGCATGTCTAGCAACACCTATCGGGCGTGTCTAGCACCACCTACTGGGTGTGTCTAGCACCGCCTATTGGCATTCTTTTCTATTCAATATGCACCTTACCTATATGGTGGTTTCTCATAATGGGGAACCTCTGAAGAAATGTATCCTTCCTGGGCAGACGGCGTCTTCAGTCAGTAATCACTATTCATGTAGGAGATCACATGATCCAGAAGATCCCTGTTTGTGTAGGAATATAACCAATGTGATCATCATACAACAGAGGTTCAACCAGACTCGTGTCACCTCCTTCCCTCTGCATCTATCAGCCACACCATTACCACTTCCCTGCATCTCTCAGCCACACCATCATCTCCTCCCTGCGTCGTCTCTCAGCCACACCATCATCTCCCATCTGAATCTCTTGCAATACCCCTCACTTTGTCTCTCATTCTCCCCACTTCACTCTGTGCCTCTAAACCTTCCACCCTTCTGTCTGTGCCTCTCAGTCGCCGGCCCTTCACTGTCTCTCAGCCTCAACAGTGGAGTTGGTGGGCCCAGCAGGAGAACACGGGCAGGTGGGCGGCCGTTCGCGTGGTGTGACGTCATCGGGTCACATCGCACAGTACGTTGAGGCAGAGGAGTAGTGTGGAGCAGCGGGCAGGATGGGAGTAATGGTGCATAGCAGGGAGGGCAGGATGGGAGTAGTGGTGCATAGCAGGGGGGCAGGATGGGCGTAGTGGTGTGGAGCAAGGGGTGCAGGATGGGAGTAGTGCGGAGCAGGGGGGATAAGACAGGAAGAACATTAGTGTGGGGCAAAGGGGCAGGATAGGAGGAGGAGTAGTGCTGAGCAGGAGGAATAGTGTGGAGCAATGGGGCAGGACAGGAGGAGGAGGAGTGCAGAGAAAGGGGCAGGATAGGAGGAATAGTAGTGCAGAGCAGGAGGAGTAGTGTGGAGCAATGGGGCAGGATAGGAGGAGGAGGAGTGCAGAGAAAGGGGCAGGATAGGAGGAATAGTAGTGTGGCTCAGTGAGGTAAGATAGGAGGAGAAGTGTTGGGCAAGGGGGCATGATAGTAGGAGTAGTAGTGCAGAGCAGGGTGGCAGAATGAGAGCAGTGGTGCAGAGCAGGGAGGGTAGGATGGGAGTAGTGGTGCATAGCAGGGGGTAGGATGGGAGTAGTGGTGTGGAGCGGGGGGGCAGGATGGGAGTAGTGGTGCATAGCAGGGGGGTAGGATGGGAGTTGTGGTGCGGAGCAGGGGGGGTGGATGGGAGTAGGGGTGCATAGCAGGGGGGTAGTAGGATGGGAGTAGTGGTGCGGAGCGGGGGGGGGGGGTGGGCAGGATGGGAGCAGTGCTGGGAAGGAGCGGGCAGTTAAGCATCAATGTCACCTCACATGCAGATCCCGCGATCTCTCCCTCCTATTTACAAGTGTGTAGTTTTTCATACCTCTACATCTACATGTGCGGCCGCCTATTATCTCCAAGTCCTCCCAGCCCCCGGTAATGCAATCCGGCCAGAGGCAGAGGGGAGATAGGAGCCGCCACTGCGATTCCCACCCCCGGCCCCACATGGAGCACGGACTCCTCGTCTGCCTGGTGTGAGGCTCCTCTGCTCTGGCTGCCTCACACCAGGCAGACGAGGAGTCCGTGCGCCGTGCGGGGCCGGGGGGATAGCCGAGTGTAAAGGGTATCGCAGTGGCGGCTCCTATCTCTCTGCCTCTGGCCGGACTGCATTACAGGGGGCTGGGAGGGCCGGGAGCTAATAGGCGCCCGCACATGTAGATGTAGGTGGGTGACAAAATACATGCTGTGCCTCGTTCCCCCTCCCCCCTCCCCCTCCATCCCAGCGACTGGCCAATTACATCACTGTTAGTGACAGGGGTGTGCTTTTATTTGGGCTGAAAGCACGCCCCCTGACAAAAAGGCACTTATAGTAAGTGCCGCTTCTGCTGATTTTTTTAATGGGCTTTCACTACCCAAAGCTTATCTCCCCCCTCTTCTGGCCATTTCACATTGATAGCGGGAGGCACTGGCAGCAGTGCCTCCAAAACAAATTACAGAAAGTTTTTTTGGAAGTTAAAAAGATTAAAATAATGTAAAGGTTAAAGCAGATAGTTATGACACAGAATATGTGTCATAAATATCTTCTTTACATTATTTTAATCATTAATGACAGGGGAGGCACTGTCTCCCCTGACTGCACGTCCCTGCTAACCTTCCCCCCACAGCCTAACCTTAACCTTCTCCCTCCCACAGCCTAGCCCTCCCTCTTGTGCCTAAACCTAGAACCCCCCCCCCCCACCCCACCCCCCAAAGCCTAACCCTAACCCTGACTAGTTATTCCACCACCGGCACTGTAAACTATTTTGGATTCCTGGAGCCGGTCTTTTGAACAGTGTCGAGATTCCTGCCGGCATCCCAACCGCCGGTATGTTAACCGGATCCCGCTCCAACAATATCTGGTTTATATGTTGGAATTCCCAGGCACTGCACTGACCTTGTTTGTTGTCCACCTACTATCTACCATGTGTCTATCTGCTCTGACCTTCACTGTTCTCTGACTTGCTCCTATTCAAGGTTGCATTGCAGCATTGGAATAGTCACCACCACCAATCCATCCTCCAACTACTGTGTTCAGCTATCCTCTTGACAACTCATCTACCCAAGAAATCCACCACTCCAGCGGTTACAATAATTTCAATTTGCTCAACCCTCCTACTTGAATTTAATATAAGCCTTGGTTTTGGCCCAGAGACTGCTAAGTAGCCATCTACTATAGTTACTACTAACTTTCCAATGATGTCCGAATCATCCATGACTCTGCAACGTGTTGCTATATCACTCCCACCTCAGGACGCCCATCATCTTGTGCTTTGATGTGGCTGGGAGTGGTTCTAATGTCTGGAGTTCTTTCAGTCTCCATCCTTGCAACTACAAACAACAAACTGTAATAAATAAATACTAACATTGAACTTAATATTAAGTAATTAGTTAATGAAAACAAATTAATTTAATAGAAATCCCAGTCCTATGGATAAGGGAACTGTTCATCTCTCTGCAGAAAAGGTAAATGTGATGAATGTAACTCTGGTGTCTTTGACCCATTGAGATTTTTTCACTGTTTAATTTTAATAATTAATACCTACAAATGCCATATTGGGACAACATTGGCCCAGTCTCGATCTGCTTTGGTACAGCCAAAGGACATAGAAAATCTAATTTTTTCCAAAACTCCACCCCTTTTACAGATCGCTAATCAGGACTGTTGTGTGAAAATTGGGAAAACGAGGAAATACAGTATGCTAAAGCATGAAACCGCAAAACATTAGTTAAGAAACATACTATTTAAAATCCATTTGTGATACTATGTGAATTATGTTTGAATATTGATGATGAACCACAATGATGCCGTTCAATGTGAATTATGGTATCAAAGCCAGAGGCGGATTGGCTATAGGACTAATATGGAAAATTGCCTGTGGGCCTATGTGTATGGGGAGCCTTTTTTGTTTGTTGACATGTGAGCGGTGGTGCTGCCGCCATGGTTACACAGTATACCTATGGTACTGCCCATGTGATGCCACTTCTACAAATTTTGGACCGTTCACTTCACTCTGACCTATAACAAATAGTTGGCATATGGATTTATGTCAGTTAGTGCATTAGTAACAGCATTAACGTGATTGCGGTTCCTGTTTCATTGTCAGCTGCCATCAATAAAACAACAAGAATGATCCAGAGAGATTTTAGTGTGATTATAAATCATAGACCTTTGAAAGATGCAAGTAAGATGAGTAACTCAACATTTACTTAAAACCCCATAACGTTATTAATCATAAAGAACAGTCATCCATGGAAAGATGGCAGTAAAGAAAAAAAATGGTGATAAAATGGAAACAGTTTACTAATTGTTATTGAGAATGATAGAGCAGGTGCTGAATACTGTGTCTCTCTTAGGCATCCTGCTCCTAATTAAAGGCTGATTAGTATCAATATCCACTTACTCTGTAGAAAGGAAAATTCCCTGCATCATAATCTATAGCTGTAATTACGTTATTGCAATTAGGACTTTGCCAATTCTCTATTTCACTTAATGCCTTAAGACTGTTTTCTATCAAATATAATAATAAAAGCAAAAAGGTTTACACACATAATAGATATTTAGGTTAAGTGAGGTTAAAAGTAATAAAAATAAAAATACTTATTATAAAGCTGTGTGTATGAAGCATCTGTGCAGATGTGTGGAACTATTCGCTGGGTATTTTAATCATGTTTTCAACAACATAGGGAATATCCAATTAGGAGCGATGCCCAGGAGGCCGTCAATTTAGGGGGTAATTCAGACCTGATTGCTAGGCTGCGTTTTCGTACAGTGGGCGATCAGATCTAAACTGCGCATGCACCGCAATGCACAGGCGCGTCACACGGGTACAAAGCGGATCGCCGAGCAGCGATGGGTTTGTGCGAAGGATCCACTCGCACGGGCGTTTACAAGGAGATTGATAGGAAGAAGGCGTTTGTGGGTGTCAACTGACCGTTTTCTGGGCGAGTTTGGAAAAACGTAGGACTGTCCAGGACCGGAATTGACGTTAGGAACCCTCCCTGCAAACCCATGGACAGGCCTGCATTTTTCCAAACGCTGCCAGAAAATGGTCAGTTGACACCCACAAGCACCTTCTTCCTGTCAATCTCCTTGTTAACGCCTGTGCGAATGGACAAATCCATTGCTGAGCGGTGAGCAATTTCAGGCTGTGAGTGGACCGCACTATGCATAACCTCCTGCATGAAGTATGAAAGTGTGTATAGCATGCTCCATGCAAGGCCTGGTTACTCTGTTTATGAAATGTTGTTTCTGGGTGGCAACTGAGCAGCTACTGGCCATCATTATGTTGTGGTTGAATGTGCGCCCTGATGCACATAGTACCGATGTTTGGTACTTTGTGCATGCACATGACCCGTTCTGCACTTGCGCGAATGGGTCCTGCAACACAGGATGCAGGGATGGCAGCAGACTGTCTGTGATTGACAGTCTGTTGCCATTTCGGGGTGGGAAGGGGGCGGCAAAATCCTCTGTTTGTAAAAACGGAGGAGTAAAGCAGCTGTTTAGGGGCAGGGAGGAGGCCAGGGCTCTCTATCGTTGCACAGAGATTTCCTGGCCTCTGCAACAGGCAGCTTGCATGTCTCCATGGATGCCACAAGCCACCCAACGCTGCTGGGAAAGATGCGATACTGGGTCCTCGGTTACAGTTCAGATTAGTAATGCAGCAGGAGGCATGATACCTCCTGCTGCATTACCATGTTAGTGCTATCACTGCTGCTTCCATGTAAGCAGCAGCGATAACACCTCCAACCACATCTGAATGATGACCACTGTGCGAAACCATAGGACAGATCTGTCTTGCGGGAGTGTCAAGGGCATGTAGCCAGACTACCATGCTTGTTTGAGGACAGTGCACAGAGAAGGTGTTTATCGTCGGAACTCGCAGACTGCTGTTGCTGTCACATTTGGTCCATCACTAATCTTACATTTTAAGCTCTTCTCGCTTTACAACTGGACAAACCATCAATTCATGTTTACAATGTGCTTTTGATGATTTCCATATTTATACAAATTGCAGATTATACAGAGCTGAAGGTTATTGGAAATACATCTGTTTTGAGGCTTATCTTGTATAGCTAGTATAGTGCAGGCAGGGCCAGATCTTGCCCTTGTGGCGCCCCGGGTAAAAATAGGGCGTGGCTTCACATGGGGGCGTGGTCAGTTACGCCCCCATTTGTGCCCCCTGTAGCGCAGCTGGAAAAAAAAATACAAGTATACTTACAATCCCCGCTCCTGATTCCAGACCTCCTCCTCCGCCGGCGCCGCTCTTCTCCTGTCCTCGGATGGTTGTGTCTGTCCTCGGATCTATGGGAGAGACGTCATTACGTCTCTCCCATAGCACAGCATAGACACTAGAGGTCAATTATGACCCCTAGTGTCTGTGCCACTATGCTGTGCGGTGCGCGATGACGTCATCGCGCACCGCACAGCAAAGGTCCTCTCCATGAAGAGAAACTAGACGCTTAGCGTCTAGTTTCCCTTCACGGAGAGGACCTTTGCTGTGCGGTGCACGATGACGTCATCGCGCACCGCACAGCACAGCACAGTCCTCTCCATGAAGGGAAACTAGACGTCATTACGTCTCTCCCATAGCACAGCATAGACACTAGAGGTCAATTATGACCCCTAGTGTCTGTGCCACTATGCTGTGCGGTGCGCGATGACGTCATCGCGCACCGCACAGCAAAGGTCCTCTCCATGAAGAGAAACTAGACGCTTAGCATCTAGTTTCCCTTCATGGAGAGGACCTTTGCTGTGCGGTGCGCGATGACGTCATCGCGCACCGCACAGCACAGTCCTCTCCATGAAGGGAAACTAGACGCTTAGTGTCTGGTTCCCTTCAAAGCGGGGGATCAGCGGCGGGCACAGTGGGGGGCACTGCGGGGGGCACAGTGGCGGATCTTGCCATGGTGCGGCGCCCTCCGGAAGGCGGCGCCCCGGGCAAAAGTACTGCTTGCCCGTGGCAAGATCCGCTACTGAGTGCAGGTACAAGTGAACAAACGCTGATAGTGATAGACCATAGCAAACTAGGGGCCTGATTCATGTTTGCAAGTAAAGCAAAAAAGCAAGCAGCTGGGCAAAACTATGTTGCACTGCAGGTGGGACAGATGTAACATGGACAAAGAGAGACTTGTCTGGGGTTTGTTGTCAAACTGAAATCTGAATTGCAGTGTAAAAATAAAGCTGCCTAACATTTGTGGGCTACATGCAAAAACAGCCAGTATTTACCCTGCACAGAAAAAAATATAACCCACCCAAATCTAAATCTCTCTGCACGTTACATCTGCCCCAGCTGCAATGCAACATAGTTTTGCCCAGTTGCTTGCTTTCTTGCTTTACTTACAAACAGGAATAATGCGCTAGATGCAAGTGTAAAGGTGGTCCCATTTTGAGATATGTACAGCTCTGAATATACAGTAGGCGGCTATGCATATGCTTTCCATGCATGCTTTTTTTGAGCAATGTACACCCACTTTATAACCGACTCTGAATCAGGCCACTTACGTTAAAGGCATAATTTTATTTTCATCTAGTTAGTAATCCTCCCAAGATCATCCAATGCAAATATCTTTTCATGGTAGCATCTTGCTAGGTATTTATTCTTCAGCTGCTTTGGTAAAGATATTCAGTTTTTGTGGAAATTGACAAAACATTTTCGTGGGAGTTTGGTGACTGAGTAGGAGCTGTGTTCAAATTAAGGTCTCTGATAATATTAAAAATCTTTCTACTGCTCAATACATTAGTGTCACTGTAAGAATATAGACAAAATTCATGAGAAAGACATCGTTAATTCACTCACATTAACTAAATGTGGGAGAGAGAATCCAATGTTGTGCTTCATTTGCTACAAAAGGACTATTTTATGAAATATATCACAGGTGTATTGAATTCTCTTGATTACAAAATCCCCAAACAGACGTGTAAAATGAGAAAAACAACAATATCCCAACCACAAATATCAATAAAAAGTTATTAGAACAATGGTTATATACTTCAGTCAATAAAACATTATTACATAAAATTGCTGAGGGTATTGACATCTTTTTTTATTTATTTTTTTAGATTAAGGTCCCTGGAGCGGAAAAATGGGATAAAGTGCCCTTTGGGAGTTCTGGAGTCTCTTATTACCTAGTTTACTTATGTACTGTACTTAAGATACAAGAATGTAATAGAGGTGCTAAAAAGAGAGACCTTCTCATTACCCTTAGAATCAAAGGAGTTTGAAATGAGTAAGAATATACCATATACTGTATCATTCATTTTGACTGTGATTGACAATAAATTGGTAAAGTAGCAGAATAAGATGTTTTGCAGAGGTACATGGTTCTGATGAAAAATTCACAAAATTCACACATTGCACCCATTATAGAAACGCCAATGCATAAAATGGTACACTGTGAGAATATGTAGACACTGCTTATGTCAGAGCCCCATTGCCGGGATCAGTATGCTGATATTGTTAAAATACTACTTAAAGGTTTTCTAACAGTGTCGCTGGTATACCTTTAATCTTGTTGTTTTTACAGGATGTTTAAAGTACACCGGCCACTTTTCGTGTTTTGTGTTTTGGTTTTGGATCTGGATCTTTCTTTGTGTTTTGGATCTAGATTGGTTTTGCCAAAACCACCCTAGCGGATTTTGGTTTTGGAGCTGTATTTTTTTTTTGGGGGGGGGGGGAGCATAAAAACCGCAAATTTCACAGAATTTTTTTTTTGTTTTGTTACTATGCTATTATTAACCTCATTAACATTCATTTCCACTAATTTCCAGTCTATTCTGAACACCTCACAATATTGTTTTTAGGATAAAAGGTTGCACGAGGTCGCTGGATGACGAAGCTAAGTGACACAAGTGGGCGGCACAAACACTTGGCCCATCTAGGAGTGGCACTGCAGTGGCAGACAGGATGGCAGTTTGAAAAACTAGGCCACAAAAAGTACATAGTGCAAAGAAAAAAAAAAGAAGTGCAAGCTGGAATTGTCCTTGGGCCCTCCCACCCACCCTTATGTTGTATAAACAGGACACACACACTTAAACAAACCAATCATTTCAGCGCCAAGGTCTGCCACACGACTGTGACTGAAATGATTGGTTCGTTTTGGCCCCCACAAAACAAGCTGGTAATTAATCTGTCCCTACACAAACTGGCTCTACAGAGGCAAGATGTCGTCCTCATCCTTATCGACCGATTCCTCACCCATTTCAGTGTTGTGTACATCCTCATCCTCACTGAGTATTAATTCGTCCCCACTGTAATCCATCACCACAGGTCCCTCTGTACTTTCTGGAGGCCGGTCTTCCCAGAAGAATAGATAATTAATTTTGATGAACATCGCCTTAATTAATTTTGAAGTAACATCCTACGCTTATCGCTGACAAGGTTACCGGCTGCACTAAAAATTATTTTCGGAGTACACACTGGACGGGGGAGCAACTTAGGTAAAAGAGAGCCAGTTTGTATAGGGGCCTCCAAATTGCCTCTTTTTCCTGCCAGTACAGGTACAGACTGTCTGACATGTCTACTTGGATGCTGTCACAAATGTAATCCTCCACCATTCTTTCAATGGTGACAGCATCATATGCAGTGACAGTAGACATGTCAGAAATTGTTGGCAGGTCCTTCAGTCCGGACCAGGTGTCCAAAGTTGGTCCTGCCTGCCCTGCATCACCACCAGCGGGTTGGTTAGGAATCAGATATCTAAGTTGTTTCCTGGTATCCCAGTTGTGGGAGAAAATGAAGAAGGAGCTGTTGCAGTGTCTCAAGTTCCACTTCAGCTGACAGTGTTTTCACCAGCAGGTCTTTGCACCTCTGCAGGCTTGTGTCCGCCGGAAAGAGAGACACCACGTAGGCTTTAAACCTAGGACTCAGCATGAAATGTAGTGCTCTGATTTCAACAGATTGATCACTCTCGGATCCTGGCAAAGCGAATGAAGGGCTTTATCCACAAGTTCCACATACCGAGCGGAATCACTTCATCTTAGCTCCTCCTTCACTTTCTCCAGCTGTTTCTGCATAAGCTTTATGAAGGGAATGACCTGACCTGGCAGTGTCTGAACTGACTTCACGTGTGGCAAGTTCGAAGGGTTCGAGAACCTTGCACAACACGGAAATCAATCTTCACTGTGCTTGTAGTGGTGTTCCAACTTCCTCTCCGGGATGATGAACGACTCCCAGCAGCAACAACAGCAGCAGCAGCAGTAGGCATAGCAATGCAGGATCCTCCGGAGGAATCCTGGATAGAGTGGAGTCAGTCATGCCAGTGACATGGCCTGCAGGATTACTTCCAAACCTGATTGAGGAGGAAATTGACGAGGAGGGAGTTGCTGATGTGGTTTGCAGGTGCTTGGATACAACAGGACAAAGGGATTTAGGTGTCCCTGGACTGCTTATGGTCTTAGCCACGGTTTCTGAACTTGACAGTGACTTTTTATGAACGCGCTTACACCTACTTATTACACCTTTAAATAAGGTACATATGGCAAGACAGTAGTTGTCCAGATTTGGATAGAAATAATTCCACACCGAAGAAGTGGATTTTTTTGGTCTTCTGCTCAGGCATGACAAAGGGCTTATTCATCCCACAGACAACTGTCCCCCCTGGTGCCTGTTTTAAACAAACCACATCACCATCAGAATTCTCCTCGTCAACTTTCTCCTCAGCACCAGCTACACCCATATTCTCATCCTGGTGTACTTCAACAGTGACATCTTCAGTTTGAATATCAGAAACTGGACTGTGGGTGCTCCTTCCAGCACTTGCAGAGGGCGTGCAAATGGTGGAAGGAGCCACCTCTTCCCATCCAGTGTTGAGAAGGTCAGGCATCGCAACCGCCGACACACTTGGACTCTCCTTGGGGATTTGTGATACCATCTTAGAACTCACAGTTCTTTGCTGTGCTTTTGCCAGCTTAACTCTTTTCATTTTTCTAGTGGAAGGATGAGGGCTTCCATCGTAATGTGAGGCTGAACTACTAGTCATGAACATAGGCCAGGGCCTTAGCCATTCCTTGCCACTCCGTGTTGTAAATGGCATATTGGCAAGTTTACGTTTCTCCTCAGATGATTTAAATTTATTTTTCGGGGTCATTTTACTGAACTTTGGCTTTTTGGAATCTACATGCCCTTTGCTATGCCATTGGGCATCGGCAATGGCAGAAAACGTTTATGGCCTTTCATCGTCTATGTCATGACTAGTGGCAGCAGCTTCAGCACTAGGAGGAAGTGGTTCTTCATCTTTCCCTATTTTATCCTCCAAATTTTTGTTCTCCATTATTTTTATGGCGTTATATAACAATATGAGGCACAGGAGAGCATACCCCTAAACCATGCACACACACAGCAAAGCCTGTAAAAATAATTTGGATAATAACTTTTTTATTTGGAGTATTATAATATGCAGCATAGCATATCCCTACACCACACAGGGCAAACCCTGTAAAAAATATTTGGATTAAATATTAATAACCCCTTTATTTGGAGTAAATAATATACAGCACAGGACAGCTCCACTGGACTTATACAGCAGTACCACTGGACTTATACGGCTGTACCGCTGGACTTATACGGCTGTACCGCTGGACTTATACGGCAGCACCGCTGGACTTATACGGCAGCACCGCTGGACTTATACGGCAGCACAGCTGGACTGGACTTATACGGCAGCACCTCTAGACTGGACTTATATGGCAGCACCGCTGGACTGGACTTATACGGCAGCACCGCTGGACTGGACCTATTCAGCAGCACCACTGGACTTATGGCAGCACAGGACACCACCACTGGACTGATGCAGCACAAGACAGCACCACTGGAATGAAACAAAAGAGCAGGTCTCCACGCCACGTGTCACGCCACTTTCCTGCACAGACACTGAGGAGACATGTCCTCTCACTACACTCTCCAGGACTGGAGTGAAGATGGTGGGGCGGGAGGCACAAAATATACGAAGTCCGGATCTCACGTGAATCCGACACCAGGATGATGATGTTTTGCCTCGTTTTGGGAACCGAGTCTGGTGGGAAAACCCGAGCCGGACTCGGTTACTGACTCGGATCAGGTGGGGTTCGGATTTTCAAAATCCGAACCCGCTCATCCTTAGTTTAAAGTTAGATTATCAACACTATTAAAACACTTTAAGTAACATTTTAACATTTTCAGCAGACTGGTGCCGGCAACAGAGCTCTGACATAGGCAGTATCGACAAAATGATTATCAAACTGCCATATGTATTACCATACAACAACAAAGGGACATACAATAAACTAAGCCAAAACAAGTTATGCCCTACCTGCACTTGCTGCCGCTGCCTGATGGGTTTCTAACTTCTATCGGCGCTTGTATAAATCCTAGAAGGTTATGGGCCTATAGAAAAGAAAATTGTAGCAGGGATCAGTTTCTTGGGGTGCACTCCATCCCACTCACAAATAATTTGATAATTTCATAACTTGATTATTGAGTACATATTCTCAATATCCACATGGAATGTTCCTAACTTGTGTTCCACCTGTGATATTATTATGGCCTAGTTATTGGCCATACTAAAGCGAAATATTTAAAAACAATATAGAAATAGAAAAACGTGAAGATAAACGAAGAATCTTTATTAGACAGATTTCTGTCTTGTGTAAAATAAAATGTTTTAAAACCAAATCGTGTGCCGCCTATTATTTCTTATATATTCAATATACTCTTATGATGAGTACAAATGTTTATAGCCCCAACTTGTCATAAAATTCTATGTATAATCTGTAACTGCACCTATACCTGAATAGTATTCCACATATTACATGTGTTGTGGAATGTATTAATCTTACGGGTTGACCATAACAGATGGGAAAAGTAAATAAAATATATATATAACGATTCAATCACAGCCTTAATGTTTATAATGTATCTATTAGCTTTCTTATGCTGATAGTTATTTTCAATATGGTATTGCCTAGTGTGCAGAGACTGGCAACAAGTGTTTAATAGCACCTTTGATGTTTATAATGTGTCAATTCAGTCTTATCTGCAGAGAGTGGCAACAAATGTTGCTAAATGTAGTTCAATTCCAGTTCTTAGCACTCTGCCCTTATTTATATGTTAGGGACATTGTGCAGGCATTACATATACCAGGCTTCTTGGCTGCACCTGATATTTATACCCCAAATATTTCCAATTTATGTCCCTGTTTATATAATTGCGTAATGCAGGTATATATGGTGACACACTTGTAATTGCTGATATTATCCCACAACTTGGGAAATATGTCCCAAATAGTGTATTAGTATGTTTGTATGAGTTATATTAAATATCCCAGTGTGTTTCCATCCACCTCTAATCTTGTGCTTTTCTGCACAACATTCTTAATTCCGCATGGATCATATACACTCAACACATTCATTATTGTAGGGACTGCTGTTTATTGCTGATGCACACAGGCTGTAATAGGATTTGCAGGAGTCAGCAGTTCATATATATGTATTTATTTATTGACACTCAGTGCCCTGTTTGTTACATGGACTGCTGTTTATAGCTGATTTATTAGCGGTGGTACTTGTAATCAGGGTACACCTATGATTACTAATATTATCCCACATCAGAGGAAGTATGTCCCAATTGGTATATGGTCACATTTATATCAGTTGTATAAATTACTACCATATACTTCAAAACACTTCTGATCTCGTGCTTACTGGCACAGCGTTCTATAATAAGATGTGCCAAACTTAGCAATACATATACAGTTATTGTTATCTCAATTTCAGAATATGCTGGCCCTGCTTGCCACAGCTATCTGCTATTCAGCATAGCCATGCGTCATGAAATGATACGTGGATAACAAGCAAATTTTAAGTGTGCACGCACAGCCAGGCTTCCTTATGACTGAATCTCCTCCATATACTAAACGGTATTTAGGTAGCAGTGAAGATAAGTATTTAGTGAGCTAAAACATTTGACATGCATCGGCGGCACACGGCTAACCAATGCGCATTTCGCTCTATGGTAGAGCTTCCTCTGGGCTCTAGCGTGCGGCGCCCGCCTCCTGCCCGTATTTTATGTAGTGGAGAGACCAATCAAATTCCTCCTATGTGTATATTTAACTTTCATTGGCGGGCGGGGGATTTTTTAATCTCCCGTACGCTCCCCAGTTCAAAACATAGGAGATTACTCTTACCTCCTAATGATTTCACCCGTCACAGGTGAATCCAGTAAAGCTGTCCTCCGATACTACATTACACTGTTCAGACCAGAATGCCCCAGAACATGTATTCTAATAGTTTTGGATGGTAATGAATATAACTCATATGCTATATTCACATTCTCACGAGTCCCCATTATCCATATAAATAAAGAAAAGGAAAACAAAGGATTATGCCGATTCCTCACCATATATCAAATAAAAGATAATGATATGCGCACATCTTTATGTATGAACAATATATTTTCTGGTAAGGTTATGGGCCTGTCTGGAAGAGATATCATAGACAAATGCTTTGAGGATGGCTTTGCAAACCGGTCCACTGAAAATGCAAATACAGAAGGAGGTGTTAGACACCTCCTTGCTGCACTTGCAATCCCTGCAATACGCCGAGATGTTTCCCGCAAACGGCCAGCGGAGCAAGCCTCAGTTACTCATGCAGGCCATCGTAGGGCGCCTTGTGAGGCCAGGAAGTAGGGAGGGGATAGGGAGACACAGGGCAGTAGGGAGGGGATAGGGAGAAGCAGAGCAGTAGAGAGGGGATAGGGAGATGTAGGGGGGTATAGATGGATTAGGGAGACACAGGGCAGTAGGGATAGAATAGAGTGGTGCAGGGCGGTAGTGAAGCCACAAGGAGACACAAGGCGGTAGTGAGGGGACAGGGAGACAAAGGGTGGTAGGGCGGGGGAACGGAGATGCAGGGCGGTAGGGAGGAGACAGAGAGACTCAGAGCAGTAGAGAGGGGATAGGGGGACGCAGGTCAGTAGGTAGGGAAAATAGAGATTCAGGGCGGTAGAGTGTCTGCAGCATTTTTCCTGGGTCATGTGTGCCTGACCAAAGTCCCCTGACTGCCAGTATGGAAGCCGTGCAAGGAGGAGAGAAGGGAAAGAAGTGTAGGGGGTGAAGAGAAGGGACACTGATACTGTACAGACTCTATAAAACAGTGCGCTGAGCCTGCTCCTAGTCCTGCGGGAACGCTTAAACAAGTGGGGGCCAGGTGAATATGACCACTCTGCCCATTTTATTCTTCATCTCGGGGCTTCTGGCAGGCCAGGTGTTCTGTGATGCCCCACCACCACCAGCGGTAGTAATGATGATAATGTTAGGGGGAGGGATCGGCTATGGTCGCTGGAGGGCAGAAGTACTGTACTAGGACGGGGACATATAACTACCAACTGGTCACTTAAGCTGCCACAGTTCGCTACTCACAGCATCTACATCTCCTCCCGCCGCTTCCTACATGGAAGGAAACTGTCAGGCCCGGAACCAACGCTCTACTAATAAAGTAAATGGAATAAAAAAACAAAATTGTGCAGTGGGGTTGATTGCTGGGACTTTGTGCCCCCCAAGCATCTGGGCCCCATAGCAGTTACATCCCCCGCACCCTCTATAGTTACTACACTCAGGATCCATTCTGCACATGCGCAAAACAGGTCCTGCGCCAACGCAGATTCCCGATAGTCGGGAAACTGCATGGGCATTTGGATCACTATGTACTGCTGAATCAGGCCCTTTATCCCTAATTTCTAATAAACCCTGATCTAAAGATTTGTTGGTTTCATATAATTTAAAGAATTATACCCTCCCCTTCCCTGAGTAGGTTTAAACTTTAAAGGCTAGGGATTCAATGTCAAAGAAGATGGCACATTCGAAACTGCAAGTTTAAACTTTTAATGGACAATTGCTGTCAATGCATCAATCAGAAATGAACGAAAACAGAGTGTACAATAGCTTTCTAAAGGGAAGATAGATCCTATTTATACAGTACTTTTAGTTCTAGATTTGCCACCATCGGCAATGGCAGATAACAGAGATATTACAGTTGAAATTGAATTTACAAAAATCTGAGCATCTAATGTACAGTATTGCTAAATGGAAACAAGATTGCATTCCACATATAGGCAGAAAAGTTATTTATGTGTACAATGGAGAATTACTGCATTCCAAAAATGGACCACAGGCATAAACTAGACATAAAAGAGAGAGAGAGGAACGTTATCACACTCCATCGCACCTGGCTCTTTTCATTTAATGACGGATTTCGTTCTGTCATTTTAATTTTCCTAAATCAGGCAGAGTTGCAAATCGCAATAACATCTTGAAAAGATCTCTCTTTTGTCTGACCCTCCAGCTTAGCTGCACCTTCTTCGCCACAGATGTCCACAGGTCCTTTCATCTCTTAATTGTCTTTATGGATTTTATCTTGTGGTTAAGACTCACAGACAGTCCAACACACTGTCAACAGTGCTGATGCTCTTCCTCTGCTAGGCAATGGTGTACGGCATCAGGGACACTGATTAACCCATTGAACACTAAAGACTCTTGCATGTTTATCAGAAGGACTGTGGAACTGACATCTGTTCAAAGTGGAGGTCATTTACAAAGTGAAAATCAGCAGCTCCTTTCTACAAGTGCAACTAGACTGTATTCGAGCTGCTAAATTACTGTGTAAATGACCTCCAGTCCGATTTAGTGGTGAGTTCCACTGCTGCCTGAGAGCTGATGCACATGTAATACCATAATACCTAAGTATGGAGGTGTGCTTGAACTCTCGTAGTTGTCAATTTCCCTTTTTATGCACCATCGCTACAACCACACCGTGACAGAGAGCCAAAAGACTAAACGTCCCCTTGTTGGTAGACATAGATCCACATATTGAAGCAGTCCGACTCAATTTTATTGTTTTCAGCCGATATAGGACCTGATTCAGTAAGGATTGCAAATTCTGCTAAGTAGCAGAATTTGCAATCCTTTGGATCGCATGCTGGGGGCCACCCATCACAGGGCAAGGCTGCCCAGCATGCTGCCAGCCCCCCCCCCCCTACCCCCCCCCCCCCCAGGGTAGCTGTGCCCGCAGGAGGCCCGCCGCAATTTTAGTGATTGCAGCGGCTGCATGTGACGTCACGCAGCTGCCCTGATCACACCCCTGCCACACCCCCATTCACGCCACCCAATTTTACACCACACCCCCACAACACTCCGTCTCCACCTTCACATTTTCTGTGGAGCACCGGCAGTAAATGTGGGCACATGCGCAGGATGGTCGCTGCACATGTGCCCATGGGGCAATCGTAAAAACTTTGGTTGGATCGCTCTGTGCGATCAACCTGAATTAGCCCCATAGTGAGGTTAACAATTACAAGAGAACAGCATACATAACAGTTTAAAATGAAGAACAGTTTTACAAAAGATACAGCACTCGAATAACTATATAATCGTAGCAACACCGTTTGACTATTAAAACTCAATACCAGGGAAAACAGCTGAATCAGGTGTGCCGATTGGCTTAGGTTTTATAAACTCTGTCACGGGTAATCAGCAGTAGAGGTAGAGTAGCAGACATGTTAAATAATGCAGCAGGCTGGCTATAGTTTTATAACACTCAATCATAGATTACCAGCATTGGCCGTGGAGTAGCAGACAGGTGAAATAATGAAACAGGCTGGCTTCAGCTTTATAAACTCAGTCACAGGTAACCAGTATTAGCAGTTGAGAAGCCGACAGGTGAAATAATGAAACAGGCTGGCTTCAGCTATATAAACTCAGTCACAGGTAACCAGCATTAGCAGTTGAGTAGCAGACAGGTGCAGTAATGAAACAGGCTGGATTCAGTTTTATAAACTCAGTCACAGGTAACCAGCATTAGCAGTTGAGTGCAAACAGGTGAATTAACTTTAAGAGGTACAATGTTTACTAATTCACTCCAGGACTATTCACAAACCACTGCATTGACCTGTCAGCACTTTCAATTCTCTCTGCCAGAACACTTTAGCATAAACACAACTGCCTTATTTCACTTAGTGTTTAGGAACAGGGTTATTTCACAGGGAGGGGACACCAAGGAATCTATCCCTGTCACTTGTAGCACCTGGAAGAAGGGTGCCTATCCTGAATGGCCGTTATGCTCCAGGAAAGTCAAAAGAGGAGCTAACCCCCTATTTTAATTATTGTGAGGGGCACACAAATGGTGTGGGAAACCTGCCCCTTTTACCGTACAAAGGGTCACCGGAGATGTGGGGAGCCTAATCCCTTTATGCTCTAATCTGTGGCACCAGTGATGAGGGGGTCCCTACCCCTATTTACTTTTATTCCCCAATAAAAGAGCTTTGCAGCAGAAGGTAATGCTGGGGCAGCGTGTTGCAGCGGAAGGGTTGCAGCAGGATCTCACCCTAAGCTGCGGCGCTTCTGCCACCACTGACCACTCCATGTCTTTAGCGCTGCCCAGGGTGCTGCACACTGCACCAGGCTGCACCCTTGGTCTGGGAGTCTGAGATCCGGGCATCTGCTCTCTCTCTCTCCAGTCGGCAGCAATCTCTCTTTGCCTGGGCTAGACCTCCCTCTCCAGTCCATGCCATCCTCTCAGCGCAGTCCTGGGGGTTCTCCTTCCAGCAGGGTCATCCTCTGTGTTCCCTGGTTTCCTGTCCTCAGCTACGGTCATGTTGGCACTCGTCACTGTCCTTTTCCATCTGGTCTCCATTCTGTCTGGCAGTGGTGCGGGCATCAACCCTTCTTCCAGAGGTATTGTGTGGGAACACTGCTTCTATTTGCGCTCCCTGGCCGGTAGGCGGCTCCACTTCCCAGCAGCTTGGCAGCCGAGTCCTCCAGTTGGGAAATTTGCAGTCTTTGGGCTAAACGGAGGGTTTCCCTTCTCCTCTGCAGTAAGCAATTTGTCTTCCTGGCTTCCTCTATTTAAGACTATGGGACCCTGAGCACCTCCTCTTTCTCCCTGGGTTTCCGAACACTGACTGGTACTGGGTACCCCCAGCAACAGCCCTCCCCTAGGCCACTCTGCTTTGTGACAAGGGGACCCAATGATATAACTAGAGATGTGCAGTGGGCATTTTTCAGGTTTTGTGTTTTGGTTTTTGATTCGGATCCGCGGTCGTGTTTTGGATTCGGACGCGTTTTGGCAAAACCACCCTTTCGAATTTTTGTCGGATTCGGATGCGTTTTGGATTCGGGTGTTTTTTTTCAAAAAAACTCTCAAAAACAGCTTAAATCATAGAATTTGGGGGTAATTTTGATCCTATAGTATTATTAAGCTCAATAACCATAATTTCCACTCATTTCCAGTCTATTCTGAACACCTCACACTTCACAATATTATTTTTAGTCCTAAAATTTGCACCGAGGTCGCTGGATGGCTAAGCTAAGTGACCCAAGAGGGCGGCACAAACACCTGGCCCATCTAGGAGTGGCACTGCAGTGTCAGACAGGATGGCACCTAAAAAAATAGTCCCCAAACAGCACATGATGCAAAGATAAATTAAAAAAAGAGGTGCAAGATGGAATTGTCCTTGGGCCCTCCCACCCACCCTTATGTTGTATAAACAAGACATGCACACTTTAACAAACCCATCATTTCAGTGACAGGGTCTGCCACACGACTGGTTGGTTTGGGCCCCCACCAAAAAAGAAGCAATCAATATCTCCTTGCACAAACTGGCTCTACAGAGGCAAGATGTCCACCTCATCCTCATCCCCCGATTCCTCACCCCTTTCACTGTGTACATCCTCCTCCTCACAGAGTATTAATTCGTCCCCACTGGAATCCACCATCACAGGTCCCTGTGTACTTTCTGGAGGCAATTGCTGGTAAATGTCTCCACGGAGGAATTTATTATAATTCATTTTGATGAACATCATCTTCTCCACATTTTCTTGAAGTAACCTCCTACGCCGATCGCTGACAAGGTGACCGGCTGCACTAAACACTCTTTCAGAGTACACACTGGAGGGGGGGGACAACTTAGGTAAAATAAAGCCAGTTTGTACAAGGGCCTCCAAATTGCCTCTTTTTCCTGCCAGTATACGTACGGACTGTCTGACGTGCCTACTTGGATGCTGTCACTCATATAATCCTCCACCATTCTTTCAATGTTGACAGAATCATATGCAGTGACAGAAGACGACATGTCAGTAATCGTTGGCATGTCCTTCAGTCCGGACCAGATGTCAGCACTTGCTCCTGACTGCCCTGCATCACTGCCAGCGGGTGTTTTGGAAATGTTATCCTTTACCTGGCAGCTCCAGTGGCGGTACAAAATGAAGGAGGAGCTATTGGCGGGTCACGTTCCGCTTGACTTGACAATTGTCTCACCAGCAGGTCTTTGAACATCTACAGACTTGTGTATGCCAAAAAGAGAGATACAACGTAGGCTTTAAATCTAGGATCGAGCATGGTGGCCAAAATTTAGTGCTCTGATTTCAACAGATTGACCACCCGTGCATCCTGGTTAAGCGAATGAAGGGGTCCATCCACAAGTCCCACATGCCTAGCGGAATCGCTCCGTTTTAGCTCTTCCTTCAATCTCTCCAGCTGCTTCTGCAAAAGCCTGATGAGGGGAATGACCTGACTTAGGCTGGCAGTGTCTGAACTGACTTCACGTGTGGCAAGTTCAAAGGGTTGGAGAACCTTGCACAACATGGAAATCATTCTCCACTGCGCTTGAGTCAAGTGCATTCCCCCTCCTTTGCCTATATCGTAGGAAGATGTATAGGCTTGAATGGCCTTTTGCTGCTCCTCCATCCTTTGAAGCATATAGAGGGTTAAATTCCACCTCGTTACCACCTCTTGCTTCAGATGATGGCAGGGCATGTTCATGAGTGTTTGCTGGAGCTCCAGTCTTCAGCACGCTGTCGCTGAATGCCCAAAGTGGCCTGCAATTCTTCAGGCCACCGACAGCATCTCCTGCACGCCCCTGTCACTTTTTAAAAAAAAATTATGCACCACAAAATTAATTGTATGTGCAAAACATGGGACGAGCTGGAATTTGCCCACATGTAATGCACGCACAATATTGGTGGCTTTGTCCGATATCACAAATCCCCAGGAGAGTCCAATTGGGGTAAGCCAATCTGCAATGATGTTCCTCAGTTTCCGTAAGAGGTTGTCAGCTGTGTGCCTCTTATGGAAAGTGGTGATACAAAGCGTAGTCTGCCTAGGAACGAGTTGACGTTTGTGAGATGCTGCTACCGGTGACGCCGCTGTTGTTGCTGCGGGAGGCAATACATCTACCCAGTGGGCTGTCACAGTCATATAGTCCTTAGTCTGCCCTGCTCCACTTGTCCACATGTCCGTGTTTAAGTGGATAGTGGATACAACTGCATTTTTTAGGACACTGGTGACTCTTTTTCTGACGTCTGTGTACATTCTCGGTATCGCCTGTCTAGAGAAGAGGAACCTAGATGGGATTTGGTACCGGGGACACACTACCTAAAGCAATTCTCTAACACCCTGTGAACTAACAGTGGATACCGGACGCACGTCTTACACCAACATAGTTGTCAAGGCCTGAGTTATCCGCTTTGCAACAGGATGACTGCTGTGATATTTCATCTTCTTCGCAAAGGACTGTTGGACAGTCAATTGCTTACTGGAAGTAGTACAAGTGGTCTTCCGACTTCCCCTCTTGGATGACGATCGACTCCCAGCAGCAACAACAGCAGCGCCAGCAGCAGTAGGCGTTCCACTCAAGGATCCATCGGAGGAATCCCAGTTAGGAGAGGACTCGTCAGTCTTGCCAGTGACATGGCCTGCAGGACTATTGGCGTTACAGTCTAAGGAGGAAATTGACATTGAGGGAGTTGGTGGGGTGGTTTGCAGGAGCTTGGGTACAACAAGAGGAAAGGATTTAGTTGTCAGTGGACTGCTTCCGCTGTCACCCAAAGTTTTTGAACTTGTCAATGACTTCTGATGAACGCGCTCCAGGTGACGTATAAGGGAGGATGTTCCTAGGTGGTTAACGTCCTTACCCCTACTTATTATAGCTTGACAAAGGCAACACACGGCTTGACACCAGTTGTCCGCATTTCTGTTAAAATAATTCCACACCGGAGAGGTCATTTTTTTTTTTTTGTATTTTGACCAGGCATATCAATGGCCTTATTCATCCCACGGACAACAGGTGTCTCCCCGGGTGCCTGACTTAAACAAACCACCTCACCATCAGAATCCTCCTTGTCAATTTCCTCCTCAGTGCCAGCAACAGCCATATCCTCATCCTGGTGTACTTCAACAGTGACATCTTCAATTTGAATATCAGGAACTGGACTGTGTTTGCTCCTTCCAGCACTTGCAGGGGGCGTGCAAATGGTGGATTGAAACCACCTCTTCCCGTCCAGTGTTGGGAAGGTCAGGCATCGCACCCGCCGACACATTTGGACTCTCCTTGGGGATTTGTGATTTAGAACGCTCAATTCTTTGCTGTGCTTTTGCCATCTTAACTCTTTTCATTTTTCTAGCGGGAGGATGAGTGCTTCCATCCTCATGTGAAGCTGAACCACTAGCCATGAACACAGACCAGGGCCTCAGCCGTTCCTTGCCACTCCGTGTCGTAAATGGCATATTGGCAAGTTTACGCTTCTCCTCAAACGATTTTAATTTAGATTTTTTTTACTGAACTTTGGTTTTTTGGATTTTACATGCTCTCTACTATGACATTGGGCATCGGCCTTGGCAGACGATGTTGATGGCATTGAATTGTCTCTGCCATGACTAGTGGCAGCAGCTTCAGCGCTAGGTGGAAGTGGATCTTGATCTTTCCCTATTTTACCCTCCACATTTTTGTTCTCCATTTTTTAATGTGTGGAATTATATGCCAGTAATATATCTGGAATTAGACTGCGGTAATGTCTGGAATTAGATACCACTAGATAGATACCAGATACCACTGTGTTTGGAATGATGATGACCTATGCACAGTGACAGGACACTTCCACAGCACCCTACAGCAGCAAGATGCATCACTGGACTATTAGTAATGTACTGTAGTATACTGAACACCGCAGTGCAGCACAAGACAATGAGCAGTGATACTGAGCACTGATAAGGATAAAACTGAGAAGAACTGACACAGAGCAGCAAGATGCAGCACTGGACTATTAGTAATATACTGTAGTATACTGAGCACCACAATGCAGCACAAGACAATGAGCAGTGATACTGAGCACTGATGAGGATACTAGAACTGACACTGAGCAGCAAGATGCAGCACTGGACTATTAGTAATGTACTGTAGTATACTGAGCACCACAATGCAGCACAAGACAATGAGCAGTGATACTGAGCACTGATGAGGATACTAGAACTGACACTGAGCAGCAACATGCAGCACTGGGCTATTAGTAATGTACTGTAGTATACTGAGCACCACAATGCAGCACAAGACAACTGACACTGAGCAGGAGAGACACACACTACTAGTATTACTAAGCAGCAATAAGTAAGCACTGATACTGAGCACTGATATTGAGATTTCCACTGAGAGAACGTAGCCACGTCCTCTCCGCTCTCTCTACAATGCACAAGTGAAAATGGCGGCGACACGCGGCTCTTTATATGGAATCCGAATCTCGTGAGAATCCGACAGCGGGATGATGACGTTTTCCCTCGTTCGGGTTTTCCGAGTCAGGCGGGAACAACCGAGCCTGCCTCGGACCCGTGTAAACCACGTGGAATTCAGGGGGGGTTCGGATCTTGGAGAACCGAACCCGCTCATCTCTAGATATAACGGGGATTTTTTTCCCGGCTGGAGCTGTTGCTGGCCAAGGGGGAATTTACTCTAAGTCATTGGCGCCAAACCTCCCTGTACAGGGCTGACAGGGTCAACCAAAGTTCACAATGAGCGCTGCCACCATAAAAGCACGTGCAGATGCAATGCTGCAAAAGCATGAGCCTCTTATGGAAAAATGGAGATTGCATTAAAAATAGAAAAAGCACGTCTGGAAGCCAGTTTGGATGCACTGCATCAAGAGAAAGAAGCAGCTGCTGCTGTGGCACAGGCTGAGGCCCTTGAAGCAGCCATAGAACAAGGTAGCAGAGAGGATCTAAGTAGCCAAATTATCTCAGAATACCCTGATAAATGCACCAGAGAATATGTGCTAAGTCATACCAGTTGTCACGATCCGTGTGACTAAACACGCTTACCTACCATCCAAGTGCCTTTGAGACTGTCTCTGCGCTCCAAGCCTGGATTCCATTTGTGCTGTCTGCATGCAGCGTGCTGCACGGCATCTCCACAGTCTCTCCTCAGCGGTCCCGGTGGTGCTGCCATGACAGCTGTTCAGCATGTCCCTCCTGTTCTAGTGGACGGCATCTCCTGTTCTCCACGGCCTCCGCCGCCATCATTATAAGTTTCCACATGCGGTTTACAAACTGACTTTTCCCTCCAGAACCAAACATGGGAGCAGACATGTTTGGCCTAGTCACATGACTCTCTACAGTCAATCCATTGTACACAGAATCCTCTCTGATTGCTCAGCCAATACCTGTTTTCCAGCAGGTATAAGTATCCTGAACCAAGGTTCTCTGTTGTTAGTGCTATGGTTGTTTAACCCAGTGTTGGATGTATCTGCATTCTGTGGTTGTTCCTGCTTGCTGTCTCCAGGTATTCCAGCTCCTGTGACCTTGCTTCACTTAAAGAGACCTGCACCAGTTTCCATCCTGTGGTGCTGCCTGACTCCAGTGGTGTTTCCACATTGCCTTCTGTTACCAGCAGTGTTTCATCACCGTCTCCAGCTCTCAGCGGTGTGCTCACATCGTTTCCATCTATCATCAGTGCTTCCACATTGCCTTCGGTTACTAGCAGTATTTCTACACCGTCTCTAGTCGTCAGCGGTGTTCCTACATCGCTTCCCGTTGTCTCTGGTGTTCCTACATTGTTTCCATTTGTCAGCGGTGTTCCCACATCGTACTCCAGTTCACCATCGGTACTCCAACATCGAACTTTGTCACCATCTGTGAGTTCCACTGCATCCTCGGCAGTCCTCCAGCTCTCAGCCTACCCCGGTGCTCCGTCACCAACTCCAGCTTCCAGTTAGTCATCTTCTGGTCAGTATCAGTTCATCTCATCAGTTCAGTGGTTAGCTGTTATCTCTATGGACTTACTATCTCAGTGTCTTCCAAGACTGTGCCATATCGAGTTCTTTCCTTACCAAACAGCATACTTATTACCACTGCATCTGAGGAACTGTGCTGCTTGACTTATACTGTGAATACCAATTGCTGAGCATTGATTCTTGCATCTGACTGCTGTTGTGATTAAGTGAACTGTGTGCTTAATAAAGAACTTAACTTTTACTACATTGTCGTCTTGGTCACACCTTCGGGCGCCAGTGCTAGGGTTCCCTGCATGTCCAGGAATCCCATACTGCTACCCAGGTTTACGTACATGCCAGCCCCTACACCTGAGGCCTCCCCAGGTCAGCCTCAGCCCTCAGGTGTGACACCAGTAAGCACAGCAGCTTACCCTGCTCTGATAATAAGGAAGCAGTTTTCAATGCCAAACCTTTAAATACACAATCCGTCAGGCATATTAGCAACCTCTATAATGATTTACAAGCCTCCTCACATGTAAACTTACCTCATCAGGGTCACCTAGCAAGTATAAATCAACTGAGTGATACGCAAGTTTGCTTTCAAGAACAAACACCTTCTTACAGACTAGAAATGCTTGATCAACAGAAACTTGTCCCATTCATCAGTCAAAATAAGCAAAGTGATACATTGAATCACAACATCTTAAATATACCTCCGCATACACAGGCTGTTAAATCAGATATGACAGACTTTATTAAATTCATAGTTCACCATGAGCTAGTTAACACAGGACTTACAAAGTTTGATGACCATCCAGAGATTTACAAATCATGGAGGTCCAGCTTTATAAACTTAATCAATGACCTGAACATCATCGCAATTGAAGAACTTGATTTTTAGCAAAATGGTTGAGGAGCAAGTCTTCAGAGTATGTGAAAACACTCAGGTCAGTCAATGTTAATAATCCCTTAATTGGAAATTAGTATGGGAAAGACTTGAAGAGTGTTACAGTAGCCCAGCAGTTATTGCAGAAGCCCTTCTTAACAAAGCTAGAAACTTTCCCAAAATTTCAAACACAGATAATCAGAAATTAAGAGAGCTAGGAGATCTGTTGCTAGAATTAGAGTCAGCTAAAACTGATCAATTTTTAACAGGCTACTTAGATACTGCTCAAGGGGTGAAACCCATTGTTGAGAAACTTCCATATAGCATATAAGAAAAATGCACTTTCCAAGGCTCAAAGTTAAAGGAAGAAAATCAAGAGGCTTTTCCTCCCTTCTCTTTCTTTTTAAAGTTCATTCGGAGTTTAGCAAAAACAAGAAGTGATCCAAGTTTTGCCCTTAACACCCAAACTACAGCCAATCCAGGTTATCCAAAGGGTGATAGAACTGTGAAGAGGTACGATAACTCCAGAACACCTATTTCAGTACACAAGATGGAGGTGAATACACTTGCGACTTTTCCTTTCACAGCAGGTAATAGGGGATCCATATAGACAATGCCCTCTGCACTAGAAACCACACCCTCTTAAGAAATGTCGTACTTTCAGAGACAAACCTTTAGAAGAGAGAAAGAATTTTCTTAAAAACTTTGGATTCTGTTTCAGATGCTGTTCCACTACAAATCACCTCTCTAGAGACTGTAAATCTATAATTAAATGTTTGGAGTGTGATGGCAAGAAACACGTAACTGCTTTACACCCAGACACCTTTATCCAAAACACCCAGACACCTTTAACCGAAATTCTGTTAACACCCTCAGTCCTGTGTCAAAGAACGACAAGGAGAAGGAGGGTGAAAATTGGAAACTTTAGTCACATCTTCATGTACTGAGGTGTGCAAAGAAAGTGATAGCAGTTGATCCTGTTCAAAAATATGCCTGGTCAAGGTGTATCTCAAAGGACATCCTAAAACATCTGTCAGAATGTAAGCCATTTTGGATGATCAAAGTAATAGATCTTTAGCTGAGTCAGAGTTCTTTGACCTATTCAACATAGGAGAGAACTGCACGTGTGCCGGGATAAAAGATACACTAGGAAGAAGAGCAAATGGATACATAATAGAGACTGTGGATGTAAGATTCCTCTTTCTACACTTATAGAGTGTGATCAATTGCCAAACAACAGGATTGAGATCCCTACGCCTGACATAGCACGTCATCACCCTCACTTCAGAGCTGTTGCTGATCACATTCCACTATTGGATGATGCCACTCAAATTAGTCTTCTGCTCAGCAGAGACATGCTGAGGGTACACAACGTTCAACAATGCAATGGCCCTCACAATGCACCTTATGCCCAAAGACTCCACTTAGGATGGGTGATAGTAGGTGACGTTTGTATCAACAAGGTGTGCAGCCCAGACAACATCAATGCCTTCAAAAATGTGTTGAAAAATGATTGTGTATCCTTTGTCACGATCCGGGTATCTGGACGCCATTTCTTACCCATCAGATGCCTCCTAAGGCTGGCTCAGCGCTCCAGGACCGGATCCCATCTGTTATCCTGATGTGTACATTCCTGTATCCTCTCCTGTCACTCTGGGACGCTGTCACAGTAAACGCCATATTACACCTGGCATGGCGTCTCCCGCGGCCTCCGCCGCCGTCCCTGAACTTCTGCATGCAGAGTGTCTGAGTGGCGATTACGTCAGCCGCGGCCTCCGCTGTGTCCGCGTGGTTGGATGTGCATCTGTCAGCCTGGCGCCTCCTGTCTCCGGTGGCCGGCGCCGCCATTACTGTTTTCATTACCACATGGATTACAAACCAAACTTCCCTCCAAGTGTCTGCATGGGCGCAGCCATCTTGGATTCTGTCAGCTGATCATTTCCACCAATCTGTTCTCAGTATTGATAATCTGCATAATTGCCTAGCCAATCCCTTCCTTGCTGCAGGTATAAATACACTGTGCCTGAGCAAGGAAGGCGTCAGTGCTTTGGTTGTCAAACCTAGTTCCTGTTTGTCTCTCTCCTATGATTGTCTTCCAGGTTCCAGCTCCTGTCTCAAGACTTCCACCATAGAGACCCGCACCAGCATTCCACCTGCGGTGTAGCCTGACTCTCCAATCCATTGTGGATTCATCTGTTTCCAGCTACAACATTACCTGCTTCCAGCTCAGCTTCCAGCAGAGTACAGCTTCCCTTAAAGGGCCGGTGTCCGTTCTACACTTTACCACTCTCCACCGGTATTATTATTTCTCCGCTCTCAAGTTCTACATTTCAGTTCATATTTCATCGCTCCCAAGTTCATTTATTATTTAACTGGTTCCAGCCAGTATCCACTCCGTGCTAACAACAGTCTGGTTCCAGCCAGTATCCACAGCAGCTGTTTTATCTTCAGCAACCCAGCTTTTCCTGGAACACCAGCTGGCACAATCCTGGGTTATCTCCATTGCTACAGTCAGGCCTGGTAAGGACTTTCCATCTAGAAGATCATAAGAACTATCTCACACTACCAGTGCCCTGTGGCTCCTGCCATCCTGTAGTACCCAGGAACTGTATTTATTCTTTGCTGACTTTTACGTTTTCTTTTACTGCTGCTGTGTTGCGGAGTTGTCATAATAAACATCATTGACTTTTATCCAAGTTGTCGTGGTCACGCCTTCGGGCAGTTATTATTCATGTTACTTACATGTCCAGGGGTCTGATACAACCTCCCAGGTTCCGGTACATCTCAGCCCCTACAACTGAGGCTGCCTCCCGTCAGCTCAGGCCCTCAGTTGTGACATCCTTATTTGAACCATGCCCTAATCACTTCTTTATAAAAGAGAGTCTCACGAGAACAGTTCAACAAGGTCAATGAATCATACTGACAGAGAGCTTACTACATCTGAGAAGGGTGGCGAAGGTCTTGGTGATACTGTGTTCCAGACAATGAAGGATGACAATAAAATTGCACCTTCAATAGAAGACAAGGAATTTCTAAGAATTATGGTCAAGGAATTCTTCAAAGATGAATCAAATAGTTGGGTTGCCCCACTCCCATTTCATTCATCCAGATGACATCTTCCCAACAATAAGGAACAAGTTCTTGCAAGATTCAACTCGCTGAGGAGTAACTTTTTGTAGCTTTTATGAAAAACATATTTGACAAAATAGCCATGTAGAACAAGCTCCTCCACTTGGAAAGAGTAAAGAATGTTGGTATCTCCCAATCTTTGGAGTGTACTATCCATGAAAGCCAGGTCAGATAAGGGTGGTATTTGATTCAAGTGCTACATTTCAAGATACTTCATTGAACAACGTTCTCCTCACCAGACCAGATCTTAAAATCAACCTCCTGGGAGTGTTAATTCGCTTCAGGAAAGAACATGTCACAATAACAGCAGATATCCAACAGATGTTTTACTGCTTTGTTGTTAGAGAAGACAACAGAAACTATTTAAGGTTCCTGTGGCACCGCAATAACAATGTATATGATACATTTTTGGTAATAGTCCTTCACCTGCAGTGGCTACCTACCAACTTAGAAGAACAGCTCAAGAGGGAGAAATGGAATATGGCTCTGATACAAGACAATTATGCAAAGGATTTAAAGAACTAGGCATTGATACTTCTCCAATTCAGCGCAGTCTAGGAATATGTTGGAATTTAAAGACAGACACCTTTACATTTCAAGTGTCAACAGAAGAAACACCATAGACCTGAAGAAGTATCCTGTCAACAGTCAACAGTCTCTATGACCCACTTAAGTTCATAGCTCCAGTAACAATACAAGCTAAGTTTTTGCTAAGGGAGCTTTCTACAGATTCACAAGACTGGGATTCAACACTCCCAAGAATGGGAGATGTGGATGGAATCCTTACGTTCCTTAAAACAAATTCAAGTTCCACGTTGCTACACCTCTATATCACTTTTTGCAGCAAAACGCAAGGAGATTTGCATTTTCTCAGATTGATTACCAGTTATTTATATAACACACATATTCCGCAGTGCTTTACAGAGAATATTTGCCCATTCACATCAGTCTCTGCCCCAGTGGAGCTTACAATCTAGATTCCCTATCACATGTACACACAGACACACTCACTAGGGTTAACTTTGTTGGGAGCCAATTAACCTACCAGTATATTTTTGGATTGTGGGAGGAAACCGGAGAACCCAGAGGAAACCCACGCAAGTATGGGGAGAATATACAAATTCCGCATTGTTAGGGCCATAGAAGGAATCGAACCCATGACCTCAATGCTGTGAGGCAGTAATAACCATTACACCATCCGTACTGCCCGAAGATGCCTCAAGAAATGCCATACTGTAGCTGCAGTTGCTTACCCTGCACCTATTTAATTATACTCACCTCCATCGGCCCGGCGCTGGCTGCAGAGTAGCAAATATCACTGATTTGCGCATGCGAGATAGAGATGTCCGTGGGAACGCAGCGTGGGTGCCATGTTCCTGGTGACCTGTGCATATGCAGTAGACTCTGGCACAATGCTAGACTCTACTGCACTGCCTGAGAGGAGGGGGCCCAATCAGATACTGCACATGGGCCCCTTCCTCTCTTAAAGTGTCTCTGATCACAATGGGGCAGATGTATTAACCTGGAGAAGGCATAAGGAAGTGATAAACCAGTGATATGTGCAAGGTGATAAAGGCACCAGCCAATCAGATCCTAACTGTTAATTTACATATTGGAGCTGATTGGCTGGTGCCTTTATCGCCTTGCACATATCACTGGTTTTTCACTTCCTTATGCCTTCTCCAGGTTAATACATCTGCCCCAATATTAGATGCCACTACTGTCTTTGTAAAATTAGTTCCACTGAGCAATAACAGACATTCACTCGAGCGAAGCCATGGGCAAATGTGAGTATTGTATAATTCCTGTAATTCCTAAAACCTTCCTCCACTTTGGAAGTGAATACCCTCAAATGAAAGCTGATATTATGCACATTAAAACCAAAATGATAACAAACTGTAACTTGAATATGTCAGGAGTAAACAGCTAAAATTGTTTCAGTGTCCAAATATGTATGGTCCTAACTGTATGTTTATTATGGGATGTTTAAACTTTTCCTGACAACTTATTTATATGAGATAAATATGTCTGATCCAGAAAGTTAAATTTTTGTATTTTCCTTCAGGCTATACTATAGGCCAGGGTTTCCCAAACTTGGTCTTCAGGCACCTCTAACAGATAATGTTTTACAGATCACCTCGGTATCACAATTGAACCTCCTCCACACCGCCTCAGCCTGGGCATCTTCTCAAATCATGACCACGTTAGCAGTAGTTTATAACACTCAGAACCAGCCAAAATGGCTGAAGCTATCCTACTATCAGAGTGCCAGGTAGGACGACTTGACACTGATCCAGAGTATGTACAGTAACTCACTAGACCTCCATAATACAGCACACTGGATGCATATCTTGAAATTATTTTTTAACCTGGTATATGAAACCTATGTTGCAGAATATGCTACTTTTTTCAAGCAGCAACATGCAGAAAATACTGCCGAACCAACTTTACTGTGATCAGTTTATGTAAACGTTATAACATAACAACTCGTAGATGATTAATAGGAAAAAGGTAGAAGAGACTATCACACCAAAGACAGACCACACACTGATTAGTTCTAATACAGGACTACCTATTGCACCTCCAGTATGGCATCCAAGCAATACAAATCCTGCCACTGTTGCCATATTATAACAACCTGAAGACAGTCAGTTATCAACTAGTGCAAAGTTTAAGTCTTTCAGTGGAGTGAACAAAGCTGTGTAAATAGTGGCATAGCCAGAACATTATGGGACCAATAGCAACATTTTGAAGGGGGCCCTAATCCCTATGCTTCTATAGTAGGTGACATCTCTCTCCAATGAAGTTATTCATATTATGCCCCATAGTAGTGCCCTAATGTTATGCCCCATAGTAGGGATCTATTTAATGTTATACCCCATTGTAGTGCCCTAGTTTATGTTTTGCCTGTCTTTTTCACCTTATATGTGACGATTCAAGTGCTCCATATTGGCAGCTTTTGAATCATACATGACAGCACCACGTCTGGTGGGGCCTTCAATGCTGAGAAAATTGCAGTTTACAGTGAGTATAAAGACAAGGGAGGTAGTCGGTGGGACCAACAAGCCCGTAACTTTCTAGCACAGGAAATAACACTTTCCTTATGTACACTTTGAGTGGGGATCTGTTTAATTTCAGCACCATGTCCCTTTCTGAGACAGTCCTTATCTCAGAGCACAAAACATGCCCCCTAGCTTACAAAGGCTGTCATCGAGGAAACATCTACTCTCCAACAGTTCTGAGCTCACTAATACCCCTTTCAGACAGAGAAAGCAACCAAGTAATTTCCCGGCACGAGAAGGGTCGATCTGGGATTTTTTTCTGTCTGAAAGGGTCAACCCGGGACTTAAATCCCAGGACTTCAACCCAGGTTCTTACCTGGGTTTTTCCTGGATCTTACACAGGTTGCCAGCTGTCTGAAAGGGTCCGACCTGGGATTTTAGAAATGGGTCGTGATTAACAGCAGTCATTGGCTGAGATGGCAGAGCCCTGGCTGATTGGCTGAGCAGCAGGGTCTCTCTGATTGGCTGAGTGGGCATGGCACCAGCGCTGGCTTCTGAGGTCACAATTGGGCTGCAGGGGAGACGGAGAGAGACAGCATGGCACACTGGAAGCAGGAAGTGATCCGGGAGCTGCTTGCTGTTAGAGGAGAGGAGGTGATCCGGATGCAGATCACTGGAACAGTGAAGGACGCCACAGTGTACACAAACATTGCCAAGATACTTACCTCAAGGGGCATTGTGTGGACACAGCAGCAGGTAGTGAATAAATTGATAGCTCTCAGAAAATATTACAACAAAGTTCACGACCACAACAAGAGGGAAAGTGGTGCTGCAAAAATGGAGTGAGTTTACTATGATTAGTGCAAGGAAGTACAGTATTTGGCAATTCTGCACTGGTTAATCCCATTGCCATTTCATCGTCCAGTTGTGCATCCTCATGAAGCGCTACCCCGGATAACAGCCAATCCATCCCACTGATGCCACCAAACAGTGGCGGAACTAGCAAGTAGTGGGCCCAGGTGCAACAACTTGCTGTTGGCCCCCAAACTCCAACCCCAAACCATGGTCTTTTTGTGCGCTGAAGGCTTGCACCCAAAAAAGGGTGTTGCCTCGCAGGGAAGAGGGCAAGTCCTAGCGGCACACAGGGTATCAGTATTATTCATGTATACTGCAAAATAGTCTTCAATCAAATCAGGATAATCTTGATTTGATTGAAAACTATTTTGCATTGTACATAAATAATACTGATACCCTGTATGGAGTGTGTGCTGTGTACATAGGAAATGGATCGGATGGCACAGGAGAAGTGTAAATGGATGGGTTGGGCTTAGATTCTGTAGGGTCTTTACTTACCTGAGCCCACACCAGAGCTGCAGCAATTGGGGGGCGACTCTTCCTGTCCTCCCTGATTTTTTCACGCTGTTCATAAGATTGCAACGTCAGATCCTGGTTTTGGTGTCAAGAGAAGGACCGCTTCAGAGATGAAGTACTAGGGACTCTGGGAAATGTGGAGAGGAGAGGGAACCATATACTACAGCCATAATTAGTGACTGGTATATACTACATATAGCATTAGTGACCAATATACAGTATACTACAGATAGCACTAGTGACCCCCATATACTACAGACAGCACTAGTAACCTCATATACTACAGACAGCTCTAGTGACTCCCATTTACTACAGACAGCATTAGTGATGCCATATACTACAGACAGCACTAGGGACCACCATATACTACAGACAGCATTAGTGACCCCCATATACTACACACAGCACTACACTCCTAATTACATCCCTCAGTCTCATAGAATATTTTTTTTTTATATATATATATATATATATATATATATATATATACACCCACACCAACAAATATAAAACCACAGCACTCACCAACCCAGAAGCGGGGTGCAGTGTCTGCACTCACCACTCATAGGGTGGGGTGCATGTAGCCCATGGCCACCTACTTAAAAATATACAAACAGAAAGTTCAGCACTCACCAAAGCAAGCTCACTTATCGTCACAACATCAATAAATAAATGATGGGGGTTTAGTTAGTGAATTGGCCAATGCACGGAAGCCTGCAATCCGCTCGCCAAGGTACCCCATCTTTATGCAGGTCCTACACTATCACAAAGTCTCAAAAATTAAAACCTAGCAACTGTATCACACATAATATAACTGCAAATATGCCTACTTGGTTTAATGTGTATCTGCCAAATACTCCATAGCTTTTAAAGGTACACTAGTCACCTGACACTGGCTGATAAATTACTAAAGAACAGCTGGCCCAGGTTTAAGATAATTGCGCTTGCATAGGGGTGCATGAACAAAGCTTGTGACCACAGTTAATATGAGTTAACCAAGGATTAACCCTACAATATACCAACAAATATAAAACCACATCACTCACCACCCCAGAAGCGGGGTGCAGTGTCTGCACTCACCACTCATAGGGTGGGGTGCATGTAGCCCATGGCCACCTACTTAAAAATATACAAACAGAAAGTCCAGCACTCACCAAAGCAAGCTCACTTATTTTCACAACATCAATAAATAAATGATGGGGGCAGGGCCGGACTGGCTATCTGGCACTTCTGGCAAATGCCAGAAGGGCCGATGGCCACGTGGGCCGGTCCAGCGGTCACTGAGACGCGCTGCCGCTCAGTCCGGCAGCAGCGCGTCTCAGCTGTCAGGATTGGAGAGCTGTGAGGACTGGGGTGAGAGCGCCGGGCGCCCGCCAGCACGGCTTTGTCTGGCGCGGCGCGTATAGCGGACTTCAAAGCAGCCGCCGGTTCGTGAGCCAATCAGAGCTCGCGGACCGGCAGCCAATCAGAAGCCGCCGGTCCGCGAGCTCTGATTGGCTCACGAACCGGCGGCTGGTTTGAACGCTATACGCTGCCGCTCCAGACACAGCGGGCAGCTGGCGGGCGCCCGGCGCTCTCACCCCCGTCCCTCACAGCCCGGAGGAGGAGGAGCAGCAGCAGCAGCAGCAGTGCAGCAGCGGTAAGTAGCTGCAGCACTGGCTGCTGTGGGGGCAATTGTATACCTGGCACTGTGGGGGCAATTGGCTGGAACTGTGGGGCATTTGTATACCTGGCACTGTGGGGGCAATTGTTTACCTGGCACTGTGGGGGCATCTGTATACATGGCACTGTGGGGGCATCTGTATACCTTGCACTGTGGGGGCATCTGTATATCTGGCACTGTGGGGGCATTTGTATACCTTGCACTGTGGGGGCGCACTGTGGGGGCATTTGTATACCTGGCACTGTGGGGGCATTTGTATACCTGGCACTGTGGGGGCAATTGTTTACCTGGCACTGTCGGGGCAATTGTTTACCTGGCACTGTGGGGGCATTTGTATACCTGGCACTGTGGGGGCAATTGGCTGGCACTGTGGGGCATTTGTATACCTGGCACTGTGGGGGCAATTGTTTACCTGGCACTGTGGGGGCATCTGTATACATGGCACTGTGGGGGCATCTGTATACCTGGCACTGTGGGGGCATCTGTATATCTGGCACTGTGGGGGCATTTGTATACCTTGCACTGTGGGGGCATTTGTATACCTGGCACTGTGGGGGCATTTGTGGATCTGGCACTGTGGGGGCATTTGTATACCTGGCACTGTGGGGGCATTTGTATACCTGGCACTGTGGGGGCATTTGTATACCTGGCACTGTGGGGGCATTTGTATACCTTACACTGTGGGGGCATTTGTATACTTGGCACTGTGGGGGCAATTGTTTACCTGGCACTGTGGGGGCAATTGTTTACCTGGCACTGTGGGGGCAATTGTTTACCTGGCACTGTGGGGGCATTTGTATACCTGGCACTGCACTATCGGGGGCATATAATGTAAATTTCGGCTCATACCGGGTGCTGTAATGTGAATTTTGGCTCATACTGTGTGGTATAATGTGAAAGGGGCAGCAGTACTAGATAGTATAAGGGGTCCTACTATTGTGGTGCATAATGCGTATAAGGGGTGTATAGTGTGGTAAACTACACCGAAGACCACGCCCCTTTTAAATGACCACGCCCCCTTTTGAGTGACCACGCCCCCTTTTCCAAACCTCACATTTCCATACCCCCACTTAAAATTTTCCACTTCAACCACTGGTTGAGTATATTTTAATAGAGAATGATGTACGCCTGTATGTTGTTAGAATATTAATTATATTTGTAAGAACATAGACTAATAAGTGGGAGGAGTCAGGAATAGTAAGGGGAGGAGTCACAGAGGTGGGCCTGTGTGCTTCAAAAATGCCAGGGCCTATTTTTAGTCCCAGTCCGGCCCTGGATGGGGGTTTAGTTAGTGAATTGGCCAATGCATTGCAATCCAATTGGCCTGCAAACCGCTCGCCAAGGTACCCCATCTTCATGCAGGACCTACACTATCACAAAGTCTCAAAAATTAAAACCTAGCAACTGTATCACACAATATAACTGCAAATATGCCTACTTGGTTTAATGTGTATCTGCCAAATACTCCATGGCTTTTAAAGGTACACAAGTCACCTGACATTGGCTGATAAATTACTAAAGAACAGCTGGCCCAGGTTTAAGATAATTGCGCTTGCATAGGGGTGCATGAACAAAGCTTGTGACCACAGTTAATATGAGTTAACCAAAGATTAACCCTACAATATACCAACAAATATAAAACCACAGCACTCACCACCCCAGAAGCGGGGTGCAGTGTCTGCACTCACCACTCATAGGGTGGCGTGCATGTAGCCCATGGCCACCTACTTAAAAATATACAGACAGAAAGTTCAGCACTCACCAAAGCAAGCTCACTTATTTTCACAACAGCAATAAATAAATGATGGGGGTTTAGTTAGTGAATTGGCCAATGCACGGAAGCCTGCAAACCGCTCGCCAAGGTACCCCATCTTCATGCAGGTCCTACACTATCTACACAGCCAATTCACTAACTAAACCCCCATAATCTATTTACTGATGTTGTGAAAATAAGTGAGCTTGCTTTGGTGAGTGCTGAACTTTCTGTTTGTGTATATGTATCCATATGGTTGCATGTAGTGCAATGGATGCACTTATAGCACCCCTTGCGATGTTGAGTGCTCCCTGTACTTGGAAAGTTGTTAAACCCAGTTATGTCAGTACGTACTACCCAATTCTTGATGTTTCTCCCTCGTCGGTAGCTTGTCATAGGTTTTTTAGTTTTAAATCCCTTTAACTCGGTATCAGTACTGACAATTGGCCATAAGGCCTTGGTTGCCTGTTGGATGATACTACTACTCAGGTGAACGGGGATTGCACAGGTATTTAGGAGGGTGAGTCACATTGTATTGGTTGTATGTGTTTGTCTTTTTTTGTACTATGCATCATATCCTGACGACGGTGCGTGTCGGCACCGAAACGTTGATTGACTGAATTGATGTATTATTGAACTTTTAATACACGTTATTTGCTTAAGAAAAGCCTCTGAGTGCCGTTCCATCCAGAACTGTATACCAGCGGTGCACACCGTTTTTGGACCAGGACACCGGGGTAATTGAACTATTTATTGAGTGCCAGACCCAATCGACTTATTTGGAAGAAACACATTTCCTCATTTTCAAGGCACCATGGAATTTCTTTATTGACACACCTTGCCTTCAACTGGACACCCAGGGACACGTATGTACTGTATATATTGCTCTCCACACTCTACTTAGTGCCCCTCTTGAGACAGTATGGCACAACCACTACCTACTACACCACTGGGAGAGACTTTAAGTTTCACAGATGAACAAATTAATAAAATTCTGGTTGAGGAGAATCCACAATATAGTGCAGAGGCAAACTCGTGTGATATATTATATCAAAGCCTATATAAAATGAAGAAGCGGGAGATAGACTATACGCTGCACGGCATTACCCTGTCAGACTACTATAGGGATAAATTTATCCCACGAGGGTTCCGTGTTAAGAACGCTCCCACTATAGGCAGATATAATCAAGCATTTTGCCGTAAGTGGATAGCCATACTGAACAAGTGCTCGTTCGATTTAATGATACTAGTCATAGAGGAGGCTACTAGAGAATTAGAGAGTGTGAAAGCAAAAATCAGTACGTTTGAAACCATGCATATTGACACCTTACGGGAAGACTCTAACACTGATTGGCTTGTGAAGTTGCAGAATCAGTGTGATAAATACCGTACAGACCTCATCAAATTTAAAAGACTTTAACGGGTCAAAGTCGTACAAGATTATGAGGAGAACAACGTATACCGTTGAATCACAGGAGGAGAACCTAAAAAGAACTATAGGAGACCTTATACATAATACAGAGGACGACGCGAATATAGAAAAAATGAGACACCGGCATCACAGAGCGACAGTGATTTTGTTATATCTGAAAGTGAAGACAACAGTAATCCATCTGCCGTCCCTTTAGGAGCACGTACCCGCACTGGGGGCCCAAACCCAGGAGGCTCTACACAAGAAGGGGCGGTCAAACGAAGAGGGGTAGGCCGTCCCCCGTGGAAAAAGATACAGAACTAGTCTTCAACCTGTCCCAGCGAGTCCTCACAACTGATGAGATTTCAGTGTTAAGCAGGGGGCTTGCTTTTGTCCCCACTAATCATCATGCTGAATATGATTGGGGCAAGGATCTACATCAATTCAGCAGAAAGCTTAGATTACAGGAATTTTTTGCAGGTAAAACAGGAGACACATCAACAAATGCCAACGGGCCAGATTCCATAGAAAAATTCTGCAGAAAAAACATCAAATCTTCATTTGATCCACCGGTCCCGAATCCATCTCTAAAATGTTTTACAAGGCTGTTAGATGATTCCGTACACAAATATAATAGTGAGAATAAATTCACAAGATACAATCTCCCTAAAGGAGAACGGAAGGCACTCAAAAGATTGAGTGAGTACACCGACATTATCATCCGTCCGGCGGATAAGGGCGGGGCCGTCGTGGTACAAGACACCGCCGATTACCGCAAGGAGATCCAGAGGCAACTTAGTGACACTTCTGTGTATATTCAGCTACCAAGGGATCCAGTGAATAAATACAAAAATGAGCTGGACAACATACTTAAACAGGCACACCAAGAAGGTATCATTTCTGAAAGAGTGTTGAAAGCTTTAACACAACCATACCCGGTGACCCCAATATTATACACAGTCCCTAAAGTCCACAAGGACGCAGAAAACCCTCCGGGACGCCCCATAGTATCAGCTATGGGGTCATTATATCAACCAGTCTCACAGTACCTGGATGCGTTATTACAGCCGTGCATCACTCATGAAGATACTTATGTGAAAGACACAACAAATTTCCTGCTACGTATTAATGATTATATAACAGCACCATTTGATCTACTGATGTGCACAATGGATGTGCACAGCCTGTATACAGTTATTCCTCACGAGGCCGGACTTAGGGCAGTGGAGGAATTCATCAGGAACAGTAATCGGTATACAGGACCGAATGTGACATTTGTTATACAACTTCTCAGCCTGGTATTACACAGAAATTATTTCTTGTTTGACGGACGTTATTATTTACAGGTATCTGGATGTTCCATGGGATCGAATGTGTCACCAACTTATGCAAACATCTACATGTACGCAGAGGAACAGCATTTATTTTACAGTAACGCACTATTTATGAAACACTCAAAATTATTTTTGCGATACATAGATGACCTCATCATATTTTGGTCTGGAACAGTTGACACACTAGTGACCTTTGTGGATTCCATTAATGCCCTGAAGGGTCCGATACAGTTTACTTATAAATACAGCTTTAAAGAAATAAGTTATCTAGATGTACTTCTGGAAAATAGAGACGGCAGACTCATTACTTCCGTGTACAGTAAGAGCACCGATCGTAATACACTATTGGGATATAACAGCCATCATCCCACAGCCTTAAAATCCGGACTCCCGTACTCCCAAATGCTGAGGGTTGCTCGCATCAATAGCGATCAAGAATCATTGCATAAACAGCTGGACGAGATGGTGACCAAGTTCCTGAAACGTGGATACAGAGGCGTATCTACCCATTGGCCAGGATGGCACTCGCCAGGGGCGCCAGCCAAGCAGAGGGCGCCGCCCGGCATTGCCACCCTTGGCCAATGGGTTGAATACCTTTAGCCAGGGGTCTTCAACCCGTGGCCCGCTGAGCTGATCTCCGTGGCCCTCCACCCGGCCGCCTAGCACAGGTTTAAATTGTTACTTCTTTTTTTTTTTGTAAAGATCCTCCGGAGCGCTCTGGAGTGCACTGGAACTCAGCGCCGTGTTGCGTGACTTCCTGCGCTGTGGCAGCTGCACTGGCTGCTGGGAAGTAGGGGGAGTAGCTGCCAGTACAGCTGCTGCAGCACAGAGAGTCACGTGACGCGGCGCTGAGCTCCGGGTAGTGTGTTCCTCTCAGGCTGAGCCTGATCGTGTGTGGCGAGAGGCTCCTCTGATTTCTGCGGTGAGGTACTATGTTTATATATGCCAGTAGAAGTCACCTTGTCCTACATGAGTGCGGGACCCAGCGTGGGGGGCGGGCGCATGTGCTGTCTATAGGGGGAGGGGATTATAAATCTGCCTGTGCTGTCTGTATATAAGTGTGTGTTTGTGTGATGGGGGGAATAATCATGGTGTCTGTGCTGCATGTGTGTGTTTGTTATTCATGATGCCTGTGCTGACTATACATGTGGGGGGTGGGGGATTAATTATAGTGCCTGTGCTGTCTGTATATGTTTGTGTGGGTGTGTGTGGGAATTTATCATGGTACCTGTGCTGTCTATCAATGTGGGGGAGGGGGATTAATCATGATGCCTGTGCTGCCTGTCTATGTTGGGGGGGGGGGGGGGGGGGGGGCCGGGGGTGCGCATGGCGCCTGTGCTGTCTGTATATGTGTGTGTGTGTGTGTGTGTATCAATCATAATGCCTGTGCTGTCTGTACATGTGGGGGGGGGGGGGGATTAATTATGGTGTCTGCTGTCTTTATATGTTTGTGTGCGGGGGGGGGTGGGGATTTATCGTGGTGCCTGTGCTGTCTCTCAATGTGGGGGAGGGGGATTAATTCTGACACCTGTGCTGTCTATGTTGGGGGGGGCGGGGGGTGGACATGGTGCCTGTGCTGTCTATGTGGGGGATGGGTGATTATGGTGCCTGCAGTGGCGGATTTAGGGGGGGGGGGTACCACGGCACGTGCCCCACCTGTCATTTTTTGTTGATTTTTGTATTTATTTTTGTATTTTCTTTGGTGCGCACGCCGCGGCGCACCCACCCGACATGAGGCTGCTGCTGCTGGTCCTTAAGGATGATCGTTCATGCTCTGCTCCACTCCAGTGTGTTCCTCCTCCTGATTGGCAAAATGCGTTTAGTGGCCCTCGGATTTAACTTAATTTTTGTAATGTGGCCCACACTGTCTTAAAGGTTGAAGACCCCTGCCTTAAGTCATAGTGTCTGGCAATACCTGGTGTGCCGAGCTGCCTGTGCATTGCCTGGGATGGAGGGTGGAGGCTCGCTCAGCAGGCAGGAGCTGGCACCGGTGTCCTGCACCACAATGCAGTACAGGGAAGAAACTAAAATTAAACAAAAATTCACAGCAACCCTTGCTGTCGGGAGCTGCAGTTTATTTTCATTTTCATCTTGTAGTATGGTGCAGTGCTGGACACCTGAATTAGGTAGTGCGCTGCACTGCACTGCACTATTTTTCACTGCACTACTATTAGATTATACCACCTGGCCTAGGTGGCATTGTCTCCTCGGCCAGGCCATGCACTGCTGATGTCTCCACAGTGTGATAAGGATTACTGTGTAGGCATGATGTGTAAAGAGAACTGCTGCTGTGTGGGCATGATGTGTATAAAGGGTACTACTGTGTAGCGTAATTTGATTAGGGGGTACTAGTGTATAGTCATGCTCCTTTCCCACATGATCATGACCCTTTTTTGCACATGCACCTTCCCTATTTCAAATATGGGGGGCGCCAGTTCCTTACTTTGCCAGGGGCGCCTGGACCCCAAGATACACCCCTGCGTGGATATCCAGAATATTTGCTTTTACAACATAAAAGAAAAGTATTACAAATCCCAAGGGAACACACTAACAAAAAGGTAAATAAGAATGATGACCGCATAATTTGGCCAACGAACTACACCACCAGTAGTAGTATCATCCAACAGGCAACCAAGGCCTTATGGCCAATTGTCAGTACTGATACCGAGTTAAAGGGATTTAAAACTAAAAAACCTATGACAAGCTACCGACGAGGGAGAAACATCAAGAATTGGGTAGTACGTACTGACATAACTGGGTTTAACAACTTTCCAAGTACAGGGAGCACTCAACATCGCAAGGGGTGCTATAAGTGCATCCATTGCACTACATGCAACCATATGGATACAGGAAAGGCATTCCGACACCCACATAGTGGGAAGTATATCCCTATTAAACATGCAGTAACGTGTACCACGGCCTACGTTGTATATATCATAAGGTGCCCCTGCGGCTCGTATTACTTGGGCAAAACCATACGCCCTTTTAAAGAAAGAGCCACTCAACATAGATCAGCCATACGGGCGGCGATCCAAAGTGGCAGCAGTGACCAACCAGTTGCCAAACACTTCGCGGAATATGGACATAGCTTGACGAGTGTCAGATACATGATTATTGATCATCTACCAAGCAACAAACGGGGGGGCGATAGGAACAAACAATTATTGATCCTGGAAGCCAGATGGATCATGAGATTGGACACAGTGGCCCCGAGGGGCCTGAATGAGAAGATATGTTGGAACAGCCTCACATAGTGAACAGCATAAATCAAAAGCTAATGAATTATCCCATTATTTAAATTAAGGCATGCTGAGTATTAAGTAAAAATTATGTATGATTAGGGAAAGTATCACTTTAACCTTTAAAAATTAAGTCTAACGATTGAGAAAGATAGAATACACGTATAGTTTATTTCTATTGATTGTGCATGAATATCCGTATATTGAGTATGCATAACGCCCACTGGGTGATCCAGCTTCGTTGTTTTTAAATGTTTTATTTTTATTTCTTAGTATTAGAGCTGGGAAGGAGCGGCATCTGGTACACACAGTCAGCTGTACTGTAAGCGCCAGGAGACGCGAGGGCGTCCCTGGTTACCGAACACGCCAGCAGACTGTTGTCCTGACAACGGGTGGACGCAGCGTGCGGACGGCCCGCTGATTGCAGCGCAGTCTGGACGACGGGACGACGTCATCGCCGAGCGCCCCCGCACGCCAGGACGCCAGACACCCGCCCGGAGCTCAGGTGAACGGGGATTGCACAGGTATTTAGGAGGGTGAGTCACATTGTATTGGTTGTATGTGTTTGTCTTTTTTTGTACTATGCATCATATCCTGACGACGGTGCGTGTCGGCACCGAAACGTTGATTGACTGAATTGATGTATTATTGAACTTTTAATACACGTTATTTGCTTAAGAAAAGCCTCTGAGTGCCGTTCCATCCAGAACTGTATACCAGCGGTGCACACCGTTTTTGGACCAGGACACCGGGGTAATTGAACTATTTATTGAGTGCCGGACCCAATCGACTTATATATATATATATATATATATATATATATAAATGCGGGTTGCAGGCGGCACTCACGGTCTTGTTTCAAATAAATGACCCGGACACTCCTGGGTTCAATACAATGTTTCGATTTTCATAAACCTTCGTCAGGTATGAAGGAAAAACAAAGAACAAGCTTACCTTTATACACAAACTAAGACACCAAGTGAGAGACTCGTGCTGAATCACTTCCCGTGCTTCCACTGACATCATCACTTACAGACGGCGCCAGTGCGGCATCTGGGACAAAACTAAAGTGAAGCCGTCACCATGGATACATCTGAATAATATGAACATTGTACATATCACAAAGTTGATCAAACATAATCATTAAAATCATATAACCATGACGTTTACAGGAAACAATTAAAAGAAATCATTTCATTTAATCCATGCGGGGAAACAGTATTCAGTAAATGAATCCACTTGATCTCAAGTTGCAAAAGGATTCTCCCTATGTCACCCCCCCTAATATCTTCCTTCACATGATCTACCATCATATAACGAAGTGATGAAAGGCTATGTTTGCAAGCTTTGAAGTGTTTAGCAACGGGCTGGTCTACATTCTTCCCCTCTAGTATCTGCTTGATGGCACTTCGATGCTTTGCCATCCGTTCTCTAAACTGGCATACTGTCTTGCCTATATAGTATAAACTACAGGGGCACCTGATGCAGTAAATAACATACTTGCTAGTACGTTATATGATGGTAGATCATGTGAAGGAAGATATTAGGGGGGGATTTGTGTCCCAATATATCAGACCAGTTGGAGGCACTCGTAGGCTTGTCCACAGCACTTACTAGGTGACTTATCATGCGCTGTTCACATCGCCACAAGGGACTACGGCCCCTTCACCATCGCACGCCCTTTGTCCATGCAATATTTCACCACTCACTAAATTATGATTGGCGTAAATACTCCATATAATAAAAATGTGGGGCGTGCAAGGGTTAAGGGCGCGTAGCCCCTTCCGACAGTGTGAAGAGTGCCCGTAGGGTGCGATGAATCACCTAGTATATATATATATATATATATATATTATAGTTGAGCGGGTTCGGTTCGTCAAGATACGAACCCCCCCGAAATTCACCTATTTTACATGGTTCTGAGGCAGCCTCGGATCTTCCCGCCTTGCTCGGTTAACCCGAGCGCGCCCGAACGTCATCATCCCGCTGTCGTATTCTCGCGAGATTGGTATTCTATATAAGGAGCCGCGCGTCGCCGCCATTTTTACTCGTGCATTGGAGATGATAGCAAGAGGACGTGGCTGCGTTCTCTCAGTTTCTGTGTTCACTGTTCAGTGTGCTGCAAATATCTGTGCTCAGTGTGCTGCAAATATCTGTGCTCAGTGTGCTGCAAATATTTGTGTTCAGTGTGCTGCAAGTGCAAATATCTACGTTCTCTGCCTGAAAATGCTCCATATCTGTGTTGCATTGTAGGAGGACATTTTGCTGACCACCAGTATATATATATATATATATATATATATATATATATATATATATATATATATATATAGCAGTACGGTACAGTAGTCCATTGCTCTACCTCTGTGTCATCAAGTATACTATCCATATCTGTGCTGCATTGTAGTTGTGCACAGTATATAGTAGGAGGACAGTGCAGAATTTTGCTGTCCACCAGTATATATATATATAGCAGTACGGTACAGTAGTCCATTGCTCTACCTCTGTGTCGTCAAGTATACTATCCATATCTGTGCTGCATTGTAGTGGTGCACAGTATATAGTAGGAGGACAGTGCAGAATTTTGCTGACCACCAGTATATATATATAGCAGTACGGTACAGTAGTCCATTGCTCTACCTCTGTGTCGTCAAGTATACTATCCATATCTGTGCTGCATTGTAGTTGTGCGCAGTATATAGTAGGAGGACAGTGCAGAATATTGCTGACCACCAGTATATATATATAGCAGTACGGTACAGTAGTCCATTGCTCTACCTGTGTCGTCAAGTATACTATCCATATCTGTGCTGCATTGTAGTTGTGCGCAGTATATAGTAGGAGGACAGTGCAGAATTTTGCTGACCACCAGTATATATATATATAGCAGTACGGTACAGTAGTCCATTGCTCTACCTCTGTGTCGTCAAGTATACTATCCATATCTGTGCTGCATTGTAGTTGTGCGCAGTATATAGTAGGAGGACCGAGCAGAATTTTGCTGACCACCAGTATATATATATATATATATAGCAGTACGGTACAGTAGTCCATTGCTCTACCTCTGTGTCGTCAAGTATACTATCCATATCTGTGCTGCATTGTAGTTGTGCGCAGTATATAGTAGGAGGACAGTGCAATATTTTGCTGACCACCAGTATATATATATAGCAGTGCAGTACAGTAGTCCATTGTTCTACCTTTGTGTCGTCAAGTATACTATCCATATCTGTGCTGCATTGTAGTTGTGCGCAGTATATAGTAGGAGGACAGTGCAGAATTTTGCTGACCACCAGTATATATATATAGCAGTACGGTACAGTAGTCCATTGCTCTACCTCTGTGTCGTCAAGTATACTATCCATATCTGTGCTGCATTGTAGTTGTGCGCAGTATATAGTAGGAGGACAGTGCAGAATTTTGCTGACCACCAGTATATATATATATATATATATATATATATATAGCAGTGCAGTACAGTAGTCCATTGTTCTACCTCTGTGTCGTCAAGTATACTATCCATATCTGTGCTGCATTGTAGTTGTGCGCAGTATATAGTAGGAGGACAGTGCAGAATTTTGCTGACCACCAGTATATATATATATATATATAGCAGTACGGTACAAAAGGCCATTGCTATTGATATATTACTGGCATATAATTCCACACATTAAAAGATGGAGAACAAAAATGTGGAGGGAGGCCGGCCACTTGGGTCGCTTTGCTTAGCCATCCAGCGACCTTGGTGCACCTCTTTTTTCTTTGCATCATGTGCTGTTTGGGGACTATTTATTTAAGTGCCATCCTGTCTGACACTGCAGTGCCACTCCTTGATGGGCCAGGTGTTTGTGTCGGCCACTTGGGTCACTTAGCTTAGCCATCCAGCGAACTTGGTGCACCTCTTTTTTTCTTTGCATCATGTGCTGTTTGGGGACAATTTTTTCAAGTGCCATCCTGTCTGACACTGCAGTGCCACTCCTAGATAGGCCAGGTGTTTGTGTCGGCCACTTGTGTCGCTTAGCTTAGCCATCCAGCGACCTTGGTGCACCTCTTTTTTTCTTTGCATCATGTGCTATTTGGGGACTATTTTTTAAGTGCCATCCTGTCTGACACTGCAGTGCCACTCATAGATGGGCCAGGTGTTTGTGTCGGCCACTTGGGTCGCTTAGCTTAGCCATCCAGCGACCTTGGTGCACCTCTTTTTTTCTTTGCATCATGTGCTGTTTGGGGACAATTTTTTCAAGTGCCATCCTGTCTGACACTGCAGTGCCACTCCTAGATGGGCCAGGTGTTTGTGTCGGCCACTTGGGTCACTTAGCTCAGCCATTCAGCGACCTTGGTGCACCTCTTTTTTTCTTTGCATCATGTGCTGTTTGGGGACAATTTTTTTAAGTGCCATCCTGTCTGACACTGCAGTGCCAATTCAAGATGGGCCAGGTGTTTGTGTCGGCCACTTGGGTCGCTTAACTTAGCCATCAAGCGACCTTGGTGCACCGCTTTTTTTCTTTGCATCATGTGCTGTTTGGGGACTATTTTTTTAAGTGCCATCCGGTCTGACACTGCAGTGCCACTCCTAGATGGGCCAGGTGTTTGTGTCGGCCACTTGGGAGGCTTAGCTTAGCCATCCAGCGACCTTGGTGCACCTCTTTTATTCTTTGCATCATGTGCTGTTTGGGGACAATTTTTTTAAGTGCCATCCTGTCTGACACTGCAGTGCCACTCCTAGATGGGCCAGGTGTTTGTGTCGGCCACTTGGGTCGCTTAGCTTAGTCATCCAGCGACCTCGGTGGAAATTATGGTTATTGAGGTTAATAATACTATGGGATCAAAATGACCCCCAAATTCTTTGATTTAAGCTGTTTTTGAGGGGTTTTTGGAAAAAAAACACACCCGAATCCAAAACACACCCGAATCCGGGTATATGTATATATATATATATATATATATATATATATATATGCGGTTATACCGTAAATATATATATATTTACTACACATGATGCCTGATTGGTCCGGTTATACCGTATATATATATATATTTACTACACATGACGCCTGATTGGTCTTGTGGATAAGCACTTCCTGATAATGTCACCGATGGCACGGGGTTGCGCTCTTGCAGAACAGCCGACCGGAGATGCTCGAATGGAGTACGAGTCCAGGTGTGGCTAATCAGATAATTATGTGGCTGTATGTCTGTATATATAAAAACAGCACTGTTTGGACTTGTGATTGTCTTCCTGATGACAGGCATTGACCCCAAACATTGAAATAAAAAGCAAATTTTTGCATTATTGTACAGTACAAACCTCTGAGTGGCACCATCTGGGCTGATATACTGTATACACACACACAGACTGTGCATTCACACATATATACATCTACATGGCTTCTGGAATGGCTGGCTGCAGCTGCTTCAGTGCGTCCGAACACTACCAGAGCTCCTGTCGCTCCTCCCTCCTGCCAGCATTCAACAGCCAGCAGGGATAGAGATAGCCACAGTGGAGAGAGGAGAGTGCCACCTCCTCCTGATCCTGCTGGGACCTGGATACCATCGGGCAGTGCAGCGGCACACACACACACACACACACACACACTGGCGGCGGGCAGCACAGCGGTGACGATGGCATACAATAAGTCAGTTCAACTCATTGTAATATCGGCGGCTTTGGGCCCCTTCATTGCGCTGGTCCTCGGTGCAATGCACCGCTTGCACTGGCGCAAGTTCCGCCACTGCCACCAATGCTGTTTGATGACATCACTGAGATCAGCGACACTGATCTGATGGCTGCCGTGGGGGACCCAGTTAACCATACCATTGGGAATGTGGTCAATGCCAGTAGAAGCTGCACAGGGACACCGACTTCTGCACAGACTGAGACCCCAAAGTTGCATAGGAACAGTAAGTATTTTTTGTTACTTTACACACACTTATCTAGTATACAGTATGAACCTTATTCCGCAGCTGCGACATTCTGATGCTGAAATGCAGGCACAGATGGATGCCCGACTCCGACGGTTTTCTGACGAGAAAGAGTTACAAAATTGATTTCTCACGCAACTTGTGGGTATGCATGAATGCATTTCTAGGGAAAACAGAGAGGCACAGATGTCCTTTCTTAACGGTCTGGTGTCTAGATTACACAATCTGCACCCTTCGCACCCTTATCCAGTGTATCCTCCTCATTATAATAATAATAATAATAATAATAATAATAATTATTATTATTATTATTATTATTATTATTATTCTGATGGTCATTTCCCAAACTACCAACATCATAGCAGAGGCATTCAGTTTATGGAAACAAATCCCTCAAATCCACCTAATGCTACTCCACAAGGCACTGTGCATAAAAGTCCAGATGGCACAGGGAATGCTAGTCAATATGGTGCAGTGCATACTTATCTAGATGGCACAGGGAATAATGTTTCACATGGCACAGTGGGTAGCAGTCCACATGCCAATAAGCAGACCAGCTCTAATTCAGATCTGATCGCAGCAGCAAATTTGTTAGCTAATGGGCAAAACCATGATGCAAAAAAAGGCACTTCTGCGCATGCATATGCGGTGCAGTGCGCACGCACGACGTACTTTCACAACGGGCAAAGTATTTTTACACAAGGTCTAGCAAAGCTTTACAGTCGCAATTGCAGCCGCAGAGTGATTGACAGGAAAGAGGCGTTTCTGGGTGTCAACTGACCGTTTTCAGGGAGTGTTCAGAAAAACGCAGGCGTGCCAGGAAAAACGCAGGCATGGCTGGCCAAACGCAGGGCATGTTTGTGACATCAAATCCGGAACTAAACAGTCTGAAGTCATCGCAAGCGCTGAGTAGGTCTAGAGCTACTCAGAAACTGCACAATTTTTTTTTTGTAGTCGCTCTGCGATCCTTTTGTTCGCACTTCTGCTAAGCTAAAATACACTCCCAGAGGGCGGCAGCTTAGCGTTTGCATGACTGCTAAAAACTGCTAGCGAGTGATCAACTCGGAGTGACCCCCAGCGGGCCTAATTTAGAGTTGATCGCAGCAGCAAATTTGGTAGCAGTTGGGCAAAACCATGTGCACTGCAGGGGGGGCATATGTAACATGTGCAGAGAGAGTTAGATTTGTGTGGGGTGTGTTCAAACTGAAATCTAAACTGCAGTGTAAAAATAAAGCAGCCAGTATTTACACTGCACAGAAACAATATAACCCACCCAAATCTAACTCTCTCTGCACATGTCATATCTGCCCCACCTGCAGTGCACATGGGCCCTCATTCCGAGTTGTTCGCTCGCAAGCTGCTTTTAGCAGCTTTGCACATGCTAAGCCGCCGCCTACTGGGAGTGAATCTTAACTTATCAAAATTGCGAACGAAAGATTTGCAATATTGCGAAAAGACTTCTCTGTGCAGTTTCTGAGTAGCTCGAGACTTACTCTTCCAGTGCGATCAGTTCAGTGCTTGTCGTTCCTGGTTTGACGTCACAAACACACCCAGCGTTCGCCAGACACTCCTCCGTTTCTCCAGCCACTCCCGCGTTTTTCCCAGAAACGGTAGCGTTTTTTCACACACGCCCATAAAACGGCCTGTTTCCGCCCAGAAACACCCACTTCCTGTCAATCACATTACGATCACCAGGACGAAGAAAAAAACCTCGTAATGCCGTGAGTAAAATTCCTAACTGCATAGCAAATTTACTAGGCGCAGTCGCACTACGGACATTGCGCATGCGCATTAGCGACTAATCGCTCCGTTGCGAGAAAAAAATAACGAGCGAACAACTCGGAATGACCCCCATGGTTTGCCCAACTGCTAACAAATTTGCTGCTGCAATAAACTCTGAATTACCCCCAGAGTTAGATTTGGGTGGGGTGTGTTCAAACTGAAATCTAAATTGCAGTGTAAAAATAAAGCAACCAGTATTATTTACCCTGCACAGAAACAATATAACCCACCCAAATCTAACTCTCTGCACATGTTATATCTGCCCCACCTGCAATGCACATGCTTTTGCCATAAAATGTCTATCGTAGACTATCCTTCATTCACACGCATACTCAAGACATACTCTAAAGAAATAACTGACGCCGACAACAAGAATAATTTTTCCAAATGAAAATGTCAGCTTTATTATTAAACAAATGGTATGGTGGCAAGGAGGGACGGCCTATTTGACTCAAGTCCCTATTTATTCTATATTTTAACCCTTTTAATTGTGGCTGACCCAAACAACATCTAAGTTTCAAAACACAAGAAGAGGCAAGGGATCAATTTCAACCCAGCCTCCATCGCATCACAAGGGGCCATAAGGGGCCATTTGCCACCCCTTGTGTTGATTAATCTTTACTGTGGATACCGTGGCCAAATCTCCACTCAAGGTATTCCCCAAATCCAAACCAAAAGGTGTTCAGGTGTCTTCCCACTCCACAGGAGACTGCAGCCCACCTGGTCCGATGGTACTCCGGCCCCGTAATGTATCAAACTCCACCACCTTCTCATCTCCTGAGCACCTATTAAACCTTTTTCAACTACAGCCACAATTTCAGGCCGTCCCAACCCGCCACAGTTTCAACGAAACCCCGCCACCATACCTCAAACCTAAACAAAACTCCACTTACTCCTTCTCTTAAAAAATCCTTCTACCTCACTAATAAAATTCCCAACTACAGACTGAGGACAACAGGTCCTCCAGAAAGATTTCCATACCCCTCAAATTCAAATGGCCATGTAAACTTGAGGGGTAGAAACTGAAATGGAGGGATGTGGGACCACAACCCCCAGATCTCACTCACAGCCCGGCCCACCACAGAATTGATCCAGCGCCGGACCAACTCTATGGCAGCCAGTCTCTCTGCACCTCTCCACGCTAACCGTGGAACAATGTCAGACCATCCTATGCTTAGGAAGGGTAACCTGTTTTGTAGACTAACTAAGTCCCTAACCATAGTTTTCCAAAGGTCAAGACCCAACCTTTTGGTCAAGTCATTTCCCACGCCATGGAACACCACTTTCAACGGGCATCCCGACCTCTGCATCTGATGTCAAAATAGGGGCATGACTTGCTCCCAACGTAGGCCCCTCACAATGATCCACCGGATCAGCTTTGCTTCAGGGGACTGAAGGTACTCCAACCCAGACCTTTCACCGTGAAAGACATACGAGTGCCCTGCTATCCATATCGGACACTCATCCAAACGCCAATCTGAAAATACAAAAACAATATTCACACAATCTTCATACTACCAGAATTCAAATAAAATAGCCTAAAAACAACCTTACTTCCAAGACAACAAAAAAACCCAACTATTCCCATTATAACCTTTCTAAAATGGTATATTTTAATCACTAAGCTATTTTTAATTTGGACTTTAAGATGACAAATTTGAAAGGTAGGGTGGTGGGGAAGGGGGGAATATGAAGAATCAGACTTGACAAGAGGCGAAAAACATACCTGACAAGCGGGTGTGAACCCCATGGCTTAAGGCACCTGACAGGATAAATAATTCCTCAAGACCCCCAAATATTGCCAGTGGCTGAAACCTCAAGTCTGATTTAGATACCCCAGGTCAAAATCTGATATATTTCCAAAATACATCAAACTTCCACCTCCCAAGAGCTCTACTTTGCCAGCTCGAATGGCCCTCAGCAGCCGCTGTTGTCGCTGCACCTATACGGAATGAATGGGTACCGTATTTTGATACTGGTATACCCATTTTGAAAATACAACGTTCCATCACCCATTTAAATTGGAATTGTGTAATCGGCATACCATCCATATGCTGCAACCATTGACCTGGAATATCAGTCCTTACACTCAAATAATCCTTTCCCAGTGACACAGGGCAAATCTCAGTATCCTCAACACACCTCAAGGCCACCAACAGCCTTTGCCTAATTGATCGATTTTGGAACGTTGCACTTTGCACCATAAGCATCCTTCTTCCAGTGACACATGCTCACGAAGCATAGGTGAGTGGAAGGTGCCAAGGTTCTTAGCGCTAAGCCCTCCAATCCGGGTGTATCACCTGCCAAGCATAAGACGGGCATGGGTCACCACATACATTCGCATCCGGATTCTAGCATCCTGAACCCGTGCCACTCAAAACGTGAAAGAGCATCTGCCACGCCATTTTCAAGGCCTGGAACATGCTTAGCACAAAAATTTATATTCCATTGAAGGCAACGCAGGACAATCTGACCCAACAAACACAAAACAGGTAGACCAGCTGCTTTTTGGCTGTTAATCACATGAACTACCCCCAAGTTATCGCACCAAAAAACTACTGAAACATTGACCAATACCTCGTGCCATAACTCCAGTGCAACCATGATTGGGAACAGTTCTAACAACAACAGATTCCCTGTAAGGCCTTCATCAAACCATGCTTTAGGCCAGGGGGAAGCACACCACCTGCCCTCCAGATACGTTCCGAAACCCAAAGAACCAGATGCATCAGTGAATAATTGCAACTCAACATTGGATCTAGAATCAGACTGCCAAATGCGACCACGATTAAAATCCGACAAAAACTCTTCCCAAATATGCAAATCCCTTCGAATTTCTTTAGATAATCATATAAAATGACCAGGCCTCTTAACACCTATTGTCGCTCTTTCCAACTTCCTGCTAAAGACCTTACCTATTGGGATAACCCTGCAAGCGAAATTGAGAGACCCCAATAATGATTGAGCTTGTTTCAACGTCACCTTGCCATTAGCCAATGCTACCATTATATCCTCCCTCAGTTTAGCTACTTTTTCCATGGGCAAACGGCAGCAACCCTTAATCGTATCAATTTCAATACTCAAGAAGGTCAACACCGATATAGGGCCTGTCTATTCCTCAGCTACTGGAACTCCAAACTCAGTAAACAATGACAATGCATTTGATAAAATATTTCCACAAATATAGGACTCAGCTGGGCCCATGAACAAAAAATCATCTAAATAATGAACAATTCCAGACTGACCTGAATATTCTGAAATGCACCAATGTAAAAAGCTACTAAACTTTTCAAAATATGAACAAGATATAGAACAACCTATCAGAAGACATCTCTCAACATAGAAACCATCATCCAGGTGAAAACCCAATTAACGAAAAAATTCCGGATCAATGGGCAAAAGACGAAAAGCCGACTCTACTGTATGTCAATTTTACTCATCAACGCTCCTTTACCAAATGACCTAATCTTTGCCAATGCAGCTTCAAAAGATTGATTAACTACCATTGTCAAAAATTCGGGAATTCCATCATTAACTGAAGACCCCTTTGGACAGGACAAATGCTGAATTAATCTAAACTTTCCCGGTGTCTTTTTAGGAACAACACCCACCGGGGACAAAATTAAATCCGTAACTGGTGGAGAACTAAAAGGCCCTACCATTCTTGCCAAAGCAACCTCTTTATCAACTTTTTCTTTCAAAATTTCTGGAAACTGCTCAGCCGAGAGCAAATTATGAACAAAACCACAACAAACTTGGCCCTTAATAGGCAAAGGAAAACCTCTGAAAAAACCCAACCTTAACAAATCAGCATCCTCTCTGTTTGGATAATATTCTAACCAATAAGACAATTTATCCAATCTCACAGGAGTAGGGGCCCTACTTAGTATTGGCAACCATGAGAGCGCGGTTCTGTTGTCTGTTAAAACCTCCTCTACCATCTGAGGGCCACGAGCAGTCTCTAATGGGATGTGACCCCCCACAGCGGATACAAACATGCCGAAAATGACACCTTGACCCTAGGGTATATTAACCATTATTAAAAGCATAGCACCTACTTTGGCTGTTCTTCCCTGCCGTCCGTCTATTACTGTTACTACCACGTTTCTCACTAATCGCTTCTGCACCACTCTTCATTGGTTGTGTAACATCTACAAAAATCTCCACATCTTTTTCACCAAAATCTATGACCTCTCTGCCATTCTGTTTTTGCAAAAATCTTCATCTTAAGTCCTCCAAGCTGTCCCACGCCCTGATATCGCCAATTCGTGTAACAAATACATATATTTGATTATGTTCAAATGCTCTTGAGGTCTCGTCTCTAAATAACAGGCCACAAAGACCAGCACGCCTTTTTGCCAGTTAGAATATGATTTATACACCTCTTCACCTATACCCGATTTCTTTCTGGCCGCAGCTAATGCCTTCTTTGCTTTGCTGGTTAACGCAAACATGTTAACAAATCTGCTCTCTCGTATACGATCCCTAATTCTGGGCCGTACTCCTCTTAAGCCAGCAGTATTAACACATTGCAGAGAGTCCTCAGGACCCTCCTCCGAGGACATACTAGAACTGCTGTGTCTGCTCCTTCTTTTGTGTTTTCTCTTGCAACCACTGCAATCGCTATCTACTAAATCTGAGGACTCAAGGAAGATGTAAGATAAGCTGTAGATAAGCGCCTACACTTGCGCTTATCTACAGCTTTTTTCTTGCATGTTTTCTCCTTAAACAACTGACTTATTGCCCAAGCTGGCTACTGCACCCTCCTGACACGCTTCAAGGTCAAAATCAGACTCACCATAATTTCGACTGCCCTCGTCCAGAGCGGATTTGACCACAGCCGCCAACTCCCCTGAATCCTCCTGTAGTTCGGGGACAATCAAAGATTCTGCAGGAGAAATGCAAGGGGAAACATCCACTAGACACTCATCAAGTATCTCATTACCCCCTCTTTTCTTGCGTGCCCTAGCACGTAAACCCGCGGCCGCTGGTTCACTTACACTAGACTCATTCATCATGGAGGGACTCTGCCCCCTCAATACTCTCCCCTCAGCATAGGTGACATCGCTGTTTTTGATGCAGCCACCAATCACTGACTCTAAAAGCCCCAAAGAAGGCCATCACAAAACACAATCTAAATACAAGTGCTTCGTAATCAGATGCACATATACCCCCTGCAAAACGACTGGCATGCGCCGCAACATTGAAATGGTTATTGGCCTTCATGCGTCCTGTACAGGGGGCATCGCTCGTGCCCACCCTTTCAGTACTCTCGCTAAAAAGAAAGATTCAGTGAAATCATGCCAGCTTCAAGTCTCAAGAAGTAAGATAGAACAGACAGTAAGTGTGAAACAAATCCTCTTGACTTGCCTGCGCTAAAACATTCCCAAACATAATCCAATAACATGGTATAATCGTTCTTACCTTGGTCTCGACGCATGTGGACATATCTCTCCCACTCTCTCATTGCTGTACTGTACCCCTGAAGAATGGAAGGTGCCAAGTAGTTCGGGGACAATCAAATATTCTGCAGGAGAAATGCAAGGGGAAACATCCACTAGACACTCATCAAGTATCTTATTACCCCCTCTTTTCTTGCGTGCCCTAGCACGTGAACCCATGGCCGCTGGTTCACTTACACTAGACTCATTCATCATGGAGGGATTCTGCCCCCTCAAGACTCGCCCCTCAGCATGACCCGCAGTAAGAAGAGGGACCGGTGCTGATATTACTGAAGTGCATATAGACGCCACTTCAGACGAATTCCAGCCAGCACCTTTTCAGCCTAAACGCATGGTGTCTGCATATGATTGCCTAGAAACCATGCGCTTGCTTTTATTTACCTCAGATGCCACACTTCTGCCCCTCATACTCAAGTTAACAGGCTCCATTACTTGCTGCACAGTAGCATTTTCCAGGCCTGAAGTACCCGCGTGCTGACCAACTCCCTCCGTGATTCCATAGGCACCCCTTAAACTGGCCCTCTCCCTGTTAATGCCTCTATTAGGTGCTCCCAATCCTTGCACCACCAATTGCTCACATGTGCCCTTTCCAGATTGCTCCCCTCTAGAAAGTCCGGTACTGCAACGAACACCTCTGCCAGCCACAGTCCCCCGCGGGCCCACGGGATGACCGCGGTGCACCTCCGGAACATGCAATCCTGAGGTAACCCCTCTCGACGTTACCGCTCTCCACATCACCCTATTCCGTGATTACACCATGGCACCCACGCTCCGAGACATCGTACCTTTGGTCTGTACTACCAAAGGATTAGCACTCACAACACTAAGTATGCCTCCAGCATGTGACACAGCAAGCTGGTCACCCAACCTCTGCGTGACGCAGCTCCACATGCCACAGCTCTCTCAGGCGGTCGAGCCCGACCCATAGCGGCAGGATTACCACCCACATTTACTACACCTTGCCATCTTCCCTGTGCTGAAATAACCTGTTCCCCACCTGACACAGACTCATCATTACCCCTTCCACCGCTTTCAATAAAACGGATAGGGGCAGCACGACTGGGCCTTGGCATGTTAAAGGAAAGAATAGTTAGATAAAAGAAAGATTTAGAGAAAAGAGTGGGAGAAAAATAGAGAGTAGAGATGTGCACCAGACATTTTTCGGGTTTTGTGTTTTGGTTTTGGATTCGGTTCCGCGGCCGTGTTTTGGATTCGGACGCGTTTTGGCAAAACCTCCCTTAAAAATTTTTGTCGGATTCGGGTATGTTTTGGAATCGGGTGTTTTTTTTCAAAAACCCCTCAAAAACAGCTTAAATCATAGAATTTGGGGGAATTTTGATCCCATAGTATTATTAACCTAAATAACCATAATTTCCACTCATTTCCAGTCTATTCTGAATACCTCACACCTCACAATATTAATTTTAGTCCTAAAATTTGCACCGAGGTCGCTGGATGACTAAGCTAAGCGACCCAAGTGGGCGGCACAAACACCTGGCCCATCTAGGAGTGGCACTGCAGTGTCAGACAGGATGGCACTAAAAAAAAATTAGCCCCAAACATCACATGATGCAGAGATAAATAAAAAAAAAAGAGGTGCAAGATGGAATTGTCCTTGGGTCCTCCCACCCACCCTTATGTTGTATAAACAGGACATGCACACTTTAACAAACCCATCATTTCAGCCACAGGGACTGTCACACGACTGTGGCTGAAATGACTGGTTGGTTTGGGCCCCCACCAAAAAAGAAGCAATCAATCTCTCCTTGCACAAACTGGCTCTACAGAGGCAAGATGTCCACCTCCTCCTCATCGTACGATTCATCACCCCTTTCACTGTGTACATCCCCCTCCTCACAGAGTATTAATTCGTCCCCACTGGAATCTACCATTTCAGGTCCCTGTGTACATTCTGGAGGCAATTGCTGGTGAATGTCTCTACAGGGGTATTGATTATAATTTATTTTGATGAACATCATCTTCTCCACATTTTCTGGAAGTAACCTTGTACGCCGATTGCTGACAAGGTGACCGGCTGCACTAAACACTCTTTCAGAGTACACACTGGAGGGGGGGGGACAACTTAGGTAAAATAAAGCCAGTTTGTGCAAGGGCCTCCAAATTGCCTCTTTTCCTGTCAGTATACGTACGGACTGTCTGACGTGCCTACTTGGATGCGGTCACTCATAATCCTCCACCATTCTTTCAATGTTGACAGAATCATATGCAGTGACAGTAGAAGACATGTCAGTAATCGTTGGCAGGTCCTTCAGTCCGGACCAGATGTCAGCACTCGCGCCAGACTGCCATGCATCACCGCCAGCGGGTGGGCTCGGAATTCTTAGCCTTTTCCTCGCAGCCCCAGTTGCGGGAGAATGTGAAGGAGGAGCTGTTGACGGGTCACGTTCCGCTTGACTTGACAAGTGTCTCACCAGCAGGTCTTTGAACATGTGCAGACTTGTGTCTGCCGGAAAGAGAGATACAATGTAGGCTTTAAACCTAGGATCGAGCTCGGTGGCCAAAATGTAGTGCTCTGATTTCAACAGATTGACCACCCGTGAATCCTGGTTAAGCGAATTAAGGGCTCCATCCACAAGTCCCACATGCTTAGCGGAATCGCTCCATTTTAGCTCCTCCTTCAATCTCTCCAGCTGCTTCTGCAAAAGCCTGATGAGGGGAATGACCTGACTCAGGCTGGCAGTGTCTGAACTGACTTCACGTGTGGCAAGTTCAAAGGGTTGCAGAACCTTGCACAACGTTGAAATCATTCTCCAGTGCGCTTGAGTCAGGTGCATTCCCCCTCCTTTGCCTATATCGTAGGCAGATGTATAGGCTTGAATGGCCTTTTGCTGCTCCTCCTGCCTCTGAAGCATATAGAGGGTTGAATTCCCCCTCGTTACCACCTCTTGCTTCAGATGATGGCGGGGCAGGTTCAGGAGTGTTTGCTGGTACTCCAGTCTTCGGCACGCGGTGGCTGAATGCCGAAAGTGGCCCGCAATTCTTCGGGACACCGACAGCATCTCTTGCACGCCCCTGTCGTTTTTTTAAAAATTCTGCACAACCAAATTCAATGTATGTGCAAAACATGGGATGTGCTGGAATTTGCCCACATGTAATGCACGCACAATATTGGTGGCGTTGTCCGATGTCACAAATCCCCAGGAGAGCCCAATTGGGGTAAGCCATTCTGCGATGATGTTCCTCAGTTTCCGTAAGAGGTTGTCAGCTGTGTGCCTCTTATGGAAAGCGGTGATACAAAGCATAGCCTGCCTAGGAATGAGTTGGCGTTTGCGAGACGCTGCTACTGGTGCCACTGCTGCTGTTCTTGCTGCGTCTACCCAGTGGGCTATCACAGTCATATAGTCCTGAGTCTGTGGGACAGTGCAGCATTTTGGTGACCAGAAGTATACATATATAGTACAGTACAGTAGGCCATTGCTGTATCTTGCAGCCCTGTGTCAAGTATACTATCTCTGTGCTGCATTATTGTGAGCAGTATATAGTAGGACAGTGCAGCATTTTGGTGACCAGCAGTATACATATATAGTACAGTACAGTAGGCCATTGCTGTATCTTGCAGCTCAGTGTCAAGAATACTAACTCTGTGCTGCATTATTGTGAGCAGTATATAGTAGGACAGTGCAGCATTTTGGTTACCAGCAGTATACATATATAGTACAGTACAGTAGGCCATTGCTGTATCTTGCAGCTCTGTGTCAAGTATACTATCTCTGTGCTGTATTAATGTGAGCAGTATATAGTAGGACAGTGCAGCATTTTGGTGACCAGCAGTATACATATAGTACAGTACAGTAGGCCATTGCTGTATCTTGCAGCTCTGTGTCAAGTATATCTCTGTGCTGCATTATTGTGAGCAGTATATAGTAGGACAGTGCTGCATTTTGGTGACCAGCAGTATACATATATAGTACAGTACAGTAGGCCATTGCTGTATCTTGCAGCTCTGTGTCAAGTATACTATCTCTGTGCCGCATTATTGTGAGCAGTATATAGTAGGACAGTGCAGCATTTTGGTGACCAGCAGTATACATATATAGTACAGTACAGTAGGCCATTGCTGTATCTTGCAGCTCTGTGTCAAGTATACTATCTCTGTGCCGCATTATTGTGAGCAGTATACAGTAGGACAGTGCAGCATTTTCGTGACCAGCAGTATACATATATAGTACAGTACAGTAGGCTATTGCTGTATCTTGCTGCTCTGTGTCAAGTATACTATCTCTGTGCTGCATTAATGTGAGCAGTATGTGATGAGCGGGTTCGGTTTTACTCGGTTTTACTCGGGTAGGACAGTGCAGCATTTTGGTGACCAGCAGTATACATATAGTACAGTACAGTAGGCCATTGCTGTATCTTGCAGCTCTGTGTCCCTTCTAGTATCCTGATCAGTGCTCAATATCTGCTGCATTGTTGTGACCAGTATGTATACTGTACTGTGCGACGTGTGTTATACACCTGGTGATTTTGTACATCCTGTAATCTGTGATGTGTGAGATACACCTGGGGATTATACACCCTATATACTGTACTGTGTGATGTGTGAGATACACCTGGGGATTATACACCCTATATTATTATTATTATTATTATTATTATTATTATCCTTTATTTATATGGTGCCACAAGGGTTCCGCAGCGCCCAATTACAGAGTACATAAATAATCAAACAGGAAAACAGCAACTTACAGTTGATGACAGTATAGGACAAGTACAAGGTAAATAAGCATAGTTACATCAGCAGATGACACTGGAATAAGTATCAGGTGGCAGAAGACTGCTGGATGTGGTACAGTTGAAGATTATTAAAGTAAGACAAAGGATAAGCACATGAGGGAAGAGGGCCCTGCTTGTGAGAGCTTACAATCTAAAGGGGAGGGGTAGACAGACATAGGTGACACAGATGGGGTACATAGAGAACGTGGAACAGAGGGTTAGGATGAGATTTGGCTGGGTTTGGTGAAGAAGTGGACCCCCAGAAGGCACAAGTCAATACTTAACATTGCAACATTTTACTGGGCTATGCAGGAGAAAATTAAAAATAGGGGAAAATAAAAAATAAAAAAAAGAATAGATAACTTCTACCACTTTCAAAAAGGTAAATGGAAGCTGAAATAATGGACAACTACCTCATGGAAGCTAGATACAGTATACCAAACAGTACTTAGCAGAGTTAGGAATGAGTGCTTATGAAATACAGTAACATTTTGTCATAATATTTCAGAAACTGCATGGCTGGTCTCTTGCACTCTTTTGCTCTAATACACCACCTGCTTTAGGATTTATATTCAAAAACATTATGTCTCCATAATCCCAAAAACGTCAGTCTCCTTGGAAAGTGGTTTGTTCCTTTGTAAGGGAAAGAGAACAAACGTTCTCAAACAACGGTTTCTCAATTTCTTTTTCCTCTGGGAAGGGATTGTGGATTCGCAGGAATATCAGAGCATTTCTGTAATCAGAAAACAGCGACTTTCTACAAATGTTTACGAATAATTCCAGTGATTTTGTCATTTTCTTCCAGTGATTTGGACCAATAATACCATTGATTAGAACGAATAATTCCAGTGATTTTGTCATTTTCTTCCAGTGATTTGGACCAATAATACCATTGATTAGAACAAATAATTCCTGTGATTTTGTCATTTTCTTCCAGTGATTTGGACCAATAATACCATTGATTAGAATGAATAATTCCAGTGATTTTGTCATTTTCTTCCTGTGATTTGGACCAATAATACCATTGATTAGAACGAATAATTCCTGTGATATTGAGGTGTTTGTGTCGCTTAGCTTAGCCGTCCAGTGACCACAGTGCACCTCTTTTTCTCTTTTCTTTCCATCATGTGCTGTTTGGGGGCTATTTTTTTAAGTGCCATCCTGTCTGACACTGCAGTGCCACTCCTAGATGGGCCAGGTGTTTGTGCCGCCCACTTGGGTTGCTTTGCTTAGTCATCCACATAGGCGTGCGCAGGGGGGGTGCCTGGTGCGCACAGGCACCCCCTAATGTCTGGCAATCCGATCTCACATGCCTGATGCAGCGAGCGCCGAGCAGGCTGATTACTGTCCACTCTGCGCTGCACCCTGTCAGGACTGCATTACTGACTGGACGCCTGGGTTAATCAAGGGTGCCTCTGCCACCGGCTTTCAAACTCCCGGCTCCACCTCAATGTACAAAAACAGCGTGATGTGACGTGATGACATCATGCTGCTCGCACGCCCACCCGTCACACTCCCAACTCACTCCTTCTATTCTATGCCAATGCCAGCCACTGATGAGGAAGACAAATTCAATACTGGCAGGCGGTCGGCAGCAGCATTGACACTTAACGCGTTTTTGCAGCAGTAACTAGTCTGCGACTGTCAGTGTCAGTGAGAGTGACTGCAGCTTGCAGGGGAAAGAGAGGGGGAGCCAGACCAGGCTGAGGAGAAGCAGTGTAACTGCAGTGAGTGCCATCAGGGGTGTTTGCTTGGTGCACACCACAACATCTGACAATGCATCTGATTGGTACAAGGGTGGATATTTTATATTACGTTGACCGTCAATAGATGGTGCTAGACACGCCCAAAAGGCGATGCTAGACACACCCCTCCAACAGTGCACCCCCTAATAAAATGTGCTGCGCACGCCTATGGTCATCCAGCGACCTTGGTGCAAATTTTAGGACTAAATATAGTATTGTGAGGTGTGAGGTGTTCAGAATAGACTGGAAATGAGTGGAAATTGTGGTTATTGAGGTTAATAATACTATAGGATCACAATTACCCCCAAATTCTATAATTTAAGCTGTTTTTGAAAAAAAACACTCGACTCCAAAACACACCCGAATCCGACATAAAATTTCCAGGGAGGTTTTGCCAAAACGCGTTCGAATCCAAAACACGGCCGCGGAACCGAATCCAAAACCAAAACACAAAACCAGAAAAATTTCCGGTGCACATCTCTAGGAGTAGTAACGATTGAAAGGAAATGGAGAAGAAAATATTCAGTTATAAACAGTTCCGTACAACACAAACAAAGAGCACCTCACTGTTCAATTTTTTCTGAGGAAAAGAGGGAGAACTTAATCAATCCGCCCCTCATAAGGGCTAAGCCCCTCCCATCACCTGATTCCTCAGCAATCTCATAGGTCAAGCAGTTACCATGGACACAACTCCACCTGTCCTTGCTGCTTCATTCAGTACACTACTCAGAATTTTATGTCACTATGGAGTATGGACATATGAAATGTCCTCCATTTTCTTTAGCTAACAAATGTGCTGCTGCGATCAGATCTGAATTACCCCCACAGTGCATAGCAGTCCAAATGCCACTGTTCATAATAGTCCAGATGGCACAGGGAATAATCCTCCACATGGCACTGTGCATACTTACCCAGATGGCACAGAGTATAATCCTCCATATGGCACTGTGCATACTTACCCAGATGGCACAGAGAATAATCCTCCATATGGCACTGTGCATACTTACCCAGATGGCACAGGGAATAATCCTCCACATGGCATTGTGCATACTAACCCAGATGGCATAGAGAATAATCCTCCATATGGCACTGTGCATACTTACCCAGATGGCACAGAGAATAATCCTCCATATGGCACTGTGCATACTTACCCAGATGGCACAGGGAATAATCCTCCACATGGCACTGTGCATACTAACCCAGATTGCAAGGGAATAATCCTCCATATGGCACTGTGCATACTTACCCAGATTGCCAGGGAATAATACTCCACATGGCATTGTGCATAGTTACCTACCGTGTTTCCCCGATAATAAGACACTGTCTTATTTTTATTTTTTTCAGTCCAAAAAACACCATAGGGCTTATTTTCGGGGTAGGTCTTATTTTAATTAACATTGACAGCAATTTCAATAAATGTCTGGCGGTCAAAACAGACAGGATAATAAATAAAATGACGACCGATATGCTCCCCCAGTCCTGCTTTTATCTCCATCATGTCCCTCAGTCCTGCTTTACAATACTTTACTTACCGTTTTTTTTTTTGTCTTCACTTTCGTCTTTTTCTGTACTCTCCGCCGCGGCACTGCTGTAAATGGTGCTGGCACGCACGCCAGCGTCATTCACAGAAAATGAGGGGAAGGTGCGCACTCACTACGAGAGAGTGAGACACTGTGATTGGATGCCACTGTTGAATCTTTAACAGCGGCATTCATTTCATGTGAAAGGGGGGGGGGGGGGGGGGCGAAGCTGGGGGCATTGTAGTGTAGTGCAGGGACCGGACAAAATGGGGGTTTAACTAGGTCTTATTTTCGGGGTAGGGCTTATTTTGGACCGTTCTGCAGAAATCAGGGTAGGTCTTATTATCTTATTATCGGGGAAACACGGTAGATGGCACAGGGAATAATCCTCCACATGGCACTGCGCATACTTATCCAGATAGCACTACTCATAACCGTCCACCTAGCAATATGGACAGCACAGTTTACAGACAGTAATAGCCATTTATTTTCTTCTATTTCAAGTTCACTGTTCAGTTTTGTATTTCATTCATCTACAGAGGCAAATAATATATTTTCTTCGTCTTGTATTTTAGCAAATCTTCAGGCCCTCTATTTATGTGTCTACAGAGGCACAGAGGCAAATAATATTTTTTCTTCGTCTTTTGTGTTCATGGACATCTTCATGTGTATTCTGCACTTTACAGGCCTGTCAGGTGCTCAGGCCATACATGGCCGTTACCTCAGTCACTTCTACATATGGGGGTGTTCGTTATGTTGAATTCTATTTATGTGTCTACAGAGGCAATTCATATTTTTTCTTCATCTTTTGTATTTATGCAAATCTTCATGTGTATTCTGCACTTTACAGGCCTGTCAAGTGCCCAGCCCATTCCTGGCTGTTACCTCAGCCACTTATACAGATGAAGGTGTATGTTATGTTGAATGTACACACATTATGCCCTCTATTTATGTGTCTACAGAGGCAATTAATATTTTGTATTTGTCTTTTGTATTTATGCAAATCTTCAAGTGTATTCTGCATTTTACATGCCTTTCAAGTGCCCAGGCCCAGGGTTGGACTGGCCCACAGGGGTACAGGGGAAACCTCCAGTGGGCCCCACTGCCTGGGAGTCAACTTCCTCCTCTAGGGATCAGGTACCAGACTGTGCACTTCAATTATATATTATACATGTGACCTTATACTGCACAAAACTTGTGTATTTTCTACAGTGCATTGCTGTTATTGATCTGGTACATTACCATGTATGCACTAGCAGTATTTACTATATATTTATTAAGGGGCTTAGACCATGCACTCTCTGATGGTTAGGAAATCCAATGTGGTGGCTGGCTACACCCATAAACATGGGCCCCAACCACTGCATTCCCCGGTAGGCCTTTCATGCCCCAGTCTGACACTGCCCAGGCCACACCTGGCCGTTACCTCAGCCACTTTTACCAGGTCTAGAACTAGAGGAAGGAAGAAACCGTCTGCGTTTTTTCTCTACTTCCCACCGGGAAGCGTTTGCTCCCTGGCACCAGCAGGGGGAGCTAAAAGGATTACAAGCTTCCTTAGTGTAATCCTGACTCCTGGGGGTAAATTTACTAAGATGGGAGTTCTATTTAAGAAAGGATGTGTCACAACTGAGGGCTGATGACCGTGACTGGGAGCCTCAGTTGTAGGGGTTGATGGGTACCTGAATGTTGGAGGAGCGATGGGACTCCTGGACATGCGTAAAGACAGTAGCAAGGATGCCCGAAGGCGTGACCACGACAACTTGAAATATCTTTTAGTGATTTTATTAAATGAAAAGTCATAAAACGTGCAAAAACAATAGAAAGTCACAAGTGGAAATTTAGGTGTGCAACTGGTTTATACCAGTAACCTGGAATGTAGAGAAAAGTTCTGTAAACTGTAAATGAAGCTAGGGTTCGCTGGAAAATTGAAATAGAAGCTGGAGTGCGCTGGAAAACTGTAGTTGTTGAAGAGTGGCTGCTGGAAAGCCGGAATACAGACACAGGTGAGTAAGGTGATGTTGTAGAGGGTTAATCACAGAGGTGTCGTGTTACACCACAGAGTGTAACACAGAGGAGTCAGGCTTGAATGCAGGAGAGTTCACTGGAGAATCTGTAGAAGACTGCACACAGGAACCACTGGAGACAAATGAAGCACTGACATCTATCTGGCCCAGACACAGGATACTTATACCTGCAGCTATGCAGGCATTGGCTGGGCAATTATGCAGATTTCAGAGCCAGTAGATTGGAGGAGCTGGAACATGTGATTGCATCCAACATGGCTGCGCCCATGCTGGAAGTAAGATGGAAAACCTGGTTTGGAACACAATGTAGAAACATAATAGTAATGGCGGCTCCGGCCGCAGAGGACAGGAGACGCCAAACAACAAGTGCATGCTGAGACACGTGGAAGGCAGCGGAGGCCGCGGAGGGCGTACAACCAGAAGGGAGATAGTGTCTTAGTACTCGGATCGTGACAGGATGTTGTCAATAGCAACCAATCAGATTCTACTTCTCATTTATCTAGCACCATCTAGAAGATAATACCTGGATTATGATTTGTTGCTATGGGCAACATCCCATCTTAAATAGAACTCCCATCTAAGTAAATTTACCCCCTGGAGTACTGGGCAGCTCTCTAATGCTATAAGCAGCGTGAGTGGACTTTTAAATACTGTGTGAGTGTGTGTGCCCCTGCCCTGAACTGTGACCTGAAGACATGTCAGTCACAGTAGCGGATCTTGCCACGGGCAAGCAGGACTTTTGCCCGGGGCGCCGCACCATGGCAAGATCCGCTACTGTTTGGCAGTCCCCCCCACTGTGTCCCCCGCTGTGAAGGGAACTAGACCCGTCTAGTTTCCCTTCGTGGAGAGGAACTTTGCTGTGCGGTGCGCGATGATGTCATCGCGCACCGCACAGCATTGTGGGACTGGCACAGACGCTAGGGGTCATAATTGACATCTAGTGTCTAGTGTCTATCTATGCTGTGCTATGGGAGAGACGTCATGACGTCTCTCCCATAGATGTGAGGAGAGGAGCGGCGCCGGTGGAGGTCTGCAGCAGTCGGGAATCAGGAGCGGGGTAGTAAGTACTCTTTTTTTTTTTTTTAAGCGGCGCTACTCTACAGGGGGCACAAATGGGGGCACAACTCTACAGGGGGCGTAACTGACCACACCCCTGTATGAAGCCATGCCCCTATTTTTCACCCGGGGCGCCACAAGGGCTAGAACCGGCCCTGGTCAGTCACTGAGGTTTGTAGAGAGACTGGAGGAGGAGGAATCCTGTGCAAGCTGCCAAGTGAGAGTTTGAAAAGCTCTGCTGATTTACAGTCTATGCAGTGTGTGCTGAGGTAGTTTGCAGTGTGTGGCTGAATGAGATTATAGTGATGCAGTGTGTGCTGAGTTTGCAGTGTGTGCTGAATGAATTATATAGTGATGCAGTGTCTTCTGATTGTGTAATGTCAGTGTTAGTGATACTTAGTTGCCTACCCTCCCTCATTCTGCAGGAGACTCCCTGAAATAGCAGCAATCTCCCTGTCTCCCTGAATAGTCCAGCAATCTCCCTCATTGTACCTTACCCCCATTATGTAGCTGTTACGTTCTTGGGGGGAACAATAAATCAGAGATCTATCCATTCAAATGGGATCATCAGGGCCATTTCCCTGTATTGGTTATAAGGTACAATGATCCCTATGGCTACATGCATTTTTAATAAGGTTTTTCATGGCCACTTGCTGTATATGTGTATACAGTAGAGATGTGCACCGGAAATTTGGTTTTGTGTTTTGGTTTTGGATTCGGTTCCGCGGCCGTGTTTTGGATTCGGACGCGTTTTGGCAAAACCTCCCTGAAATTTTTTGTCGGATTCGGGTGTGTTTTGGATTCGGGTGTTTTTTAAAAAAAAACACTCCAAAACAGCTTAAATCATAGAATTTGGGGGTCATTTTGAACCCTTAGTATTATTAACCTCAATAACCATAATTTACACTCATTTCCAGTCTATTCTTAACACCTCACACCTCACAATGGGCCAGATGTACAAAGCCTGAAAAGTGATAAATATCACAGTGATAAAGCACCAGCCAATCGGCTCCTAACTGTCATTTTTAAAACACAGCCTGTAACATGGCAGTTAGGAGCCGATTGGCTGGTGCTTTATCACTGTGATATTTATCACTTTTCAGGCTTAGTACATCTCCCCCAATATTATTTTTAGTCCTAAAATTTGCACCGAGGTCGCAGGATGACTAAGCTAAGCGACCCAAATGGGCGGCACAAACACCTGGCCCATCTAGGAGTGGCACTGCAGTGTCAGACAGGATGGCATTTAAAAAAATTAGCCCCAAACATCACATGATGCAGAGATAAATTAAAAAAAAGAGGTGCAAGATGGAATTGCCCTCCCACCCACCCTTATGTTGTACAAACAGGACATGCACACTTTAACAAACCCATCATTTCAGCCACAGGGTCTGCCACACGACTGTGGCTGAAATGACTGGTTGGTTTGGGCCCCCACCAAAAAAGAAGCAATCAATCTCTCCTTGCACAAACTGGCTCTACAGAGGCAAGATGTCCACCTCCTCCTCATCGTCTGATTCATCACCCCTTTCACTGTGTACATCCCCCTCCTCACAGAGTATTAATTCGTCCCAACTGGAATCCACCATCTCAGGTCCCTGTGTACTTTCTGGAGGCAATTGCTGGTGAATGTCTCCACGGAGGAATTGATTATAAATCATTTTGATGAACATCATCTTCTCCACATTTTCTGGAAGTAACCTCGTACGCCGATTGCTGACAAGGTGACCGGCTGCACTAAACACTCTTTCGGAGTACACACTGGAGGGGGGGCAACTTAGATAAAATAAAGCCAGTTAGTGCAAGGGCCTCCAAATTGCCTCTTTTTCCTGCCAGTATACATACAGACTGTCTGACGTGCCTACTTGGATGCGGTCACTCATATAATCCTCCACCATTCTTTCAATGGTGACAGAATCATATGCAGTGACAGTAGACGACATGTCAGTGATCGTTGGCAGGTCCTTCAGTCCGGACCAGATGTCAGCACTCGCGCCAGACTGCCATGCATCACCGCCAGCAGGTGGGCTCGGAATTCTTAGCCTTTTCCTCGCAGCCCCAGTTGCGGGAGAATGTGAAGGAGGAGCTGTTGACAGGTCACGTTCCGCTTGACTTGACAAGTGTCTCACAAGCAGGTCTTTGAACATGTGCAGACTTGTGTCTGCCGGAAAGAGAGATACAACGTAGGCTTTAAACCTAGGATCGAGCACGGTGGCCAAAATATAGTGCTCTGATTTCAACAGATTGACCACCCGTGAATCCTGGTTAAGTCCCACATGCCTAGCGGAATCGCTCCATTTTAGCTCTTTCTTCAATCTCTCCAGCTGCTTCTGCAAAAGCCTGATGAGGGGAATGACCTGACTCAGGCTGGCAGTGTCTGAACTGACTTCACGTGTGGCAAGTTCAAAGGGTTGCAGAACTTTGCACAACGTTGAAATCATTCTCCACTGCGCTTGAGTCAGGTGCATTCCCCCTCCTTTGCCTATATTGTAGGCAGATGTATAGGCTTGAATGGCCTTTTGCTGCTCCTCCATCCTCTGAAGCATATAGAGGGTTGAATTCCACCTCGTTACCACCTCTTGCTTCAGATGATGGCGGGGCAGGTTCAGGAGTGTTTGCTGGTGCTCCAGTCTTCGGCACGCGGTGGCTGAATGCCGAAAGTGGCCCGCAATTCTTCGGGCCACCGACAGCATCTCTTGCACGCCCCTGTCATTTTAAAAAAAAATCTGCACCACCAAATTCAATGTATGTGCAAAACATGGGACGTGCTGGAATTTGCCCACATGTAATGCACGCACAATATTGGTGGCGTTGTCCGATGTCACAAATCCCCAGGAGAGTCCAATTGGGGTAAGCCATTCTGCGATGATGTTCCTCAGTTTCCGTAAGAGGTTGTCAACTGTGTGCCTCTTATGGAAAGCGGTGATACAAAGCGTAGCCTGCCTAGGAACGAGTTGGTGTTTGCGAGATGCTGCTACTGGTGCCGCCGCTGCTGTTCTTGCTGCGGGAGGCAATACATCTACCCAGTTGGCTATCACAGTCATATAGTCCTGAGTCTGCCCTGCTCCACTTGTCCACAAGTCCGTGTTTAAGTGGACAGTGGGTACAACTGCATTTTTTAGGACACTGGTGACTCTTTTTCTGACGTCCGTGTACATTCTCGGTATCGCCTGCCTAGAGAAGTGGAACCTAGATGGTATTTGGTACCGGGGACACAGTACCTCAAGCAATTCTCTAATTCCCTGTGAATTAACGGTGGATACCGGACACACGTTTAACACCAACACAGCTGCCAAGACCTGAGTTATCCGCTTTGCAGCAGGATGACTGCTGTGATATTTCATCTTCCTCGCAAAGGACTGTTGGACAGTCAATTGCTTACTGGAAGTAGTACAAGTGGTCTTCCGACTTCCCCTCTGGGATGACGATCGACTCCCAGCAGCAACAACAGCAGCGCCAGCAGCAGTAGGCATTACACTCAAGGATCCATCGGAGGAATCCCAGTTAGGAGAGGACTTGTCAGACTTGCCAGTGACATGGCCTGCAGGACTATTGGCGTTCCTGTCTAAGGAGGAAATTGACACTGAGGGAGTTGGTGGTGTGGTTTGCAGGAGCTTGGTTACAAGAGGAAGGGATTTAGTTGTCAGTGGACTGCTTCCGCTGTCACCCAAAGTTTTTGAACTTGTCAATGACTTCTGATGAATGCGCTGCAGGTGACATATAAGGGAGGATGTTCCTAGGTGGTTAACGTCCTTATCCCTACTTATTACAGCTTGACAAAGGCAACACACGGCTTGACACCTGTTGTCCTCATTTCTGTTAAAATAATTCCACACCGAAGAGATGATATTTTTTTATGTAATTTGACCAGGCATGTCAATGGCCATATTCATCCCACGGACAACAGGTGTCTCCCCGGGTGCCTGACTTAAACAAACCACCTCACCATCAGAATCCTCCTTGTCAATTTCCTCCTCAGCGCCAGCAACACCCATATCCTCATCCTGGTGTACTTCAACAGTGACATCTTCAATTTGACTATCAGGAACTGGACTGTGGGTGCTCCTTCCAGCACTTGCAGGGGGCGTGCAAATGGTGGAAGGCGCCACCTCTTCCCGTCCGGTGTTAGGAAGGTCAGGCATCGCAACCGACACAATTGGACTCTCCTTTGGGATTTGGGATTTAGAAGAACACACAGTTCTTTGCTGTGCTTTTGCCATCTTAACTCTTTTCATTTTTCTAGCGGGAGGATGAGTGCTTCCATCCTCATGTGAAGCTGAACCACTAGCCATGAACATAGGCCAGGGCCTCAGCCGTTCCTTGCCACTCCGTGTCATAAATGGCATATTGGCAAGTTTACGCTTCTCCTCAGACACTTTTAATTTAGGTTTTTGGGTCATTTTACTGAACTTTAGTTTTTGGGATTTTACATGCTCTCTACTATGACATTGGGCATCGGCCTTGGCAGACGACGTTGATGGCATTTCATCGTCTCGGCCATGACTAGTGGCAGCAGCTTCAGCACGAGGTGGAAGTGGATCTTGATCTTTCCCTATTTTACCCTCCACATTTTTGTTCTCCATTTTTTAATGTGTGGAATTATATGCCAGTAATATATCAATAGCAATGGCCTACTGTACTGTACTATATATGTATACTGTTGGTCACCAAAATGCTGCACTGTAATACTATATATACTGCTCACAAAAATGCAGCACAGATATGGAATGGATACTTGCAGTGACACAGAGCTGCAAGATACAGCAATGGCCTACTGTACTGTACTACCATAATTATATACTGGTGGTCCCCAGTCCCCACAATAAAGCACACTGAGCACAGATATTTGCAGCACACTGAGCACAGATATGGAGCGTTTTCAGGCAGGGAACGTAGATATTTTCAGCACACTGAGCACAGATATTTGCAGCACACTGAGCACAGATATTTGCAGCACACTGAGCACAGCTTACGGAGCTTTTCAGGGAGAGATCTGATCAGTGTGTGATGATCGTGTAATGTCACTGTTAGTGATGCAGTGAGTGATGATCGTGTAATGTCAGTGATGCAGTGTGTAATGATTGTGTAATGTCAGTGTTAGTGATGCAGTGTGTGATGATCGCGAAATGTGAGTGATAGTGATGCAGTGTGTGATGATTGGGTAATGTGAGGGATAGTGATTCAGTGTGTGATGATCGTATAATGTGAGTGATAGTGATGTAGTGCGTGATGATCCTGTAATTTCAGTGTTAGTGATGCAGTGTGTGATGATCGTGTAATGTCAGTGATGCAGTGTGTAATGATTGTGTAATGTCAGTGTTAGTGATGCAGTGTGTGATGATTGTGAAATGTGAGTGATAGTGATGCAGTGTGTGATGATTGGGTAATGTGAGGGATAGTGATTCAGTGTGTGATGATCGTATAATGTGAGTGATAGTGATGTAGTGCGTGATGATCCTGTAATTTCAGTGTTAGTGATGCAGTGTGTGATGATCGTGTGATGTCAGTGATGCAGTGTGTGATGATCGTGTAATGTCAGTGTTAGTGATGCAGTGAGTGATGATCGTGTAATGTCAGTGATGCAGTGTGTAATGATTGTGTAATGTCAGTGTTAGTGATGCAGTGTGTGATGATCGTGTAATGTGAGTTATAGTGATGCAGTGTGTGATGATCATGTAATGTGAGTGATAGTGATGCAGTGTGTGATGATCATTTAATGTGTTAGTGATGCAGTGTGTAATGTGAGTGTTAGTGATGCAGTATGTTCTGATAATGTAATGTTAGGGATGGCAGTGTGTGCTGGTAATATTCGACGTGTGCTTATGCTAGAATATTGGCGATCCTTGTACTTGGGAACAGCTTGGGTCGGCAGTAACCAATCTCCTATAAAAATACAATTATATTATTTTCCATTTTGCTGCATGATCAACATCTCAATTGTGTTTTATGCACAGACTATGGGGTTAATTCAGGTTGGATTGCAATTCGCAATCCAACCGTAATTTTTGCATTTGCCCCACAGGAACATGCACAGGTCCCATCCTGCACATGCGCCCGCATTTACTGTGGATGACCCGCAGCAATTACGAAAGCCTCTGCCTGTTCACGGGGCTGCAATACTCCATTTCCAAGGCGGAGATGGAAACAGAGGCGTGGCTGTGCAAACGGGGGTAGCGACGTGGATATTATCGGGGCAGCTGCATGACATCACACGCAGTTGCTCCAATCAAAAAGATGGTGACTGGCCTCCTGCCATCACAGCCAGGCTGCGGCGGCAGGAGGCTTCTATAAATTCTGCGACTGCGCACTAATCGTGGTGTGATCGCAATTAGTGCGTGGATACAGATGGGGGCGGCATGTAGCATGCTGGGTGGCCTTGCCCTGCTATGAGCAGCCCCCAGCATGCGAATCAAAGGATTGCAATATGCTAAAAAGCTGAATTGCAATCCTTAAGGCCAACATACACGGGAGAGATGTGTGCTGAGCGAACCGCTCAGCACACATCTCTCCCGCCGCTCAGCACAGCACGACATGTGCTGAGCGATGCGGGGGAGGAGGGGGGCCGCTCATTTCACCCAGCGGGTGAAATGAGCGACGTGCTAGATTGGCCTGCATGCAGGCCAATCTAGCACCAGCGATAGCGATGTGCGGGGCTGCGCATCGCTATCGCTGTAGGGGGTACACACGAGTGATCTGTGCTTAAAATCTAAGCAATCTAGTCAGATTGCTTAGATTTTAAGCATGGATCTCTCTGTGAGTACCCCCCTTTACTGAATGAGGTCCTAAATGTGTGTTTATTTTTCGCTAATTTACATTAATATGCACCCATTCTATGTGCCTAATATATGTGCACTTCTTACAGCATATGCTCAGTCCCTAATCTGGTTACTCTTTTGCATATCAGTCAACGCCCTGTCAATTCACGTCTCTGAGAGGGCACAATGTAAACCTTTTAAATATAGAAATGTTCCTACAACATAAAGTCTGCTGCCTATGAGAAAGTAACTGTTCTGTTAGGTGTGTTGGTGATTGTCTCGCTTTGAAAGCCAGAAGACAGTTGGCAGGTGAGCTTTAAACCAGGTAAGCACACTTGTGCAGTTGTGTTGGTGACTGTCTTACCTTTTAAAAGCCATAAGTGTGGCAGGTAAGCTTTAGACCAGGTAAGCACATTTTTCCCTATGAAGCAGCAGTTGCCAGGTCTATGTGAAAGTTTATGGGATAGAGTAGGACTTGCAGTGAAATGAGGTCCCGTGCAGTGGGCTGCAAGCTTATGGTGGTCATTCCGAGTGGTTCGCTCGCTAGCTGCTTTTAGCAGCATTGCAAACGCTAGGCCTCCGCCCTCTGGGAGTGTATCTTAGCATAGCAGAATAGCGAACTAAAGATTAGCAGAAATGCTAATAAATAATTCCTTGCAGTTTCTGAGTAGCTCCAGACCTACTCCTAGATTGCGATCACCTCAGTCCGTTTAGTTCCTGGTTTGACGTCACAAACATGCCCTGCGTTCGGCCAGGCACTCCCCCATTTCTCCAGACACTCCTGCGTTTTTACCTGGCATGCCTGCATTTTTTAGCGCACTCCCGGAAAACGCTCAGTTACCACCCAGAAACACCCACTTCCTGTCAATCACTCACCGATCAGCAGTGCGACTGAAAAGCGCCGCACGAATAACAGCAAAACTGCTAAGTTTTTAGTTAAATAACGAAGCGCATGCGCTCTGCGTACCATGCGCATGTGCATTTAGCAACAAATCGCAGCATAGCGAAAATCGGCAACGAGCGAACAACTCGGAATGACCAGCAACATGCATTGTAGAATTCATAAACCAAAACTCCATTATTTATCTAGTTGTATATTAAAGCACTAAGGTGAATGAAACTGCTAAGGAGAGTGCAGGGTTCTTTGTATATGTTCTGTTAGTAGAATATAACCAGAGGTGAAACAGGATTCAAAGCTGAGCTGAAGCTGTGACAAGTTTGGTATTCCCTCCAGCAAAGCAATATAAGCAGATAGCAGTCAGCAGTAGTCAGGGATGCAGTTCAGTCTCTCAGTAGTTATGCAAGCATGCAGTTTAATAGGGGTTTTCAATTAGTGTGGGTTTTTTCGACTAGTCGGAAAAAAAATGGCACTTTCTGCCCGTTTTTAGGTAGAATTCACATTCGACCTATTAAAAACTTGTTCCAATTTTTCGACTTTGCGTTTCTGGTCCCCTTTCGTCCATGCTGATTGGACCCCAAAAAAAGTTGAAAAGGCATGGCGAAAACGGAGCAAAAAACTGTCAAAAACGCCCACTATTGAATTCAAATGGTCAAATTAGTACCGAGGTTTCCGACAGTCGAATAATTCAGTATCCCCCCTAAGCAGTGAATATTAAAAACAGCAGTTTTAGACACAGCCAACAGAATAAACACTCTGTAGGGGAAGCAGAATGGAAGAAGTTCAGTTTCTTTGTTAGTTAAGCAAGTAGTTGAGAGTGGTCTACTAACAGTAGATAACAGGGGTAACACCGCTTTGTTCCTCACTTACTCCCTAACTCCTGACAAGGCTGACGAATGTAGCTGTCTCTACAGTAGCTCCGCCTGACTCAGGTTATTTCCTCCGGGCTCTCTCCTCAGTGAGATAATGGACGTTACGCAGAGATAATGGACGCAGACAATGAGCTCTCACCTTTTAGTACTGCAGCTCTTTCTTAAGGTCTGGAAGGGCTTATTATAAGTGTCTGACTGATACAGGTCTCTGGCTGGCTGATAAGCTCTGACTATAACACGGAGATATATTGTGTATCAGGAGCAGTATTCTCAACGGTGCGCTATAATCCCTTATAGATGGCTCCTAACTTAATGGCACCAGCCATCTTGGATGCAGATGTCATGTGATAAAATCGCCAAAACTCGCACTGCGATAAATGATTACATCGCAGGGATGTATCAATTATCGCATGCAGGGACAGAGCTTGCAGTTAAGCTTTCTCTGCGCTGCGCTTTGCAGCGTCACTTTACTGCACCGGGGTTACAGCGCAGCATATGGGGGGCCCATGAAGCACTCACCGGACCAGCGGACACCGGCTCCCTGGACAGGTGAGTATGGTTTTTTTGTTTTTACTTTTTCTTTTCACCTTTTTATACGGACACACATAGCTGATCACTGGAGCTGGGTCCCGCTCACTGGAGTTGAGTCCCGCTCCGCTTTCTCTGCCAGGGGCAGAGAAAGCTGGGCAAATGCCTCCCTATCGCAGAGCAGCCCTGTGATCTCACCAGCCTTAGCTGGCAAGATTATCACAGGGCACACTGCTGTATTTTTTCACATTTTTTTTTAGTAAATCTGGTCAGATCGCATTTGGGGAATGCAATATGGCTTACTAAAAAAAGTGAATTAAAGGGTTTGGCGCAGTGTTTCATGAAAATTGTTCCAAATGCCCTTTAATACATTTAGGTGATACTAAAATAATGTGAATAGGGTGTGAAAACACTCTTTTTCACATTCTTTTAGTCAATATAATGTTAATAAATAGACCTCTATGGGCTTTAGACTACTAGTCTCTTTCACAAATGGCAGCTGCCAGAGGGGCAAACTTTGGGGAAACACCCTCCAGTATCCCAGGCCCATCCCACTATCTAGTAGCAGGGTACAGTCTATCTGCTCCCTCTTGGGCTTCCTCACTCTGAGGGATCTATTTACTAAGGCTTGGATGGAGATAAAGTCGCTGAAGATAAAGGGGTCTATTTACTAAGCTTGAACAGAGATAAAGTGCATGGAGATAAAGTACCAGCCAATCAGCTCCTAACTACCTTGTCACAGACTGGGTTTGAAAAATGACAGTTAGGAGATGATTGGCAGGTACCTTATCTCCATCCACTTTATCTCCATCTAAGGCTTATAGACCCCAAAGTACCAGCCAATCGGCTCCTGTCATTTTTCAAAGATAGCCTGTGACATGGCAGTTAGGAGCCGATTGGCTGGTACTTTATCTCCAGCGACTTTATCTCCATCCAAGGCTTAGCAAATAGACCTCTGTCTCAGGCAGCTTCCCCCTTTTTAGGGAACCTATTCAGTGTGCATACACCACGGAGCTCAGTACCATCCTCTCATACAGCGCGGGCTTCCCCTCAGGGCACTGTCACAGGGCATATACCACAGCCTGCCCCATTACACCGCTCTCCTCAGAGCTTCACAGGGCGGTAATTCCTCACAACACTTGGCGGGGCTCTGTTCAAAGCGTGTGTTCTCTCCCCAGCTCTGCTTTCCTCACCAAAACTCTCCCTCCGAGCGATAACTCCACCTTTTACCAGTTTCTGCTCTCTAGGCCATGCCCCCCTAGCTCAGGGGTCAACCAACTGATGCACAGCTGTCCTCCTGCTCTCCGGACACTGCTGCTCCTCTTCCCTGGGTCCAAGTGCCCGTGGTGTTTGTGCTGCTGCTCACATAACATTGAGGGAGATTTGTTAACCTTGGCGATGCCATAAAGCAGTGAAGAAATTCCAAACGGGTTTCTGCAGCAGGGTATCACACATGTGCTGCACTTTAATGGAGCACATCACAAATATACAGACTAATACCGATTTCAGATCGCAAATGTCGGATCCCACCCGGTAAGAGAAACGTGTCCTTACCGGGTGAGATCCGGCATTTGCTCTGCTATGGTGGCTTTCCGACCCGGCAATATACCGGGTCGGTTGCCATAGCAGCGGGGGGGGGCGCAGCAGCAGCAGGGGCGGGGGTGGAGGCGGCGCTGGGAGATAAGCTCATCTCCTGCGCCGCCTCTCCCTATGCTGTGAATGGGAGCCGGCTCCCATTCACACTGCGCCTGACCTGGTATTCAACCCGGGTATAACCCTTCTTTTATACCGGGTTGAATTACCGGGTCAGGCTACCCGCTAATTCGGCGAAAGTGATTTCACATCGCACACTGACCCGTTTCGACACGGCAATATGCTGTGTCGATACCGGGTTATTTGTGCAATGTGAAAGGGGTATTAGATGATTCAGGGGCATGGGGTAGCACATGCGCAGTAAAGGTTCCTGGTGGCCATCTTGATAAAGGTGGCTGTCTGGCTTCCATACAGTACAAGAAGATAGCACTGGAGTGCAATCCTATATAACAGAACTCTGCTACCATAAATCTCATATCTGTTGCTAGTTATAAGCTTAAAAACTACCAAACATTTTTATTTGTAGAATGTTTGAAAAATTGGAATCAGAACAGCGCTGGGTCTCTAAAATAGAATGGCTTTGACTGGCAGCAGTTTTAATGTCCTCTGTGCCCCACGGCATCATGGGAGCTTTCAGTCTCCAAGCTGAATTAATTTTTTTCTTTCTTATGTTTAACAAACAGTCTCATTCTTTGCACGGCTGCACAGCCAGATACTTTGATCAATACACTATTACTGTATTGCTTTTATTAAATTCTAAACAGAAAGCCTATGATGCTTCAAAATACTAACATTTTGCAGTGTGTACTTACTTTGATGCTGCAAGAACTTTTATGTCACGATGTGAGGTTTTTGGCCGCAACTGAGGTTTATTATCCTGGGCCTCTGGGATGTGAAGTTTAGGTAAGTGTGGAAAGACGAGCTCTAGCCTATACAAATGCAGGATCAGTATGCAGATTTTTCAGAAAGGTGACTGTTGACAAAATGTCTTCATTACTGGCTTAAAGCTACACATTCTGAAATTCTTCCATCATGTAATGTCACTTGTAGCTGAGGTTAGGAGACAAATAATATAATGGTAAATCATTTTTGCATAATTTTAAAGCTAAATATATACCAGAAAGTACAGACCAGTGGTACTGAACATATTTATATGTAAATAGCGCTAGTATAGTGTAATTGATAGCAGAGCAGTTAAAAGAAGGGTAATAATATTGTTTATAAACGAGCGCAAGAAGTATGACGTACAGTATTGGTATAGACTCTTTAAAAGCAAACTTCACTCTACTAAATATGAGCAATGTATCCATCTGTATCTAATGTTAAATTCAAAATTGTTTCTGCTCACTTTCTTAAAAGCAGTTAATTATGACAACAAGCCCAATGAGAAAAAGAAAAAAAGATTTTAAAAAACGTTGTAATTAGCAATGACAAATCAATGTTTAAGCCCCGTTTGGGATGTATTTGTAGCCTGGACTGTGTCACAGCGTTGGACCTCCAATGCAAAAATGTAAGAGAGTTGAAATAGCGGCCCTACATTACTTATTCTTTCCCTTGTTACCTCTAGCAGTTCTGGGTGGTATGGCAGCTTGATCCCCTGTGTGCGTAGGCGTCCAGCAATGACATCATGCTGTATCTCCTTGTTTCTGCACAGCTCAGTGTATAGCTTTCCTCTCATCCAACATGTTTCATACCAATCGGTACTTTTTCAAGGATGACTAGTCTGCTGGTTGCCAGGCTTTTTATTCTTAAAAAAATAGTTCATGTGGCTAATAAAAAAAGAGGAGGTAGCTCATGTCATTGTTTTCAATGGTGCAATAAGTATTTTATTTGAAAGCTGCAGTTAAGAAACACATAATATAATGGTAAATAATGCTGGATTAATTGTGAAGATAAATATTCACCAGTTACTATAGTACAGACCTGTGGTCCTGAACATTAAGGGGCCAAATTATGAAGCTTATTAACCCCAAAATTTAGCAAAAATTCTAGTTACATAGTTAGGGAGGTTGGAAAAAGAGGCAAAATGCTCATCGGGTTCAACCTGTATTCTCTGTTAAGATGTTCATATTATAATGCATCTGCTGAAGTAATGGTTTAGTACCAATTGACAACTATGATTGTTACCACTCCCAGATATTAATGTCACTATGTTAAAAGCTATAACCCTGGATACTTTTTCCAGTTAAAACTTTGTCCAGTCCATTCTTAAATGCATTTACAGAGTCAGCCGTTATTACCTTCACTGGCAGGGAGTTCCAAATCTTTATTGCCCTTACAGTGAAGAATCCTTTCCTATGTTGTGTACGGAATTTTCTCTCCTCTAGCCTCAGCGAGTGCCCACGTGTCCTATACAGAGTTCTTTTAATAAACAAATCCCCTGCTAACTCCTTGTAATGACCCTTTACATATTTGAAGATATTAATAATGTCTCCTCTTAGACGCCTCTTTTCTAGTGTATACATATTTAACCTAGTAAGCCTTTCCTCGTACTCCAGTGTCTCTAACCCTTTAAGCAATTTAGTAGCTAGCCTTTGAACTCTTTCTAGTTCCCCAATATCTTTTTTATAATATGGTGCCCAAAACTGAACACAATGGCCCTCATTCCGAGTTGTTCGCTCGGTAATTTTCTTTGCATCGCAGCGATTTTCCGCTAATTGCGCATGAGCAATGTTCGCACTGCGACTGCGCCAAGTAAATTTGCTATGAAGTTTGGTATTTTACTCACGGCATTACGAGGTTTTTTCTTCGTTCTGGTGATCGTAATGTGATTGACAGGAAATGGGTGTTTCTGGGCGGAAACTGGCCATTTTATGGGAGTGTGTGAAAAAACGCTACCGTTTCAGGGAAAAACGCGGGAGTGGCTGGAGAAACGGAGGAGTGTCTGGGCGAACGCTGGGTGTGTTTGTGACGTCAAACCAGGAACGACAAGCACTGAACTGATCGCACTGGAAGAGTAAGTCTCCAGCTACTAAACTGCACAGAGAAGTCTTTTCGCAATATTGTGAATCTTTTGTTCGCAATTTTGATAAGCTAAGATTCACTCCCAGTAGGCGGCGGCTTAGCGTGTGCAAAGCTGCTAAAAGCAGCTTGCGAGCGAACAACTCGGAATGAGGGCCAATATTCAAAAAATGTGGACGTACCATGATTTGTACAGTGGCAGTATTACATCCTTGTCCCTTGTTTCAATTAGAGATGTGCACAGGAAATTTTTCGGGTTTTGTGTTTTGGTTTTGGGTTCGGTTTCGCGGCCGTGTTTTGGGTTCGAACGCGTTTTGGCAAAACCTCACCGAATTTTTTTTGTCGGATTCGGGTGTGTTTTGGATTCGGGTGTTTTTTTCAAAAAACCCTAAAAAACAGCTTAAATCATAGAATTTGGGGGTCATTTTGATCCCAAAGTATTATTAACCTCAATAACCATAATTTCCACTCATTTTCAGTCTATTCTGAACACCTCACACCTCACAATATTATTTTTAGTCCTAAAATTTGCACCGAGGTCGCTGGATGACTAAGCTCAGCGACCCAAGTGGCCGACACAAACACCTGGCCCATCTAGGAGTGGCACTGCAGTGTCACGCAGGATGGCCCTTCCAAAAAACACTCCCCAAACAGCACATGACGCAAAGAAAAAAAGAGGCGCAATGAGGTAGCTGTGTGACTAAGCTCAGCGACCCAAGTGGCCGACACAAACACCTGGCCCATCTAGGAGTGGCACTGCAGTGTCAGGCAGGATGGCCCTTCCAAAAAATACTCCCCAAACAGCACATGACGCAAAGAAAAAAAGAGGCGCAATGAGGTAGCTGTGTGAGTAAGCTAAGCGACCCTAGTGGCCGACACAAACACCTGGCCCATCTAGGAGTGGCACTGCAGTGTCACGCAGGCTGGCCCTTCCAAAAAACACTCCCCAAACAGCACATGACGCAAAGAAAAATGAAAGAAAAATGAGGTGCAAGATGGAATTGTCCTTGGGCCCTCCCACCCACCCTTATGTTGTATAAACAGGACATGCACACTTTAACCAACCCATCATTTCAGTGACAGGGTCTGCCACACGACTGTGACTGAAATGACGGGTTGGTTTGGACCCCCACCAAAAAAGAAGCAATTAATCTCTCCTTGCACAAACTGGCTCTACAGAGGCAAGATGTCCACCTCATCATCATCCTCCGATTCATCACCGTGTACATCCCCCTCCACACAGATTATCAATTCGTCCCCACTGGAATCCACCATCACAGCTCCCTGTGTACTTTGTGGAGGCAATTGCTGCTGGTGAATGTCTCCATGGAGGAATTGATTATAATTCATTTTAATGAACATCATCTTCTCCACATTTTCTGGAAGTAACCTCGTACGCCGATTGCTGACAAGGTGAGCGGCGGCACTAAACACTCTTTCGGAGTACACACTTGTGGGAGGGCAACTTAGGTAGAATAAAGCCAGTTTGTGCAAGGGCCTCCAAATTGCCTCTTTTTCCTGCCAGTATACGTACGGACTGTCTGACGTGCCTACTTGGATGCGGTCACTCATATAATCCTCCACCATTCTTTCAATGGTGAGAGAATCATATGCAGTGACAGTAGACGACATGTCCGTAATCGTTGTCAGGTCCTTCAGTCCGGACCAGATGTCAGCATCAGCAGTCGCTCCAGACTGCCCTGCATCACCGCCAGCGGGTGGGCTCGGAATTCTGAGCCTTTTCCTCGCACCCCCAGTTGCGGGAGAATGTGAAGGAGGAGATGTTGACAGGTCGCGTTCCGCTTGACTTGACAATTTTCTCACCAGCAGTTCTTTGAACCCCTGCAGACTTGTGTCTGCCGGAAAGAGAGATCCAAGGTAGGTTTTAAATCTAGGATCGAGCACGGTGGCCAAAATGTAGTGCTCTGATTTCAACAGATTGACCACCCGTGAATCCTTGTTAAGCGAATTAAGGGCTCCATCCACAAGTCCCACATGCCTAGCGGAATCGCTCAGTGTTAGCTCCTCCTTCAATGTCTCCAGCTTCTTCTGCAAAAGCCTGATGAGGGGAATGACCTGACTCAGGCTGGCAGTGTCTGAACTGACTTCACGTGTGGCAAGTTCAAAAGGTTGCAGAACCTTGCACAACGTTGAAATCATTCTCCACTGCGCTTGAGACAGGTGCATTCCACCTCCTATATCGTGGTCAGTTGTATAGGCTTGAATGGCCTTTTGCTGCTCCTCCAACCTCTGAAGCATATAGAGGGTTGAATTCCACCTCGTTACCACTTCTTGCTTCAGATGATGGCAGGGCAGGTTCAGGCGTTTTTGGTGTTGCTCCAGTCTTCTGTACGTGGTGCCTGTATGCCGAAAGTGTCCCGCAATTCTTCTGGCCACCGACAGCATCTCTTGCACGCCCCTCTCGTTTTTTAAATAATTCTGCACCACCAAATTCAAGGTATGTGCAAAACATGGGACGTGCTGGAATTTGCCCATATTTAATGCACACACAATATTGCTGGCGTTGTCCGATGCCACAAATCCACAGGAGAGTCCAATTGGGGTAAGCCATTCTGCGATGATCTTCCTCAGTTGCCGTAAGAGGTTTTTAGCTGTGTGCGTATTCTGGAAAGCGGTGATACAAAGCATAGCCTGCCTAGGAAAGAGTTGGCGTTTGCAAGATGCTGCTACTGGTGCCGCCGCTGCTGTTCTTGCGGCGGGAGTCAATACATCTACCCAGTGGGCTGTCACAGTCATATAGTCCTGAGTCTGCCCTGCTCCACTTGTCCACATGTCCGTGGTTAAGTGGACATTGGGTACAACTGCATTTTTTAGGACACTGGTGAGTCTTTTTCTGAGGTCTGTGTACATTTTCGGTATCGCCTGCCTAGAGAAATGGAACCTAGATGGTATTTGGTACCGGGGACACAGTACCTCAATCAAGTCTATAGTTGGCTCTGCAGTAATGATGGATACCGGAACCACGTTTCTCACCGCCCAGGATGCCAAGGCCTCAGTTATCCGCTTTGCAGCAGGATGACTGCTGTGATATTTCATCTTCCTCGCAAAGGACTGTTGGACAGTCAATTGCTTGGTGGAAGTAGTAAAAGTCGTCTTACGACTTCCCCTCTGGGATGACCATCGACTCCTAGGAGCAACAACAGCAGCGCCAGCAGCAGTAGGCGTTACACGCAAGGATGCATCGGAGGAATCCCAGTTAGGAGAGGACTCGTCAGAATTGCCAGTGACATGGCCTGCAGGACTATTGGAGAAGGAGGAAATTGACACTGAGGGAGTTGGTGGGGTGGTTTGCGTGAGCTTGGTTACAAGAGGAAGGGATTTACTGGTCAGTGGACTGCTTCCGCTGTCGCCCAAAGTTTTTGAACTTGTCACTGACTTATGATGAATGCGCTGCAGGTGACGTATAAGGGAGGATGTTCCGAGGTGGTTAACATCCTTACCCCTACTTATTACAGCTTGACAAAGGCAACACACGGCTTGACAAATGTTGTCCGCATTTCTGTTGAAATACTTCCACACCGAAGAGCTGATTTTTTTGGTATTTTCACCAGGCATGTCAATGGCCATATTCCTCCCACGGACAACAGGTGTCTCCCCGGGTGCCTGACTTAAACAAACCACCTCACCATCAGAATCCTCCTGGTCAATTTCCTCCCCAGCGCCAGCAACACCCATATCCTCCTCATCCTGGTGTACTTCAACACTGACATCTTCAATCCGACTATCAGGAACTGGACTGCGGGTGCTCCTTCCAGCACTTGCAGGGGGCGTGCAAATGGTGGAAGGCGCATGCTCTTCACGTCCAGTGTTGGGAAGGTCAGGCATCGCAACCGACACAATTGGACTCTCCTTGTGGATTTGTGATTTCGAAGAACGCACAGTTCTTTGCTGTGCTTTTGCCAGCTTAAGTCTTTTCATTTTTCTAGCGAGAGGCTGAGTGCTTCCATCCTCATGTGAAGCTGAACCACTAGCCATGAACATAGGCCAGGGCCTCAGCCGTTCCTTGCCACTCCGTGTGGTAAATGGCATATTGGCAAGTTTACGCTTCTCCTCCGACGATTTTATTTTAGATTTTTGAGTCCTTTTTTTACTGATATTTGGTGTTTTGGATTTTACATGCTCTGTACTATGACATTGGGCATCGGCCTTGGCAGACGACGTTGATGGCATTTCATCGTCTCGGCCATGACTAGTGGCAGCAGCTTCAGCACGAGGTGGAAGTCGATCTTGATCTTTCCCTATTTTTGGAACCTCAACATTTTTGTTCTCCATATTTTAATAGGCACAACTAAAAGGCACCTCAGGTAAACAATGGAGATGGATGGATACTAGTATACTTATGGATGACGAGTGACTGCCGACACAGAGGTAGCTACAGCCGTGGACTACCGTACTGCGTCTGCTAGTATAGACTGGATGATAATGATATAAAAAATATATATATATCACTACTGCAGGACAGGTATATATTATATAATGACAGACCTGCTGGACACTGTCAGCAGACTCCTAAACTACTAGTATGAAGAAGATAGAAAAAAAAAACCCACCACAGGTAGGTATACAATTATGGACGAGCACTGCCGACACAGAGGTAGCTACAGCCGTGGACTACCGTACTGCGTCTGCTAGTATAGACTGGATGATAATGATATAAAAAATATATATATATCACTACTGCAGGACAGGTATATATTATATAATGACGGACCTGCTGGACACTGTCAGCAGACTCCTAAACTACTAGTATGAAGAAGATAGAAAAAAAAAAACCACCACAGGTAGGTATACAATTATGGACGAGCGACTGCCGACACAGAGGTAGCTACAGCCGTGGACTACCGTACTGCGTCTGCTAGTATAGACTGGATGATAATGATATAAAAAAATATATATATATCACTACTGCAGGACAGGTATATATTATATAATGACGGACCTGCTGGACACTGTCAGCAGACTCCTAAACTACTAGTATGAAGAAGATAGAAAAAAAAAAACACCACAGGTAGGTATACAATTATGGACGAGCGACTGCCGACACAGAGGTAGCTACAGCCGTGGACTACCGTACTGCGTCTGCTAGTATAGACTGGATGATAATGATATAAAAAATATATATATATCACTACTGCAGGACAGGTATATATTATATAATGACGGACCTGCTGGACACTGTCAGCAGACTCCTAAACTACTAGTATGAAGAAGATAGAAAAAAAAAAACCACCACAGGTAGGTATACAATTATGGACGAGCACTGCCGACACAGAGGTAGCTACAGCCGTGGACTACCGTACTGTGTCTGCTAGTATAGACTGGATGATAATTATATAAAAAAATATATATATATCACTACTGCAGGACAGGTATATATTATATAATGACGGACCTGCTGGACACTGTCAGCAGACTCCTAAACTACTAGTATGAAGAAGATAGAAAAAAAAACCCACCACAGGTAGGTATACAATTATGGACGAGCACTGCCGACACAGAGGTAGCTACAGCCGTGGACTACCGTACTGCGTCTGCTAGTATAGACTGGATGATAATGATATAAAAAATATATATATATCACTACTGCAGGACAGGTATATATTATATAATGACGGACCTGCTGGACACTGTCAGCAGACTCCTAAACTACTAGTATGAAGAAGATAGAAAAAAAAAACCCCACCACAGGTAGGTATACAATTATGGACAAGCGACTGCCGACACAGAGGTAGCTACAGCCGTGGACTACCGTACTGCGTCTGCTAGTATAGACTGGATGATAATGATATAAAAAAAATATATATATCACTACTGCAGGACAGGTATATATTATATAATGACGGACCTGCTGGACACTATCAGCAGACTCCTAAACTACTAGTATGAAGAAGATAGAAAAAAAAAACCCACCACAGGTAGGTATACAATTATGGACGAGCACTGCCGACACAGAGGTAGCTACAGCCGTGGACTACCGTACTGCGTCTGCTAGTATAGACTGGATGATAATGATATAAAAAATATATATATATCACTACTGCAGGACAGGTATATATTATATAATGACGGACCTGCTGGACACTGTCAGCAGACTCCTAAACTACTAGTATGAAGAAGATAGAAAAAAAAACCCCACCACAGGTAGGTATACAATTATGGACGAGCACTGCCGACACAGAGGTAGCTACAGCCGTGGACTACCGTACTGCGTCTGCTAGTATAGACTGGATGATAATGATATAAAAAATATATATATATCACTACTGCAGGTATATATTATAATATAATGAATGACGGACCTGCTGGACACTGTCTGTCAGCAGAATGCGTTTATAGAATAAAAAAAAAAAAACACTACACGAGTGTTTAACTTTTTCAGGCAGACAATATACTGGTGGTCACTGGTCAGTCACACTGGCAGCAAAAGTGTGCACTGTTATGTACTCCTGCTATAACTGCTCCGCAGTCTCCCCCACAATTAAGCTGTGTGAGCAGTGAGCACTCAGCACAGTCAGATATACATAGATGATATTATCATGCAGCACACTGAGGCTGAGCACAGATATGGTATGTGACTGTGTATCGTTTTTTTTCAGGCAGAGAACGGATTTTAAATAATAAATAAAACTGGTGGTCACTAGTATAACTATCAGCAAAACTCTGCACTCTCTGAGTACTCCAGTCCTAATGCTCCCCAAAATTACTAAAATTAAATTACTAGTAAATCAAGTGTCTCACTCTCTATCTAAACGGAGAGGACGCCAGCCACGTCCTCTCCCTATCAATCTCAATGCACGTGTGAAAATGGCGGCGACGCGCGGCTCCTTATATAGAATCCGAGTCTCGCGATAGAATACGGGCCTCGCGAGAATCCGACAGCGGGATGATGACGTTCGGGCGCGCTCGGGTTAACCGAGCAAGGCGGGAAGATCCGAGTCTGCCTCGGACCCGTGTAAAAAGGCTGAAGTTCGGGGGGGTTCGGATTCCGAGGAACCGAACCCGCTCATCTCTAGTTTCAATGCCCCGTTTTATGCACGCAAGCACTTTACTTGCCTTTTTTGCTGCATTTTGACATTGTGTACTGTTATTAAGCCTATTATCTATGAGCACGCCCAAATCTTTTTCCACCACAGTTACCCTTATATTTTCCCCATTAAGAGTATAGAATGCATGTGTGTTTTTTGTCCCAAAATGCATAACTTTGCATTTTTCTATATTAAACTTCATTCCCCATTTAGACGCCCAGGTTTCAAGTTTAAATAAGTCATTCTGTAGAGACTCCACATCGCTTTCTGACTTAATTACCTTGCACAGTTTAGTATCATCTGCAAAGATTGACACTGTGCTTTCCAGGCCTATTCCTAGATCATTGATAAATATATTGATTAGTAGTGGGCCAAGTACGGACCCTTGTGGTATTCCGCTGACTACTGGTGCCCAGCTGGAGAACATTCTGTTGACCACTACTCGTTGTACTCTGTCATCCAGCCAATTACCTATCCATGTACAAATAGTATATCCTAGGCCAAGTTCCCTTAATTTGATGATCAGTCTCCTGTGAGGCACTGTGTCGAAGGCTTTTGCAAAATCTAAATACACCACATCCACTGATTTTCCCTGGTCAAGATTCTCACTCACTTCCTCGTAGAAGCTAATTAAGTTAGTTTGACATGATCTGCCCCTTACAAACCCATGCTGACTTTTGCTAATAATCTTATTAACCTGCAGATAATCCTCTATGCTATCCCTCAAAATACCTTCCAATATTTTACCCACTATAGAGGTTAAACTAACTGGTCTATAGTTACCAGGATTATATTTAGTTCCCTTTTTAAAGAAAGGCACTACCTCAGCTATGCGCCAATCCTTTGGTACCATGCCTGATGTAATTGAACTATGGAAAATCAAGTATAGTGGTTTTGCTAGCTGCAACCTAAGATCCATAATAACTCTCGGATTTAAACCGTCTGGGCCTGGTGATTTATTAATCTTTATGTTGCTTAGTCTCTCCAGGACTACTTCCTCACTTAAATAAGCATCAATCCAAGAGTTATTACCTTCACTATCGTTATGCACTACTCTCACCGTCTGATCCTCCCTGGTGAATACTGAGGGGAAAAAAATTGTTCAGTATTTCAGCTTTCATTTTATCATTGTTTATCAAAGCTCCCAATTCATCTTTTAATGGGCCTACATTCTCCTTCTTTAACTTTTTACTGTTTATGTACAGTATTTATTAAAAAAAATTAGGATTGGTTTTACTCTCTATAGCGATTTGATTTTCATTTACAATTTTAGCTGGCCTTATTACTTTTTTGCATTTTTTATTGCATTCCTTATAATGCTGGAATGACTCCTCCCCGTCATTAGATATAAATATTTTGAAGGCACGCATCTTTTTAGCAATTTCTTCTTTGACCTCCTTATTAAGCCACATAGGCTTATGTTTAGTACTCCTTCATTTACGGCTCATGGGAATGAATTTGTGAATATTGCTGTCAAGCAACCATTTTAAAGCTACCCACATTTCCGTTGTGTCTTTACCATGAAATAAAACTTCCCAGTCAATGTCGTTTAATGCCTGTCTCAGCATACTGAAGTTAGCTTTTCTAAAGTTAATGTTTTAGTTGTCCCCTTATAGCTATGTTTCTTGAAACTGATATCGAATGTGATCATATAGTGGTCACTGTTTCCCAGGTCTCCCCAACTTTAGTGTTTGATATAGTGTCCATATTATTGGTAATAATTAGGTCCAGAATAGATTTACCTCTAGTTGGGTCCTCGACTAATTGAGGCAAGTATTGATCCTTTAATGTATTTAAGAATCTGCTGCTCCTAGTTTTTAAACATGAATAATTTCTCCAATTTATATCCGGATAGTTAAAGTCCCCTAACACTAGGATGTCCCCCATTCCCGCAGCTTTCTCAATTTGCAGTAAGAGTTGTTCCTCGTCATGTACGCTAATATCTGGTTGCTTGTAGCACGTGCCAATGATTAGTATTTTTGATTCTGTGTCCCCACTTGTGATCTCAACCCATAGTGATTCCACGTTATCTTTAGTCCCCTCGTAAATACCATCTGTTAAGTATGGTTTTAGAGATGGTTTAACAAAGAGACATACCCCTCCTCCCCTTTTGATAGCTCTATCCCTCTTGAAAAGAGAATATCCCTCCAAGTTTGCAACCCAGTCATGAGAGTCATCCCACCATATTTCTGTAATACCTATAATATCATACTGAGATTCTGATACAAGCCATTCCAATTCCCCCATTATACTTTCTGTATGATTGTTTTCACACTTATTTATCATTGTTTAACACAAGAGATATCAGTAATATCTCCTGTGTTAATGACAGAATAAGTGCATACTGCTGTCTCCATGCAATTGTCGAAGTAAAAAATATTACATAGAGAAAACATACAAAACCAACACAGATGAGTCGCTGTGCGTGCGTATAAATGCAGCGTGCGCAGCGATATATGGTAGCATATGCATTCACACAGACAAACCACAAGGATATATTCAACACATATTTCATACCACACATAAAATTAAACTTGTCAAGCACTAGACATTATAAGGTTTTAAATTATATAATGAAGTATAACATCATGTATATGTATTAATGGAGCAGAGCAAGATGGACATGTCATGCTTGGGATCAAAATGATTGGAGGAATGAGTATGTTAATTTGATACCTGTGATTCCATTGTAGCACATTGCAATGAGTAGTTATGATTAAATGTAGGAATATGAAGCCAAAATTCTAAAGTGAACAAAAGACTTCTTGAAGACGTGAAACTAGCTCCACAGCATGGCCCTGGGGTCAGACACATGGGCCAGCAACCTAGAACAAAAACCCTCACACTGACCAATGACTCATCATGAATTAGAAAGTTCCCTCCCCTGGACAAATAACAGAAGACATGCACTCCCCCAACATACATAGTGTATAGCTGATCCAAGAGACAAGAAGTTCCGTTTTGCTGTGAGATGGAGCGTAGAGTGCATTGAGGGAGATGGTAATTGTATGCTGGCCATGACTGTATGAATTCTTTTGTAACAATTGCTTCCTATGAAATAGTACTCTGTAACCATATATATACTGTACATGTGATATATTGTATACATATCCTTTTAATATCAAATATATACATCAATGAGCTTTGGAACTCATAAATGTGTGCGTGTACTTGTTGTCTCTTAAGGGATGTAGTGTTTGTGTACAGCGCACTTTTATCGCATATGGTAATAAGATGCGCCTGGCGTCCGCAGCATATATTAGTGCTGGCATTTTAGATATTTATTAGAAATAATCTGACTCTTACAGTTGGGGCTAGGTCAGGAATATCACGTTCTTAATGATTTCACTGTACAGACGAGGCTGTGGTCTACCAGCTAACGATGGACGCATCTTGATGCTGCTGAACCACTTGCCGTTTGTTCTTTTGTGTTATCAGTAAGGCGCTGATATGAAATTCAAGGGACAATATATAAATGCACAATATTTGAAAATGCTACAGCGTATTTTTATTGTTGCAAAACAAAGTTCAAATAAGTCATATTGTGTTTGATTCAGATTGGATTGTTTATCTGTTAAGTAAATTTGAAGAGCATTTAAAAGTTGGTGCATAGTTATGATATAGCTGTGTTAGCATGCTGAGTCCAATTCGCATACTTTTAAACCCAGGTCTAAAGTAACTTCCGGTGCTTGTATAGATTGTGATTTCTTTGTGACAAAAGAGCTAGCCACATGGCCTTTCCACCATTTTGCCCAAGCACATGGCTGGGAACAAGGGGAAGGAGTGGTGTCATTTTAGGAAGGTGTTTAAAACAATCAGTTTCCTTTGTCACAGAGAAACAACATATATGTACAAATCCAGCACCATTTAAAGGCTACCAATGAATTTACTTAACCCATGCCATAGTCAATTACAAATAGTTTCAATTGGGCCTAGTGAGAGTTAATAGTGAAATGAATACTTGATGTAAGAATTACACACACACATATATATATATATATATATATATAAAAAAAGAGTTTTTTTTCTTTTTCCTCCAGGATTTAGTTAACTCTGTTTGCTAAAAGATAGGCATTGAAATGTTAATTGAAACCTGTTCAACCACCTTCCTGTACTAGCAGGTGAACCTCTATTGATATGCAAAATAGAGGCTCGAAGAGAAACTGTATTCATTCAGAATGTGTTTATGAATACATATGCTGGGTGAAGGGTCTGATAGAAGTGCAGTAAATGGTGTGTGTGTGTGTGTGTGTGTGTGTGTGTGTGTGTGTGTGTGTGTGTGTGTGTGTGTGTGTGTGTATATATATTATATATATTATATTATTATAATTATGTGTATATTTATATCAGCGTATGTTCTGCAAGATAGCTATCCAATCTGAATCATAGCATTTAAATTGTAGTTAATAGTCATTATAGATCTGTATAAAATCGGATACGTTTATTTGTTATATATTTGATATAGTTTGTTAAGGGGGTAATTATAAATAACACAAGACACAGTTCCGGCCTAATAATTTAGGTAAACACTCAAAGGAGGATTACCCTTGGGGGCGGCTTCCGGCGGGTGTAAGGAACAAAGGTGTAGTGTGTAAGTGAGCAGTAGGATTATTGCTTACATTGATAGTTATACGTGTGGTATATTGAGTTGCAAACGCACTGTGTAAGAAGTACGTGAGGAAAACGTACGGGAACGCGCACATGGAGAAGGAACGCGCACAGTTGCATAAGCACGCAAGGTTGCATGCAGTTGCGAGCGCAAGTTAAACCACACAATAGGAATAAATTTAAAGGCGGGATAGAAGACATACAACAGCAAGTAACTATCCGATTTTAAAAGCAGATTACTATAATATTTTGTTTAAAGTGCACTACCTCTGGGACAAGCTATCAATCAAAGGGAGTGATATTTTTCTGTACAGAAAAACATTGTGTCTTAGTGTGAGTTGAAAGTAGGAGTGGACGTATTGAACCCCGGAAACCGGGAATCCCGTGGAGATGCTGAGTTGGCAGAGGCTCGGCGGCGTGTCATTGTTGCAACCTTGCATATTGATCAAGTATTGAGGCATGTAGTGTGTGATTTAAAACGTGCAAAGGAGCATGATAGATTGTGAAGTATTGAAGTAAGTTAAGGTTTTTGATGTTACGCTCCGGCTGTGTAGCGCAGCTAGTGGAATTCGACTCCTGTGATCGTAGGGCGTATAGATAACAAGTATCTATAAGCCGTGCGATTGGACATCGCATCTGTGTGTGTAGACGCGGCGCAACGTGATACCATTTGCGTAACTTCGCACAATTGTGTCATCATATGCGCTGTGTAGAGCATATGCAGACGTGATTTGTGTAAGGAAAGGGATTAAATCTCCCTGGTGGACATTCACTGGAAAGGGTGATCGGTAAGTTGTTTCTCACCCAATAAAAATTCCAGCAGATAGATACCGAAAAGGAATTTTTTGCTGACTCTCTCTCAGGAAAACATTCCAACAGACTTTTAACCTCCACTGGAAGAGGTGCGGTATTGATTTTGCTTTTACTTTAATAATTCCAGTGCTGAGGGGTCTGGTAGGATACCTCACTGGGTACGCGGGGGTCACTATTGGAGTGAGTCGTGGTACTGCCAGCAGAGAAGGAGCAGGTGAAAAGCGCTCGGAGGACTTTTCACCGTTTGCTCGCATTGTTCACTTGGTGCTCGTGTAAAAGAAAGCCCATGATGGGAGCCAAGTGCACAAGCGAGAAGTGTTCAGCGGCCAGGGTTCAGGCTGACGAGCAGAGACCAAGTGGGTCTGCTCAGGTGATAATGTGTGGGAAGTATGGTCCACACGCAGAGGCTTTCTGTGATGAATGGGTGAGAATGACAGCGGATGATAGGAGATCATTTCCTAGAGTTGGTGGGTTTTGAACCTGAGGTATTGCAGTATGTCTAACCAAAGTCATATAAGACAAGAACGGAAATATAATAACTGTTTGAACTTGTAGCAACAATAAATAAGTAGAAAAAAGAGAAAGCAAGTACACCGCCATATGTAGATGTGGAAGCAGTTACAGCCAGCATACAAACTATAGAAAATAATACAAATAAAAATATGTAAAATATGAATGTAACCTATATATGTACTAATGAATGTCAAAGTTTTATTTAGGAGGCGAAGGCGACCTGACTGGTTTCAGCCATTTCTCATGCACTCAGAGGAGTATCCAACCGGTAAAAGAGGAGCAGTAGCCTGCAGGGAAAGTGGCTGAGACCAGTGGAACTGGTAAGTATGGAGTCAAAGGGAGGTTGTTCCTTGAAAGGGATCAAGGAACCAAGAAGTAAACCTCTTTATGGGGGCACTCTTATTCTACTGTTGAAATTTAAAACATAACTTTTATTTAGTCAGGTAAAATAAATATAGTTTTCAACCTTTCCCAAACATGTTTTTTTTATATAAATTTAAATATATATAAGACAATTAGGTTCAAGAACACAATAAATATGCTCCAAATTGAGAGTTCTTTATCCTAATTGATCAGACCTCTAAATGTGGGTCACCCACGGGTGAAAATATAATGTGTTGTATAAAGAATGATGAGAAGATTAAGCAATTTTTCTAAAAACAATTAAATTGTGAAAAAAAGGGTCAGAAAATAATATTCTAACCACTACGGTACGTCAATATTCCTAGCGGGACAATCTGCCTACAGCTTGCTGCTAATTGAGAAAAATATATAGAAATTATGTAGTATCTGAGTAGTATAGCGGTTTATGTCTATACTAGAAAAAAGGTTGAATGCACTATATAGTGTTAGTGCTAATGGTTGAGATATTTTTCACGATATAGTGTCCCAGATTCTACTATGGCGTCAGGTGTCAAAATATGCATTAATCATCAACACTAATTAGGTTGAACACATAAGCCGCTAATGATGTAGCCATAAACCGCTAATGATAATAATGTCTCCCAAAATAACATAACAATTGTACATATCACTCCTGTTGGGAAAAGAAATATACCACAGGACTTGTAAATGGTTTTGTAGCGGAGAGATGTTCCCAGGTACCTGTAAATGAATAAAGCATGCATCCACTTAGTTTGTAGCTGATCACTGTCCCTGCTGAGAGCAGAAGATGCCAAGGCAGGCCTAGTGGGTCAGAGCCAGAGGCTTTCTCTGTGAATAACTGTTTTCCTGTATGGAAAGAAGGGGGGGGGGGGGGGGGGAAAGAGGAATGTACTCCACAATAATTGCAACAATTTGCTTATAGTTGCAGTTGTAGCGGAGGATATTTTATCTCCTAGCACTGAACTTACATTGGGAATATAGCAATTTGTGGTTTTCAGCAAGAAAAAGGAAATAACAGGGTGATGTCGATCTTCCTGTAAATAATATCATGGGATACAGGCATAAGGTAAACAGAAGGAATTAGGTACTCCACAGTAATTGCGACAATTTGCTTTCATTGGGGATATAGCAGTGTGTGGTTTCAGCGAAAAGAAGTAACAGGGCGATATAGGTCTTCCTGTAAATAATATCATGGGATGCAGGCATAAAATTTAACAAAAATGGATTTTTCACACTGGAAATGCAACTCCAAAACTCATAGTGGGGAAAATAATAATTTTCTCTAGCGTTTTAAATTTCTTAATAATCCCCTGCTGTAGACAGTGTAGAAGCCCGTCCCGTGTGTCTGGCCAACTTCTGCTGCCTTCCCATGTGTATGCTAGCACACAGTGAATGGGAGGTGAGAGAGTTGACCCAAAGGCAACGGGCTGAAGAAAGAAAGAAGTGTTTCTACTGTCATCCGCTACGGCACCCTGCAGCCCTGTTGACCGTGGTCAGCGCAGAGTTAACAGGTACAGCCGAGCAGATGATGAGAGCGCACTGAAATACGTAGCGGGGAGAGAGTGTCCCCGCGTGCAGCGGCTGCGGCAGGCGTCTCCGTCAGTGCCGAGGTCCGGACCCAGTGACGTGTCTCGGGATTCCGGAAGTAGCGTCATGTGACGCTCAAGAACAGGTGCTGCTGTACCATATTTATCCTGTATGGTAGACTGTAAGTGAATGTATTTACAGGCTTTGCAAGACCCGCATGGGAAACTACCTCGTACTGATGGTTGTCTGGGGTGTTTGTCCTCAAAGTGGCTTTTCACCAATCTGTCTTTAAGGTTTGGCGATCTCCTCCAACTCATAGAGACTTGCTCCTTTAAAACCTTATCCAGATCGTTGTCTAGGCGTAATACAGGCCAGTGCTTTTGAATGATCTGTTTAATTTCTCGCCACTCGGTGCAGAAATTACCAACAAATCTTACTTCTGTATCCCCCTTCTGTTTTGTTTTCTCTCGGAAAATCAAAGTTTCTCTGTCTGTGTGCTCCACTTCCCTTTTAGCTTGCTTTATCAGTCTGTGACTATACCCCCTGTTTTTGAGTCTGCTTGTTAGTTCGACACTCTGTTCCCAAAAGATACGTTGGTCCGAGCAGTTTCTTTTGAGCCTCAAAAATTCACCCTTGGGGATATTTTTCACAGTCGGTGGAAAGTGGGAGCTGGATTGATGAAGCAAAGAGTTTGTAGCTGTTGGTTTGCAAAAAAGTTCTGTAGCGATGTGGCCGCAATCTGTACGGTATATAGACAGGTCCAGGAACGAGACTCTATCTTTGTTGGTCACGTATGTGAACCTCAGGTTTAAGTCGTTTTTATGTAGATCTTGAACAAAGTCTTCAAAAGATTTCTCGTCTCTGTCCCAGATGACCAAAACATCATCTATATATCGTAGCCACATCAAAACTCTTTGAGTGTGATGGTAATTATGGTCAGAAAAAACTTTCTCATGTTCCCACCATCCGAGAAATAAATTTGCGTACGTGGGGGAACACGCTGCCCCCATCGCTGTGCCCCTTGTTTGTACATAAAATCTGTTATTGAATGTAAAATAGTTGATGTGTAAGACAAAATGTAGGAGGTCGAGGAGAAAGAGATGGAAGTCACTAGTCCCCTCTATGTCTAGGAAGTATTTGACTGCATTGATTCCTTTCATGTGATCAATTGAGGTGTAAAGTGATTCCACATCCATACTTATCAGGAGTTGAGTGTCTTCCAATCGTACATCATGAATCTTTTTCAAGACGTCCGTAGTGTCTTGAACATAGGAAGGTAAAGTGACCACGTGATGTCTAAGATGAATGTCAATAAATGTACTAGCTTGTTCCAACAGGCCTCCAATCCCGGAGACAATCGGCCTGCCAGGAGGATGGATAAGGCTCTTGTGCGTCTTTGCGAGAAGGTAAAATGTAGGTACCTTGGGGTTTGTGACTTTTAGGTACTCAAATTCAGTTTTAGTAATGGTATTTTCCTTAAATGCCTTCTCAATTAATCTGATATATAGGGTTAGGAGATTCTCTGTGGGGTTAAAGATGGATCTCTTGTAGCAATCTGTGTCGCTTAATTGCCTCATAGCCTCTCCAATATAGAGTTGCTTGTCCCAGATCACTACATTGCCACCTTTATCAGATGGTTTAACCACCACGTCTTCCCATGACTCAATTTGAGTGATAGCTGTCATTTCCCTATGATTCAGATTGCGTCGGCCAGATCCTTTCCGTCTCTGATGTAGGCTGTCAAGATCTTGTGACACAAGACGTGTGAAGACCTTAACCTCTGGACATATATTGTCCTGCGGAAAGAAATTACTTATTTTTTTGCATATAGGTCTATTGATAGATGTGTCATCATGGGTTTCCAGATCGTCCTGGAGTTCTTCCAACATAATGATCGCCCTCCTATCGTCCTCCGATGTTAATTCAAATTGATCAACACTATCAAGTACCGAGCTTGATGGTTGGCTCGTATGTACCTCCTGATGTTCTCCTATCATTCGGGCATCGGATTTGTTTTTATTTGCAAAAAATGTATTTAGAAGTAATTTTCTCCTGAAGAGATTTAGGTCTTTCTCCCATTGGAAACGATCGAATTTCTTTGTGGGTGCAAATGTGAGACCTTTGGATAAGACCTTTCTGTGGTCATCAGTGATAGTGTGTTCTGATAAGTTGATAATTGTGAGATTCGTTTCCTCTACTGATATTTCCTCCGATTTCGTATTGGATAATGGGATGGATACATATATATTAAAACCCCAAAGATAAAATAAAAAAAAACAAGAAAGTAATGTCATAAATGGAGAATATCCTGTCCGCGCATTAGTATTTGCCAGTAGGAAAGCGGACAGAGATAGGGTAACCCCCGGGTATTTCTTTTCAATTACCACATAAGAAGTATTCATTTCTAGTAATGCCCCTAGTCAAGATAAGCTCGGAAATGTTTGTTGGATCATGTACAGACCCTTAATACGGGATGAGAAGGATTGAATGAATACTTCGCATGACCTAGAAGCTTGTTGATTTTTTTTCTTTTGCAGTACTAGAAAAATTCCCCATCTGGATAAGATCACTGGTAAACACCAATTCAGCAAATGGGAGAAACAAGAGAAGTGCAACATTACCCTTTGACAAAACCTGCAGAAGTTACGATTGGGCCTCTATGATGCTAAACCCTTTCCTTTTTTTTCCTAGCAGCAGTGGCCCCTGACTAACTTAATCGACAGAGATTTTGTTAATTGTGAAATGCATATATTGTACTCCCGCTCAGGAAGTACAAGGTATGTTAGATACCCTCAAAGACTAATGTTGCATTCCACTGTTCTAGATTCATGTCCATCACAGGTAGAGGAAATTATCTCACAGATACTGGGTTCCCTATGAACTTAGGATGGACAGGACACTGGATTGATGGCTGAGGTAGTCCCAGTAGTACACAGCAAGCACAAGCTTTAAGGGGGGTAGACCAAGTAGTTAATCAATTCCCCGTAGTGCCCAATCCAGTTGTCATTTTAATAAGATCTTCTCCACCTCTACAAACTTATCTGTCACCAACCTCTATTCTGTTTTTCTTCACAGTTTCCTCTTCATCTTTTGCGTTCACAAGGGGGTAACAATACATGGACCCGACTCTCCCAAGGTTTCAGTGAGAGCCTGAGTATTGTCTCCCAAGCCCTGTTTACAGTCCTTTCAGCCTGAGAATGGGTCGGTGCTGAAACAATATGTTAATGACATGTTGTTGTGCACTGATTCATTTGAGTTGTCCCTGGCAGATACGAAGCAGTTTCTGCTTCGTCTCTTCCAAACAGGACACCAGGTCTCAAAGGATAAACTACAGTTGTGTAGGACAAGGGTCAAATACCTGGGACATAGTACTGGTACATGATTTGACAGTTCATACACCACATGCCGTATTGGTCCTTCAAAGTTCTGCCCGAACCTGGTATGTCTCACTATCACGATGGCACAAGTATTACTGCAGTGTGCCTTGTCATGCACAAAGGGTGGAGGATGAGAATACTGGTGAAGGAAAATTTTGTATAGACACTGATATGCATGATGGTATGGAATATCTGAATCAGACCTTTACTACGAACCCAGACAAAAGTGTCAGCCCATTGGTGAACGCAGACCTGATATTGTCTTTTTGCTTCTTTTTCTCCTCTAGAGATGTTTTTCTTTTCTTTTTTTTTTTGAGTTATGCTCATGGTACTCTACATTGCAAACACACAACAGTTAAATTGAGATGCAAATTTGTGTTTCCTACAGGAAAAGGAGGTCTGGAAGGCGAAGGGGTATGGTTAGGAGTCCTCAGGACTCTGGAGAGATGGACAAGGTAAGTCAGTGGCCCCCAGGACGTATCTCCCAGGCCTAGCTGAGGCGGCACATGGTCTGACTCACCTAGGGTAAGGAAGGTATGTGCAGATTGGTAAGAGCTTACTGGCGTGTTCCAGGGTTCTCTTCTCAAGCAAGCAGGAAAGCAATGACCTGTCTTACTTGCATGAGGAAGAACATTTGGTAAGGTAGTACCAACAGAGCCATCCCATATCCCTCCTGCAGACGGACCTTTTCAGGTAATACAAATCAACTTCATACAGTCAACACCGTGTAGGAATTTGAATTATGTATTGGTGTGCACTGTTTTCTCAAACTGGGTAGAGGCATTTCCTGCCACCACGGATACTGCTGTGTTTACCGCAAAGAAAATTGTGCAGAAATTTGTGTGTAGATATGGTATCCTTAGGAGTAGGAGCAAAGTGATAGCTTGAAACTGGACTATTGTGGTCATAGACACTGCCACTAGTGTTATGTAGCATCGGAACCACTCCCAGATCCCCACTTAATGAATCACCCTCTTCAAAATTTTTGTTTTGTTTTTTGTTTTTTTTGGAAGACAACCTCATGTCATGATTGATCCGCACAATGATCAGAAATACACCAATGAGGTGACAGTACAGTACCTTATCGAGATGAGCCAGCATTTGTGAACTTGACAAAAGAACTTGAAACTGTTGATTCCTGGTATGCCAACTACTGTCTTGATTGTGAACCAAGAGACTGTGTGATTGTTCTTACGCTCAGGTTGCCTAATAGACAGGTGGGAAGGACCGTACCAAGTTTTATTGACAGCACGATCCCAGTGAAAGTAGCCGAGAGAGAGACTTGGGTCCACGATTCCCATTGCAGGAAAGTCGGTAGTCTGGAAGGAACTCGTAAATGGAGTGAGATCGCAGAAGTATCACCAGATAGTCTGTTCCGTGAAGACTGAGAGGCGGCACTGCTGAACACTACCTGAGCATACTAAAGGAGTACAGAAAGACCAGTCGTTGTAATTGATTTGCTATGGACAAGATTTGTTTTGTTCTATCTTTCTTTTTTCCCATTGACAAAAAATTTTTTTCAGGACATTCTATTTTTGTGAGGTTTTTCATGAGGAGTCGAGTGTGGTACTGGAACTGGTTCTGGAGGAAGAAGTGATGTCTTTATAGGATCCCAGGATCAGGCTATCACTTTGTTAAAGCCAGAGAAAATCAAAGGTCTAGTAGTTACGGAGTTCGGAGGTAACGTGATAGGCTATTGTCTGAGGAATACTGTATTTTGTAGTTATTGTGACCCCATAATTGAAGATGAGTGCATCCAGAGATGTCAGTCTAGCAATAAGGCAGCATTTGACAGACATCCCTTGAGTGATTACCACTCACTAGTGGGTAAGGTCTTAAACCAAACAGAATGTTGGATGTGCTCACAGGTACCTCTAAGACAAAATGATGCAGGATTAGTGCCATATTCTTTAGAGTTAGCTGAGGTACTTGAATTACATGGAGAGGGGGGGACTGGTGGACAAGGAATATAATATAACTAGACCCCCTAGTCTTAAGATCCACCAGTACCATAGATAAATCCCTGGTATGTTTAAGTCTCACCAATTTCAGGAAATCAGGAAATTGGGAGGTAAGCAGGAACAATCAGACAATAGCTATTCACACATAGCAGATAAAGAGCTCCTTAATATATGTGGAAGAAAGGTTTATGAATGGCTCTCCCCGAACTCCGAAGGTTTATGTTATCTAGGAAGGACACTACAAATAACCCTTGTTCAGTGATGAAACAGACCTAGCATACATTCCAGAAAATGATAGGAATATATATATCATGAAAATTTTATGTCTCTTTCACGATTTGTTTGTGTTTTCTCCCACTACCCAGCAAAACCTCTATCGAATCCGAACATCAGTGTACAAAGATGTAGGTACATGTATGTGTGAAACGTTCGTTCAAATCAGACATCATAGGCCATAGCACTGTCCCAGCATACTCTATAGGTTGAATGTCATCCCACACCCAACCAGTGGTCCCGTGACCGCCGAGTGCATATAGAGGATGTCTCGTCCTCCTCCCTGTCTTCCCCAAATATAGTCAGATGTCTGATTTGTGAAATGAATACATACGTGTGTCTAGGTCACCGATTATGTGTTTGAAATATTTTTCTTCTGTTTATAACTTATGGCAGTTATTGTTTACTGCCAAAGGGTGGACTGTCAAGGTAAAAAATATTACATAGAGAAAACATACAAAACCAACACGGATAAGTCGCTGTGCGTGCGAATACATGCAGCATGCACAGCGATATATGGTAGCATATGCATTCACACAGACAAACCACAAGGATATATTCAACACATATTTCATACCACACATAAAATTAAACTTGTCAAGCACTAGACATTATAAGGTTTTAAATTATATAATGGAGTATAACATCATGTATATGTATTAATGGAGCGGAGCAAGATGGACATGTCATGCTTGGGGTCAAAATGATCGGAGGAATGAGTATGTTCATTTGATACCTGTGATTCGATTGCAGCACATTGCAATGAGTAGTTATGATTATAGTAGGAATATGAATATATATATATATACTATATATATATATATATATATATATATATATATATAGTAGGAATATGATTAGAGTGGGAATATGAAGCCAAAATTCTAAAGTGAACAAAAGACTTCTTGAAGACTTGAAACTAGCTCCACAGCATGGCCCTGGGGGCAGACACATGGGCCAGCAACCTAGAACAAAAGCCCTCACACTGACCAATGACTCGTCATGAATGAGAAAGTTCCCTCCCCTGGACAAATAACAGAAGACATGTACTCCCCCAACATACACAGTGTATAGCTGATCCCAGAGACAAGAAGTTCTGTTTTGCTGTGAGATGGAGCATAGAGTGCATTGAGGGAGATGGTAATTGTATGCTGGCCGTGACTGTATGAATTCTTTTGTAACAATTGTGCCAAAGTCGGAAAAATATCATGCTACACGTTGCCATATATTCACCTCATGCGCTTGCCCGCTGCATGTGCACATTCTCTCCCGTGCGTGCGGATACTCGCAGCTGCGTGATGGCGCCTCCTCGGCCATGCGCTCGAGCGCGTGGTATGTGCATTTACGGTAGAGTTTGTGTGCGTCTAGCGGGCGACTCAATCGTTAAATAATAAAACCAAATAGTATGTTTTATAGATAATGTTCCCCTTAATAATGACTGTAAGTTTGTTTAATGTAACTGGTCGCTGGACAGAGAAATTCCTCTTTGCATGATACGAAGGGTCAGACAGGGTTTGAGCAGTGGTGTCTGGTACCCAACTAAAGAACATTTTATTAGAAACAATCCGGTGCTGGTTAGGTAAAGATTAATCGCTCCTGCGTATAGTTATGTCTATTAGTAGTTTCTGGACATTTACTATATTTGCGGTTCATTATCCATGCGGCGGGAATTCTCAGATTCCCTCCCACCTGAGCAGTTTGATATAGTCACAGCCCACCTGTTCAAACTAACCTATGACCTTTTGTTATGATGCGAGGAGACATTCCTGTGTCCAATGAACAATGAGATTGTAGGTCCCTTTGTAGTATACTGTACGCAGTGTATATAAGGACAGCCAGCCTGGCCAGCTCAGTCTCTTCTCTCCACAAACGGTTTTCATCTTGACTAACTCGGAGCTGGTACCAGGACTGCACTGCGATCATTCCCCAGTGTGTGTAAGTTATTCTCTGTGACCATTCTAAATCTCTGACTGTATTTGCCATATTCTCTCTCTCTGTTATTGTATAAGATTGTGACGCTATTGTATATTTATGTGTAGTTATTCTGCTTAGATATTGATGTTAGCCTGTAGTGTATGAACTGTTAACTGTTTTTAACTTTTACATAGCTAGATATTGTTAGTAAAGGTGTTGGAACCTTAGCAAGGTATTGTGTGTTTATTACATTGCTGAGAGTATTCAGAGCGTCTCAATCGCTCAAGAGGCTTTCATACAATAGAGGTTAATTAGCATTGCATTGTGCTCACATTACAAAACCAAGGTTTACAGTATAGGCTCAGCCTTTCATTGAATTGCATACAAGGTTTACTGAGTGTCATCCCGTGAGCGTCTGCGCCGCTCGTGTTCCCCTCGTGGTCACGAGCGTCCACTACGCTGGTAGCGTAGCATTACGGTAGTCGGCCGCCTATAGCGTGCTCGACACCAAGCGTTAAGCTGTGAGCGAGCGTGCCGCATGTGCGTCTCGACCACGGCTAAGCGTCTGTTACGCTAAGTGCGTACCCTTACGGTACCCCATACGCCAATTGCGTACTGAGTCTCTTACCCATTTTATAGTGAATGTAATAAGATAGTTAGCTTTGTCAATTGCTTCATATGAAATTGTACTCTGTAACCATATATATACTGTACATGTGATATATTGTATACATATCCTTTTAATATCAAATATATACACCAGTGAGCTTTGGAACTCATAAATGTGTGCCTGGCATCCGCAGCATATATTAGCACTGGCATTTTAGATATTTATTAGATATAATCTGACTCTTACACAATGTAAGGGAGATATACATTCAGGATGCTGACATTCAGAATTTCAACATGGTTTGAATGTCGACAATCAGAATGTCAGAATGGACAGAATATTGACGTTCACCATGTTGACACTGACAGAATATTGTTCTGTTTAGACTGCCGTGAAGATTGGGTTAGGTATAGGGTTAATTAAGAAGTCAATGAGAAAATTGTCAACGTATTGTCGACATGGCAACTGTCATCATTCTGGCCATGTCTACATAATGGGTGTCATTCCGAGTTGTTTGCTCGCTAGCAGTTTTTAGCAGCCATGCAAATGCTATGCTGCCTCCCACTGAGAGTGTATTTTAGCTTAGCAGAAGTGCGAACGAATGTATCGCAGAGCGCATGCAAAAAAAATTTGTGTAGTTTCAGAGTAGCTCAAAACCTACTCAGCGCTTGCGATCACTTCAGCCTATTCAGTTCCGGATTTGACGTCACCCACCCACCCAGCGTTCGCCCAGCCACACCTGTGTTTTTATCTGGCACGCCTGCGTTTTCCCAAACACTCCCTTAAAACGGGCAGTTGCCACCCAGAAACGCCCACTTCATGTCAATCACTCTGCGGCAAGCAGTGGACTGAAATGCATCAATAGACCCTGTGTAAAACTACATCATTCGTTGTGTCCGTATGTCGCGCGTGTGCATTGCGCCACATACGCATGCGCAGAACTGCCGTTTTTTAGCCTGATCGCTGCGCTGTGAACAAATGCAGCTAGCGAACAACTCAGAATGACCCCCCAATGTCTGAGTCAACATACAGATTTTGTTGACATTCTGATGTTGACATTCTGCATGTCGACTTTTATGCCACACCCAGTATGGACTTTGTGATTGTGTTATTCATTAAGCTCCAAAAACTTCCAAATTTTGCTTCCTGCCAACTCTAAATCAGCGCCAATTAATGGGACAATTCTGTTTATCCACTGGAACAGCCACTGCATACACTGGTGGATTGCCTGCAAGAAATCAGGTATAGAATACATTATGTTTTACATGTCTCTCCCTGTCACGTGCCCAGATCGTATACACTTCAAGCACTGTACTTCAGGTGCACTGACAATGCCAGAATTCTTGCAGCTTAGTGCCAAACTGCTATTTATTAATTTATGTTTCATCTGTTATATGACATATGCTTGTTTAACAAAACTAAAGAGTGTTATGATGATACATGGCCAGCATCTGAAGGTAGCCTGACCCAGCACGTCTTTATTCCAGTCTGTACAGTATATTGGAGCCTAGACTTGCTCCAGATCTGCATACCCATTTTTGTCAGCATATGTTACAGCATTCTCCAAGCCATTATGCAGAGGTTACAGCAGGCTTGGCTATTAATAAATGTGCTAGATGGCTTTTCCTGAGCCAAGGTGCATCTTTCCATTACTGTATGACTGCACTAAGTGGATCAGGCAGGGGTTTCCCAACTCAGCCCCTGGTACGAGTCAAACCACACACAGGTCCTACGGGCTGTAAACGAAGGCAGTAACGCTTTTCCCCAATAGAGTTCATGATTTTTAATCCATACAGATGACTAAAAATGCTGACAGGTTCCTTACTTTGATGTATTAACAGTTAGAGACTGCACATAGCTTGTGTTCTCCCTGGAGTCCATCTTGCCAGAGACAAAGTCTTTGTTCCGTATACTTGTTCCAGGCTGGGTAATAGATGTGACAGGTCTGTTTCCACTTGAGTCATATATTCTGCAAACTGCCTTATGCTGGGTGCGTTCCAATATGCAAATGATGGACAATAACTGAGAAAATCAGTATTAATGTCTTTAATGTAAACTAGCATGAATCAATTCTGGACATGTAAAATGATTTGCTGTAATGAAAAAATGAAAAATGTTATTCAATATAGCAACTTTTCAAGTGGCCTCTAATGCAAATGTGTGCCGTGATTAATCCTATTCAGTAGAGTAAATTAATGTATACATTAAAAGGATCCTGATAGAGAGTTATAGGTGACTATAGGGCATGCATCACTGTGTAAGTAGTATTACTGACACTGCACTAGCACTGGCTATACACACCAGTAGACTCTGGACAGGCCTGCCACAACTCTCTTGTACTGACAAACGTCAGCAGCTGCTTCAGAACTTCTTCATGTATCAACATGCAAGGATTAGAGATGGAGTAGAAGCAGAGGAATGAAGGTTAATTGATGTCAGTGGGGGAAAATTTACTTATTTTGACTCAACATTTTTCTATAGTGTTAAAAAATTATAGCTACTCTTAGGTCCCAATGGCGGCTTCACATGCACATTAAAAATACTGAATGTGACATTAAGTCATTTATACAGTGTTTTAGGTGCTCCCAAACAGAGGCGTAACAAGAGAAGGGCTGGGGGTTCATACCATACTTGCCTACCTGACCCTCTCCATGAGGGAGAAAATGCTCTGTTCCTGGACTTTCATGGTAATGTATGATTGCCATCACCTGTGGTGAAACACATTTCTTATCAATTAACTAGCTCACCACAGGTGATGGCAATCATACATTAACAGGAAAGTCTAGGAACAGAGCATTTTCTCCCTCATGGAGAGGGTCAGGTAGGCAAGTATGGTTCATACCGTACCTGGGTGTCAGCCTCCCAAGGGGTGACTCCAAAATACTGGCTCCTCCACAGTGACAGTGAGCCGAATGTTGTACTGTGACATTCTCATGCAGTGACTGGCTCCAGTGACTGAAGGGAGCCAACAGTGCAGCCCCGCATCTCTGGGAATGCTGGCCATGCCCCCATGATTAGTCACACGCCCACCCAGTGAGATCACACTCCCAGACTTGAAGTAAACACAGCATTCCCATGAGGTCACACCCCCTCCCCACGATGCTATATCCCCTTTCAGACACGCACACCTTACCGCACCAGGTGACGCCGATCCCGGTGCTGCCTCTGTATCCCAACCATTGGCTCGATAGGCTATCACCTTCATTCAGCTGTTTTGTTTTGTTTCCATGTTCCCCTACATTAACGATGTAAATTTGGTTGTATTCTGAGCAACTACAAATATTCATTAGCATTAGAAAAGTTTCCTGGCAGGAGCATGTGCACTTTCTTCCAGAGAAACTTCCTGTGAGAGCATCAAGCTGCCAGCGTTCATTACACATAAGCTATGAATGATCACATGAACGAAAAAAAGTTCTTGATCGGGTTCAGTCAGTAAGTCAACTATAATATTTTAAAAAAGCTTGAATTTCTTGAACTTTAGTTTAAATAGACTAAAAGAATCCAGCTAAAATGTAAATAATGCAAATGGGTTAGGCTATGTTACAGCGGGAATGATTCAGGTTAATGGTTACATTACTAAGCGTTTTTCATAGTTTTCTGCAACCCTCCAACTTCAAACTGAAACACAGTAATGCTGCTTTCACATCGCAAAACCTGCTTTTGAAATGGTTCTTTAAACGGTTCTTAAAACGGGTCTGAGCAGTTAAACCCCCTTCACTTCGCATGTTGTAACCAGTATATTACCATTTCATTACCGTTTTGGTACCTTTCACACTGAACCCGTTTCACCCATACAAAACAGTGGTTGTCATTTTAAATGTTTATTTCCTGCTTCTGCCTGGTGACATCACACATGGAGACAGCCTATCACCTTCTGGGGCTTGCAAATACCGTTTCAGACCCTTTCACACTGCACAATGAAACAGGTCTGAAACGGGTAGGACCCTGCTTTTTTACCGTTTCAAAATACCGGTATTTTGAAAACGGTAAATTGAAGGTGACCCTTTCACATCGCAGCTCGAACCGCTTAGGAAGCCTTAAAAATCGGCAATTTACCGGGTTCAAGCTGCGGTGTGAAAGGGGTATCAGTTTTGCTGTCCAAGTAAAAAAATTGCTAAAAATACTAGAAAATGTAACAGAGCAGTTTAAGGGCCTAATTCAGAAATGAACGCAAATCAAATGTTTGCCTACATCCCCAATTTTATCGGATCTATGCATGCGCAGAAGCTTCAGTGCGCATGTGCAGAAAAGCCTGCAATATCGCTCACAACGCCCCAAATGCAATTAGTACGACTGACATACTGCTGGCATTCGGGGGTGGAGACTTGGTGACAACAAACAGCATTACAGAAATTTGAAAAGAGGGCGTCTCAGCCCCATTTTCTGGACATGCTGAAACCAGTGACTGCGTCCTTGTACAGCGTCCTTGATTCTGTTTGTGGGTAGACACAAGAAGATGGAGCAATTCCCAGTGTCAGATTGGCTTCCAAGAATTGTACAAAGTTTCAGAGTTCTCCATGTAATTTTATGTCTACCTGGCCTGTCATGCAGTCTCCCTTCTGCTGGATCACTGGCCTTTGTAGTTGCTAATTAGGTTTTATGGCTCTTTATCCAGAGAATGCTGTCCCTCAGGTATGGAGGGGTGACCCTCCCCAGGTCAACCTCATGTTGGTGAGTAGGGAAAGCCTGGAATGTATGACCTTATCATTTTACAAGTATCTGCAAGTTGGATAAGTTGATGGCAGTTCTAATGGGCAATGGGCTGTACATAAATCTGTCAGCCTTCCCCTCACATGGCATCTTCCCAGATAAATAATTACCATTGCAGAGGGACATTCATATCAAGGTTCATTCGCAGATCACCATACTGATAATTAAAAGAAATACACTTAGCAAACATAAAGGGTAGCATGTTGCCTAATACTTTGTGATCCATAACCTTCCCCTACGCAAGACACAGCATGCACTGGAATTGAATGTGGCACTGGAAGTCCTAATGTCTCTTTTGCTCTCTACATCTTGGCTCTCTGGGTCTTTTTTTTGGCAGCTTGGCATGTTTGAGCTCTTTCTCTATATACTGGAGTGTGTCTCTCTGGATCTCTCACATGCAGCTGGGCTCTCTCTATGGTGTCATTCTGCCCCCTCATCAGTTATTTCTCACAGATGAATTGGATGGTGTCCACTGCACCTCTTTATCTTCCAGCTCTATTTCTCTAGCACGGCTTTACTCTTTCCCTCTTGTTCTCAGCTCTGGCTCTCAAAAAACTATTAATGCTTAAACATACTGTAGTCTCAAAAGTATACTCTGTGCCCATGCGATGAAGAAAGCACCATTTAGTATTAGTGGAGCATTTGCAAACAACTAATCAGAAGCGGTCCATTAGTGTCGGTGACCATCATCACCATCTATTCCTATCCCTATTTTTCTTTTGTGTCTTTCCGGTTCTACATGAGTTAACATTTGCATAAAAATACTGTTATTGTACTTGGCCAACATTAGAACTGCCTGTCCCCTCCCGTTCCACCTTTCTAGACGCTGGAGTTGGAGACAATTTAAGTGGTAGAATGCCGGCACCTGTGCGCTGTTCTGGGCATGTGCAGAGTGAGCTTGTATGAGTTAAGCCATTGTACTAGTGCACACTCTGGGGTACAAGATCAATAGTGTCTTTCATAGAGATTTGTGACATCGATCACCAGGGCACCCAATACCCTGAGGAAGTGGGCAGATTCTGGAAGTGCGAAAGAGCGCCTTGAAATTCAAGGGTCTCCTAGACATTCCAAGAGAATAGACTCTGCTTCAGCCTCTATAGGCAAAATTAGTCTTCCAGTGGTAATTACTGTGATGAGAGTCAGCAATTACAAGTAACAGGAATAGCATGATCATTATGTATCTAGTGCTAGACTGTAATACCTAAAACAAGTAAAGAAATGAACAAAATGGAATGTTCATTGATAAACCCCCTAGAGATGTATGTCTTTCACAAAACCAGTATAAATAACAGCAAATAATAATAAAGACAGAGAGGCATAAGTATAGTATGATGATCAAAGGAAGGAGTAATTTTCAATTTCACTACAAATTACAGGTTGAGTATCACTTATCCGAGTATCACTTATCCGAATTATTCCGAAAACCGTAGTTTTCAGTATGCAGATTTTTTTATTTTATTTTTTTATTTATGCTGCACTCGCCCGTCCCCTGCCCCCACTGATTGATCAGTGCTGCTGCCTGCTGTGGATGCGGCTCCTCCTTGTGTGTTCGTGCATATGTAGTGAGCGGCGGAGAGTCATGCCGCTCATTACAATATGTACAGACTGTGCTGGGGCAGGAGGACACTTGCCAGTAGTGATGGGAAATCTAGTTCACTTTGGAGATTAGTTCATTATGATCTAGTTCACTGAAAAGATTAGTTCAGAAGATTAGTCCATGTAGTTCAGGCCTGGCCAACCTGTGGCTCTCCAGCTGTTGTGAAACTACACATCCCAGCTTGCTCTACCACAGTTTTAGCATTCCCTAATAGCAAAACTGTGGCAAAGCATGCTGGGAATTGTAGTTTTACAACAGCTGGAGAGCCACAGGTTGGCCAGGCCTGATGTAGTTCATCATTTCACTCACTGACTCTGAGACTGAAAGGAGTGAATGGATTTAGAACTAGTCTAGACTATTACAAATAGCGTAGGTATTTCTAATATTAGCTCATTGTGGGAGTTATAGTCTTGTTCAAATGATCAGGTACAGTATGTTTAATATGTCAGATTTTTTATATTTAAGAAAAGCAATAACTTATATAGCAACCTTATAGTGACATGTTTATCTTTGCAACATTAATCCCATTGTTGGTATAAATTTTTACTTTATAATATGCAAGTGAAAGACCCAAATTCAGAGTAATGTAATAAGTCACTTTTTTCTGCTTTTAAAATACAGTAATTAAGAGAAAAAAATGTCCCTTTGTCCCAATGTAACAGACATTAGAGAGATAAAGTGGAGATGTTACAAAGTAACCAATCAGCTTCTGTCATTTATCTTACACCGTCTATAAAGTGACAGAAGCTGATTGGTTGCTAGCGGCAACTTCCCTACTTTATGTCACTTGAAGGTTCATAGTACATATCCCCCTGTGTCTTGTGATGGGTGCAGTAATTAGACCCTACAGGATAGCATGCAGCACTCAGCACTGTGTCTTTAGCTGATTGGGAGTGTAGCTTGTCACCTAATATACTGGGGTAATGAATCATGGCTATATGCAGTTCAAGATCAGCTCCATACAATGTGTATGCTGAGCACAGCAGTGCCACACATGGTAGCTTAGAGGCACTGTACTGACTCGTTATGGCTGTATGAGTCATTGAGTCAGAGAGCTGATCAGTGATCTGTATGAATCAGTGAACTGCCAAACTACTTGCAAGGAGAATGACTCATGAGTCGTCAGGACAATGTAGCTCCACAGAGTCCACACCTTGGCCAATATTTACTAAAAAATCGAGTTTGTCCGATTTGTGTTTTTTTTTCAAAGTCCCAATCCGGGAATTCACTAAGCACAAATCTCGGCAATGTCTGGTCTATTCGTAATGGATTTAACGGCAAAGTTCTGAAATACGAATGAATAGACCATCAGTCAAACGCGGCTGTTATTTCATACAATACGGGTATTCACTATTCATTCGTATTTAGGTGTTAGTCTCTGAGTGCTCAAGTGCGGGTCTATTTTTTTGCGAATCGTTAAAAAAAGCAGCAAAAACATAGACCTGCTTTTTCCAGTCGAGTTTGGATAACCATGCACGGATCAGTGAGATCTGTGCATGGTTATCTATGGGAAAGGGTGTGTTTAGTGTAAAAACAGAAGAAAAAATTGCGTGGGGTCCCCCCTCCTAAGCACAACCAGCCTCGGGCTCTTTGAGCCGGTCCTGGTTGACAAAATATGGGGGGAAAAATGACAGGGGTTCCCCCATATTTCATCAACCAGCACCGGGCTCTGCGCCTGGTCCTGGTTCAAAAAATACGGGGGACAAAAAGCGTAGGGTCCCCCGTATTTCTTAAACCAGCACCGGGCTCCACTAGCCAGGTACATAATGCCACAGCCGGGGGACACTTTTATTGTGGTCCCAGCGGCCCTGGCATTACATACCCAACTAGTCACCCCTGGCTGGGGTACCCTGGAGGAGTGGAAACCCCTTAAATCAAGGGGGGCCCCCCTCCAGCCACCCAAGGGCCAGGGGTGAAGCCTGAGGCTGTCCCCCCCATCCAAGGGCGGCGGATGGGGGGCTGATAGCCTTGTGTAAAAAAGGAGAATATTGTTTTTAGTAGCAGTACTATAAGTCCCAGCAAGCCTCCCCACAAGCTGGTACTTGGAGAACCACAAGTACCAGCATGCGGTGGAAAACCGGGCCCGCTGGTACCTGTAGTAGCACTACTACTAAAAAAATACCCAACAAAAAACAGGATACACACACCGTGACAGTATAAGTTTATTACATACATGCACACCTCCAAACATACATACTTACCTATGTTCACACGAGGCTCGGTCCTCTTCTCCATGTAGAATCCTCGGGGTACCTGTGAAAAAAAATATACTTACATAATCCAGTGTTGCTTGTCTCCTTTGTATAATCCACGTACTTGGCAAAACAAAAAAACGGAAACCTGACCACGCACTGAAAGCGGTGAGGTTACTTTCGGTCAACCGTTGACCGCAAAGTTCCCACCATTGGATACAATGGAGAGCATAGGCGCTACATTGTATCTCTGCCGTGTGCAGCCTCACAGACACTACAGGAGCACACAGCCAATCAGGAGAGTGCCACGACGTGGCGCTCCCTGATTGGCTGAAGGGACCCTCTTTGACAGGAGTCAGGGGGGTCCTGGCAGTTGGGGAAAGGGGTCCCATGTGTAAACATGGGACCCCTTTCAGTGCGTGGTCGGGTTTCCGTTTTTCTGTTTTGCCAAGTACGTGGATTATACAAAGAAGATAAGCAACACTGGATTATGTGAGTATAATTTTTTTCACAGGTACCCCGAGGATTCTACATGGAGAAGAGGACCGAGCCTCGTGTGAACATAGGTAAGTATGTATGTTTGGAGGTGTGCATGTATGTAATAAACTTATACTGTCACGGTGTGTGTGTCCTGTTTTTTGTTGGGTATTTTTTTAGTAGTAGTACTACAGGTACCAGCGGGCCCGGTTTTCCACCGCATGCTGGTACTTGTGGTTCTCCAAGTACCAGCTTGCGGGGAGGCTTGCTGGGATTTATAGTACTGCTACTAAAAACAATATTCTCATTTTTTACACAAGGCTATCAGCCCCCCATCCGCCGCCCTTGGATGGGGGGGACAGCCTCAGGCTTCACCCCTGGCCCTTGGGTGGCTGGAGGGGGGGACCCCTTGATTTAAGGGGTTCCCACTCCTCCAGGGTACCCCAGCCAGGGGTGACTAGTTGGGTATGTAATGCCAGGGCCGCCGGGACCACAATAAAAGTGTCCCCCTGCTGTGGCATTATGTACCTGGCTAGTGGAGCCCGGTGCTGGTTTAAGAAATACGGGGGACCCCTACGCTTTTTGTCCCCCGTATTTTTTGATCCAGGACCAGGCGCAGAGCCCGGTGCTGGTTGATGAAATATGGTGGAACCCCTGTCATTTTCCCCCCAAAATTTTGTCAACCAGGACCGGCTCAAAGAGCCCGAGGCTGGTTGTGCTTAGGAGGGGGGACCCCACGCAATTTTTTCTGATTTTTTAACACTTTAAACACCTTCTTAAGGTACACAATGAAGCCCTGCACGGATCTCACAGATCCGGCCGGGATTCCTTATGTTTTGTCAGGCAGTGTTTTACTCATCACTCCCGTAAAACACTGCCTGACATTACGAATCACATCGACATCGGAAAATACGAATTTGGAAAAATCGGCAGCTTAGTGAATGATCGTATCAGAATTCAAAAAGTTGCAGTAAAATGCACCCGATACCATTCGAGTTCAAACACCCTTAAAAACAGCAAAAACACGAATCTTTGTAAATATACCCCCATGTCTGAGCACAGCAGTGCCACCTGTGGCAGCAGAGATGTACTGACTCATGAGTATTACATGAGAGAGCTGAATAACAGTGCTGTTGCAGCAGCACCTACACACCCATACCCTCCAACATTTTACACGTAAAAATTGGTACAAATCCGAAAAGGAGGCATGGCCATGGGTAAAGGGGCAGAGTCACGTCCCCTTTCTTATACTTTCAATGGAAGTTTGTAGAGCCAAAAATCGGTACAGACCATAAAAAAAGGTACTGTACCTGCCATAAAGGTACAGTTGGAGGATATGACACACAGTAGAAGATTTAGCACAGCAGTATGCCCAGGACCCTGTACCAGAAGTAGCAGCAAGTGTTTGGACATCTGGACTAATAGGACAGTGATTATATCACATAAAGGTGAGCAGCATGACCACACATGCTCACTCACAGACACACATAAACTTTGGCTAGGCGTGCAGATGTTTTTTTTTATTAGATCTGTATTGCTGGGCTGTGTTGTACTTTTAACTTTCATTTTACAGCATCAGATTCAGGAAGTAAAATCCAGTGAGCGAGACAGTGAGTAGCCTAATGCAGCTGCTGGCTCTATTCTGTCTGTGTCTAACTCCTCCCACCTGCTTTACTTCCTGATGAATTAATCTTTGCCAGAGCTGTGAACTGAACGAACTAGTTCACTTTGAAGATTAGTTCATTTTGAACTAATCAGTCATGAACTACCCATCACTACTTGCCAGTCGCCACTAGCATGGAGCAGAGGAGACACATCTGAGCGGGTGGGCCGCTCCCCGCCTCCGCATTGATGCCGCTCCCTGCCTCCCCATTGACGCCACTGGAGGTCAGTTCATCTTTAGGTATAAACAGTATATGTTGCTTGGAAACATATACTGTTTATACCAAGGACCATAGATTGTGCTTGCAGAGTGCGGGCATGATGCGGGTGGAGCGGAGGCTGCTGCAAGTGATCACTGAGAGCGGGGGTGGGCTCCAGCAGTGACTGATCGCCTTGCCCGCCACTCATCTCCCTCTATGGCTGCCTATTAGATTGGCTGGAGGGGGGAGGCGGGGATGCACAGTGGATGAAAGGAAGCAATAGACTCCAGTCCTCCATTCAGGGATGCGCAAGGACTCTGCTCACCATGCTCCCCCGGCTGCAAGGTGTATGTGTCACCATGTCACCCCCCCCTCCCACCCCCTCCAGGACCCAGTATGACCCAGTGTGAGTGTGTGTGTCCTCCCAGACATGTCCTCCCAGACCCTAGTATGTGTATCACTGTGCCCCCCTTACTTTTTCAGTGTACCTGTATTAATGTTATTTTATATGTTTTACTGTTGAGTACCATACTTCCCAACATGTACAGTGTACTTTTAGTTACTTATGTGTGAATATGAATAAGAAAATTAACATTCAAATTTAGAGATGAGAACCGAACCTCCCCCCCACCCCCCCAAACTCCACGTGGTTTACATGGGTTTGAGGTAGACTTAGTTCTTCCCGCCTGACTCGGAAAACCCGAACGAGGCAAAATTTCATCATCCCGCTGTCGGATTCTCGCGAGATTCGGATTCCATATAAAGAGCATTGTAGAGAGGGCGGAGAGGACTTGGCTACGTTCTCTCAGTGGAAAGCTCAATATCAGTGCTCAGTATCAGTGCTTACTTATTGCTGCTCAATAATACTAGTAGTGTGTCTCTCCTGCTCAGTGTCAGTTCTAGTATCCTTATCAGTGCTCAGTATCATTGCTCATTGTCTTGTGCTGCATTGTGGTAACCAGTATACTACAGTACAATAGTCCAGTGCTGCATCTTGCTGCTCAGTGTCAGTTCTAGTATCCTCATCGGTGCTCAGTATCAGTGCTTTATTATTGCTGTTCAGTAATTCTAGTAGTATGTCTCTCCTGCACAGTGTCAGTTCTAGTATCCTCATCAGTGCTCAGTATCACTGCTCATTGTCGTGTGCTGCATTGTGGTGACCAGTATACTACAGTACAATAGTCCAGTGCTGCATCTTGCTGCCCAGTGTCAGTTCTAGTATCCTCATCAGTGCTCAGTATCACTGCTCATTGTCTTGTGCTGCATTGTGGTGACCAGTATACTACAGTACAAAAGTCCAGTGCTGCATCTTGCTGCCCAGTGTCAGTTCTAGTATCCTCATTAGTGCTCAGTATCACTGCTCATTGTCTTGTGCTGCATTGTGGTGACCAGTATACTACAGTACATTACTAAAAGTCCAGTGTCTTGTGATGCATCTTGCTGCTGTAGGGTGCTGTGGTAGTGTTCTGTCACTGTGCATAGGTCATCATCATTCCAGTCACAGTGGTATCTGGTATCTATCTAGTGGTATTTAATTCCAGACATTACTGCCGTCTATTTCCAGATATATTACTGGCATATAATTCCACACATTAAAAAATGGAGAACAAAAATTTGGAGGGTAAAATAGGGAAAGCTCAAGATCCACTTCCACCTAGTACTGAAGCTGCTGCAACTAGTCATGGCAGAGACGATGAAATGCCATCAACGTCGTCTGCCAAGGCCGATGCCCAATGTCATAGCAGAGAGCATGTTAAATCCAAAAAACAAAAGTTCAGTAAAATGACCCAAAAATCTAAATAAAAATTGCCTGAGAAGCGTAAACTTGGCAATATGCCATTTACGACACAGAGTGGCAAGGAACGGCTGAGGCCCTGGCCAATGTTCAAGGCTAGTGGTTCAGCTTCACATGAGGATGGAAGCACTCATCCTCCCGCTAGAAAAATGAAAAGAGTTAAGCTGGCAAAAGCACAGCAAAGAACTGTGCATTCTTCTAAATCACAAATCCCCAAGGAGAGTCCAATTGTGTCAGCGGTTGCAATGCCTGATCTTCCCAACACTGGACGGGAAGAGGTGGCTCCTTCCACCATTTGCATGCCCCCTGCAAGTGCTGGAAGGAGCACCTACAGTCCAGTTCCTGATATTCAAATTGTATATGTCACTGTTGAAGTACACCAGGATGAGGATATGTGTTTTGCTGGCGCTGAGGAGGAAATTGACAAGAAGGATTCTGATGGTGAGGTGGTTTGTTTAAGTCAGGCACCCGGGAAGACCCCTGTTGTCCGTGGGATGAATAAGGCCATTGACATGCCTCGTCAAAATGCCAAAAAAAATCACCTCTTCGGTGTGGAATTATTTTAACAGAAATGCGGACAACAGGTGTCAAGCCGTGTGTTGCCTTTGTCAAGCTGTAATAAGTAGGGGTAGGGACGTTAACCACCTAGGAACATCCTCCCTTATACGTCACCTGGAGCGCATTCATCAGAAGTCATTGACAAGTTCAAAAACTTTGGGTGACAGCGGAAGCAGTCCACTGACAACTAAATCCCTTCTTCCTCTTGTACTGTAAACCACCCCACCAACTCCCTCAATGTCAATTTCCTCCTTAGACTGGAACGCCAATAATCCTGCAGGCCATGTCACTGGCAAGTCTGACGAGTCCTCTCCTAACTGGGATTCCTCTGATGGATCCTTGAGTGGAACGCCTACTGCTGCTGTTGCTGCTGGCGCTGCTATTGTTGCTGCCGGGAGTCGATCATCATCCCAGAGGGGAAGTCGGAAGACTACTTGTACTAGTTCCAGTAAGCAATTGACTGTCCAACAGTCCTTTGCGAGGAAGATGAAATATCACAGCAGTCATTCTGTTGCAAAGCGGATAACTCAGGCCTTGACAACTATGTTGGTGTTAGACGTGCGTCTGGTATCCGCCGTTACTTCACAGGGACTTAGATAATTACTTGAGGTAGTGTGTCCCCGGTACCAAATACCATCTAGGTTCCACTTCTCTAGGCAGGCGATACCGAGAATGTACACAGACGTCAGAAAAAGAGTCACCAGTGTCCTAAAAGATGCAGTTGTACCCACTGTCCACTCAACCATGGACATGTGGACAAGTGGATCAGGGCAGACTCAGGACTATATGACTGTGACAGCCCACTGGGTAGATGTATTGCCTCCCGCAGCAACAACAGCAGCAGCAGCACCAGTAGCAGCATCTCGCAAACGCCAACTCGTTCCTAGGCAGGCTACGCTTTGTATCACCGCTTTCCATAAGAGGCACACAGCTGACAACTTCTTATGGAAACTGAGGAACATCATCACAGATTGGCTTACCCTAATTGGACTCTCCTGGGGATTTGTGACATTGGACAACACAACCAATATTGTGCATGCATTACATGTGGGCAAATTCCAGCACGTCCCATGTTTTGCACATACATTGAATTTGGTGTGCAGAATTTTTTTTAAAATGACAGGGGCGTTCAGGAGATGCTGTCGGTGGCCCGAAGAATTGCGGGCCACTTTCGGCATTCAGCCACCGCGTGCCGAAGACTGGAGCACCAGCAAACACTCCTGAACATGCCCTGCCATCAGCTGAAGCAAGAGGTGGTAATGAGGTGGAATTCAACCCTCTATATGCTTCAGAGGATGGAGGAGCAGCAAAAGGCCATTCAAGGCTATACATCTGCCTACGATATAGGCAAAGGAGGGCGAATGCACCTGACTCAAGCGCAGTGGAGAATGATTTCCTTGTTGTGCAAGGTTCTCCAACCCTTTGAACTTTCCACACGTGAAGTCAGTTCAGACACTGCCAGCCTAAGTCAGGTCATTCCCCTCCTCAGGCTTTTGCATAAGCAGCTGGAGAGATTGAAGGAGGAGCTAAAATGGAGCAATTCCACTAGGCATGTAGGACTTGTGGATGGAGCCCTTCATTCGCTTAACCAAGATTCACGGGTGGTCAATCTGTTGAAATCAGAGCACTACATTTTGGCCACCGTGCTCGATCCTAGGTTTAAAGCCTATGTTGTATCTCTCTTTCCAGCAGACACAAGTCTGCAGATGTTCAAAGACCTGCTGGTGAGACAATTGTCAAGTCAAGCGGAACGTGACCCGCCAACAGCTCCTCCTTCATTTTCTTCCGCCACTGGAGCTGCCAGGAAAAGGATAACATTTCCAAAACCACCCGCTGGCAGTGATGCAAGGCAGTAAGGAGCAAGTGCTGACATCTGGTCCGGACTGAAGGACCTGCCAACTATTACTGACATGTCGTCTACTGTCACTGCATATGATTCTGTCACCATTGAAAGAATGGTGGAGGATTATATGAGTGACAGCATCACTGTAGACATGTCAGACAGTCCGTACATATACTGGCAGGAAAAAGAGACAATTTGGAGGCCCTTGCACAAACTGGCTTTATTTTACCTAAGTTGCCCCCCCTCCAGTGTGTACTCCGAAAGAGTGTTTAGTGCATCCGGTAACCTTGTCAGCGATCGGCGTAGGAGGTCACTTCCACAAAATGTGGAGAAGATGATGTTCATCAAAATGAATTATAATAAATTCCTCCATGGAGACATTTACCAGCAATTGCCTCCAGAAAGTACACAGGGACCTGTGATGGTGGACTCCAGTGGGGACGAATTAATACTCTGTGAGGAGGGGGATGTACACAGTGAAAGGGGTGAGGAATCGGACGATGAGGAGGAGGTGGACATCTTGCCTCTGTAGAGCCAGTTTGTGCAAGGAGAGATTGATTGCTTCTTTTTTGGTGGGGCCCAAACCAACCAATCATTTCAGCCACAGTCGTGTGGTAGATCCATAGGCGTGCGCAGGACATTTTATTAGGGGGTGCACGATTAGAAGGGCGTGTTTAGCACCCCCTATTGGGCATGTCTAACACCACCTAATGGGCATGTCTAGCACCACCTATCAGGCGTGTCTACAACCACATATTGGCACTCAATGCAAACTAAATAATATAGAGAATTGATGCACAGATATAGATAGATAGATAAAATCTGTTTAATATATGTTCAATTTGTATATTTTATTACCATAGATTATATCCTAATCTCTCGAAATATATATTGATATTGAATTTGAACTTGTCCTCCTCCAAGAGGAATGCTGTATTCTGTGGCATTGGCACATGATGAGGAGAGAGAGAGCGTGGGTAGGAGCATGAGCGGGCATGCACGCGGCATGACATCATCACGACACATCCCACAGGTTAGAGGAACTGGGAGTAGGATTACGTCAGTGATGCTGCACCATTAAAATGAATGACAGCCAGACTGAGCGGAGGGGGTGGCGGGCGCAATGGGCGGGAGGACAGAAATTAGCACACCCGGCGATCGCTGATACTGCAGCAGCATGTGTGTGTTGAGTGGGTTACAGACATTAGGGGGTGCCTGTGCGCACCAGGAACCCCCCCTGCGCACGCCTATGGGTAGATCCTGTCGCTGAAATTATGCGGTTTGTTAAAGTTTTCATGTCCTGTTTATACAACATAAGGGTGGGTGGGAGGGCCCAAGGACAATTCCATCTTGCACCTCTTTTTTTTATTTATCTTTGCATCATGTGCTGTTTGGGGACTATTTTTTTAAGTGCCATCCTGTCTGACACTGCAGTGCCACTCCTAGATGGGCCAGATGTTTGTACTGCCCACTTGGGTCGCTTAGCTTAGTCATCCAGCGACCTCGGTGCAAATTTTAGGACTAAAAATAATATTGTGAGGTGTTCAGAATAGACTGGAAATGAGTGGAAATTATGTTTATTGAGGTTAATAATACTATAGGATCAAAATTACCCCAAAATTCTATGATTTAAGCTGTTTTTGAGGTTGTTTTTTTTAAAAACATCCGAATCCAAAACGCACCCGAATCTGACAAAAATTCGAAAGGGAGGTTTTGCCAAAACGCGTCTGAATCCAAAACACGACCACGGAACCGAATCCAAAACCAAAACACAAAACCCGAAAAATGACCACTGCACATCTCTATTCAAATTCAGTACGTACACAAACTACATTTCATATTTTCATGTTTTGAAATCTTGTTCCATGCACAAATAAATTATATTTATGTGTATTTTATGTGTTTGAGGTCTATTTACAGTATAAATGCATTTTGTGTTCACAACAGGGTCCCATCCTCGAGATAACTCATTAAAATATAAAAATATTCCGAAATACGGAATAATCCATTATCCAAAATGCTTCTGGTCCCAAGCATTTTGGATAAGGGATACTCAACCTGTAATATTAGCGTCAGAGACAGTATCTTTAGTCCACTTTAGACCCCCAGAAGGATTGTTAAAAACATGTGCGTGGGTGGTTTCAAATGTCTACACATACCAAGGAAGGTTAACAAGGAACAACAGTGCTACACCTAACATAGCTGCTTCTTGCTACAAGTTACAGGTTGAGTATCCCTTATCCAAAATGCTTGGGACCAGAGGTATTTTGGATATTGGATTTTTCCGTATTTTGGAATAATTGCATACCATAATGAGATATCATGGGGATGGGACCTAAATCTAAGCACAGAATTCATTTATGTTACATATACACCTTATACACACAGCCTGAAGGTAATTTTAGCCAATTTTTTTTTATAACTTTGTGCATTAAACAAAGTGTGTGTACATTCACACAATTCATTTATGTTTCCTATACACTTTATACACACAGCCTGAAGGTCATTTAATACAATATTGTTAATAACTTTGTGTATTAAACAAAGTTTGTGTACATTGAGCCATCAAAAAACAAAGGTTTCACTATCTCACTCTCACTCAAAAAAGTCTGTATTTTGGAATACTCCATATTTCGGAATATTTGGATATGGGATACTCAACCTGTACCAGCAAAGCTACAGTAGGTTCCCAATTGTAATTGCAGCTCACCACCAGACTCAAGATTCCAACTAAACGACCTCCAACACTCTATCCCTATGCTGCTGCAAACAAACAGCGGCAAAAGAAACAAATGAAGGACCTAGTCTGTGGAATGAAAGACATATGGCCTATGCAGATATGAATACTTATACCTTCTGTGGTGATTTATGCGGTGATGCACTACAAAACTGCCCCTCTTCAATCAAAATGGCCAACTGACATATTCATCTTCTTCCTTACATCGTTGAAAGCAGCACCACCATTCCTTCACCATCAATTTGATGAGGCGTAATCTCAGACCACAATACGTGGTACGGGGCCAACATTCAGATACCAACTCCACATTCACTATAATAGCCAACAATGATAAAACCAGAAGCTAGGACATACTGAATTGGGATCTGCACTCAAGTAACAGGACACTCACATGTATCAATCAATGCAATCCATCCACACCAATCCAGCAAACATTATGGGCACTACCATTTAAATTGTTGAAATTTGACTAAACCTGCAGAAAACCTCTCAGAAGTCAATTAGGGTCTCTGAGTAGGGAAAAACTGTAAAAAAAAACTGTAAAAAATTCCTTCATGCCATTGAAGTCAAGCAGGAGAAGTTCTGAGCTTACACTTGTCAGATGAAAGGTAGAGCAATCTATCAATTCAGTACATATGTGTGATAGCCGGTAGAGATGAGCGGGTTCAGTTTCTCTGAATCCGAACCCGCACGAACTTCATGTTTTTTTCACGGGTCCGAGCAGACTCGGATCCTCCCGCCTTGCTCGGTTAACCCGAGCGCGCCCGAACGTCATCATGACGCTGTCGGATTCTCGCGAGACTCGGATTCTATATAAGGAGCCGCGCGTCGCCGCCATTTTCACACGTGCATTGAGATTGATAGGGAGAGGACGTGGCTGGCGTCCTCTCCATTTAGATTAGGGTTGAGAGAGAGAGAGAGAGATTGACCTGAGGCTGTGATACTGTAGAAGAGAGTGCAGAGTTTAGTGACTGACGACCACAGTGACCACCAGACAGTGCAGTTGTTTGTTTTATTTAATATATCCGTTCTCTGCCTGAAAAAAACGATACACACAGTGACTCAGTCACATACCATATCTGTGTGCACTGCTCAGCCCAGTGTGCTGCATCAATGTATATATATATCTGACTGTGCTCAGCTCACACAGCTTATAATTGTGGGGGAGACTGGGGAGCACTGCAGTGCCAGTTATAGGTTATAGCAGGAGCCAGGAGTACATAATATTATATTAAAATTAAACAGTGCACACTTTTGCTGCAGGAGTGCCACTGCCAGTGTGACTAGTGACCAGTGACCTGACCACCAGTATATATAATATTAGTAGTATACTATCTCTTTATCAACCAGTCTATATTAGCAGCAGACACAGTACAGTGCGGTAGTTCACGGCTGTGGCTACCTCTGTGTCGGCACTCGGCAGCCCGTCCATAATTGTATATACCACCTAACCGTGTTTTTTTTTTCTTTCTTTATAGTCATACTAGTTACGAGTATACTATCTCTTTATCAACCAGTCTATATTAGCAGCAGACACAGTACAGTGCGGTAGTTCACGGCTGTGGCTACCTCTGTGTCGGCATTCGGCAGCCCGTCCATAATTGTATATACCACCTAACCGTGGTTTTTTTTTCTTTCTTTATACATACATACTAGTTACGAGTATACTATCTCTTTATCAACCAGTCTATATTAGCAGCAGACACAGTACAGTGCGGTAGTTCACGGCTGTGGCTACCTCTGTGTCGGCACTCGGCAGCCCGTCCATAATTGTATATACCACCTAACCGTGATTTTTATTTTCTTTCTTTATACATACATACTAGTTACGAGTATACTATCTCTTTATCAACCAGTCTATATATTAGCAGCAGACACAGTACAGTGCGGTAGTTCACGGCTGTGGCTACCTCTGTGTCGGCACTCGGCAGCCCGTCCATAATTGTATATACCACCTAACCGTGGTTTTTTTTTCTTTCTTTATAGTCATACTAGTTACGAGTATACTATCTCTTTATCAACCAGTCTATATTAGCAGCAGACACAGTACAGTGCGGTAGTTCACGGCTGTGGCTACCTCTGTGTCGGCACTCGGCAGCCCGTCCATAATTGTATATACCACCTAACCGTGGTTTTTTTTTCTTTCTTTATACATACATACTAGTTACGAGTATACTATCTCTTTATCAACCAGTCTATATATTAGCAGCAGACACAGTACAGTGCGGTAGTTCACGGCTGTGGCTACCTCTGTGTCGGCACTCGGCAGCCCGTCCATAATTGTATATACCACCTAACCGTGGTTTTTTTTTCTTTCTTTATACATACATACTAGTTACGAGTATACTATCTCTTTATCAACCAGTCTATATATTAGCAGCAGACACAGTACAGTGCGGTAGTTCACGGCTGTGGCTACCTCTGTGTCGGCACTCGGCAGCCCGTCCATAATTGTATATACCACCTAACCGTGGTTTTTTTTTCTTTCTTTATAGTCATACTAGTTACGAGTATACTATCTCTTTATCAACCAGTCTATATTAGCAGCAGACACAGTACAGTGCGGTAGTTCACGGCTGTGGCTACCTCTGTGTCGGCACTCGGCAGCCCGTCCATAATTGTATATACCACCTAACCGTGTTTTTTTTTTCTTTCTTTATACATACATACTAGTTACGAGTATACTATCTCTTTATCAACCAGTCTATATATTAGCAGCAGACACAGTACAGTGCGGTAGTTCACGGCTGTGGCTACCTCTGTGTCGGCACTCGGCAGCCCGTCCATAATTGTATATACCACCTAACCGTGGTTTTTTTTTCTTTCTTTATAGTCATACTAGTTACGAGTATACTATCTCTTTATCAACCAGTCTATATTAGCAGCAGACACAGTACAGTGCGGTAGTTCACGGCTGTGGCTACCTCTGTGTCGGCACTCGGCAGCCCGTCCATAATTGTATATACCACCTAACCGTGGTTTTTTTTTCTTTCTTTATACATACATACTAGTTACGAGTATACTATCTCTTTATCAACCAGTCTATATTAGCAGCAGACACAGTACAGTGCGGTAGTTCACGGCTGTGGCTACCTCTGTGTCGGCACTCGGCAGCCCGTCCATAATTGTATATACCACCTAACCGTGGTTTTTTTTTCTTTCTTTATACATACATACTAGTTACGAGTATACTATCTCTTTATCAACCAGTCTATATATTAGCAGCAGACACAGTACAGTGCGGTAGTTCACGGCTGTGGCTACCTCTGTGTCGGCACTCGGCAGCCCGTCCATAATTGTATATACCACCTAACCGTGGTTTTTTTTTCTTTCTTTATACATACATACTAGTTACGAGTATACTATCTCTTTATCAACCAGTCTATATATTAGCAGCAGACACAGTACAGTGCGGTAGTTCACGGCTGTGGCTACCTCTGTGTCGGCACTCGGCAGCCCGTCCATAATTGTATATACCACCTAACCGTGGTTTTTTTTTCTTTCTTTATAGTCATACTAGTTACGAGTATACTATCTCTTTATCAACCAGTCTATATTAGCAGCAGACACAGTACAGTGCGGTAGTTCACGGCTGTGGCTACCTCTGTGTCGGCACTCGGCAGCCCGTCCATAATTGTATATACCACCTAACCGTGTTTTTTTTTTCTTTCTTTATACATACATACTAGTTACGAGTATACTATCTCTTTATCAACCAGTCTATATATTAGCAGCAGACACAGTACAGTGCGGTAGTTCACGGCTGTGGCTACCTCTGTGTCGGCACTCGGCAGCCCGTCCATAATTGTATATACCACCTAACCGTGGTTTTTTTTTCTTTCTTTATAGTCATACTAGTTACGAGTATACTATCTCTTTATCAACCAGTCTATATTAGCAGCAGACACAGTACAGTGCGGTAGTTCACGGCTGTGGCTACCTCTGTGTCGGCACTCGGCAGCCCGTCCATAATTGTATATACCACCTAACCGTGGTTTTTTTTTCTTTCTTTATACATACATACTAGTTACGAGTATACTATCTCTTTATCAACCAGTCTATATTAGCAGCAGACACAGTACAGTGCGGTAGTTCACGGCTGTGGCTACCTCTGTGTCGGCACTCGGCAGCCCGTCCATAATTGTATATACCACCTAACCGTGGTTTTTTTTTCTTTCTTTATACATACATACTAGTTACGAGTATACTATCTCTTTATCAACCAGTCTATATATTAGCAGCAGACACAGTACAGTGCGGTAGTTCACGGCTGTGGCTACCTCTGTGTCGGCACTCGGCAGCCCGTCCATAATTGTATATACCACCTAACCGTGGTTTTTTTTTCTTTCTTTATACATACATACTAGTTACGAGTATACTATCTCTTTATCAACCAGTCTATATTAGCAGCAGACACAGTACAGTGCGGTAGTTCACGGCTGTGGCTACCTCTGTGTCGGCACTCGGCAGCCCGTCCATAATTGTATATACCACCTAACCGTGGTTTTTTTTTCTTTCTTTATACATACATACTAGTTACGAGTATACTATCTCTTTATCAACCAGTCTATATATTAGCAGCAGACACAGTACAGTGCGGTAGTTCACGGCTGTGGCTACCTCTGTGTCGGCACTCGGCAGCCCGTCCATAATTGTATATACCACCTAACCGTGGTTTTTTTTTTCTTTCTTTATACATACATACTAGTTACGAGTATACTATCTCTTTATCAACCAGTCTATATATTAGCAGCAGACACAGTACAGTGCGGTAGTTCACGGCTGTGGCTACCTCTGTGTCGGCACTCGGCAGCCCGTCCATAATTGTATACTAGTATCCAATCCATCCATCTCCATTGTTTACCTGAGGTGCCTTTTAGTTGTGCCTATTAAAATATGGAGAACAAAAATGTTGAGGTTCCAAAATTAGGGAAAGATCAAGATCCACTTCCACCTCGTGCTGAAGCTGCTGCCACTAGTCATGGCCGAGACGATGAAATGCCAGCAACGTCGTCTGCCAAGGCCGATGCCCAATGTCATAGTACAGAGCATGTCAAATCCAAAACACCAAATATCAGTAAAAAAAGGACTCCAAAACCTAAAATAAAATTGTCGGAGGAGAAGCGTAAACTTGCCAATATGCCATTTACCACACGGAGTGGCAAGGAACGGCTGAGGCCCTGGCCTATGTTCATGGCTAGTGGTTCAGCTTCACATGAGGATGGAAGCACTCAGCCTCTCGCTAGAAAAATGAAAAGACTTAAGCTGGCAAAAGCAGTAGCACCGCAAAGAACTGTGCGTTCTTCGAAATCCCAAATCCACAAGGAGAGTCCGACTCCAATTGTGTCGGTTGCGATGCCTGACCTTCCCAACACTGGACGTGAAGAGCATGCGCCTTCCACCATTTGCACGCCCCCTGCAAGTGATGGAAGGAGCACCCGCAGTCCAGTTCCTGATAGTCAGATTGAAGATGTCAGTGTTGAAGTACACCAGGATGAGGAGGATATGGGTGTTGCTGGCGCTGGGGAGGAAATTGACCAGGAGGATTCTGATGGTGAGGTGGTTTGTTTAAGTCAGGCACCCGGGGAGACACCTGTTGTCCGTGGTAGGAATATGGCCGTTGACATGCCTGGTGAAAATACCAAAAAAATCAGCTCTTCGGTGTGGAAGTATTTCACCAGAAATGCGGACAACAGGTGTCAAGCCGTGTGTTCCCTTTGTCAAGCTGTAATAAGTAGGGGTAAGGACGTTAACCACCTCGGAACATCCTCCCTTATACGTCACCTGCAGCGCATTCATAATAAGTCAGTGACAAGTTCAAAAACTTTGGGTGACAGCGGAAGCAGTCCACTGACCAGTAAATCCCTTCCTCTTGTAACCAAGCTCACGCAAACCACCCCACCAACTCCCTCAGTGTCAATTTCCTCCTTCCCCAGGAATGCCAATAGTCCTGCAGGCAATGTCACTGGCAATTCTGACGAGTCCTCTCCTGCCTGGGATTCCTCCGATGCATCCTTGCGTGTAACGCCTACTGCTGCTGGCGCTGCTGTTGTTGCTGCTGGGAGTCGATGGTCATCCCAGAAGGGAAGTCGTAAGCACACTTTTACTACTTCCACCAAGCAATTGACTGTCCAACAGTCCTTTGCGAGGAAGATGAAATATCACAGCAGTCATCCTGTTGCAAAGCGGATAACTGAGGCCTTGACAACTATGTTGGTGTTAGACGTGCGTCCGGTATCCGCCGTTAGTTCACAGGGAACTAGACAATTTCTTGAGGTAGTGTGCCCCCGTTACCAAATACCATCTAGGTTCCACTTCTCTAGGCAGGCGATACCGAGAATGTACACGGACGTCAGAAAAAGACTCACCAGTGTCCTAAAAAATGCAGTTGTACCCAATGTCCACTTAACCACGGACATGTGGACAAGTGGAGCAGGGCAGGGTCAGGACTATATGACTGTGACAGCCCACTGGGTAGATGTATGGACTCCCGCCGCAAGAACAGCAGCGGCGGCACCAGTAGCAGCATCTCGCAAACGCCAACTCTTTCCTAGGCAGGCTACGCTTTGTATCACCGGTTTCCAGAATACGCACACAGCTGAAAACCTCTTACGGCAACTGAGGAAGATCATCGCGGAATGGCTTACCCCAATTGGACTCTCCTGTGGATTTGTGGCATCGGACAACGCCAGCAATATTGTGTGTGCATTAAATCTGGGCCAATTCCAGCACGTCCCATGTTTTGCACATACCTTGAATTTGGTGGTGCAGAATTTTTTAAAAAACGACAGGGGCGTGCAAGAGATGCTGTCGGTGGCCAGAAGAATTGCGGGACACTTTCGGCGTACAGGCACCACGTACAGAAAACTGGAGCACCACCAAAAACTACTGAACCTGCCCTGCCATCATCTGAAGCAAGAAGTGGTAACGAGGTGGAATTCAACCCTGTATATGCTTCAGAGGTTGGAGGAGCAGCAAAAGGCCATTCAAGCCTATAAAATTGAGCACGATATAGGAGGTGGGATGCACCTGTCTCAAGCGCAGTGGAGAATGATTTCAACGTTGTGCAAGGTTCTGATGCCCTTTGAACTTGCCACACGTGAAGTCAGTTCAGACACTGCCAGCCTGAGTCAGGTCATTCCCCTCATCAGGCTTTTGCAGAAGAAGCTGGAGACATTGAAGGAGGAGCTAACACGGAGCGATTCCGCTAGGCATGTGGGACTTGTGGATGGAGCCCTTAATTCGCTTAGCAAGGATTCATGGGTGGTCAATCTGTTGAAATCAGAGCACTACATTTTGGCCACCGTGCTCGATCCTAGATTTAAAGCCTACCTTGGATCTCTCTTTCCGGCAGACACAAGTCTGCTGGGGTTCAAACACCTGCTGGTGAGTAAATTGTCAAGTCAAGCGGAACGCGACCTGTCAACAACATCTCCTCCTTCACATTCTCCCGCAACTGGGGGTGCGAGGAAAAGGCTCAGAATTCCGAGCCCACCCGCTGGCGGTGATGCAGGGCAGTCTGGAGCGACTGCTGATGCTGACATCTGGTCCGGACTGAAGGACCTGACAACGATTACGGACATGTCGTCTACTGTCACTGCATATGATTCTCTCCCCATTGAAAGAATGGTGGAGGATTATATGAGTGACCGCATCCAAGTAGGCACGTCACACAGTCCGTACTTATACTGGCAGGAAAAAGAGGCAATTTGGAGGCCCTTGCACAAACTGGCTTTATTCTACCTAAGTTGCCCTCCCACAAGTGTGTACTCCGAAAGAGTGTTTAGTGCCGCCGCTCACCTTGTCAGCAATCGGCGTACGAGGTTACATCCAGAAAATGTGGAGAAGATGATGTTCATTAAAATGAATTATAATCAATTCCTCCGTGGAGACATTGACCAGCAGCAATTGCCTCCACAAAGTACACAGGGAGCTGAGATGGTGGATTCCAGTGGGGACGAATTGATAATCTGTGAGGAGGGGGATGTACACGGTGATATATCGGAGGATGATGATGAGGTGGACATCTTGCCTCTGTAGAGCCAGTTTGTGCAAGGAGAGATTAATTGCTTCTTTTTTGGTGGGGGTCCAAACCAACCCGTCATATCAGTCACAGTCGTGTGGCAGACCCTGTCACTGAAATGATGGGTTGGTTAAAGTGTGCATGTCCTGTTTATACAACATAAGGGTGGGTGGGAGGGCCCAAGGACAATTCCATCTTGCACCTCTTTTTTCTTTTCTTTTTCTTTGCGTCATGTGCTGTTTGGGGAGGGTTTTTTGGAAGGGACATCCTGCGTGACACTGCAGTGCCACTCCTAGATGGGCCCGGTGTTTGTGTCGGCCACTAGGGTCGCTTATCTTACTCACACAGCTACCTCATTGCGCCTCTTTTTTTCTTTGCGTCATGTGCTGTTTAGGGAGGGTTTTTTGGAAGGGACATCCTGCGTGACACTGCAGTGACACTCCTAGATGGGCCCGGTGTTTGTGTCGGCCACTAGGGTCGCTTATCTTACTCACACAGCTACCTCATTGCGCCTCTTTTTTTCTTTGCGTCATGTGCTGTTTGGGGAGGGTTTTTTGGAAGGGACATCCTGCGTGACACTGCAGTGCCACTCCTAGATGGGCCCGGTGTTTGTGTCGGCCACTAGGGTCGCTAATCTTACTCACACAGCTACCTCATTGCGCCTCTTTTTTTCTTTGCGTCATGTGCTGTTTGGGGAGGGTTTTTTGGAAGGGCCATCCTGCGTGACACTGCAGTGCCACTCCTAGATGGGCCCGGTGTTTGTGTCGGCCACTAGGGTCGCTTATCTTACTCACACAGCGACCTCGGTGCAAATTTTAGGACTAAAAATAATATTGTGAGGTGTGAGGTATTCAGAATAGACTGAAAATGAGTGGAAATTATGGTTTTTGAGGTTAATAATACTTTGGGATCAAAATGACCGCCAAATTCTATGATTTAAGCTGTTTTTTAGGTTTTTTGGAAAAAAACACCCGAATCCAAAACACACCCGAATCCGACAAAAAAAATTCGGTGAGGTTTTGCCAAAACGCGGTCGAACCCAAAACACGGCCGCGGAACCGAACCCAAAACCAAAACACAAAACCCGAAAAATTTCCGGCGCTCATCTCTAATAGCCGGGCAGCGGCCGGACCATCAGTGATTTTAGAAAAGCATTGCACACCAGGCCATGTCATCACATAAGCAAGCAGTTTATTCACAGTTCAGACAGGGTTATCACGACAGTAACATTTAACTCCTTGTTCTTCTCTCCAGCGCAATATTCATATGGGTTACATCAAGTTACATCTCCTTTCATTTGCTTCACGGGCAATAACAGCATTTACAGTGATGTGACATCATTACAGTACAGTACATACCAGCGCAGTCTCTGGGAATCAGTAGTGCGGCTTTCGCAAACTGAAATTCATTTTAGTGTGCTCTCCCCCATTCGCTAGGGGCTCTATCTAAACGGGATCTCATGTACACGTTACTGGGGCCTTCCGCCAAACGTGGTTCCTACCACTCACCCAGCTCGTCCTATCCCGCAGTCTCACACCTCCCGTCCTGCTTCTTGGGTACCCCTGAAGGTCCTTTGTTCCTGGTTCCTTCCACTGTACTCTGCATACTGTGGCTCTCACACTGCACTCTCCATCTCTCACTGAAGCTGCTGGCTCTCCCTCTCTTCATAGCAACACCCACACGCTGCTCTTCTTTCCATCATGCCAGGGACTGTGGAGTGCCATTCTTGTTCCACAGTCCCCAGCCTGCGTTTCTCCTGGACACTTAGCCTGTGCCTTCCATCCTCAGTCCTCAGCTCACACTGAACTGTCCTGTGCTTTTTTCCTTCTTCTAAAATCCCCCTGCACTTCCTGTCCTAACCCCCTACATGTGGCAGGGTCTGCTAGAACTGGTTTGGGGCCATAAAACTCCCCCACTCACTGATAAGAATTAAATGGCTTTTGGAACTTTCCAATATCTCTTGTCTCCTAACATTCCAGTATGCCACATACACCCCTGCTAAAATCTCGCGTGTCCCCACGCAATATACCTATGAGCTTGCAAAAAGTCTAGCAAGGAACAGTCTCTTACTGTATACTCTACAGCAAGGTCAAAACATAACACACAATAAACAAGCATAATTGCAGTATACATCACACACAGTATAACAATCACATGAGCAGAAAAACATGGCATGCAAACACACAATATAACAATCACATGAGCTTAAAAACATGGCATGCAAACACACAATATAACAATCACATGAGCAGAAAAACATGGCATCACATGAAATACAAATCACATATACTGCTGTCTTTTTCCTGTGAATTACAGTCCTGGGTCACAGATGATCATGAATGTTCCAACATCTTCTGGCAATTGTGGCAAACACTTAGAACCTGCCCGTGCCGGCCCTTATCTCCCCCAGTTCGCTGGGTCAAAAGAGGTAGGTGGCTTTCATGGACCCCTCCCAATAAAGTTTTCCCCAAATTTGTCAAATAAATCTTCGGTACCGATCCTGTTCGTGGACGCCAAATTGTAATAGCCGGGCAGCGGCCGCTCCATCAGTTATTTTTAAAAAAGCATTGCACACCAGGCCATGTCATCACATAAGCAAGCAGTTTATTCACAGTTCAGACAGGGTTATCACGACAGTAACATTTAACTCCTTGTTCTCCTCTCCAGCGCAATATTCATATGGGTTACATCAAGTTACATCTCCTTTCATTTGCTTCACGGGCAATAACAGCATTTACAGTGATGTGACATCATTACAGTACAGTACATACCAGCGCAGTCTCTGGGAATCAGTAGTGCGGCTTTCGCAAACTGAAATTCATTTTAGTGTGCTCTCCCCCATTCGCTAGGGGCTCTATCTAAACGGGATCTCATGTACACGTTACTGGGGGCCTTCCGCCAAACGTGGTTCCTACCACTCACCCAGCTCGTCCTATCCCGCAGACTCACACCTCCCGTCCTGCTTCTTGGGTACCCCTGAAGGTCCTTTGTTCCTGGTTCCTTCCACTGTACTCTGCATACTGTGGCTCTCACACTGCACTCTCCATCTCTCACTGAAGCTGCTGGCTCTCCCTCTCTTCATAGCAACACCCACACGCTGCTCTTCTTTCCATCATGCCAGGGACTGTGGAGTGCCATTCTTGTTCCACAGTCCCCAGCCTGCGTTTCTCCTGGACACTTAGCTTGTGCCTTCCATCCTCAGTCCTCAGCTCACACTGAACTGTCCTGTGCTTTTTTCCTTCTTCTAAAATCCCCCTGCACTTCCTGTCCTAACCCCCTACATGTGGCATGGTCTGCTAGAACTGGTTTGGGGCCATAAAACTCCCCCACTCACTGATAAGAATTAAATGGCTTTTGGAACTTTCCAATATCTCTTGTCTCCTAACATTCCAGTATGCCACATATGTATTTCTGAAAACAATTGGAATGCTAGCGGCCAAGTAACTCGAGGCACTTAGCAGGAATCCCAGCCACCACAGCAATAGTGGCAGGATCAGCAAGCAATGCAAAAGTGTCTTTGACACAGAACCTATTCAGGAACCTAAAGCAGGGAATGCTACCTCTCATTTTATTTACTGAAATCTCCTGGCATTTGTTCTATATTTGGAGATTTAGTGACGGCCATCTTGAATCTTCAATTTTCCGCTGTAATTTACCATGGGTTAATTGATCCTCCAGGGGTTTCCAATTAGCCCTGAAGCGTGGTCGCTAACAGCTATTATCTGGTGTATTTTTCAGGATCTCAGCAGGTAGTGAAAAAAATGCTGATGAAAAGCCAAATTTTGACAATCTGGAAGCAAAAACACATACATTAGGTCCGTGAACTTACCACAGATTTGATGTGTTTTCACTCGAAAAGTTATTTAATTATTTATTTATTTTGGGATGCAAAAAACTGGGCTAAATGAAAGTCAAGAAAACAAATTGCATAAAAATCTGTCGGAAAAAAATCGTTAAAAACTCCCATTTTCACACCTGAAAGGGCTAATTGAATTTCCACCAATAGTCTTTTATGTGTTTTTCTTTGCATTATATTGACTGTTATATTTTTATATTGAATAACATTTGTCTTCATTTTTAGACACTTTTAGAGTATTATTACATTTATTTATATTTTCAAGTTGATACAGTGCAGTTTGTTACTTTAATAATCATAAACCGTATAGTTTGGTCCGCAACCACATAAGCTTCAGGAGCAAGGGCACAAAACAAAAAGTATCAGCTTAATAACATGCCTGACTGTAAAGACCACATCTCTATGCAGCTCAGCACTAGATGGGAAAGCAACCAGATCTCTTGGCAGGAAGGAAGTCTTATGTTGGTTGATTTCTTCAACCAGCACCTTGTTATGCAGATGCTCACTCCCTAATTCCATTGCAATAACTATGGATAAGAGCTCATATTCCTGCAATCACTCAAAATGGGCGTAATTTAGACAGTGGACAACATCTGCCCCCACATCTGCATCACAAATGAACACCCTATATCTGTGCAACAGCCTATGGTGTCAGAACAGAATGGAGGAAAGGGGGCAGAATGATGTGGACACCTCGCTATCCGTAGTAGAACATTACCTGATGACTAACCCCATGGGACCCTGACATACAGAACACTCCATAAAGAGTTCCATCAGCAGTCATCAGCAAACAAGTTCAAATCCATGTTTGCCTTCCAAACAGCAGGCCCAGACAGGCTTGACCCCCACATGTCATTCAATGGCTGGTAGCAAAGAGCACAACAAGTCTGAAAGTAAGCAAGGGGTAGCCCATGCAATGTGGAAGTCAGAAAAAAGTGGTGGAACACCCAAACCAGCCACAGATGAGGGTGAACTAGGGTGAAGTCATCCCCAGTGACAATCAGAGTTGCAGGCTTTTCTGAGAAAAGGTGGACACATGGAAGTTGCAGGTGCAGGAGGTTAAGGGCCTAATTCAGGCCTGATCGTAGCAGCAAATTTGTTAGCAGATGGGAAACAACCATGTGCACTGCAGGGGGGGGGCAGATATAACATGTGCAGAGGGAGTTAGATTTGGGTGGGGTGTGTTCAAACTGAAATCTAAATTGCAATGTAAAAATAAAGCAGCCAGTATTTACCCTGCACAGAAACAATATAATCCACCCAAATCTAACTCTCTCTGCACATGTTATATCTGCCCCCCTCCCCCCCTGCAGTGCACATGGTTTTGCCCAACTGCTAACAAATTTGCTGTTGTGATCAACTCTGAATTACCCCCTATGTATTTACCTACTATGTAGCAATTACTGAATGCACAGCAGGCACACTGTCCCCCGTTGCCCTTACTGGGAGGGGAATGTTTTGGATGTTGGACAGATTGTAAAGCAAAACGTAGGCATGTCCAGGCGTTTGCAGGGCAGGTGTCTGACGTCAAATCCAGACCAGACACGCTGAAATGATCACAAGGGCTGAGTAAGTCTACAGCTATTTAGAAACTGCACAAAATGTTTTCGGCCCGCTTGGCAGCACACGTGCTCGCACACTTGCAAAGCGAAAATACACTCCCCCATAGGCGGCGACTATTTGATCGCAAGCCAGCAAAAAGTTGCTAGCGAGCAATCAACTCGGAATGACCCCCCTAATTGGAACTGTGCCTGTCCTACAATCCCTGGAGCCAAGAACCAAAGAAGCCACAACCAGATGAGCAGGAAGAGGGGACTGTGAGGGAAGATAGAGCCTAAAGGTGCCCATACACTATACAATATTATGAGTGATTTGGCCATTTTCGACGAATCAGAACTACAAATCATTCATAATAGTACAATCGTTCAGTGTCTGTGAATGATAACAATCACGATGTGCGGTCCCGCTGGTCATTGGTCAGAGCTTCTGATCTTCCCTGCTGAAGAGAAGATCTGAAGCTATTGTCAACGACGGCATGCTCCTGGATGTAGCCACGCCCAGATCTGAAGATATATCTTAAGGCCCGTACACACTGGTCGATGTATCGGCCGTTCTCTTGAACGGCCGATACATCGCGGGACCGTCGGCCAGTGTGTACGGGCGATACGTCTGTGAACTCCGTCGTTCACAGACGTATCGCGTCGGCCGCGCAGCACAGCCGACAGCCAATATATCTAACGATAAATTGGCCCGTCGCTGTGTGTGTACGGGGCGGTCGTCCGACCGCCCGTACACATGCTGCGGCGGCCGGCGGTGATTGACAGGTGAACTGGGCGGGCGCGAGCGCCCGCCCAGTTCATGACGTCAGTCCCCCGACGGATCGGACAGTGTGTATGCACAGCACACTGCCCGATCCGTACATAGATATATCTGCAGATCAATTGATCTGCAGATATATCTAATAGTGTGTACCCACCTTTAAAGATATATCATGTGTATTGTACTTATCTTTTGCCCAGGACTGCCAGGGAGCTGGGGGGAATTCAAGGAAAATCGTTAATGAGAACTCATCATTTTACAGGTCGTCTAATGTATGGGCACCTTTAGAAACACTGGAGCCTCAATGCACCACGGCCTACCACTTTCAAACTTATGAAAACATCCCTCTCCAGCAGCCCATACTTGCACATATGCAGTAGCCAAGCCAAATCCTATAAGCCTCACTTTACTATTTACTCTTCACTACGACGGTCTCTTACTTGAGCCGCTGTTTGGCAATTTAGATAACTTACTAACAAAACTATTTTTATTGCTACGATCATTAATGGGAGTAATTTGCTGTTATTGATAAATCTGCTCCATATTTTTTTTTTTCCAAGTACTGTATACGCTGTTGTAAAATTGGATAAAAATGAAGTATTTTGTACAAGTTTTTTGCTGCAAATTTCTTTTTTATCTGTGCTTTGAGTTCTTATTCATGACTTTAATTTATGAACCAACATAGAAAAGCTGCATCTACAGCTGTTTGTATGGATATAAAACAGTGTAATATGAATATTTGGCTTTAAAAAAATCCCTCATGCACTAGGTGACCTACTAAAAATGTACAAGTATGCAGAACTCTTCCTTTTCATCTTTGTATATCGCCAAACCTCTAAATATAACCTTTTACAAATAAATCACAGCTGTAAGTAGCAATTATCCTGTTTAATTAGACTAAGTGGCATTATTCAATCATTACAGAGCTGTGCTATGATACATTTTAAGGAGGTGAATTAAACTTTACCACTTCCCAGTAAAATGTAAGTGCAATAAAATATTGTGGCAAGAATATTTTGGTTAAAAATATCAGTATGTGGGATGTGTACAACAGTAGCAGGCAGCTTGTGTCTGTGGATGTGGGATGTGTACAGCAGTAGCAGGCGGCTTGTGTCTGTGTATGTGGGATGTGTACAGCAGTAGCAGGCGGCTTGTGTCTGTGGATGTGGGATGTGTACAGCAGTAGCAGGCGGCTTGTGTCTGTGTATGTGGGATGTGTACAGCAGTAGCAGGCGGCTTGTGTCTGTGGATGTGGGATGTGTACAGCAGTAGCAGGCGGCTTGTGTCTGTGGATGTGGGATGTGCACAACAGTAGCAGGCAGCTTGTGTCTGTGGATGTGGGATGTATACAGCAGTAGCAGGCTGCTTGTGTCTGTGGATGTGGGATGTGTACAACAGTAGCAGGCAGCTTGTGTCTGTGGATGTGGGACGTGTACAGCAGTAGCAGGCGGCTTGTGTCTGTGGATGTGGGATGTGTACAGCAGTAGCAGGCGGCTTGTGTCTGTGGATGTGGGATGTGTACAACAGTAGCAGGCAGCTTGTGTCTGTGGATGTGGGATGTGTACAGCAGTAGCAGGCTGCTTGTGTCTGTGGATGTGGGATGTGTACAACAGTAGCAGGCAGCTTGTGTCTGTGGATGTGGGATGTGTACAGCAGTAGCAGGCGGCTTGTGTCTGTGGATGTGGGATGTGTACAACAGTAGCAGGCGGCTTGTGTCTGTGGATGTGGGATGTGTACAGCAGTTGCAGGCGGCTTGTGTCTGTGGATGTGGGATGTGTACAGCAGTAGCAGGCGGCTTGTGTCTGTGGATGTGGGATGTGTACAACAGTAGCAGGCGGCTTGTGTCTGTGGATGTGGGATGTGTACAGCAGAAGCAGGCGGCTTGTGTCTGTGGATGTGGGATGTGTACAGCAGTAGCAGGCGGCTTGTGTCTGTGGATGTGGGATGTGTACAACAGTAGCAGGCAGCTTGTGTCTGTGGATGTGGGATGTGTACAGCAGTAGCAGGCGGCTTGTGTCTGTGTATGTGGGATGTGTACAGCAGTAGCAGGCGGCTTGTGTCTGTGTATGTGGGATGTGTACAGCAGTAGCAGGCGGCTTGTGTCTGTGGATGTGGGATGTGTACAGCAGTAGCAGGCGGCTTGTGTCTGTGGATGTGGGATGTGTACAACAGTAGCAGGCAGCTTGTGTCTGTGGATGTGGGATGTATACAGCAGTAGCAGGCTGCTTGTGTCTGTGGATGTGGGATGTGTACAACAGTAGCAGGCAGCTTGTGTCTGTGGATGTGGGATGTGTACAGCAGTAGCAGGCGGCTTGTGTCTGTGGATGTGGGATGTGTACAGCAGTAGCAGGCGGCTTGTGTCTGTGGATGTGGGATGTGTACAACAGTAGCAGGCAGCTTGTGTCTGTGGATGTGGGATGTGTACAGCAGTAGCAGGCTGCTTGTGTCTGTGGATGTGGGATGTGTACAACAGTAGCAGGCAGCTTGTGTCTGTGGATGTGGGATGTGTACAGCAGTAGCAGGCGGCTTGTGTCTGTGGATGTGGGATGTGTACAACAGTAGCAGGCGGCTTGTGTCTGTGGATGTGGGATGTGTACAGCAGTTGCAGGCGGCTTGTGTCTGTGGATGTGGGATGTGTACAGCAGTAGCAGGCGGCTTGTGTCTGTGGATGTGGGATGTGTACAACAGTAGCAGGCAGCTTGTGTCTGTGGATGTGGGATGTGTACAGCAGTAGCAGGCGGCTTGTGTCTGTGGATGTGGGATGTGTACAACAGTAGCAGGCAGCTTGTGTCTGTGGATGTGGGATGTGTACAGCAGTAGCAGGCGGCTTGTGTCTGTGGATGTGGGATGTGTACAGCAGTTGCAGGCGGCTTGTGTCTGTGGATGTGGGATGTGTACAACAGTAGCAGGCTGCTTGTGTCTGTGGATGTGGGATGTGTACAGCAGTTGCAGGCGGCTTGTGTCTGTGGATGTGGGATGTGTACAGCAGTAGCAGGCTGCTTGTGTCTGTGGATGTGGGATGTGTACAGCAGTAGCAGGCTGCTTGTTTCTGTGGATGTGGGATGTGTACAGCAGTTGCAGGCGGCTTGTGTCTGTGGATGTGGGATGTGTACAGCAGTAGCAGGCTGCTTGTGTCTGTGGATGTGGGATGTGTACAACAGTAGCAGGCAGCTTGTGTCTGTGGATGTGGGATGTGTACAGCAGTAGCAGGCAGCTTGTGTCTGTGGATGTGGGATGTGTACAGCAGTTGCAGGCGGCTTGTGTCTGTGGATGTGGGATGTGTACAACAGTAGCAGGCTGCTTGTGTCTGTGGATGTGGGATGTGTACAACAGTAGCAGGCGGCTTGTGTATGTGGGATGTGTACAACAGTAGCAGGCAGCCTGTGTCTGTGTATGTGGGATGTGTACAGCAGTAGCAGGCGGCTTGTGTCTGTGGATGTGGGATGTGTACAACAGTAGCAGGCAGCTTGTGTCTGTGGATGTGGGATGTGTATAGCAGTAGCAGGCGGCTTGTGTCTGTGGATGTGGGATGTGTACAGCAGTAGCAGGCAGCTTGTGTCTGTGGATGTGGGATGTGTACAGCAGTAGCAGGCGGCTTGTGTCTGTGGATGTGGGATGTGTACAGCAGTAGCAGGCGGCTTGTGTCTGTGGATGTGGGATGTGTACAACAGTAGCAGGCAGCTTGTGTCTGTGGATGTGGGATGTGTACAGCAGTAGCAGGCGGCTTGTGTCTGTGGATGTGGGATGTGTACAACAGTAGCAGGCGGCTTGTGTCTGTGGATGTGGGATGTGTACAGCAGTTGCAGGCGGCTTGTGTCTGTGGATGTGGGATGTGTACAGCAGTTGCAGGCGGCTTGTGTCTGTGGATGTGGGATGTGTACAGCAGTAGCAGGCTGCTTGTGTCTGTGGATGTGGGATGTGTACAACAGTAGCAGGCAGCTTGTGTCTGTGGATGTGGGATGTGTACAGCAGTAGCAGGCAGCTTGTGTCTGTGGATGTGGGATGTGTACAGCAGTTGCAGGCGGCTTGTGTCTGTGGATGTGGGATGTGTACAACAGTAGCAGGCGGCTTGTGTATGTGGGATGTGTACAACAGTAGCAGGCAGCCTGTGTCTGTGTATGTGGGATGTGTACAGCAGTAGCAGGCGGATTGTGTCTGTGGATGTGGGATGTGTACAGCAGTAGCAGGCAGCTTGTGTCTGTGGATGTGGGATGTGTACAGCAGTAGCAGGCGGCTTGTGTCTGTGGATGTGGGATGTGTACAACAGTAGCAGGCAGCTTGTGTCTGTGGATGTGGGATGTGTATAGCAGTAGCAGGCGGCTTGTGTCTGTGGATGTGGGATGTGTACAGCAGTAGCAGGCAGCTTGTGTCTGTGGATGTGGGATGTGTACAGCAGTAGCAGGCGGCTTGTGTCTGTGGATGTGGGATGTGTACAACAGTAGCAGGCAGCTTGTGTCTGTGGATGTGGGATGTGTACAGCAGTAGCAGGCGGCTTGTGTCTGTGGATGTGGGATGTGTACAACAGTAGCAGGCAGCTTGTGTCTGTGGATGTGGGATGTGTACAGCAGTAGCAGGCGGCTTGTGTCTGTGGATGTGGGATGTGTACAGCAGTTGCAGGCGGCTTGTGTCTGTGGATGTGGGATGTGTACAACAGTAGCAGGCTGCTTGTGTCTGTGGATGTGGGATGTGTACAGCAGTTGCAGGGGGCTTGTGTCTGTGGATGTGGGATGTGTACAGCAGTAGCAGGCTGCTTGTGTATGTGGATGTGGGATGTGTACAACAGTAGCAGGCAGCTTGTGTCTGTGGATGTGGGATGTGTACAGCAGTAGCAGGCGGCTTGTGTCTGTGGATGTGGGATGTGTACAGCAGTAGCAGGCGGCTTGTGTCTGTGGATGTGGGATGTGTACAGCAGTAGCAGGCGGCTTGTGTCTGTGGATGTGGGATGTGTACAGCAGTTGCAGGCGGCTTGTGTCTGTGGATGTGGGATGTGTACAGCAGTAGCAGGCGGCTTGTGTCTGTGGATGTGGGATGTGTACAACAGTAGCAGGCAGCTTGTGTCTGTGGATGTGGGATGTGTACAGCAGTAGCAGGCGGCTTGTGTCTGTGGATGTGGGATGTGTACAACAGTAGCAGGCAGCTTGTGTCTGTGGATGTGGGATGTGTACAGCAGTAGCAGGCGGCTTGTGTCTGTGGATGTGGGATGTGTACAGCAGTTGCAGGCGGCTTGTGTCTGTGGATGTGGGATGTGTACAACAGTAGCAGGCTGCTTGTGTCTGTGGATGTGGGATGTGTACAGCAGTTGCAGGCGGCTTGTGTCTGTGGATGTGGGATGTGTACAGCAGTAGCAGGCTGCTTGTGTCTGTGGATGTGGGATGTGTACAGCAGTAGCAGGCTGCTTGTTTCTGTGGATGTGGGATGTGTACAGCAGTTGCAGGCGGCTTGTGTCTGTGGATGTGGGATGTGTACAGCAGTAGCAGGCTGCTTGTGTCTGTGGATGTGGGATGTGTACAACAGTAGCAGGCAGCTTGTGTCTGTGGATGTGGGATGTGTACAGCAGTAGCAGGCAGCTTGTGTCTGTGGATGTGGGATGTGTACAGCAGTTGCAGGCGGCTTGTGTCTGTGGATGTGGGATGTGTACAGCAGTAGCAGGCGGCTTGTGTCTGTGGATGTGGGATGTGTACAACAGTAGCAGGCAGCTTGTGTCTGTGGATGTGGGATGTGTATAGCAGTAGCAGGCGGCTTGTGTCTGTGGATGTGGGATGTGTACAGCAGTAGCAGGCAGCTTGTGTCTGTGGATGTGGGATGTGTACAGCAGTAGCAGGCGGCTTGTGTCTGTGGATGTGGGATGTGTACAACAGTAGCAGGCAGCTTGTGTCTGTGGATGTGGGATGTGTACAGCAGTAGCAGGCGGCTTGTGTCTGTGGATGTGGGATGTGTACAACAGTAGCAGGCAGCTTGTGTCTGTGGATGTGGGATGTGTACAGCAGTAGCAGGCGGCTTGTGTCTGTGGATGTGGGATGTGTACAGCAGTTGCAGGCGGCTTGTGTCTGTGGATGTGGGATGTGTACAACAGTAGCAGGCTGCTTGTGTCTGTGGATGTGGGATGTGTACAGCAGTTGCAGGGGGCTTGTGTCTGTGGATGTGGGATGTGTACAGCAGTAGCAGGCTGCTTGTGTATGTGGATGTGGGATGTGTACAACAGTAGCAGGCAGCTTGTGTCTGTGGATGTGGGATGTGTACAGCAGTAGCAGGCGGCTTGTGTCTGTGGATGTGGGATGTGTACAGCAGTAGCAGGCGGCTTGTGTCTGTGGATGTGGGATGTGTACAGCAGTAGCAGGCGGCTTGTGTCTGTGGATGTGGGATGTGTACAGCAGTAGCAGGCGGCTAGTGTCTGTGGATGTGGGATGTGTACAACAGTAGCAGGCGGCTTGTGTATGTGGGATGTGTACAACAGTAGCAGGCAGCCTGTGTCTGTGTATGTGGGATGTGTACAGCAGTAGCAGGCGGCTTGTGTCTGTGGATGTGGGATGTGTACAGCAGTAGCAGGCAGCTTGTGTCTGTGGATGTGGGATGTGTACAGCAGTAGCAGGCGGCTTGTGTCTGTGGATGTGGGATGTGTACAACAGTAGCAGGCAGCTTGTGTCTGTGGATGTGGGATGTGTATAGCAGTAGCAGGCGGCTTGTGTCTGTGGATGTGGGATGTGTACAGCAGTAGCAGGCTGCTTGTGTCTGTGGATGTGGGATGTGTACAACAGTAGCAGGCAGCTTGTGTCTGTGGATGTGGGATGTGTACAGCAGTAGCAGGCGGCTTGTGTCTGTGGATGTGGGATGTGTACAGCAGTAGCAGGCGACTTGTGTCTGTGGATGTGGGATGTGTACAGCAGTAGCAGGCGGCTTGTGTCTGTGGATGTGGGATGTGTACAACAGTAGCAGGCAGCTTGTGTCTGTGGATGTGGGATGTGTACAGCAGTAGCAGGCGGCTTGTGTCTGTGGATGTGGGATGTGTACAACAGTAGCAGGCGGCTTGTGTCTGTGGATGTGGGATGTGTACAGCAGTAGCAGGCGGCTTGTGTCTGTGGATGTGGGATGTGTACAGCAGTTGCAGGCGGCTTGTGTCTGTGGATGTGGGATGTGTACAACAGTAGCAGGCTGCTTGTGTCTGTGGATGTGGGATGTGTACAGCAGTTGCAGGCGGCTTGTGTCTGTGGATGTGGGATGTGTACAGCAGTAGCAGGCTGCTTGTGTCTGTGGATGTGGGATGTGTACAGCAGTAGCAGGCTGCTTGTTTCTGTGGATGTGGGATGTGTACAGCAGTTGCAGGCGGCTTGTGTCTGTGGATGTGGGATGTGTACAGCAGTAGCAGGCTGCTTGTGTCTGCGGATGTGGGATGTGTACAACAGTAGCAGGCAGCTTGTGTCTGTGGATGTGGGATGTGTACAGCAGTAGCAGGCAGCTTGTGTCTGTGGATGTGGGATGTGTACAGCAGTTGCAGGCGGCTTGTGTCTGTGGATGTGGGATGTGTACAACAGTAGCAGGCTGCTTGTGTCTGTGGATGTGGGATGTGTACAACAGTAGCAGGCGGCTTGTGTATGTGGGATGTGTACAACAGTAGCAGGCAGCCTGTGTCTGTGTATGTGGGATGTGTACAGCAGTAGCAGGCGGCTTGTGTCTGTGGATGTGGGATGTGTACAACAGTAGCAGGCAGCTTGTGTCTGTGGATGTGGGATGTGTATAGCAGTAGCAGGCGGCTTGTGTCTGTGGATGTGGGATGTGTACAGCAGTAGCAGGCAGCTTGTGTCTGTGGATGTGGGATGTGTACAGCAGTAGCAGGCGGCTTGTGTCTGTGGATGTGGGATGTGTACAGCAGTAGCAGGCGGCTTGTGTCTGTGGATGTGGGATGTGTACAACAGTAGCAGGCAGCTTGTGTCTGTGGATGTGGGATGTGTACAGCAGTAGCAGGCGGCTTGTGTCTGTGGATGTGGGATGTGTACAACAGTAGCAGGCGGCTTGTGTCTGTGGATGTGGGATGTGTACAGCAGTTGCAGGCGGCTTGTGTCTGTGGATGTGGGATGTGTACAGCAGTTGCAGGCGGCTTGTGTCTGTGGATGTGGGATGTGTACAGCAGTAGCAGGCTGCTTGTGTCTGTGGATGTGGGATGTGTACAACAGTAGCAGGCAGCTTGTGTCTGTGGATGTGGGATGTGTACAGCAGTAGCAGGCAGCTTGTGTCTGTGGATGTGGGATGTGTACAGCAGTTGCAGGCGGCTTGTGTCTGTGGATGTGGGATGTGTACAACAGTAGCAGGCGGCTTGTGTATGTGGGATGTGTACAACAGTAGCAGGCAGCCTGTGTCTGTGTATGTGGGATGTGTACAGCAGTAGCAGGCGGCTTGTGTCTGTGGATGTGGGATGTGTACAGCAGTAGCAGGCAGCTTGTGTCTGTGGATGTGGGATGTGTACAGCAGTAGCAGGCGGCTTGTGTCTGTGGATGTGGGATGTGTACAACAGTAGCAGGCAGCTTGTGTCTGTGGATGTGGGATGTGTATAGCAGTAGCAGGCGGCTTGTGTCTGTGGATGTGGGATGTGTACAGCAGTAGCAGGCAGCTTGTGTCTGTGGATGTGGGATGTGTACAGCAGTAGCAGGCGGCTTGTGTCTGTGGATGTGGGATGTGTACAACAGTAGCAGGCAGCTTGTGTCTGTGGATGTGGGATGTGTACAGCAGTAGCAGGCGGCTTGTGTCTGTGGATGTGGGATGTGTACAACAGTAGCAGGCAGCTTGTGTCTGTGGATGTGGGATGTGTACAGCAGTAGCAGGCGGCTTGTGTCTGTGGATGTGGGATGTGTACAGCAGTTGCAGGCGGCTTGTGTCTGTGGATGTGGGATGTGTACAACAGTAGCAGGCTGCTTGTGTCTGTGGATGTGGGATGTGTACAGCAGTTGCAGGCGGCTTGTGTCTGTGGATGTGGGATGTGTACAGCAGTAGCAGGCTGCTTGTGTCTGTGGATGTGGGATGTGTACAACAGTAGCAGGCAGCTTGTGTCTGTGGATGTGGGATGTGTACAGCAGTAGCAGGCGGCTTGTGTCTGTGGATGTGGGATGTGTACAGCAGTAGCAGGCGGCTTGTGTCTGTGGATGTGGGATGTGTACAGCAGTAGCAGGCGGCTTGTGTCTGTGGATGTGGGATGTGTACAGCAGTAGCAGGCGGCTTGTGTCTGTGGATGTGGGATGTGTACAACAGTAGCAGGCGGCTTGTGTATGTGGGATGTGTACAACAGTAGCAGGCAGCCTGTGTCTGTGTATGTGGGATGTGTACAGCAGTAGCAGGCGGCTTGTGTCTGTGGATGTGGGATGTGTACAGCAGTAGCAGGCAGCCTGTGTCTGTGGATGTGGGATGTGTACAGCAGTAGCAGGCGGCTTGTGTCTGTGGATGTGGGATGTGTACAACAGTAGCAGGCAGCTTGTGTCTGTGGATGTGGGATGTGTATAGCAGTAGCAGGCGGCTTGTGTCTGTGGATGTGGGATGTGTACAGCAGTAGCAGGCTGCTTGTGTCTGTGGATGTGGGATGTGTACAACAGTAGCAGGCAGCTTGTGTCTGTGGATGTGGGATGTGTACAGCAGTAGCAGGCGGCTTGTGTCTGTGGATGTGGGATGTGTACAGCAGTAGCAGGCGACTTGTGTCTGTGGATGTGGGATGTGTACAGCAGTAGCAGGCGGCTTGTGTCTGTGGATGTGGGATGTGTACAGCAGTAGCAGGCGGCTTGTGTCTGTGGATGTGTACAACAGTAGCAGGCGGCTTGTGTATGTGGGATGTGTACAACAGTAGCAGGCAGCTTGTGTCTGTGTATGTGGGATGTGTACAGCAGTAGCAGGCGGCTTGTGTCTGTGGATGTGGGATGTGTACAGCAGTAGCAGGCAGCTTGTGTCTGTGGATGGAGGATGTGTACAGCAGTAGCAGGCGGCTTGTGTCTGTGGATGTGGGATGTGTACAACAGTAGCAGGCAGCTTGTGTCTGTGGATGTGGGATGTGTATAGCAGTAGCAGGCGGCTTGTGTCTGTGGATGTGGGATGTGTACAGCAGTAGCAGGCAGCTTGTGTCTGTGGATGTGGGATGTGTACAGCAGTAGCAGGCGGCTTGTGTCTGTGGATGTGGGATGTGTACAACAGTAGCAGGCCGCTTGTGTCTGTGGATGTGGGATGTGTACAGCAGTAGCAGGCGGCTTGTGTCTGTGGATGTGGGATGTGTACAACAGTAGCAGGCAGCTTGTGTCTGTGGATGTGGGATGTGTACAGCAGTAGCAGGCGGTTTGTGTCTGTGGATGTGGGATGTGTACAGCAGTTGCAGGCGGCTTGTGTCTGTGGATGTGGGATGTGTACAACAGTAGCAGGCTGCTTGTGTCTGTGGATGTGGGATGTGTACAGCAGTAGCAGGCTGCTTGTGTCTGTGGATGTGGGATGTGTACAGCAGTAGCAGGCAGCTTGTGTCTGTGGATGTGGGATGTGTACAGCAGTAGCAGGCGGCTTGTGTCTGTGTATGTGGGATGTGTACAGCAGTAGCAGGCGGCTTGTGTCTGTGGATGTGGGATGTGTACAACAGTAGCAGGCGGCTTGTGTCTGTGGATGTGGGATGTGTACAGCAGTAGCAGGCGGCTTGTGTCTGTGGATGTGGGATGTGTACAGCAGTTGCAGGCGGCTTGTGTCTGTGGATGTGGGATGTGTACAGCAGTAGCAGGCGGCTTGTGTCTGTGGATGTGGGATGTGTACAGCAGTAGCAGGCGGCTTGTGTCTGTGGATGTGGGATGTGTACAGCAGTAGCAGGCTGCTTGTGTCTGTGGATGTGGGATGTGTACAGCAGTAGCAGGCGGCTTGTGTCTGTGGATGTGGGATGTGTACAGCAGTAGCAGGCGGCTTGTGTCTGTGGATGTGGGATGTGTACAACAGTAGCAGGCGGCTTGTGGATGTGGGATGTGTACAGCAGTAGCAGGCTGCTTGTGTCTGTGGATGTGGGATGTGTACAACAGTAGCAGGCGGCTTGTGTCTGTGGATGTGGGGTGTATACAACAGAAGAAGGTGGCTATATATGTATACATGCAATTGGAAGGGTAATTTTTTACCCTTATTTATCCTCAATCAGTTAAACAAACTAATTGTATTCACAATATAAAGATTATTCCACTGTTCAATAATTATGTATGAGGACATCATCAAATGTCACTTATTCACATATCATAAATATCTCTTTTCCAGTGAAGTCCCGGGTTTGAATTGAAATTAGATTTTGAACACAGTTCCAAACCGGGTAAGCCCCAGGACTGCCCCATTTCCACCGTTGCACCAATCTGGGTTATTCCCTGATCAGTGCTGTTCCCAATGCACATGGGTGCAGTGCCGCTGCTTGGAAACAAAGGGGTCTTTTTACTAAGCCTTGGCTGGAGATAAAGTGGACGGAGATAAAATACCAGCCAATCAGCTCCTAAATGCCTGTAACATGGCAGTTAGAAGCTGTTTGTCCAAGGCTTAGTAAATAGACCTCAAAGTCCTGTAAATTGGACAGGCCACCAGGGCTACCTGTTTACACTGGAGCTCACCCAGGACCTTCCTAGCTAAAACCCAACTAGGTACCCAGTAACCCAGGAAGGATTCCCAGGTGACTGGATAGGAGTTGACCATTTTCCACTGACCTAAATCCCAGTTTGCTGCGCAATAACCCAGGATTATCAGGTTAGTGGAAAAGGGGTATTACAGAAGTTTATAGACATATATTAGTAGCATCACTATAATATAATGCAGTTGCTGCAATAGCCAATCAAATAAAGTCAATTTCAGCAATATTTATTGTACTCACTGTGCTTAGAATGGGCAAGCCCTGGGTTTGATGGAAGACTAAACTTATTAGCAAATGCAAGGGTTGTTTTAACTCAGTGTAGGGCAATAGTAATAGTATTATAAATCTTCTGTAAATCCAGAATCAATCTCTACGGCTGAAGGAAGAAGAATTAAAGTTGCGGATATGAAAGCGCCGGCAGACATTGTGCATTGAGCTTATCTGATTTTTCTCTTTTTCCCCCGGAATTTTTGCAGTAAGCAATAAGCGAGGTTCACGTTTATGCTGCCATAAACTGCTAATGTCATCGGCAGACAGCGCAAAGCAATTTACCTCAGTCATTGGTTTGCAGCACAAATATGCTTCCAATTTCATGCGCAATAAACACTTTCACATAACTAATTCCGTGTTATCTTTGTATTTTTAAACTAACAATCATGTGCTTTCTGATTGAACTCCCATCTCTTGATGCTCCTCTCTTGCATAAACGGCAATTCTCTTCCTGCTCATGCAATGGGAAATAACGAGACCTTTTTATATTTTACTTATTTATTATGTTGGTCACAGAAATAAATCAACCAAGCGCATAATCAAGTAATGATCTTAAAGTGGTAGGATGAAATTACCAAGGTCAATCGCAAGGACAGTTGGCTAAAAGTTTCATTTTGTATTCTCATTGCTAGAGCTAATTAGCATAGCACTAGCATATTCTGTGGAGCTGTTCATTAAAGGGCTTATTTCCATTATATACTGTTAAATAAGAAGCTCTGCATAGGAAATTCGTCATTACTGATGTTATTTGATCTTTAAAGTCATTTTCTGAAACTGTCAACAGATAAAGGTCAGAATGGTTTTAAAAACCAAAACCACAATCGATATAAATGATTAAATGGTTAAACTGAGCAATTACTTACAGTATGAATATAGCATGCAAATGGAGGTATAGGCACTAGGCGTAAAACATCAAAGAAAGCCACAATAGATCAAATGCCAGGGGGCTAGAGAGCTATAAAATCCTAACGATATACACTTACAATTGTGCTAAACTAAGCAGACACTGGGCACTCTACCAGTCCCCTATCTGTCCTGGATGCAGAATTGCTGTGATTAATCGCCAGAACTGGCAACATTTTATAACTATAATACACCTGTCTCATGTAGCAGCTTAGGCCAGATACACATTATCCCAATATCTGCCTGATTTGTCATTTATGGGCAAATTGGAATGACAAATTGGGTACTGTATATCGGTCAGTGAGTATGCCTGATTTGTGCATTTCCATGGTCATTAGTGATGTCTTCTGGTTGGCCCTGCCGCAGGGTCATCCAGAAGACATTGTTCATGGTGCCAGATGCAGCATGGCATCCTCCATCGCGCCCCTGCATTGGCAAGTGTGCGCACACTTGCTGATGCAGGGTCCCGTCACCCGCTGGATTAGCCAGCTACACCTCGTTCTGAAGTGTAGCCGGTTTTACAGTTTTCAGACCCAGCAATCTGTGTTCTTGTTCTGCAGATGGGCTGCCAAGCCTCTTCTGGGCAGTGGTTTCAAGTCTGCATTGATTATTTGACTATTCTGCAGATCCTGGCTATTTTAGCATTACCTTATGTATTGATTGGTGTCAGAGAATTACAGATGTGTCCTGATATATCGTTGCTGCGTACCGCATAGCGGGCGCCATGCAACTCGCGCCAGCTCCTTGCGCTATAACTCCCGTTATAAGTTGCGTTGTAAATGTGACGTCACGTTATAATTGTAACGTGCATTCTACTTTCTGTCCACCAGATGTCGCTTTTCCTAAACACTACAGCGAATGCCTCAAATAGCCAACGGACCCTTCGTAGCGCTACCTGCTGATTGGCTGACGGGTTCGAATCCTGGCGGGACCAGAATTATTTTTTTTTGTGGATTCTTAATGTCATTTTTAATGGAATGGGAAAAGTCAGAAAAAAAAATGCGTGGGGTCCCCCCTCCTAAGCATAACCAGCCTCGGGCTCTTCGAGCCGGTCCTGGTTCTAAAAATCCGTGGGGGAAACGGACAGGGGATCCCCCGTATTTTTAAAACCAGCACCGGGCTCTGCGCCTGGTGCTGGTGCAAAAAATATGGGGGACAAAAAGAGTAGGGGTCCCCCGTATTTTTTACACCAGCATTGGGCTCCACTAGCTGGACAGATAATGCCACAGCCGGGGGTCACTTTTATACAGTGCCCTGCGGCCGTGGCATTAAATATCCAACTAGTCACCCCTGGCCGGGGTACCCTGGGGGAGTGGGGACCCCTTCAATCAAGGGGTCCCCCCCCCAGCCACCCAAGGGCCAGGGGTGAAGCCCGAGGCTGTCCCCCCCATCCAAGGGCTGCGGATGGGAGGCTGATAGCCTTGAGAAAATGTAAAGAATATTGTTTTTTCCAGTAGTACTACAAGTCCCAGCAAGCCTCCCCCGCAAGCTGGTACTTGGAGAACCACAAGTACCAGCATGCGGGAGAAAAAATGGGCCCGCTGGTACCTGTAGTTCTACTGAAAAAAAAATACCCAAATAAAAACAGGAGACACACACCTTGAGAGTAAAACTTTATTTCACACCTGCCGACACACACATACTTACCTATGTTGACCCGCTGACTGCCACGTCTCCTGATCCGACGATCCGGGGTACCTGTGAATAAAATTATACTCACCTCAATCCAGTGTCCAGATATAAATCCTCGTACTTGGCAAAACAAATAAACGCACACCCGGACCAGCGGACTGAAAGGGGTCCCATGTTTTCACATGGGACCCCTTTCCCCGAATGCCGGGACACCACGTGACTGCTGTCACAGAGGTCCCTTCACCCAATCAGGAAGTGCCACGTCGTAGCACTCACCTGATTGGCTCTGTGCGCGTCTGAAGTGACAGAAGCGCATCGCACTGCTCCCTCCATTATATTTAATGGTGGGAACTTTCCGGTCAGCGGTGAGGTCACGGGTAACCCCACTGCTGACCGGAAAGTTCCCACCATTGAAACTAATGGAGGGACTTCAGACGCGCACAGAGCCAATCAGCAGAGTGCAAGGACGTTGCGCTCGCTGATTGGCTGAAGAGACACTTCTGTGACAGCTGTCACGGGGATGTCTCTGCATTCATGGAAAGGGGTCCCATGTGTAAACATGGGACCCCTTTCAGTACGTTTGGTGCGGGTGTTCGGTTTGTTGTTTTGCCAAGTACGTGGATTATAATCTGGACCCTGGATCAGGTGAGTATAATTATCTTTTATTTTCAGGTACCCGTGGATTCTACTTGGAGAAGAGGACCGACTGCTTCGTGTCAACATAGGTAAGTATGTGTGTGTCGGCAGGTGTGAAATAAAGTTTTACTCTCAAGGTGTGTGTCTCCTGTTTTTATTTGGGTATTTTTTTTCCAGTAGAACTACAGGTACCAGCGGGCCCGTTTTTCTCCCGCATGCTGGTACTTGTGGTTCTCCAAGTACCAGCTTGCGGGGGAGGCTTGCTGGGACTTGTAGTACTACTGGAAAAAACAATATTCTTTACATTTTCTCAAGGCTATCAGCCTCCCATCTGCAGCCCTTGGATGGGGGGGACAGCCTCGGGCTTCACCCCTGGCCCTTGGGTGGCTGGGGGGGGACCCCTTGATTGAAGGGGTCCCCACTCCCCCAGGGTACCCCGGCCAGGGGTGACTAGTTGGATATTTAATGCCACGGCCGCAGGGCACTGTATAAAAGTGACCCCCGGCTGTGGCATTATCTGTCCAGCTAGTGGAGCCCGATGCTGGTGTAAAAAATATGGGGGACCCCTACTCTTTTTGTCCCCGGTATTTTTTGCACCAGCACCAGGCGCAGAGCCCAGTGCTGGTTTTAAAAATACGGGGGATCCCCTGTCCGTTTTCCCCCCGGATTTTTAGAACCAGGACCGGCTCGAAGAGCCCGAGGCTGGTTATGCTTAGGAGGGGGGACCCCACGCATTTTTTTTCTGACTTTTCCCATCCCATTAAAAATGACATTAAATAAATTCACAAAAAAAAAAAATTTCTGGTCTCAACAGGATTCAAACACGGGATGCACGCATTGCAAGCGGACACTGTAACCATTATGCCAGTGCTGACCACAATATGAGCAGGCACTCCAGGTAAATATATGATGTGTTACAGTATGATGTGTTCTACTCTTAGTGAACGCGCGGCACCGTGCTTAACATGGAGCATTCGCCACCTAGCGGTGAAAATGTGTATTACATGGCGTGGGACACAACGCACGCCATAACGTTATTACAACTCGCGATTCAGGACCCTAAATAGCGCGCTATGAGCAACGGTGTATGAGGATACATCTGTAGGTCTCCTACATCTAGCTCACTTGATTTCTATGTTTCATTCCATGGCCTGTTCCTGACCTTGATCCATGATCTTATCTAAATGGTGAAGGGTGTGCGGTGCACATGATCCCCTTGGTCCAGGGGAGCCCACACCCTGCACCCATAGACTATACTTATCTTTCCACCAAGCATACAGAAATCACCAGAAAATTGAACTGGAACCACTTTCCCAAAGATCTGCATATGCGCAGTATAAAAATGGCGTGCCATTTTCCTGACAATTTGTGAAGTAGATGCACAGTGCCAGAGAACCACACTGCCTTCATCCATCTCCTGATATTGTACTTTGTTCATGTGTTCTTGTTATTGACCCTGGCTCGTCCTCACTCTTGTCTCAGCACCTGTAATATGCAGCATTCTCGATCTAGGCGCAGGATAGAGAGCCCTGGCCTGCTAATATTCCGGATTGAAATCCAAACATCCTTGAGGGGCTACCTGGTGAATGTCAGGTCTCTGGTTTTGTCTATCCCCGGCGGGGGCGCTAGTGGGTCAGTGTTGTTGCGATGTACAAAGCGTGGAGGCAATATAAAAGTCCTGCGCATATGCGCTGATGTTTATTAGCACAGAGAAGATGGTATAACACTGAATAAACTGAAAACCGGTAATGTAGAAAACAATGATAGGTAACTGAATCCAAACAACTGAAAGTCTCTTGCAGTAAAATGTAAAACAACTTGATACTGAATGCAGGTGATATAAACAGAACTCCAATAGTACTTGATAGCACACAGTCTCTGTATAACACAAGATGAAATAAACTGATAACTGTTGGAAAAGCAGAACTCCGGTATATTTGAGAAACACACAGTCTCTATATGGCACAAGTCCATATAGCCACAATAGGTTTAAGCAGGAGACAGTCTCTAAGCAAATAGTTGGTTTAACTGCTGAGATGCACAGATGGTATGCTGATAACGAGTGCACAGGTAAGGTAATGAAATGAACACCTTAGGAGAGTCTCTTACTGCTGTTGGATTTGTGGCTGGATGTAGCTGGAGTCCGGAGTAACAGGAGAGCTGTAGAAATGGTAACTGGAACAATGAAGATAACCACGGGGGAATGCTGGAAACAGGAACCAGGAGAACTAGGAACACGGTATGTGACTCGTTGTCCGAGGCGATGTGAGTGTGCCACGGACTGGAACTTATACCCCTTGCTCTGCAGTGATTGGTCACTGAACTCTGGCTGGAAGCACAGCGCTAGATTGGATGCCGGGATCAGCTGAATGCAGGTGTCATGGCAGCATCCATACAGGCCGGATGCCGGCACACAGCAGAATACACACACAGGACCAGACTCAGGGGCACTCAGTGACACGGGAGACGACGCTCGCGGACAGCGCATCCATGCAGCCGCAACTGGGGCCATGACCTTCGGAGGCCTGCACACCAGCGCACTGGTAAGTGAGACGCAGCTGAACGCCGATTCCTGACAGTGAATATCAGTGGTCCACTGGACTTCACACCTCTGAAGCATGACAGTTATTGATTAAAGTACAAATACAGGGGCTGAAGTGTGAGCCTGATTATAAAGCATTACATATTTTAGGACACATACAGTATATGTTTATTTCTACTAATGTCTATCCCTCCATTTTATATTGTATAATTACATACATTTATATTGTACATATTCAACTATTAGTTGTTGATCCTTGCATATTTCGCAGACACAACAACTGTAATTAAGGTTCTATTACTTAATTTAAGGAAATCTGTTATTGGGCTATTTTGTAGGTTTATTGTGGGTAGTGCACCTGTTTAATAGACACTGACCACAATTATAAGCAGCGCAAGCGTGTGAAATGACATAGCCAAAATAAATAATAAGGCAAACATGTCATAGTACAATAGGGAAAATTCTAAATTTTACTTATTCAAAACTCCAACCTTGGAAATAAAAGAATGCAATACTGGACTTGTATATCATCTTGAGTTGCTGAAACTCTGCAGCAGCTAATATACTTATGGTATTAATCCTTTCCAGTTTCTTGAATGAAAGCTGCTAATTAGTTTTGGGGATTACGCCAATCCCTCCACGTTAGCTCCCAGCAAACGCCAAAGACGGTGAAGGTGATAAGTACAGACTATTGAAGTTGTAATTTGTCCAAGTGACAATGGACAATAGCCTCAATTCTGAGATGCGCATTAATTATAATATGTATGAATAAAGATGAGCTACAGTAAATCCCCAAAAAATATAAGTTAGATGTCTGTCTGAACATCATTTGGCCCCCAGAATCTTCCTGCATCAGTGTGACAGGAGCGCCACATCACTGCTCTATCCTGCTAGAGCAGTGATTTTCAACCTTTTTTAACTCGCGGCACACCAAACAATATTTTAAAATTGCCAAGGCACACCATCAGTTCCCCACAGAAACAAAAAACAAAAAACACACATTGACAGTAAAAAAAAAACACCACACATACATTGGCCTACACAGAAAAAACAATCACATTGCACCCCACATAAGTCATGTTGCTCCCCACATAAATCAATCACATTTCTCCCCACATAAATCCTATCGCTACCCACATGAATTATTCACATTATTCCCCCCATAAATCCATAAATCCTTATTCTCCCCACATACTGTAAATCCTATTGTTCCCCACAGGAGAAATAAAATAACAAATATTAGCACCTACCGGTCAGCTGTCCTCCTCCCTGTCTCTCAGTGGTGGGGGTTGTTCATAGTGGAGTGCTGCGAAAACTGAGAAGTGGGCTGTCGGGCAGATGTGGATGTGGATGGACAAGGAAAGCTGTGTATGCAGGCAGGAACTGGAAGATATGTGTGCAGGCAGGGGGGGTGGCTGGGTGGTGAGACACAGCGTCCGTGACCTATGATATCACACCGCTGCATCTTCAAGGCATAGGTCACGGTCGGTGCATGACTAATCCTCTAAGAAGAGCCTGGGCCAACAGTTCACTCTGAAGGTGCAGGAAGCTACTCTGGCTCTGCGGCACACCTTGCAACTGGTCGCGGCACACTAGTGTGCCACGGCACACTGGTTGAAAAAGCCTGTGCTAGAGACTCTCCCTTCCAATATACAGTATATAACTTTGTCTCACATGCATCCCTGGTCTAGGTTATACAACTGGATAGATGACTGCCTCCCCTAAAGATAACCACACATGTCTAACGTAATACTCTGTGTTGTTGTTGCTGTTGTTGTTGTTGTTGTTATTATTCATTTGATCTTTTTGCCGACTGAAGCTCTAATTCTGTCTGCATAAAATGCACATTGCGAATCACCAACCTTGAATCTGATCTCCGAAGAGCAAATGCAAACTATATTGGGCAAACATGACTAGTAAATTTTACAACACAAATTCAAATCCATGCCAATTACGAATTATACAGTGAACATATTTACGGCCATTGTACTGGTAAACTTACCTCAAATTTTTAATCTATAGTGGAATCAATACTGTACTCAGATTCATGTCAAGCGCACTTATTTATACCACTTTTATATGTAAATGCTGGGTCACACCCGGAATTTTTTAGCCGGCTCCAACCTGGATACAACCTGGATGAGACCCTGATCAGACAGGCATCAAGACCTGGCATATTGCCAGGTTAATGATGTCAGCAGTCACGTGTGCAGAGAAGAGATCATATCCTGGCGCCGCCTCTCCTTATGCAGTAAACGGGTCAAGATATTTCACAACCTTGTGCCTTGGTGAAGCAAAAAAAGAACTTAATCTACAGGTCCAACATACTTAGCAGAATCACGTTGTTTAATCTCTTCCTTCAGCTTCTCTAGCTGCTTTTCCAGTAATTTAATTATGGGAACCACTTCACCAAGGCTGCCTGTGTCTGAACTCACTTCATTGGTTACAATTTCATATGGTTTCAGTAGTTTGCATAAAATGGAGAGTATTCACCACTGTGCTGAATTAAGATAACATTCCCCCTATCTCATGCCCTGATATATATGCTTACATGGCTTGTTGCTGTCCAAATCCACCTGGTAAGTACCTCTTGTGTCAGTTAGTGGCATAGCAAATGGAATGTTTCTTGCAGCCGATGCAATCTGTTATGTACTGTATTGTTGCTGAATGCTGAAAATGTCCAAAACTTTCAGCTAATTTTTTAGGAAACGCTGAACTACCAGTGTGTAAATTTACTAAGATGGGAGTTCTATTTAAGATGGGATGTTGCCCATAGCAACCAATCAGATTCTACTTATCATTTATCTAGCACCTTCTAGAAGATAATACCTGGAATCTGATTAGTTACTAAGGGCAACATCCCATCTTAAATAGAAGTCCCATTTTAGTAAATTTACCCCCAGGTTTATATTGTGTGCAAAACATGATATGTGTTGAAATTCATCAAATCGTAACGCTAGTACAATATTATTTGCATTATCGGAAATTATAAATCCTGAGGAGGGTTCATCATTTGGTGAGGTAGGTTCAGCCATTTTGAGGTAGGTTCAGCCATTTTGCTATTGCATCCCTGAGTTTTTCCAACAGATTAGCACTGTATGCCATTTAGTGAAGTGCCTGTGAATGAGAGTATCCTTTCTGTGAATGAGCTGAAATTGTGTGTCAGATACTGCCGCTGAAGGTGATACATCCACCCATTGGGCTGTCACAGTCATGTAATCTTTAAGTTGACCAGTATATGCTTGTCCACATATCTGTAGTTACAGTAAATGTATAGTCAGTATAATGACATTTTGTAGGCAAATAAAAACTTTTTGTTTAACTTCCCGGTACAGGTGAGGTATTGCTATTCTGGTAATATGGAATTGAGATTAAATTTGGTAGTAGGGACATATGACCTCAACTAATTCCCTTAAACCAGATGCATTGATGGCGGATATTGGACCCAGATCTGGAACTACTGTCGCATAGCAGTCCAGGCTTTATTGAACCACTGTGCAACAGGAATGGTGGCTATCATACTTGGTTCCTCTTGAAAATGATTGTTTTACAGTCAATTGTTTGAAACTACTAGCCTTCTTGGTTCCATTCTGGGATGAAGTGCCACAACCAGCAGCAACGGCAGCAGAGCTAGCTCAGAAAGGTTCTAATTGGGAACCCTGCATAATCAGTTACCCTTTGTAAATAGGAAACAACAGGACTACCTCAGATTATTAATGAGAAGTTTGATAGTGAAGGAGTTGCCAGTTGAGATACAGTTGTCAGGATTTCAGTAAAAATGATTCCAAACGAAAGTGGTGGCTATTTGGTATTATGCCCAGTCATGACAATGTCCTTCTTCTTAACATCACTGGCAAGAACTGCTGCCACTGCTGGCTGACTAACTTTGTCACAAACAACATCCTCCTCCTGAATTTATCAACTTCTTCTTGTTCAACACATTCATTATCAACATCCTCTAGCATCAGATACACAAATATCTCCATCATCCTGTTGCACATCCACAGTAGCATTCTCAATTTCCATTCTGACTTTAAACCATTACCATCCTTACTTTTACTACTACTTATCCTCACATTTGCAGAGGGTTCAGAAATGGTGGAAGTAGGCTGCTCTGCGATTACGTGTCAGAATCAGAAATGTCAGACTCAGACATACTGTAGCACTCGAGGACACCTTAAGACTCTCTGAGAGATTTGTGAAGTTTGTTCTTCAGCCTTAGTGTTCTTTTTGTGCACTGATTTGCCTGTTTTAAAGGTGACACATGTAGACTCCGAGAAAGAAGGTGTTGAATGCAGGGTTACAGAAGATTCCTGACTGTGTTTGGTGTTAACTTTTGCTATAGGCCTTTTATTGCACGAATCAGCAGTAGCAGGACCACCCTGGTTTCTGCCTGTCCTTGCCAGTGTGTGTGGTGTATGGCATGTTGGCAATTTCACGGCAGTAAATTCTCATATTTAGAGGTAATATTTTCTTAACCATTGTGAAATGCTCTTTAAAGTTAAGATGCCCTTTCGTACACCTTCTTTCCCCTTAATTTACCACCTTTAGTAGATGTTGAAGAAGTATTTTGACTGGCAGTACCAAGAGCACTAGTACTGGGTTGCCTCTGCTCTTCTATTGACTGACCAATGATTGGATTTATTTTATAAAGCCAGGATAGAATAAAAGCTATTGTTGTTGAACTCAACTGTCACAACACCACGTGAATGTACAAGGAGATAGTGAAAGGAAGGACGACTGTTACCTTTACCATGCAGTTTTATTAAAAGCCTGGAGAATTTTGTTGACACCAGCAAAAAAAAAAAAAAAATTCTTCCACTTACGATTTTGAGATGCAGATCATGGAGCTACCACACACCTAGTAACCTAACCCAGGTAATATAAACTGCATCACTCTTAATAATACAAAACACTGTGCAAATAATTGTTACTACAGGTTGAGTATCTCATATCCAAATATTCCGAAATACAGAATTTTTTGAGTGATAGTGAGATAGTGAAACCTTTGTTTTCTGATGGCTCAATGTACACAAACTTTGTTTAATACACAAAGTTATTAAAAATATTGTATTAAATGACCTTCAGGCTGTCTGAATAAGCTGTACTGTATATGAAACATAAATGAATTGTGTGTATGTACACAAACTTTGTTTAGACTAGCTGAGGACTGACTAAGTTCGAGGCTATTTAAGAGCCCCATTTTTTTGTGATTAGTTGTTAATGACAAAGCAGTTGCTAAGTAGATTTCAAGGGTCTTGGTAGTTTTTTCTATAGGTGTGTTGGTATGTCAATCAGGAATGGTGGGTGTAGGCTTAGGGTAGTATATAATCCACAGCAGTGCCGTAACTAGACATTGTAGTGCTGTGTACAAGAAACGGCATCGGCGCCCCCCCTTAACGTAAACTGAAGGCAGTGCGCGCCGCAGGCGCGTGCAAAAAATATAAGGGCGTGGCTTCACGGGAAAGGGGTGTGGCCACAAAATAATACCAATTCATATAATGGTGCACAGTAGTCTCCATTATTCAAATTACACCCCACAGTAGCGCCACTACACCAGGTAGAGCCCCTTTTTACACATTACAGCAGACAGTCTCCCCTTTTTACACATTACAGCAGACAGCGTCCTCTTTTTACACATTATGGCAGACAGCGTCCCCTTTTTTACACATCACGGCAGACAGAGTCCCCTTTTTACACATATATAACGGCAGACAGCGCCTCCTTTTTACACATTACAGCGGACATCATGCTCTTTTTTACACATTATGGCAGACAGAGTCCCTTTCTTACACATTACGGCAGACAGCATCCCCTTTTTACACATTACGGCAGACAGGGTCCTCTTTTTACACATTACGGCAGACAGCGTCCCCTTTTTTACACATTACGGCAGACAGAGTCCCTTTTTTACACATTACGGCAGGCAGCGTCCCCTTTTTACACATTACGGCAGACAGCGTCCCCTTTTTACACATTACGGCAGACAGAGTCCCCTTTTTTACACATTACGGCAGACAGCGCCTCCTTTTTACACATTACAGCGGACAGCGTGCCCTTTTTTACACATTACGGCAGACAGAGTCCCTTTCTTACACATTACGGAAGACAGCATCCCCTTTTTACACATTACGGCAGACAGTGCCTCCTTTTTAACATTACAGCGGACAGCGTGCCCTTTTTTACACATTACGGCAGACAGAGTCCCTTTCTTGCACATTACGGCAGACAGCATCCCCTTTTTACACATTACGGTAGACAGCGTCCTCTTTTTACACATTGCGGCAGACAGCGTCCCCTTTTTTACACATTACGGCAGACAGAGTCCTCTTTTTTACACATTACGGCAGACAGCGTCCCCTTTTTACACATTACGCAGACAGAGTCCCCTTTTTTACACATTATGGCAGACAACGCCTCCTTTTTACACATTAAAGCGGACAGCGTGCCCTTTTTTACACATTACGGCAGAGTCCCTTTTTTACACATTACAGCAGACAGCATCCCCTTTTTACACATTACGGCAGACAGCATCCCCTTTTTACTAGTGATGAGCGGATTCGGTTTTACTCGGTTTTACTCGGTTTTACTCGGTTCTCAAAACGGCATCTTATTGGCTCACGGATGTCACGTGTTTTGGATAGCCAATAAGATGCCGTTTTGAGAACCGAGTAAAACCGAGTAAAACCGAGTAAAACCGAACCTCGCTCATCACTACTTTTTACACATTACGCAGACAGAGTCCCCTTTTTTACACATTATGGCAGACAGCGCCTCCTTTTTACACATTACAGCGGACAGCGTGCCCTTTATTACACATTACGGCAGACAGCGTCCCCTTTTACACAATACAGCAGAGTCCACCTTTTACACGTTACGGCAGGCAGAGTCCACCTTTTACACGTTACGGCTGGATAGGTCCCCCTTTTACACATTATGGCAGGCAGAGTCCCCCTTTAACACAGTACGGCAGGCAGTTTCCCCCTTACACCCCCCACCTACCCTTAGGGTGTAGTGTAGTGAAGTTTTCTGTGGTGTAGTGTAGTGTAGTGTACTGTAGTGAAGTGTAGTGTAATATACTGCAATGTAGTGTAGTGTACTGTAGTGAAGTGTAGTGTAATATAGTGTAGTGTAGTGTAGTGTCTATGTAGGAACTTACGTGCTGTTGCCGGCTCCTGACTCCTCTTGTCCACTTCACAGAACTCAGCCGCAGTGCTGCCAGGACCTCAGCAATAGCGGCGTCTTAAGCTGTACACAGGCGGGCGGCGGCTTCACCAGGACACGGGCGGGCGGGTGGTGGCTTCAGCAGCAGGACACAGTCGTTTGGGCGGCAGCGGCTTCAGCCGGACGGCGGCGCCGCCTAAAACAGTGAATCTGCGTCCGTGCAGGTGTGATGCTCGATGGTGCACCCTCAGTGCATTTGCGCTGTGGGCAAGGCACCATCGGCACACACCTAGTTACGGCTCTGATCCACAGTCATGTGCCTCAGACTTCCTCTTGCCATTTTTTGGAATGCTGGAAGTCTACCTGTATGCTTATTCATTGTTTCCCTTTGTTTTATTTAGCGCCCTTTCCTCTGCTGTCACCCCCTTTTGCTGTCCTTCCTAGTCAGTTTCCCTCAGATTATCTTTTCCTTTTCCTACCCTCCTTGTGCTGCGCAATGCCCCGTTCTTGTCGCTTCGCTCCCCCTCCCCCCCGCGGCATCTTGCTGTGGCTGCACACCCGCTCTCTTCTGCTAGGTACGGGAGGACTTATGCTCGTGCGGCTCCCTCATCCCCTCCTTGCTCCCACCTGCATCATCGCGTCTTAGCTCACTTCCTACATCTCGTCGGACGGGCGGGAGGTGCGTGGTGTCAGTTCCTGTGGCCGCTGGCGGGGGGATGGGCACGTGCACGGGGGTCTGCCCTGCCGGCCGCTTCTACTCCGGCAGCTGTCCCGGTTTGCCTGGCCTCTCCTCCTGGGTGCTGCTCCCCACCTGCGGCTCTGGCCGGCGGTGGCGGCGCCCTCATTGGGCCCGGCGCCTCTGGTCTGCTGAAAGGGAATGGTGGGTGTCTTTACGGGGGTCCGGGCCGTTGCTGGTGCGGCGGCCAAAGGGGTTTGTTAATAAGGGTGCACATGAGGGCCCCCCATGCGGGGGGGCTAGGCCCAGCACAGGTAGCTGGCTTGCAGCCAGCGCAGACACGGGGGGTTTCTGGGGCCCAGTGCGCGTTGTTGGTTGGGGATGCCACGGGGGTCTGCAATTGGGAGGCCACAGGGGGTGCTGTTTCCGGCTCCCCGGGACTGAGTTTGCCTGCGCCCCCCTTATTTGAGGTGTCGCAGGTGCCGCTGGCAGGACACTCTGGAGGGCTGCCGGTGGTGCCTGCACGGGGCTCTCTGGCCGCCTCACTGCCCTTCTCAGTTCATCCTTCCCTGTATGCAGGGGGCCCTTTCTCATTGGGTGCAACCATTCGCGGCGTCCCGGCCGATTCCCGTGCCCCCTGGGGTGCTGCAGCATGGGGTGTCCGTTGCTGCAGCGACCCTTTTTTCTTCCTATTTTGCGGATTCGTTGTCGGGGGCCCAGCCCACTTGGTCCTTGACCGGGCCTCAGTTTTCCATTCCCCCTGCAGCTTTCCCTGGGTCATACGCTGGGGGCTGCACCCCCACGTCGTCCCCGGACAACCAGTTTTGGCAGTCTCCTTTTGCCCCGGGGCAGTTTCTGCTAGTCCCACGAATGGGTTCTTGGGGTCCGGCATATGTTCCCCCCCTTCGTGCCACCGTCCTATTGTGTCAGAAACCAGGCGTCACTCAGTGTCCCTCCTTCGGCCGCTGCGTCCTACCCCCAGTTCGTTCCCCCAGCCCCGCATCTCTACCCGGGCCCTCCTCCAGGTGTCGGTGTAGAGTTGCCAGCCCCATCTGTGGCTCCTGTTGCTTCGCCAGTTTTACCAGCTGTTGTTGTGTCCATGGAGTCTTCTGTACAGGTGTTGGCGAGTTCGGAGGGTCCGGAGTCTACGCCGCGAAGGGGGTCGCAGGTCGAGGAGCGGGCCGGTTGCGGCGCTGGTGGAAGTGGCTGATGGGGTTACGGGTCCCTCCGGTACGGATGAGCAGGCTGTTGTTTCTCCTTGTTTTTCTAGTTCTTCTTCTAGCTCTTCCATTAGTGTATCCTCAAATTCTCCCAGGCGCTCGCGTAAGTTGGCTAGGCTTATAGCACGCTGCGTAGCTAAGGAATCTCAGAGAGACAAAGTGCCAGCGGCCGCGGTTCCTTCTGATCCCCCGCGTTTCACGGAAATGGTGCATTGCGCCAATACCGCTGTGACGAGGGGCATTAGGAAACGGATGAAGGAAAAGATTAGAAAGGGCAAGTATGTCGACATGTTCACCCTTACGGATGACATGCGTCAGGATTTTGATGAGGCTAAAAAGGCAGGCGGCATAGGGGAGAACGCCTTCCGTAACTTTCATCAGTGGTTTCAGGGTTTTTTAGTTTTTGCGGCTTCTTATGCGGATTCTCGGCCTGCCGAATATCCTAATGTATTTGTTTTTGGTGCATCAGATGTATTTGAAGAGCAAGGGTTATGCTTGGAGGGAATACGACAAAAAAATTCGGCGTAATCAAGACGGCAACCCCACGTTACCCCTGGCTTTCAAAGAATTGGGAGTGTGGCTCAAGGTTACCCAACAAGTCCGGCCCCCCGCGGATGCCCAGGGTAAGAAGCCTCTCACCCCTAGCGTGTCCAGTTTACGCTCGGGGGCGAAAGGCAAGTGTTTTGCGTTTAATGAGGGAAAATGCGCAAGGGGCTTTAACTGCCATTTTCGCCACTCCTGCAAGGTTTGCGGGGCCGGTCACCAGGCCAACGACTGCACCTCGGCTGCGAGCAGAAAGTCCTCCGCCACGGCCGAGGCCGGTGGAAGTAACAAGTAAGGCGCGTTCTCCTATTCGGGTGCACACGCTGGTTAGGTGGCTTAGTTTGTACCCCAACAGGGCGTCTGCTCAGTTTTTGCGGGACGGTTTCGGTTTCCGACTGCCCATTTCGGATTCCGTGCACGTGGTTGCACGTAGGAATTTGAAATCTGCTCGCGAGTTTCCGGAAGTGGTCAGGCAGAAGGTGGAGGTGGAGGTTAGCTTGGGTCGCATGTGCAGCCCTATGCTGCCCCTCAATTGTTCTTCTAGCACCTCCCCCGTTAGAGTGGTTCCCAAGAGTGTCCCGGGCAAGATCCTCCTCATTCAGTATTTGTCACATCCGCCTGGGGGTTCCGTTAAATATGCCATCCCCGAATCCATTTGCAGAGTGCGTTATCAATCTTTTGATGAGGCTCTGCGTTTGGTTCAGGGCTGCGACCTGGGTGCTCTGCTGGCCAAGCTGGACGTGGAGTCTGCTTTTCGCCTGCTTCCTCTGCACCCAGATTCCCTCAGGTTCCTGGGTTTCAAGTTGGGACGGGATTTCTACATGGACAGGTGCCTCCCCATGGGCTGTTCTGTCTCTTGTGCCTATTTTGAGCGGTTTAGCACTTTTTTGCATTGGTGCATCCAGGCTGCCTCCGGCCAGCCCGGGGTGGCGCATTACCTTGATGATTTCCTCTTAATGGGCCCGAGAGACAGTTCAGTTTGTGACAACGTGCTGTCTTCCGCCAGATCATTGTTGCGGCAGCTGGGTGTCCCGGTGGCCCCTGATAAATGTGAGGGCCCTACCAGTCGACTTAGTTATCTGAGGATTGAGATAGATACGGTGGCGGGTTGTTGCCGCCTCCCCGCAGACAAGGTGCGTAAACTTCTAGGGTTAATTACTTGGGTAGGCGCAGGGTCCGCCTCAAACAGGTTCAATCTTTGCTGGGCTCTTTCAATTTTGCATGCAGGATCATCCCCATAGAGAGGGTTTTTTGCAGGAAACTTGAACGGGCCGCGGCGGGCACGGACAGGCAGCATCACACCGTTTACCTCTCCCGTGAAGTCAGGGATGATTTGCGGGTCTGGTCCTTGTTCTTGGTTGCTTTTAACCGGGAAGTTTTGTGGCCTTCGCAGCACTGCACCAACAGCTGTATCCAGCTGTTCACAGATGCTTCCGGCAGTTTTGGATTCGACGCCATTTTCGCCGGCAAGTGGTGTGCTGCTCCCTGGCGCACCTCCTGGGTTTCCCGTGGGTTCACCGAAAACTTATTTTGCTGGAACTTTTCCCCATAATAGTGGCTTTGGACTTGTGGGCCTCCAGGTTTTCGGATCGGAGCATTTCCTTCCTATGTGACAACATGGGGGTGGTTCACACTATTAACAACCAGCGTTCCTCCTCCCCACAGGCCTTGTGCCTTTTGCGGTATTTAGTACTAAAATGCTTGAGGCATAATATCAATTTCAGGGCTCACCACGTCCCCGGCATCGACAACGGGATAGCGGATGCGTTGTCTTGCTTTATATTTGATAGGTTTCCTGAGTTGGTGCCTGGGGCGGCGGCTGAAGGCTTACCATGCTTGCCTTCTCTCTGGCAGATTATCGAGCCAGATTAGCTGAGTTGGCCAGGAAGCCAACGATGCAGCCTGGCGTGAGTGGACAACTTTTGTGAGTGGGTATGGTCAGTTGACTGATGGCTTTTGTGTGGAGCCATTATGAGGCATGTAAGTCCAAGGCGTCCATGGGGTCTGCCCTTGCTAGCATTTCCTTCCACGCGCGGGTATGCCGGCAGGCAGACCCCACCAAGGACTTTGTTCCCAAGCGCTTAAGGGTTGGGCTAAGGTGAGCCATGCGTTTGCAGATTCTAATAGGCCTGTTATTCTGCAGCTGTTGACCGATTTGCTAGGGGTGCTACCTGGCGTGGCCGAATCCAGTTTTGAGGTTGCTCTGTTTGGTTTGGCTTTTGCGCTTGCTTTCTTTGGGGCTTTTCGGATCTGCGAGCTAGTGGCGAGTAGCAAGTCGTCTCGTGTCTCTGGCCTCATCTGGTGTAATGTACTGTTGCAGGACGATCGGTTGCTATGCAAAATTCCACGGATCAGGCTGGCCGTGGTCGCTGGGTGTCCATTGGGGCGCGTCAGGGTGAGGGTACTTGCCCAGTGCATCTAGCGGAGGAGTATGTCCTGTTGCGGCCTCCGGGTGGCGGACAGTTTTTGCTGCATGCGTGCGGGGCTCTGCTCACCAGGTTCCAGTTTGCCGCAGTGTTTCGGCAAGGTTTAGGGGTTTTGGGTTTGCAATTTGCGGATTTTGGTACCCATTCTTTTCGGATTGGGGCGGCTACCCATGCGGCTGCAGAGGGCTCCTCAGAGGCAGCGATTCAAGCGCTGGGCCACTGGTAGTCCGCTGCATATAAGTCTTACATACGTTTGGATAAGGTTTAGTTGCGCCTGTTGTGCTAACCCGGAAACTATGTTTACCCGTCGGTTTTTGAACGAGTAGCATTCAGGAATCGGGGGTGTGAAGTGAATTCTAAAATTTTCCTCTGAGGGGGCCTGATTACAATTGGCATTCCTAAGGTCCACGGGAGTTTTTTTGAGTTTTCTCCTTCACCTGGGTTGTTTTATTACGTTCAATGTTATTTCCAGTGGTTATGTGTGTGCATTATGCTGATGTTAGGGAATTTTTCTTTTGGAGCAGTCATCGATTCATCGGAACAAGTGTGGATGGTTGGCCATTCTTATATTTTTTGGGCGGCACAACATCCCATGGCACGTAGGTCGGGTGAGGTTTTTGGGCGCAAGGTCGTCTGGTGGCTAGGTGTCCGAGGTTTGAGGTGGGGTTATTTGCTTACGCTCCTTTTTAATCGTGAGAGACGGTGGGGCCACCCTGACTGGATTGTGTTGCATCTAGGGTCTAGCAATGATATGGGTCATGTGAAGGGCATCAACCTCATTTTGTCGATCAAGGCGGATTTGTTGGCATTGCGCTGTTATTGGCCTGGGGTCCGTTTGGTGTGGTCCGAGATGGTGCCCCGTTTTCATTGGCGAGGAGCAGTCCATTTCTCGGCCATTGAGAAGGTGCGTAAGAAAGTTAACTCGGCTGTTTCCTTGTTTATCTCTGCTTTGGGGTGTACAGTGGTGAAGCATCCCTGTTTGGTTTTGCATAATCGGCAGTTTTACAAGGACAATGGTGTCCATCTTTCCCCATCACGTATCAGCGTTTTCTTGGAGAGTTTATTTGGGCCATTTCGTTAGCTCAGGTGTTTTTCTGTTGTTTCTTTGTTTTGGATGGCGGTGTCGGTTTAGTTAAACTTTTTGTGGCAGGAAGTCGCTACCAGCCAGCAGTCAGCTAGGCATAAGTGGTCATTGTGGGGCACCCTATTTTGGAAAGACGGCAAGTGTGTCCTTAGCTTGCGAGTGGACAATAGATGTTCCCTGGTGAGTCCTGCATAATGCAAGTTATGCAGGTAGGAGGCGTGTGTGGTTGTTTATGCCCCTCCTATGTTCTTATGGATACAATTTAAGTGACTGGAGCTGGCGTCTGGTAGTGGCTTAGAGTAGTATATAATCCTCAGTCATGTGCCTCAGACTTCCGCCAGCCCGGATGTTTTTTCTTTTTCTTTATATTTTGTTGGCTATTGACAACCATATAGGCGGGAAGCCGCTACCAGCCAGCAGTCAGCTAGGCATAAGTGGTCATTGTAGGGCACCCTCTTTTGGAAAGACGGCGAGTGTGTCCTTACCTTACGGGTGGACAATAGATATTCCCCTGTGGGAACATCAATATTTGCCAAAGAGAAGAGTGGTGAGTCCTGCACAATGCGGGTTATGCAGGTAGGAGGCGGTGTTGTTGTTTAGGCTCCTCTTATGTTCTTATGGATACAATTTAAGTGACTGGAGCTGGCGTCTGGTAGCGACTTTTCCTTTGCCATCCTCCAACATAAATTAATTAATAAGCATAATTCTAGTTTCACATCAGGTCAGCATCAATAAATACCGTCTGACCTTTAACGCCAGCTATCGGTGTCTGTGTCGTTATTTTAGTTATAAGTTTGTCGGTGTCGTTTCTTTAATTTAGCTAGCTTAAATAAGGTGTTTATGTTAATCACAATAAAATTATGGGCGCCTTAATGCACAAAGTTATTAAAAATATTGGCTAAAATTACCTTCAGGCTGTGTGTATAAGGTTTATATGAAAAACATAAATGTATTCTGTGCTTAGACCAGAGCCGGCCATAGGCATAGGCAAACTAGGCAATTGCCTAGGGCATTTGATATGCCTAGGGGCATCAGCAGCTTCTGCTGATTAAAATGATATGCGGCATGCCTATATTCTGTGTGTAGCATTTCATATGCAGATACAGCCACAGTCTCACACAGAATATAGGCATGCTGCATATCATTTTAATCAGCAGAAGCTGCGTGTGCATACTAGCCACATAGCAATGCAAATAAGATGCATTCTCATGAAAAAAAATGTGCCCGACGTTAGCATTGAGGCAAGATTTATGAGGACGCATCTGTATTCAAGCAGAGGCAGAGGTCACAGTGTTAGTGGCAGTGTGAGTGCTGTGTGCATGTGAGTGGGTTGGTTGTGCAGTAGTGTTCGGAATATGTGTAAGGAGCATTATGTGTGTCATGTAAAAATGCATTAATAATGTGCAACATATGTGTAAGGGACACTAAGTGTGTCATTATGTGTATAAGGGCATTAATAATTGGCGCATATGTGTAACAGGGTACTACTGTATGTGTGTCATTATGTGTATAGGGGCACTAATAATGTGCAGCAAATGTGTAGGGGGCACTATGTGTGTCATTATGTGTATAAGGGCATTAATAATGTGCTGCATATGTGTAAGGGACATTACGTGTAAACGGGCATTAATAAAGGTTGTCATAATGTGTAAGGCGCATTATGTTTATAAGGACATTAAAAAGGTGTCTCATATGTGTAAATGGCATTACTGTGTGGCATTATGTGTATAAGGTGCTCTACTATGTGGCGTTGCGTATAGAAAGGGCACTACTGTGTTGTCTAATGTGAATAAAGAGCAATATGGTGTGGTGTAATGTGAATAAGGAGCAACTCAGTGTGATGTAATGTGAATAAGGGTCTCTACTGTGAGGAGTAATGTTTATAAGGTAAAGTGATACTACTGTGGGATGTAATATGAATTATGGACACTATCGCATGATCAAATGTGAATAAAGTTACAGTACTGTGTGGCGTAATTGGAATTGGGGTTACTATTGTGTGGCCATGTCCCTTGCCAGCAAAAACACCCCCCTTTTTGGGCTGTGCGCCAAATGTGCGAACTGTTCCTATTTAAAATATATGGGTTACAAACCCCAAAATAAGGACTGCTTTGGATGAGAGGTGATGGTGCTGGGAAAGAGGTGCAAGGTCAGAGGCGGAACCAGTGGTGGTGCTAGGGGGCACCAGCCAAAATCTTGCCTAGGGCATCATATTGGCTAGGGCCGGCTCTGGCTTAGACTTAGGTCATATCGCCATGATATCTCATTATGGTATGCAATTATTCCAAAATACGGAAAAATCCGATATCCAAAATACTTCTGCTCCCAAGCATTTTGGATAAGGGATTCTCACGTGTATTATGAAAAAAAGAGGATGACAGACTAATGCTTTTTAAAATTTTAAAACAGCAGGAACAAGAGGTCTTCTCTGTAAGTAATAAGAATTACTTTGTAGTAGTCTACAGATAGGGGGTATGTCAAAGGCACCCGATAACACAACCCTATAATATGCTGCATTTATTTTTGTTATTTAAAATAGGGAAAAAAATATATGTTTTCAACAATTCTTTAATTCATCAGAGCAAAAACATACAAAAAATATAATATTTTTAGAACCGTCAGGAAAACACTCAAAAGATGGCTTCTTGGGGTGCAGCTCGGACAAAATGAAGTACTTTTGGTTTTGGACAGATAATCTAATCAACACTGTCTCTGCCCATGATCATACACAAGTGACAAGCAATAATGCAAAATAAGAAAAGTGCAGGTTCACTTTAGCAAACAAACAACATGGGGGTCATTCAGATCCGATCGCTGCTGTGCGCTTTCGCATGCAGCGATTGGGTCTGAACTGCGCATGCACCGGCACTGCAGTGTGCCGGTGCAAGCCAGACAGCCGATAGCTAGTGATCGCCTCTGCCTGATTGACAGGCAGAGGGGTCGCTGGGCGGGAGGGGACGGGCCTGCAGTGTTTGGCCGCCATTTAGGTGGCGCGGTCTTGGCAATGCCGGCGTGCCTGGACCACTGGGGGGGACAGGCCGCGGTGGCTGCGTGACGTCACACGCAGCAGCTGCGACCCAGGCAGTGACTAGTAGCTCCCTGCCAGCGCGCAGGAGCTGCGCTGGCTGGAAGCTACTCTTCAAGTACAAAAGCATCGACGGGGCAGGGACTGACATGCGGGGCGGGCTAGCCCAGTGCTGGGCGTCTCCCCGCATGTCAGTGTGACTGATCGTAGCTGTGCTAAATTTAGCACATCTACTGTACGATCAACTCTGAATCACCCCCATTTTTTGAATGTGCTTGCACTGCAGTGTGTGTGTGTGAGACAAGCACTGACAATGATGTCTGCAGCCAGTCACCATAAGTTGCCTAAATTCCCAGTCACCTATACCCACTAAGTATTATATCAATAAAACTGTAACGCTAAACTTTCTGTGTCCACTCCTAATGGTACCCTGATTGCATGCTAAATGGCATGTTTTATGTTATACAGTGCTCCAAAGCTGTCCTACACCATTTCGCTCTGCTCTCCAGTCTGAAATGGCGACCCGATCACAAGGGAGGGACTTTTATATGGAATCCAGAACATATGAGATCTGACTCTCTGTAACTTATTTTTTTGCCTAGTTCTGGGATGTATGTGGCGGGAAAACCTGAGCTAGAACTCAGAAACACTCGTAAGTTGCAAGTTTGATGGGTGTACGGTTTTCATAAAAACTGAAACCGATTATCGCTACTTTTTGTTAGTGATGAGCGAACCCCCCCGAACTTCACCCATTTTACACGGGTCCGAGGCATACTCGGATACTCCAGTATTGCTCGGTTAACCCGAGCGTGCCTGAACGTCATCATCCCGCTGTCGGATTCTCGCGAGATTCGGATTCTATATAAGGAGCCGCGCGTAGCCGCCATTTTTCACTCGTGCATTGGAAATGATAGTGAGAGGACGTGGCTGGTGTCCTCTCACTTTGTTTCAGAACTTTCAGGGGGCTGCAAATATCTTTATTCTGGGGACCAGCAGTATTATAGGAGGAGTACAGTGCAGAGTTTTGCTGACCAGTGACCACCAGTATTATACGTTCTCTGCCTGAAAAACGCTCCATATCTGTGCTCAGTGTGCTGCATATATCTGTGCTCACACTGCTTTATTGTGGGGACTGGGGACCAGCAGTATTATATAGGAGGAGTACAGTGCAGAGTTTTGCTGACCAGTGACCACCAGTATTATACGTTCTCTGCCTGAAAAACGCTCCATATCTGTGCTCAGTGTGCTGCATATATCTGTGCTCACACTGCTTTATTGTGGGGACTGGGGACCAGCAGTATTATATAGGAGGAGTACAGTGCAGAGTTTTGCTGACCAGTGACCACCAGTATTATACGTTCTCTGCCTGAAAAACGCTCCGTATCTGTGCTCAGTGTGCTGCATATATCTGTGCTCACACTACTTTATTGTGGGGACTGGGGACCAGCAGTATTATATAGGAGGAGTACAGTGCAGAGTTTTGCTGACCAGTGACCACCAGTATTATACGTTCTCTGCCTGAAAAACGCTCCATATCTGTGCTCAGTGTGCTGCATATATCTGTGCTCACACTGCTTTTTTGTGGGGACTGGGGACCAGCAGTATTATGTAGGAGGAGTACAGTGCAGAGTTTTGCTGACCAGTGACCACCAGTATTATACGTTCTCTGCCTGAAAAACGCTCCATATCTGTGCTCAGTGTGCTGCATATATCTGTGCTCACACTGCTTTATTGTGGGGACTGGGGACCAGCAGTATTATATAGGAGGAGTACAGTGCAGAGTTTTGCTGACCAGTGACCACCAGTATTATACGTTCTCTGCCTGAAAAACGCTCCATATCTGTGCTCAGTGTGCTGCATATATCTGTGCTCACACTGCTTTATTGTGGGGACTGGGGACCAGCAGTATTATATAGGAGGAGTACAGTGCAGAGTTTTGCTGACCAGTGACCACCAGTATTATACGTTCTCTGCCTGAAAAACGCTCCATATCTGTGCTCAGTGTGCTGCATATATCTGTGCTCACACTGCTTTATTGTGGGGACTGGGGACCAGCAGTATTATATAGGAGGAGTACAGTGCAGAGTTTTGCTGACCAGTGACCACCAGTATTATACGTTCTCTGCCTGAAAAACGCTCCATATCTGTGCTCAGTGTGCTGCATATATCTGTGCTCACACTGCTTTATTGTGGGGACTGGGGACCAGCAGTATTATATAGGAGGAGTACAGTGCTGAGTTTTGCTGACCAGTGACCACCAGTATTATACGTTCTCTGCCTGAGAAACGCTCCATATCTGTGCTGCATTGTAGTATATAGTAGGCGTACAGTGCATAATTTTGCTGACCACCAGTATATAATATATAGGAGTACGGTACAGAAGGCCACTGCTCTACCTACCTCTGTGTCGTCAAGTATACTATCCATCCATACCTGTGGTGCATTTCACTTTTGCACAGTTTGCTGACCACCAGTATATAATATATAGCAGTACGGTACAGTAGGCCACTGCTCTACCTACCTCTGTGTCGTCAAGTATACTATCCATCTATACCTGTGGTGCATTTCAGTTTTGCACAGTTTGCTGACCACCAGTATATAATATATAGCAGTACGGTACAGTAGGCAACTGCTCTACCTACCTCTGTGTCGTCAAGTATACTATCCATCCATACCTGTGGTGCATTTCAGTTTTGCACAGTTTGCTGACCACCAGTATATAATATATAGCAGTACGGTACAGTAGGCCACTGCTCCACCTACCTCTGTGTCATCAAGTATACTATCCATCCATACCTGTGGTGCATTTCAGTTTTGCACAGTTTGCTGACCACCAGTATATAATATATAGCAGTACGGTACAGTAGGCCACTGCTCTACCTACCTCTGTGTCGTCAAGTATACTATCCATCCATACCTGTGGTGCATTTCAGTTTTGCACAGTTTGCTGACCACCAGTATATAATATATAGCAGTACGGTACAGTAGGCCACTGCTCTACCTACCTCTGTGTCGTCAAGTATACTATCCATCCATACCTGTGGTGCATTTCAGTTGTGCGCAGTATATATAGTAGTAGGCCATTGCTATTGATACTGGCATATAATTCCACACATTAAAAAATGGAGAACAAAAATGTGGAGGGTAAAATAAGGAAAGATCAAGATCCACTTCCACCTCATGCTGAAGCTGCTGCCACTAGTCATGGCCGAGACGATGAAATGCCAGCAACGTCGTCTGCCAAGGCCGATGCCCAATGTCATAGTAGAGAGCATGTAAAATCCAAAACACAAAAGTTCAGTAAAATGACCCAAAAATCAAAATGAAAAGCGTCTGAGGAGAAGCATAAACTTGCCAATATGCCATTTACGACACGGAGTGGCAAGGAACGGCTGAGGCCCTGGCCTATGTTCATGGCTAGTGGTTCACATGAGGATGGAAGCACTCATCCTCTCGCTAGAAAAATGAAAAGACTTAAGCTGGCAAAAGCACAGCAAAGAACTGTGCGTTCTTCTAAATCACAAATCCCCAAGGAGAGTCCAATTGTGTCGGCTGCGATGCCTGACCTTCCCAACACTGGACGGGAAGAGGTGTCTCCTTCCACCATTTGCACGCCCCCTGCAAGTGTTGGAAGGAGCACCCGCAGTCCAGTTCCTGATAGTCAAATTGAAGATGTCACTGTTGAAGTACACCAGGATGAGGATATGGGTTTTGCTGGCGCTGAGGAGGAAATTGACAAGGAGGATTCTGATGGTGAGGTGGTTTGTTTAAGTCAGGCACCCGGGGAGACACCTGTTGTCCGTGGGACGAATATGGCCATTGACATGCCTGGTCAAATTACAAAAAAAATCACCTCTTCGGTGTGGAATTATTTTAACAGAAATGCGGACAACAGGTGTCAAGCCGTGTGTTGCCTTTGTCAAGCTGTAATAAGTAGGGGTAAGGACGTTAACCACCTCGGAACATCCTCCCTTATACGTCACCTGCAGCGCATTCATCATATGTCAGTGACAAGTTAAAAAACTTTTGATGACAGCGGAAGCAGTCCACTGACCACTAAATCCCTTCCTCTTGTAACCAAGCTCCTGCAAACCACACCACCAACTCCCTCAGTGTCAATTTCCTCCTTACACAGGAAAGCCAATAGTACTGCAGGCCATGTCACTGTCAAGTCTGACGAGTCCTCTCCTGCCTGGGATTCCTCCGATGCATCCTTGAGTGTAACGCCTACTGCTGCTGGCGCTGCTATTGTTGCTGCTGGGAGTCGATCGTCATCCCAGAGGGGAAGTCGGAAGACCACTTGTACTACTTCCAGTAAGCAATTGACTGTCCAACAGTCCTTTGCGAGGAAGATGAAATATCACAGCAGCCATCCTGCTGCAAAGAGGATAACTCAGGCCTTGGCAGCCTGGGCGGCGAGAAATGTGTTTCCGTTATCCACCGTTAATTCACAGGCAACTACAGACTTGTTTGAGGTACTGTGTCCCCGGTACCAAATACCATCTAGATTCCATTTCTCTAGGCAGGCGATACCGAAAATGTACACAGACCTCAGAAAAAGAGTCACCAGTGTCCTAAAAAATGCAGTTGTACCCAATGTCCACTTAACCACGGACATGTGGACAAGTGGAGCAGGGCAGACTCAGGACTATATGACTGTGACAGCCCACTGGGTAGATGTATTGCCTCCCGCAGCAAGAACAGCAGCGGCGGCACCAGTAGCAGCATCTCGCAAACGCCAACTCGTTCCTAGGCAGGCTACGCTTTGTATCACCGCTTTCCAGAAGAGGCACACAGCTGACAACCTCTTACGGAAACTGAGGAACATCATCGCAGAATGGCTTACCCCAAATGGACTCTCCTGGGGATTTGTGACATCGGACAATGCCAGCAATATTGTGCGTGCATTACATCAGGGCAAATTCCAGCACGTCCCATGTTTTGCACATACATTGAATTTGGTGGTGCAGAATTATTTAAAAAATGACAGGGGCGTGCAAGAGATGCTGTCGGTGGCCCGAAGAATTGCAGGCCACTTTCGGCATTCAGCCACCGCGTGCCGAAAACTGGAGCACCAGCAAACAGTCCTGAACCTGCCCTGCCATCATCTGAAGCAAGAGGTGGTAACGAGGTGGAATTCAACCCTCTATATGCTTCAGAGGATGGAGGAGCAGCAAAAGGCCATTCAAGCCTATACATCTGCCTACGATATAGGCAAAGGAGGGGGAATGCACCTGACTCAAGCGCAGTGGAGAATGATTTCAACGTTGTGCAAGGTTCTGCCACCCTTTGAACTTGCCACACGTGAAGTCAGTTCAGACACTGCCAGCCTAAGTCAGGTCATTCCCCTCATCAGGCTTTTGCAGAAGAAGATGGAGACATTGAAGGAGGAGCTAAAACAGAGCGATTCCGCTAGGCATGTGGGACTTGTGGATGGAGCCCTTAATTAGCTTAACCAGGATTCACGGGTGGTCAATCTGTTGAATTCAGAGCACTACATTTTGGCCACCGTGCTCGATCCTAGATTTAAAACCTACGTTGGATCTCTCTTTCCGGCAGACACAAGTCTGCAGAGGTACAAAGACCTGCTGGTGAGAATTTGTCAAGTCAAGCGGAACGTGACCCGTCAACAGCTCCTCCTTCACATTCTCCCGCAACTGGGGCTGCGAGGAAAAGGCTAAGAATTCCGAGTCCACCCGCTGGCGGTGATGCAGGGCAGTCTGGAGCGAGTGCTGACATCTGGTCCGGACTGAAGGACCTGCCAACGATTACTGACATGTCGTCTACTGTCACTGCATATGATTCTCTCACCATTGAAAGAATGGTGGAGGATTATATGAGTGACCGCATCCAAGTAGGCACGTCAGACAGTCCGTACGTATACTGGCAGGAAAAAGAGGCAATTTGGAGGCCCTTGCAGAAACTGGCTTTATTTTACCTAAGTTGCCCACCCTCCAGTGTGTACTCCGAAAGAGTGTTTTGTGCAGCCGCTCACCTTGTCAGCAATCGGCGTACGAGGTTACTTCCATAAAATGTGGAGAAGATGATGTTCATCAAAATGAATTATAATCAATTCCTCCGTGGAGACATTCACCAGCAATTGCCTCCAGAAAGTACACAGGGACCTGAGATGGTGGATTCCAGTGGGGACGAATTAATAACTTGTGAGGAGGGGGATGTACACAGTGAAAGGGGTGAGGAATCGGACGATGAGGAGGAGGTGGACATCTTACCTCTGTAGAGCCAGTTTTGTGCAAGGAGAGATTGATTGCTTCTTTTTTGGTGGGGGCCCAAACCAACCAGTCATTTCAGTCACAGTTGTGTGGCAGACCCTGTCGCTGAAATGATTGGTTTGTTAAAGTGTGCATGTCCTGTTTATACAACATAAGGGTGGGTGGGAGGGCCCAAGGACAATTCCATCTTGCACCTCTTTTTTCTTTCATTTTTCTTTGCATCATGTGCTGTTTGGGGACTATTTTTTTGAAGTGCCATCCTGCCTGACACTGCAGTGCCACTCCTAGATGGGCCAGGTGTTTGTGTCGGCCACTTGGATTGCTTAGCTTAGCCATCCAGCGACCTTGGTGCACCTCTTTTTTTCTTTGCATCATGTGCTGTTTGGGGACTATTTTATTGAAGTGCCATCCTGTCTGACACTGCAGTGCCACTCCTAGATGGGCCAGGTGTTTGTGTCGGCCACTTGGGTCGCTTAGCTTAGTCACACAGCTACCTCATTGCGCCTCTTTTTTTCTTTGCATCATGTGCTGTTTGGGGAGTATTTTTTTGAAGTGCCATCCTGTCTAACACTGCAGTGCCACTCCTAGATGGGCCAGGTGTTTGTGTCGGCCACTAGGGTCGCTTAGCTTAGTCATCCAGCGACCTCGGTGCAAATTTTAGGACTAAAAATAATATTGTGAGGTGTGAGGTGTTCAGAATAGACTGAAAATGAGTGGAAATTATGGTTATTGAGGTTAATAATACTATGGAATCAAAATGACCCCCAAATTCTATGATTTAAGCTATTTTTGAGGGGTTTTTGTAAAAAAACACCAGAATCCAAAACACACCCGAATCCGACAAAATATTTTCAGGGAGGTTTTGCGCGTCCGAATCCAAAACACGGCCGCGGAACCGAATCCAAAACCAAAACACAAAACCCGAAAAATGTCCGGTGCACATTACTACTTTTTGTACTGTCTTTTCGTGGTGTTAATAGCTTTTTTATTTTTTTTGTGTATAATTTTGAACAAAACTGTAGGGGATGGTAAATTTAATGAGGAGGAATTGGAGGTTTGGGCACCTCAAGAGTAAGGACTGAAAATTGTGCAACTGGCATAACAAAGGGGGTAATTCAGACCTGATCGTAGATGTGCAAAATTTAGCACATCTACGATCAGGTTCTCTGAAATGTGGGGGGACGCTCAGCATGTCTGGCCCTACCACCCCCACCCCCGCACACAGGTACAAAAGCATTGCACGGCGGCAATGCTTTTGTACATGTGAAGTAGCTCCCTGCCAGCACTCTGCGCAATGGCAGAGGGCTAACTGCTGCATCCCGGGTCACAGCGGCTGCACAAGCACAGTGCGCCCACCGCGTGAGCACACTGCGCAAAGTAATTCAGACTGTGATTGCTGCCGCTGCAGCGATGCAGTCTGATTTACCCCCAAAGACATGGTGCAGTAGTATTGTTTATATGGGGTATGGGGACTGAAATGTACTATTGCTTTTTACCAATGTAACATTTTTTAAACCATAATTTACACATTACTGCAGGTAGAGTGCCCTTTTACACATTACGTCAGTTACAGTCCCCTTTTACACATTAAGGCAAGCAGGGCTCCCTTTTACACATTACAGCAGGCAGAGTTCCCTTTTACACATTACGGCTGGTAGAGCCCCCTTTTACACATTATGGCAGGTAGAGCCCCCTTTTACACAGTACAGCAGGCAGAGCTCCCTTTTACATATTACGCCAGGTAGAGTCCCCTTTTACACATTACATCAGGTAGAGTTCCCTTTTATACATTACGTCAGGCAGAGCTCCCTTTTACACATTATGCAAGGTAGAGTCCCCTTTTACAGATTACATCAGGTAGAGTGCCCTTTTATACATTATGTCAGGCGGAGCTCCCTTTTACACATTACAGCAGGCAGAGTCCCCTTTATACATTATGGCAGGTATAGCGCTCTTTTACACATTACGGCAGGTAGAGCCCGTTTTACACAGTACAGCAGGCAGAGCTCCCTTTTACATATTATGCCAGGTAGAGTCCCCTTTTACACATTACGTCAGGCAGAGTGCCCTTTTACATATTACGTCAGGTAGAGTCCCCTTTTACACATTACGGCAGGGAGAGCTTCCTTTTACACATTACGGCAGGCAGAGCTCCCTTTTACACATTACGGCAGGCAGAGTTCCCTTTTACACATTACGGAAGATAGAGCCTCCTTTTACAAATTATGGCAGGTAGAACCTCCTTTTACACATTACGGCAGGTAGAGCTCCCTTTTACACATTATGCAAGGTAGAGTCCCCTTTTTACACATTACGTCAGGTAGAGTCACCTTTTACACATTACGTCAGAAGGAGCTCCCTTTTACACATTACGGCAGGCAGAGCTTCTTTTTACATAATAGAGCAGATAGAGCTCCCTTTTACACATTACGGCAGGCAGAGCTCCCTTTTACACAATATGGCAGACAGCACTCCCTTTTACACATTTCTGCAGGTGGAGTTCCCTTTTACACATTGCAGCAGGTAAAGTCCCCTTTTACACATTAAGGCAGGTAGAGCACCTTACATCCCCCCCCTTTTACCCTTAGGGTGTAATGTAGTGTAGTGTAGTGTACTGTGGAGTAGTGTAGTGTGTAGGCACATGATTTTTCCGTTCTTCCTGCACTGCAGGCCAAGAGATGGGATGGGCCATGGGAGAGCAGCACACAGGGGATTTACTGGTGGTCAGCACTGCCGCTGACTATATGCGGCAGAGGCTCCTGCTGGTCGGAGCTTGGGGCTGCCTCACCAGGCACAGAGGAAAGGGAGGAGTGGCTGTCAGCAGGTGGAATTTCCAGCCATTCGGAGTGTTTGTAGAAGGTGCATAGGAACATAGCCAGAATCAAGCACTTAATTCCCTCAGAGGATCTGCCTAAACTCAAACATGCATTTGTATCATCACACCTAGACTACTGCAATGCCCTCTACCTTGGAATCCCAGCAAAATAATTGCAGTGCCTGCTGATGGTACAAAATTCAGCTGCCAGACTATTAACCAACCAGCCCCGTTACAGCCACATAACACCCATTCTCTACTCCCTTCACTGGCTACCTGTAAAATGACAAATAATTTTCAAGATTGGTTTACTCACTTTCAAGGCCCTACGTGACCATGGCCCGAGAACCAGTCCCACCCCAACTTCGCGATCTGAGTCCGGACTTCCTGCCTTACTCAAATCCCATATCGAGGCCAGATGTCATCATTCTGCTGTTGGATTCTCGTAGGTTTTAGATTCTATAAAGTTCCACAGTGATTGGCGCCATCTTCACTGCAGCTGTCGAGAGTATACTGGTTAGATGTGTCCGTCTCAGTACTGTTGTCTGGCATGACTGCTGTATCTGAAAGGGGTGCTCTGTCTGCTGTATCTGAAAGAGGTTCTATGTCTGCTGTATCTGAAAGGGGTGCTCTGTCTGCTGTATCTGAAAGGGGTGCGCTGCTGTACCAGTCCTGGCGGGGTGCTCTGTCTGCTGTATCTGAAAGGGGTGCTCTGTTGTATCACTCCAGGTGGAATGCTTTGTCTGCTGTATCTGAAAGGGGTGCTCTGTCTGCTGTATCAGTACAAGAGTGCTCTGTCTGCTGTATCTGAAAGAGGTGCTCTGTCTGCTGTTTTTGAAAGGGGGGCTCTGCTGTATCAGTCCAGGTGGGGTGCTCTGTCTCCTGTATCTGAAAGGGGTGATCTGTGCGTCCATCCAGGGGCTCCGCCCAAGTGTAAAATTAGAATAATAAAAGCTTAAAACAAACAGCCTAAAAATATAATTTAAAAAAAATACTTTGTTTGTTTGTGCTATACCCCAGTGTACTATACAATTTTTATTTTATTTTCATAAGTACTGTGACACTGCCGGTCAGACCGCAGTATATTATTATTTTATACTCATACACATATAGTAAGACACTGTTGGTGAATTTAAACCGGAGTGTTCGACTACTATTTCTGACACACACACATAAGGGTAAATTTACTAAGATGGGAGTTCTATTTAAGATGGGATGTTGCCCATAGCAACCAATCAGAGTACAGGTAGAATCTGATTGGTTGCTATGGGCAACATCCCATCTTAAATAGAACTCCCATCTTAGTAAATTTACCCCATGGTGTGTGGTGCTGTGGGTGAAGGTTGTATCACCGTAATATATTTTATTTCCTACTCATACACGTATTGTGCGACACTGTTGGTGAAATTAAACCGTAGCTTTAGATTATTATCTCTGACTCATACACGTATTGTTTGACCCTGTGGGTGAAGGTGTTACCACAGTAATATATTTTATTACCTACTCATACACGTATTGTGCAACACTGTTTGTGAATTTAAACCAGAGTGTTAGATTGTTATCTCTGACTCATGCGCATATTGTGTGACGCTGTGCGTGAAGGTGGTACCACAGTAATATATTTTATTTACTATTCATACATGTATTGTGCAACAGTGTTGCTAAAATTAAACCATAGCATTAGATTATTGGGGGTCATTCTGAGCTGATCGCTAGCTGCCGTTGTTCGCTGCGTAGCGATCAGTGTAAACAATGCCAAATCCGCGCATGCGTATGCACCGCAATGCGCACGTGCGTCGTACGGGTACAGACTCCTTTGTGGTTTTGCACTGACTCTAGCGACGATTCCAAACGCACAGCCGATCGCAAGGAGATTGACATGAAGTGGGCGTTTCAGGGTGGCAACTGACCGTTTTCTGGGAGTGTTTGGTAAAACGCAGGCGTGGCTGGGCGTTCGCTGGGTGGGTGTGTGACGTCAAAAGCCGTCCCTCCATCGTTAGAATCAACACACACGTAGAGTAACTACAGGGCTGGTCTTGTTTTGCACAAAAAGATTTTGCAGGCGCTCTGCTGCACAAGCTTTCAAACTTCTGCAAAGCGAAAATACACTCCCCAGTGGGCGGCGACAATGCGTTTGCAAATCTGTTAAAAACTGCTAGCGAGCGATCAACTCGGAATGACCCCCATTATCTCTGACTCATACACGTATTGTGTGATGCTGTGGGTGAAGGTTGTTCCATAGTAATATATTTTATTTCCTACTCATACACGTATTGTGCGACACTGTTGGTGAAATTAAACTGTACTGTTAGATTATTATCTCTGACTCATGCGCATATTGTGTGACACTGTGGGTGAAGGAGGAACCACAGTAATATATTTTATTTCCAATTCATACATGTGTTGTGCAAAACTGTTGGTAAACTTGAACCGTAGCGTTAGATTATTATCTCTGACTCATACACGTATTGTGTGACGCTGTGGGTGAAGGTTGTACCACAGTAATATATTTTATTTCCTACTCATACACGTATTGTGCGACACTGTTGGTGAAATTAAACCGTAGCGTTAGATTATTATCTCTGACTCATACACATATTGTGACACTGTAGGTAAGGGGTGGCCAACCAGTCAGAGGCAAAGAGCCAGAAAAGATCTGTAGTCAAGGTCAAGAGCAACTACCATGTGCGTGCCAAAGGGGCACACGCAAAAATGGGGGTGTGGCCTAGTTGTCAAAAAGCCACACCCCGTTTTTGTGCGCACACCTTTCGGTATGACGTTTGTAGGAGTATGACCTTGTGTCATAACCTTATTTTTAGTCATGTTGTTCAGTGCCATATACATATAATGCCCCAGTACAGTGCCACATACATATAAATATTAGAGATGAGCGGGTTCGGTTCCTCGGAATCCGAACCCGCCCGAACTTCATGTTTTTTTACACGGGTCCGAGCGACTCGGATCTTCCCGCCTTGCTCGGTTAACCCGAGCGCGCCCGAACGTCATCATCACGCTGTCGGATTCTCGCGAGGCTCGGATTCTATCGCGAGACTCGGATTCTATATAAGGAGCCGCGCGTCGCGGCCATTTTCACACGTGCATTGAGATTGATAGGGAGAGGACGTGGCTGGCGTCCTCTCCATTTAGATTATAAGAGAGAGAGATTTACTGGAGCTTAGGACTAGGAGGAGTACTGTAGAAGTGTAGAGAGTGCAGAGAGTTTACTAGTGAGTGACCACCAGACAGTGCAGTTTATTTAATATATCCGTTCTCTGCCTGAAAAAAGCGATACACACAGTGACTCAGTCACATACCATATCTGTGTGCACTGCTCAGGCTCAGCCCAGTGTGCTGCATCATCTATATATATTATATATCTGTCTGACTGCTCAGCTCACACAGCTTATAATTGTGGGGGAGACTGGGGAGCACTGCAGTGCCAGTTATAGGTTATAGCAGGAGCCAGGAGTACATAATATTATATAGTGAGTGACCACCAGACAGTGCAGTTTATTTAATATATCCGTTCTCTGCCTGAAAAAAGCGATACACACAGTGACTCAGTCACATACCATATCTGTGTGCACTGCTCAGGCTCAGCCCAGTGTGCTGCATCATCTATATATATTATATATCTGTCTGACTGCTCAGCTCACACAGCTTATAATTGTGGGGGAGACTGGGGAGCACTGCAGTGCCAGTTATAGGTTATAGCAGGAGCCAGGAGTACATAATATTATATTAAAATTAAACAGTGCACACTTTTGCTGCAGGAGTGCCACTGCCAGTGTGACTGACCAGTGACCTGACCACACTGACCACCAGTATAGTTAGTAGTATACTTATATTGTGATTGCCTGAAAAAGTTAAACACTCGTCGTGTGACTTCACTTGTGTGTTGTTGTTTTTTTTATTCTATAAAAATAAAACTCATTCTGCTGACAGACAGTGTCCAGCAGGTCCGTCATTATATAATATATAATATATACCTGTCCGGCTGCAGTAGTGATATATATATATTTTTTATATCATTTATCATCCAGTCGCAGCAGACACAGTACGGTAGTTCACGGCTGTGGCTACCTCTGTGTCTGCACTCGGCAGGCAGTCCGTCCATAATTGTATACCACCTAACCGTGGTTTTTTTTTCTTTCTTCTTTATACATACATAGTTACATAGACATCTCTTTATCAACCAGTCTATATTAGCAGCAGACACAGTACAGTACGGTAGTTCACGGCTGTGGCTACCTCTGTGTCTGCACTCGGCAGGCAGTCCGTCCATAATTGTATACCACCTAACCGTGGTTTTTTTTTCTTTCTTCTTTATACATACATAGTTACATAGACATCTCTTTATCAACCAGTCTATATTAGCAGCAGACACAGTACAGTACGGTAGTTCACGGCTGTGGCTACCTCTGTGTCTGCACTCAGCAGGCAGTCCGTCCATAATTGTATACCACCTAACCGTGGTTTTTTTTTCTTTCTTCTTTATACATACATAGTTACATAGACATCTCTTTATCAACCAGTCTATATTAGCAGCAGACACAGTACAGTACGGTAGTTCACGGCTGTGGCTACCTCTGTGTCTGTACTCGGCAGGCAGTCCGTCCATAATTGTATACCACCTACCCGTGGTTTTTTTTTATTTCTTCTTTATACATACATAGTTACATAGACATCTCTTTATCAACCAGTCTATATTAGCAGCAGACACAGTACAGTACGGTAGTTCACGGCTGTGGCTACCTCTGTGTCTGCACTCGGCAGGCAGTCCGTCCATAATTGTATACCACCTAACCGTGGTTTTTTTTTCTTTCTTCTTTATACATACATAGTTACATAGACATCTCTTTATCAACCAGTCTATATTAGCAGCAGACACAGTACAGTACGGTAGTTCACGGCTGTGGCTACCTCTGTGTCTGCACTCGGCAGGTAGTCCGTCCATAATTGTATACCACCTAACCGTGTTTTTTTTTTCTTTCTTCTTTATACATACATAGTTACATAGACATCTCTTTATCAACCAGTCTATATTAGCAGCAGACACAGTACAGTACGGTAGTTCACGGCTGTGGCTACCTCTGTGTCTGCACTCGGCAGGCAGTCCGTCCATAATTGTATACCACCTAACCGTGGTTTTTTTTTCTTTCTTCTTTATACATACATAGTTACATAGACATCTCTTTATCAACCAGTCTATATTAGCAGCAGACACAGTACAGTACGGTAGTTCACGGCTGTGGCTACCTCTGTGTCTGCACTCGGCAGGCAGTCCATAATTGTATACTAGTATCCATCTCCATTGTTTACCTGAGGTGCCTTTTAGTTGTGCCTATTAAAATATGGAGAACAAAAATGTTGAGGTTCCAAAATTAGGGAAAGATCAAGATCCACTTCCACCTCGTGCTGAAGCTGCTGCCACTAGTCATGGCCGAGACGATGAAATGCCAGCAACGTCGTCTGCCAAGGCCGATGCCCAATGTCATAGTACAGAGCATGTCAAATCCAAAACACCAAATATCAGTAAAAAAAGGACTCCAAAACCTAAAATAAAATTGTCGGAGGAGAAGCGTAAACTTGCCAATATGCCATTTACCACACGGAGTGGCAAGGAACGGCTGAGGCCCTGGCCTATGTTCATGGCTAGTGGTTCAGCTTCACATGAGGATGGAAGCACTCAGCCTCTCGCTAGAAAACTGAAAAGACTCAAGCTGGCAAAAGCACTGCAAAGAACTGTGCGTTCTTCGAAATCCCAAATCCACAAGGAGAGTCCAATTGTGTCGGTTGCGATGCCTGACCTTCCCAACACTGGAGGTGAAGAGCATGCGCCTTCCACCATTTGCACGCCCCCTGCAAGTGCTGGAAGGAGCACCCGCAGTCCAGTTCCTGATAGTCAGATTGAAGATGTCAGTGTTGAAGTACACCAGGATGAGGAGGATATGGGTGTTGCTGGCGCTGGGGAGGAAATTGACCAGGAGGATTCTGATGGTGAGGTGGTTTGTTTAAGTCAGGCACCCGGGGAGACACCTGTTGTCCGTGGGAGGAATATGGCCGTTGACATGCCTGGTGAAAATACCAAAAAAATCAGCTCTTCAGTGTGGAGGTATTTCAACAGAAAAGCGGACAACAGGTGTCAAGCCGTGTGTTGCCTTTGTCAAGCTGTAATAAGTAGGGGTAAGGACGTTAACCACCTCGGAACATCCTCCCTTATACGTCACCTGCAGCGCATTCATAATAAGTCAGTGACAAGTTCAAAAACTTTGGGCGACAGCGGAAGCAGTCCACTGACCAGTAAATCCCTTCCTCTTGTAACCAAGCTCACGCAAACCACCCCACCAACTCCCTCAGTGTCAATTTCCTCCTTCCCCAGGAATGCCAATAGTCCTGCAGGCCATGTCACTGGCAATTCTGACGAGTCCTCTCCTGCCTGGGATTCCTCCGATGCATCCTTGCGTGTAACGCCTACTGCTGCTGGCGCTGCTGTTGTTGCTGCTGGGAGTCGATGGTCATCCCAGAGGGGAAGTCGTAAGCCCACTTGTACTACTTCCAGTAAGCAATTGACTGTCCAACAGTCCTTTGCGAGGAAGATGAAATATCACAGCAGTCATCCTGCTGCAAAGCGGATAACTGAGGCCTTGACAACTATGTTGGTGCTAGACGTGCGTCCGGTATCCGCCGTTAGTTCACAGGGAACTAGACAATTTATTGAGGCAGTGTGCCCCCGTTACCAAATACCATCTAGGTTCCACTTCTCTAGGCAGGCGATACCGAGAATGTACACGGACGTCAGAAAAAGACTCACCAGTGTCCTAAAAAATGCAGTTGTACCCAATGTCCACTTAACCACGGACATGTGGACAAGTGGAGCAGGGCAGGGTCAGGACTATATGACTGTGACAGCCCACTGGGTAGATGTATGGACTCCCGCCGCAAGAACAGCAGCGGCGGCACCAGTAGCAGCATCTCGCAAACGCCAACTCTTTCCTAGGCAGGCTACGCTTTGTATCACCGCTTTCCAGAATACGCACACAGCTGAAAACCTCTTACGGCAACTGAGGAAGATCATCGCGGAATGGCTTACCCCAATTGGACTCTCCTGTGGATTTGTGGCATCGGACAACGCCAGCAATATTGTGTGTGCATTAAATATGGGCAAATTCCAGCACGTCCCATGTTTTGCACATACCTTGAATTTGGTGGTGCAGAATTTTTAAAAAAACGACAGGGGCGTGCAAGAGATGCTGTCGGTGGCCAGAAGAATTGCGGGACACTTTCGGCGTACAGGCACCACGTACAGAAGACTGGAGCACCACCAAAAACGCCTGAACCTGCCCTGCCATCATCTGAAGCAAGAAGTGGTAACGAGGTGGAATTCAACCCTCTATATGCTTCAGAGGTTGGAGGAGCAGCAAAAGGCCATTCAAGCCTATACAATTGAGCACGATATAGTAGGTGGAATGCACCTGTCTCAAGCGCAGTGGAGAATGATTTCAACGTTGTGCAAGGTTCTGATGCCCTTTGAACTTGCCACACGTGAAGTCAGTTCAGACACTGCCAGCCTGAGTCAGGTCATTCCCCTCATCAGGCTTTTGCAGAAGAAGCTGGAGACATTGAAGGAGGAGCTAACACGGAGCGATTCCGCTAGGCATGTGGGACTTGTGGATGGAGCCCTTAATTCGCTTAACAAGGATTCACGGGTGGTCAATCTGTTGAAATCAGAGCACTACATTTTGGCCACCGTGCTCGATCCTAGATTTAAAGCCTACCTTGGATCTCTCTTTCCGGCACACACAAGTCTGCTGGGGTTGAAAGACCTGCTGGTGACAAAATTGTCAAGTAAAGCGGAACGCGACCTGTCAACATCTCCTCCTTCACATTCTCCCGCAACTGGGGGTGCGAGGAAAAGGCTCAGAATTCCGAGCCCACCCGCTGGCGGTGATGCAGGGCAGTCTGGAGCGACTGCTGATGCTGACATCTGGTCCGGACTGAAGGACCTGACAACGATTACGGACATGTCGTCTACTGTCACTGCATATGATTCTCTCAACATTGATAGAATGGTGGAGGATTATATGAGTGACCGCATCCAAGTAGGCACGTCACACAGTCCGTACTTATACTGGCAGGAAAAAGAGGCAATTTGGAGGCCCTTGCACAAACTGGCTTTATTCTACCTAAGTTGCCCTCCCACAAGTGTGTACTCCGAAAGAGTGTTTTGTGCCGCCGCTCACCTTGTCAGCAATCGGCGTACGAGGTTACATCCAGAAAATGTGGAGAAGATGATGTTCATTAAAATGAATTATAATCAATTCCTCCGCGGAGACATTGACCAGCAGCAATTGCCTCCACAAAGTACACAGGGAGCTGAGATGGTGGATTCCAGTGGGGACGAATTGATAATCTGTGAGGAGGGGGATGTACACGGTGATATATCGGAGGGTGATGATGAGGTGGACATCTTGCCTCTGTAGAGCCAGTTTGTGGAAGGAGAGATTAATTGCTTCTTTTTTGGGGGGGGTCCAAACCAACCCGTCATATCAGTCACAGTCGTGTGGCAGACCCTGTCACTGAAATGATGGGTTGGTTAAAGTGTGCATGTCCTGTTTTGTTTATACAACATAAGGGTGGGTGGGAGGGCCCAAGGACAATTCCATCTTGCACCTCTTTTTTCTTTTCTTTTTCTTTGCATCATGTGCTGATTGGGGAGGGTTTTTTGGAAGGGACATCCTGCGTGACACTGCAGTGCCACTCCTAAATGGGCCCGGTGTTTGTGTCGGCCACTAGGGTCGCTAATCTTACTCACACAGTCAGCTACCTCATTGCGCCTCTTTTTTTCTTTGCGTCATGTGCTGTTTGGGGAGGGTTTTTTGGAAGGGACATCCTGCGTGACACTGCAGTGCCACTCCTAGATGGGCCCGGTGTTTGTGTCGGCCACTAGGGTCGCTAATCTTACTCACACAGCTACCTCATTGCGCCTCTTTTTTTCTTTGCGTCATGTGCTGTTTGGGGAGGGTTTTTTGGAAGGGCCATCCTGCGTGACACTGCAGTGCCACTCCTAGATGGGCCCGGTGTTTGTGTCGGCCACTAGGGTCGCTAATCTTACTCACACAGCTACCTCATTGCGCCTCTTTTTTTTTTTTTGCGTCATGTGCTGTTTGGGGAGGGTTTTTTGGAAGGGACATCCTGCGTGACACTGCAGTGCCACTCCTAGATGGGCCCGGTGTTTGTGTCGGCCACTAGGGTCGCTTATCTTACTCACACAGCGACCTCGGTGCAAATTTTAGGACTAAAAATAATATTGTGAGGTGTGAGGTATTCAGAATAGACTGAAAATGAGTGTAAATTATGGTTTTTGAGGTTAATAATACTTTGGGATCAAAATGACCCCCAAATTCTATGATTTAAGCTGTTTTTTAGTGTTTTTTGAAAAAAACACCCGAATCCAAAACACACCCGAATCCGACAAAAAAAATTCGGTGAGGTTTTGCCAAAACGCGTTCGAACCCAAAACACGGCCGCGGAACCGAACCCAAAACCAAAACACAAAACCCGAAAAATTTCAGGCGCTCATCTCTAATAAATATGCCAATAAAAATGGTGCCTCCACACTGCCAGAAACATATGTCCCCACAGTGCCAGATACAGATTTGGCTCCACACTGCAAGAAACATATGTCCCCACAGTGCCAGATACATATATGCCCGCAGTGCCATATACACATGTCCCCACAGTGCCAGATACACATGCCCCCACAGTGCCAGATACACATATGCCCCACAGTGCCAAGTACCCATATAAAGTACCCATATGCCACACAGTGCCAAAGACATATATGCCCACAGTGCCAGATATGCCCCCAGTGCCAGATACACATGCTCCCACAGTGCCAGCTATGCCCCAATGCCAGATATACATGTCCCCACAGTGCCAGATATGCCCCCAGTGCCAGATACACATGTCCCCACAGTGCCAGCTATGCCCCCAGTGCCAGATATATATGTCCCCACAGTGCCAGATATGCCCCCCAGTGCCAGATATACATGTCCTCACAGTGCCAGCTATGCCCCCAGTGCCAGGTATACATGTCCCCACAGTGCCAGATATGCCCCCAATGCCAGATATATATGTCCCCCCAGTGCCAGATATACATGTCCCCACAGTGCCAGCTATGCCCCCAGTGCCAGATATACATGTCCCCACAGTGCCAGCTATGCCCCCAGTGCCAGATATACATGTCCCCACAGTGCCAGATATACATGTCCCCACAGTGCCAGCTATGCCCCCAGTGCCAGATATACCCCCAGTGCCAGATATATTTGTCTCCACAGTGCCAGATATACATGTGCTCACAGTGCCAGCTATGCCCCCAGTGCCAGATATACATGTCCCCACAGTGCCAGCTATGCCCCCTGTGCCAGATATATATGTCCCCACAGTGGCAGATATACATGTCCCCACAGTGTCAGATATACCCACAGTGCCAGATCTATATCTCCCCACAGTGCCAGATATACATGTCCCACCATGCCAGCTGTGCCCCCCAGTGCCAGATATACATGTCCCCACAGTGCCAGCTATGCCCCCCAGTGCCAGATATATATGTCCCCACTGAGGCAGCTATGCCCTCAGTGCCAGATATACATCCCCCCCCCTCCTCCTCCTCTTACCCCATGCTGCTCACCGCGCTGCTGCTGTTTTGTGAGGGGAGGAGAGCGCAGCACACGCCTCTCCGGCCCCTCACTCTCCGGCGGTGGTATCTTTCTTCAGTTAGGTGCTGGTCCGTGAGCCAATCAAAGCTTGCAGTCCGGCAGCCAATCAAGAGCCTTCGCGGCCGGTCCGCAAGCTCTGATTGGCTCACAGACCGGCGCTGAATTGAAAAGACACCGCCGCCGGAGACTAGTGTGTGTGCCGGGCAGCGGTGGCCAGGAACTGTCCGAGCCACATGCGGTGGATGAAAGAGCTGCATGCGGCTCGAGAGCCACGGGTTGGCCACCGCTGCTGTAGGTGGTTCATTTTTTGTACAAATTGCAGTGTGTGCTGCAGCCCACTTGGTTCGTGTTTGTTGATAGATATGGAGGACAAACAATTGAGAGAAGAACCATAGATGGCTTAGTTCAGGGCATGTAAAATCAAAGAAAAATGAAGTCAGATTAGTAAAAGTCAGATTAGTGCAATAATATAATCAATAAATATTGTTGTCTGTGCATTAAAGACCATCACCAATGCCCCAAAGATTATATATATATTTTTAAATCAAACAAATTAAATTAAGTTACCATACAGTCCTTTCTTCCAATACATGCATACATACTGTGGCAGAGACAGCATTTTTCCATGTGAAAGTAATGTGGAGGATACAGACCAGGTTTTAGAAGCAGCAGCAGAATCCCAGGTGTGTGATCAGCAGCACCTAGGATCTCCTGATATAAGGGTTTCCAGGGCAGAGTCACCTTGCTCTTGACGGTGGACTAGCAACCCAAGTGATAGGCCGGGTTGTGTGGGTTAGACTAGGGATCACTGGAGCCTATCAAGAGTCTGCTATGCTGAGAGTGCCTGTATGCTACTGCCTGTAATACCGACTGCATATGTATTTAACTTGCTATGTGGTGACCTGCTGTGCAAAATAAACACCGAAAGTGTTCATCTGAGTCCCCGTGTTTGTGATCCTTGTCACAATACTCTAACTCTCTTGGGCCCCTGATCTAATTATTGATAAAGGTGGTCATTCTGAGTTGATCGCTCGCTAGCTGTTTTTAGCAGCCGTGCAAACGCTATGCCGCCTGCCACTGGGAGTGTATTTTAGCTTAGCAGAAGTGCGAACGAAAGGATCGCAGAGCGGCAGCAAAGTTTTTATGTGCAGTTTCAGAGTAGCTCAATACCTACGCAGCACTTGTGATGACTTCAGACTGTTCAGTTCCTGTTTTGACGTCACAAACACGCCCTGCGTTCGCCCAGCCATGCCTGCGTTTTTCCTGGCATGCCTGCGTTTTTTCGAACACTCCCTGAAAACGGTCAGTTGCCACCCAGAAACGCCCACTTCATGTCAATCACTCTGCGGTCACCAGTGCGACTGAAAAGCTTCACTAGACCCTGTGTGAAACTACATTGTTCGTTGTAATAGTACGTTGCGCGTGCGCATTGCGCCACATACGCATGCACAGAAGTGCCGGTTTTTTGCCTCATCGCTGCACAGCGAACGAATGCAGCTAGCGATCAACTCGGAATGACCACCAAAGATCTGTGTCAGACCATTTATGCTGATTTTGGTTTCATTTACAAAAACAGCTAAAATCACATGATTTGGCCTTTTTTTTGTTCTTAGAGTATTATTATCCTCAATAACATTAATTTCCAGGCAATTTTGACCACAGTACATACAATGAAAAATATATATTGTACAATATATATTTTTAGATGCTGTAATCATCTGTACAGATTATTTTCAGCCTGAATGTAGGATCAGTTCCTGAAAGTTATGTTCGACCTGCAGAAGATTCTGCTTCATCCAGCTTATGCAAGGTGTATGAGTGTATGTAGTACCATGTAAATGTTTTTTTACGAATATACACAACTCATTTTTGTATTAATTCAATATATTTCCACTTTATTGCAGACATCTTGGTAAAGGGAGTGCAATTGCGCCGAGTCACGGATGTGGATCCCTTATATGGAATTCAAAATCTGCAAGATCCGACGCTGGATGAAAACAATATTGTGATGTGGTCAAAATTGACTGGAAATGAATGTTATTGAGGTAAATAATACCGTAGGGACAAAAACAGTCCCACATTCTGTGATTTTAACTGTTTTTAAGATGTATTTTTTTTTTAAATACAGATCCAAAATCCACAAGGGAGGTTTTGGCAAGACAAATAGAGATACAAAACATGAAGGAGATACAGATCAAAAACAAGAACCCAAAACCCGATATTTGGGCGGGTACACAACCCTACTTTGGGGCAATAGGGTTCTTTTTAGTTTAGTATATAATTGGGAGTCTGGTGAATGGCCTCTTCATTTTTGGAATGTAGACCTGTGACTACATATTCAGTGTTCCTTTGGCCTGATTCAGATTTTCAGTAGAGATGTGCACCGGAAATTTTTCGGGTTTTGGTTTTGGATTCGGTTCCGCGGCCGTGTTTTGGATTCAGGCGTATTTTGACAAAACCTCCCTGAAATTTTTTTGTCAGATTCGGGTGTGTTCTGGATTCGGGTATTTTTTCAAAAAACCCTCAAAAACAGCTTAAATCATAGAATTTGGGGGTAATTTTGATCCTATAGTATTATTATTAACCTCAATAACCATAATTTCCACTCATTTCCAGTCTATTCTGAACACCTCACACCTCACAATATTATTTTTAGTCCTAAAATTTGCACCGAGGTCGCTGGATGACTAAGCTAAGCGACCCAAGAGGGCGGCACAAACACCTGGCCCATCTAGGAGTGGCACTGCAGTGGCAGACAGGATGGCACTTAAAAAAATAGTCCCCAAACAGCACATGATGCAAAGAAAAGAGAAAAAGAGGTGCACTGTGGTCGCTGGATGGCTAAGCTAAGCGACACAAACACCTCAATATCACAGGAATTATTTGTTCTAATCAATGGTATTATTGGTCCAAATCACTGGAAGAAAATGACAAAATCACTGAAATTAAATGGCAGTAATGTCGGGAATTATATCAAATGGCAGTAACACTGGACATATACGGAAGTGTCAGACAGGATGGCACTTAAAAAAATAGTCCCCAAACAGCACATGATGCAAAGAAAAGAGAAAAAGAGGTGCACTGTGGTCGCTGGACGGCTAAGCTAAGCGACACAAACACCTCAATTTCACAGGAATTATTTGTTCTAATCAATGGTATTATTGGTCCAAATCACTGGAAGAAAATGACAAAATCACTGGAATTATTCGTTCTAATCAATGGTATTATTGGTCCAAATCACTTGAAGAAAATGACAAAATCACTGGAATTATTTGTTCTAATCAATGGTATTATTGGTCCAAATCACTGGAAGAAAATGACAAAATCACTGGAATCATCTGGCAAGATCACTGTAATTAATAATTAATTTTAAATCATTGATATTAATTGGTAAAATCTCGCTATCGCCTGCCTAGTGAAGTGGAATCTAGATGGGATTTTGTACCGGGGACACAATAACTTCATCAATTGTCTAAATCCCAATGCACTAATGGCGGAAAACGGGCGCACGTCTAACAGCGCACTGATTATACTGATCACTGATTATACTGAGCACTGATTATACGGAGCACTGATTTTACTGAGCACTGATTTTACTGAGCACTGATGATACTACGGAGAACTGACACTGAGCAGCGAGAACAGCACTGGACTATTGTACTGTAGTATACTGGTCACCACAATGCAGCACTGACACTGAGCACAGATATTAAGCACTGATCAGGATACTAGAAGTGACAGAGAGCAGCAAGATACAGCAATGGCCTACTGCACTGTACTACTATATATATTTACTGTTGGTCCCCAAAATGCTGCACTGTACTACTATACTGCTCACAAACAATGCAGCACAGATATGGATACTTGAAGTGACACGGAGCTGCAAGATACAGCAATGGCCTACTGTACTGTACTGTACTACTATATATATATACTGGTGGTCCCCAAAATGCTGCACTGTACTACTATACTGCTCACAAACAATGCAGCACAGATATGGATACTTGAAGTGACACGGTGCTGCAAGATACAGCAATGGCCTACTGTACTGTACTACTATGTATATACTGGTGGTCCCCAAAATGCTGCACTGTACTACTATACTGCTCACAAACAATGCAGCACAGATATGGATACTTGAAGTGACACGGAGCTGCAAGATACAGCAATGGACTACTGTACTGTACAACTATATACTGTTGGTCCCCAAAATGCTGCACTGTACTACTATACTGCTCACAAACAATGCATCACAGATATGAATACTTGAAGTGACACGGAGCTGCAAGATACAGCAATGGACTACTGTACTGTACGACTATATACTTTTGGTCACCAAAATGCTGCACTGTGCTACTATATATACTGCTCACAACAATGCAGCACAGATATGGATACTTGCAGTGACACGGAGCTGCAAGATACAGCAATGGACTACTGTACTGTACAACTATATACTGTTGGTCACCAAAATGCTGCCCTGTACTACTATATATATACTGCTCACAACAATCAGGGCTGTTTCTAGCCAATATGGCTCCCAGTGCGAGATTTAAAAATGCGCCCCCCCATGACATAAAAAATGTGCCCCCCCCTCCCCCCCCACACACACACCTAGATAAAAAAATGTGCGTGTGCACCCGACAAGGGGGCGTGGCCTCATCTAAATGGGTGTGGCCTCATCTGAAAAGACTACATCACAATCCAGTTTTTGACCCTGCTCCAACAGATCACGACCACCACAGGAAAAAAAAATTCTACCATATTAAGCCCCACACAGTAATGCCCCCTGCACCATATTATGCCACACACCGCAATGCCCTTGAAACATTAAATCCCAACATTACGGCAGGCAAGAGTCCCCATTTCACACATTACGGCATTTTACACATTGAGAGAGAGAGAGAGAGAGAGAGAGAGAGAGAGAGATAGAGAGGGGGAATACTTACAGAGGCGATTACTGCTCTCCGGCCCGCCTCACCAGTCGCTCCTCGCGCCGGCCTTTCCCTCTTCCTAACTTGGATCCCCCTCTGTACTCCGCTGGGGGGGGGGGGGGTTTCGCGGAGTGACGGGGTTGCGTCGTGACGTAACGACGCAACCGCATCATGCCGTGACACTCCGCCCCCCGAGCGGGTTACTAGGGGAGAAATAGGAGGGGGAAGCAGGGAGCCACAGTTAGTGCCGCGGTGGGCGCCCAGTGCGGTTGCACTGCTCGCCTGCCCCAAGAAACGGCCCTGACAACAATGCAGCACAGATATGGATACTTGCAGTGACACAGAGCTGCAAGATACAGCAATGGCCTACTGTACTGTACAACCATATACTGTTGGTCACCAAAATGCTGCACTGTACTACTATATATACTGCTCACAAACAATGCAGCACAGATATGGATACTTGCAGTGACACAGAGCTGCAAGATACAGCAATGGCCTACTGTACTGTACAACCATATACTGTTGGTCACCAAAATACTGCACTGTACTACTATACTGCTCACAAACAATGCAGCACAGATATGGATACTTGAAGTGACACGGAGCTGCAAGATACAGCAATGGACTACTGTACTGTACAACTATATACTGTTGGTCACCAAAATGCTGCACTGTACTACTAATATACTGCTCACAACAATGCAGCACAGCTATGGATACTTGAAGTGACACGGAACTGCAAGATACAGCAATGGACTACTGTACTGTACTACTATACTGGTGGTCACCAAAATGCTGCACTGTACTACTATATATAATATATATATATAGTATATACTGGTCACACAACAATGCAGCAGATATTGAGCACTGATGATCAGGATACTGTCTAGAACTGAGTCTTACACGGAGCTGCAAGATACAGCAATGGCCTACTGTACTGTACTACTATAATTATATACTGGTGGTCCCCACAATGCAGCACACTGAGCACAGATATTTGCAGCACACTGATATGGAGCTCTTCAAGCAGAGAATGTAGATATTTGCAGCACACTGAGCACAGATATTTGCAGCACACTGAGCACAGATACGGAGCTCTTCAGGGAGAGAACGTAGCCATGTCCTCTCCGTTCAATCTCCAATGCACGAATGAAAATGGCGGCGACGAGCGGCTCTTTATATGGAATACGAATCTCGCGAGAATCCGACAGCGGGATGATGACATTCGGCCTCGTTCGGGTTAACCGAGCAAGGCGGGAAGATCTGAGGCTGCCTCGGACCCGTGTAAAATAGGTGAAGTTCGGGGGGGGTTCAGATCTCAACGAACCAAACCGGCTCATCTCTAATTTTCACACAATTTACAGAACGGGTTTTGCGTGATCACTTGCAGTCAGGGGCATTTTTACAGCGATGGGATCCCTCCTCTTCACGGCGCTGTAAACTCTGGCATTGTGCCAGAATGTACTGCGCATGCGCAGGTTTCTGGAAACATAACACCCGCCATATTCTGGAGACTAAATTCCTTGCCTGTGATTTTTACCATTACTGGAGCTCAGATGCGGGACTCTGGAAGGGTAAGTAATAAAACATGGGTGCGGTGTGGGCCCCCTGGACCCGTGTGCACCGCACATATTGCACCCATTATAGAAACGCCAATGCCTGCAGTTCCCCCTTAACTGCAGCATTATTGACATTATTGTGCTTGACACGCAGCACTCGCAGCACTCGGATTGCAGATGCATGCAGGAGGTATCTATTTTCTACAGACACCTCCTTCTACATTTACATTTTAGTTGTATGGAATTGCACATCCGCTTCCCTGCAGCAATTCCATACAGATCAGAATCATGGGGGGTCATTCCGAGTTGTTCGCTCGTTATTTTTTTCTCGCAACGGAGCGATTAGTTGCTAATGCGCATGCGCAATGTCCGCAGTGCGACTGCGCCAAGTAAATTTGCTATGCAGTTAGGTATTTTACTCACGGCATTACGAGGTTTTTCTTCGTTCTGGTGATCGTAATGTGATTGACAGGAAGTGGGTGTTTCTGGGCGGAAACAGGCCGTTTTATGGGTGTGTGCGAAAAAACGCTACAGTTTCTGGGAAAAACGCGGGAGTGGCTGGAGAAACGGGGGAGTGTCTGGGCGAACGCTGGGTGTGCAGTGTGTGCAGTTTGTGCGTAGCCCAATAGTTACTCCTCCAGTGCAGAAGGAATCAGGCTGATCGAGACCAGAGCTGACGTCACACACCCGCCCTGAAAACGCTTCAGAACGCCTGCGTTTTTCCAGACACTCACTGAAAATGGCCAGTTACCACCCACAAACGTCCTCTTCCTGTCAAATCATCTTGCGAACAGCCATGCGATTGAAATCTTTGTACCATCCTGTCGGTGTTTGTCAACGCATGTGTGCATTGCGGTGCATATGCATGCGCAGTAGTTCAATAATTGCCCACTGTGCGAAAATGCACAGCATCGATCAGGTCTGAATCGGGCCCTTGGTGTGGTGCTCTGGATAGGTGTTTTTGGTTTATGTTATGAGCTTTTTTGTGGTGTTGCTGGTCTATTCTGAAGCTCGTGAGCACCTCATGTCGGACCAACCAGTATGACTGATTGCTCCGATATGTTGTAGAAAATGACATAGATCATTTGAAGAGTCTGTAATTGATTGTGAGTTTGAAAGTGGGAGTTTAGCTGAGGTCGGAGCTCGGTGGTTGTGCACATAGGGGGTCATTCCGACCCGATCGCATGCTGCACTTCTTTGCAGCGGTGCGATCGGGTCGGAACTGCGCATGCGCGGCATTGCCTGGCGACGGCCGCAAGAAGATTGACAGGAGTAAGGCGTGTTGGGGCATCAACTGACCGTTTTCTGGGAGTGGTCCAGCGAATGCAGGCATGTCCAGGCGTTTTGAGGACGGATGCCTGACGTCAAATCCGGGACCTGCATCGCTGGGTCCGTCGCAAAGGGTAAGTAGGTATAGGGATACTCTTATTTTGCTTTAAACTTTTTTAGCATAGCAGGGCTGCACAAGCGATCGCAGTCCTGCTATGCAAAAATACTCTCCCCCATAGGCGGCGTCAAGTTGATCGCACGAGCGGCAAAAGGTTGCTACGTGCGATCAACTCGGAATGACCCCCATAGTCCGGTCATAGTTGGTGCCTCATTTGGTGTGGCTGGGTTCAAGCAATCATAAGAAAACAAAACAATAGAGGTTAGTGATCCTTTAAATAAAGTTATGAAATTTAGTACAGGGGCCCCTCGGGGGGGGTGTCCTCTCACCCTTGCTCTTCTCCCTGTACACAAATGGCTGCACATCAGAGGCGCAATCAGCAAAGATCATAAAATTCGCCAGTGATACCACCGTCATCGGCCTCATCAAGGACGGGGACGAATCGACCTATAGATGGGAAATAGACCGGTTGGCCCAGTGGGGCAGCCACAACAACCTTGAGCTCAACACCCTCAAAACTGTCCAGATGATAGTGGGCTTCAGGATGAAGTTAGCTAGTGCACCTCCACTAACGATTGCTGATGGTGTGGTATCGCTAATAGACTCCTTCAAGTTCCTGGGGACCACAATCTCCCGGGACCTTAAATGGGGGTCCGGCACTGACGCCACTGTCGGAAAAGCACAGCAGAGGTTGTTCTTCCTCAGGCAACTAAGGAAGTTTAACATCCCACAGAAGCTTCTGCTCCTCTTCTATGGTACTGTACTCTTCAATACTGGTATGGTACGGCTCCGCCAGCACGAGGGACAGATGCAGGCTTCAAAAGGTGGTCAGAACCACAGAGAAGATCATCGGTAGTAGCGGGTCTTGCTACGGGCAAGCAGGATTTCTGCCAGGGGCGCCGCCTTCCAGAGGGCGCCGCCGCCTCCATGGCAAGATCCACTACTGGTGCCACCCGGTGCTGTGTAGATGCGGTGCTCTGCAGTGCGCGATGAAGTCATCGCACTGCATTGTGGGAGCGGCACATAGACGCTAGAGGTCATAATTGACCTCTAGTGTTTATGCGGTGCTATGGGAGAGACGTCATGACGTCTCTCCCATAGAACCGAGGAGCGGCGCTGGCGGCCGGAGACGGAGGGCAGCAGCGGTTGGGAAGCAGGAGCTGGGATTGTGAGTATTAATTTATTTTTATTTATTTTATTTTTTATAAGCGGCACAACTAGGGGGCACAACTCTAAAGGGGGCACAGTACTGAGGTCAATACTACTGGTGGCACATCTCTACAGGGGGCACAGTACTGGGGGCAATACTACTGTGGGCACAGCTACAGGGGGCACAGTACTGGGGGCACAACTACTGAGGGCACAGCTACATGGGGCATAACTGACCACGCCCCTTTCCATGAAGCCACGCCACAATTTTTTCATCCTGGGTGCCACAAGGTCTAGATCCGGCCCTGATCATCAGTGTCCACCTTCCCTCAGTCCAGGACCTGTACCTGTCCAGAGCTAAAAAGCGGGCAACGAAGATAGTAAGGGACCAGCTACAACCAGGCCACAGCATGTTTAACTTGCTTCCTTCAGGCAGACATTACAGGGCCATCCCCGCCAGGTTCATCAGAAGCCTCAAAAGTTTATTTCTCCAAGCAGAATTCTGCTGAACTCCTGAACATTGACTGACTAGACGTACATGTAACTCACTTGTGTCCCTACGGTATACTTATCTATCTAACTTTACTTCCCCCCCCCCAACCTGCTTATCTGTTACCTACTTGGCTCCTGTATAGCAAGCCGAAGACAAATTCCTAGTATACGCAAGTATACTTGGCCAATAAAGCTGATTCTGATTCTGATGAGATCATCCGTGATGCTAACATTTAGTGTATAAAGAGGTGTCATTTTCTCAGTGTTGATACAGAATTCCATCCAATTTAGCAAACATTCACTACCAGGTCACATGAGAAAATGTAATGCTAGAAACATAAAAATATAACATGCTGAAATAATTACAGGTTAACATAATATTTGACATCTTATTCATAATATCCTTTTGGTTTAACGTAACTTCCAGCAGTGCGCTTATATATTCATCTAAAGTTATAAAAATGTTCATCTGGGAATATAATTAGATTTGTGTTGTGGCAAAGTGTGAGCCTAAAAAATCCTGTAATTGTCCTTAGTGATGGTTTTATCACGCTTGTTAAGTGGGTCATTTAAAAGTAGGAAAGGGCCATTGAGTATAATGATAGACCGTACTAATAAAATCCTTTAATTACATACACAAGAACTTGGATATTAAAGAGTCTTGCTCAATGAGGAGTATAGCCTAGAACAAAATTCAGTGGAACGCAACGTGGATCCAATTTACTGTGCACATGTAATGTGATTAAACCAATTAATTTTTCACTGATTGGCATGAAAATTAATGTAGCACGAATGACTCATGCTACAGAGATTTCCCTTCATCTGTACCTTAAGTGTTCACATCAATCAGCAGAAAAGCAGAATTGAGAAAGATGAGGGCTTTTAGCAGCTGAATTAAGAAATGCAGTTAAAAAATTAAAAATTTTCAAATCCTTATATAGTATTATAATTATATTATTATATTATAATATAGTCAATTATACACTGCTCCAATGTGCTCCATCCATACTCAGGGGATGAACTAGAGTAAGGTATACATAACATACATATTTCTGTAACAAAATGCATATGTATATTTCTGGATCAAACTTGACAACCTTCCCAGAATGTTTAGGAATAACGGGAGACATCCTACTACCAAGCAAAGATCCTGGATGTATGTGGATCCAAATAAATGCTGGACTGCATCTGCATGATGACTTATCTCCTTGCTCCTTCTCTGATAGATCCTGCTTATATTAAAATCAGTGCCCATTTGTGAGGATACAGAAATGTGAAATCAGTCTCCCATCTCCCAGTACCTACAGTGGTTCTTACTTGCTTCCTACTTGGGACCATGTGATGTGAATTTATTCCAGAATCCTGGCACAGCCTGGTTATTTCAAATGTCATTATTGTTAATAGGACATCCAATAATCAGTGGCTACCTTAGCTTAGTACAATCAGGACGGGCCTCTGGAATGATTTTTCAAAAGTTGTCAATTATAAGCTATATTGGTGCACATCTCAGACTTACATCTGCTTACATCTGGAATATAATAAGGAGGCCTTCACATAACGCTAGCACATACGGGATACATTCATTTTTCCCTAGACCTTGGAAGAGTAGGAGATCCTCAACATTTCTCATGGAGATGCAAATGATATAGAAATTAATACAACCCCATCCCCAAGTATGCTTCATAGGAGACATGTATTTCAGGATCTAGAAGCCTTGTATTAAACTGTGCAATGATGATGACACCATCCACTGTATTCACTTCTTATTGGTTGTTTGTGTAGGTTATAGAATAATAGGTTGACAGTCAAAAGGTCAACAGTGTCTAGGTCGACACCAAATGGTCTACAAGCACAAGGTTGACATGGTCAAAAGGTCGACATGGAAACAATTAACATATGAAAAGGTCAACATGAGTTTTTATTTTTTGTGTCAAATTTTTCCTTGCAGCATATGGAACCCCAATAAGAGTATTGCATGCCCTTGCAGCTTCAGGCAGGTTACCATTCCCAACTGTAGTCCAAGTAGATAGTAAAGTATGGAAAAGTTTTTAAAAAATCTAAAAAATCTGGTAGACCTCATGCTATGTCAACCATTGTCATTTCGACCTTTTGACTATGTTGAGCTTTTGACCATGTCGACCATATGCATGTCGGCCTATCATCTAGATACTATTTGTGTATAGACCCCTTAATCTGATAGTAATAGTACTTTATCCTAGAGATGAGCAAGTCCAGTTCTCCGAGACCCGAACTTTGCATTCAGAGTTCGGATCCAAGACCGGGTCGAGACTTCCCGCCTTTCACAGATCCCAAAACAAAGCAAATTGCTGTTATCCAACTGTCGGATTCTCGCGGGTTTTGGATTCAATGAAGGTCCCCGTTGCTTGGCGCCATCTTCACTCCAGCTGTGGAGAGTGTACTGGATGGACGTGTCTGTCTCAGTACTGTGTAGTCTGGCATGGGGCGTGTGCTCTGTCTGCTGTATCTGAAAGGGGTGCTGTCTGCTGTATCTGAAAGGGGTGCTCTGTCTGCTGTATCTGAAAAAGGGGTGCCCTGTCTCCTGTATCTGAAAGGGGTGCTCTGCTCATACACATATTGTGCCACACTGTTGGTGAAGGTCTACCGAAGTGTTCGACCACTATTTGTGACGCACACACGTATTGTGTGATGCTGTGGGTGAAAGTTGTACCACAATAATAGATTATATTTCCTACTCATACACGTATTGTGCAACACTGTTGGTGAAATTAAACTGTAGCATTAGAGTATTATCTCTGACTCATACACGACACGTATTTATGACACTGTAGGTGGTATATTGTTTGTGCAAATTGTAGTGTGTGCTGTACCCCACTTGGTTAGTGTTTGTTGATAGATATAGAGGACAAACAATTGAAAGGAGATGCAGGTGCTGCCATCAGTCATGATGATACAAGTCCATCAACGTCATCTACAGAGGCCGATGCCCAAGGGCATAGTCGGCTTAAGTCAGGACATGTAAATTCAAAGAAAAAGTAAAAGTCAGATTAGTAAAAGGCAGGTTTGTGCAATAACCAATAAAAATTGTTTTCTATGCAATAAAGACCATCACAAATGCCCCCAATGATTGATTTACATTTTTTAAATCAAACAAATTAAATGAAATTACTAATCAATCCTTTCTTCCACTACATACATACTCTTCATCCATTGGGCCCCTGATCTAGTTAATTAATTAACACAAAAATGAGTTGTATATATTGGTCAAAAACATACATATTTAACACACAGTACATACTGTGTGTAAAACTGGCTGAGGCAACCTGAGGTGCTCCACTCATTGTTTACAAACAACTTCCAGCAGGGCTGGCAAACAGCATTGATCCTGGGAGTTAAAATTCAGCTGGAGAGCCACAGGCTGCTTTTCTCTGATGTAGAACAGAGATTTTGGTCCCATTATCCCCAACAACCACCCAGAGCATAAAATAAACATCTATTTACAGTGTGTTCTATTTGCACCTCCAAAAATGATTTACAGTAGCATAGCTGTAACTCATTCACAATGGGAGCAGCCATTTATGGTCTGCTCCTATTCATGATTATGTGGCACAAAATTACTGCACAAACTGTGTGTTAGTGACAGGTGCTCTGTAGATGTCACTCAGATCATGTTTTAAATGGTTGGATGAACTTGGTTTACAATTCACATAGGATTGGACACAAATTGACTACAGTGAGCCTGCTCCGACACAATATTCGCCCAAAACATCTCTGTGCAATTGTACACTGCATGATTTCTTCTGACAAACTCTTCATGCTCGAATAGCGACCCTTGTCCAGATTGAAGATATCTTTCAGGAATAGAAGAACTTGATCCTAATTTGAAAATTATTTTAATGGATGATTAGCGAACCTTCTCCATGTCGACTATATTTTTGAGGAACAGAAGAACTTGATCCTAATTTGAAAATTATTTTAACAGATGATTAGCAAACCTTCTCCATGTCAAATATATCTTTGAGGAACAGAAGAACTTGATCTTAATTTTAAAATAATTTTAACAGTTTCTTACACCATTCAAAAATATATTGTTAACTTGCACGTGTTTGCTGCCCACTGCTGTCCCTTAGCTCAGTCATCCAGCTACCTTGTTGCAACCTTTTGGCCTAAACTGGATGAAAACAATATTGGGAGCTGTGAGGTCAAAATTGACTGGAAATGAGTGTAAATTAATGTCACTGAGGTTAATAATACTGTAGGGACAAAAACAGGCCCAAATTCTTTGAATTTAGCTGTTTTTATGATTAAAAAAAAATACAGATCCAAAACACAAAGCTGATAAAGATCCAAAACAAGGACCCAAAACCCGAGATTTGGCCTGGCGCACATCCCTACTTCATTCATTAAAGTTGCAGTTCTGATATTAAGTTACAACCCTGTACTTGTATTATTATTATTTGGCATTTCAGTTTCAACTACTCCATGATGGTAGCTGAAGGCTGCATAATCCTGATGCTACATAGCTTCAAGTTTGGTTGGAAATTGTTAGGCGTTTATATGATTAATATTGGCTGGTTAACAGGTTAAGAGCAGATTGGCCTCTAGAGTTTGGGTTAGCAGAGGGATCTGTAAGTGACTGTTAGTTGTTAGTACATCCTCTTTTCTTGAAAATTCGCCACCCCTCACTTACAATTTTGTTTTGTGGTATTATGTTGTGGTTGTGAATTTTTCTGTATTCAATTTTGCATTGCAGGCAAGGTGAAGCTTAGATGGAAAGCATTGTTTCTCAGTGGCCAATAGTGCACAAGTGGCAAATTTTCACTGCCTTCAAGGAGATCCTGGGCTGTTTCCTAGAGGTAAGGCCTTGTAGTACTATTTGTACTGGGGGCATACAGTACATCCTCTTCTATTTTGTTAAGTTTGTTTAGCGTTTGGAGTGCAATGCTTTCTTGGCCACACATAACGTTCTACTTTTTATTCAGTAAAAGCTGTGATTTGTTGCATGCCATTTCTGGAATCTGAGTCTTTATATTAAATTTAAGATGTTTATTGCTTTAAGTTGTTGTGGTTCATTCTGAAACTTACTCAAATGATAGGCATCTTAAAGAGGATATATATACTGAATTGATAGAGGTACATGATGGATGTGGGGGTCTCTGTACTTCATTTATTATAGTAGATGTGACTTTACATTTATTGATTTCGGAAAATAAAAAAATCGCAATCCCGAGCACTACAGTATGTACAATGCCTAAGCTGAAATGACAGATCACTTGCTGACACTGCTATAAAAATGCATGGGGAAGTTCTGGTTGTCTGGGAACGCTGGTGACAGAAAATAGTAAGATATTGAGGATCTGTGCAAACGTTATCGGTGCAGCTAAAATCTAAAGTTCACAGTGCATATCCCCTTGCACCACAAACTGGGAACGCTGGTGAGGCAGGATCCTCGAGAGGGGGGACCCCATTTTTAAAGGGGTCCGATTTCCAGAGAATTTTCAGCACCTGGGCTGACCGGTTTGGAGCTGGTTAATGTTATGGAAGGAGATCCCACTCTGTATGTTTCCCTGCTATAGCATTATACCATCTGCTGGTTCAGCCCAGTGCTGGTTATAGGAAAACAGTTTCACAGTCCAGGGATCATAGACCCGATACTCACATATACATATGTGTCCTGAGTATTTTCACTGTTAGCTTGTATCACCTGTGATACAAGCTAACAGTGACAACTGCAATAAATGTGTCAGATTATACTCTGTAACAAATATATAAAAATACTCAGGACACAATTAAGCTGAATACAAAGATAATTTCTCTCTTCTGTTTTAACATCAACATTCTAATCAATTCAGAAAATATACACTGCAGTCATGTGTTCTATATAAGCCACAATAGACTTACTGCATGGTAACTTGGTGAAATGTTGGGTGGCAACATATAGGGGTATATGCAATAGCGGGCGAATTGGCAAAATAGGCGAATTCCGGGCCGTTTTCGCCTCCAAAAATCAATTCGCCTATGCAGTGCAGTCATTTTTCGCAAAAAAACGGCCCGTCAAAATTCGCCTTTTCTCAATTCGCCTTTTTCCGAATTCGCCTTTTCTGCAATGGTACAGATGCTGCAATTCGCCTCCAGCATATTCAATTCAAGTTTGGAAATTCGCCTGCAGTGCTTTTAGACAGCAAATTCGCGATTTTCACTCCGCCACACTTTGGAGGGTGAAAACAAATAAAAAATTTTTAAACATGTTTTTTTTTGTGTTTTTTTTTTTAGGAATAGCAGATCTATTTATATTAGAAGGGATTAGGTTTTTTTTTTTTTTTTGGGGGAGGCACAAATATTATTTATATATTTTTTAAAATAATATTTTTTTTTTTTTTTTTTTTTTATTGCTGGAACGGTAAAATCCGGGAAAAAAATGGCGTGGGGTCCCCCCTCCAAAGCATAACCAGCCTCGGGCTCATTGAGCTGGTCCTGGTTCTAAAAATGCGGGGAAAAAATTGACAGGGGATCCCCCGTATTTTTAAAACCAGCACCGGGCTCTGCGCCTGATGCTGGTGCCAAAAATACGGGGGACAAAACGAGTAGGGGTCCCCCGTATTTTTAACACCAGCATCGGGCTCCACTAGCTGGACAGATAATGCCACAGCCGGGGGTCACTTTTATACAGTGCCCTGCGGCCGTGGCATCAAATATCCAACTAGTCACCCCTGGCCGGGGAACCCTGGGGGAATGGGGACCCCTTCAATCAAGGGGTCCCCGTCCCCCAGCCACCCAAGGGCCAGGGGTGAAGCCCGAGGCTGTCCCCCCCCATCCAATGGGCTGCGGATGGGGGGGCTGATAGCCTTTGTGTTCAAAAAAAAAGATATTGTTTTTTCCATTAGTACTACAAGTCCCAGCAAGCCTCCCCTGCAAGCTGGTACTTGGAGAACCACAAGTACCAGCATGCGGGAGAAAAACGGGCCCGCTGGTACCTGTAGTTCTAATGGGAAAAAAATACCCAAATAAAAACAGGACACAGACACCGTCGACAGTAAAACTTTATTACACACTGCCGACACACACATACTTACCTATGTTCACACGCCGACATCGGTCCTCTTCTCCATGTAGAATCCCGGGGTACCTGAAAATAAAAGATCAATTATACTCACCTCAACAGGCTCCAGAGATAAATCCACGGACTTGGCAAAAAAAGAAAGCGCATTTACCCGCACCAAAAACGGACTGAAAGGTGTCCCATGCTGACACATGGGACACCTATCCACGATTAAGATCTGTCAGTGACAGTTGTCACTGACAGGTCTCTAAGCCAATCAGGAAGCGCAACTTCGTTGCGCTAACCTGATTGGCTGATCGCTGTGACAGCGCATCGCACAGCTCCCTCCATTATATTCAATGGTGGGAACTTAGCGGCTAGCGGTGAGGTCACCCGCCGGTCAGCGGTGACCGGCGGGTGACCCCACCGCTAGCCGCTAAGTTCCCACCATTGAAAGTAATGGAGGGAGCTGTGCGAGGCGCTGTCAGAGTACAGACGGCGTCCAGCCAATCAGATGAGCGCCACGGCAGTAGCGCTTCCTGATTGGCTGAAGGGACATCAGTGACAGGAGTCACGTGATGTCCCGGCATTCGGGGAGAGGGGTCCCATGTGTCAGCATGGGACCCCTTTCGGTCCGCAGGTCCGGTTGTTCGTTTTCTTTTTTTGCCAAGTCCGTGGATTTATCTCTGGAGCCTGTTGAGGTGAGTATAATTGATCTTTTATTTTCAGGTACCCCGGGATTCTACATGGAGAAGAGGACCGATGTCGGCGTGTGAACATAGGTAAGTATGTGTGTGTCGGCAGTGTGTAATAAAGTTTTACTGTCGACGGTGTCTGTGTCCTGTTTTTATTTGGGTATTTTTTTTCCATTAGAACTACAGGTACCAGCGGGCCCGTTTTTCTCCCGCATGCTGGTACTTGTGGTTCTCCAAGTACCAGCTTGCAGGGGAGGCTTGCTGGGACTTGTAGTACTAATGGAAAAAACAATATCTTTTTTTTTTAACACAAAGGCTATCAGCCCCCCCATCCGCAGCCCATTGGATGGGGGGGGACAGCCTCGGGCTTCACCCCTGGCCCTTGGGTGGCTGGGGGGGGGGGACCCCTTGATTGAAGGGGTCCCCATTCCCCCAGGGTACCCCGGCCAGGGGTGACTAGTTGGATATTTGATGCCACGGCCGCAGGGCACTGTATAAAAGTGACCCCCGGCTGTGGCATTATCTGTCCAGCTAGTGGAGCCCGATGCTGGTGTTAAAAATACGGGGGACCCCTACTCGTTTTGTCCCCCGTATTTTTGGCACCAGCATCAGGCGCAGAGCCCGGTGCTGGTTTTAAAAATACGGGGGAACCCCTGTCAATTTTTTCCCCGCATTTTTAGAACCAGGACCAGCTCAATGAGCCCGAGGCTGGTTATGCTTTGGAGGGGGGACCCCACGCCATTTTTTTTTCGGGTTTTTCCCCGTTTTTTCCCGTTTTTTAAAATCGCGGTAAAATCCGCAAAATCGGCCGATTTTCGCCCGCGACTCTGGCGAATCCGTTTTTCATTGCATATGGTGAATTCCGGAAGCCACCTTCCGGAATTCACCTGGCGAATTTGGTCGAATTGAAAAAACGGCGATAATTGCCGCGATTTCGCCCGCTATTGCATATACCCCATAATCTATTGGTTCAATAAATACAATTACTCAGGAAGATATCATTGACGTTTAATTATGGAGGTGTTTTTTCCTGCAATGGTAGAAACACAATGAACATCATAATATCTGAAGTGTAGATAATCAGGAACTCGATAAGGGAGCGAATTGAGTTTTGGGGAGGTGTTACCAGTCCTCAATATTGAAGGCGCCTTCCTTCTAGGGACAATAATAGTGTACACACCACAATGTCACAATAGACCAAATATATGATATTGTACTACCCATATTCAACCTGATAATACACTATGATGAATGTTTCAAGATACAGGTTGAGTATCCCATATCCAAATATCCGAAATACGGAATATTCCGAAATACAGACTTTTTTGAGTGAGAGTGAGATAGTGAAACTTTTGTTTTCTGATGGCTCAATGTACACAAACTTTGTTTAATACACAGAGTTATTAAAAATATTGTTTTAAATGACCTTCAGACTGTGTATATAAGGTGTATATGAAACAAATGAATTGTGTGAATGTACACACACTTTGTTTAATGCACAAAGTTATAAAAAATATTGGCTAAAATGACCTTCAGGCTGTGTGTATAAGGTGCATATAAAACATAAATGCATTCTGTGCTTAGATTTAGGTCCTATCACCATGATATCTCATTATAGTATGCAATTATTCCAAAATACAGAAAAATCCGATATCCAAAATACCTCTGGTCCCAAGCATTTTGGATAAGGGATACTCAACCTGTATATGAATTGATTCTGAATAACTTCGAGGTGTCACCAGTCCCAGATAAAGAAGGTGTTTTCCTTCTAGGGATAATAATAGTGTGTACACCTTAATACTATAATTGTATGAACAGTGAGAATATAGGGACATCACAATAGTATGTCACACACCTAACAATATATAATCTTAATTCTTCTTGAGTACATCTCAGCATATTTGAATTGAATTTGAACAGCTTTAAGGTGTCATCAGTCCTCAAAATAGAAGGTGTTTTTCCCTTTGCGGATAAAGATAATATGTATACTGAACATTAAAACATAGTATTATATACTGTTAATACCTGAATACTGTAACAGGATGTCACATGTTAAATAATATTTTGCCTCTATTTGATCTGTCAGTATATTTATGCTGATTCAGAACAGTCTTAAGGTGTCATAAATTCCTAATAAAGAAGGTGTTCCCCTTCTTGAGATAACAACAACATATACACCTAAGCATTGGAACAGAGTGTCATACATTCGACAGTACATCACCTATATTTGTCTCGTTTACATCTTCTAATGCCCCTTTGAGAAATCGCTTATTGACTAGACAAATTAAACAATTGATGATATAATCAAGGATTAATATATTATATCTACTTAGACATTAGAGTAAACACGCGGACACACTTTAAAATCTTTAAATCACCTTTATTATATCTTATTGCACTTTTATGTTTTGTTTATGTCATATTTTAACCTCTATGTTTCGCCTATACTCCTAGTTTATGTGTAACCATTTTTGCACTAATCTTAAGCGTATATTAATAAAAGTTAAATTTTAATATAATACAGGTGGATGTGATAACCAGATCTAATCCTCCTTATGTGCACCGATAGTACAGCCCTTTCCTTCTTCTTTTTGTATGTACTATAGCTGTAGTTGGTAGCACCCCCGAAGTAAATGGTAATTACCAATAACGTAATAGGGGTTTGATATTGAACTTATGTTCCAAATCTTTATCGGATAAAAAAAGAGTGAGTGTGCAGATACAATATCGGTTTCTATATTTTTGGGACCCTGAAACTTGAACTGTTATGGGGGCCCCTTCACAACCAGTAACAATAGAGCAACATCCCATAAAGCCCAAAGGGTCTTGCTGCACTTGCAAGGACAGCACACACCGCTCAGCGCCAGCAAAATTACCTTTTTAGTTGCCTCCTTGTCCCAGGCTCCTTCTCCCATTTCATTGCTCCCAGTCTCCTTCCTAGGATGGGCTCTCCAGGAATGTTACAAAGAGAGGCTCTGCAGGCTGTCAGAAATCACAGTATAAAACAGATACATGTTTCAAGCTATTTACAGAGCACAAAGCACAGAGCTAGACTACAACTCCCAGCATCTCCTGCGGTACTAGCAACACGCATCCAAGCTGTAATAGCAGCTATGATGAACTAGAATCCTGGTTGTCATGGTGTTATTGGTGAAAAGCTATAACCATACTGTGCATGAAAACAGGACGTGAACATCAGATTTTTGGTGATAAAATGCGCAAGTGAAATAAGTATAAATAACCTTATTTAAATGACACAAACTTATTAAAAAAATCGATTTTGTTGAAAAATTCACTCTTTAAAAAAACAAAGTTGCTTCCGGGCCCCTCTGGGATTAGCAGCCCTAAAGCTTAAGCTTAATTAGTTTCACAATAGATTCACCCCTGGTTCTCCCTCAACATGGGCACCGCCATTTTGGAAAAGTCACCAGCCGTAGCTAGTGTAGTGGCGGCGGTACCTGGCACACAGCACATATGCAGCGCATATGCTATGTGGGTGCAGAACCGGCCGGCAGCACCAGCAGGGCTGCTTGCTCATTCTTTAATGTGCTGCCCCAGCCAGCAATACCGCCCCCACTGCAACTAGCTGCTGCTCTGCCCACTGTCAAATATGTAGCGGTGTGCTCGGCTCCATCTCTGCTGAGCACTCCACTACATACAAGGCAGTGGACAGTGCTTCAGTTTCCACCCGCATACTCCGCCACCTCCTGTAACCCATCTCCAGCCGCAGACACAGCATCTCCTGGGAGAGACATGCTGACATCTCTCCCAGTCCCAGCCCACTCCCACAGTGCCCTGCACGGCATAGAGCTGTGGGGTTTAGGTGGGTGTGGCAGTGGTCAGTAAGTAACGCAGCAGGCAGCACTGTGGAGTCGGTTACCTATATGCAGTACTAGTCCCAGCCTGGCTACCTGTGCGCACAACTGGTCCCAACCCAGTTACCTATACACATTACTGCTCTCAGCCCAGTTACCAGTACACATTACCGATTCCAAACTGGCTACCAAAATGCTATACTAGTCCCAGCCTGGTTAATTGCTAAACCTTGCTGGTTCCTGTATTTTAGCATCCAGAGATACCGTTAGCACTGGGCCTTATTCAGGTTTGTTAGCAAACCATAAAAAGCACACTAATGGGCAAAACCATGTTGCACTGCAGGTGGGGCAGATGTAAACTGCAGAGAGAGTTAGATTTGGGAGTGTTATATTGTTTCTATGCATAGTAAATACTGGCAGCTTTATTTTTACACTGCAATTTAGATTTCAGTCTGAGCACATCTCACCCAAATCTAAATCTCTCTGCACATGTTACATCTGCCCCACCTTCAATGCAACATGCTTTTGCCCATATGTCTGCTTTTCTGGTTTGCTAACAAACCGGAATAAGGCCCACACTGTTTCCTTCTGCCCCTATGCGAAGAACCCTAATCAAACCTCTCAGCTTTCTCCAAGTAACTTCTAGACCAGCCCCTACCATAAGCTTCAGTCTGAGTACAGAAAAATCCCCAGTTGTGACAAACAAGGGGAACTCCATGCCATCTTTTCCCCTATTTTCCCATACCAGCTCAGCCTGAGAGGTCTGGGGCTGGTATGGTTTTTGGGGTTGGGGGTAACCCACATATTTTTTTTAACTTTCAACTATTTAATTGCTGTTAAGAAACATGCACAGATCATAGTGATGTGTGGAGTACTTCTACTAAACTCACCTGCCTCAGGCAGGCCTATTGGGCGAGTTAGCTGTAATTTCTCTGATGTCCTAGTGGATGCTGGGAACTCCGTAAGGACCATGGGGAATAGCGGCTCTGCAGGAGACTGGGCACAACTAAAGAAAGCTTTAGGACTACCTGGTGTGCACTGGCTCCTCACTCTATGACCCTCCTCCAGACCTCAGTTAGAATCTTGTGCCCGGCTGAGCTGGATGCACACTAGGGGCTCTCCTGAGCTCCTAGAAAAGAAAGTATATTTTAGGTTTTTTATTTTCAGTGAGATCTGCTGGCAACAGACTCACTGCTACGAGGGACTAAGGGGAGAAGAAGCGAACCTACCTGCTTGCAGCTAGCTTGGGCTTCTTAGGCTACTGGACACCATTAGCTCCAGAGGGATCGAACACAGGGCCCGACCTCGATCGTCCGGTCCCGGAGCCGCGCCGCCGTCCCCCTTACAGAGCCAGAAGCATGAAGATGGTCCTGAAAATCGGCGGCAGAAGACTTCGGTCTTCAACAAGGTAGCGCACAGCACTGCAGCTGTGCGCCATTGCTCCTCATGCACACCTCACACTCCGGTCACTGATGGGTGCAGGGCGCTGGGGGGGGCGCCCTGAGCAGCAATATTAACACCTTGGCTGGCAAAATTATCACAATATATAGTCCCAGAGGCTATATATGTGAAAAATACCCCTGCCAGGATCCATAAAAAAGCGGGAGAAAGTCAGCCGAAAAAGGGGCGGGGCTATCTCCCTCAGCACACTGGCGCCATTTTCTCTTCACAGTGCAGCTGGAAGACAGCTCCCCAGGCTCTCCCCTGTAGTTTTCAAGCTCAAAGGGTTAAAAAGAGAGGGGGGGCACTAAATTTAGGCGCAAATCTGTGTATTATAGCAGCTATAAGGGAAAAATCACTGTGGGTATTGTTAATCCCTGCATTATATAGCGCTCTGGTGTGTGCTGGCATACTCTCTCTCTGTCTCCCCAAAGGACTTTGTGGGGTCCTGTCCTCAGTCAGAGCATTCCCTGTGTGTGTGCGGTGTGTCGGTACGGCTGTGTCGACATGGTTGATGAGGAGGATTATGTGGAGGCGGAGCAGATGCCGATAAATGTGATGTCGCCCCCTGTGGGGCCGACACCAGAGTGGGTGGATAGGTGGAAGGTATTAACCGACAGTGTCAACTCCTTACATAAAAGGCTGGATGACGTAACAGCTGTGGGACAGCCGGCTTCTCAGCCCGCGCCTGCCCAGGCGTCTCAAAGGCCACCAGGGGCTCAAAAACGCCCGCTACCTCAGATGGCAGACACAGATGTCGACACGGAGTCTGACTCCAGTGTCGACGAGGTTGAGACATATACACAATCCACTAGGAACATCCGTTGCATGATCTCGGCAATGAAAAAATGTGTTACACATTTCTGACATTAACCCAGGTACCACAAAAAAGGGGTTTTATGTTTGGGGAGAAAAAGCAGACAGTGTTTTGTTCCCCCATCAGATGAGTGAATGAAGTGTGTGAAGAAGCGTGGGTTCCCCCGATAAGAAACTGGTAATTTCTAAAGAGTTACTGATGGCGTACCCTTTCCCGCCAGAGGATAGGTCACGTTGGGAGATATCCCCTAGGGTGGATAAGGCGCTCACACGTTTGTCAAAAAAGGTGGCACTGCCGTCTTAGAATACGGCCACTTTGAAGGAGCCTGCTGATAAAAAGCAGGAGGCTATCCTGAAGTCTGTATATACACACTCAGGTACTATACTGAGACCTGCAATTGCCTCAGCATGGATAGTGCTGCTGCAGCGTGGTCTATTACCCTGTCAGGACAGGGATACTATTTGCTAACCATAGAGCATATTAAAGATGTCGTCTTATATATGAGGGATGCACAGAGGGATATTTGCCGGCTGGCATCCAGAATCAATGCAATGTCCATTCTGCCAGGAGGGTATTAGGGACCCGGCAGTGGACAGGCGATGCTGACTTTAGAAGGCACATGAAGATTCTGCCTTATAAGGGTGAGGAATTGTTTGGGGATGGTCTCTGGGACCTCGTATCCACAGCAACAGCTGGGAAGGAAAAAATTTACCTCAAGTTTCCTCACAGCCTAAGAAAGCACCGTATTATAAGGTACAGTCCTTTCGGCTTCAGAAAAGCAAGCGGGTTAAAGGCGCTTCCTTTCTGCACAGAGACAAGGGAAGAGGGAAAAAGCTGCACCAGACAGCCAGTTCCCAGGATCAAAAATCTTCCCCCGCTTCCTCTGAGTCCACCGTATGACGCTGGGGCTCCACAGGTGGAGCCAGGTGTTATGCACACCAGTGCCTGCAGGAATGTACTGGTGTCAGAACTGTTATGCACTCCAGCGCCTGCAGGAATGTACTGGTGTTTGAACTGTTATGCACACCAGTGCCTGCAGGAATGTACTGGTGTCTGAACGGATAGGTATGCAAAACAAATAAACTCACAGACAGACTGGGGAATATGACATTACGTACACAGAAGGTGATAGGGTAACAAAATACACACAAAGTGAACAGAGAAGCCCAGAGGCTAAGGAACTGGGTGTCTCCCTAGTATTAGTAATGCTCAGATGGGAAAAGCAAGATGTTGTGTTTTAATACGTAGAGAACCCGAAATGCTGTTGCTAAGGGCAACAGCAAAACCCTAAAGGGTTACCAACGGGTGTGGCAGTAAACTCCTTGGTCAGAGATGGAATGATAGACACAAGGAGAGTCTCCACAATCCTAATTCTCACTTGCAGTGCACAGGTTCAGCTTACTGCCACTAAACTGACACCTGACACCTTGCACAGTGAGACAGGATTTAGGCAGGCAAGTCTTAGAATACAGCCGCAAACTTGCTAAGTTCACAGAGTAGTAAAAGAACCCCAGCAAGTTAAACGACTGACTCCAGTCTTACTGCTAGGTCTGGATTGGCAGAGTGTAGTACCAAATCCCCAGGCCTATTTGCAGTAAGCAACAACAAATACAAAGCTACACAGTACTGGCTAACTTTCAGGAACTGACTAACCAACAAAGATTCAGCAGCATCTGCTTAACCTGAGAAGAGGCCTTATAAAGCAGGTGCTGTCCACGCCCCACTCAGACCTCACAGACTGTGAGCACAAAAACCAGCACCGGATCCCCTGCCGTGCACAGAGCCTATAACCACTGCACAGCAAAAGACCCGAACCGGAGTATCAGCTGCGCTCAGGTTACTCCGCTAGCACTTGTCTCCCGGTTGCCATGACGACGTGGCAGCACAGGGCAGGAGACCCTAACAGTACCCCCCCTCTGACGAGGGGTCAAAGAACCCCTACCACCGGGTTTATTGGGGAACTGCGAGAAGAAAGAGCGCATCAGTCTGGGGGCATGAAGATCACAACTGCGCACCCACGACCGCTCCTCCGGGCCATACCCCTTCCAATGCACCAAAAATGACAGCCGACCCCGAACCATCTTGGAGTCAAGAATCCTTTCAACAACAAACTCCCTCTGGCCACGTATCAGAAGAGGGGAAGGTCTTCCACTGGAAGAAGGATTACTAATCGCCCGTTTTAAAAGGGAACAATGAAATGTTTTATTGATACCCAAAGAACGGGGCAGATCTAACTGAAATGCCACCGGATTGATAACCCTGGTGATCTTATAAGGGCCGATGAACCGGGGGCCTAACTTATGAGATGGCTGTCTCAACTTCAAATTCTTGGTAGACAACCAGACGAAGTCTCCTAATTTGAAGCTGCAGGGTCTTTTCCGCTTATCAAAAACCCTTTTGGTCACTAATGACACAGACACAAGGGCTTTCTTCACTTTCCGCCAAATACCTCTAAGGACCGAAACCACAGAGGAACCACCAGGCGTGGAGTCCAGGGGGTCAAAAGAATTGGCCTTAGGATGATGCCCATACACACAAAGGAAGGGAGAGATCCCTGTAGCAGAGTGAGCCGCGTTGTTATAGGCAAACTCCGCCATGGACAGATGAGCAACCCAGTCAGTCTGACACTTGGAGACATAACACCTGAGGAACTGCTCCAAGGACTGGTTCACCCTTTCAGTCTGCCCATTAGACTGCGGATGGTAGCCTGACGACAAGCTGACAGAAATCTGGAGATCGGAACAAAATGCCCTCCAGAATTTGGCCACAAACTGGGATCCGCGGTCAGAGACCACATCAAGTGGCAACCCGTGGAGACGCACAACATGCAGCATAAATAATTCAGACAGGCGTCTGGCCGATGGCAGCCCAACCAGTGGAACGAAGTGCGCCATCTTCGAAAACCTGTCAACGACAACCCAGATGGCTGTCATCCCCGAGGATTTGGGCAAGTCCACCACAAAATCCATTGAAATGTGGGTCCATGGCTTAGATGGGATAGAGAGTGGATGTAATGGGCCAACAGGAACCCCTCTAGGAGTCTTATTTCGGGCACAGATGTCACATGCCCGAACCCACTGATCCACATCCTTAGCCACCGAGGGCCACCACACAGCCCTAGATAGCAACTCCCGAGTTCTGGCAATACCCGGGTGACCTGCCGACTTCTTGGCATGGAATTCCAGGAACACTCGCTGTCTTAACCTAGGAGGCACAAACAAAAGACCTACCGGAAGGTCTGGAGGAGCCTGCTCCTGTGCTCTAAGGACTAATGATAAGAGGTCCTGGGTAATGCCCACTTTAATACATGATGGGGACACAATGGGCAACGGCTCCTCGGTGGTCTCCTGGATTGGAGCAAAACTCCGCGAGAGCGCATCAGCCTTGATGTTTTTTGACCCAGGGCGATATGTTATCAAAAAATTAAAGCGAGCAAAAAACAAAGCCCATCGTGCCTGCCTGGCATTGAGACGCTTCGCTGACTCTAAATATGCCAGATTCTTATGGTCGGTGAGAATTGAGACCACAAACTTAGCCCCCTCAAGCCAGTGTCTCCACTCCTCGAGTGCATCCTTAATAGCCAACAATTCCCGGTTACCCACGTCATAATTCATCTCGGCAGGCGAAAATTTACGGGAAAAGTAAGCACAGGGATGAAGGCGATTATCAGACACTCCCATCTGAGAAAGCACTGCCCCAATACCCATCTCAGAGGCATCCACCTCCACCACAAAAGGACGCTCTGGATCTGGGTGTCGCAGCACCTTGGCCGATACAAATGCCCTTTTGAGACGGGCAAAAGCCGCTTTAGCCTCACAAGACCAGTGAGCAACATCCGCCCCTTTCTTAGTGAGTGCCACCAAGGGCGCCACTATAGACGAAAATCCAGCGATAAATCGTCTATAAAAATTCGCAAAGCCCAGGAAACGCTGAAGCGCCTTCAAACTAGTGGGCTGCACCCAATCCAGGACTGCCTGTACCTTGGAACCCTCCATTTGGAAACCTTCTGGGGAGATAATATATCCTAGAAATGCGATTTGCTGAACTTCAAATTCGCACTTCTCCAGCTTCGCCCCAAGCCGGTGGTCTCTGAGTTTCTGGAGGACTAAGCGTACATGCTTACGATGTTCCTCCAGGGAATGGGAGAAGATTAGGATGTCATCTAAGTATACAACTAAGAATCTATCCAAATATTCCCTGAGCACATCATTCATGAAATCCTGGAAGACTGCCGGGGCATTACAGAGCCCAAAAGGCATCACCAAATATTCATAATGCCCTGAGTGGGTATTAAAGGCAGTCTTCCATTCATCCCCCTCTCTTATTCGGATTAGATTGTACGCACCGCGTAGGTCAATCTTAGAAAAAATGGTGGCAGTACGAAGCTGGTCAAACAAGACCGAAATGAGGGGCAGTGGGTATGAGTTTTTAATCGTGATACGGTTCAATTCCCTGAAGTCGATGCAGGGTCACAACGAACCGTCCTTTTTACCCACGAAGAAGAACCCCGACCCAACTGGAGACTGTGAAGGTCTGATAAATCCCTTAGCCAAGTTCTCCTGAATGTACTCTGCCATAGCCTGAGTCTCAGGACGTGACAGGGAGTACAACCTGCTCTTGGGAAGCTTAGCAATTGGCAACAAATCAATGGCACAGTCATAGGGGCGATGGGGAGGTAGTACCTCTGCAACTTTTTTGGAGAACACGTCCGCAAAATCTGCATAACACCCTAGCAATCCTGGCAAACTTAGCTGCGAGAGCCTGACTGGAAGGCTCAAGCAACTCCTGAAACAATCAGTACCCCAACTAAGAATCTCCCCAGAGACCCAGTCAAATTGAGGATTGTGGGCCCTTAACCAGGGTAACCCCAACACCAATGGGGCAAAAGTACAGACAGTCACATAAAAGGACAATTTTTCAGAGTGGGCGGCTCCAATAAACAAAGAAATCTGGCTAGTGCAAGAGGTAATTTTACCTTGGGATAATGGTTCCCCGTTTAACCCACAAATCTCAATTTCCGATGCCAAGGGTACTAAGGGAACAGAGTGTTTCAGGGCGAATTGGCGGTCCATAAAAACCCCGTCGGCCCCACTGTCCACAAAGACCTCAGTCTTGACAGTTTGACCGAGGATCTTCAAGGTCACCGGAATGATAAAAGTCTTCTTGGGAAATTCTGACTTCTGGCCTGACAGGATATTTCCCATCACCCTCAGGCCCTGAAGTTTTCCGGCTTTTCTGGGCATGATACTACCACATGACTTTTATTCCCACAGTACAAACACAACCCCTGCTGTCTCCTCCGCGTCTTCTCACGCGAGGAGAGGCGGGTAGCCCCAATCTGCATAGGCTCCTCGGAAAATTCCTCAGAGTCTGAGGTTCCCTTGGGAAAGAAGGAAACCTCAGTCTCCCTTTCAAGCCTACGCTCTCTCAGCCGTCTATCCACCCGGATGGATAACTGCATGAGCTGATCCAAGCTATCAGGCAAGGGATATTGTACCAGTTGGTCCTTTATCTGGTTAGAAAGACCTCTTCGGTACTGGTGTCTCAGGGCTGGGTCATTCCACTGGGTATCATGGGCCAACCTCCGAAACTCCGTACAGTAAACCTCAACTGGCCTTCGCCCTTGCTTAAGGATCGAAATCTGAGCCTCGGCTGAGGCCGTCTTGTCAGGGTCATCATACAACATGCCCAGTGCCGTAAAAAAAGCATCAACACTTTTAAGCGACGGACAGTCAGGCTGCAACCCATATGCCCAGACCTGTGGGTCTCCTTGTAGCAAGGAAATCACTATGCCCACCCGCTGAATCTCCGACCCAGAAGACTGAGGCCTAAGCCGGAAGTATAGCTTGCAGCTCTCATTGAAACAAAAGAACTGCGAGCGATCTCCAGAAAAACGATCCGGGAGATTTACTTTCGGCTCCTTAACCCCTGAAGGTGCTGCTGCTGCGGGAGCTCCGCCAGCGGCCTGGGAGGTGTGCATTTTAATGGACAAATCATTAAATTGTCGAGTCAGGACCTGCACCTGATCGACCACCTGTTGCAACGTATTTTGAGGGGTATGCTCCATATTCCCACAAAATTTCAACAGGAGTATTAGGCTGCTGAATATGTTATGCACACCAGTGCCTGCAGGAATGTACTGGTGTCAGAACTGTTATGCACTCCAGCGCCTGCAGGAATGTACTGGTGTTTGAACTGTTATGCACACCAGTGCCTGCAGGAATGTACTGGTGTCTGAACGGATAGGTATGCAAAACAAATAAACTCACAGACAGACTGGGGAATATGACATTACGTACACAGAAGGTGATAGGGTAACAAAATACACACAAAGTGAACAGAGAAGCCCAGAGTCTAAGGAACTGGGTGTCTCCCTAGTATTAGTAATGCTCAGATGGGAAAAGCAAGATGTTGTGTTTTAATACGTAGAGAACCCGAAATGCTGTTGCTAAGGGCAACAGCAAAACCCTAAAGGGTTACCAACGGGTGTGGCAGTAAACTCCTTGGTCAGAGATGGAATGATAGACACAAGGAGAGTCTCCACAATCCTAATTCTCACTTGCAGTGCACAGGTTCAGCTTACTGCCACTAAACTGACACCTGACACCTTGCACAGTGAGACAGGATTTAGGCAGGCAAGTCTTAGAATACAGCCGCAAACTTGCTAAGTTCACAGAGTAGTAAAAGAACCCCAGCAAGTTAAACGACTGACTCCAGTCTTACTGCTAGGTCTGGATTGGCAGAGTATAGTACCAAATCCCCAGGACTATTTGCAGTAAGCAACAACAAATACAAAGCTACACAGTACTGGCTAACTTTCAGGAACTGACTAACCAACAAAGATTCAGCAGCATCTGCTTAACCTGAGAAGAGGCCTTATAAAGCAGGTGCTGTCCACGCCCCACTCAGACCTCACAGACTGTGAGCACAAAAACCAGCACCGGATCCCCTGCCGTGCACAGAGCCTGTAACCACTGCACAGCAAAAGACCCGAACCGGAGTATCAGCTGCGCTCAGGTTACTCCGCTAGCACTTGTCTCCCGGTTGCCATGACGACGTGGCAGCACAGGGCAGGAGACCCTAACACCAGGTGCGGTGGGGGCGCGTCTCGGGAACTTCAGCGAACAGTGGGCTCGCTCACAGGTGGATCCCTGGGTTCTGCAAGTAGTATCACAGGGATACAAGCTGGAGTTTCGGGGCGACTCCCCCTCGCCGTTACCTCAAATCAGCCTTGCCTGCTGCCCTCGAGGAGAGGTAGTACTGGCGGCAATTCACAAGCTGTACTTCCAGCAGGTGATAATCACGGTACCCCTCCTTCAACAAGGCCGGGGTTACTATTCCACAATGTTTGTGGTACCGAAACCAGACGGTTTGGTGAGACCCATTCTAAAAATTTAAATCCTTGAACACTTATATACGAAGGTTCAAGTTCAAAATGGAATCGCTCAGGGCGGTTATTGCAAGCCTGGACGAAGGGGATTACATGGTATCACTGGACATCAAGGATGCTTACCTGCATGTCCCCATTTACCCTCCTCACCAGGAGTACCTCAAAATTGTGGTACAGGACTGTCATTACCAATTCCAGACGTTGCCGTTGGTCTGTCCCCGGCACAGAGGGTATTTACCAAGGTAATGGCCGAAATGATGATACTCCTTCGAAAAAAGGGAGTTATAATTATCCCGTACTTGGACGATCTCCTTTTAAAGGCGAGGTCCAGGGAGCAGTTGTTCGTCGGAGTAGCACTATCTCGGGAAGTGCTACAACAGCACGGCTGGATTCTGAATAGTCCAAAGTCGCAGCTGGTTCCTACGACGCGTCTACTGTTCCTGGGTATGGTTCTGGACACAGAACAGGAAAAAGGGTTTCTCCCGGAGGAGAAGGCCAAGGAGTTGTCATCTCTAGTCAGAGACCTCCTAATACAAATACAGGTGTCGGTGCATCAATGCACGCGAGTCCTGGGAAAGATGGTAGCTTCTTACGAAGAAATTCCATTCGGTAGGTTCCATGCAAGGATCTTCCAGTTGGATCTTTTGGACAAGTGGTCCGGGTCGCATCTTCAGATGCATCGGCTGATAACCCTGTCTCCAAGGGCCAGGGTGTCGCTGTTGTGGTGGCTGCAGAATGCTCATCTTCTAGAGGGCCGCAGATTCGGCATACAGGACTGGGTCCTGGTGACCACAGATGCCAGCCTTTGAGGCTGGGGGGCAGTCACACAGGGAAGAAACTTCCAAGGACTATGGTCAAGTCAGGAGACTTCCCTACACATAAATATTCTGGGACTAAGGGCCATTCACAATGCCCTGAGTCAGGCTAGACCCCTGCTTCAACACCAGCCGGTGCTGATCCAGTCAGACAACATCACGGCGGTCGCCCATGTAAACCAGCAGGGCGGCACAAGAAGCAGGATGGTGATGGCAGAAGCCACAAGGATTTTCCGATGGGCGGAAAATCATGTGTTAGCACTGTCAGCAGTGTTCATTCCCGGAGTGGACAACTGGGAAGCAGACTTTCTCAGCAGGCACGACCTCCACCCGGGAGAGTGGGGACTTCATCCAGAAGTCTTCAAAATGATTGTTCACCATTGGGAAAGGCCACAGGTGGACATGATGGCGTCCCGCCTCAACAAAAAAGCTAAAAAGATATTGCGCCAGGTCAAGGGACCCTCAGGCGATAGCTGTGGACGCTCTGGTAACACCGTGGGTGTACCAGTCGGTGTATGTGTTCCTTCCTTTGCCTCTCATACCCAAGGTATTGAGAATACTAAGAAGGAGAGGAGTAAGAACTATACTCGTGGTTCCGGATTGGCCAAGAAGAGCTTGGTACCCAGAACTTCAAGAAATGATCTCAGAGGACCCATGGCCTCTGCCGCTCAGACAGGACCTGCTGCAGCAGGGGCCCTGCCTGTTCCAAGACTTACCACGGCTGTGTTTGACGGCATGGCGGTTGAACACCGGATCCTAAAGGAAAAAGGCATTCCGGAGGAAGTCATTCCTACGCTGATTAAGGCTAGGAAAGATGTGATCGCAAAATATTATCACCGCATATGGCAAAAATATGTTGCTTGGTGTGAGGCCAGGAAGGCCCCAATGGAGGAATTTCAACTGGGTCGATTTCTGCACTTCCTACAGTCAGGAGTGACTACGGGCCTAAAATTGGGTTACGTTAAGGTCCAGATTTCGGCTCTGTACATTTTCTTCCAAAAAGAACTGGCTTCACTGCCTGAAGTTCAGACTTTTGTTTAGGGAGTGCTGCATATTCAGCCCCCGTTTGTGCCTCTAGTGGCACCGTGGGATCTCAACGTGGTGTTGGATTTCCTGAAGTCGCATTGGGTTGAGCCACTTAAATCCGTAGAGCTAAAATACCTCACGTGGAAAGTGGTCATGCGGTTGGCCTTGGCGTCGGCCAGGCGTGTATCAGAATTGGCGGTTTTGTCATGCAAAAGCCCTTATCTGATTTTCATATGGATAGGGCGTAATTGAGGACTCGTTCCCAATTCTTTCCTAAGGTGGTATCAGCTTTTCATGTGAACCAACCTATTGTGGTGCCTGCGGCTACGTGGGACTTGGAGGACTCCAAGTTACTGGACATAGTCAGGGCCCTGAAAATATATGTTTCCAGGACGGCTGGAGTCAGGAAAACTGACTCGCTATTTATCCTGTATGCACCCAACAAGCTGGGTGCTCCTGCTTCTAAGCAGACTATTGCTCGCTGGATCTGTAGCACGATTCAACTTGCACATTCTGCGGCTGGACTGCCGCACCCTAAATCTGTAAAAGCCCATTCCACGAGGAAAGTGGGCTCTTCTTGGGCGGCTGCCCCGAGGGGTCTCGGCTTTACAACTTTGCCGAGCTGTTACTTGGTCGGGTTCAAACATTTTTGCAAAAGTCTACAAGTTTGATACCCTGGCTGAGGAGGACCTTGAGTTTGCTCATTCGGTGCTGCAGAGTCATCCGCACTCTCCCGCCCGTTTGGGAGCTTTGGTATAATCCCCATGGTCCTTACGGAGTTCCCAGCATCCACTAGGACGTCAGAGAAAATAAGATTTTACTCACCGGTAAATCTAATTCTCGTAGTCCGTAGTGGATGCTGGGCGCCCGTCCCAAGTGCGGATTGTCTGCAATACTTGTATATAGTTATTGCCTAACTAAAGGGTTATTGTTATGAGCCATCTGTTAGTGAGGCTCAGATATATTTCATACTGTTAACTGGGTATAATATCACGAGTTATACGGTGTGATTGGTGTGGCTGGTATGAGTCTTACCCGGGATTCCAAATCCTTTCCTTATTGTGTCAGCTCTTCCGGGCACAGTATCCTAACTGAGGTCTGGAGGAGGGTCATAGAGGGAGGAGCCAGTGCACACCAGGTAGTCCTAAAGCTTTCTTTAGTTGTGCCCAGTCTCCTGCGGTGCCGCTATTCCCCATGGTCCTTATGGAGTTCCCAGCATCCACTACGGACTACGAGAAATAGATTTACCGGTGAGTAAAATCTTATTTTTCCCATCGGTTTTTAATTGTTTATTGGTCCTATTGGTCTCTGTGTTAAAAAATCGATTGGTGGTAAAATGTTCTAAAGTTGGTCAGTTTTTTAGGATTCCATCGGTTTTAACGTTAGCAAATCAGCAGTTTTTGTCGGTATACTTTTTTTAATATTGATATTGAATTCAGTAGTATTGGGAGGTTTAGTACTTTAGGTCTTATTCAGGTTTGTTAGCAAATCAAAAAAGTTAGCAAGTGTCTAAAACCATGTTGCGCTGCAGGTGGAGCAGATGTCACATGTGCAGAGAGATTTAGATTGGGGGGGTTGTGTTCAAACTGAAATCTAAATATCTCTGCACATGTTACATGATCTGTCCCACCTGCAGTGCAACATGGTTTTGGCCAGTTGCTTGCTTTTTTGCTTTGCTTACAAATATGAATCAGACCTATTGTCTCTGCATATGGGCAAAAAAACGCTATGTTTGCGTGCGCTTTATTTGCTTACTTTACACACATTTTGCATCAGCACCAATGAGAGAACTGTGCACTGGACATGGGATGTGTATGCACAGAAGTGCTACCTTCGGATATGGTATGAAATACCGGCAGACAGGATGCTTTTTTTGGTTGCTAACAAACCTGAATAAGAACCTTTGTCACCATTACTGGATTTTTTCTCTGATGATATGATTTTCCCTCCTGGTTTTTTCTACCTTCTAGAACATACCCATGTGATTTCATAGTTTCAATTATTCTAAAACTTATTCTGAACAGAATTTTGTAATCTTCTGAGTAAATTGACAATCTTCATATTTATTCATCAGTTTATTGTCAGCCAGTTATAGTGATTTTTTTATTTCAATAAGCTGCGATATGGCTATCTTTTACTTATTGAACAAATTCTCACACAGATTAATCATCATATTTTTAAATCCCTTTATACTCCCCAAGACCAAGCTTTCACTATGCTGAAGCCTATTTATCACATTACATCCTATTGAAAAGCAAAATGTCAGAAATAAGGGAATACGCTAAGTGTCAATCTCTAGTCTATGGCTTCAATTTCTGGTTCCCCGGCCCATATGCTGTACAATGACAATGTTCTTTTTGATGTAATAATGCAGAATAAATACATTCATATTTGATTAAATTTGTTTTTGCAAAGATTGCAGCCTGCTTTAATATAAGTCAAAAATGGAAAAGACAATTCATAGCAGTGCAGCACAAAGAGGCCTGATCAGGTTATCTTTCACAATATCAAATAACATGCTTGATAATGATTCCATCAAATTTGAATGAATGAATAAAGGAAATGATAGTCATTTAGAGCAGGCATTCCCAACCTCTGTTCTCAAGGCACATAAGGTGTCTATTCATTTATTGTGCTTGACATTAACTATACACTTTAAGCTAGCTTATCAACTAAAAATAACGACACGGACACAACTGCGTTGGATTAAATGGTCATTGAATTTATTAATTGGAATGACCTCACTCGTAGTGGGTTGCCAGGAAGACGCTACCACTAACCAGCTCTAGTCACGATCTTACAAAATGGCGGCGACTAAACGCCCCAACTGTCATGGGTGCGACTGAAACGCCCCATCTATATATATCAGCATAACCTGTGTTGCGAAGGTCTCACCACCCCTTCCTATAGCAGAGTGAGGACGCTCCCCAAGGAAGCTCCCCTCGCCCCCCCACAAGGGCAGGACACACTCGCCGTCCTTCAAAAGGGGTAAGTGCCCCACAACACCACTTATGCTACAAGTGACCACTGGCCAATAGCGCCTTCCCGTCCACTAAGTCTGAAAGAAAGATAATAGTAAGCCAAATTGAAGAGGGCCAAATTAGAGAGCCAATAGGGTGGGTGGGTGGGCTTCCAGCCGACAAGAGGAAGCAACTTTGTAAGTTTCTACCCTTAATGCACTAAACACCTCCCCTACACTCACCGATAGGCTGGCCCTAACCAATTACCACTCACTCAAAACTCTGATCTGCCTAGCAACAATTGACCTCTTCAACCAATCACAAAATTGCAAGACTCTTATATAGATATCGTGCCCAGCCAGGCACTCTCCTTATCATAACAGTGCAGGTTTGAGTGATATCTAGGCTTCATCACATATAAATCAAAATAACTGAGGTACTAATTAAGTCACCTCTGTTGAAGCATGGATATCACTAAAATCTGAACTGTAATGGACCCTACACACTTGGCGATGTTTCCGAATTGGACTATGTTCGTTTTCAACAATTAATGACCATCGTCCAAATTGGCTTGCTATGCTAAATGAGGGAAAACCAACGATGAACGACCGCAGGGGCGCGCATCGTTCATCGTTGGTGCCTACACTCTAAACGACATGAACAATATATTGTTCACTTATGAGCAATATCGTTCATATCGCCCATGTATGTCACCAAGTGTGCAGGGCCCATTAGTGTGCCTTGAGGAACAAGGTGGGAATGTCTGATTTAGAGCCATGTGTCTAGGTAGGTGGCAGTATTGCACACAAGTGCCATTTGCTGCTGGTAATAGCAATCAGGGCTGATGAGCAACAATTGGCTACAAGCATTTCTGCTGAAACAGCAATTAGGACTGAGGAGCAACACCTTGTACACAATACACTAAAGCAGACAATACACTAAATTAAAGTTTCCCTTTGCTAATACAATCCAGGTTTTAATGATATTCATGCTTAAGTCTAGATGGTTTAATCAAATTGACTGAAATACCAATTTAAGTCACCTGTTCTCAAGCTTAAATATACTTAAAACCTGGACTGGGTATAGCGGAGTTTAGGAACCTCTTCACTAAATGATTTTAGTTTCAACCAGCCAAATACTTGGGCTGTCTCTCTTTTGTTTTGGTTCTCAGTATCACACTTTGTCCCCATACTGTACCTCCCAAAATGACCCCTTTCAGGAGGGACAAAATGCTCTATCCTTGGACTTCCCTCTTAATTTATGATTGCCATCACCTGTGTTGAAAGTGAATCACCTTTCTTATTTCCATCACCTGTGTTGAAACACAATTAACTAGTTCAACACAGGTGACGCCATTCACAAATTGAAACTGAAGTCCAGGAACAAAGCATTTTGTCCCTTCTAGAATGGCTCATGTTGGGAGGTATGTGTACCTATCTCTCTGGGGCCTGTCTCTGTTCCGAGTTTATAAATAAGGGGAAAAGTTGGTAACATTGATGGTGTGACATCACAAAAGAGAAGTTGGCTGGTCTAATGAAAAGTTGGCTGGTTGGTTTGTCTGATGAATATAATGGTTAAGGGCCCCATACACTAGGAGGATAATGCCCGATTTCATCCGCTTTTGGACATTCGGCCCAATATATCGGATTAAATCAGGCATTTTGGAGGTGTTTCTGGTCCAATCTGATTTGATGCGCGTTCCTGTGAGCATCGGATCAGATCCTCCCGATTGAATGTGCTGCACATTCAATCATGTCCGACACCGCAGGCATGGCTGGGATCATCCAGGATATATTGTATGCAAAAGGACAGCATACAATGTATCTTGGGTGATCCTGCCCACCGGGAGGCTGCCGGGGTGATGGCCTGTGACATGTCAGATGGACATGTTGCGTAAGTGTATGGGGCCCTTAAGGTCCATGAAGTAGACTAGTTGATCAGATAAATTGGATGGAAGTTGGATTGTTGGTTAGTGAGAAGAACGTTGGTCTAGTGTATGGCCAGCTTAAAGCAAAAAACAAAAGTAAAACTGGCTACACATCTAAAGATTATCTTATCAACCAACCAACAAGCCAATTACTGTAGGTGGGTGTTTGGATAGAAAATCTGATAATTTATGGGAACATTTTTATGGGATAATTTCTGGAAATCATTTCTGGGTTTCCTTTGTTAGAGTATGTGATATTCAGTTCCGTGGAGCACCTCCGGCGTTGATACTAAATTAATATGAGATAATTCTTGTACAAGCTGGTTTAAATACAATTGTATCCATTTATTATTGTTTATGTTCTGTGCGGGATACACAATTTTTCTTTTTATACCAGGGAACATACAACAATCAGCCATTTGCTCACAAATGCTGTAAAATGGACAATAATTATCATTCTTCTTAAAACGGATTTAACCAACTTGTTTTCCAGCGTTTGGGAGCAAATGGGCAATTATTGGGCCTAATTCAGACCTGATCGCTGTGCCGCATATTTGCAGAGGGCTGCGATCAGATAGTCGCCGCCCATAGAGGGTGCAAAATCTGCCCCATGCAAGTGTGTGAATGCATATGTACACCGTGCAAAAATTCCGCCAGACAGCGGACAGCTGCATATCCATTCGCAACTCACTCACCATCTAATTAATTTTCCAGTCTGTGCAGTCTGAGCATAGCCCAAGACTTACTCCTACAGTGCGATACAAACAGGCTGATCGGGGCTGGAGCTGACGTCACACACCCACCCTGAAAACGCTTGAGAACACCTGCGTTTTTCCTGACACTCGCTGAAAACGTCCAGTTACCACCCACAAATGTCTTCTTTCTGTCAATCACCTTGCGAACGCCTTGCGATTTAAATTTTTGCACTATCCTGTCGCTGTTTGGTGACGCGCCTGCGCATTGCAGTGCATATGCACACGCAGTCATTCGATAATCGGCCGCTGTGCGAATTCGCATAACAGTGATCAGGTCTGAATCGGGTCCATAGTTTGCTCCCATAAATTACCAGATTTTAATTTCACCCATTAAACTAATTGGATGGTTGGAAATATAGGGCAGCATGCATTAAGCATCACTTTTTGCATGTGATTCTTCCCGTCACTCTTCGCAAGCATAACGACCTTTATTAATACGCTTGGATCCCTCTCAGTGGGGAAATGTGAAAAGAAGCCCATAGGCTTCTATAGGGTAACTTCTACACATGGCATTGCCATTCTGGAGCTTGGTGCATTGTGGTAAGCTTTACTAAAGTGAAATCACATATATATACAATGTTTTTATTCAATAAAATGATCCAATGGATCTTCAAGTGATATATGTTATAATTTTATTCCCAAAGGTAAAATGAATCAATAAAAAAGCTGTACGCATACGTAGACTATCACACCACTATATATATATATATATATGTAAAAAATGTATAATTAAAACATAATTTATTCCTATTCCTATTGCCGGCTTTTTTTCAATACATGTATATGAACCTATATGAAGGTGGATCAGATTGCTTAATAAATCTAATTATAAGAAATGTCCACAATATGTAGCACAAGAGAAGCAGTGTCCTTGTTAATTAAATGAATTTAGGAATGTCCTCAAACCATTCACTGATTAAAAATAGAGAGACCGGGTGTAGGATACAATATTCACCGCTTAGTGATTGTTACAGAGTCTCAGCGGACTGTTTGTGCAAATAGCAGGACAGCTCCCGACTGCCCGGGCAGGCTCTTTGTAATGTGTGTGCTCACCCTCCGCCCTGGTGCGTGTGACGGATCCAGCTGGACGTATACTGTGTTGCCGGTCAGGTGCGGCTAGTCATGTCTTTTTGCTGATGTTGTTTGGTGTGCTGGGGAATACCTTTTTTTCTGTTTTTGTTTAGATTAACCCCTTTTTTCCATGGACCTGAAGAATATCACTAAATTGATTGAGCAGCTACCATTTTATATTGGAAAACCAAGAAGTCTTAGACTAGGGCAATCTTACATAGAAACAGACTGCCATAAAGCGACAGTTGATAAAGTCCTAGATTAAAGAGGTTGTCCAATTAATATGACCCTCACATATAGCAATAGGGTGAGGTGTATGGTAGAGTCCCCAATTCACCTTGGTTATTAATTTTTCTTTGCTTCATTTCCATACAGAAAATTAGAACATCTAGTAGCATTTTTTTAATAGGACTTTACTGAAGCTCAATGAACATAGCAGAAAGTATCCTGGAGAAATGGGAGCTTATTTGCTCTATGTGGCAGGCAGGATTCATTAACAAACAGTTGTCCAAAGTTGACAATCCACTGTAGTAGTTCATTATTATCTTCACTTCTCATGGAAACTGAACAAATACCAGGCAAATGTAACACAACCTTCCCAATGTTTGCTAGTGTTAACCAGTTTCCTAAATCTCTAAAGTACTGTAATTGTCCATCCTAATCCTCCACCAGCTTGTTATTTTCACTTTTCAGTTTTATATAAACTAGATGCCAAGATACTGTTATGGTTTATTCCCCTGTATACATCATTACAGAACTGATGTCTTGGTTCACTAACTTTCCCCACCATCTTTACGCTGATAAACTATATGTACTAAGCATCACAGATCAGAGCAATGTACAATCTGTACGATACAACAGCACACACGGAAAGTAGAAAAGGGCTGCTCAACCTGATAAATGGAGCCGGTTTCCTGCTCTAGAAGATGGATTTGTGGTTTCTCCAGGTGTGTGTGCGTGTCTGGTCCCACTTGTAGGTTCAACATTAATTTATCTCATTCCCAAACCATCCAAGGGTGAAACCAAACAGCTGCTGGGGCAACAAAATGCACAATCCCAATGAGGGAGTTAGTGCAGACCCATGAGCAGCTCGCACTGCTCGCGCTTTCACCTCTGTTTTATCATTTTGTTTCATTCCCTCTTGTTAGAGCATTAAGGGCCTCTCAGTGAGATCTGCTCAGGGTCTTTCTATTTTTATTTTACACCGTTGGCTGCAGTAAAACTCAAGTCACAGGAGAAAAATCAGGAAAGTAATAATATTAGACACAGAGAAATTCACAGCACAATCATTTTACAGAGAAAGAACATTCACAACAAGAAATAATAGGAGATATTGACAGCAGAAATAAGACTGCGGGGAAAAACAATTCATCATATAAACACTATACAACATTCCTAGTGACAACACAACACAATCACACACCGTAAACACAACATTCCCAATAGTAACACAGTACAACCATTAAACAATAAACACTACACAACATTCCAAGAAAAATGACAATATATGGGGCTTATTCAGCCTGACACGCTGATCTGCTGAAATTGTACACGCATGCGCGACGAGGTCTTAAACTGCTTTCTCTTCAGAACGCAGTCTAAGGGATACATTTACTAAGCAGTGATAAGAGTGGAGAAGTGAGCCAGTGGAGAAATTTCCCCATCAACCAATCAGCACTGAAGTAACATCTATAATTTGCATACTATAAAATGATACAGAGCTGCTGATTGGTTGATGGGGAAATTTCTCCACTGGCTCACTTCTCCGCTCTTATCACTGCTTAGTAAATGTACCCCTAAGACCTGCAGGGGGGCAGGAACGGGGCTTAGATGCCACGTTTTGTGGGCATTGAGGCTTCATTTATGGGCCGTGGTCCGGACAACGGAGGCATGTCTGGACCGTTGCTGAGATGTACGCAGGGACAACACAATGCAATATTTGCGCAGCAAACACAGCACAACATGCTCATGGACAACACAAAACAATAATTTCTCACTGTAAACTACACAACATTTGCATGGACAATGTAATCTTCCTAAAGAAAACACAGCACAACATTCTTATCAGCGACACAATACCATCATCACAGTAAACATTAACTAACATTCCTAGTAACAAAATAACATAATGTTCATACAGTGAACGTAATACAGCACATCATTCACAGTGCACAGCACAACAAACTTATCACACAATACACAACTTTCCCCCACAGCATTATAGCACAATCATCATATAAAAACATTACACAGCATTCACAGGGATAACACAAAAGAATTATACGTAATAAACACTCTACAACATTTGCAAGGAGAACACAATCTACACAATAACAACTGCAGATGTGTCCACATACTCCTATCCTCAAATAGAGCCAAATAGCCCGATATGGTACACCACACACTTTACGACTTAGTGTCCAGCCAGAGACTTTTTCACAAAATATGCATCTTATTTGCATCACAATTGAAACACAAGTACCCTCAATATTAACGCTGTGTGTAACTCAATCACTAATCGGGGTAACATGGCAAAAGACGAATGTCCAGTACGAATAATTAGCACCAAGCCTTGTTTAATCTGGAATTTAATATAAATTTCCTTGTGACAAAATGAAATAGTCTAGTGTTCCTAGTACACCATAACCGACTTTGTATGTCACTATGATGCAAATAAGACGTAACATTCAGGAAAGCTATGAAAGCACTGTAATCACGATTGTCCAAGTTGCGCTGTGCGTCTCGTTCCATGCGGAGGAATGGAGCAAAGCCGCTAGGTGAATGAGGACAAATGTATATAGAAAAACACAAATTTTGTAAAGCAAAAACAGCCCTACGTTCCAAGGATAACACAAAATAATCATCATACAGTATATATTACACAAAAATGTCTGTGTCAACGCAATCTTCCTGCAGACAACACCACACAACATTCCCAGTCACGGAATACAATCATCACACAGTAAACATTAAACAATCTGCCTAGCAATAACGAAACACAACATAATGGGGTAAATTTACTAAAGTCCCGATTTTGACCGAGATGCCGTTTTTTCATCAAAGTGTCATCTCGGTAATTTACTAAACTCAAATCACGGCAGAGATGAGGGCATTCGTATTTTTTTGGAAGTAGTTGTAAAAAATTACGAATGAATACACCATCGGTCAAAATACGCCTGTTTAGATATGAATCTCGGTCATTTACTAACCATTCGTAATTGTAATGTCTGCCGTGAAAATGCATTTGCGGCCGTGAAAAAATACAAATCGTAAAAAAGTCCTAAAAAAAAACGCACCTGCTTTTGAAAAGCGTGTTTACATGTGTACTCAATTATCCATTACTCACACCTGAATGTTTGGCCCTATAAAAGTGTTCCAGGCACATTTTGAAATTCTCTCACTCTGAAATGGCGGCTGTGGTGTGTGCCAATGACTTTCTGTTTGCTGTGGGATACCTTAGACTGCTCCATGAGGCTTCCAGAAATCAGGGCCAGGTAAGTGAACATGGTCAGCAGGTTGTTCAGGTACCGCGGAGGCTGCGCCAGCCACGTTTTTTTAGGGGTCGTTTAAACTTAAACGCATTGTCCGATGATAGGGTCATACAGATGTTCCGCCTAAATAGAACCAACATTTTCCGCCTGTATGACCTTGTCAAACTGGGACTAGACCCTGAGACAGCACGCTCTCGCTCTGTCTCAGGCTTGCACAAACTCCTGGCTGTGTTACACTTTATGGCTACTGGGAGCTTCCAGGCTGTGGCAGGCGACGTTATTGGTATCTCACAGCCAACCTTTTCAAAATATTTGAATCAGGTGAGTCAAAAAATACATAGCCGGTTATGTCTAAGTGTTGCTTCTGTAAGCTCTTACAACACAGTATTGTATAGAATACCTAACATGACACTCACCTTAGATTGTTTAATGTCCACTCAGGTTTTGGATGTCTTGGATCCACATATTAATGCCTCAATCTGCTTCCCTACCCAGGAGTCGGAGTGGCGTGCTGTCAGGGTAGCTTTCTATGAGCTTGCTCGCATGCCCAATGTGCTGGGGGCCATAGATTGCACACACGTTCAGCTGAGATCACCTAGGGGCCGTCAATATATATATACTAATAGACATATGGCCCAATCCACTAATGTCCAGGTGGTCTGTGATGCAAAGTTAAAAATTATGAGTGTTGTTGCAGGTTACCCTGGTGGCTGCCATGACTCCTTCATCCTCAGTCAGTCATCGCTCTTCGATAAATTTGAGGACGGACAAATGCCTGATGGCTGGCTGCTGGGTATGTTTAAAATGTGTTGTGTGTATGTCTTTTAACAACAAACTCCATTTTTGACTTGAGTAATGAATAATCTTACAAATGTACTAATGTTGACTATATCTGTTTTTCAGGTGATGGTGGTTACGGCTGCTACTCTTGGCTCCTTACTCCATTGTCCCAACCTGATTCTCCTGCTGAACACAGTTACAATCATGCACATAAGGCTACGCGGAATGTGATAGAAAGATGTTTTGGTGTGCTGAAATCACGGTTTCGGTGTCTGGATAAATCTGCAGGCCTTTTGTTGTATAGTCCCTCAAAGGTGACTAGGATTGTGTTCTGCTGCTGTTTTCTCCATAATCTGTGTTTAAGTCAACATCTGGCACATGATGAGGGAGAAAGCAGTCAGCAAGCAGAGGAGTTAGAAACATCTGGTGACAGTGTGAGTACATATGTAGGGAGGCAGGTACGGCAAGAAGTGATTCAGCTGTATTTTTCGGGTAAGTTTTTGTTGGATGTAATTATCCTTGACTAAACACTTTGCAATACAAACAATTGTGTGTTTTGTTACTTACTGTTTGTTGTTTATAGTGGTGTGTACATTGTAGTTAGTTTATGTTATCAATACATTGTCATTCATTACCCCAGAAAAACATACATACATACATAGCAGCTTCTACAATGTTTGAGACGGACACAGGAAGTTGTGTGTTTGCCTAAAAATTTTATTTATTGCGTTACACAAATGTTTTTTTTGTATTATTTTTTGCGCTTGTGTGTGCTGGGTACTGTGCTTTGTGCTGGCTCACTGGCACGTGCTCGGGAGGATCGCCGAACAGGGGAGGTTACTGGCGTTTGGCTAGGGGTCGTGGTTCCAGAGCTGGAGGTCACTTGTTGTGCTGCCATCAATGATATGTTGTTGCTTAAATTATTTATGCTGGCATTCAGTTGTGTGTTGGTTGCAGTGTGGCTGGCTACAATCCGGGATAATGATTCATTCACAACCTGGTTGTGCTGTATTAGTTGTATGAGTGTTTGGTGCTGGCGCTGTTGCTCATCAATGATGCGCGTTAAATGAGCCAGCATTTGGTTGTTGTCTGCCCGTATTTGCTCCATAGATGTTGCGATTCGGCCTACTTGGACAATCAGTCTGCCCGAGTTGCGACTAATGCGCGGTACATGATGGGGCAGACTGGCAAGGTGTTGGGTATGTGCGGTCAGGCTGGCATTGCTTTGGGTCTGTTGGCTTGTCCAACTGGACCAAAAGTCATCTGGAATTTGTGGCTGGGGCGGAGCTTGGACCAGTTGTGGACTCATGGAGGCTTGGGGGATATCCTGCGGCTGTATTGGCTGGCTCGGGTCAACAGGTGTTAGTTGCAGTGTGAATGTTGCCTGTTGGTCTTGTCCCTGCTGGTCCACGTCGGGCATCAAGCTTGGCTCTGTATGGGGTGGCCAACATGCACTGTTTACTTTACAAATAATATATTTGCTAGTTTTAAACATTTCTACATTCCTAATACTCCATTATTTTTGTATTTTGAGTTGTGTTTTTAAACTTAAAATTTATTTGGTTTCCAAACACATATATACCATCACAGGCGTGCACATAGACTGACTTGCGGAATCCTCACCTAACTACCTCCCCTCCACAGCATTACAGTGTTCTGTCACCTCCCCTGTCCAGGATATAGACTGCTTACCTGGATAGTCCAGAGGAGCGGAGCAAGTAAGCAGTCTACATACAGGACAGGGGAGGTGTGTGAACACTATAATGGTGTGGAGGGGGTGGTGGTGGATTTATTTCAGTCAGTAATGTGGTGTTATTTTTATGTGCACGTGTGTGGCCTAAATTTTTACAAATGTCTGTTCATTTTTAAATTTGATGTTGGCGAGAGCAACCACTAAGACATTGAAAAATTCTGCATTTGCACCTTAAAAAATTTAAGACGTAACCTCACATTGGTTGTTATGGCAAACATGTAATCTCAACTACAACTCACATCATAGTAACTGTACTGTGTAGATTATTTGCTATGTGTGTTTAGTTTATGTTTTGACTCACCAGATAACTGAGGTGATCTGGGCTCATCACTCTGTGGACTCGCCAATAGTGCCTGTGGTGGCTGGGGTGAGACTGCAGAAATGCGCCGCCTGGGTGGGGAAGATGGATCCGCAGATTCAGAGACAAGACGCCGTGTCTTACTTGGCCTCCTGGGTAAGTGACCCGAGCCCTGTGATGGGCGCCTTAGAGGAGGGCGGCTTACAGAAGCTGAACCTATGAGAATATATAAACATTAATATTTTGTACTTCTATGTGTTTGCAGAATATGTGACTACAGTGAATTCTTACCTGCAATCCCAGCATCATCCTGAGTTGTCTGTGGCCTGTCTGGCCGGCTGGTCTGTCGGACTGTTGAAAAAGTTGAAAAAACATTATGACCATACTTTGTAAAAAAATGCTAACTGCAAAGCATTAGTGTACTGTAACCATCTTGTACGTATTGTAAATTAAACTAATTTCTGCTTAAGATCTTCGTGATTCCTTAATTTGTTATGTATATAAAAATGTACATGGTGTTGCACAAAAAAAAACTGTAACATTGATGAATTATGTGTCAGATTCAGATATTGCATAGATTGATTACTTGCAACTTGAACCAAAATGTTAATTAAAAGTTTGTTTACAAATCGATTTATAAAAAAAAACATCATAACAAGCTGCTATTAGATACAACAGCTATGTCCAAGCAATATCTCATATTAATTATTGGAACTACACATACCAGCATGCACTGCACCTGATTTTGCATTATAAATTTAAAAAACTACAGCCAAGGCAAGATGGGAAATGCAGTTTCAAAACACAAAAACAGCTTAAGGGTGCATAGGCCTGCAATACATGACCAACAATGTATGCATACTTTTAAAAAATAATTTTTCCAGCATTATCATTTTGCACACTTTAAAATATAATTTCTAATTATCAAACTCACCATCCTGCGTGGGTCGGTCCGAATCCCGGACATGAGTTGCAGACACCACTTCTGCTGGAATCAGTGCCCGCACAGGCTCCTCCCACTCCCGATAGGTTGCCCGGAAAGGGGGTCCACCCCCGGTTTTGCGGGCTGATTTAGCCTCTTTGGCCATCTTGGCCTTGACACGGCGCTTTATGTCATAGAACCTCTTGCGACACGTGTCCTCAGTCCGCCTCACCACACCCTCACTATTTACGGCAACTATTACTTTCCCCCACAGGACAGACTTCCTGCGGGAGGACACCTTGGCAGCATCCTGCCCAAACAATTGCCGATGGTGCTTCATGAGCTCACGCACCAACGCCATGTTTTCAGCATAGCTGAACTTAATATTCCTGCCAGTCTTGGTAGTGGTGCGTGGCTGCGGAGCCACAGCACCATCACTCTCACTGGAGAATGCAGCAACAGGCACCCCCTCCTCCTCCTCCTCACTAACCTCCTCCCTCTCACTAACCCCCTCCACCTCACTCACCTCCTCCACCTCACTAACAGCCTCCACCTCACTAACCGCCTCCCTCTCACTAACCTCCTCCACCACACTGACCTCTGAGTCAGACATGAGGACAAACGACACAAAACACAGAAAAATAAATACAGAAAACACACTCCTCCACTACTACTACTACACACCACACAGCCAACACACACGCTCACTCACTCACAAACAATGACAAAAGACTATAAAAAAAAAACAAGGACAAAAAAGTTTACAAACTGTGAAAAAACAATACTACAAATATGACAAGACTACTTACACACACAGTACAGCACTCAACAATCACAAAACTCCTCACCAAATCCACCAAAAACTCCACCAAACTCACCAACTACAAATACACCTTCCTCTCTCCTCTCCACTAGCTAAACCCACGAGGTGCGGTGTGTTTGGGGCGGTTTTATAGTAATGTGCACAGACACTCATCCATCACGAATACAACCAATCACGGACGCGTGACAAAAACGAAACTTAGGACTAAAAACGCGGCCGCGAAATAAAAATCACTGCCGTAACAGACATGTGACGCAGTCGTAAAATACACTAAAAACACGGCCGCAAAACAACCAAATCGGCCGCATTCTACACCAGAAAACCAAGAATGACATCGACATCGGACAAAACAAAAAATACGAATACGACAGCTTAGTAAATCCGTCGTAACAAATTCAAAAAGTTGCAGTTTTACACTTTCGATGTCATTCGTGATTATTCTCCCACCAAATCGGGAGAATTACGAATGTTAGTAAATATACCCCAATGTCTGCACAATAGACATAATACAATGCACAACATTCCCAGTAACAGAACAACACACCCATCACATAATAAACTAAAGTACACAACATTCACAAGGGCAACCCAATCTAAACAGCAAATTCTATACAGCATTTCCAGTGTCACACAGTAAACAATACACAACATTCCCATTGGCCACTCAATGTCTATACAGAAACACTAAGCAACATTTCCAGTGAAGGATTATACTGTATAACAGTCGCAGTCACAAGACAACACAATTTTCCCAAACTAAGCACACAGTAACATACTCTCCAACATTTTACACATAAAAATCGGTACAAATCCTGAAAGAGGGCGTGGTCACGGGTAAAAGGGGCGCCTAGAATTTTAATGGGATTTAAAAAAAGGTACTGTACCTGGCAAATATGTAAAGTTGGAGGGTATGCAGTATTACAACACAACTTTCACAGTGAAAACAGAACAGCATCACCAAACAATAAACAACATTCCAAGCAAAAATACAACACAATCATCACACCATAAACACTACACAACATTCCCAGAGACAACACAAAATATTCGGCACAGTAACCACTGGACACCATTGACAGGTCCAACACAATTTTCACACAGTAAAAACAGCACAACATTCACAAGGGCAACACAAAAGAATCATCCCACAGTATACACCACACCAGGGACAGACTGGTCATCTGTTTCGGCCTGGGCATTTTTCAGTGTGCATGTCGCGCGCGGGAAGGGGGGGTGAGGGGTTGTGCACACGTCACGGAGGGCGAACTGACACAATGTACAGGGGCGTGCTGCGAGTCAGGGGGGCCTGGACTCGTGGCATGCCCCCATTTCCACTGAGGCACTTGCTGAGGGCGGGGCCGCTCTGCAAGTCTTAAGACCAGTGGGGGTGGCTAAAGCAGAGAGCCGGAGGCTGCACAGCTCAGCCTTCCCGGCTCTTTGTAGGACCGGTTGGCCCAACAGCCCATTGGCCCTTCTGGCATATGCCAGTAGTGCCAGCTGGGCAGTCCGGCCCTGAACTACACATTATTTACAGATATAACACAGCACAATTACCACACAGTGTGATCTATTGGGGCTAATACAAAACATTTGTCACATAGTATACACTGCACATCTTCTCCAGTGAAAACACAACATATATGTCACGATCCGGGTAATTGGTCACCACTTCTTACCTTCAGGGCCGGTGCAGGGTTTCTCGGCACCCTAGGCAAAACTTCTGCCTTCTGCCCCTTCCCCCTACCCACCCTTCAGATGAAAGGCATGCTGCTCTCACCCCCTCCCCCCTACTCTGTTAAATGTCTGCTGTTCTATCCCCCCAAAATCTGTGTGCATGCTGCTGCTCATCCCCCCAGACTGTGTGCATGCCTGCTCCTTATCTCCTCCCCCCACCCTGTCACCACACCGCTGCTCTCGCCCTCTTTCTTTATCAATGCAGAGAATGCACTGTGCAGCCACCTTACCTGCAGACTGCAGTGCAGAGTTGGGACAGAGTAGTCTGTGAAAGAGCCTGGAATGAAGAGCAGCACTGCATGTCACCCCCAGCCAGGACTCCAGGAGCTGTCAAAGTTACTGCCTGTGCCGGGTGGAGGTGGAGCTGGAGGCTGCAATACGGGATCTTAGCAGCCACGGCTACTGTAAGATACACATTCTGGGGGATTGCAGTTGCTGTAAAAGGTAGGACTATGCTACCTTTTTTAGGCAGCTGCAGCAGGCCGCCCCCTCAGGTCCCGGCGCCCCTAGGCAGCTGCATAAAGCTGCCTAGTGGAAGCTCCGGCCCTGCTTACCTTCTAAGTGTCTCCTGAGACTGGCCCAGTGCTCCAAGCCTGGATTCCACCTGCGATGTTTGTGTGCAGCGCGCTGTACTACTTTGCCTCAGTCTCCTCTCTGTGATCCCGGCAGCACTGTCATGGCAACTATACAGTTAATCCCTTCTGTCATAGTGAATGGCGTCTCCTGTCCCCCGCGGCCACCGCCGCCATCACCACTGATTTCCTCATGCTAAAGTTCAAACAGACTTTCCCTCCAGATTCAAACATGGGCGCAGCCATGTTTGATTTCATCACATGTAATTCTACAGCCTATCCGCTGCACTCTGGACTCTGCCTGATTACTCAGCCAATACCTGCTTCCCAGCTGGTGTAAATATTAGAGATGAGCGGGTTCGGTTCCTCGGAATCCGAACCCGCCCGAACTTCAGGTTTTTTTACACGGGTCCGAGCGACTCGGATCTTCCCGCCTTGCTCGGTTAACCCGAGCGCGCCCGAACGTCATCATCCCGCTGTCGGATTCTCGCGAGGCTCGGATTCTATCACGAGACTCGGACTCTATATAAGGAGCCGCGCGTCGCCGCCATTTTCACACGTGCATTGAGATTGATAGGGAGAGGACGTGGCTGGCGTCCTCTCCGTTTATAGAGAAGAGAGTGAGACTAGAGTAGAGAGAGACACAGTATTTACTTTAGTAATTTTGGGGAGCATTAGGAGGAGTACTACTACTTGCTGAAGTGATAGTGTGACTGTATATCTGACTTGTGGGGGAGACAGTGGGGAGCAGTTAGAGTCTGAGAGCAGGAGTACATATTTTAACGTACAGTGCACACTTTTGCTGCCAGAGTGCCACACTGCCATTGTGACCACACTGACCACCAGTATATATTGTGATTGTCTGCTTAGGAGTACTACTTGCAAGTTGCTGATAGTGTGACCAGTGACCTGACCACCAGTTTAATTAATCACCACCAGTTTAATATATATATATATATATATATATATATATATATTGGACAAAGAGCTGTGGCACTCGTACGGACTTCTTAGATGCTCAAATAAACGGGCGCAGCACGCCTCCTATTAGTTAACGTTTCAGTTTTATTTTTCAAAACTTTCGTCAGAACAATGTGCATAAATAAAAACCTTACCTTTATACCTGTACACCCGTGAAGACACCCACATGGAGACGAACAGACTGTTGGACGCAAGGTTGGTGACGTCACGCTCCCGCGACGTGCGCTCTTGTGCGCATGTGCCAATCCCTCCGCTACCTAGCAACAAGTATAGATACAATGTGAAAATAACCATCACCATGACAACATGCTAACAAGCCGCAATAGCTGCATACAAATAAGCTATATAAATATTATTAAGCGATCAATTATTAAATCACTACTATAAGAAAGATTTAGTGTGCAGTTTAGGCATAATTCGGGCAGAGGAAAAGCAAGCTTATTGTTTTAAACAGGACAAGCAATCACATAAAGCAACTGAAGTTCAATTGTTCATTTAATCCTTTCGGTGCCACCGTATCCAAGAAATGGATCCATTTTGCTTCCAATTGTAGGAGTTTCTTGCCAAAAACAAAGCTCTAGCAAAGTCAAGAAGTAAACTTATGGAACCAAAATCCAAAAATAAATCTGACAAAAAATCAATAACATTTGTACAACAATACCAACAGGATAGTGTATACAACGTCAGTACGGCCAAAGACTTGTGGCCTATAGTCACCCTTGATCCGGAGTTGAAGGGCTTCAAAGGCTACAAAATTATGCCTAGCTTTTCCAGAAGAAAGAATCTTAAAGATCTCTTAGTGGTCAATGATATCACACGTCTACAATCATTACCAAAAATGAATTTTCTATCAAGAAAACCTGGTTGCTATAAATGCACAGGTTGCACAACCTGCAGTTACCTGGAACCTGGAAACTCCTTTAATCATCCACACACCGGTAAAAAAATAAACATTAAACATATCCTGTCTTGCACCAGCAAATTCGTCATTTACTACATACGTTGCCCATGTGGGCTGATGTATATTGGAAAGACTACTTGTACACTGCGAGAAAGAATGGCAACACATAGAATGTCAATTAGACATGCTTTGGAAGGTTCTGATTCAGAACAACCTGTGGCCAGACATTTTAAATTATATCGACACAGTTTGGCTACCTTGCGGTACAAATTAATAGATCATGTCCCTGCTAATGTAAGAGGAGGAGACAGAGGCAAGAAACTCCTACAATTGGAAGCAAAATGGATCCATTTCTTGGATACGGTGGCACCGAAAGGATTAAATGAACAATTGAACTTCAGTTGCTTTATGTGATTGCTTGTCCTGTTTAAAACAATAAGCTTGCTTTTCCTCTGCCCGAATTATGCCTAAACTGCACACTAAATCTTTCTTATAGTAGTGATTTAATAATTGATCGCTTAATAATATTTATATAGCTTATTTGTATGCAGCTATTGCGGCTTGTTAGCATGTTGTCATGGTGATGGTTATTTTCACATTGTATCTATACTTGTTGCTAGGTAGCGGAGGGATTGGCACATGCGCACAAGAGCGCACGTCGCGGGAGCGTGACGTCACCAACCCTGCGTCCAACAGTCTGTTCGTCTCCATGTGGGTGTCTTCACGGGTGTACAGGTATAAAGGTAAGGTTTTTATTTATGCACATTGTTCTGACGAAAGTTTTGAAAAATAAAACTGAAACGTTAACTAAGAGGAGGCGTGCTGCGCCCGTTTATTTGAGCATCTAAGAAGTCCGTACGAGTGCCACAGCTCTTTGTCCAACATATCACCTTGCTGCAGAAGCACTGTATTGGAGGCACCGCGGCACTTTAAGGATCCAGAGACTGAGTGCCGGCAACACAGATTTGTATATATATATATATATATATATATATATAAAATTGTATATAATATATATATAATTGTATACCACCTACCCGTGTTTTTTTTTTTCTTTCTTCTTGATACATACTACTATAGTAGCTTACTGTAGCAGTCTGAGGTGCTGCTGAGCTGACAGTGTCCAGCAGGTCCGTCATCAGTCATTACATAATAAATATATATACCTGTCCGGCTGCAGTACTAGTGATATTATATATATATATATATATATATATATATATTAATTTCATCTCATTATCATCCAGTCTATATTAGCAGCAGACACAGTACGGTAGTCCACGGCTGTAGCTACCTCTGTGTCGGCAGTCGCTGGTCCATCCATAATTGTATACCACCTACCCGTGTTTTTTTTTTTTCTTTCTTCTTGATACATACTACTATAGTAGCTTACTGTAGCAGTCTGCGGTGCTGCTGAGCTGACAGTGTCCAGCAGGTCCGTCATCAGTCATTACATAATAAATATATATACCTGTCCGGCTGCAGTACTAGTGATATTATATATAGATATATATATTAATTTCATCTCATTATCATCCAGTCTATATTAGCAGCAGACACAGTACGGTAGTCCACGGCTGTAGCTACCTCTGTGTCGGCAGTCGCTGGTCCATCCATAATTGTATACCACCTACCCGTGTTTTTTTTTTTTTTCTTTCTTCTTGATACATACTACTATAGTAGCTTACTGTAGCAGTCTGCGGTGCTGCTGAGCTGACAGTGTCCAGCAGGTCCGTCATCAGTCATTACATAATAAATATATATACCTGTCCGGCTGCAGTACTAGTGATATTATATATATATATATTAATTTCATCTCATTATCATCCAGTCTATATTAGCAGCAGACACAGTACGGTAGTCCACGGCTGTAGCTACCTCTGTGTCGGCAGTCGCTGGTCCATCCATAATTGTATACCACCTACCCGTGGTTTTTTTTTTTTTCTTTCTTCTTGATACATACTACTATAGTAGCTTACTGTAGCAGTCTGCGGTGCTGCTGAGCTGACAGTGTCCAGCAGGTCCGTCATCAGTCATTACATAATAAATATATATACCTGTCCGGCTGCAGTACTAGTGATATTATATATATATATATATATATATATATATATATTAATTTCATCTCATTATCATCCAGTCTATATTAGCAGCAGACACAGTACGGTAGTCCACGGCTGTAGCTACCTCTGTGTCGGCAGTCGCTGGTCCATCCATAATTGTATACCACCTACCCGTGGTTTTTTTTTTTTCTTTCTTCTTGATACATACTACTATAGTAGCTTACTGTAGCAGTCTGCGGTGCTGCTGAGCTGACAGTGTCCAGCAGGTCCGTCATCAGTCATTACATAATAAATATATATACCTGTCCGGCTGCAGTACTAGTGATATTATATATATATATATTAATTTCATCTCATTATCATCCAGTCTATATTAGCAGCAGACACAGTACGGTAGTCCACGGCTGTAGCTACCTCTGTGTCGGCAGTCGCTGGTCCATCCATAATTGTATACCACCTACCCGTGTTTTTTTTTTCTTTCTTCTTGATACATACTACTATAGTAGCTTACTGTAGCAGTCTGCGGTGCTGCTGAGCTGACAGTGTCCAGCAGGTCCGTCATCAGTCATTACATAATAAATATATATACCTGTCCGGCTGCAGTACTAGTGATATTATATATATATATATATATATATATATATAGTGGTAACAACGAGCGCGGCACTGGGAGACGTAAACGGTGATGTGAAAAAATCAAATGCTTTTATTCAGACAATCTACGTTTCGGGGACGCAGCCCCTTCGTCAGGATGAATAAAGTGACAATAGACAGTGTTTAAATACATGTGCAATAAGAGGTTACTCACCGCCTCCAGCCGTCGCGCCGCCCGGGTGCCGGATCTGACGTCACTCCCTCCAACAGGAAGTGTCGCGTCACCGGTCCGTCAAGCCAGCGTTCTCTTCCTGACGAAGGGGCTGCGTCCCCGAAACGTAGATTGTCTGAATAAAAGCATTTGATTTTTTCACATCACCGTTTACGTCTCCCAGTGCCGCGCTCGTTGTTACCACTATATAAAGGGATCTACAAAATCCAGGAGCTGAAGGCACGGGGGCAAAGATACCTTAACGCTGGGGAGCGTATGGAGTGCCGGGTCAATCTGCTTGTTATATATATATATATATATATATATTAATTTCATCTCATTATCATCCAGTCTATATTAGCAGCAGACACAGTACGGTAGTCCACGGCTGTAGCTACCTCTGTGTCGGCAGTCGCTGGTCCATCCATAAGTATACTAGTATCCATCCATCTCCATTGTTTACCTGAGGTGCCTTTTAGTTGTGCCTATTAAAATATGGAGAACAAAAATGTTGAGGTTCCAAAATTAGGGAAAGATCAAGATCCACTTCCACCTCATGCTGAAGCTGCTGCCACTAGTCATGGCCGAGACGATGAAATGCCAGCAACGTCGTCTGCCAAGGCCGATGCCCAATGTCATAGTACAGAGCATGTAAAATCCAAAACACCAAATATCAGTAAAAAAAAGGACTCCAAAATCTAAAATAAAATTGTCGGAGGAGAAGCGTAAACTTGCCAATATGCCATTTACCACACGGAGTGGCAAGGAACGGCTGAGGCCCTGGCCTATGTTCATGGCTAGTGGTTCAGCTTCACATGAGGATGGAAGCACTCAGCCTCTCGCTAGAAAAATGAAAAGACTCAAGCTGGCAAAAGCACCGCAAAGAACTGTGCGTTCTTCGAAATCCCAAATCCACAAGGAGAGTCCAATTGTGTCGGTTGCGATGCCTGACCTTCCCAACACTGGACGTGAAGAGCATGCGCCTTCCACCATTTGCACGCCCCCTGCAAGTGCTGGAAGGAGCACCCGCAGTCCAGTTCCTGATAGTCAGATTGAAGATGTCAGTGTTGAAGTACACCAGGATGAGGAGGATATGGGTGTTGCTGGCGCTGGGGAGGAAATTGACAAGGAGGATTCTGATGGTGAGGTGGTTTGTTTAAGTCAGGCACCCGGGGAGACACCTGTTGTCCGTGGGAGGAATAGGGCCGTTGACATGCCTGGTGAAAATACAAAAAAAATCAGCTCTTCGGTGTGGAAGTATTTCAACAGAAATGCGGACAACATTTGTCAAGCCGTGTGTTGCCTTTGTCAAGCTGTAATAAGTAGGGGTAAGGACGTTAACCACCTCGGAACATCCTCCCTTATACGTCACCTGCAGCGCATTCATAATAAGTCAGTGACAAGTTCAAAAACTTTGGGCGACAGCGGAAGCAGTCCACTGACCAGTAAATCCCTTCCTCTTGTAACCAAGCTCACGCAAACCACCCCACCAACTCCCTCAGTGTCAATTTCCTCCTTCCCCAGGAATGCCAATAGTCCTGCAGGCCATGTCACTGGCAATTCTGACGAGTCCTCTCCTGCCTGGGATTCCTCCGATGCATCCTTGCGTGTAACGCCTACTGCTGCTGGCGCTGCTGTTGTTGCTGCTGGGAGTCGATGGTCATCCCAGAGGGGAAGTCGTAAGCCCACTTTTACTACTTCCACCAAGCAATTGACTGTCCAACAGTCCTTTGCGAGGAAGATGAAATATCACAGCAGTCATCCTGTTGCAAAGCGGATAACTGAGGCCTTGACAACTATGTTGGTGTTAGACGTGCGTCTGGTATCCGCCATTAGTTCACAGGGAACTAGACAATTTCTTGAGGTAGTGTGCCCCCGTTACCAAATACCATCTAGGTTCCACTTCTCTAGGCAGGCGATACCGAGAATGTACACGGACGTCAGAAAAAGACTCACCAGTGTCCTAAAAAATGCAGTTGTACCCAATGTCCACTTAACCACGGACATGTGGACAAGTGGAGCAGGGCAGGGTCAGGACTATATGACTGTGACAGCCCACTGGGTAGATGTATGGACTCCCGCCGCAAGAACAGCAGCGGCGGCACCAGTAGCAGCATCTCGCAAACGCCAACTCTTTCCTAGGCAGGCTACGCTTTGTATCACCGCTTTCCAGAATACGCACACAGCTGAAAACCTCTTACGGCAACTGAGGAAGATCATCGCGGAATGGCTTACCCCAATTGGACTCTCCTGTGGATTTGTGGCATCGGACAACGCCAGCAATATTGTGTGTGCATTAAATATGGGCAAATTCCAGCACGTCCCATGTTTTGCACATACCTTGAATTTGGTGGTGCAGAATTTTTTAAAAAACGACAGGGGCGTGCAAGAGATGCTGTCGGTGGCCAGAAGAATTGCGGGACACTTTCGGCGTACAGGCACCACGTACAGAAGACTGGAGCACCACCAAAAACGCCTGAACCTGCCCTGCCATCATCTGAAGCAAGAAGTGGTAACGAGGTGGAATTCAACCCTATATATGCTTCAGAGGTTGGAGGAGCAGCAAAAGGCCATTCAAGCCTATACAATTGAGCACGATATAGGAGGTGGAATGCACCTGTCTCAAGCGCAGTGGAGAATGATTTCAACGTTGTGCAAGGGTCTGCAACCTTTTGAACTTGCCACACGTGAAGTCAGTTCAGACACTGCCAGCCTGAGTCAGGTCATTCCCCTCATCAGGCTTTTGCAGAAGAAGCTGGAGGCATTGAAGGAGGAGCTAAAAGGGAGCGATTTCGCTAGGCATGTGGGACTTGTGGATGGAGCCCTTAATTCGCTTAACAAGGATTCACGGGTGGTCAATCTGTTGAAATCAGAGCACTACATTTTGGCCACCGTGCTCGATCCTAGATTTAAAACCTACCTTGGATCTCTCTTTCCGGCAGACACAAGTCTGCTGGGGTTCAAAGACCTGCTGGTGACAAAATTGTCAAGTCAAGCGGAACGCGACCTGTCAACATCTCCTCCTTCACATTCTCCCGCAACTGGGGGTGCGAGGAAAAGGCTCAGAATTCCGAGCCCACCCGCTGGCGGTGATGCAGGGCAGTCTGGAGCGACTGCTGATGCTGACATCTGGTCCGGACTGAAGGACCTGACAACGATTACGGACATGTCGTCTACTGTCAATGCATATGATTCTCTCACCATTGAAAGAATGGTGGAGGATTATATGAGTGACCGCATCCAAGTAGGCACGTCAGACAGTCCGTACTTATACTGGCAGGAAAAAGAGGCAATTTGGAGGCCCTTGCACAAACTGGCTTTATTCTACCTAAGTTGCCCTCCCACAAGTGTGTACTCCGAAAGAGTGTTTAGTGCCGCCGCTCACCTTGTCAGCAATCGGCGTACGAGGTTACTTCCAGAAAATGTGGAGAAGATGATGTTCATTAAAATGAATTATAATCAATTCCTCCGTGGAGACATTGACCAGCAGCAATTGCCTCCACAAAGTACACAGGGAGCTGAGATGGTGGATTCCAGTGGGGACGAATTGATAATCTGTGAGGAGGGGGATGTACACGGTGATATATCGGAGGATGATGATGAGGTGGACATCTTGCCTCTGTAGAGCCAGTTTGTGCAAGGAGAGATTAATTGCTTCTTTTTCGGTGGGGGTCCAAACCAACCCGTCATTTCAGTCACAGTCGTGTGGCAGACCCTGTCACTGAAATGATGGGTTGGTTAAAGTGTGCATGTCCTGTTTATACAACATAAGGGTGGGTGGGAGGGCCCAAGGACAATTCCATCTTGCACCTCTTTTTTCTTTCATTTTTATTTGCGTCATGTGCTGTTTGGGGAGTGTTTTTTGGAAGGGCCATCCTGCGTGACACTGCAGTGCCACTCCTAGATGGGCCAGGTGTTTGTGTCGGCCACTAGGGTCGCTTTTCTTACTCACACAGCTACCTCATTGCGCCTCTTTTTTTCTTTGCGTCATGTGCTGTTTGGGGAGTGTTTTTTGGAAGGGCCATCCAGCGTGACACTGCAGTGCCACTCCTAGATGGGCCAGTTGTTTGTGTCGGCCACAAGGGTCGCTTATCTTACTCACACAGCTACCTCATTGCGCCTCTTTTTTTCTTTGCGTCATGTGCTGTTTGGCGAGTGTTTTTTGGAAGGGCCATCCTGCGTGACACTGCAGTGCCACTCCTAGATGGGCCAGTTGTTTGTGTCGGCCACTAGGGTCGCTTATCTTACTCACACAGCTACCTCATTGCGCCTCTTTTTTTCTTTGCGTCATGTGCTGTTTGGGGAGTGTTTTTTGGAAGGGCCATCCTGCGTGACACTGCAGTGCCACTCCTAGATGGGCCAGTTGTTTGTGTCGGCCACTAGAGTCGCTTATCTTACTCACACAGCTACCTCATTGCGCCTCTTTTTTTCTTTGCGTCATGTGCTGTTTGGGGAGTGTTTTTTGGAAGGGCCATCCTGCGTGACACTGCAGTGCCACTCCTAGATGGGCCAGGTGTTTGTGTCGGCCACTAGGGTCGCTTATCTTACTCACACAGCTACCTCATTGCGCCTCTTTTTTTCTTTGCGTCATGTGCTGTTTGGGGAGTGTTTTTTGGAAGGGCCATCCTGCGTGACACTGCAGTGCCACTCCTAGATGGGCCAGGTGTTTGTGTCGGCCACTAGGGTCGCTTATCTTACTCACACAGCTACCTCATTGCGCCTCTTTTTTTCTTTGCGTCATGTGCTGTTTGGGGAGTGTTTTTTGGAAGGGCCATCCTGCGTGACACTGCAGTGCCACTCCTAGATGGGCCAGGTGTTTGTGTCGGCCACTAGGGTCGCTTATCTTACTCACACAGCTACCTCATTGCGCCTCTTTTTTTCTTTGCGTCATGTGCTGTTTGGGGAGTGTTTTTTGGAAGGGCCATCCTGCGTGACACTGCAGTGCCACTCCTAGATGGGCCAGGTGTTTGTGTCGGCCACTAGGGTCGCTTATCTTACTCACACAGCTACCTCATTGCGCCTCTTTTTTTCTTTGCGTCATGTGCTGTTTGGGGAGTGTTTTTTGGAAGGGCCATCCTGCGTGACACTGCAGTGCCACTCCTAGATGGGCCAGGTGTTTGTGTCGGCCACTAGGGTCGCTTAGCTTAGTCATCCAGCGACCTCGGTGCAAATTTTAGGACTAAAAATAATATTGTGAGGTGTGAGGTATTCAGAATAGACTGAAAATGAGTGGAAATTATGGTTTTTGAGGTTAATAATACTTTGGGATCAAAATGACCCCCAAATTCTATGATTTAAGCTGTTTTTTAGTTTTTTTTTAAATAACACCCGAATCCAAAACACACCCGAATCCGACAAAAAAAATTCGGTGAGGTTTTGCCAAAACGCGGTCGAACCCAAAACACTGCCGCGGAACCGAACCCAAAACCAAAACACAAAACCCGAAAAATTTCAAGTGCACATCTCTAGTAAATATCCTGCATACAGGCTGCCTAATCGTCAGTGTTTTGGTTGTCTATCCTAGTGATACATGTCTCTCCTGTCTGTGGATGTTCCAGCTTGTGCTTCCAGGTATTCCAGCTTCTGTGACCTTGCTCCACTTAAAGAGCCCCAGCACCAGTTACCATCTTGTGGTGCTGCCTGATTCCAGCCATGTTCCTATATTGCATCCTGTGTCCTGCAGTGATCCATCACCAGCTTCCAGTGTTGTTCCAGAATTGCTTCCATCTTCCAGCGGTGTTCCAGTATCACTCCTAGCTCTCATTGCCTACCAATATTGCTCTTCGTGATCCACAGTGACTTCATCACCGGCTTCCAGCTTCCAGCGTTGCTCCAGTCTCGCATCCAGCTTCCAGCGGTGTTCCTGTGCCACTCCCAGATCTCAGGAGTGTTCTGTATCACTCCCAGTACCGCTCTCCATCTCCAGCAGTGTTCCAGCATCGATCCGTTCATCATCTACCACACAACATCGAACCACAGTTCACTATCGATACTCACCATTGGACTCTATCTTCAGTGGTGAGTTTCATAGGCGTGCGCAGGGGGGGTTCCTGGTGCGCACAGGCACCCCCTAATGTCTGTAAACCCCCTCACACACACCTGCTGCTGCTGCAGTATCGGCGATTGCCGAGTGTGCTCATTTCTGTCCTCCCGCCCATTGTGCCCGCCACCCCCTCCGCTCAGTCTGGCTGTCAATCATTTTTATGGTGCAGCATCACTGACGTAATCCTACTCCCAGTTCCTCTAACCTCTGGGATGTGTCGTGATGATGTCATGCCGCGTGCATGCCCGCTCATGCTCCCACCCACGCTCTTTCTCTCCTCATCATGTGCCAATGCCACAGAATACAGCGTTCCTCTTGGAGGAGGACAAGTTCAAATTCAATATCAATATATATTTTGAGAGATTAGGATATAATCTATGGTAATAAAATATACAAATTGAACATATATTAAACAGATTCTATATATATATATATATATATATATATATATCTATATATATATATATCTGTGCATCAATTCTCTATATTATTTAGTTTGCATTGAGTGCCAATATGTGGTGGTAGACACACCTGATAGGTGGTGCTAGACACGCCCATTAGGTGGTGTTAGACATGCCCAATAGGTGGTGCTAAACACGCCCTTCTAATCGTGCACCCCCTAATAAAATGTCTTGCGCACGCCTATGGTGAGTTTAATACACCTTCTGAAGTTCTGTCTGCACCGGTTCCATCCGGCATCCCCGGCAATTCTTCCAAGTTCCCTTCAACCTCTGTGCATTTGTGCCAACCCAGCTTCCAGTGTGTCATCTGCTGGGCAGTACCAGCTAGTTCCCTGTTACAGCAGTTAGCTGTGGCCTACGGACTTTGTTACATCTAATCCTGCATTGCCACAGTATTCATTACCACTGCGCTCCCAGGAACTGTACTGCTATATTTATCTGCACAAGTTACTGTTGAATGTTATCTGAATTGCCAAGGTGCCTAAACTGTGTGTTCAATAAACAGACTTTGGGGGTCATTCCGAGTTGATCGCTCGCTAGCAGTTTTTAGCAGTGTATTTTCACTTTGCAGGAGTGCAAACGCCTGTGCAGCAGAGCGCCTGCAAACACATTTTGTGCAAAACAAGACCAACCCTGTAGTTACTTATCCTGTGCGATGATTGCTGCGATGAGTGACACGGTAATGACATCAGATACCCACCCAGCAAACGCCCGGCCACGCCTGCATTTTTCCAAATTCTCCCAGAAAATGGTCAGTTGACACCCAGAAACGCCCTCTTCCTGTCAATCTCCTTGCATTTGGCTGTACGATTGGAATCGTCGCTAGAACCAATGCAAAACCACAAAGGTCTTCGTACCTGTACGACGCGCGTGCGCATTGCGGTGCATACGCATGCACAGATTAGCCATTTTTTTCACTGATTGCTACGCAGCGAACAACAGCAGCTAGCAATCAACTCGGAATGACCTCCTTTGTTTTATATACTCCGTTGTTGTGGTCACGCCTTCGGGCAAACGGTGCTTAACCTCCTGCATGTCCAAGAACCCTATTCTACCTCCACAGTTCACATACACGCCAGCCCCTACGTCTGAGGCTTCCCCAGGTCAGCCTCAGCTCTCAGTTATGACAATTGTGACAGTTGTGACAAAATACATATAACATACTCACGAACGGCCTCTTCCTGTCAATCACCTTGTGAACGCCCATGCGTTCGGATATTTCACACCATCCCATTGCTAGGCGCTGATACCTGTTGCTGTGGTGCGACACGCCGGCGCATTGCGGTGCATACACATGCGCAGTTCGGATCTGATTGCTCGCAGTGTGAAAATGCACAGCAGCGATCTGATCTGAATTAGGCCCTGAATTAGGCCCTATTTCTCCGGCAGGGTCCCCAGGTTATCCACAGAATAACATTGGGGTATGATGGAGCGACAAACGATCACAAGCCTTCCGGCCTCCCAGAATGCACCGGGATCGTCCATATAATACCGCCCACTGACTCAGTCAAATCAGTTTTTTGTTTGGTGCGGCAGGAGCCGGACCATGGTCACAGGGCTGCTGCAGTGGGGCCTACCAGTGGTTTCCCTGGTACCCCTGTGGGTCAGTCCGCCCCTGACTCTAGCGCTAGGCTTTAGAGATCATAAGGCGCCAGGATTAGTTGAGGCTGCGATCCCTAGGGTTGATGTCAGCAGTGGGGAGTCAGACGCTCTCCTGGTCGCCCCTCCCCCCAGTTCATGACCAGTTACTGTGCGTCTCCCGCCATGAACTGATTGCCTCACTTCCGTCTCAGAAGCTACCACGAGGGAACTCGGTCGCAGCACAGGCCGCTGCATCTGTGTACACTAAGGTTTACCGCTAAGAGACTGGGTCGCAGACAGGAGCGTCTACATGCACTAATGTTCATTGAGCGTCTGTGTCCACAAAAAATGGCCGGAGTGGCAGTGTACACTAGTGTCTGGATCCACTCAGCATTCGCTAACGTATTGATTGATTGATCGATCCTGGAAGTGGGGTAAGTCTCCCTGTATCCCACTCTACTGAGTACGGGTTATACAGCACTAAATTTCTATCTACCTTTGTAGTATGAATAGTTAACTTTAGTGCCTATTGCATATGAGTTTTATGTACAATACTGTGGTTTTCTTCGCAATGCGTCTGAATACTTTAAAGATCTGTATGACAGAATTCAGTAATATGTACTCCTACATGCTTTGAGATGTGTTCGTAGTTAATAATCTGCTCATATGATGTATATATATATGTATAATATGTGACTGACTACTAGTGTGATGCTGACTTAATAATAAATGATAGTCGGTTGATACTTCTGATCTTTAATGCAGGTACATGGTAAGGGTCACACATATCACTTTAGAGAAAAGTGATTACCGTCACAAAATTGTGTAGTACACTGTGAAAGTGCTGAGTATTTATCATGTCTAAGGGCAGCAAACACTTATATGTTGTTGTTCGGCAAAAACTGTATTATCCTATATGATTTGGTACAGGATGGTAATGTGTAAAAATGATTTGCTGTTTAGCATAATACATTCCTGATTTACATCAGGTATAGATAGACCCATTGGGGCGATGTTTGCACAGACCTTGTACAGTTTAGCTGAAATGTTAATTCTTACATTATTAACACATGCTGCTCACTGATTGTGGTATATCCCCAACAGCATCTTCAATAAGACAAGCTGATGAACCGAATGTAAATAAATCATCGACTTCACAGGCTACACATGATAATCATCAGACGATGAAAGCTCTATATACTCTACTTCAGCATACGAAGAACAGGTAAAAGATATCAGCTAAATAAATAAGCTGAATAAATTAGAGAAAAAATAGGCTAGTCTGTCAAAAGAGGCAGCAGAGCCTGGAGTAAAAATAAGGCACTTCGGTTTAAACGTCCCAAAAGGGTCTCTGCACGAGGGCAGAATTCAGGAAAAAGGTTTGAGTTACACCCAATAAAGTCGAATGCCCAGTAAATGGGATTCCAATATCTTTTTCAAGATAGGTACTGTTTTAAATAGGGAAGTGCCTCCCAAAATAGATATGCATATCATTTGATAATGCAAAAATCTATAGGGCCTCTGCCATCAAAAGAATAAGACCATATTGTCTTTGTCTGGGGCAGTCATAAGGCCAGCCAGAACTTCACCTTGTAGTCTATGGCTACACCACACTGGATAGGCCCAATCTCATTAGATTTTGGAAGCTAAGCAGTGTTTGGCCTGGTTAGTTCTTGGAGGGGAGACCACCTTGAAATACCAGGTGCTGTAGGTACATTGGGCTGAGGTACTGGAAGACAGGTTTCAGCGCCTGCAAGGGAGTAGGAATCCCATATAGCTCATATGGACACTAATGTTCTAGGGCATCAGCATAACAATCGCTGTTCAAGAACAGCTTGGTTCATGTACAGATGGGTCCATGGTTATCTTGACTAGTTTCTGTGCTTAGGCACAACATGAATTATAGTATAAACCCTTCATCTGTATATGGGAAGCTGATTCAGAATCTAAGAAGGTTCTGGAAATTTTTGCCTTGGCTGGAAGTTTCTATTTGAATTAACAGTTATTCCGGAGTCAGAAACAGACTCCAAGAAGGTCACGTTGCCTTCCACATATAACCCCAAATATAGGGGTCTGGTTCGGCCTTGTCGGTCATAAAGGAACGTAACAGCCTTAATACAATAAGTTTGGTAAGGCAAAGAAGCAAAGGCCACCAGAGGCCAGCTTCCAAACCAGAGGCCATCAGTATGATGGTGCGGGTCTCCTTCTGGCGGATTACAGAAGGATAAGGTGCCGAGTTCTTCAGTTTGCACAGATTTGATAGCAGTCTACAAATAGATGCCTGGGTGCAAGAAGTGATATCTCTAAAGTTATTCTTTCCCTTCTGGAACCATTCTCCTAAAAGGTAATTCAGTTTCAGGCCACCTCGGGTAGAGGCGTAGGCGAGGGATTGGCATGAAGCAATTCAGAAAATGTTTTGTCGGGAATAGTCATTCCATTAACCCATGCGCAATGGAGGATTTATTCCCACCTGGGTCAAAAACAATCCCTCGCCCCATTATCAATTTAAAAAAACAGAGAAATTTGGGTAACACGATTCACATGGAGGCTACTCCATAGTTGGATGAGGAGCCAATATAATACATGATATTCCTGGATAAGTCAGGAATTTTACCTTCAGGATCCTATAACACTGTCCATCAGTGTTATCTCAAAGTTTACCATCCTTCAGCCAAAATTCAGTTAGGCCTTATCCTTTGGGTTAGCCACAGCCCCAGAGTACCAAAATGATTATGGCAATTTATCTCCGTTAGTAGAGGTTAAGAAAAATTGCCATACCTTGACAACCTTCCTATCCTGACACAAATAAAGGAAAGGTTCTGTGTCATCTACAACATATTCTGCAGAGGCATGGGTGGTTCGTAAATGGGATCATCTCAGGTTCCGTAACATAACTCACGGTGGGGCTATACTGAATTTGAGTCTGCAGAAAAGAATTACCTCGGAACAAGATATCCAAGGTAAAGTTAGGGGAGTTGTTACATAATCAAACAATATCGATTCACGCAGCAATGCGAATGACGGGTTTGATGGTGTTAACAATACACATGGTGGAGTGGGCATAATTCCACTCAAGACTTTTTCAGCACCTCCTCCATCTAAGGCTGCATCACACTGGATATGTCCAATCTCAATGATGTTGGAAGTTAAGCAGTGTTGTACCTGGTTAAATTCTCCAAGCACAAGACCATCTGTGAATACCAGGTGGTGTAGACGGGCCAGATGGACAGTACACAAACAAGACGCGGTACTGGCAAAAAAAGGTAAGAAGTAGCCTGGGGGCTACAGACATTCCATCTAGATCAGAGGATACCTTTTTCTTTTTGGATATCAGGTGGGGAAATCCTGACAACAAATACAGGTCTTCACGTCTATGGAGGCCATTTTCTGGAAAATTATGATTCCGGGGATTATGGACCACAGAAAAAAAGGTGCCTGCTAATAATCTGAAAGCACTTCAGGCCATATAATGGATCCTGATTCAGGCACGAGAAATTCCTAAAGGAAGATCGGTCCAGATCCGCAAGGACAAGGAAAGGGCAGTAGTGTACCTCAACTTTCAGAGAGGAATACGCAGATAAATAGCAAGGAAGGAGGTAAATCACATACTAAAATGTGCAGAACTCCATCTTCCAGCCTTGTCCTCATGGTTTGTTCCGGGAGTCCAAAACTGAAGAGCTGATTTCTCAGTCGACACGTCATTCAGGTAAATGAATGGGCTTTGCACCCTAAAGTAATTTCAGACTCGGGTAGACCAATGGGCTTGGCCAGAGATAATTCTCATGGTGTCCCATCAGAACAACAAAAGCCATAATCGGGTCAGGAACAAAGGAAGTGATCTTTGTGGATATCTTTTTAATGAGAATTTTATTTCTCTTATGTGTTTCTCAAATCATCCTGCTACTCAGGATAGTGAGGAAAATACAACAAAGATGCCGGGATCCTAATAAGCCCCGGCTTGGCCCAGAAGGTGTTGGTACACAGATCCGCAGAAAATATTGAATACCTTTTCTGTTTCCTCTACGCCCAGACTAAGACAGGGACCTTGATTATCACAAATATCTGGATCAACTGTTTTGATGGCGTGGCTTTTGAAATCTATATACTGAGGTGCAAAGGATTCTCACAAATGCTCAGAGCAAGGAAAAACTTCCTTGACTCATATTTATCACCAAATATGACAAGCTTATAAGCATTGGTGCAATAAAAGAGGTATGGACCCGAAATCTTGCAGAGTGTCCAGGGTTTTACCATTCCTTCAAACAGGAATAGATTAAGGTTTAGCGGTGGCTTCCTTGGAAATACAAGTGTCAGCATTTGACTGTATGGTTCCAAAAGAAAAATGCCAAATTACAGGATGTGTGCACTTTTTCCCAGGGAATGCTGCGCATTCAACCTTCCCCTTTTCCTACTACAGGGTCAGGGAATCTAAATCTAGTCCTCAAAAGCCTGTCAAGTTGCTCTGTTTTAAACCACTAAGTTTAGTGGATTTTAAATGGTTGACAGCTAAAGTTCTCGTTCGGCTGCCTATGGCATCAGCTAGAAGAGAGTCAGATTTAGGAGCACTTTCATGCTAATCTCCTTTTCTGATGTTATCCAGATAAAGTAGTTCTCAGAACTAGGTCTGGGTATCTTCCTAAGGGGTGATCTATATAACACCTTAATGAAGATATTATGGTCCCGGTTTTTCAGGAATTGGGATTTTCTGCGGGAGATGCGTCGCTGGACGTAGTCCGGGCATTACGTATCTACATGGATTGTACCAGTGTCATTAGAAAGACAAATTCTCTTTTCATCCTCTACGTTTTTTTTCACAAGGGGAGATGGCCTGCTACTAAACAGACGCTAGCAAGATGGCTTCGAATGACGATTTCAGAAGCATATTCTTAAAATGATCTCCCTGTCCCGGCTAATGTCTCTGCTCACTTTACATGTAAGGAAGGTCTTTCATAGGTAGCACAATATTGTGCTTGAGCAGAACAGATATGTAAGGTAGCCACATGGCTTCCAATAAACACATTCAATCAGACATTATGCCTGGGATATCTTTGCCTCTCATGATGCTCAATTCGGGCGTAAGGTTCTCCTATTAATCAGGAGCATCCCCACCACAAAAAAATTGCTTCGGGAAGTCCCAATGTTATCCTGTGGATAACCTGTGGACCCTGCCGGAGAAATATACGTTATGGTAAGAACTAACCGTTGATAACGATATTTCTCCTAAGTCCACAGGTTTCCACAGGGATCCCACCCTGACGCACCTGATTTGAGAATCTGTATACTCACTAACCTCTTCCCTCTTGCATGGAAGAGTGTGCATGTGTGTTTTTTGCCTGAATAGGGTTCTACATAATGCTCCTGCCTAAATGCTTTGGAAACAACTAATTTGACTGAGTCAGTGGGCGGGATTATATGGACGGACCCGGTGCATTCTGGGAGGCCGGAAGGCTTGTGATCGTTTGGTGCCAATCTGCTGTCGCTCCATCATATCCCAATGTTATCCTGTGGAAACCTGTGGACTTAGGAGAAATACTGTTATCAACGGTAAGTTCTTACCATAACGTATATGTTGCACTGCTGGTGGGACAGGTGTAATATGCAGAGAAATTTAGATTTGAGAAGGATGTTTCCAAACTGAAATCTAAATGTAGTGTAAAAAAAAAGCTGCACTACATGCAAAAAAATGTACAGTATGTACAGTATATGCACCCCTTGCATTGCAACATGGTTTGGCCAGGTACATAGCTACTTGTTCTTTCTTACTTTGGGACTGATTCAGAGAAGTACGCCAATGCAGCTGCAAGTGCAGTTTTCTCTGCAAGACAACTGCAGATATCAGCAAGTGAACCTGCCGCCCAAAAGTGAAACGCAACTCATTCATAATTGCTGACATATACTAGAGATGAGCGGGTTCGGTTTCTCTGAATCCGAACCCGCCAGAACTTCATGTTTTTTTTCACGGGTCCGAGCGACTCGGATCTTCCCGCCTTGCTCGGTTAACCCGAGCGCGCCCGAACGTCATCATGACGCTGTCGGATTCTCGCGAGGCTCGGATTCTATCGCGAGACTCGGATTCTATATAAGGAGCCGCGCGTCGCCGCCATTTTCACACGTGCATTGAGATTGATAGGGAGAGGACGTGGCTGGCGTCCTCTCCGTTTAGAATAGATTAGAGAGACACTTGATTTACTAATTTTGGGGAGCATTAGGAGTACTCAGTACAGTGCAGAGTTTTGCTGATAGTGACCACCAGTTTTATTTATAATCCGTTCTCTGCCTGAAAAAAGCGATACACAGCACACAGTGACTCAGTCACATACCATATCTGTGTGCACTGCTCAGGCTCAGGCCAGTGTGCTGCATCATCTATTATCTATATATAATATTATATATATCTGTCTGACTGCTCAGCTCACACAGCTTATAATTGTGGGGGAGACTGGGGAGCACTACTGCAGTGCCAGTTATACGTTATAGCAGGAGCCAGGAGTACATAATATATTATATAGTGAGTGACCACCAGACACACAGTGCAGTTTATTTAATATATCCGTTCTCTGCCTGAAAAAAGCGATACACACAGTGACTCAGTCAGTCACATACCATATCTGTGTGCACTGCTCAGGCTCAGGCCAGTGTGCTGCATCATCTATATAATATATATTATATATCTGTCTGACTGCTCAGCTCACACAGCTTATAATTGTGGGGGAGACTGGGGAGCACTACTGCAGTGCCAGTTATAGGTTATAGCAGGAGCCAGGAGTACATAATATTATATTAAAACAGTGCACACTTTTGCTGCAGGAGTGCCACTGCCAGTGTGACTAGTGACCTGTGACCTGACCACCAGTATATATAATATTAGTAGTATACTATCTCTTTATCAACCAGTCTATATATTAGCAGCAGACACAGTACAGTGCGGTAGTTCACGGCTGTGGCTACCTCTGTGTCGGCACTCGGCAGCCCGTCCATAATTGTATATACCACCTAACCGTGTTTTTTTTTTCTTTCTTTATACATACATACTAGTTACGAGTATACTATCTCTTTATCAACCAGTCTATATATTAGCAGCAGACACAGTACAGTGCGGTAGTTCACGGCTGTGGCTACCTCTGTGTCGGCACTCGGCAGCCCGTCCATAATTGTATATACCACCTAACCGTGGTTTTTTTTCTTTCTTTATACATACATACTAGTTACGAGTATACTATCTCTTTATCAACCAGTCTATATATTAGCAGCAGACACAGTACAGTGCGGTAGTTCACGGCTGTGGCTACCTCTGTGTCGGCACTCGGCAGCCCGTCCATAATTGTATATACCACCTAACCGTGGGTTTTTTTTCTTTCTTTATACATACATACTAGTTACGAGTATACTATCTCTTTATCAACCAGTCTATATATTAGCAGCAGACACAGTACAGTGCGGTAGTTCACGGCTGTGGCTACCTCTGTGTCGGCACTCGGCAGCCCGTCCATAATTGTATATACCACCTAACCGTGGTTTTTTTTTCTTTCTTTATACATACATACTAGTTACGAGTATACTATCTCTTTATCAACCAGTCTATATATTAGCAGCAGACACAGTACAGTGCGGTAGTTCACGGCTGTGGCTACCTCTGTGTCGGCACTCGGCAGCCCGTCCATAATTGTATATACCACCTAACCGTGGTTTTTTTTTCTTTCTTTATACATACATACTAGTTACGAGTATACTATCTCTTTATCAACCAGTCTATATATTAGCAGCAGACACAGTACAGTGCGGTAGTTCACGGCTGTGGCTACCTCTGTGTCGGCACTCGGCAGCCCGTCCATAATTGTATATACCACCTAACCGTGGTTTTTTTTTCTTTCTTTATACATACATACTAGTTACGAGTATACTATCTCTTTATCAACCAGTCTATATATTAGCAGCAGACACAGTACAGTGCGGTAGTTCACGGCTGTGGCTACCTCTGTGTCGGCACTCGGCAGCCCGTCCATAATTGTATATACCACCTAACCGTGTTTTTTTTTTCTTTCTTTATACATACATACTAGTTACGAGTATACTATCTCTTTATCAACCAGTCTATATATTAGCAGCAGACACAGTACAGTGCGGTAGTTCACGGCTGTGGCTACCTCTGTGTCGGCACTCGGCAGCCCGTCCATAATTGTATATACCACCTAACCGTGGTTTTTTTTTCTTTCTTTATACATACATACTAGTTACGAGTATACTATCTCTTTATCAACCAGTCTATATATTAGCAGCAGACACAGTACAGTGCGGTAGTTCACGGCTGTGGCTACCTCTGTGTCGGCACTCGGCAGCCCGTCCATAATTGTATATACCACCTAACCGTGGTTTTTTTTTCTTTCTTTATACATACATACTAGTTACGAGTATACTATCTCTTTATCAACCAGTCTATATATTAGCAGCAGACACAGTACAGTGCGGTAGTTCACGGCTGTGGCTACCTCTGTGTCGGCACTCGGCAGCCCGTCCATAATTGTATACTAGTATCCATCCATCTCCATTGTTTACCTGAGGTGCCTTTTAGTTGTGCCTATTAAAATATGGAGAACAAAAATGTTGAGGTTCCAAAATTAGGGAAAGATCAAGATCCACTTCCACCTCGTGCTGAAGCTGCTGCCACTAGTCATGGCCGAGACGATGAAATGCCAGCAACGTCGTCTGCCAAGGCCGATGCCCAATGGCATAGTACAGAGCATGTCAAAACCAAAACACCAAATATCAGTAAAAAAAGGACTCCAAAACCTAAAATAAAATTGTCGGAGGAGAAGCGTAAACTTGCCAATATGCCATTTACCACACGGAGTGGCAAGGAACGGCTGAGGCCCTGGCCTATGTTCATGGCTAGTGGTTCAGCTTCACATGAGGATGGAAGCACTCAGCCTCTCGCTAGAAAACTGTAAAGACTCAAGCTGGCAAAAGCACCGCAAAGAACTGTGCGTTCTTTGAAATCCCAAATCCACAAGGAGAGTCCAATTGTGTCGGTTGCGATGCCTGACCTTCCCAACACTGGACGTGAAGAGCATGCGCCTTCCACCATTTGCACGCCCCCTGCAAGTGCTGGAAGGAGCACCCGCAGTCCAGTTCCTGATAGTCAGATTGAAGATGTCAGTGTTGAAGTACACCAGGATGAGGAGGATATGGGTGTTGCTGGCGCTGGGGAGGAAATTGACCAGGAGGATTCTGATGGTGAGGTGGTTTGTTTAAGTCAGGCACCCGGGGAGACACCTGTTGTCCGTGGGAGGAATATGGCCGTTGACATGCCAGGTGAAAATACCAAAAAAATCAGCTCTTCGGTGTGGAGGTATTTCACCAGAAATGCGGACAACAGGTGTCAAGCCGTGTGTTCCCTTTGTCAAGCTGTAATAAGTAGGGGTAAGGACGTTAACCACCTCGGAACATCCTCCCTTATACGTCACCTGCAGCGCATTCATAATAAGTCAGTGACAAGTTCAAAAACTTTGGGTGACAGCGGAAGCAGTCCACTGACCAGTAAATCCCTTCCTCTTGTAACCAAGCTCACGCAAACCACCCCACCAACTCCCTCAGTGTCAATTTCCTCCTTCCCCAGGAATGCCAATAGTCCTGCAGGCCATGTCACTGGCAATTCTGACGAGTCCTCTCCTGCCTGGGATTCCTCCGATGCATCCTTGCGTGTAACGCCTACTGCTGCTGGCGCTGCTGTTGTTGCCGCTGGGAGTCGATGGTCATCCCAGAGGGGAAGTCGTAAGCCCACTTGTACTACTTCCAGTAAGCAATTGACTGTTCAACAGTCCTTTGCGAGGAAGATGAAATATCACAGCAGTCATCCTACTGCAAAGCGGATAACTGAGTCCTTGACAACTATGTTGGTGTTAGACGTGCGTCCGGTATCCGCCGTTAGTTCACAGGGAACTAGACAATTTATTGAGGCAGTGTGCCCCCGTTACCAAATACCATCTAGGTTCCACTTCTCTAGGCAGGCGATACCGAGAATGTACACGGACGTCAGAAAAAGACTCACCAGTGTCCTAAAAAATGCAGTTGTACCCAATGTCCACTTAACCACGGACATGTGGACAAGTGGAGCAGGGCAGGGTCAGGACTATATGACTGTGACAGCCCACTGGGTAGATGTATGGACTCCCGCCGCAAGAACAGCAGCGGCGGCACCAGTAGCAGCATCTCGCAAACGCCAACTCTTTCCTAGGCAGGCTACGCTTTGTATCACCGCTTTCCAGAATACGCACACAGCTGAAAACCTCTTACGGCAACTGAGGAAGATCATCGCGGAATGGCTTACCCCAATTGGACTCTCCTGTGGATTTGTGGCATCGGACAACACCAGCAATATTGTGTGTGCATTAAATATGGGCAAATTCCAGCACGTCCCATGTTTTGCACATACCTTGAATTTGGTGGTGCAGAATTTTTTAAAAAACGACAGGGGCGTGCAAGAGATGCTGTCGGTGGCCAGAAAAATTGCGGGACACTTTCGGCGTACAGGCACCACGTACAGAAGACTGGAGCACCACCAAAAACTACTGAACCTGCCCTGCCATCATCTGAAGCAAGAAGTGGTAACGAGGTGGAATTCAACCCTCTATATGCTTCAGAGGTTGGAGGAGCAGCAAAAGGCCATTCAAGCCTATACAATTGAGCACGATATAGTAGGTGGAATGCACCTGTCTCAAGTGCAGTGGAGAATGATTTCAACGTTGTGCAAGGTTCTGATGCCCTTTGAACTTGCCACACGTGAAGTCAGTTCAGACACTGCCAGCCTGAGTCAGGTCATTCCCCTCATCAGGCTTTTGCAGAAGAAGCTGGAGGCATTGAAGAAGGAGCTAAAAGGGAGCGATTCCGCTAGGCATGTGGGACTTGTGGATGCAGCCCTTAATTCGCTTAACAAGGATTCACGGGTGGTCAATCTGTTGAAATCAGAGCACTACATTTTGGCCACCGTGCTCGATCCTAGATTTAAAGCCTACCTTGGATCTCTCTTTCCGGCAGACACAGGTCTGCTGGGGTTGAAAGACCTGCTGGTGACAAAATTGTCAAGTCAAGCGGAACGCGACCTGTCAACATCTCCTCCTTCACATTCTCCCGCAACTGGGGGTGCGAGGAAAAGGCTCAGAATTCCGAGCCCACCCGCTGGCGGTGATGCAGGGCAGTCTGGAGCGACTGCTGATGCTGACATCTGGTCCGGACTGAAGGACCTGACAACGATTACGGACATGTCGTCTACTGTCACTGCATATGATTCTCTCAACATTGATAGAATGGTGGAGGATTATATGAGTGACCGCATCCAAGTAGGCACGTCACACAGTCCGTACTTATACTGGCAGGAAAAAGAGGCAATTTGGAGGCCCTTGCACAAACTGGCTTTATTCTACCTAAGTTGCCCTCCCACAAGTGTGTACTCCGAAAGAGTGTTTAGTGCCGCCGCTCACCTTGTCAGCAATCGGCGTACGAGGTTACATCCAGAAAATGTGGAGAAGATGATGTTCATTAAAATGAATTATAATCAATTCCTCCGCGGAGACATTGACCAGCAGCAATTGCCTCCACAAAGTACACAGGGAGCTGAGATGGTGGATTCCAGTGGGGACGAATTGATAATCTGTGAGGAGGGGGATGTACACGGTGATATATCGGAGGGTGAAGATGAGGTGGACATCTTGCCTCTGTAGAGCCAGTTTGTGCAAGGAGAGATTAATTGCTTCTTTTTTGGGGGGGGTCCAAACCAACCCGTCATATCAGTCACAGTCGTGTGGCAGACCCTGTCACTGAAATGATGGGTTGGTTAAAGTGTGCATGTCCTGTTTTGTTTATACAACATAAGGGTGGGTGGGAGGGCCCAAGGACAATTCCATCTTGCACCTCTTTTTTCTTTTCTTTTTCTTTGCATCATGTGCTGATTGGGGAGGGTTTTTTGGAAGGGACATCCTGCGTGACACTGCAGTGCCACTCCTAGATGGGCCCGGTGTTTGTGTCGGCCACTAGGGTCGCTAATCTTACTCACACAGTCAGCTACCTCATTGCGCCTCTTTTTTTCTTTGCGTCATGTGCTGTTTGGGGAGGGTTTTTTGGAAGGGACATCCTGCGTGACACTGCAGTGCCACTCCTAGATGGGCCCGGTGTTTGTGTCGGCCACTAGGGTCGCTAATCTTACTCACACAGCTACCTCATTGCGCCTCTTTTTTTCTTTGCGTCATGTGCTGTTTGGGGAGGGTTTTTTGGAAGGGACATCCTGCGTGACACTGCAGTGCCACTCCTAGATGGGCCCGGTGTTTGTGTCGGCCACTAGGGTCGCTAATCTTACTCACACAGCTACCTCATTGCGCCTCTTTTTTTCTTTGCGTCATGTGCTGTTTGGGGAGGGTTTTTTGGAAGGGACATCCTGCGTGACACTGCAGTGCCACTCCTAGATGGGCCCGGTGTTTGTGTCGGCCACTAGGGTCGCTTATCTTACTCACACAGCGACCTCGGTGCAAATTTTAGGACTAAAAATAATATTGTGAGGTGTGAGGTATTCAGAATAGACTGAAAATGAGTGTAAATTATGGTTTTTGAGGTTAATAATACTTTGGGATCAAAATGACCCCCAAATTCTATGATTTAAGCTGTTTTTTGAAAAAAACACCCGAATCCAAAACACACCCGAATCCGACAAAAAAAATTCGGTGAGGTTTTGCCAAAACGCGTTCGAACCCAAAACACGGCCGCGGAACCGAACCCAAAACCAAAACACAAAACCCGAAAAATTTCAGGCGCTCATCTCTAACATATACGCAGCCTATATTCAAGAATGTGAAACATCGACTGCTCAAGTAGGTTTATGGCTATGCAGTCTGACCGTAGTCACGAAGGCGCCATGTTATTGTACTTGAGCTTGCAGCTAGTGTCAGATACACGCCCCAAAATTAGCCATGACATGCCTGCATTTTTACGACCACTCCCTGCTAACACCATGTTAAGGGTGTGGTTCATCAAATCGACAGTGTCTAGGTCGACACTGAGGATTTATTTATTTTGTGTTGTTTTCTTCGTAGAGTGACCGGGATCCCAAATTAGTGCACCGCGTCCCCTCGCGTTGCTCGCTTCGCTCGCCATGCTTCGGGCATGGTGCCTTCGCTTCGCTCGGCACACTTTACCGTTCCAATCGTAGTCCACGTGGATCGTTAAGTATGAAAAAAAATTCAAAAAAAGAAAAAAAAATGTGAAAAACTCATGTCGACCTTTAGACCTGTCGACCTAGCACATGTCGACCTAGAAACCCTGTCGACCTTCCATCCATGTCGACCTAGTGACTGTCGACCTATAGTGGTCGACCTAAACATTGTCGACCTAGACACTGTCGATCTTCAGACCGGATCCCCATGTTAACACCCCCAAATGGTCACTTATTGTCAATAACTTTGCAATGGAATCCTCACTGTCGATAATCACTCAGTTCCATGTAATAATGGCTTTGTGGCCATTTCAGAATCAGGCCTTTAGTCCCAAATCTGAATCAGACCCTGGGGGAAATATTTACAAATGTTCGATTTTGTATTAAATTTTCAGGTCGATTTAAATCGACTGAAATTGAATCAAATCTCAATCAAAAGCCCCAGCAAGGTAATGTAGCAGAGGATGATGGGTGTAAAATGGGGTGTAGTATGGTTTGCCGGTGGTCGGGGTCCCGGCGACCAGCATACCGGCGCTGGAATCCCAACCGCCAGCATACCGACAGCTGGGCAAGCGCAAATGCGCGCCACACTATCTATTCTCCCTCCAGGGGGGTCGTGGACCCCCAAGAGGGAAAAAAGATGTCGGTATGCCGGCGGTCGGGATTCCGGTGCTGGTATGGTGGTCGCCGGGAGGCCGGCCGCCGGCAACCTGAAGACCACCCGTAAAATGTTATATTCTGAAAAATAGTAAGTTTTAACAGGTTATGAGATTTGTTCTCTCATTGTAATGACTTATTTAAGACATAAATGAAACTGCAGTATTATTATGAAGAAAGTAACACCTTAATAAAAATGACTTACAAATATACAGCCTGCCTATTTGCACTTTTCTGCATTATGAAAGTTATACAGGATGGATTGCATAAGCGATCCCCTGTGAAATGTCCTGGTTATTGGTAAACTGCAGGTGCAGGGCCTGTTCTGTGCATGTGCATAACGGGTCCTGCGATTGCTTTGCAGGATTGCGAAAACCTCTGCCTGATTGACAGACAGAGACATTCGGGGATGGGGAGGGACAGGGCAGCGTTTTCCGTAAGTGGTGATGCCAAGGACTGTGTTGCGAGACTCAGTTTCCTTAGCCTCGCAAGCCGCCCTGCAATGGCCCAGCCTGAGTAAGCTCAGTTGGCAGTCTGTGAGGAAAATCGCGACCGATGTGGTCGCAGTGCTGCAATCACAAATGCAGCAAGGAGGTGTGTATACACCTCCTACTGTATTTGCATTGCTGTGGATTGCATTTGCAAAGCTGCTGCGAGAAGCTTTGCATTGCAATCTATGCTGAATTAGGCCCTATAGCCATCTTTATATATGCCTTTCATTACTTTCCATGCCATAAGAAACTTTCAAAAAATTGTTTTAAACAGCATATCTGCCATTCCGATCAGTTATCCCATGTTCATGAAGACTTCAGCTGTTTGACTGGTGCTGGAAATGTGATTTCTGCCTAAAGGGAGCAGAGGTTACGGCTCCTCTGCTGCTCAGAGACTCATCACCACATTCTGACTTCAAAACACGTTTCAGATACTGAGAAAAGCTTAAAAGCAGCGTGGTTATCACTGAATACAGTAAGTATATTTTACAATAATTTTACATACATGCCACTCACTTTGGTTTAATCTATAAAACATTAGTGACATCTAGTTTCTAAGAGACCGTACATTATGACATCCCTTTCGTGCTCACAAGTTGTGCTTGTAGCTGGGGGCTCCTGACGCCCTTTGAATCAGCATAGGGCAGAGATTGAAGGCAGGAAAGTGCAAAGCTCTGCCTGGCTGAATTTGAATCACTTTCTGTGTATGCTAGAACAAAAGGCTGACACAAATCAATGACAGAGCGAGGACGTAGCTCACAGGTGATGTGGGAAAACTGCTCTCTGAATCCTGATGCAAAATATGTACAGTATATGATTTATAGATTATACTGAATATCTACGAACAAGTGTTCTCTTGCTTAACCAGTTTCATCACTAGGCATTTGGGGATTTACAGAGCCTCAGAATCCCCCCAATCTCAATTTAAACCATTGTTTGGGCTTTTTGCAAAGGAGTGGAAAGTAGAATGTTATTACAGAACTGAATGTTTTGCCTGTGGACCATTTTCAAAGAGACTCCTGCAGAATAAGTAAATCCTGTCTTACCTTTTGTCTTTCTATTATTACCCAGTCTAGTTTAATTACTGTTTTATTCACATTTGTAAAATGCAACACAATATGCTGACAATACGGACTTGGGTAATTCAGATCTGATTGCAGCAGTAAATTTGTTAGCTAATGGGCAAAACCATGTGCACTGCAGGTGGGGCAGATATAACATGTGCAGCAGAGAGAGTTGGATTTGGGTGGGTTATTTTGTTTCTGTGCAGGGTAAATACTGGCTGCTTTATTTTTACACTGCAATTTAGATTTCAGTTTGAACACTCCCCACCCAAATCTAACTCTCACTGCAAATTATATCTGGCCCCCCTGCACTGCACATGGGGGGTAATTCCAAGTTGATCGCAGCAGGAATTTTTTTAGCAGTTGGGTCAAAACCATGTGCACTGCAGGGGGGGGGGGGGGGGGGGGGGGCAGATATAACATGTGCAGAGAGAGTTAGATTTGGGTGGGTTTATCTTGTTTCTGTGCAGGGTAAATACTGGCTGCTTTATCTTTACACTGCAATTTAGATTGCAGATTGAACTCACCACACCCAAATCTAACTCTCTCTGTACATGTTATATCTGCCTCCCCTGCAGTGCACATGGTTTTGCCCAAATGCTAAAAAATTTCCTGCTGCGATCAACTTGGAATTACCCCCATGGTTTTTCTCATTAGCTAACATATTTACTGCTGCGATGGTGCGTCATAGTACTTGCTGCAATGGAATATCGCCAATGCCAGCGAGCATACCAATAGGCTGATAATTATGCAGTTGTTGCTGCGGGACAAGATGCAGCCTTGACCGCATCTACATGTACCTCTGAGTCAATCTTTTCATAGGTAAACTAGTTAAAAGCCTGTCAAAATGACGGACACCACGGCCAGATTATAGGGGGTGAAGGTCGCTACTCACACAGAAGCTGCTTGGTTTCTGAATGTCCTGCTGCTGGGAGATGCGGCTTCATCATGCTGAGGGTGTAGCATTGGCCTTTATATATATATATATATATATATAGAGAGATGCTGCATATCTGTAATGGGCAGGCTATAGTGATGTTGCCCCATATACACCAGTACTGGCACACGTAAGTTCACCAGTCCCTGCACAGCTCTTGCCCCATCTACGAGTAGAGGACACCAGTAGCCACCAGCAGCTGGCTGAAGGGCTCTGGGTATGGCCTGTGGGTGTGAGAGGGACAAGCACAGGACCCCGGCCCTCCACTGGCACACAGGATATATAAGGATGTAGAGCCAATTATCTGCCTCCTCACCCGCATCTTCTGCAGCCCCAGTGCCTCCCAGTCACTGCATTGCTCACCCTACACAGGGTCTCACCCCTTCCTGCCAGACTGCTTTACCTTCTCCTCCCGCGAGTAAGTGGCCACATGTGTCCCCAGTGCCTCCACTCTGAGTACTGTGGGACTGCCTGGTGGTTCCTACATCCGTTTCCTGGTTACTGCGTCTGCTGTTACTTGTTGATGAGTCCCGGGATGGTAAGTAACCTGCGATTGCAGAATAGTATATGGAAGAGGGGGTGCAGAGTATGCTGTATATGGCGGGAGCAGTATATGGAGCAGGTATGTGCCCTGTATATAGGGGGCACTATATGGAGGGGTATGGGGGTGCAGTGTGTAGATAGCGGCAGTATATGGTGGTGGGGGGGTGCAGTGTATGGTGTGTGTGTGTGTGTGTGTGTGTGTGTGTGTGTGTGTGTGTGTGTGTGTGTGTGTGTGTGTGTGTGTGTGTGTGTGTGTGTGTGTGTGTGTCCTTGTCCCTCCAGTGGCTGCTGACGGCACCACAGATGTGAGGAGCAGCATTAGTTTACTGTATCTGGAAGTAGAACTCAAACAAAAGGATAGAAAATCCAGTCAATTTTGAATATGAAAGGTTGTTATAAATGGCAACTGCCACAACAAAAACCTACCCCTACCCCCACTCTTGTTCTCTCTCCAGCACTCTCTCTCCATATAAAGCAAGTGTGAAACTGTCAGATCAGTGTTTTTGCGTAATTAGCAGCAGGCTGTAATAGCTCCCTGCATTATCACTTTCATTTTCATTTGGTCCGTGTGGCGGTCTCCAGTTGCCACCAGTGCACATAACAAAGGGGAGGAGCAGTCAACCTTTTATTATATAGGATGTCAATAATAATACTGATAATAAAACAAAAATAACAATAATACCTAAGGCATATAACATAGAACAGACACATCAATTTGATTGATTTTAGATTTAGCTCTTGTACAAATTGCATTGTTTTATGTCTGTCGTACAGATACAGTAAGTTTGCAAGATTTGTATTTTTTGAATTGTGAACAAAATTTTGGAAAAGTTCATTTTGAACTAAATTGTCAAAGAAAAAGTAAATAGTTTTACAAATAACTTTTGTATCCCTTTAAAAGATATTTTATAAAGTTTTTTTGTGTGCTTGTTTTATTTTGTAACCAGTGATTTCAGATTTGGGAATCTATTTACCAAACTAAACCGAATCTGCCACAACCTGACCTGTATGAGAATTTCTGATTTCTATATATGGACGCAACAAGACATGTCTTCCCAGAGGTCTGGTTTGCATGCACTTCAGTGCATATACTTCCAATGTCCAGTGCACAGTTCCCTCATTGGTGCTGATGCAAAATGTGTGTACAGCACCTAAATAAAGCGCACGCATATACAGGGCTGCCACCAGAAATGATGGGGCCCCCGACTGACCCTCACTAGTCAGGACCTCACCCCCACACACACTGTCCGCTCCCCCTCCTCCCCTGCATTCCCCAAACTGTACCTTTTGAGGGGGCTGGGGTAGTTGTAGTCAGGATCAGGGGGCCAGGTCACAGCACCACGGATGGACAGAGTGCATCGGAGGGGCAGCCATGGAGGGACAGAGGCAGAGCCGCGGTCCTTGGCCATATTCTTAATACAGAGCTGGCCATGAGCCAATCGGAGCTCACGGACTGGCAACCAATCAGGAGCTACCGAATGGCAGCTCCTGATTGGCTGCCGGTCCGTGAGCTCTGATTGGCTCACGGCCAGCTCTGTATTAAGAATATGGCCAAGGACCGCAGCTCTGCCTCTTTCCCTCCGTTGCTTCCTGCTGATGCGCAGGCAGGCAGCTGACCTGTGTCTCTGATCCTGACTACAAGTTCCCGGGCCCCATCTCAGTCCGGGCCCAGGACTGCAGTACCCACCATCCCCCCTTGATGGCGGGCCTGCGTAAATATAGTGTATTTTTGCCGATATGCAGAGCCATACACATGGCAAGACAATGGGTCTGATCTATATTTGTAAGTAAAGCAAAAAAGCAAGCAACTGGCTAAAACCATGCTGCACAGTAGGTGGGGTAGATGTAACATGTGCAGAGAGATTTAGATTTGGGTGAAGTGTGCTCAAACTGAAATCTAAAGTGCAGTGTCAAAATAATGCTGTATAGCATTTATGGGTCACATGCAAAAGCATCCAGTATTTACCCTGCACAGAAAAAAATTATTTTCTCCCCTTCATGGCACCTTAGGGCCTGATTCAGCATGGATCGCAAAAGCAAAATCTTTCTTTAATGGGCAAAACCATGTGTAGTGCAGGTGGTGCAGATATAACGTGTAGAGAGAGTTAGATTTGGGTGGGTGTATTTAAATTGAAATCTAAATTGCAGTGTAAAGATAAAGCAGCCAGTACACAGCACACAAACAATATAACCAAACCAAATCTAACTCTCTCTGCACATTACATTTGCCCCACCTGAAGTGCACATGGTTTTGCCCATTAGAGAAAGATTTTGCTTTTGCGAACCTTGCTGAATTAGGCCCCATGGTCTGATCAAAAAACAAATACTTGGGTTTTTTTTTCTTCACTTACAAACATGATCAGACCCAATGTATGCTACTGTACAGTTATACCTCCCAACTTTGAATCTTTGTAAGTCGGGACACTCTGCGCGGCCAAAAAGGGGGCGTGACCTCGCCTGGGGTGGGCATGGCTACGGCCGAGTGGGCGTGGCCACATGCTGAGGGCCCATTTTCATAATTTTGGGGGGGTGCCCAGCTCTCCCTGAGCAGCTGGCAGCACCCGGCTCACTCCCAGCACTGAATAGATGCTGTGCGCGTGCGCACAGCATCTAGTTAGAGATCACTCGCTGCTTTGCAGAGCAGAGCAGCGGATGATCAAAGCCTCCCCAAGGGACAGCGGGCCAGTGTCCGAATAGCGGGACTGTCCCGCTAAAATCGGGACAGTTGGGAAGTATGGTACAGTATGTACCGGCAGTATATGCCTGGCCTATTATAGCTTATCATATTTTAATACATTAATTTATTAATTGTATTGGTTTTAAAACCTTATTAAATAGAAACTATAGTAAAAAATTATTTGTCAGAGGATGTAATTGTAAGAGAAAGGTGGTTTATAGGAGTGGTCTGAATCTGATGTAAATAATAAAATGTATTCTCATAATCACAGCTCATTTCCAGCGGCGGCGCCTTCTTACCACACATAGGGGGAGCTGCCACTACCCCTCTGGAGAGGAGAGTCAACAGCCATCCCCGGGTCCCAGCACCTCAGCAATGGATCTGGCAGATACTGGGACTGGCGCATGCGCAGATGCCACGGTGTGACTGTGTATACGCAAACCCCTGGTTTCTATGGACTGCACCCACTGCAGCCCATAGATGCTGGATTGGTCTGCATGAATGGCAGGGAGTGTTTACCTACAGGAAGCAAGGGTCTGGCAGTCCCGGAGGGAGGAAACATCTCCCAATCGGACTGCCATAAGTGTCTGTGACTGACAAATAGGTCTAACAATTGAAAGTCACTGCCAGTCACAGTGAAGTCAGTGCACAGACTGCATCTGGCTTCATTGAAAGTGATCGGGGGTGGTGAATTTTAACTGGGGGACTGCAGTCACTGGTAATTTTTAGTGCAGAAACATACAGTAGGAGTATTTGTTAGAGATACGCATGCTCGGATCTCAAATTACCGAGCCAACACAATCTTCCGGGATCTGATACAGGGCTCGGATCTTCCCGCCTTTCTAAGATTCCAAAACAAGGCAAAAAATCATCCTCCCACTGTCGGATCTCTTGGGTTCTGGATTCAGGCGCCAATTTCAAAGTCACATTGACTGTTACGGCTCTCAGCCAATCAGTGGTCAGCTCACTGATTTAATAATAATAAATTAGAGATGTGCGGCGGGCACTTTTCATGTTTTGTGTTTTGGTTTTGGTTCTGGTTCCATGCTCATGTTTTGGATCTGGATTGGTTTTGCCATAATCACCCTTTTGTGTTTTGGTTTTGGACCTGGATGATTTTTGAAAAAAACATAAAAGCAGCTAAAATCACAGAACTTGAGGGTGATTTTGATCCCACGGTATTATTAACCTCAATAACATTAATTTCCACTCATTTGCATTCTATTCTGAACACCTCACAAAATTGTTTTTAGGCCAAAAGGTTGCACCGAGGTGGCTGTATGACTAAGCTAAGCAACACAAGTGTGCTGCACAAACACCTGGCCCATCTAGGAGTGGCACTGCAGTGTCAGACAGGATGGCAGATTTAAAAAAAGGCCCCAAACAGCACATCATGCAAAGAAGTAAAAGAGGTGCAATGAGGTAGCTATATGACTAAGCTAAGCGACACAAGTGTGTGGCACAAACACCTGGTCCATCTAGGAGTGGCACTGCAGTGGCAGACAGGATGGCACTTAAAAAAAACTAGTCACCAAACAGCACATCATGCAAAGAAGTAAAAGAGGTGCAATGAGATAGCTGTATGACTAAGCTAAGCGACACAAGTGTGCGGCACAAACAACATGGGATGTGCTGGAATTTGCCCTGATGTAATACACGTACAATATTGGTAGCACAGGAGAGCATACCCCTACACCACACAGGGCAAACCCTGTAAAAAAATATTGTAAAATAATATAAGTAATGTATATAACCCTTTTATTTGGAGAAAATAATATACAGCACAGGACACCACCACTGGACTTATGGCAGCACAAGACACCACCACTGGACTAATACAGCACAAGACAGCACCACTGGACTGGACTTATACGGCAGTACACCTGAAGTTGTATGGCAGTGTCAGACAGGATGGCACTTTAAAAAACTAGTCCCCAAACAGCACATGATGCAAAGAAGAAAAAGAGATGCAAGGTGGAATTGTCCTTGGGCCCTCCCACCTACCCTTTTGTTGTATAAACAGGACATGCACACTTTAACAAACCAATCATTTCAGCAACAGGGTCTGCCACACGACTGTGGCTGAAATGACTGGTTTGTATGAGCCCCCACCAAAAAAGAAGCAATCAATCTCTACTTGCACAAACTAGCTCTACAGAGGCAAGATGTCATCCTCCGATTCCTCACCCCTGTCACTGTGTACATCCCCCTCCTCACAGAGTATTAATTCGTCCCCACTGGAATCCACCATCACAGGTCCCTGTGTACTTTCTGGAGGCAATTGCTGGTAAAGGTCTTCCTGGAGGAAATTCTAATTAATTTTGATGAACATCATCTTCTCCACATTTTGTGGAAGTAACCTCCTACACCGATCGCTGACAAGGTTACCGGCTGCACTAAACACTCTTTCAAAGTACACATGGGTGGGGGGGCAACTTAGGTAAAATAAAGCCAGTTTGTGCAAGGGCCTCCAAATTGCCTCTTTTTCCTGCCAGTATACGTACGGACTGTCTGACGTGCCTACTTGGATGCTGTCATTCATATAATCCTCCACCATTCTATCAATGGTGACAGAATCATGGGAGTCATTCCGAGTTGTTCGCTCGTTGCCGATTTTCGCTATATTGCGATTAGTCGCTTACTGCGCATGCGCAAGGTTCGCAGAGCGCATGCGCTTAGTTATTTTACACAAAAGTTAGGTATTTTACTCACGGCATAACAAGGTTTTTTCATCGTTCTGGTGATCGTACTGTGATTGACAGGAAGTGGGTGTTTCTGGGCGGAAACTGGCCGTTTTCAGGGCGTGTGCGAAAAAACGCTGGCGTTTCTGGGAAAAACGCTGGCGTTTCTGAGAAAAACGCGGGAGTGTCTGAAGAAACGGGGGAGTGTCTGGGCGAATGCTGGGTGTGTTTGTGACGTCAAACCAGGAACAAACTGACTGAACTGATCGCAATGGCTGAGTAAGTCTCGAGCTACTCAGAAACTGCTAAGAAATTTCTATTCGCAATTCTGCTAATCTTTCGTTCGCAATTCTGCTATGCTAAGATACACTCCCAGTAGGTGGCGGCTTAGCGTGTGCAATGCTGCTAAAAGCAGCTAGCGAGCGAACAGCTCGGAATGAGGGCCCATATGCAGTGACAGTAGACATGTCAGTAATCATTGGCAGGTCCTTCAGTCCGGGCCAGATGTCGGCACTCTCTCCTGACTTCCCCGCATCACCACCAGCGGGTGGGCATGGAAATCTTATCCTTTTCCTCACAGCCCCAATTGCGGGAGAAAATGAAGGAGGAGCTGTTGATGGGTCACGTTCCGCTTGAGTTGACATTTTTCTCACCAGCAGGTCTTTGAACCTCTGCAGACCTGTGTTTGCCGGAAAGAGAGATACAATGTAGGCTTTAAAACTACAATCAAGCACGGTGGCCAAAATGTAGTGCTCTGATTTCAACAGATTGACCACCCTTGAATCCTGGTAAAGCGAATGAAGGGCTACATCCACAAGTCCCACATACTTAGTGGAATCACTCTGTCTTAGCTTCTCCTTCAATTTCTACAGCTGTTTCTGCAAAAGCATGATGAGGGGAATGACCTGACTCAAGCTGGCAGTGTCTGAACTGACTTCACGTGTGGCAAGTTCAAAGGGTTGGAGAACCTTGCACAAGGTGGAAATCATTCTCCACTGTGCTTGAGTCAGGTGCAATCCCCCTCCCTTGCCTATATCGTAGGTGGATATAGGCTTGAATGGCCTTTTGCTGCTCCTCCATCCTCTGAAGCATATAGAGTGTTGAATTCCACCTCATTACCAACTCTTGCTTCAGGTGATGGTAGGGCAGGTTCAGGCGTGTTTGCTGGAGCTCCAGTCTTCAGCACGCAGTGGCTGAATGCTGAAAGTGGACTGCACGCCCCTGTCATTTTTCAAAAACTTCTGCACCACCAAATTAATTGTATGTGCAAAACATGGGACGTGCTGAAATTTTCCCAGATGTAATGCACGCACAATATTGGTGGCGTTGTATAGTATAACAAATCCCCAGGAGCGTCTAAGTGGGGTAAGCCATTCTGCGATGATGTCCCTCAGTTTCCTTAAGAGGTTGTCAGTGGTGTGCCTCTTACGGAAAGTGGTGATACATAGCAAAGCTTGCCTAGGAACGAGTTGGCGTTTGCGAGATGCTGCTACTGGTACCGCTGCTGTTGTAGCTGCGGGAGGCAATACGTCTACCCAGTGGGCTGTCAAAGTCATATAGTCCTTTGTCTGCCCTGTTCCAGTTGTCCACATGTCCGTGGGTAAGTGGACAGTGGGTACAACTGCATTTTTTAGGACACTGAGGACACTTTTTCTGACGTCTCTGTACATTCTCGGTATCGCCTACCTAGTGAAATGGAATCTAGATGAGATTTGGTACCGGGGACACAGTACCTCAAACAATTCTCTAAGTCCCACTGAACTAATGGCATATACCGGACGCACGTCTAACACCAACATAACTGTCAAGGCCTCAGTTATTCGCTTTTCAACAGGATGATTGCTGTCATATTTCATCTTCCTTGCAAAGGACTGTTGGACAGTCAATTGCTTAGTTGAAGTAGTACAAGTGGTCTTCCGATTTCCCCTCTGGGATGACGATCGACTAACAGCAGCAACATCAGCAGCGCCAGCAGTAGGCGTACCACTCAAGGATCCTCTGCAGGAATCCCGGTTAGGAGAGGACTCCTCAGTCTTGCCAGTGACAGGGCCTGAAGGATTACTGACGATCCTGACTGAGGAGGAATTTGACCTTGAGGGATTTGGTGGTGTGGCTTGTATGAGCTTGGGTACAAGAGGAAGAAGGGATTTAGGTGTCAGTGGACTACTTACGCTCTTACCCAAAGTTCCTGAACTTGGCAATGACTTCTGATGAATGCACGCAGGTGACGTATAAGGGAGGATGTTCCTAGGTGGTTAACACCCTTACCCCTACTTATTACGGATTGACAAAGGCAACACACGGCTGACACCTGTTGTCCGGATTTGTGGATAAATAATTCCACACCGAAGAGGTGGCTTTTTTGGTATTTTGCCGAGGCATCACAATGGGCTTATTCATCCCACGGATAACAGGTATCTCCCCCGGTGCCTGATTTAAATAAACCACATCACCATCAGAATCCTCATCGTCAACTTCCTCCTCAGCGCCATCAACATTCATATCCTCATCCTGGTGAACTTCACCAGTGACATCTTCAATTTGAATATCAGAAACTGGACTGTGGGTGCGTCTTCCAGCACTAGCAGAGGGCATGCAAATGGTGGAAGGAGCCACCTCTTCCCTTCCAGTGTTGGGAAGGTCAGGCATCACAACCGCCGACACACTTGGACTCTCCTTGGGAATTTGTGATACCATCGTAGAACGCACAGTTCTTAGCTGTGCTTTTTCCAGCTTTGACGCTCATCATTTTCCTAGCGGGAGGATGAGGGCTTCCATCGTCATGACATTGGGCATCGGCCTTGGCAGACGACATTGATGGCATTTCATCATCTATGTCATGACTAGTGGCAGCAGCTTCAGCAGTAGGAGGAAGTGGTTCTTGATCTTTCCTTATTTTATCCTCCAAATTTTTGTTCTCCATTATTTTTCTGGAGTTATATAACAATTTGCAGCAAAAAACAGCATATAACTACACCAGACAGGGCAAACCCTATAAAAATTACTTGGATTAAATATTATTAACCCCTTTAAATGGAGTAAATAATATACAGAACAGAACAGTACCACTGGACTTATACAGCAGTACCACTGGGCTGGATTTATATGGCAGTATCACTGGATTTATATACCAGTACCACTGGAATTATACGGCAGTATGACTGGAATTATATGCAGTACCACTTTCCTTATACGGCAGTACCACTGGACTGTATTTATACGGCAGTTTCACTGGAGTTATACGGCAGTACCACTGGACTAGATTTATACGGCAGTATCGCAGGATGTATACGCCGGAACCACTGGAATGATATGGCAGTATCAATGGAATTATATGGCAGTATCACTGGACTTATACGGCAGTACCAATGGACATATACGGCAATACCAATAGACTTATATGGCAGTATCACTGGAATTATAGGAATTATACAGCAGTACCACTGGATTTATACGGCAGTACCACTGGATTTATATGGCAGTACCATTGGGCTGGATTTATATGGCAGTATCACTGGATTTATACACTAGTACCACTGGACTTATACAGCAGTATCACTGGATAAATACGGCAGTACCACTGGAATTATACGGCAGTATCACTGGAATTATATGGCAGTATCACTGGAATTATATGCAGTACCACTGGCCTTATATGGCAGTACCACTGGACTGGATTTATACGGCAGTATCACTGGAGTTATACGGCAGTACCACTGGACTAGATTTATATGGCAGTATCACTGGACGGTACCACTGGAATGATATGGCAGTATCACTGGAATTATATGACAGTATCACTGGACTTATACGTCAGTACCACTGGACATATACGGCAATACCAATGGACTTATACGGCAGTATCTCTGGAATTATAGGAATTATACAGCAGTACCACTGGATTTATACTGCAGTACCACTGGATTTAGACGGCAGTACCACAGGACTTGATTTATATGGCAGTATAACGGAATTTATACACTAGCACCACTGGAATTATACGGCAGTATCACTGGAATTATACGGCAGTATCACTGGAATTATACAACAGTATCACTGGATTTATACGCCATTACCACTGGAAATATATGTCAGTATGCTGGATTTATACAGCAGTATCACTGGATAAATACGGCAGTACCACTGGAATTATACGGCATTATCACTGGAATTACATGGTAGTATCACTGGAATTATTCAGCAGTACCACTGGATTTATATGGCAGTACCACTGGGCTGGATTTATATGGCAGCATCACTGGATTTATACACTAGTACCACTGGACTTATACAGCAGTATCACTGGATAAATACGGCAGTACCACTGGAATTATACGGCAGTATCACTGGAATTACATGGCAGTATCACTGGAATTATATGCAGTACCACTGGCCTTATACGGCAGTACCACTGGCCTTATACGGCAGTACCACTGGACTGGATTTATACGGCAGTATCACTAGAGTTATACGGCAGTACCACTGGACTAGATTTATATGGCAGTATCACTGGACGGTACCACTGGAATTATATGGCAGTATCACTGGAATTATATGACAGTATCACTGGACTTATACGTCAGTACCACTGGACATATACGGCAATACCAATGGACTTATACGGCAGTATCACTGGAATTATAGGAATTATACAGCAGTACCACTGGATTTATACGGCAGTACCACTGGATTTATACGGCAATACCAATGGACTTATACGGCAGTATCACTGGAATTATAGGAATTATACAGCAGTACCACTGGATTTATACGGCAGTACCACTGGATTTATACGGCAGTACCACTGGACTTGATTTATATGGCAGTATCACGGGATTTATACACTAGCACCACTGGAATTATACGGCAGTATCACTGGAATTATACGGCAGTATCACTGGAATTATGCAACAGTATCACTGGATTTATACGCCATTACCACTGGAAATATATGTCAGTATGCTGGATTTATACAGCAGTATCACTGGATAAATACGGCAGTACCACTGGAATTATACGGCATTATCACTTGAATTACATGGTAGTATCACTGGAATTATTCGGCAGTACCACTGGATTTATATGGCAGTACCACTGGACTGGATTTATACGGCAGTATCACTGGATTTATACACCAGTACCACTGGAATTATATGGCAGTATCACTGGAATTATACGGCAGTACCACTGGAATTATACGGCAGTATCAATGGAATTATAGGAATTATACAACAGTACCACTGGATTTATATGGCAGTACCACTGGATTTATACGGCAGTACCACTGTACTGGATTTATATGGCAGTATCGCTGGACTTATACACTACTACCTCTGGAATTATACCTGCACTGTGGGTGTTGGGGGGGCGGTCACCGACCTTGCGAGGTATCAGAGCCGCTTCCCCGCTGAAGGACCACCGTCCTGAGAGATTGTTTGTTCAGCGGGGCACTGCGCCTTAGCTGTCACAATCACACAACGCCGCACACCCCTAACATATGCCTGAAGGTGACGTCTGTGGTAAATACAAACTGGGGACCCCAGTTCACAGTGTGGCTGAACGTGGGTGCGGCATACGGGACCCTCCTGGGGGGACCCTCTAGAGCCCCCCGTGTAAACTGGCTTGGAATAGCTTAAACTAGCACTTGTGTGATGTTTTTAAGCAGAATAGGAGACTTTGCCAGTATGAAAATCAATGTAGCTCCGGCGCCATTGGGGGGAGCGGAGCTACCTCAGAGCGGGACCAGAGGCATGTTTGGCGCCTTCCTCTGCTTAATGCAGCAGCAGCAAGCACACACAGCTCTTCCTGACTCACAAGACACGCTGGAAAACCGGTACAGGGTGTAGCAAAAGGGGAGGTCCGCTATTGTACACAATCTATGTCCTATACAGGACAGAAATCATTAGTGTTTCACTGTGTTATAGTTAGCTGACAGCCTCACTGGGGCTGTACAGCAGGACTGTGCTGGTGTCTCTCTCTCTGTGTCTCCTCTCACATATAGTAAGGGCAGACTTGATCAGTATTACTGTCTGTGTGTATGTAATTGTGATTACTGTAAACATGGGTAAACACAAGCTATGCAGTATCTGCCACACCAGATTCTCTCCCTGATCATCTGATTTGGTTTCATGTGAACAATGCAGCCAATCTTCACAACTCAGTGAGGGGGTATGGGGAGAGGGTCCAGAGCCCTCCTGGTTAGGGGCTCTTAAGACTATGATGTCTGATATGTCATCACAACTCACTGCTAATGTTCAGAAAACTCAGCTACTTCAACAGGCTGTTGCAGATTTAGCTGCTAGGGCAGATGTTATACAGCCCCCTCCTCTCTAGTTCATGACCACAAAAGCGTGGTTTACCTGCTCTACTCTCTGATTCAGATGAGAAAAATACAGGAAAGAAAAGCCTAATGTCACTTTCCCTGTTTCTGCAGAGTTAGATGGCCTATTTAAATTAGCCTGAAAAAATCCAGACAAAAAATACCAAGTGTCAAAGATTTTTGCACACTTTCCCATTTGCTCCTGAAGGTAGGAAATTCTGGGAAGCAAAGCAAGTCATGCGAGGAGACACAGTGCACTAATTGGGGTTCCCCGTCACTTTATGAAGAAAACAACACCAAAAACAGTCCAAAAACCCATGTCGACCTTTTGACCTGTCCACTGCGAATAGAGGCACCAGAGGTAAGTTAAAAAGACCTGCAGCCACCGGTTCTCAGGAACAGAGCACCAGTTCTGCTTCCACTAAGTCCTCAGCATGACGGAGCCCACCCACCCCGAGGAGAGCTCGAGGTAGGAGCTCGACTGCATCACTTCAGCTGCATCTGGGAAAGCTCCTGCCAGGATACCTGGGTAAGGAACCTCATTTCTCAGGGCTATAAGCTCGAGTTTGATGGTGCTCCTACCAACGATTTTTCAAATCAAGCTTGCCAGCTTTGGAGGATAATCAAGTTACGTTACAATAGGCCACCCAAAAGTTGGTCCAGTCCCATGTCATTGTTCCAGTACCAATACCACAACAAGGCAGGGGTTATTACTCCAACCTGTTTGTGGTACCAAAGCCGGACAGCTCGGTAAGGCCCATTTTGAATCTAAAGTCCTTGAACCTTTACCTAAAGGTTTTCAAGTTCAAAATGGAATCTGAGGGCAGTGACTGCAGGCCTGGAAGAACAGGAATTCCTGGTTTCCTTGGATATCAAGGACGCCTACCTTCATATTCCAGTTTGGCTACCTCATCAGACTTATCTGAGGATTGACCTACTGGACGATCACTACCAGTTCCAGGCACTACCCTTTGGCCTCTCCACGGCTCCGAGGGTATTTATAAAGGTGTTGGCGGAGATGATATTCCAACTCCGGGACCGGGGGGGTCAATGTTGTCCCTTACCTGGATGATCTTCTGATAAAAGCAAGATCCAGGGAGCTTTTATTGCTCCATATCGACCACACTACCCAACTTCTATCACGCCATGGGTGGATTCTCAATCTACAGAAGTCCCACCTGGAGCCAACTCAGCAGCTCCTGTTCCTGGGGATATTACTGAATACAGTGGCCCAGAAGGTGTTTCTCCCGGAGGACAAAGCGAGAACACTTCAGGAGATGGTCCGCATGGTGCTCCGACCTGCTCCAGTGTCCATCCCTCTTTGCATCAGATTGCTGGTGAAGATGATCACCTCATATGAGGCGATCCGATATGGGAGGTTCCATGCTAGAACATTTCAACTGGATCTCCTGAACAAGTGGTCCAGATCACATCTACAGATGCACCGGATGATTCGGCTGTCACCTCAGGCCAAGATTTCCCTCCTGTGGTGGTTGCAGTACTCCAATCTCCTGGAAGGCCAGAGTTTTGGGATTCAGGATTGCACCCTCCTCATGATGGATGCGAGTCTGCGAGGATGGGGAGCTGTCACCTAAGGGACACAGTTCCAAGGCAGGTGGTCAGCCCACGAAGCCCTCCTTCCAATCAACATTCTGGAACTTCGGGTGATCTACAATGCTCTGCTCCAGGACTCTCCTCTGCTCAGGGATCACGCGATCCAAGGTCAGTCGGACAACGCCACAGCGGTGGCGTACATCGATCGGCAAGGAGGGACAAAAAGCAGAGCCTGCATGCGAGAGGTGACAAAGATACTCCTCTGGGTGGGAAGAAATGCAAGAGAAATGTCGGCAATCTTCATTCCGGGTGTGGACAACTGGGAAGCGGACTTCCTGAGTCATCACGATCTTCACCCAGGGGAGTGGGGACTCCACCATCTGGTGTTCCAGCAGATCATCCACCAGTGGGGCTGTCCGCACGTAGACATGATTGCTTCTCGACTCAACAAGAAGCTTCACTGGTATTGCTCACGGACCAGGGACCCTAAGGCGAGGGCAGTGGATGCACCTTACCGGCTGGTCTACCTGTTTCCTCCGATTCCATTGCTCAAAAGGGTGCTCAAGCGAATCAGAAATCAAGGAGTCCAGGCAATTTTGATTGCCCCGTGGATCTTCTGGACATGTCCGTCGAAGACCCTTGGCCTCTACCAATAAGAAGCGAACTTCTTCAGTAGGGACCGTTCATCTACCCGGACTTACGGCATCTTTGTTTGATGGCATAAAGGTTGAGCGGAACATCCTAGCTCACAAGGGCCTTTTCGAAAAAGGTTATTGCTACCATGGTTCAGGCCAAGGAACTTGTGACGTCAAAACACTATCATCATATCTGGAGAAGATATGTCTCTTGGTGACAGGAACACACCAATCCGCCTGCAGAGATCCACTTGTACATTTCTTACATTTCCTGCAGGCTGGTGTGGATAAGGGCTTATGTCTGGGTTCCATTAAGGTCCAGATTTCAGCTCTCTTAATTTTCTTTCAGAAGAAATTGGCAGTGTTGCCAGAAGTTCAGACCTTCTTGCAAGGGGTACTCCTCATATACAACCTCCTTTTGTGCTGCCTACAGCACCCTGGGATTTGAATGTGGTGTTGGAATTTCTACAGTCCTCCTGGTTTGAACCTTTGACAACGGTAGAAGACAAGTACCTCACGTGGAAGACAGTGATGTTACTGACCCTGGCTTCTGCTAGACGTGTCTTAGAATTGGGGGCCTTATCATGTAAAAGTCCATACTTGGTCTTTTACAAGGACAGAGCGGAGCTCCGTACTAGACAACAGTTCCTGCTGAAGGTAGTTTCTGCGTTCCACTTGAATCAACCTATTGTGGTTCCGTCAAGTTCTGGCACTTCTGCTCCTCCGGAGACATTGGATGCAGTGCGAGTCTTGAAGGTCTATGTCAGGCAAACGGCACGGATCAGAAAGACGGATTCCTTGGTCGTGCTCTATGATGCGCAGAAAAAGGGTTGTCCTGCTTCGAAGCAGTCCATCACTTGTTGGCTTAGGCTGACTATCCAACAGGCCTACTGTATGTGTCGGCAGCCTTACCTGTTCCTAAGTCTCTGAAGGCCTACTCTACAAGATCAGTGGGCTCTTCTTGGGCGGCTGCCCATGGAGTCAAGGCCTTGCAACTATGCCGAGCTGCTACCTGGTCAGGGAAGAACACATTTGTGAAGTTCTACAAGTTTGATGCCCTGGCCAAAGAGGATTCTCGGTTTGGGCAGGCGGGGCTGCAGCAGTCTCCACACATTCCTGCCCATTCTTGAAGCTTTGGGACGTCCCCATTGTACTAAGTGAACCCCAATATTCCTTATGGATGCTAGAGAAAATAGGATTTTAATTACCTGCCGGTAAATCCTTTTCTCGTAGTCCATAAGGGATATTGGGCGCCCGCCTCAGTGCGTTGACTTTTCTGCAGGTTCTCTTTTCTGTGGTTACCTGTTCAGCTGTTTCAGTTATTGTTACCAGCCGTTGCTGGTTGCTGCATGTTAGTGGTGTGCTGGTGTATAAATCTCACCACTCCTTGTTATTATGTTCCTTCTCTCATATATATCCTTTCTCCTTCGGGCACTGTTTTACCTATAACTGCCTGTGGGAGGGGTCATAGAGGGAAGGATCCAGCACACCCAGTGAAGAAATTTAAAGTGCACCGGCTCCATTGGACCCTGTCTATACCCCATCGTACTAAGTCTCCCCAATATCCCTTATGGACTACGAGAAAAGGATTTACCTGTAGGTAATTAAAATCCTATTATTTGCTAAACATCTTTAAACAGACATAACTGCAGTGTGTTTGTGCCACTGCTCTGTTGCTTAGCTTAGCCAGCCAGCCTTTGGCCTATGTTGGTGAACAATATTGTGAGCTGTGAGGTGGTCAAAATTGACTGGAAATGACTGAAAATAAATGTTATTGAGGTTAATAATACTGTAGAAACAAATAAGGCCCAAATTATGTGATTTTCAGCTGGTTTTATAAATTTTTTAACAGAAAATACAGATCCAAAACGTGAGGAAAGTTTTGGCAAAACCAATACACAAAGTTTAATACAGATCGAAAACCAAAATACAGGGGGGAAGGGGGGGGGGGGGCGCACATCTCTATTTTTACTACTATTCCTTTAAGAGACTGATTGAACATAAGAGAAGGCAATGGACCTTACTTATCAGCCTGTGAGATGCAGGGGCAGGCATGATTCTGGAGAGCTTACCCATATTTTTAAAGCAGTAATAATTTAAAAGATGAAACAAGATTTATTTTGCCTTTTAAATTATTGCCACTGTAAAAATATGTGCTTGTATCGTGGAGGCTATTATATGAGGCTCCATGTGTTTTTCTTGTAAATGGTTATATACTGCACATAGAAAGCTTCCTGCAGCTGAAGACATATATTCCAGACTTTAAAAATATCCTGATTGAACAGTAGATGTTCTTTGATGTCTGATGATACTGTATTAATTAAATTAAGCATTGTGACACAGACTTTTATAGGGTTTTACAGTTTAATTGATGATAGTTGTATTTATGTGATGTAGTTAATTATTGTCTAAAAGGTTCATGTACTTGGTGCTGAATGAAGCATAAATAGTAGTCAATTACACATGTAATTGAAAATGTATGTGATCCTGAAACATATTAATATCGTGTAGTAATGCATGCATTGTTTGGGCTATGAGTCATGCCTTTTTGTTTGTTCATTATGAAACTTGGCCAAAGATACTTAAAACAATAGCATTTTGAATGAGAAGATCCAATTAAGTTTTGACATTTATATTTGTATTTTTCTGATTTAAGGCTCTGAGGATTTTAAACACAACCTGTAAAATGACTGAAGCTGATTGCTTGGTACTTTATCTTTCTCTACTTTATCTCTCTCCAAGCCTTCATAAATCTCCACCATGATGAGGAAAATGCCAAGATTGCATTCAGTGGTCCTCAAGACATCCACAAACCAAACTGAAGAGAAGATTGGTGTCACAGCACCCCACCCCAGATACGTTAACCTGACACACATGCAGACGTGATGTGGGACTTCAGCGATCACCAGACCCGTAAATCACACAGTTATTACTAGTGATGAGCGGGTTCGGTTTCTCGGAAACCGAACCCTCCCGAACTTCACCCTTTTTACACGGGTCCGAGCCATACTCGGATTCTCCCGTATGGCTCGGGTAACCCGAGCGCGCCCGAACGTCATCATCCCGCTGTCGGATTCTCGCAAGATTCGGATTCTATATAAGCAGCCGCGCGTCGCCGCCATTTTCACTCGTGCATTGGAAATGTTAGGGAGAGGACGTGGCTGGCGTCCTCTCCATTATTGTTGAACTTGATTGTGCACTATTGCTTAATTGTGGGGAGGGCTGGGGAGCAGCTGTATACTATAGGAGGAGTACAGTGCAGACTTTTGCTGATCAGTGACCACCAGTTATCCGTTCTCTGCTTGAAAAAAACGCTCCATATCTGTGCTCAGTGTGCTGCATATATCTGTGTTCACACTGCTTAATTGTGGGGACTGGAGAGCAGCTGTATTATATAGCAGGAGTACAGTGCAGAGTTTTGCTGACAGTGACCACCAGTATACGTTGTCTGCCTGAAAAACACTCCATATCTGTGCTCAGTGTGCTGCTTTATTGTGGGGACTGGGAACCACCAGTATAATATTATATAGGAGGAGTACAGTGCAGAGTTTTGCTGACAAGTGACCACCAGTATATAATATATAGCATTACGGTACAGTAGGCCACTGCTGTACCTACCTCTGTGTCGTCATTAAGTATACTATCCATCTAGATTCTATACCTGTGGTGCATTTCAGTTGTGCAGTTTGCTGACACAGTGACCACCAGTATATATAGCAGTACGGTACGGAAGGCCACTGCTGTACCTACCTCTGTGTCATCATTAAGTATACTATCCATCTACATTCTATACCTGTGGTGCATTTTAGTTTTGCAGTTTGCTGACACAGTGACCACCAGTATACTATATATAGCAGTACGGTACGGAAGGCCACTGCTGTACCTACCTCTGTGTCGCCATTAAGTATACTATCCATCTACATTCTATACCTGTGGTGCATTTCAGTTGTGCAGTTTGATGACACAGTGACCACCAGTATACTATATATAGCAGTACGGTACGGAAGGCCACTGCTGTACCTACCTCTGTGTCATCATTAAGTATACTATCCATCTACATTCTATACCTGTGGTGCATTTCAGTTTTGCAGTTTGCTGACACAGTGACCACCAGTATACTATAAATAGCAGTACGGTACGGAAGGCCACTGCTGTACCTACCTCTGTGTCGTCATTAAGTATACTATCCATCTACATTCTATACCTGTGGTGCATTTCAGTTTTGCAGTTTGCTGACACAGTGACCACCAGTATACTATAAATAGCAGTACGGTACGGAAGGCCACTGCTGTAACTACCTCTGTGTCGTCATTAAGTATACTATCCATCTACATTCTATACCTGTGGTGCATTTCAGTTTTGCAGTTTGCTGACACAGTGACCACCAGTATACTATAAATAGCAGTACGGTACGGAAGGCCACTGCTGTACCTACCTCTGTGTCGTCATTAAGTATACTATCCATCTACATTCTATACCTGTGGTGCATTTTAGTTTTGCAGTTTGCTGACACAGTGACCACCAGTATACTATATATAGCAGTACGGTACGGAAGGCCACTGCTGTACCTACCTCTGTCTCGTCATTAAGTATACTATCCATCTACATTCTATACCTGTGGTGCATTTCAGTTGTACAGTTTGCTGACACAGTGACCACCAGTATACTATAAATAGCAGTACGGTATGGAAGGCCACTGCTGTACCTACCTCTGTGTCGTCATTAAGTATACTATCCATCTACATTCTATACCTGTGGTGCATTTTAGTTTTGCAGTTTGCTGACACAGTGACCACCAGTATACTATATATAGCAGTACGGTACGGAGGGCCACTGCTGTACCTACCTCTGTGTCGTCATTAAGTATACTATCCTTCTACATTCTATACCTGTGGTGCATTTTACTTTTGCAGTTTGCTGACACAGTGACCACCAGTATACTATATATAGCAGTATGGTATGGAAGGCCACTGCTGTACCTACCTCTGTGTCGTCATTAAGTATACTATCCATCTACATTCTATACCTGTGGTGCATTTTAGTTTTGCAGTTTGCTGACACAGTGACCACCAGTATACTATATATAACGGTACGGAAGGCCACTGCTGTACCTACCTCTGTGTCGTCATTAAGTATACTATCCATCTACATTCTATACCTGTGGTGCATTTTAGTTTTGCAGTTTGCTGACACAGTGACCACCAGTATACTATATATAGCAGTACGGTATGGAAGGCCACTGCTGTACCTACCTCTGTGTCGTCATTAAGTATACTATCCATCTACATTCTATACCTGTGGTGCATTTTAGTTTTGCAGTTTGCTGACACAGTGACCACCAGTATACTATATATAGCAGTACGGTACGGAAGGCCACTGCTGTACCTACCTTTGTGTCGTCATTAAGTATACTATCCATCTACATTCTATACCTGTGGTGCATTTTAGTTTTGCAGTTTGCTGACACAGTGACCACCAGTATACTATATATAGCAGTACGGTACGGAAGGCCACTGCTGTACCTACCTCTGTGTCATCATTAAGTATACTATCCATCTACATTCTATACCTGTGGTGCATTTTAGTTTTGCAGTTTGCTGACACAGTGACCACCAGTATACTATATATAGCAGTATGGTACGGAAGGCCACTGCTGTACCTACCTCTGTGTCGTCATTAAGTATACTATCCATCTACATTCTATACCTGTGGTGCGCCTCTTTTTTTCTTTGCATCATGTGCTGTTTGGGGACAATTTTTTTGAAGTGCCATCCTGTCTGACACTGCAGTGCCGCTCCTAGATGGGCCAGGTGTTTGTGTCGGCCACTTGTGTCGCTTAGCTTAGTCACACAGCGACCTTGGTGCTCCTCTTTTTTTCTTTGCATCATGTGCTGTTTGGGGACTATTTTTTTGAAGTGCCATCCTGTCTGACACTGCAGTGCCACTCCTAGATGGGCCAGGTGTTTGTGTCGGCCACTTGTGTCGCTTAGCTTAGTCACACAGCGACCTTGGTGCGCCTCTTTTTTTCTTTGCATCATGTGCTGTTTGGGGACTTTTTTTTTGAAGTGCCATCCTGTCTGACACTGCAGTGCCACTCCTAGATGGGCCAGGTGTTTGTGTCGGCCACTTGTGTCGCTTAGCTTAGTCACACAGCGACCTTGGTGCGCCTCTTTTTTTCTTTGCATCATGTGCTGTTTGGGGACTTTTTTTTTGAAGTGCCATCCTATCTGACACTGCAGTGCAACTCCTTGATGGGCCAGGTGTTTGTGTCGGCCACTTGTGTCGCATAGCTTAGTCACACAGCGACCTTGGTGCGCCTCTTTTTTTCATTGCATCATGTGCTGTTTGGGGACTATTTTTTTGAAGTGCCATCCTGTCTGACACTGCAGTGCCACTCCTAGATGGGCCAGGTGTTTGTGTCGGCCACTTGTGTCGCTTAGCTTAGTCACACAGCGACCTTGGTGCGCCTCATTTTTTCTTTGCATCATGTGCTGTTTGGGGACTTTTTTTTTGAAGTGCCATCCTATCTGACACTGCAGTGCCACTCCTAGATGGGCCAGGTGTTTGTGTCGGCCACTTGTGTCGCTTAGCTTAGTCACACAGCGACCTAGGTGCGCCTCTTTTTTTCATTGCATCATGTGCTGTTTGGGGACAATTTTTTTGAAGTGCCATCCTGTCTGACGCTGCAGTGCCACTCCTAGATGGGCCAGGTGTTTGTGTCGGCCACTTGTGTCGCTTAGCTTAGTCACACAGCGACCTTGGTGCGCCTCTTTTTTTCTTTGCATCATGTGCTGTTTGGGGACTATTTTTTTGAAGTGCCATCCTGTCTGACACTGCAGTGCCGCTCCTAGATGGGCCAGGTGTTTGTGTCAGCCACTTGTGTCGCTTAGCTTTGTCACACAGCGACCTTGGTGCGCCTCTTTTTTTCTTTGCATCATGTGCTGTTTGGGGACTATTTTTTTGAAGTGCCATCCTGTCTGACACTGCAGTGCCACTCCTAGATGGGCCAGGTGTTTGTGTCGGCCACTTGTGTCGCTTAGCTTAGTCACACAGCGACCTTGGTGCACCTCTTTTTTTCTTTGCATCATGTGCTGTTTGGGGACTATTTTTTTGAAGTGCCATCCTGTCTGACACTGCAGTGCCACTCCTAGATGGGCCAGGTGTTTGTGTCAGCCACTTTTGTCGCTTAGCTTTGTCACACAGCGACCTTGGTGCGCCTCTTTTTTTCTTTGCATCATGTGCTGTTTGGGGACTATTTTTTTGAAGTGCCATCCTGTCTGACACTGCAGTGCCACTCCTAGATGGGCCAGGTGTTTGTGTCAGCCACTTGTGTCGCTTAGCTTTGTCACACAGCGACCTTGGTGCGCCTCTTTTTTTCTTTGCATCATGTGCTGTTTAGGGACTATTTTTTTAAAGTGCCATCCTGTCTGACGCTGCAGTGCCACTCCTAGATGGGCCAGGTGTTTGTGTCGGCCACTTGGGTCGCTTAGCTTAGTCACACAGCTACCTCATTGCTCCTCTTTTTTTCTTTGCATCATGTGCTGTTTGGGGACAATTTTTTTGAAGTGCCATCCTGCCTGACACTGCAGTGCCACTCCTAGATGGGCCAGGGTTTGTGTCGGCCACTTGTGTCGCTTAGCTTAGCCATCCAGCGACCTCGGTGTAAATTTTAGGACTAAAAATAATATTGTGAGGTATGAGGTGTTCAGAATAGACTGGAAATGAGTGGAAATTATGGTTATTGAGGTTAATAATACTATGGGATCAAAATGACCCCCAAATTCTATGATTTAAGCTGTATTTTAGGGTTTTTTGTAAAAAAAAACACCCAAATCCAAAACACACCCGAATCCGACAAAAAAATTTCGGTGAGGTTTTGCCAAAACGCGTCCGAATCCAATACACGGTCGCGGAACCGAATCCAAAACCAAAACACAAAACCCGAAAAATGTCCGGTGCACATCACTAGTTATTACCTACATGTAGGATTACCTACATGTGTGGATTTGTAAAAGGCACAGAGAGAAGATAATAATGATTTTAGATTTATTGAGAAAATTCTCCAGAGTTAAAATATACAGAAATATAGGTGTAAATAAGCAAAACTCACCATTATGAAATATGCACAGATTAACTGTTGGGGGAGAGAGACCCCATGAAGCATAATGGTAGCACTATTAGCACAATGCTCTCCCTTCAAGTGTGAACACCCAGAAGTGTATGCTGCTGGGCCATATAGTTCCACAACACACTCCTTCCACGATCCCCCACACTACAGACTGGGCAAGGAATACCTTTGTTCACACAAAGCTTGCTTAGATGTAAATTAGGTTGGCCTCTGGGACCACTACTCATATTTCTATCTTGTGTAGAGGACCTTGTTTCTGAAAGAGAAGAATGTAGTTTTCCACCCCAAAACTTTTAAGCCTGGTACAAGATAGGAGATCTTTATCTGTTCCCTGAATGTACATTCTCCTCCCATTTTACGGGCTAAGTTAGGTCAAATAAAGGACACAGTTTGGCAGCCATTCCAATCCACAACAATCAAGTCACATCCAAAATCTTAGGTACAGGGAGACTGAGGAATCACCACAACCCATGGCAACGCTATAATTGGTGTGAATGATAGTCCAAGATAGGCAAACAGACTTTGCATGATAAAAATTTCACAAGTCTGGAAAATATCGAAAGTGATAGCTGTCCTTGGTTTGTGAACACAGAGACTGTTGATGTGAAATGCTCAGTCAGTAAAAGTAGTCCTTTTTATGTCACTTCCAAGGACAGTGGACTGAAGCCATTTGAAATTTTTGATGTTTTCTCATTTGTCTAACCCTCATTTTTTTCAGGTTGCTACAAGGAAGCTTTAAGTTAATATTTGTGTAACATGGAGACGCCTGTAGCAAGGGGTAAGGTGGAGTAGGAGGACGCTACTGTGGATACCGTTTGGTTCCTACCTACAGGGAGGCTTCCCTAACCAAGATGGCTACTGAACTTACTACTGTGCATGCACAGTGCCATCTTGTCACTGTGTTAGAGCTCCACAGTGGGAGATGGACATCTTCCACTTAGAAATGTGCGCAGAACCCTGTATTTTGGTTTTGGTTCTAAATCACTGTCATGTTTTGGTTCTGCAACACCACCCTCAACTGTTTAGGGTTTGGTTTTGGATCTAGGTTTCTTTAAAAAATCAACTAAATTTAGAGATGTGGTGTTCAGTTACTAGAAATCCAAACCCACCAAAATTTTGTGGATCCAAACTGAACTAAAACTGGTCTGGATTATACAATCTGAACCAAGTCCCAGTTTGAATCTACCCGTGATTCGGAATTTGGATTTTAAATCCAAATTTCAGTTTTTGGATTGCAAAAATTACATGATTTTTTTACATTTTCAAGAAATCCAAGCCCAAGAATCGGATTTTAAATCCAAATTCTGAACCAAAGCACTTGAGGGTAGTTTTGCAAACCGAAAACAAATCAATACCATGCAATTAGAACAAAACCAAAACATGAGGTTCCACACACATCTTTAATACAAATTTATAAAAATTAAGATGGCAGGTGCTTAATGTGAGAGATCTGTCACTGCCTGTCCTGCAGATGTGTACTCATACATCTAGCCTCAATACGCCATGATGGCTGGCGTGACTAGGCCATCAGTTCCCGTGCAACTCTGCCATGGTTAGGCATCTTTATTTGCCAAAACTGCATCTTATTTGCATTGCAAATAAGACACACAAGCAGACTCTGCTGAAATAAAATGACCTATCCTCCCCAGATTTGTCACCATCTGTATTGGGCCGTGTCACTGAATGCCTTTCTGCCATTTCATCTTGGATGACATCTCGCCACCTCAAACTTAATATTTCCAAAACAGAATTAATTATATTTCCAGCGGCATATAGTAGTTCCCAACCTGATATCTCTATCATTGTTGATAACTCAGCAATCATCCCTACCCCACAAGCTTGCTGCCTAGGTGTCTTTCTTGACTCTGAACTGTCCTTTGTTCCCCACATTTAATCTGTCTCAAAATCATGTTACATACATCTAAGAAACATATCCAAAATACGACCATATCTTACACAAGATACAGCAAAAACTCTGATCCATGGTCTCATTATCTCCCGCATTGATTATTGTAATAGTGTCCTGACTGGTCTTCCCAAACATAGGCTCTCACCACTACAATCCATTTTGAATGCAGCTACGAGGCTAATCTTCCTTGCTAGACATTCATCATCTGCAGATCCCCTCTGTCAGTCCCTCCATTAGTTACCGGTATTCTACCATATTAATTATAAAATACTTTTATTTACATTCAAGGCTATTAACCAAACTGCACCAACATACATCTCTTCACTCATCTCAAGATATCTTCCTAACCGACCTCTTTGATCTGCACAAGATCTGCATCTCTCATCCACACGTATTACTTGTTCCCACTCAAAATGACAGGACTTTATCCGGGCTTCACCCACTCTGTGGAATGCCCTCCCACGCACAATAAGACTCACCTCTAGTCTCCAAACCTTTAAACGGTCCCTGAAAACTTACCTCTTCAGACAAGCCTATCAAATTCCAGACCCAACCTGCATAAACCTTCAATGCTTCCTGTCTAATTACATTCTCTCTGTACAGTACACTTAGCCTCAAATATTTTGTCTTTCTTTACTCTCACACCCTCCTGACCCTTGACCAAAAATGCTGGGTGATCATATCATACAACCCATTAAGAACCTAGCAATCTGGTGGACCATTATGCAATAGGTAGCATCTATCCTTGTGTATCAATGCCTATTTCCCTATAGATTGTAAGTTTGCAAGCTTCCTACCTCTAAGTCTGTCTGTTTTACCCAGTTTTGTTCTGTTACTGTTGTTCTAATTGTAAAGCGCAACTGAATATGCTGCGCTTGTCAAAGTCGGAAAAAGAAGACAATACAAACTACACACAGATTGGTGATTCTCGGTGGTAGTGCAAGGATGCAATTGATGTGTATGGATGCACCATGCTTCTTTACTGCACATCATGCATAGAGTCGCACGGCGTGCGTGTTGCAGTGTGGTGGGTGTATCTACGGTAAAAGGCACAATCACTGAGAAACGCCATAAAGACACACACAGACACATATTTCATACAACACATAGATTACACATAGACAAAACATGTCCAGCACCAGACATTGTATCGTATTTATATAACAGAGTGTAAAACCAGATATATATGTAGTATCGTGACGAAACAAGTTTAGTATATCATGCTTAATGTCAAAATGGTCAGGAGAATGTGTGGATTAATTCGATAGCTATGGGTAAATTGTAGCACATTGCAACAATTAGTTATGATCAAATGTATGAATATAAAGTCACATTCTACTAGAACAAAGGACTTCCTGAGACTTGAAACTGGACATTGCTTACATATGAACTGACCAATAACACACAAGGCATGAGAAACCTCCCTATCCTGGGCCAATGGATGGAGACCAAAATCAACAACCTGTTAACTCCCACTGTTTGACATATACTGGCTGCAACTGTTTCTTATGTAGCTGTATCTGTTTCTTTTGTAACTGTAATTCTGTACCACTTACCTAGGCTTACACATGTTATACTGAATGATATATTATACATATGTTATTTTGTATGCATAACTTTTAATATCAAATACATATATATCTCTGAGCATTGGACCTCAGTATACTATGTGTGTGAGTACTTGCTTTCTCTTAAGGGACATAGTGCTGTGACGTTCAGTGCACTATTATCATATATGGTAATAAGATGCACCTTGCGTCCGCAATATATATTAACGCTGATATTTAAATGGTTATTTGAAATAATATGGAAATTCACAGTTGGGGGCTATGTCAGGGATATCACGTACTTAATGATGTGCAGTACAGACGTGCTGTGGTCTACCAGCTAAGGATGGATGCATCTAATGCCGATGAACCACATCCGCTTTTGGCGCTATCAGTAAGGCGCTGATACGAATCAAGGGACAATAGATTTCTTTGTTGCCTGTGAGTGTGACAAAAATGCACAATATTAGAAATGTTATAGCGTACTTTTTATTGTTGCTAACGGGGTTCAATAAGTCATATTGTGTTTGATTCAGATTGGATTGTTTATCTGTTAAGTAAATTTAAAGAGCGTTTAATAGTTTGTGCATGCGTCTAATTCGCATAGTACGGATATAGCTTGGTCAGCATGCTGTGTCTTATTCGCATAGTGCTAACACAGGCCTGAAGTAACAAAGCTTCGTTTACGCTGAAAAAGCAGTGTGTGGAAACTTTGTTACCATGCAGTGGGAATTGTCCATCAGGGCATCTTCTGGTGCTTGTATAATGTGGGATTTACTTGTGACAAAAGAGAGTGTTTGTGTATTCTGGCCACATGGCATGGACTCCATTTCGTGTCCAAGCACATGGCTTGGAAGGGGGCCATTTTAGGTTTAATGTAGTAACAGCTGCGCAATCTGCATTGGTCTTAAGACCCACATAACTTAAAGCCACTCCCCACCCACCGAGCTAACAGCTGATCCTGAAAGCCATTGTTAAACAATCTGTAGCCTTTTTCACAAATAAACAATATATATGTACAAATCCATCACCATTTAAAAGCTACCAATAAATTTAACTAACCCATGCCATAGACAATTATAAATAGTGATTAAATTAGGCTTATTGAGATTAATAGTGAGATAAATACTTAGCTTGATGTAAGAAAAATACACACAGATGAGTTTTTTTTTCATGATGTCTTACAACTGAAGATAATGAGTGTGTAAGATGAGCTCTTTGAGATAGGCAATTGAAATGTTAATGAACTTGTTCAACTACTCTGAAACAAGAGTACAGCAAGCGTGTGGACATCTGTTGAGATGCAAATTAGGCTGCTGTGGAAACTACATTCAGTATGTGTGTATAAATATATATGCTGTGTGAGGGTTTCATAGAGTGTAATAAATAATGTGTATATATATATATATATATATATATATATATGTTATATTATTATTATTATTATTATTATTATTATATAAAATATGTATATTTATATCATTGTAGGTTCTGCAAGATAGCTATCCAATCTGAATCATAGCATTTAAATGATAGTCAATAGCCATATTGAATTGAAGTGTAATACGTCTAGGGGGATGTTATCAATCACTGAGAAATTATTCCTTTTTTCTGTACAGAAAATATTGTGAATTCGTGTGCGTTGAAATTAAGTGTAAATGGGTTGAACCACGGAATTCGGGATCCCGTAGATTGACACTCAGCCGGGAGACGCTTTGGTGGCATGGTGGCTCGCAACCACACGTTAATATAGACAGGTGTGGAGTTAGCCCATTTATAAAACACTCCAGGTGACGGAAACATAGCCTACTTTAAAAAGTAAAATTGTCTTCATAATCGTAAGGCACACAAATAACAAGTATTTGTGAATCATGCAATTTGACCGCACCTCTGCTCATGTGATATGCGTTCCAACGTGATACGTTTTTTGGTCATTTTGTGCAAATACCGTCATCATACGTGCTGTGTTAGCATACGCAGAGGTGATTGAGTAAAGAGTTAAAAACTTCCCTGTTCTCCCAGGAAGATTCTTGATGGACATTCACTGGATGGGGTGATCGATAGCATGTTTCTCATCCGGAATTCCAGTGGATAGAAACCCAAAAGTAGCAGGCCTGTAACCTCCACTGGAAAGGCATGGTAATACTCTGTTAATACATTTCGTTCTCCCAGTGCCTGAGGGGTCTGATAGGGTCCTCTCTGATATATGCGTGTCATCAGTCGGTGGGGTGTTGTATACTCGGTTGAGAAGGAGTAAGAACTCGGAGGACATTCACCGTTTGCTCATATTGTCCATTTGGGGATCGTGTTAAAAGGCCCATGATGGGAGCCAAGTACACAAGCGAGAAATGTTCAGCAGCTAAGGTTCAGGCTGAAGTACAGGGGCCGAAAGGGTCTGCTGGTTATGTGTAGGATATTATGTGTAGGAAGTAAGTTCCGGTGGAAGTCTGCTAGATGGAGTGATCGATAAGTTGTTCTCACCCGGAATTCTACTGGAACAAAACCCAAGTACAAGGAGGCTTTTTGTAATGATTGGGTAAAAATGACGATGAATGCATCAATGTCATTTTCCAGTGATTGGTGGTTTTGATCCTGAGGTATTGCAGGTAGTATGAAAACAAATATGTTTAACTAAAGTCATATAAGATAAGAACGAAAACATAACTGTTTGAACTTGTAGCAACAATGGGGAGAAGTAAGAAGAAAAAGAGAAAGCAAGCACATCACCACCGCCATATGTGGATGTGGAAGCAGTTACAGCCAGTATACACACTATAGAAAATAAAAAAATTAAATATGAATGTAACCTATAATATGTACTAATAAATGTCAAAAGTAATATGTACTAATGAATGTCAAAAGTTTATTCAGGAGGAGATGGTGACATGACTCCGGTTTCAGCCATTTCTCATGCACTCAGAGGAGTAATATCCAACAGGTAAAAGAGGAGCTGTAGCCTGCAGGGGAAGTGGCTGAGACCAGTGGAACTGGTAAGTATGGTGCCATTCAAGTACATATATAGTAAGACCCAAAAATAAAATAAAACAATCAGGAAAGTAATAACACGAATGGAGAATATCCTGTCTGCACATTAGTATTTCCCAGTAGGAAAGCGGACAGAGAAGGGGTAACCCCCAGGGTGCTTCTTTGTAACTATCACTTAAGAAGTATTCATTTCTAGGAAATAGGTCATCGAGATGAGGGCAGCTAGGAATGCCCTTGCCTAGATAAACTCGGTAAATATTTGTTGGACCATGTACAGACCCTTCATACGGGATGAGAAGGATTAAATGAATACTTCACATAACCTAGAAGCTTTTTTTGTAGTACTAGAAAGTTCTCTGTTAGGAAGATCACAGGTAAACACTAATTCGGCAAATGGGAGTAACAAGAGAAGTGCAAAAATTACCCTTTAACAAAACCTGCTGAAGTTATGATTGGGCCTTTATGATGCTAAACCCTTTTCTTTTCTCCTAGCAGCAGTGGCCCCTGACTAACTTAATCAACAGAGATTTTGTTGTGTAAATTGAAATGTGTAATACATATATTGTACTCATGCTCAGGAAGTACAAGGTATGTTAGATACTCCTCAAAGACTAATGTTGCATTCCACTGTTCTAGATTCATGTCCATAACAGGTAGAGGAAATTATCTTGCAGATACCGGGTTCCCTGTGAACTTAGGATGGACAGGACACCGGATTGATGGCTGAGGTAGTCCCAGTAGTGACACAGTAAGCACAAGCTTTAAGGGGGGTTGACCAAGTAGTTAAGAATCAATTCCCCGTAGTGCCCAATCCAGCTATCATTTTAATAAAATTCTATCCACCTCCACTAACTTTACTGTCACCAACCAACCTCTATTCTGTTTTCTTCACTGTTTCTTCTTCATCTTTGCGTTCACAAAGGGGGTACAATACATGGACCCGACTCTCCCAAGATTTCATTGACAGCCTAAGTATTTCTTCCAGGCCTTGCATAGCTGCTTACTATCCATTCAGCCTGACAGGCGATCGGTACTGATATGAATTTATTACTGTGCTCTGATACATTTGTGTCTTCACTGGTGGATACTAAAAAAACTTTTGTTTCATCTCTTTCAGACAGGACACAAGGTCTCAAAGAATAAACTGCAGTTGTGTAGGACAAGGGTCAAATACTTAGGACTTAGTACTGGTACATGATTTGACAGTTCATACACCACATGCCGTATATGTCCTTCAAAGTTCTGCCCGAACCCGGTATATCTCATCAGCACAAAAGGGAGCTATCACTGATGACACTAGTATATTACTGCATGTGCCTTGTAATGCACAAAGGGTGGAGGATGAGAATACTGGTGAAGGAAAATTTTGTATGGACACTGATGCGCATGATTGTATGGAATATCTGAATCAGACTTTTACTACGAGACCAGACACAAGTGACAGCCCATTAGTGAACACAGACCTGATTTTTTTTCTTCTAGACTGACGGTAGTTACCCCACACAGACAGACTTATGCACAGGATATGCTGTTGTAGATGACCAAGGTATTATAGAAGCTGAAGCCTTTGGGCAGACCACATGCAGCACTGGTTGCTGAGCTGGTCTCACTGACCAGGGCATGCGAGTTGGCAGAAGATACGTCAGCCAATATATATATCGACTCTTAGAGATGTTTATGGAGTGATGCTCATGGTACTCTAAATTGCAAACACACAACAATTAAATTAAGATGCAAATTTGTGATCCCTACAGGAAAAGGAGGTCTGGAAGGCGAAGGTGTATGGTCAGGAGTCCTCAGGACTCTGGAGAAATGGACAAGGTAAGCCAGTAGCCCCCAGGGCGTGTCTCCCAAGCTCAGCTGAGGCGGCACATGGTTTGACTCACCTAGGGTAAGGAAGGTATGTGCAAATTGGTAAGAGCTTACTGGTGTGTAGTACCTAGAGATGAGCGCCTGAAATTTTTCGGGTTTTGTGTTTTGGTTTTGGGTTCGGTTCCGCGGCCGTGTTTTGGGTTCGAACGCGTTTTGGCAAAACCTCACCGAATTTTTTTTGTCGGATTCGGGTGTGTTTTGGATTCGGGTGTTTTTTTCAAAAAACACTAAAAAACAGCTTAAATCATAGAATTTGGGGGTCATTTTGATCCCAAAGTATTATTAACCTCAAAAACCATAATTTACACTCATTTTCAGTCTATTCTGAATACCTCACACCTCACAATATTATTTTTAGTCCTAAAATTTGCACCGAGGTCGCTGTGTGAGTAAGATAAGCGACCCTAGTGGCCGACACAAACACCGGGCCCATCTAGGAGTGGTACTGCAGTGTCACGCAGGATGTCCCTTCCAAAAAAACCTCCCCAAACAGCACATGACGCAAAGAAAAAAAGAGGCGCAATGAGGTAGCTGTGTGAGTAAGATTAGCGACCCTAGTGGCCGACACAAACACCGGGCCCATCTAGGAGTGGCACTGCAGTGTCACGCAGGATGGCCCTTCCAAAAAACCCTCCCCAAACAGCACATGACGCAAAGAAAAAAAGAGGCGCAATGAGGTAGCTGTGTGAGTAAGATTAGCGACCCTAGTGGCCGACACAAACACCGGGCCCATCTAGGAGTGGCACTGCAGTGTCACGCAGGATGTCCCTTCCAAAAAACCCTCCCCAAACAGCACATGACGCAAAGAAAAAAAGAGGCGCAATGAGGTAGCTGACTGTGTGAGTAAGATTAGCGACCCTAGTGGCCGACACAAACACCGGGCCCATCTAGGAGTGGCACTGCAGTGTCACGCAGGATGTCCCTTCCAAAAAACCCTCCCCAATCAGCACATGATGCAAAGAAAAAGAAAAGAAAAAAGAGGTGCAAGATGGAATTGTCCTTGGGCCCTCCCACCCACCCTTATGTTGTATAAACAAAACAGGACATGCACACTTTAACCAACCCATCATTTCAGTGACAGGGTCTGCCACACGACTGTGACTGATATGATGGGTTGGTTTGGACCCCCCCCAAAAAAGAAGCAATTAATCTCTCCTTGCACAAACTGGCTCTACAGAGGCAAGATGTCCACCTCATCTTCACCCTCCGATATATCACCGTGTACATCCCCCTCCTCACAGATTATCAATTCGTCCCCACTGGAATCCACCATCTCAGCTCCCTGTGTACTTTGTGGAGGCAATTGCTGCTGGTCAATGTCTCAGCGGAGGAATTGATTATAATTCATTTTAATGAACATCATCTTCTCCACATTTTCTGGATGTAACCTCGTACGCCGATTGCTGACAAGGTGAGCGGCGGCACTAAACACTCTTTCGGAGTACACACTTGTGGGAGGGCAACTTAGGTAGAATAAAGCCAGTTTGTGCAAGGGCCTCCAAATTGCCTCTTTTTCCTGCCAGTATAAGTACGGACTGTGTGACGTGCCTACTTGGATGCAGTCACTCATATAATCCTCCACCATTCTATCAATGTTGAGAGAATCATATGCAGTGACAGTAGACGACATGTCCGTAATCGTTGTCAGGTCCTTCAGTCCGGACCAGATGTCAGCATCAGCAGTCGCTCCAGACTGCCCTGCATCACCGCCAGCGGGTGGGCTCGGAATTCTGAGCCTTTTCCTCGCACCCCCAGTTGCGGGAGAATGTGAAGGAGGAGATGTTGACAGGTCGCGTTCCGCTTGACTTGACAATTTTGTCACCAGCAGGTCTTTCAACCCCAGCAGACTTGTGTCTGCCGGAAAGAGAGATCCAAGGTAGGCTTTAAATCTAGGATCGAGCACGGTGGCCAAAATGTAGTGCTCTGATTTCAACAGATTGACCACCCGTGAATCCTTGTTAAGCGAATTAAGGGCTGCATCCACAAGTCCCACATGCCTAGCGGAATCGCTCCCTTTTAGCTCCTTCTTCAATGCCTCCAGCTTCTTCTGCAAAAGCCTGATGAGGGGAATGACCTGACTCAGGCTGGCAGTGTCTGAACTGACTTCACGTGTGGCAAGTTCAAAGGGCATCAGAACCTTGCACAACGTTGAAATCATTCTCCACTGCACTTGAGACAGGTGCATTCCACCTCCTATATCGTGCTCAATTGTATAGGCTTGAATGGCCTTTTGCTGCTCCTCCAACCTCTGAAGCATATAGAGGGTTGAATTCCACCTCGTTACCACTTCTTGCTTCAGATGATGGCAGGGCAGGTTCAGTAGTTTTTGGTGGTGCTCCAGTCTTCTGTACGTGGTGCCTGTACGCCGAAAGTGTCCCGCAATTCTTCTGGCCACCGACAGCATCTCTTGCACGCCCCTGTCGTTTTTTAAAAAATTCTGCACCACCAAATTCAAGGTATGTGCAAAACATGGGACGTGCTGGAATTTGCCCATATTTAATGCACACACAATATTGCTGGCGTTGTCCGATGCCACAAATCCACAGGAGAGTCCAATTGGGGTAAGCCATTCCGCGATGATCTTCCTCAGTTGCCGTAAGAGGTTTTCAGCTGTGTGCGTATTCTGGAAAGCGGTGATACAAAGCGTAGCCTGCCTAGGAAAGAGTAGGCGTTTGCGAGATGCTGCTACTGGTGCCGCCGCTGCTGTTCTTGCGGCGGGAGTCCATACATCTACCCAGTGGGCTGTCACAGTCATATAGTCCTGACCCTGCCCTGCTCCACTTGTCCACATGTCCGTGGTTAAGTGGACATTGGGTACAACTGCATTTTTTAGGACACTGGTGAGTCTTTTTCTGACGTCCGTGTACATTCTCGGTATCGCCTGCCTAGAGAAGTGGAACCTAGATGGTATTTGGTAACGGGGGCACACTGCCTCAATAAATTGTCTAGTTCCCTGTGAACTAACGGCGGATACCGGACGCACGTCTAACACCAACATAGTTGTCAAGGCCTCAGTTATCCGCTTTGCAGTAGGATGACTGCTGTGATATTTCATCTTCCTCGCAAAGGACTGTTGAACAGTCAATTGCTTACTGGAAGTAGTACAAGTGGGCTTACGACTTCCCCTCTGGGATGACCATCGACTCCCAGCGGCAACAACAGCAGCGCCAGCAGCAGTAGGCGTTACACGCAAGGATGCATCGGAGGAATCCCAGGCAGGAGAGGACTCGTCAGAATTGCCAGTGACATGGCCTGCAGGACTATTGGCATTCCTGGGGAAGGAGGAAATTGACACTGAGGGAGTTGGTGGGGTGGTTTGCGTGAGCTTGGTTACAAGAGGAAGGGATTTACTGGTCAGTGGACTGCTTCCGCTGTCACCCAAAGTTTTTGAACTTGTCACTGACTTATTATGAATGCGCTGCAGGTGACGTATAAGGGAGGATGTTCCGAGGTGGTTAACGTCCTTACCCCTACTTATTACAGCTTGACAAAGGGAACACACGGCTTGACACCTGTTGTCCGCATTTCTGGTGAAATACCTCCACACCGAAGAGCTGATTTTTTTGGTATTTTCACCTGGCATGTCAACGGCCATATTCCTCCCACGGACAACAGGTGTCTCCCCGGGTGCCTGACTTAAACAAACCACCTCACCATCAGAATCCTCCTGGTCAATTTCCTCCCCAGCGCCAGCAACACCCATATCCTCCTCATCCTGGTGTACTTCAACACTGACATCTTCAATCTGACTATCAGGAACTGGACTGCGGGTGCTCCTTCCAGCACTTGCAGGGGGCGTGCAAATGGTGGAAGGCGCATGCTCTTCACGTCCAGTGTTGGGAAGGTCAGGCATCGCAACCGACACAATTGGACTCTCCTTGTGGATTTGGGATTTCGAAGAATGCACAGTTCTTTGCTGTGCTGCTTTTGCCAGCTTGAGTCTTTTCATTTTTCTAGCGAGAGGCTGAGTGCTTCCATCCTCATGTGAAGCTGAACCACTAGCCATGAACATAGGCCAGGGCCTCAGCCGTTCCTTGCCACTCCGTGTGGTAAATGGCATATTGGCAAGTTTACGCTTCTCCTCCGACAATTTTATTTTAGGTTTTGGAGTCCTTTTTTTTCTGATATTTGGTGTTTTGGATTTGACATGCTCTGTACTATGACATTGGGCATCGGCCTTGGCAGACGACGTTGCTGGCATTTCATCGTCTCGGCCATGACTAGTGGCAGCAGCTTCAGCACGAGGTGGAAGTGGATCTTGATCTTTCCCTAATTTTGGAACCTCAACATTTTTGTTCTCCAGATTTTAATAGGCACAACTAAAAGGCACCTCAGGTAAACAATGGAGATGGATACTAGTATACAATTATGGACTGCCTGCCGACTGCAGACACAGAGGTAGCCACAGCCGTGAACTACCGTACTGTACTGTGTCTGCAGCTAATATAGACTGGTTGATAAAGAGAAGATGTCTATGTAACTATGTATGTATAAAGAAGACTGAAAAAAATCCACGGTTAGGTGGTATACAATTATGGACGGACTGCCTGCCGAGTGCAGACACAGAGGTAGCCACAGCCGTGAACTACCGTACTGTACTGTGTCTGCAGCTAATATAGACTGGTTGATAAAGAGAAGATGTCTATGTAACTATGTATGTATAAAGAAGACTGAAAAAAATCCACGGTTAGGTGGTATACAATTATGGACGGACTGCCTGCCGAGTGCAGACACAGAGGTAGCCACAGCCGTGAACTACCGTACTGTACTGTGTCTGCAGCTAATATAGACTGGTTGATAAAGAGAAGATGTCTATGTAACTATGTATGTATAAAGAAGACTGAAAAAAATCCACGGTTAGGTGGTATACAATTATGGACGGACTGCCTGCCGAGTGCAGACACAGAGGTAGCCACAGCCGTGAACTACCGTACTGTACTGTGTCTGCAGCTAATATAGACTGGTTGATAAAGAGAAGATGTCTATGTAACTATGTATGTATAAAGAAGAATGAAAAAAAACCACGGTTAGGTGGTATACAATTATGGACGGACTGCCTGCCGAGTGCAGACACAGAGGTAGCCACAGCCGTGAACTACCGTACTGTACTGTGTCTGCAGCTAATATAGACTGGTTGATAAAGAGAAGATGTCTATGTAACTATGTATGTATAAAGAAGAATGAAAAAAAACCACGGTTAGGTGGTATACAATTATGGACGGACTGCCTGCCGAGTGCAGACACAGAGGTAGCCACAGCCGTGAACTACCGTACTGTACTGTGTCTGCAGCTAATATAGACTGGTTGATAAAGAGAAGATGTCTATGTAACTATGTATGTATAAAGAAGAATGAAAAAAATCCACGGTTAGGTGGTATTACAATTATGGACGGACTGCCTGCCGAGTGCAGAGACACAGAGGTAGCCACAGCCGTGAACTACCGTACTGTGTCTGCTGCGACTGGATGATAAATGATATAAAAAATATATATATATCACTACTGCAGCCGGACAGGTATATATTATATATTATATAATGACGGACCTGCTGGACACTGTCTGTCAGCAGAATGAGTTTTATTTTTATAGAATAAAAAAAAAAAAACACACAAGTGAAGTCACACGACGAGTGTTTAACTTTTTCAGGCAATCACAATATAAGTATACTACTAACTATACTGGTGGTCAGTGTGGTCAGGTCACTGGTCAGTCACACTGGCAGTGGCACTCCTGCAGCAAAAGTGTGCACTGTTTAATTTTAATATAATATGTACTCCTGGCTCCTGCTATAACCTATAACTGGCACTGCAGTAGTGCTCCCCAGTCTCCCCCACAATTATAAGCTGTGTGAGCTGAGCAGTCAGACAGATATATAATATATATAGATGATGCAGCACACTGGCCTGAGCCTGAGCAGTGCACACAGATATGGTATGTGACTGACTGAGTCACTGTGTGTATCGCTTTTTTCAGGCAGAGAACGGATATATTAAATAAACTGCACTGTGTGTCTGGTGGTCACTCACTATATAATATATTATGTACTCCTGGCTCCTGCTATAACCTATAACTGGCACTGCAGTAGTGCTCCCCAGTCTCCCCCACAATTATAAGCTGTGTGAGCTGAGCAGTCAGACAGATATATATAATATTATATATAGATAATAGATGATGCAGCACACTGGCCTGAGCCTGAGCAGTGCACACAGATATGGTATGTGACTGACTGAGTCACTGTGTGTATCGCTTTTTTCAGGCAGAGAACGGATATATTAAATAAACTGCACTGTGTGTCTGGTGGTCACTCACTATATAATATATTATGTACTCCTGGCTCCTGCTATAACCTATAACTGGCACTGCAGTAGTGCTCCCCAGTCTCCCCCACAATTATAAGCTGTGTGAGCTGAGCAGTCAGACAGATATATATAATATTATATATAGATAATAGATGATGCAGCACACTGGCCTGAGCCTGAGCAGTGCACACAGATATGGTATGTGACTGACTGAGTCACTGTGTGTATCGCTTTTTTCAGGCAGAGAACGGATATATTAAATAAACTGCACTGTGTGTCTGGTGGTCACTCACTATATAATATATTATGTACTCCTGGCTCCTGCTATAACCTATAACTGGCACTGCAGTAGTGCTCCCCAGTCTCCCCCACAATTATAAGCTGTGTGAGCTGAGCAGTCAGACAGATATATATAATATTATATATAGATAATAGATGATGCAGCACACTGGCCTGAGCCTGAGCAGTGCACACAGATATGGTATGTGACTGAGTCACTGTGTGCTGTGTATCGCTTTTTTCAGGCAGAGAACGGATTATAAAGTAAACTGCACTGTCCTCACTAGTAAACTCTCTCCACTCAGTCTCTACACTTCTACAGTAACAGTACTCCTCCTAGTCAGCTCCAGTAAATCTCTCTCAGTCTCTTATAATCTAAATGGAGAGGACGCCAGCCACGTCCTCTCCCTATCAATCTCAATGCACGTGTGAAAATGGCGGCGACGCGCGGCTCCTTATATAGAATCCGAGTCTCGCGATAGAATCCGAGCCTCGCGAGAATCCGACAGCGTCATGATGACGTTCGGGCGCGCTCGGGTTAACCGAGCAAGGCGGGAAGATCCGAGTCGCTCGGACCCGTGAAAAAAAACATGAAGTTCTGGCGGGTTCGGATTCAGAGAAACCGAACCCGCTCATCTCTAGTGTGTACCAGGGTTCTCTTCTCAGGCAAACAGGAAAGCAATGTCCTGTCTTTCTTGCATGAGGAAGTACATTTGGTAAGGTAAGACCAACAGAGCCATCCTATACTCCTCCTGCAGACGGACCTTTTCAAGTAATACAAATCAACTTTGTACAGTTAACACCCTGTAGGAATTTGAACTATGTATTGATGTGCCCTGATGTTTTCTCAAACTGGGTAGAAGCATTCCCTGCTGCTACAAATACTGCTGTGTTTACCGCAAATAAAATTGTGCAGGAATTTGTGTGTAGATATGGTATCCCTAGGAGTAGGAGCAAAGTGATAGCTGAAACTGGACTATTGTGGTCATAGACACTGCCACTAGTGTTATGTAGCATCGGAACCACTCCCAGATCCCCACTTAATGAATCAACCTCTTTGAAATTTTTGTTTTGTGTTTTTTTTTGGAAGAAAACCTCATGTCATGATCGATCCGCACCATGATCTGAAATACACCAATGAGGTGACAGTACAGTACCTTATCAAGATGAGCCAGCATTTGAGAACTTAGCAAAAGAACTTGAAACTGTTGATTCCTGATATGCCAACTACTAACTATTTTGATTGTGAACAAAGAGACTGTGTAATGTGATTACTCTTACGCTCAGGTTGCCTAATAGACATGTAGGAAGGACCGTTCCAAGTTTTGTTGACAGCACGATTCCAGTGAAAGTAGCCAAGAGAGATACTTGGGTCCACGATTACCATTGCAAGAAAGTCGTTAGTCTGGAAGTTACTCATAAAGGGAGTGATATCGCAGAAATATCACTCAAGAATCTGTTCCGTGAAGACTGAGAGGCGGCACTGTTGAACACTACCTGAGCGTACTAAAGGATTACAAAAGACCAGTCATTGTAATGGATTTGCTATAAGCAAGAGTTGTTTTGTTCTATCTTTCTTTTTTTTTCATTGACAAACATTTTTTCAGGACATTCTATTTTTGTGAGGTTTCCTGAGGAGTCGAGCGTAGGACTGGAACTGGTTCTGGAGAAAGGAGTAATGTCTTTATAGGATCCCAGGATCAGCCCATCACTTTGTTTAAAGAAAGAGTATGTTATCTAGGAAGGACACTACCTGAAATAACTCTTGTTCATTGATGAAACAGATTTTGTATACGATCCAGAAATTGAAACAATGTTTCAGTGAGTGATAGGAATATATACCATGAAAATTTTATATGTCTCTTTCACGACTTGTATGTGTTTTCTCCCTCCACCCAGCAAAACCTCTATCAAATCCGAACATCAGTGTACAAAGACATAGGTACATGTATGTATGCAACGTTCGTTCAGATCAGACATCACAGGCTATAGCACTGTCCCAGCATACTCTATAGGTTGAACGTTGTCCCACATCCAACTAGTGGTCTCACGACTGCCGAGCGCATATAAAGGATGTCCCGTCCTCTTCCCTGTCTTCCCCAACTATAGTCAATGTCTGATTTGTGAAATGAATACATACGTGTGTCTAGGTCACCAATTATTGTTTGAAATATTTTTATTATGTTTAGTGTGACAGTTATGTGATAGTTTTTGGTTACTATCAAAGGGTGGACTGGTGAAGTCGGAAAAATAAGACAATACAAACTAAAGGCCCGTACACACTGGTCGATATATCGGGCGTTCTTTTGAACGGCCGATATATCGCGGGACCGTCGGCCAGTGTGTACGGCCGATACGTCTGTGAACTCCGTCGTTCACAGACGTATCGCGTCGGCCGTGCCGCACAGCCGACGGCCAATATATCTACCGATATATTGGCGCGGCGCTGTGTGTGTACGGGGCGGTCGGCCGACCGCCCGTACACATGCTGCGGCGGCCGGCCGTGATTGACAGCTGAACTGGGCGGGCGTGTGTACATGCCCGCCCAGTTCATGACGTCAGTCCCCGACGGATCGAGCAGTGTGTATGCTGAACACACTGCTCGATCCGTCCATAGATATATCTGCAGATCAATTGATCTGCAGATATATCTATTAGTGTGTACCCACCTTAACACACAGATTGGCACTTCTCGGTAGTAGCGTAAGGATGCAATTGATGTGTATGGATGCACCATGCTTCTTTACCGTACATCATGCATAGAGTCGCACGGCGTGCATGTTGCAGCGTGGTGGGTGTATCTACGGTAAAAGGCGCAATCACTGAGAAACGCCATAAAGATGCACACAGACACATATTTCATACAACATATAAATTGCACATCGACAAAACATGTCCAGCACCAGACATTATATCGTATTTATATAACAGAGTGTAAAACCAGATATATATGTAGTATTGGGATGAAACAAGTTTAGTATATCATGCTTAGTGTCAAAATGGTCAGGAGAATGTGTAGATTAATTCGATAGCTATGGGTAAATTGTAGTACATTGCAACGATTAGTTATGATCAAATGTATGAATATAAAGTCACATTCTACGAGAACAAAGGACTTCCTGAGACTTGAAACTGGACATTGCTTACATGTGAACTGACCAATAACACACAAGGAATGAGAAACTTCCCTATCCTGGGCCAATGGAAGGAGACCGAAACCAACAACCTGTTAATTCCCACTGTTTGATATATGCCGTTTCTAAGGGATAGTTAGTGAGTTGCTGTGTGGAAGAGATGGAGGAAAGTTCTATGGGACAGGGTGATACTGGCTGCAACTGTTTCTTATGTAGCTGTACCTGTTTCTTTTGTAACTGTAATTCTGTACCACTTACCTAGGCTTTCACATGTTATACTGAATATGTGGCATACTGGAATGTTAGGAGACAAGAGATATTGGAAAGTTCCAAAAGCCAATTGATTTTTATCAGCTATGTCCTAGCTGCTTGACCGCTTCCTCTCCTGCTGCCACCGACTTCATGCCTCTTCCTTCTCCAGAGTGTGTGGGCTATCCATTTATAATGACTCTGTTGGCCCTGGGCTAGCTCCTGCCTGGGAAAAAGAATGCACTCCAGCTGCTGCACCCACCAATGCCATTTTAGGTGCTAGCCGCTGGCTCCTAACAGCTCCTGCCTGGCGCATGCAGCCACTATTCTGCCTGCTCTTGAACCCTGCTAGGTAGGGCTGGTCACTGCATTGGATCCTTCTCCAAAGACCTGAGACTATTGCAGAGTGTTGTGGTAAGTTCAGTAGTGCCACGAGGAGGGAGGTACTATTTACCCGGGCCCAAGTCTGATGGAGGAGCCCAGCGGGTGTCCAAGTGTCCCCCCTTTCCTTACCCTGCAGCAGCAGCTGCAGCTCTTCTCCTTGGCCCAGTACACATGCTGCTGTGTGTTGGGCTGCAGTGTGGCCAGAGAGGTGCTTAAAGTACTATATTTCCTGGGGGGAGTTTCTAAGTGTGCAGGGCCACTCTACTGCCCTGGCCTCGCCTTCCATGGTAAGGCCATGCCCCCTCAAATAAACCTGGGCAAGGCCAGGCTCTCTACTGCCCTGGGTGAGTGAGGTGTTGGAGGACTGATATGATGCAGATGCGATCTTAACTACTGGTTTTCCCTTGATGCTTTCTTAAGTATCTTCCTGATGTAAACTACCGGCTGTTTGTTCTTCATGATTATTCTTAGGGGTAAATTTACTAAGATGGTAGTTTTATTTTAGATGGGATGTTGCCCATAGCAACCAATCAGATTCTACTTCTCATTTATCAAGCACCTTCTAGAAGATAATACCTGGAATCTGATTGGTTGCTATAGGCAACAGTATGTAACCACCACTTTTACATCTTCTACTCCCGCCACTACCCCAAGCCATATAATGATTTTCTCTTCAGTGTATATTCTATACAAAGTGTTTAATAATGGATCGAAACAAACTCAAAGCCACTTAATCATCCCCACCAGTTAATTTCTTCAGTTGCTCCTCCTCCATACCTAATCCAAGTCAATCTCAAAAGTCTCCTCCTGTGACTGCTTTAATTTCTGAATCATATGTCCCAGCCCAAAGGCCCACATTTTGCCGTCCCCAGGGGACGTTGATGCCCTAGATGGTCCTGTTACTTTGTAGTTGATCCACTTTATGCTCTCCAAATTTAAGTCAGAGATTACTACCGGACTGAAGTCTACTATTAAGGAATTAGGTTCATATATTTGAGAAATTGGATCCCGTGCGGACCACTTGTAAACCAAGATGGAAGAACTTGTGTCCTCTCACAATGATCTAATATCGACACATGATACCCTCCAGGAGTAGGTAGCGGCCACTAGAGATACATTTATTGATCTGGAACATTTCTTTTAGGCAATAATATTAACATAAGTGGATTCCATGGATTCTGTTACCAATGCAGATCTTTATTACTATGCTAAAAGTCTTTACCAGAAGCTATTGACCTCAGCTTCTACCGCTAAAGGCAATAGCTTCTGAAATCCAAAAACAGGCTCCTGTTCATGCTCCCAGAGATACCCATCTTAGGATTTACTTTTTTCACATCAAGGACATAACGTAAAAGCTACTCTACTCTCTAACTTGGCAGCTGAAAGTCTGGGTGACCTTTAAATATTCCTGGACAACTCTCCAGCTACTCTTGCTAAGAGATGCCTATTCCACCCAATCATCTTAGCTCTTCAGAAGGTGAAAGTGCAGTATATATGTGGCTTTCTGACTAAGCTGATCATCTTACAGAATGGTGCACAGGGGCGGATCCAGAAGAAAATGATAGGGGGGCACCATGGAAGGGGGAAGTACATTTGCGTGCGGCTTCGGTGCATGTGAGGTGCAGGGTGCAATGTGCAGGGGGCAGTGTTTGAGGGTCAGGGGGCAGCGTGTGAGGGTCAGGGTGCAGGGGGCAGTGTGTCAGGTGCTGGGTACAGGGGGCAGTGTGTGAGGGGCAGGGGGCAGCGTGTGTGGGGCAGGGTATAGGGGGCAGTGTGTGAGAGGCAGGGGGCAGGGTGTGAGGGGCAGGGTGTGAGGGGCAGGGGGCAGGGTGTGAGGGGCAGGGGACAGCGTGTGAGGTGCAGGGGGCAGGAGGCAGCATGTGAGGGGCAGGAGGCAGCGTGTGAGGGACAGGGTGTGAGAGGCAGGGTGCAGTGTGTGAGAGGCAGGTATGCTGTGTGTGTCAGTGTGTGAGTGTGGGGTTGAAGAGAACTCTCATATGTGGGCTGCAGCCAGGGAAGTGAGTAGTGAATTGGTCACAGAGGCTGCCTCTCAGCAGCAAAGCTGGCCAGCCCCCCTCCTGCTTACCTAAGCCTGCTTCCTGGCACCAGTGTCCAGGCTCAGCAGCTGAGGTCGGAAGCTATTTCTCAGCCATCATACCCGCCGCACTCTGCAGCAGCTCCGGTCTTCAATGTGAGGCGCTCCGTGGTAGGTTGGACTAGTACCAGCAGGATGCCGTCCACTATGCAAATACTCCAGCTGCAGCAGCGCAGTGAGAGGCTGCCAGCCTGCATATGTGTGATGCCCAGCCCCTCACTGCTCTGGCTGCGGCTGGAGTACTTGCATAGTGGGTGGGCGGCAGTGCTTAAAGTGGTCCTAGAGAGGTGGTGTAACTCACCCCCCTCCCCACAGCGCCCAAGTAATAAAGGTATTGCGCGCGCCGCAAAAATGGGGCGTGGTCTCAAAAAGAATGGGGCATGGTCAGACAATAGTAATAATGCCCACAGTAGTAGCACCCGGTAATACACATAATGCCCACCACAGTAGCACTTTTTATACAATTCCCACAGTTGTAGCACTCATTATGCAATGTCCACTGTACTGGCAGTGCCCCTTATATAGACCCCATAGTAGTGGTGCCCCTTATGCAATGCCCATATTGCCCCCAGTAGTAATTTTGCCTGTAGTAATGCCCCCAGTCATTTAGCGCCCTAGTAGTTATGCACCGAATGGTAATGCCCCTGCAGTTATGACCCCAGTAGTTTACCCATCTTTAGTTTAGCCTCCCAGTGGTAATGCCCCCAGTAGTTTGCCTGCTTGTAGTTTAGCCACCAGTAGTAATGCCCCCCTGTAGTTTGCCCCTTGTAGTTTAGCACCTGTAGTTATGCCCCCCTTGTAGTTTAGCCCCCAGTAGTAATGCCCCCAGTAGTTTTGCCCCTGTAGTTATGCCCCCAGTAGTTTGGCCCCCCTGTAGTTTAGCCCCCAAGTAGTAATGCCCCTGTAGTTTACGCCGCCAGTAGTAATGCCCCATAGTTATGCCGCCAGTAGTAATGCCCTCCTGTAGTTTGCCCCCAGTAGTTAACCCCTTTGTAGTTTGTCCCCTTGTTGCTTACCCCCAGTAGTTTTCCCCCTTGTAGTTTGCCCCCAGTAATAATGTCCCCCAGTAGTTTGCCCCCAGTAGATGCCCCCCAGTAATAATGTCCCCCAGTAGATGCCCCCCAGTAATAATATCCTCCAGTAGTTTGCCCCCAGTAGTAATGCCCCCCAGGAGTTTGCCCCCAGTAGTAATGCCCCCAGTAGATGCTCCCCAGTAAAAATTTCCCCCAGTAGCTGCCCCTAGTAGTAATACCCCCAATAGATGACCCCCCCAATAGTTTGCCCCAGTAGATGCCCCCCAGTAAAAATGTCCCCCAGTAGCTGACCCCAGTAGTAATGCCCCCAATAGATGACCCCCCAGCAGTTTGCCCCCAGTAGATGCCCCCCAGTAAAAATGTCCCCCAGTAGTAATGCCCCCATTAGATGACCCCCCAGTAGTAATGCCCGCAGTAGATGCCCCCCAGTAATAATGCCCCCAGTAGTTTGCCCCCAGTGGTAATGCCCCCCCAGCAGTTATGCCCCTTGTTGATGCCCCCCCCCCAGTAGTAATGTCCCCTCGTAGTTTGCCCCCAGTAGATGCCCCCGCTGCACTAAGGAAGAAAAAAAACATCATACTTACCGAGCCCCGTTCCCACTTCCAGACTGCTGCAGTCCTCTTCTCTTGGCGTCCTCTCCTCAGCACTATGAGATAAACATCATGACTGACGTCTCTCCCATAGCACAGGCCGCACAATGACAGCGCCAGAAGCCGGAGCTCAGTACTTTCGGTGAGGAGAGACGGGCCCCCGCTGGTAACACAATCTCAGCGGGCACCCGTCATCTCCCTGTGTGGCGCCGGCGCCGGGGGAAGGACGGAGGGAGAACTGCCACAAATGACAGGGCCCCCCCTGGATCCGCCACTGATGGTGCATATACAACAATCAACTCTCTGAAGGAGGGTTTGACTATCCTGAAGAATTGGGACATTTCTGTTGAAAACCTTCCCTCTACTAATCTGAAACCACTATCCCAAGAATGTTCACTGACTCCAACCTGAACTTGTAGCCTTACCTATTTATGTTCACTATATTTTTCTTATACTGCAAACTCTTTTCCTTGTTACAGGTCCGTGGACTGTATTTACATACAGGGTCGGACTGGCCCACAGGGGAACAGGGGAAACCACCGGTGGGCCCCCCTGTCTGTGGGCCCTCCTCCTCCTCTAGGGATCAGGTTCCACATTCTATCCTAGTGCACTTGAATTGTGCATTATCATATGTTACATTATACTTCACAAGAATTTGGTTTATTATACATTCACCAAGGGGCACTGAACATGTACTCTGTAATGGTTAGCCAAACCTCTGTGGTGGTTGTTCACACTCCCACTGGAGCCTGGCCACACCCTTAAGCATGGGCCCCTACAACAGCATTCCCCCGGTGGGCCCTTCATGCCCCAGTCCGACACTGTTTACATATTTAGTGTACACCATGCTGCTATACGGTCCTGGGTTGCATGTCCTTTTGCTCTCAACAATGGGACTAGTTGTCAGTTTATTTGGTCTACGGTATTTCACTATGGGGGTCATTCTGACCTGAATGCTCACTACAGTTCTTCGCAGCGCAGCGTTCAGGTCAAAACTGTGCATGTGCGGGCACTGCAGTGCGCCGGCGCATGGCTGACAGCCGACAGCTGTCATTGCTTACCGATCGCCTCTGCCTGATTGACAGGCAGAGGCAGTCGCTGGGAGGTAGGGGGCGGCACGGCCGCGTTTGTCTGCCATTTTGTGGGCGCAGTCCGGCCAATGCAGGCTGTGCGGGGGGCGGGCCACAGTGGCTGCTTAACGTCACACGCAGCCGTCGCAAGCCGGACAGCAATGAATAGCTCCTGGCCAGCATGCAAAAGCTGCGCTGGCCGGGCGCCACTCCTGAAGTACAAAAGCATTGCCGCTGTGCAATGCTTTTGTACTTCAGCAACAGGGCAGGGATTGACATGCGGGCGAGCTAGCTCTGTGCTGGGCCTCCCCTCGCATGTCTGTGTTCCTGATTGTAGCTGTGCTAAATTTAGCATAGCTACAATCAACTCAGAATGACCCCCTATGACCTTACCTCGGTTAGTTACAGTATATGTTTATTCTCAATACTATCTTACCCTTTTGAACATTCTGATTGCTATAATCGACTGTTTAACTTTTTTTATTTTCCAAAACGAGTGTTTGATTGAGGTAACTATAGTTTTTCTCTACCCAATATATCCTCACAAAGCTATCTATTTTAAGTATTATACTTCCAGACGGGTTAGTAGTTGTACTATTCCCTTCTTATGGTTTTCTGTGGTTACATGGTGTGTTTCTCTTATACTGTGCCTTTACTGTATCTGTTTAATTTTAACAGTTATATTATCCCCCCGTGCTTCCCAGTTCTTCTATCACGGTCAGAATTTCCTGCTTTCTGTTTTCTTCCCGGTTTGTACCCTCCCTGTCTTTCCCTCTTTTTGCTTGTTTTTTTTTTTTTTAGAGTATGCTATGCACGGGTTGGGTATGGGTGACCGGCGCTTGGGATCCCACCGTTCACCGACGCCGGAATCCTGGGGTTTAGAATGCTGCCGGGGGGGGGAAGAATGCAACAAAGCCCCTTGCGGGCTTGCTGTGCTCGCCACAGGTTCTGTACCCACTCTATGAGTGTCGTGGACACCGATGAGTGGGAATAGAAACATAGAAACATAGAATTTGACGGCAGATAAGAACCACTTGGCCCATCTAGTCTGCCCCTTTTTTTTATCCTTTAGGCAATCTCAACCCTTTTTGAACCTTAATTCTTTGTAAGGCTATTCATATGCCTATCCCAAGCATGTTTATATAGTCCTCGTTAAACTGTCTGGATACTGAGGGTGTGGGATAGAGGCATCAGTATTGTGACCGCCGGTCTCCTGACTGTATTCCTCTTAACATGTTTCCCAGAAATCAGATGTTGTAGCAGTGCAGGAGTCTCTATGGTCCTGCTCTTCATAGATGCAGAGAAGGCCTTTTACAGGTTATACTGGATTTATGTCAAAAGTTCTTGCCAGGTTTGGTTTCACTGGCTTATTCCTAAATGCACTTTAAACATTAAATAATAATCCTCAGCCCATATTTTCAGCAACGGGTTTCTTTCTAGAAGCTTTAATTTCCCCAAGGGAGGTGATTGATAGATAGAAAGTTACAAGGTTGACAGTCAATAGGTCAGCATCATAGGGTCGACAGTCAAAAGGTTGACTGGATCAAAAGGTTGACAGTGTCAAAAGGTCGACATGAAAAAGGTCGACATATGGTCAACCTTTTTTTAGGATTTTTTCATGTTTTTACTACTTTTGCTGCATTTACTATCAATGTCACAAACTATTACTTTTAGTAACTTTGTGGCAAGCGGAGCGAGCCACCGAGCCCGAAGCATAGTTAGTGAAGCATACCTGCAAGGGGAGACATTTCACAAATTTGCGTGAAATATGTTTAAAAACACAAAATAACATTAAATTTTTTTACTGTTTTGTGTCTACCTTTTTCATGTCGACCTTTTGACCCTCAATACAATGCAAAAAAATGGTGAACTGCTCAATCAGATAGTGATGTCACTCAGGTGCTAAAAAGACCTTTTGACCCTGTCATCCTTTTGACCCTGTTGTCCTTTTGATCCTGTCGACCTTTTGACTGTGGACCATTTGCCCCTGTCGACCTTTTGCCTGTCGACCTAATGCTGTTGACCTAATAACTTGCGACCTTTATAATGTGTATCTTCTGTATCATTCCCTATTACCAACGGGAGCAGACAGCGGTGTCCTCTCTCCCCTCTAATTTTCTAGCTGGCTATGGAACCCTTGGAGTAAAATTTAGATCATCTACCCATGGCTTAAGGTTGTCCTGGAGAGGTGGTGAAACTCATCCCACCACTGCTGCCTCCCCCCGTAGTTAGGCGGAGCTACTCTTTGCCACTGCCAGAGGCAACTAGGATTGATGATGTTACCAGCAAAAAAAAAAACAAATGTTTCCCCTAAAAACTTTTAAATTCTGGCTGTATAATTATATTGGTGCTGAAATACACATTGACAAACCAAATAAGGGAAGTGCAAGAGCAAATGGCAAAACCTCAGTATTACTTGGATGAATACTATGTGCACACACAAATACTGTTGTGTATAGGAAAACTTAAAGTGAATGGCCAGGGATCTGGGAGCCGCTTAGGCCCCATGAAGCTTTAGGGGCTATAACAGTATGAAATGCATTCTAGATGCTTTTTAACAACTCTGTCACCAGCTATGACTACAATGTTAGGTCACTTAAAAAGAAATAAAAATGTTTGCAACCCCTATGTATATCCGCTGTGCTTGAGTCTTATTAACTATATGGAGGTTTCTCAACAATGTATTCAGTTGGTATTGAGTATGCCTATAGGAGATCATGTGGTCAAGTAATGACCTGTTTATGTAGAAAAGATATGCCATCTTCATATACAGAAACTAAAGTTCAACCACATAATACATAGTAATAGAAATTTTGGGTAGGGTAAAATGTGAAGTTACCGGATCAAACATGCTGGACACACCATCCTCCTAATTCTCTCAAATGTCATCCTCCTGCATCTCTCCAGCACTATCCTCCTTGCATTCCCCAGCGCCATCCCTTCCTGCATCTCTCCAGCTTCCCCCTATATCTCATCCGCGTAATCCCCCCTGCATCACTCCAACACCAGCCCCTCCTGCATCTCTTCAGCATCATCTTTATCTTCTCCTGCATCTCTCCAACACAAACATCCCTGTGTCTCACCAACCTCATCCCCGCCTATGTCTCTCTAGTCTCATCTGCTCTGCTTCTCCCTAGCACCATCATCATGCACTGTGACTGACCTCCCCCCTTTACATATGTATTGATTTCATTCCATGGTAACTGCTGCCCCCCATGCAGAGAAGGAGCTGAATGAGGAGGTAGAGGCTGGACTGGGTTTGTCTGCCCTGTTCCTCTGGTGCCACGGGAATAAGGCCATGCCTTGCTCAGTGACGTCACCATGTCTGATTCCCAGCCTGCTATAGAAGGGAGGAAGCGGCCCACATCACTGTAATGCCGCCCGTCTGTCACAAGCCACATCTATTGATATGGGTGGCACACAGCGGGTCCACATACTGCATCACCAGGCAGCCCCAGCGCTGGGGAGTTCTCACTTCCTTCCTCTAATATTTGCATTTTAGCAGTCCCAAAACTAATTCCCAAACTGCACTTATGAAATTGTCAAGATGATAAGTATTCTAAAAATTAGAGCAGAGGTTCCCAAATTCGGTCCTCAAGGCACCCCAACGGTCCTGGTTTTAAATGTATCCATACACTATAATGAAGAACAAAGACAAAAAAAACTCTTTTGGGAGCACTCTTTATAATGATAAATAAGTATTACATTTCAAGAAATCTTTAAATGTGTATTGGTGAATGAATTCAAATGTAACTTTTATTCCATATTGCATTAAAAGTGGTGACATATTGTCAGAATGAATGCATAAAATCTTGATTTGACCAATTAGAGATAATAATGTCACCACTTTTAATGCAATATGGAATAAAAGTTAAATTTGAATTCATTCACCAATACACATTTACAGATTTCTTGAAATGTAATACTTATTTATCATTATAAAGAGTGCTCCCAAAAGAGTTTTTTTGTCTTTGTTCTTCTTTACATTGTAGTCTTATCTACAAAAATATTTGGGAGCACAGCCAATAGGTGGTTGTTGCTGATTGTTTATATAACAGCGTTTATATTGGTCTATTATTAATTAACTCATATATGATTGTTGTGTGCGGGACTAACAATCATCACAATATTTAAATGTATCCATGCCTGGCCACAGGTGACTTAATTAGCACCCTAGTCAATTTGATGTAAGCATCTGTGCTGAGCCATGGATATACCTAAAACCTGGACTGTTGAGGTGCCTTGAGGACTGCGTTTGGGAACCTCTAAATTAGAGATTTGTATGATAATCAACACCTGAAATCATTCCATCAAATTCAGAAACAATGTTTTATTTTCACTACTGATTTTTATAAATACCTACAAATCAGGCATTGGGTACTTTCCAACTCTACCAATTTACAACCTCTCCCCACTCCTCCTTTTATAACCTCCAAATTTTTCTGTCTAGTCCATAAGGGGGTGGGGGGAGGGGGGGCATTTCAATGTTATATAATACTCTCTAGTCCTCTATATAAGATAAGAAACATGTAATTGTGGAGGAGTGCTGACGGAGAGCCGGGAGCCAGTACTGAGGAGAAGTGATGCGGAAGCCGTGACCCGGAACCGGAAGTGGCTGACTGTTGCACGTGTGTGAGAGTGGTGCTGGTGAGGGGGAAGTGGGTGCCTGTCTCTGTGCTGTGCATGTGCTGGTCAGACCGGGTGCTGGAGAGGGGACATAGTGGGTGCCGGGGGAAGGGGGGGGGGTGCTGAGCGGACCATGCAGCAAGAGTAAGAGCTGCCGCTCTTTGTGAAAGTGTTGTGGGGGGGTGCTGCGACCTTGAGAGTGTGTGAGGGGCTGCATTTTGTGTGAGTGGCTGAGATATTGTGAGTGTGTGAGGGGCTAAGATATTGTGTGAGTGTGTGAGAGGCTGCAATTTTGAGTGTGCAAGGGGCTGTGTTTTTGTGTGTGTGAGGCCCAGATATTGTGTAAGTGTGTGAGGGGCTGTGTGTGTGTGTGTGTGTGTGTGTGTGTGTGTGCGTGCGTGCGTGTGCGTGCGTGTGTGTGTGTGTGTGTGAGGGGCTGCATTTTTTCGTGAGGGGCTGAGATATTGTGTGTGTGTGAGGGGCTGCGTTTTTGTATTTGTGTGAGTGGCTGCGATTTTGTGAGTGAGGAGCTACGTGTGTGTGTGTGTGTGTGTGTGTGTGTGTGTGTGTGTGTGTGTGTGTACTAGGGGCTGCCCAGTGAAGCTGCTGCGGCCGAGCCACAAATTGCTGCCCCCACAGCCTGCCTGAGGGATCAGAGCCTACTGCTGCTGCCAGAAGTAGCTGCACAAGTGGGCCAGAGATTGCTGCTGCAGCTATCAGAGGAGCGTGATGGAGAGGCCAGAGACTGCTGCCGTTGCTGCTGCTACTACTTGAAGAGCTTTTTGCAGATAGCCGGGGACTACTGCAGCGAACAAGAAAAAGATCAGGGGCCACACAAGGATAGATAAGTATAAGCTTAACTACATTACTGTATAAGTGACTGTGTTTTTATTTTCCCTGTCCTTCTGTATCTCCTCTTGTCCTTCATTGTATTGTTTTAACAATTACTGTTCTGTTGTTGAATATTGTTTCTCTTCACAGCTAGGCTACAGTACTGTATTGTATTGCATAGATTGAATTATTTTATCTGAAGATAACAGGGAGTTAGACTTTACAAACAAAATGGGTGGGGCCATGATTGAGAATCTCACTCAGTGCATATCGTGCATGATGTATGCGTCCCAGGTAACTGATCTAGAGCAAACCATTATGCGACATGAAGGATATTCGCAATCTTGAGCAGAGCTTAGATAGAATGGTGGAGGGGTTGCAGGGGGGGAACCGGTAGACAAGGACAACCAGGTAGCCAGCTGGGTCACAGTTGAAGAAGAGGGGAAGGCACGACATCTCTGAACTATCAAACCCCAATAAACTTGCCCGATTCAATGAAGATTCCGAGGATGGTAGTGAGGAAATGACGGAGCTGGAGGAGACTGTTCCCTCTAGCAACTGGAGGAGCGGTTCCTCTGGCACAGATGGGACAAATGAAAGCAAGGTACCTAGTCAGTTTGTGGTGGTAGGGGATTATATTATTAGGAAGACAGAACAATCTGCTACTGGGACCGTTATCACCGTACAGTCTGTTGTCTCCCGGGAGCACATCGCGGACAAGGTAGAAAGATTGTTGGGAGGGGCTGGGAAAGACCCGGCGGTCTTGGTGCACATTGGCACCAACGACAAAGTTAGTGGTAGGTGGGATGTCCTTAAGAAAGATTATAGGGATTTAGGTCAGAAACTAAAGGCAAGGACCTCTAAGGTAATATTCTCTAAATATTACCTGTGCCATGTGCTAGCCCAGGGAGGCAGAGGGAGATTAGGGAGGTAAATGTGTGGCTTAGAGACAGGAGGGGTATGTCTTTACATACAGACATTTTTAAAACCTGATATACGGGAAGATATTCACAAGGAGACTGGAAATACTGTTGAGACATTATGGGTAGAAATTGCATGTGGGGGAAAGGGAACGAAAAAAATAGTGTTGGGGCTATGCTACAAGCCACCTGGTATTAATGTGTCTGATGAGGAAATGTTACTGAAGCAAATTGAAAAAGTAGCAGGAGTAGGTAACGTAATAGTGATGGGAGATTTTAACTATTCAGAGATAAATTGGACAAATGGTTCATGTGATACTGCCAGGGGTAATATGTTTTTAAACACACTAAATGAGAACTACTTACTTCAACTAATCGAGGAAACAACTAGGTACAATGCAATCTTAGACCTGATATTAACTAACAATGGGGAATTGATATCAAATATTATAGTAGGGGAGCCCATAGTAAACAGCGAAAACAATATGGTCACAATCAATATCAGTTTTCATAAGCAGTCCTATGTTGACTCAACTAGGACTCTAAACTTTAGCAAAGCCAACTTTGACATGATGATGGAAGCTTTAAGGGACACTTAATGGGAAATTCTGTTTCAAGGAAAAAATACTACGGAGAAATGGGAGGTATTAAAATCACTGCTCGTTAGTAATACTCACAAATGTATTCCTATGAGCAGCAAACAAAGGACTAAAAATTCCAAACTAATGTGGTTTAACAAAAAGATTAAGGAACTAATGGGCAAAAAAAGGCGAGCATTCAAAAAATACAAATCAGACGGGAATGCGGTGTCATTCCAGCACTATAAGGATTGTAACAAAATATGCAAAAAAGAAATAAGAGCGGCTAAAGTAGAAACTGAACAGCTAGTAGCAAAGGAAAGCAAATCAAACCCCAAAAACTTTTAAATATATCAACAGCAAAAGATTAAAGAAGGAAAGTATAGGCCCTTTAAAGGACAAGCTGGGAGTCCTAATCAAAAATGATAATGACATTGCGAATAAATTAAATTCATTTTTCTCATCAGTATTCACAAGAGAGGACCAGATGCAGAGATTATCACACAAGCTCAACAAAGATAATATCTCACTGCTAAGTGCTTATTTAAGTGAGAAGGTAGTCCGTTACCGATTTTAAAATTTTTTAGATTAATAAGTCACCTGGTCCCGACAGAATTCACCCAAGGGTTCTCACGGAGCTTCACTCTGAACCGCTATTTTGATCTTCAATGACTCACTTAAATCAGGCATAGTTCCCAAAGACTGGCATATAGCGGAAGTAGTGGCAATATTCAAAAAAGGAAGTAAAGCTGAACCGGTTAATTATAGACCAGTTAGTCTTACACCTATAGTGGGGAAAGTACTGGACGGTATTCTAAGGGATAGCATACCAAAGTTAATTGAAGCCAATAAGCATATTAATAGAAACCAACATGGCTTTGTGAAGGATAGATCATGTCAAACAAACTTACTAGGTTTTTATGAAACAGTTAGTGCGAACCTTGGTCATGGTAAGGAGGTGGATGTAATCTTTTTAGACTTTGCTAAAGCTTTCGACACAGTACCGCACATGACACTTATCTATAAGTTACAAGAACTAGGGCTAGGGAGCACAATATGCACTTGGGTCAGAAATTGGTTAGATAATAGGGAGCAGCGCGTTGTGGTAAATGGAACTTTTTCAAATTAGACTGAAGTACTAAGTGGTGTGCCACAAGGGTCTGTACTTGGACCATTATTGTTCAACATTTTCATTAACGATCTCGCAGTAGATCTAGAGAGCATGGTGTTAATTTTTACAGACGATACCAAATTGTGTAAGGTTATAAATATGGGGGAAGATGCTGAGTCTCTTCAGAACGACTTAGTTAAACTGGAAGCATGGGCTGCAAAATGGAGAATGAGCTTCAATACAGACAAGTGTAAGGTAATGCACTTTGGTAGAAAGAACAAAAATAACACCTACATACTAAATGGGGTAAAATTAGGAGATTATGTACTGCAAAAAGACTTGTTCACATAGATAGCAAATTAAAAAGCAGTACCCAAAGACTAGGCATGTTTACACTAGAAAAGAGGAGACTAAGAGGGGGCATGATCAACATTTACAAATATATAAGTGGACAATACACAGGGGGATCTGTTTTTGGTAAGATCAACATAGAGGACATGTGGACACCCACTTAGGTTGGAGGAGAGGAGATTTAGCACACAGAAATGTAAAGGTTTCTTCACAGTAAGGACAATACGTGTTTGGAATTCCCTGTCTAAGAGAGTAGAAATGGCAGCCTCGGTCAACACCTTTAAGAATGGGCTAGATAAGTACCTAATGGATAAGGGTATACAGGGTTATGGTGTGTAGTCACGCACTATAGTTCTAAAAAGTAAAAGAGGAATAAATACAATGGCCGACATTAGAAACAGACAAAATTAGTCCTAAAAATAATACAGCGTAGGAGACCACAAATAAGTTGAACTCAAAGGTCAAATTGTCTTTTTTCAACCTCAGAAACTATGTTACTACTGAACAGTATGTTACTAATTCAAACTAAACAGGAGGCAGACCTCCAAATTTTCCTGACTAATGAGGATTGGACTGCATTATTTACAAATATGTTTAAGATGTCCAAATGCTTAACCATTCTAAAATGGTGTTTAAACTCGTTCATGGTTTATACCAATTACAAAGAATATGGCCGGAGTCCTCCAAATTTTGCTGGAGAAACTGTGGAATGGTGGGTAACTTCATATCTTTTGGTAATGTTCAGTAATTCAGCCACTTTGGTTGTCATTAACTTAATTACCCAGCATTCTTCAGAATCACTCTCCCACCTTCCTGAAATTGCACTCTTGCATCATTTACCTATATCGGTTCGATCTCATACCAAATATGTAGTCGACCATATCTTTATAGCTACGAGAGTGTCCTTGGCCCAATATTGGAAATGATCTAACTCCTCCCTGCCCAAAATCATCTCATGGGTGATTCTCCGTGATGCACGGGACAGCTACACAAATTAAAATGACATACTTTTCCAAAATACCAAGATTTTAGCGGGTCTTAAGTTACAGGGTAAGGCATTGCTACTAAGCAATTAAGTTTTCATATAACAACAATTTGTTAATAGACCACTTTAAAAGAAAAAAAATGAAAAGCATGTGATGCACAGGACTTTATGTTCACTTTCTGGAGAATCACCCGCTAGTATTCATTGCAGCTTTGAAATGGAAACTCTCGGATTTAAATACTCCACATCTACTTCTTCTACTTTTTCAATAAAAATGTATTGCGTTACAAAACAAAATCGGTAAAAGCAACTGAAATCATGTAACTTGGACCTGTTTATGTTCCTATAGTATTATTAACATCAATAACATTTACAGTATTTACCATCCTTTCCAGTCAATATTACTCATCCCACCATACACTCTCCTGAGTAAAATGGCACCTGAAATCAAGATGGAGGGACTTACATGCAATTCAGATCCCCAAAATTGATCTGAGTTGGGACTTGATTCTACTCGGATCCTAAAAGCTTAGGTGTGTTTGGTTTTCAACAAAACCAAACCACTCATGTCTACTTCCACTTAGCTCCAGGAGAGACCCCATGCGATCACTACCAATGCCGCTATAGAGAGCCACCATGGACAGCCTGGTACTGCTTGCATCCACTCCACTTCCTAGACTGGGGACCTGTATGCTTTGCACATGCTCCACTCCAGATTCGGCCCTAACCAATATGATGCCCTGGGCAAGATTTTGGCTGGTGCCCCTTAGCACCACCGCTGGTTCCGCCTCTGACCTTGCACCTTTTTCCCAGCACCATCACCCCTCACCCATAGCAGTCCTTATTTTGGTGTTTGTACCCCCTATACTTTAAATAGGAACAGCTCGCACATTTGGCGCACAGCCCAAAAAGGGGTGTGTTTTTGCTGGCAAGGGGCATTGCCACACAATAGTAACCCCAATTCCAATTACGCCACACAGTACTGCAACTTTATTCACATTTGATCATGCGATAGTGTCCCTAATTCATGTTACATCCCACAGTAGTATTACTTTACCTTATAAACATTACTCCTCACAGTAGAGCCCCTTATTCACATTACATCACACTGAATTGCTCCTTATTCACATTACACCACACCCTATTGCTCTTTATTCACATTAGACCACACAGTAGTGCCCTTTCTATACACAACGCCACATAGTAGAGCACCTTATACACATAATGCCACACATTAGTAATGCCTTTATACACATAATTCCACACAGTAATGCCCCTTACACATTTGAGACACCTTATTAATGTCCTTATAAACATAATGCGCCTTACACATTATGGCAACCTTTATTAATGCCCTTTTACACATAATGTCCCTTACACATATGCCGCACATTATTAATGCTCTTATACACATAATGACACACATAATGCCACCTACACATTTGCTGCACATTATTAGTGCCCCTTTACACGTAATGACAGACATACAGTAGAACCCTGTTACACATATGCCGCACATTATTAATGCCCTTATACCCATAATGACACACATAGTGCCCCTTACACATATGTTGCACATTATTAATGTATATTTACATGACACACATAATGCACCTTACACATATTCTGAACAATACTGCACAACCAACCCACTCACATGCACATAGCACTCACACTGCAACTAACACTGTGACCTCTGTCTCTGCTTGGATACAGATGTGTCCTCATAGATTTTGCCTCAATGCTAACGTCGGGCACCTTTTTTTAATGAAAATGCATCCATTGCTATGTGGCTAGGATGCACATGCAGCTTCTGCTGATTAAATGATATGCAGCATGCCTTTATGCTGTGTGAGACTGTGGCTGTATCTGCATATGAAATGCTACAAACAGAATATAGGCATGCCACATATCATTTTAATCAGCAGAAGCTGCTGATGCCCCTAGGCATATCAAATGCCCTAGGCAATTGCCTAGTTTGCCTATGCCTATGGCCGGCTCTGCTCCACTCCATGCTACATGTCTGTGTATGCATAACTGTGAGTATGGCTGTAGCTTCACATTGGTCCTTTATTAAATCATCAGACTGGTTAACTGGGGTATTCATAGTCTCAGAGCATCCACTATTGTGTACACTCAATCTGCTATACCACCTGTACACACAGTCAATGCATACACAGGGGCATGACCAGTGTTGTCACAGTAACTCCAGTCTACAGTATCTGTTTTTTGACACACATAAAATCCAGCACATTAAAGATTAACCAAGAATTATGTTTTTTAGCTTCACTGTTCATATTTGAAATTTATGTTTAATCAAAGTAGATTTTTATGGAATTGTTTTTATTAGTCCCTTGCAGGTTGCCCCTAGAGATGTCACTACTTATATCTATTTGTGTTTTACTTTATTGTACATGAAGAAGTTCTCATATGCACTTCACTTACTTGCACTGATTGAAACAGCAGCTCCTTCCAGCTTGCATTTATTTTATTTGGTTTGCAAGTATCAAGGTGTTCAAGTATTCTACTCTTAAATATATGGGAGTGACATGAAGCTAAATTTTAAAGCAAAGAGAAGTGCCTAGGTTTAGTTGTTTTATTCATCCTTCAAGGTCAACTTGAACTTGACGTTGGTTCTTTTCACTGGCTTGTTCCTTCCAAATATAGCACTGACAAATGAGGAAAATGGAAATTACTTGCTGAATGTCCTGAGCCATAGCAGAATTATCTACCCTAGAACCAGCAATGCTTTGTAATATACATATGGCATTCTGGACTGTTACTGGAAACTGCTATTTCTAAAAAATATATTTTTAATTTGAAAGATATTTATTGCTAGTTATGATAGTGGGTATTGCTTTACATGTCATGCTATCTTCATGTACTATTCCTGATACCACATGTCTGAGGAAGAGGACAGTATATCCTTGAAACGTTTTGCATTTTGAAGATGAGGAAATCACTCCTGCGAAAATCAGATTTTAGAGGAAACACCCACTAGAAAACCAGACATCAGGACATCGTTCTTTGTTGCAGGTACAACCGTCAGTGGACTGCAATTTAGCCAACACTGAGAGCCTCAATCGAATGCAAAATACTGATACTGATAACTATGTATGGGTTTGGTATGGCATCCCGGTGGTCAAGATGTCGGTGGTCGCATGACTGACACTGGCATCCCAACATTGAAGATCCCAACATTGAGGGGTAAGTATTTTTACCCTCCCCAGTCCCCTACCCTAACCCTCAGGGTGTGATGGCTATGGCTATCCCTCCAGGATTGGCAGCTAGGGCTAACCCTCGGGGGGTGGTGGTTAGGGCTAACCACCCCCCTAGTGCCTAACCCTCCTGGGCCCTAAGCCTAAGATGAACCCTGATACTTACCTTAGGATCTCCTGAATGGTGTTGGCATTCCAGTGTCAGTCACATGGCTGCCAGCATCCCGTCTGTTGGTATGCTGAATGGATCCCCTATGGACTCGGACTGACCAGACTATTGATATAGCCTATTGGGGGGGGTGGTCACAATAGGTGTCAGATAGAATGTTAAAATGACTGTTAGACCACACAGAGGGGTCTCTGTACTAAGCCTTGGAGAGAGATAAAGTGGATGGAGATAAAGTACTATCAATCATCTCCAAACTGTCATTTTTCAAACATAGCCTGTAACATGGCATTTAGGAGCTGGTTTCAACTTTTTATCTCCGTCCACTTTGTCTCTCTCCAAGGTTTAGACCCCAGAGTCCTTAACCAGGATACCAGTTTATTGATAACATCAGATAACAGCGATAATGCAGGGGTTAACAGCAGTAACAAAACGGTGGTCACAATAGTGACAATTGCAAGCATCAGGGTATCTCTAAACAGTATAGATGGGGTTGGCTGCACATCCTCAATAGCCTGGTGGTGATATTCTTCAGATCGGAAGTCAAAACTCCCAGTGACTCTGGGTCCTAGTGCCTTGAGTGTTTACAGAGGAAACTTGCTAGTTCCTGCTGATATTTTTATGTGAATTAATTAAATAGGTAAATATTAAGATTATGGACACTATTCAGCTTCAGTAGCAGATTCTGCTAAAAAGTAGAGTCTGTTACTGCTGAAGATCGCATTCTGGAGGCTGCCCAGCACAGAGAAAGACAACCCAGCATGCAAAGTCCTGCCCAGCGATGCAATCACAATGGAATTGTGATCGCATTGCAGAACAGGAAATTAGGGATCACTCCCTGCATATGCAGCATGGCTACATATGCATGCGCATCACCGCCATTTTTCGGGTCATAGCGGCTGCGTGTGAAATCACGCAGCTGCCTCAAAAAACATCCCACGGCCGCCACTGTCAATCATTATGTGAACACATCCTTTCCGGGATATGATCGCATAAAGACCACTCGCACATGTGCACTGCCGTTGCAGCGCATATAACCAGATAGCAGCCATCTGCGTACACGCAGCAGTAGCGATGACTACTGAATGAGGGTCTATATCTCCTCCACAGAGCATATAACAGTGTGTTTATATAAAAGTTATTAACCATATATGGATCACATATTATATACCCCAGCACTCTTTTTTCTTTTTAATATCTTTTAATACTAGATTTGTTTAATCAGATCTGCTTCTGGGTCAATTATCCTTTATTCAATATGTTTTCTATGTGTTCAGAAATTCTCTATTGGCAGATGTCAGACTTATGAATAAATCCCCACCATGGGGTGACACCAGCCCACACAGAGGCTTGAACAGTCATTAGAGACCATGTGCCTCTCTAATAGAGTAATAATGTATATTTTGAGTGCACTGTCTGGAACATTAGAGGAAGTGGTGGGGCTCTCAGACACTGGGGCCTACTGTGGATTTTCGCTGCACCCCTGTGGGCCAGCCAAACCCTGTCCCCAGATCTTCCAGAGCACAGAAAGAAAAGTAAGCAAGTCACTGGAATATTTACAATGGGTGCAGTGTGTACGGTGCACATGGGCTCCTTAGTCCGGGGGACCCACACTGCACACACTGCACCCCTTTTATTTGAATACTTACCCCTCCAGAGTCGCATGCCGATGTCAGCAATGCAGTTAAATCACTGTTAAAATGGAACAGTGGGCATTTTCATTGTGTTCGGCATATTTGCAGTGTGATCAATGGGAAAGTGGCCGCCACACCATTTTCCCAGAGATCTGCACATGTGCAGTAAAGTCTGAGCCCTCTAGTGCCCAGACTCTCCAACGCTGCCAGCAGAGAGGAGGGGGTCCGAACGGAGGAGGCTGCATATGGGCCTCCTCCTCTCTTAAAGCGCCCCTGAAGCAAGTACTATATTGTATGGACTGATTATTTATGAGACTGTTGCTTAGCAATTCATTAGGAACTGATGAGATCATTGTTAGTGCAGCCTATTAAAACACTGGAAGTTATAACACAAATTACCTCAGTGATGTCACTTATCCCTTGTGAGTTGATAAGCTGCTTTCTCATGAAAAGGGAAATGTACAGATGTGTCCTCTGTCAACTTGGCCACTAAGTGGGACATGTACTAAGCAGTGATAAAAGTGGAGAAGTGAGCCAGTAGGGAAGTTACCCATGGGGCAACCAATCAGCTGCCGTATATACTTTTATAGTATGCAAATTATAAATGTTACGTTAATGCTGATTGGTTGCCACGGGCAACTTCTCCACTGGCTCACTTCTCCACTCTTTTAACTGCTTAGTGCATCTCCCCCTTAGTAACTAGACCCTTTAATATCTGATATAACTAACTGGTTTCAAAGTCAATCAGTGGTGTAAGTTGATAGAAATTCCATCACCTAATCGTTTTCAATTGTGTGCCTGCTGGTTAGTTGCCAATAATTCTACAAGCAATTGTAAGGAAAGAGTCCGAGCAGCATGACCGTCCTTTTTCTAGTTGGGTCTGTAAACCACCTCCAACCAACTCACCTGCTCCTACTTGCTGTACACCAGGCTTGCAGTCACAATAAATCTGAGCAGCGTATCCACGTGTGGCTGATGTCCTCTGTTTTCAGCTCAGAACAGGAGCACCAGCAGTGAGAGTGGATTCCATTATTTGTAGAGATAGTTCAGTGCACCCTGTTTTCTTTGTCGCTGTACAGTATTTCTGCACATTTCAGGAGTGCTGCTGACCTGTTTCTGCATGGTTGTAACTGCAAAATAAAATAAAAACTTACTTTAGTATTGTTTTAGATACTCATACAGAAGAAGCAGTTTGCACTTTAATATTGATAAATAAGACCCTATCTCTGAATAAACCTGATCCACCTGTATACTGTAGTCATTTTGCTTGCTCTTAAATTAATTTCCATTGTATACATAAACTGTCTGCACGAAATGCATTAAACATCATGGGAATTTGGGATCGATGTTACAGTAATAGTGGAAATAGTGTCTGGGTCAACAGTCAATAGTTTGACACCATATGGTCAACATGCATTAGGTCGACAGGTACAAAAAGTCAACAGATGAAAGGCCGATATGCATTAAGGTCAACAGGTTCAAAATGTCCACATGACAATGGTTGACAAAAGTTTTGGGGGGGGTTTACGTTTTGATTGATTTACTATCCACGCAGATTATGATTGGGAATAGTAACCTGCCTGAAGCATGGCCAGTGAATCAAATCACTTATTGGGGTTACATATTATGAAACAAAATGTCACCACAAGAAATCATTTCTGTGTTATCCATTGTAATGTCAATCTTTTAACCCTGTAAACCTTTACAAAATTGAGCCATGATATTAGTAGCAAAGATGGCCGATGAAGGTGAGACAGTCCAGGCTGTGTAGCTAATTGTTGTGGGCAAATGCGGAGTGAGGCAAATATTCAGGATTGTTTTAAAAATGTATCTCATGTCCTGTTGTGAGATATGCTGCATGCAGGGAGTCAGAAACCTGACTGTGTCTTATGCCCCAGCGATGTCAAAGAATTGTCTGCATAATACATATATTACACCATGCTTTGACATTTGTTGGCATAACATGTTTATAAATGACACATTCTGGCAACTTTGTACTTACACAACTGCTCCCTGATGTAACTGTAGCTATTATTCATAGGAATTGCTGTAACTAGATACATTGGGGCTCTGCCATTTTTGTTAATGTGTAACGAGCAATGTATTATCAGTAATATGTGGGACAAAGTGTTGCACTGTATATTAAGAGAATTATATAATAATATAGTAATACTGTAAAGCATATGCTAATCCCCACTAACTATATGGGTGTGAAATCTACTCAGAGATGTAAAAAGACTTTTTGATGCCCTGTGCCAGAGAGAGAATTGACACCCCCCCTCCCCCCATTTTTATATATACACACACATTTATAGACCACTGCAAGAGAATGGATTTTAACACAAATCCTCCTTATATCACATTCATGCACTTAACCTGAGAGTTCATTGTTATTCAATTACAATACCCTTTATTAAATTACACATTTCAATATACTGCCATACCCAGGATCCAAAACTATAACCTATACAACCTATGGCCCTCATTCCGAGTTGATCGGTCGCAAGGCGAATTTAGCAGAGTTACACACGCTAAGCCGCCGCCTACTGGGAGTGAATCTTAGCTTCTTAAAATTGCGACCGATGTATTCGCAATATTGCGATTACTAACTACTTAGCAGTTTCAGAGTAGCTTCAGACTTACTCTGCCTGTGCGATCAGTTCAGTGCTTGTCGTTCCTGGTTGACGTCACAAACACACCCAGCGTTCGCCCAGGCACTCCCACCGTTTCTCCGGCCACTCCTGCGTTTTTTCCGGAAACGGTAGCGTTTTCAGCCACACGCCCCTGAAACGCCGTGTTTCCGCCCAGTAACACCCATTTCCTGTCAATCACATTACGATCGCCGGAGCGATGAAAAAGCCGTGAGTAAAATTACTTTCTACATAGCAAAGTTACTTGGCGCAGTCGCAGTGCGAACATTGCGCATGCGTACTAAGCGGATTTTCATTGCGATGCGATGAAAAATACCGAGCGAACAACTCGGAATGAGGGCCTATATACGGTAATTCTAATCCAACACTTTACTTATTGAGCTTTGTGATCCTGCATAAAAACTTATGAGCACTATGGGGGTCATTCCGAGTTGATCGTAGCTGTGCTAAATTTAGCACTGCTACGATCATCCACACTGACATGTGAGGGGACGCCAAGCACAGGGCTAGTCCACGCCGCATGTCAGTCCCTGCCCCATTCAGTCAGTCCCTGTCACACAGCCGCTGCGGCCCACCCCCCGCAAGGTCCAGCCACGCCTGCGTTGGCTAGACCGTGCCCACAAAATGGCGGCCAAACACCACCGTGCCGCCCCCTTCCGCCCAGCGACCGCCTCTGCCTGTCAGTCAGCGACTGAAGGCGTCAGGGTAGGAGACAGGGCCAGTCAGGAAATGCTGGGCTTCAAAAAAGGTAGAAGCTGCAAGTAAAAGCAATTAAAACAGAAAATTCACTAGTGTCACCCACAGCACCCCCTACCCTGCAGCGCTATGTGCGAAGTCCCCTCCGCACACATCTAGTTACGGCCCTGAATCTATTATCAGGAATACCTGGGTTGAAGGGATTTTCTTCTAGTTTGGAGACTAATGCATATTTAGCAATTATTGGGTTTAAGACCTGATAACTATAATTTCTTATCACGGCTATTCACAGCAATAAATTATGTACAACCCATACGTATTAAAATAGAAACGAAGGGACAGAGGATCCAAAAGGAGACCGTCCTTGTGAGGTGTAACTTGAGCTGTGAAATGATCGCTAATGCTATTACTTCACTTCCATATCGGGGAGCTCCTTTGTTACTGCGCATGTACAGTCTGCTGACCATCCACGTGCAGCATTCATTGCCGGGTAGAGTTCCTATAGAACCCTCTTCCAGTAATTTTAGCAATCTGTATCTCATAGGCTTGGCATTCCGGAGCTCGGGGCTGCTTCTACTGTCAGGAATGGTGGGGAGCAGATACTGGAGATATTTGCTGTGGTCCCTAAATGTGACATTTTGGAGCTCCTTAATATATGCAGGTACCCCCTGAAAACACCTGCAAATATAATTTGGTGAATAGGCCCCTAAGGCCTAAAAAAATAAGATTTTACTCACCGGTAAATCTATTTCTCGTAGTCCGTAGTGGATGCTGGGAACTCCGTAAGGACCATGGGGAATAGCGGCTCCGCAGGAGACTGGGCACAACTAAAGAAAGCTTTAGGTCACCTGGTGTGCACTGGCATCTCCCACTATGACCCTCCTCCAAGCCTCAGTTAGGACACTGTGCCCGGACGAGCTGACATAATAAGGAAGGATTTTGAATCCCGGGTAAGACTCATACCAGCCACACCAATCACACCGTATAACTCGTGATACTATACCCAGTTAACAGTATGAATATAACTGAGCCTCTCAACAGATGGCTCAACAATAACCCTTTAGTTAGGCAATAACTATATACAAGTATTGCAGACAATCCGCACTTGGGATGGGCGCCCAGCATCCACTACGGACTACGAGAAATAGATTTACCGGTGAGTAAAATCTTATTTTCTCTGACGTCCTAGTGGATGCTGGGAACTCCGTAAGGACCATGGGGATTATACCAAAGCTCCCAAACGGGCGGGAGAGTGCGGATGACTCTGCAGCACCGAATGAGAGAACTCCAGGTCCTCCTCAGCCAGGGTATCAATTTTGTAGAATTTAGCAAACGTGTTTGCCCCTGACCAAGTTGCAGCTCGGCAAAGTTGGAAAGCCGAGACCCCTCGGGCAGCTGCCCAAGATGAGCCCACCTTCCTTGTGGAATGGGCTTTTACAGATTTTGGCTGCGGTAGTCCAGCCGCAGAATGCGCCAGCTGAATTGTGCTACAAATCCAGCGAGCAATAGTCTGCTTAGAAGCAGGAGCACCCAGTTTGCTGGGTGCATACAGGATAAACAGCAAGTCAGTTCTCCTGACTCTAGCCGTCCTGGAAACATAATTTTTCAAGGCCCTGACTACGTCCAGTAACTTGGAGTCCTCCAAGTCCCTAGTAGCCGCAGGCACTACAATAGTTGGTTCAAGTGAAAAGCTGATATCACCTTAGGGAGAAACTGGGGACGAGTCCTCAATTCTGCCCTATCCATATGGAAAATCAGATAAGGACTTTTATATGACAAAGCCGCCAATTCTGATACACGCCTGGCCGAAGCCAAGGCCAATAACATGACCACTTTCCGCGTGAGATATTTTAGATCCACGGTTTTTAGTGGCTCACACCAATGTGATTTTAAGAAACTCAACACCACGTTGAGAACCCAAGGTGCCACTGGAGGCACAACCGGGGGCTGAATATGCAGCACTCCTTTTACAATGTCTGAACTTCAGGTACTGAAGCTAGTTCTTTTTGGAAGAAAATCGACAGAGCCGAGATCTGTACCTTAATGGAGCCTAATTTTAGGCCTATAGACACTCCTGCTTGTAGGAAATGCAGAAATCGACCTAGTTGAAATTCCTCTGTTGGGGCCTTTTTGGCCTCACACCAAGCAACATATTTTCGCCATATGCGGTGATAATGTTTTGCAGTTACATCTTTCCTGGCTTGAATCAGCGTAGGAATGACTTCCTCCGGAATGCCCTTTTCCTTTAGGATCCGGCGTTCAACCGCCATGCCGTCAAAACGTAGCCGCAGTAAGTCTTGGAACAGACAGGGCCCCTGCTGCCGCAGGTCCTGTCTGAGCGGCAGAGGCCATGGGTCCTCTGATATAATTTCTTGAAGTTCTGGGTACCAAGCTCTTCTTGGCCAATCCGGAACCACGAGTATCGTTCTTACTCCTCGCCTTCCTATTATTCTCAGTACCTTTTGTATGAGAGGCAGAGGGAGGAACACATAAACCGACTGGTACACCCACGGTGTTACCAGAGCGTCCACAGCTATCGCCTGAGGGTCCTTTGACCTGGCACAATATCTTTTATAGCTTTTTGTTGAGGCGGGACGCCTGGATGAAATCCCCACTCTCCCGGGTGGAGGTCGTGTCCGCTGAGAAGATCTGCTTCCCAGTCGTCCACTCCGGGAATGAACACTGCTGACAGTGTTAACACATGATTTTCCGCCCATCGGAGAATCCTTGTGGCTTCTGCCATCGCCATCCTGCTTCTTGTGCCGCCCCGTTGGTTTACATGGGCGACTGCCGTGATGTTGTCTGATTGGATCAGTACCGTCTGGTTTTGAAGCAGAGGCCTTGCCTGACTCAGGGCATTGTAAATGGCCCTCAGTTCCAGAATATTTATGTGTAGGGAAGTCACTTGACTTGACCAAAGTCCCTGGAAGTTTTTTCCCTGTGTGACTGCCCCCCAGCCTCAAAGGCTGGCATCCATGGTCACTAGGACCTAGTCCTGTATGCCGAACCTGCGGCCCTCTTGCATGGAACCTGCCGAATGGGATTGCTTCGTAGGAAGCTACCATTCTTTCCCAGGGCTCGCGTGCAATGATGCACCGATACCTGTTTTTGCTTCAGGAGGTCTCTGACTAGAGATGACAGTTCCTTGGCTTTCTCCTCCGGGAGAAACACTTATTTCTGTTCTGTGTCCAGAACCATCCCCAGGAACAGTAGACGTGTCGTAGGAACCAGCTGTGACTTTGGACTGTTTAGAATCCAACCGTGCTGTTGTAGCACTTTCCAAAATAGTGCTACCCCGACTAGCAACTGCTCCTTGGACCTTGCCCTTATAAGGATATTGTCCAAGTACGGGATAATTAAAACTCCCTTTTTTCGAAGGAGTATCATCATTTTGGCCATTACCTTGGTAAACACCCTCGGTGCCATGTACAGTCCAAACGGCAGTGTCTGGACTTGGTAATGGTAATCCTGTACCACAAATCTGAGGTACTCCTGGCTAAGATGGTAAATGGGGACATGCAGGTAAGCATCCTTGATGTCCCGGGATCCCATGTAATCCCCCTCGTCCAGGCTTGCAATAACCGCCCTGAGCGATTCCATCTTGAACTTGAATTTTTTTTTTTTTTTTTTTTTTATGTATGTGTTCAAGGATTTTAAATATAAAATGGGTCACACCGAACCATGCGCTTTCGGTACCCCAAACCGTGTGGAATAGTAACCCCGTCCTTGTTGAAGTAGGGGCACCTTGAGTATTACCTGCTGGGAATACAGCTTATTAATTGTCTCTAGCGCAGCCTCCCTGCCTGAGGGAGTTGTTGGCAGGGCATATTTGAGGAAACGGCGGGGGGGAAACATCTCGAATTCCAGCTTGTACCCCTGAAATACTACTTGAATGAAACAGGGATCCACCTGTGAGCGAGCCCACTGATCGCTGAAATTTTTTGAGACGGCCCCCCACCGTACCTGGCTACACCTGTGGAGTCCCCGCGTCATGCTGTGGACTCAGAGGAAGCGAGAGAAGAATTTTGATTCTGGGAACAGGCTGACTGGTGCAGCTTTTTCCCTCTCCCCATGTCTCTGTACAGAAAGGAAGCGCCTTTGACCCGCTTGCTTTTCTGAAGCCGAAAGGACTGTACCTGATAATACAGTGCTTTCTTAGTCTGTGAGGAAACCTGAGGTAATGGATACGAGGTCCCAGAGACCATCCCCAAATAATTCCTCACCCTTATAAGGCAGAGTCTCTATGCGCCTTTTAAAGTCAGCATCACCTGTCCAGTGACAGGTCTCTAATACCCTCCTGACAGAATGGTCATTACATTCATTTTGGATGCCAGCCGGCAAAATATCCCTCTGTGCATCCCTCATATATAAGACGACGTCTTTAATATGTTCTCATGTGTGACAGGGTCACCGACCACGCTGCAGCAGCACGATCTGCAGGTCTCAGTCTAGTACCTGAGTGTGTAAATACAGACTTCAGGATAGCCTCCTGCTTTTTATCAACAGGTACCTTCAAAGTGGCCCTTCCTAAAACAGCAGTGCCACCTTTTTTGACAACCGTGTGAGCGCCTTATCCACCCTAGGGGATATCTCCCAGCGTAACTTATCCTCTGGCGGGAAAGGGTACGCCATCAGTAACTTTTTAGAAATTACCAGTTTCTTATCGGGGGGAACCCACGCTTTTCACACACTTCATTCATTCATCTGATGGGGGAACAAAACACTGCCTGCTTTTTCTCCCCAAACATAAAACCCTTTTTTAGTGGTACTTGGGTTAATGTCAGAAATGTGTAACACATTTTTTATTGCCGGGATTAAGTCACGGATGTTCCTAGTGGATTGTGTATATGTCTCAACCTTGTCGACACTGGAGTCAGACTCCATGTCGACATCTGTGTCTGCCATCTGAGTGAGCGGGCGTTTTTTTGAGCCCCTGATGGCCTTTGAGACGCCTGGGCAGGCGCGGACTGAGAAGCCGGCTGTCCCACAGCTGTTACGTCATCCACCCTTTTATGTAAGGAGTTGACACTGTCGGTTAATACCTTTCACCTAACCATCCACTCTGGTGTCGGCCCCACAGGGGGCGACATCACATTTATCGGCATCTGCTCCGTCACCATATAAGCCTCCTCATTAAACATGTCGACACAGCTGTACCGACACACCGCACACACACAGGGAATGCTCTGACTGAGGACAGGACCCCACAAAGCCCTTTGGGGAGACAGAGAGAGAGTATGCCAGCACACACCAGAGCGCTATATAATGTGGGGATTAACACTATAACTGAGTGAAATTTCCCCAATAGCTGCTTGTATATATAATATTGCGCCTAAATTTAGTGCCCCCCCTCTCTTTTTAACCCTTTGAGCCTGAAAACTACAGGGGAGAGTCTGGGGAGCTTTCTTCCAGCTGCACTGTGAAGAGAAAATGGCGCCAGTGTGTCTGAGGGAGATAGCTCCGCCCCTTTTTCGCGGACTTTTCTCCCGCTTTTTTCTGGATTCTGGCAGGGGTATTTACCACATATATAGCCTCTGGGGCTATATATTGTGGTATTTTTGCCAGCCAAGGTGTTAATATTGCTGCTCAGGGCGCCCCCCCCCCCCCAGCGCCCTGCACCCTCAGTGACCGGAGTGTGAGGTGTACATGAGGAGCAATGGCGCACAGCTGCAGTGCTGTGCGCTACCTTGGTGAAGACTGATGTCTTCTGCCGCCGATTTTCCGGACCTCTTCTTGCTTCTGGCTCTGTAAGGGGGACGGTGGCGCGGCTCCGGGACCGAACACCAAGGACTGGGCCTGCGGTCGATCCCTCTGGAGCTAATGGTGTCCACTAGCCTAAGAAGCCCAATCCGGCTGCAAGCAGGTGAGTTCGCTTCTTCTCCCCTTAGTCCCTCGCTGCAGTGAGCCTGTTGCCAGCAGGTCTCACTGAAAATAAAAAACCTAAATCTATACTTTCTTTCTAAGGGCTCAGGAGAGCCCCTAGTGTGAATCCAACCTCGGCTGGGCACAAAATCTAACTGAGGCTTGGAGGAGGGTCATAGTGGGAGGAGCCAGTGCACACCAGGTGACCTAAAGCTTTCTTTAGTTGTGCCCAGTCTCCTGCGGAGCCGCTATTCCCCATGGTCCTTACGGAGTTCCCAGCATCCACTAGGACGTCAGAGAAAATACTACAATACATTTAATAATTATCTGTCTCTCTCCTCACTTCACTAATCCTGCAGCCCATAGGTAAAATCCGCCATTGGCATAGGCGTGCGCACGGGGGGTGCCTGGGGTGCACAGGCACCCCCTAATGTCCGGCACCCCTCCTTCCTCAGCACGTCACACTGATCATTGCTGTCTGTGTGCTGCTGCAGTAGCACACTGATACAGCAATAATCGGATAACCTCCTGGCTGCATCGCTCGCGCTTCCCTAACAGCACAGCATTCACCCCCTCCCGAGTCCCGCTGTGCATCGTTGCCGCCGGTCACACTCACACACAGCTGCCTGTCAGCTGTGCGGCTTCTTCATGGACGGGTGCAGAGCCGGCCCTAAGCAATATGATGCCCTAGGCAAGATTTTGGCTGGTGCCCCCTAGCACCACCGCTGGTTCCGCCTCTGACCTTGCACCTCTTTCCCAGCACCATCACCCCTCACCCATAGCAGTCCTTATTTTGGTGTTTGTACCCCCTATATTTTAAATAGGAACAGTTTGCACATTTGGCGCACAGCCCAAAAAGGGGTGTTTTTTTGCTGGCAAGGGGCACGGCCACACAATAGTAACCCCAATTCTAATTACGCCACACAGTACTGCAACTTTATTCACATTTGATCATGCGATAGTGTCCATAATTTAAATTACATCCCACAGTAGTATCACTTTACCTTATAAACGTTACTCCTCACAGTAGAGCCCCTTATTCACATTACATCACACTGAATTGCTCCTTATTTACATGACACAGTAGTGCCTTTTCTATATGCAACGCCAAATAGTAGCGAACTTTATACACATAATGCCACACATTAGTAATGCATTAATACACATAATTCCACACAGTAATGCCCCTTACACATATGACACACCCCTGTGGGCCAGCCAAACCCTGTCTCCAGATCTTCCAGAGCACAGAAAGAAAAGTAAGCCAGTCACTGGAATATTTACAATGGGTGCAGTGTGTACGGTGCACATGGGCTCCTTAGTCCGGGGGACCCACACCACACACACTGCACCCCTTTTATTTGAACACTTACCCCTCCAGAGTCGCATGCCGATGTCAGCAATGCAGTTAAATCACTGTTAAAATGGAACAGTGGGCATTTTCATTGTGTTCGGCATATTTGCAGTGTGATCAATGGGAAAGTGGCCGCCACACCATTTTCCCAGAGATCTGCACATGTGCAGTAAAGTCTGAGCCCTCTAGTGCCCAGACTCTCCAACGCTGCCAGCAGAGAGGAGGGGGTCCGAACGGAGGAGGCTGCATATGGGCCTCCTCCTCTCTTAAAGCGCCCCTGAAGCAAGTACTATACTGTATGGACTGATTATTTATGAGACTGTTGCTTAGCAATTCATTAGGAACTGATGAGATCATTGTTAGTGCAGCCTATTAAAACACTGGAAGTTATAACACAAATTACCTCAGTGATGTCACTTATCCCTTGTGAGTTGATAAGCTGCTTTCTCATGAAAAGGGAAATGTACAGATGTGCCCTCTGTCAACTTGGCCACTAAGTGGGACATGTACTAAGCAGTGATAAAAGTGGAGAAGTGAGCCAGTAGGGAAGTTACCCATGGGGCAACCAATCAGCTGCCGTATATACTTTTATAGTATGCAAATTATAAATGTTACGTTAATGCTGATTGGTTGCCACGGGCAACTTCTCCACTGGCTCACTTCTCCACTCTTTTAACTGCTTAGTGCATCTCCCCCTTAGTAACTAGACCCTTTAATATCTGATATAACTAACTGGTTTCAAAGTCAATCAGTGGTGTAAGTTGATAGAATTTCCATCACCTAATCATTTTCAATTGTGTGCCTGCTGGTTAGTTGCCAATAATTCTACAAGCAATTGTAAGGAAAGAGTCCGAGCAGCATGACCGTCCTTTTTCTAGTTGGGTCTGTAAACCACCTCCAACCAACTCACCTGCTCCTACTTGCTGTACACCAGGCTTGCAGTCACAATAAATCTGAGCAGCGTATCAACGTGTGGCTGATGTTCTCTGTTTTCAGCTCAGAACAGGAGCACCAGCAGTGAGAGTGGATTCCATTATTTGTAGAGATAGTTCAGTGCACCCTGTTTTCTTTGTCGCTGTACAGTATTTCTGCACATTTCAGGAGTGCTGCTGACCTGTTTCTGCATGGTTGTAACTGCAAAATAAAATAAAAACTTACTTTAGTATTGTTTTAGATACTCATACAGAAGAAGCAGTTTCCACTTTAAGATTGATAAATAAGACCCTATCTCTGAATAAACCTGATCCACCTGTATACTGTAGTCATTTTGCTTGCTCTTAAATTCATTTCCATTGTATACATAAACTGTCTGCACAAAATGCATTAAACATCATGGGAATTTGGGATCGCTGTTACAATAACTGCAGAGGTAACTGTTACAAATGTGTTGATGTAACATTGCAATTCGCTCTGTGTCATGCATTGAACAAAATAATGTTACAATGTTAAGTACAGCAGTAGCCCCACCATTAGCTAAGGAGAGCGGTTGGCTCTCTTATGCTTCTCTTCCTCCAAGGAATAACGCCTTTAATGTTTGTATTGGATTTGAAGCTGTAAATAGAAATATGAAGCTATGTTTGTTTACAACAATTTAAGGCCTTTTCCAGCAGAGTTAACAAGTCAAATGTTTCCTGAGTCTATTGCTCTAATTAGCGGCTCCATGCACAGGCAGGGTCCCCGGATCCATCTATTTCCTGCACGTTTATACCTAATGGATCCACAGACCAGTGTTTGTGATGAATATAAAGTGAGGGTCATTTGTCGAGGGAACAAGAGGCCAGAACTAGAGTTCACTGAGGCAAAAATGTTTCTGACTCGCAGGATTTAATAGTACTTCTGCATGATGCAGACAAGATAGATTGCCCTCTTCACCGAGCACTTTCATAGAGCACCAGTATTTCATAGCACGCACATTTCATAGGATGGCTTATAAAAGGCTGATAACTCTTAACTAGAGATAAGTGAACATTTTTGCAAATATTCTGGTTTTCGGGATTCTCTAAATCATTTCCAAGTTAGATATGATGTAGGGCTAAATTTGTTATAAAGTGTACATGTTGTCTACAATGGGGGTTCTCGACATCTATCCTCAAGTACCACCAACATGACATGTATTCAGGATTTTAATCATGCACAGGTGAGACAGAAATTATTCTCCCTGTTTCCACACACAGAAATCCTTAAAACAAGACATGTTGGTGGTATAGTACTTGAGGATTGGAGTTGAGAATGCCTGGTCTTCATGATTTCCACAACAGTAGAGATTTCCAGGAAGCCAAGTTCAGTCAGATAATATGAGTGTGGCTTGGCAGTAACAAGAGCTGCAGGACTAATTGTGTTACCAAAGGTATCTGGATGATAGGGAAATAGTGTCTGGGTCAACAGTCAATAGTTTGACACCATATGGTCAACATGCATTAGTTCGACAGGTACAAAAGGTCAACAGATGAAAATGTCCACATGACAATGGTTGACAAAAGTTTTGGGGGGGGTTTACGTTTTGATTGATTTACTATCCACGCAGATTATGATTGGGAATAGTAACCTGCCTGAAGCATGGCCAGTGAATCAAATCACTTATTGGGGTTTCATATTATGAAACAAAATGTCACCACAAGAAGTCATTTCTGTGTTATCCATTGTAATGTCAATCTTTTAACCCTGTAAACCTTTACAAAATTGAGCCATGATATTAGTAGCAAAGATGGCCGATGAAGGTGAGACAGTCCAGGCTGTGTAGCTAATTGTTGTGGGCAAATGCGGAGTGAGGCAAATATTCAGGATTGTTTTAAAAATGTATCTCATGTCCTGTTGTGAGATATGGTGCATGCAGGGAGTCAGAAACCTGACTGTGTCTTATGCCCCAGCGATGTCAAAGAATTGTCTGCATAATACATATATTACACCATGCTTTGACGTTTGTTGGCATAACATGTTTATAAATGACACATTCTGGCGACTTTGTACTTACACAACTGCTCCCTGATGTAGCTGTAGCTATTATTCATAGGAATTGCTGTAACTAGATACATTGGGGCTCTGCCATTTTTGTTAATGTGTAACGAGCAATGTATTATCAGGAATATGTGGAACAAAGTGTTGCACTGTATATTAAGAGAATTATATAATAATATAGTAATACTGTAAAGCATATGCTAATCCCCACTAACTATATGGGTGTGAAATCTACTCAGAGATGTAAAAAGACTTTTTGATGCCCTGTGCCAGAGAGAGAATTGACGCCCCCCCCTCCCCCCATTTTTATATATACACACACATTTATAGACCACTGCAAGAGAATGGATTTTAACACAAATCCTCCTTATATCACATTCATGCACTTAACCTGAGACTTCATTGTTATTCAATTACAATACCCTTTATTAAATTACACATTTCAATATACTGCCATACCCAGGATCCAAAACTATAACCTATACAACCTATATACGGTAATTCTAATCCAACACTTTACTTATTGAGCTATGTGATCCTGCATAAAAATTTATGAGCACTATGGGGGTCATTCCGAGTTGATCGTAGCTGTGCTAAATTTAGCACTGCTACGATCATCCACACTGACATGTGAGGGGACGCCCAGCACAGGGCTAGTCCACGCCGCATGTCAGTCCCTGCCCCATTCAGTCAGTCCCTGTCACCCAGCCGCTGCGGCCCACCCCCCGCAAGGTCCAGCCACGCCTGCGTTGGCTAGACCGTGCCCACAAAATGGCGGCCAAACACCACCGTGCCGCCCCCTTCCGCCCAGCGACCGCCTCTGCCTGTCAGTCAGCGACTGAAGGCGTCAGGGTAGGAGACAGGGCCAGTCAGGAAATGCTGGGCTTCAAAAAAGGGGGAAGCTGCAAGTAAAAGCAATTAAAACAGAAAATTCACAAGTGTCACCAACAGCACCCCCTACCCTGCAGCGCTATGTGCGAAGTCCCCTCCGCACACATCTAGTTACGGCCCTGAATCTATTATCAGGAATACCTGGGTTGAAGGGATTTTCTTCTAGTTTGGAGACTAATGCATATTTAGCAATTATTGGGTTTAAGACCTGATAACTATAATTTCTTATCACGGCTATTCACAGCAATAAATTATGTACAACCCATACGTATTAAAATAGAAACGAAGGGACAGAGGATCCAAAAGGAGACCGTCCTTGTGAGGTGTAACTTGAGCTGTGAAATGATCGCTAATGCTATTACTTCACTTCCATATCGGGGAGCTCCTTTGTTACTGCGCATGTACAGTCTGCTGACCATCCACGTGCAGCATTCATTGCCGGGTAGTGTTCCTATAGAACCCTCTTCCAGTAATTTTAGCAATCTGTATCTCATAGGCTTGGCATTCCGGAGCTTGGGGCTGCTTCTACTGTCAGGAATGGTGGGGAGCAGATACTGGAGATATTTGCTGTGGTCCCTAAATGTGAAATTTTGGAGCTCCTTAATATATGCAGGTACCCCCTGAAAACACCTGCAAATATAATTTGATGAATAGGCCCCTAAGGCCTAAAAAAATACTACAATACATTTAATAATTATCTGTCTCTCTCCTCACTTCACTAATCCTGCAGCCCATAGGTAAAATCCGCCATTGGCATAGGCGTGCGCACGGGGGGTGCCTGGGGTGCACAGGCACCCCCTAATGTCCGGCACCCCTCCTTCCTCAGCACGTCACACCGATCATTGCTGTCTGTGTGCTGCTGCAGTAGCACACTGATACAGCAATAATCGGATAACCTCCTGGCTGCATCGCTCGCGCTTCCCTAACAGCACAGCATTCACCCCCTCCCGAGTCCCGCTGTGCATCGTTGCCGCCGGTCACACTCACACACAGCTGCCTGTCAGCTGTGCGGCTTCTTCATGGACGGGTGCAGAGCCGGCCCTAAGCAATATGATGCCCTAGGCAAGATTTTGGCTGGTGCCCCCTAGCACCACCGCTGGTTCCGCCTCTGACCTTGCACCTCTTTCCCAGCACCATCACCCCTCACCCATAGCAGTCCTTATTTTGGTGTTTGTACCCCCTATATTTTAAATAGGAACAGTTTGCACATTTGGCGCACAGCCCAAAAAGGGGTGTGTTTTTGCTGGCAAGGGGCAAGGCCACACAATAGTAACCCCAATTCCAATTACGCCACACAGTACTGCAACTTTATTCACATTTGATCATGCGATAGTGTCCATAATTTATATTACATCCCACAGTAGTATCACTTTACCTTATAAACGTTACTCCTCACAGTAGAGCCCCTTATTCACATTACATCACACTGAATTGCTCCTTATTTACATGACACAGTAGTGCCTTTTCTATATGCAACGCCAAATAGTAGCGAACTTTATACACATAATGCCACACATTAGTAATGCATTTATACACATAATTCCACACAGTAATGCCCCTTACACATATGACACACCCCTGTGGGCCAGCCAAACCCTGTCCCCAGATCTTCCAGAGCACAGAAAGAAAAGTAAGCCAGTCACTGGAATATTTACAATGGGTGCAGTGTGTACGGTGCACATGGGCTCCTTAGTCCGGGGGACCCACACCACACACACTGCACCCCTTTTATTTGAATACTTACCCCTCCAGAGTCGCATGCCGATGTCAGCAATGCAGTTAAATCACTGTTAAAATGGAACAGTGGGCATTTTCATTGTGTTCGGCATATTTGCAGTGTGATCAATGGGAAAGTGGCCGCCACACCATTTTCCCAGAGATCTGTACATGTGCAGTAAAGTCTGAGCCCTCTAGTGCCCAGACTCTCCAACGCTGCCAGCAGAGAGGAGGGGGTCCGAACGGAGGAGGCTGCATATGGGCCTCCTCCTCTCTTAAAGCGCCCCTGAAGCAAGTACTATACTGTATGGACTGATTATTTATGAGACAGTTGCTTAGCAATTCATTAGGAACTGATGAGATCATTGTTAGTGCAGCCTATTAAAACACTGGAAGTTATAACACAAATTACCTCAGTGATGTCACTTATCCCTTGTGAGTTGATAAGCTGCTTTCTCATGAAAAGGGAAATGTACAGATGTGCCCTCTGTCAACTTGGCCACTAAGTGGGACATGTACTAAGCAGTGATAAAAGTGGAAAAGTGAGCCAGTAGGGAAGTTACCCATGGGGCAACCAATCAGCTGCCGTATATACTTTTATAGTATGCAAATTATAAATGTTACGTTAATGCTGATTGGTTGCCACGGGCAACTTCTCCACTGGCTCACTTCTCCACTCTTTTAACTGCTTAGTGCATCTCCCCCTTAGTAACTAGACCCTTTAATATCTGATATAACTAACTGGTTTCAAAGTCAATCAGTGGTGTAAGTTGATAGAAATTCCATCACCTAATCATTTTCAATTGTGTGCCTGCTGGTTAGTTGCCAATAATTCTACAAGCAATTGTAAGGAAAGAGTCCGAGCAGCATGACCTTCCTTTTTCTAGTTGGGTCTGTAAACCACCTCCAACCAACTCACCTGCTCCTACTTGCTGTACACCAGGCTTGCAGTCACAATAAATCTGAGCAGCGTATCCACGTGTGGCTGATGTTCTCTGTTTTCAGCTCAGAACAGGAGCACCAGCAGTGAGAGTGGATTCCATTATTTGTAGAGATAGTTCAGTGCACCCTGTTTTCTTTGTCGCTGTACAGTATTTCTGCACATTTCAGGAGTGCTGCTGACCTGTTTCTGCATGGTTGTAACTGCAAAATAAAATAAAAACTTACTTTAGTATTGTTTTAGATACTCATACAGAAGAAGCAGTTTCCACTTTAAGATTGATAAATAAGACCCTATCTCTGAATAAACCTGATCCACCTGTATACTGTAGTCATTTTGCTTGCTCTTAAATTCATTTCCATTGTATACATAAACTGTCTGCACAAAATGCATTAAACATCATGGGAATTTGGGATCGCTGTTACAATAACTGCAGAGGTAACTGTTACAAATGTGTTGATGTAACATTGCAATTCGCTCTGTGTCATGCATTGAACAAAATAATGTTACAATGTTAAGTACAGCAGTAGCCCCACCATTAGCTAAGGAGAGCGGTTGTCTCTCTTATGCTTCTCTTCCTCCAAGGAATAACGCCTTTAATGTTTGTATTGGATTTGAAGCTGTAAATAGAAATATGAAGCTATGTTTGTTTACAACAATTTAAGGCCTTTTCCAGCAGAGTTAACAAGTCAAATGTTTCCTGAGTCTATTGCTCTAATTAGCAGCTCCATGCACAGGCAGGGTCCCCGGATCCATCTATTTCCTGCACGTTTATACCTAATGGATCCACAGACCAGTGTTTGTGATGAATATAAAGTGAGGGTCATTTGTCGAGGGAACAAGAGGCCAGAACTAGAGTTCACTGAGGCAAAAATGTTTCTGACTCGCAGGATTTAATAGTACTTCTGCATGATGCAGACAAGATAGATTGCCCTCTTCACCGAGCACTTTCATAGAGCACCAGTATTTCATAGCACGCACATTTCATAGGATGGCTTATAAAAGGCTGATAACTCTTAACTAGAGATAAGTGAACATTTTTGCAAATATTCTGGTTTTCGGGATTCTCTAAATCATTTCCAAGTTAGATATGATGTAGGGCTAAATTTGTTATAAAGTGTACATGTTGTCTACAATGGGGGTTCTCGACATCTATCCTCAAGTACCACCAACATGACATGTATTCAGGATTTTAATCATGCACAGGTGAGACAGAATTTATTCTCCCTCTTTCCACACACAGAAATCCTTAAAACAAGACATGTTGGTGGTATAGTACTTGAGGATTGGAGTTGAGAATGCCTGGTCTTCATGATTTCCACAACAGTAGAGATTTCCAGTCAGATAATATGAGTGTGACTTGGCAGTAACAAGAGCTGCAGGACTAATTGTGTTACCAAAGGTATCTGGATGATAGGGAAATAGTGTCTGGGTCAACAGTCAATAGTTTGACACCATATGGTCAACATGCATTAGGTCGACAGGTACAAAAAGTCAACAGATGAAAGGCCGATATGCATTAAGGTCAACAGGTTCAAAATGTCAACATGACAATGGTTGACAAAAGTTTTGGGGGGGTTTACGTTTTGATTGATTTACTATCCACGCAGATTATGATTGGGAATAGTAACCTGCCTGAAGCATGGCCAGTGAATCAAATCACTTATTGGGGTTACATATTAGGAAACAAAATGTCACCACAAGAAATAATTTCTGTGTTATCCATTGTAATGTCAATCTTTTAACCCTGTAGACCAGGCATTCCCAACCACGGTCCTCAAGGCACACCAACAGTGCATGTTTTAGTGATATCCAGGCTTCAGCACAGCTGACTTAATTAGTAGCTCAGTTATTTTGATTTAACCATCTGTGCTGCAGCCTGGATATCACTAAAACCTGCACTGTTGGTGTGCCTTGAGGACCGTGGTTGGGAATGCCTGCTGTAGACCTTTACAAAATTGAGCCATGATATTAGTAGCAAAGATGGCCGATGAAGGTGAGACAGTCCAGGCTGTGTAGCTAATTGTTGTGGGCAAATGCGGAGTGAGGCAAATATTCAGGATTGTTTTAAAAATTGTATCTCATGTCCTGTTGTGAGATATGCTGCATGCAGGGAGTCAGAAACCTGACTGTGTCTTATGCCCCAGCGATGTCAAAGAATTGTCTGCATAATACATATATTACACCATGCCTTTGACGTTTGCTGGCATAACATGTTTATAAATGACACATTCTGGCGACTTTGTACTTACACAACTGCTCCCTGATGTAGCTGTAGCTATTATTCATAGGAATTGCTGTAACTAGATACATTGGGGCTCTGCCATTTTTGTTAATGTGTAACGAGCAATGTATTATCAGGAATATGTGGGACAAAGTGTTGCACTGTATATTAAGAGAATTATATAATAATATAGTAATACTGTAAAGCATATGCTAATCCCCACTAACTATATAGGTGTGATATCTACTCAGAGATGTAAAAAGACTTTTTGATGCCCTGTGCCAGAGAGAGAATTGACGCCCCCCCTCCCCCCATTTTTATATATACACACACAAGACCACTGCAAGAGAATGGATTTTAACACAAATCCTCCTTATATCACATTCATGCACTTAACCTGAGAGTTCATTGTTATTCAATTACAATACCCTTTATTAAATTACACATTTCAATATACTGCCATACCCAGGATCCAAAACTATAACCTATACAACCTATGGGGGTCATTCCGAGTTGTTCGCTCGCAAGCTGCTTTTAGCAGCTTTGCACAAGCTAAGCCGCCGCCTACTGGGAGTGAATCTTAGCTTATCAAAATTATGAACGAAAGATTTGCAATATTGCGATAATACATCTCTGTGCAGTTTCTGAGTAACTCGAGACTTACTCGGCATCTGCGATCAGTTCAGTGCTTGTCGTTCCTGGTTTGACGTCACAAATACACACAGCGTTCGCCCAGACACTTCTCCGTTTCTCCAGCCACTCGTTTTTCCCAGAAACTGTAGCGTTTTTTCACACACACCCATAAAACGGCCAGTTTCCGCCCAGAAACACCCACTTCCTGTCAATCACATTACGATCACCAGAACGAAGAAAAAACCGTGAGTAAAATTCCTAACTGCATAGCAAATTTACTTGGCGCAGTCGTAGTGCGGAGATTGCGCATGCGCACTAAGCGGAAAATCGCTGCGATGCGAAGAAATTTACCGAGCGAACTACTCGGAATGACCCCCTATATACGGTAATTCTAATCCAACACTTTACTTATTGAGCTATGTGATCCTGCATAAAAACTTATGAGCACTATGGGGGTCATTCCGAGTTGATCGTAGCTGTGCTAAATTTAGCACTGCTACGATCATCCACACTGACATGTGAGGGGACGCCCAGCACAGGGCTAGTCCACGCCGCATGTCAGTCCCTGCCCCATTCAGTCAGTCCCTGTCACACAGCCGCTGCGGCCCACCCCCCGCAAGGTCCAGCCACGCCTGCGTTAGCTAGACCGTGCCCACAAAATGGCGGCCAAACACCACCGTGCCGCCCCCCTCCCGCCCAGCGACCGCCTCTGCCTGTCAATCAGCGACTGAAGGCGTCAGGGTAGGAGACAGGGCCAGTCAGGAAATGCTGGGCTTCAAAAAAGGGGGAAGCTGCAAGTAAAAGCAGTTAAAACAGAAAATTCACAAGTGTCACCAACAGCACCCCCTACCCTGCAGCGCTATGTGCGAAGTCCCCTCCGCACACATCTAGTTACGGCCCTGAATCTATTATCAGGAATACCTGGGTTGAAGGGATTTTCTTCTAGTTTGGAGACTAATGCATATTTAGCAATTATTGGGTTTAAGACCTGATAACTATAATTTCTTATCACGGCTATATACAGCAATAAATTATGTACAACCCATACGTATTAAAATAGAAACGAAGGGACAGAGGATCCAAAAGGAGACCGTCCTTGTGAGGTGTAACTTGAGCTGTGAAATGATCGCTAATGCTATTACTTCACTTCCATATCGGGGAGCTCCTTTGTTACTGCGCATGTACAGTCTGCTGACCATCCACGTGCAGCATTCATTGCCGGGTAGTGTTCCTATAGAACCCTCTTCCAGTAATTTTAGCAATCTGTATCTCATAGGCTTGGCATTCCGGAGCTTGGGGCTGCTTCTACTGTCAGGAATGGTGGGGAGCAGATACTGGAGATATCTGCTGTGGTCCCTAAATGTGACATTTTGGAGCTCCTTAATATATGCAGGTACCCCCTGAAAACACCTGCAAATATAATTTGATGAATAGGCCCCTAAGGCCTAAAAAAATACTACAATACATTTAATAATTATCTGTCTCTCTCCTCACTTCACTAATCCTGCAGCCCATAGGTAAAATCCGCCATTGGCATAGGCGTGCGCACGGGGGGTGCCTGGGGTGCACAGGCACCCCCTAATGTCCGGCACCCCTCCTTCCTCAGCACGTCACACCGATCATTGCTGTCTGTGTGCTGCTGCAGTAGCACACTGATACAGCAATAATCGGATAACCTCCTGGCTGCATCGCTCGCGCTTCCCTAACAGCACAGCATTCACCACCTCCCGAGTCCCGCTGTGCATCGTTGCCGCCGGTCACACTCACACACAGCTGCCTGTCAGCTGTGCGGCTTCTTCATGGATGGGTGGGCTGGCCGTACACAGCCCAGCCCACCCACCACCACCATCATAATCCAACGGCCTTGCGGTGTGAGTGTGACATCAGCACATCACACCGCGCACCCTCCCTCCCTTCCTTCCCGCCCTGGCTGAGTGGCTGTGCTGTCAGCTGTCCTCCGAGTCCCGGTTCCCGGCTCCCGCCCGTGCTCATTTCAAGTGTGTGCCCTGCTCTGCCGCCCAGCCGCCCTGCCATTTTCGACCGCTGTAGTGTAGCAAGGGCCAGTGTCCTCGTGCAGTCACTGGCCCTGCTAGTAGCGTGCGCGTCCCTCCTCACCTGGGACGGCCCGGAGCCGTCCCATGTGGCCAGAGGTAGCGCAGGCTTCGGGCGGTGCTGGGGACCGGATCTGGTCCGGTCTCCACCTGCCCTGCTGAGTGCAGAGTTCAGCAGCGGGCGTGGGGGCGGCGGTGCATATCCACCGCCGCTCCACGCAGGTGATGGCGGCAGGCCTGCATCCTCCGGGACTCAGGCCCCGCCAATCACAGCGCCGCCTTTTGAATTTGGCGCCAGACGCGAGCCAATCACGGCTCGTGAACTGGCAGCCAATCGGGAGTGGCTGCGGCGAGCCAATCCCGGCTCGCCGCGTCATAGCCCCGGCACTGGTTTGTTTTAGCCAGCGCCGGGCGCGGGAAGTCAGTTCGGGGACGGAGAAGGAGCGGAGAAGAGCTCCTGAAGATAGACGAACGAAGACGGCGCCGGAAGTCCCGGAGGGCGGCGGTGGTTGCAAAAGAGCTGAGACACGCCGCCGCCCGCCGGGTGAAGTACAAGGAGCCGACCCCCGTCGGTGAAGACCTCGGAAGCCCTGGGCCAGCGGTGTGCAACGCAAAAGAGCTTGCACCGGCCACCGCTGCCAAGGTGAAGTCTCCAGGAAGCCCGGAGGTGGTGGGAGCCATCCCGCCTCCGGCGAAGACAACGCGGTGGGCGTGGCCGGACCAGGCTTGGTCCAGCCGTGGCCTTTTGGACAGGTAAGTGCAGGTGCCCACCCCCACCCATAGACCACTAGGGATTGTCAGGCCCTTCCGCCCTGTGGGCATAAAGTCGGGCCCTCCTGGCCCGTGGCACAGTTGAGCGGGCATTAGGCCCGGGGGCACATAGTGGGCACTAGGCCCATAGGGATAGTCAGGCCACCGGCCTGTGGCAACAGTAGGCGGGCACTAGGCCCGTGGGGCAAAACAGGCACTAGGCCTGTGGCAACATAGGCAGGCCCGTGGCCTGATCAGCAGAGGGCGCAAGGTCCCATTACCCCCCAGATAGGCAGCCATAGGTAGGGGGCCTCCAGGGCAAGGAAGCCCAACACAATTGTGTGCAGCTGAAGTCGGCGATAGGCCGCAGGTTGCTGAAGTCGGCGATAGGCCGCAGGTTGCTGTAGTCGGCGATAGGCCGCAGGTTGCTGAAGTTCGGCGATAGGCCGCAGGTTGCTGAAGTCGGCGATAGGCCGCAGGTTGCTGAAGTCGGCGATAGGCCGCAGGTTGCTGAAGTCGGTGATAGGCCGCAGGTTGCTGAAGTCGGCGATAGGCCGCAGGTTGCTGGAGTCGGCGATAGGCCGCAGGATGCTGGAGTCAGCGATAGGCCGCAGGTTGCTGGAGTCGGCGATAGGCCGCAGGTTGCTGAAGTTGGCGATACGCCGCAGGTGTGGTAAGTCGGCGCTAGGCCGTGGTATCCCTGAATCCGGCGCTAGGCCGCAGGGTGTGTAAGTCGGCGATACGCCGCAGGTTGCTTAAGTCGGTGCTAGGCCACGGTTTGCATAAGTTGGCGCTACGCCGCGTGTGTGATGAGTTCTCAGTTTTCCCCACAGCCAGGCCCCCATGAAAGGTAGGCTGTCAGAAGTACACATCGGTGAGTACCACAAGGTTGAAACAGTATTACGGTGTTGTGCTATAACCTTTGTATAAGTGTCTCTCCGTCATAAAGCGTAAGCAGCGCCACGTCCCGTGGGCTGTGTTGTGTGTTCTCTTACAGGAGCAAAGAAGAAGGGCCAGTCGTCTGGCGGAAGCCGAGTATATAGCTGGTGAGCATAAAGGTGTTTTGTGTGTGTTCGTGGTGTACGTTGCCCCTCCCCCACTTCCCCTTTTGGCGTTTTCGTTCAGGGTTGCCCCTGGTGCTCCGCACCACTACGGGGGCACCTAGTCTGAGGCCACAAGTGCCAATGATGACCCTTCACTGAGCCCAGTGTAGGCCACCCCAGTGTAGTGTGCCCCCCCATTCGTTTCAGTTGACCCAGGAAGTTCTTCTCCGTGTCTGAACGTGTGCCAGTATCGTCTGAGCTACCTCGACGGACTGAAGGTGGAGGATGGGAGGCCTGAGGTACGTAGGACTGGTAAGTGAGCGATCCGAACTTTGTTCCCCAGGGCCCCACCCCCGTGCCTCTTACATTTGGCAGGATCCGCGGACGACAGACACGATGTGGAGAACGCCACCAGAATGGATCCACCCCCTGGCATGTGAGGATAGAAGTAACTGGCCCGTCCTCACGTCCGCTGACCTACTACGGGCAGTGCAGCAAGCTGTAAAGCGTAACCGAGAGGAGCGCCGCCAGAAGAAGCGTCAGCAAGCCACCACCGACCCCTACCAGACGGGCCAGCAGACGGAAGAGTACCCCCGGCCACCTGCTGCTAGAGTGGATGTCGAGACGCAGCCGTTGGTCGCAGGGATCCATAGTGGCGGGCATTACTTCACAACCAAGCCCCCAAGATCAGCGATCCCCGTGGAACATAGGGATTGGCCCCGAGAGTGCAGCGACCAAGCCGTCCAATCGGAGGGGCCACACTGGACCCTGCAGAGCTTGGACGAGCTCTGGTGCGCGCTCTGTGGAGAAGTAGACCATGAATCGCCAGATTGCCCACACGCCTCATCCCAGGCGATTAGGAATTGGCGACAAGGGCAAGCCGAGAGGAAGGGAGCGTCGGACAGGCGCCAGGAGAAGCGTCGGATGCAGGAGGTCAACTGGTCTGCCTGTGACGACTACGACGGCGACCACAAGGGCTGCACCTGGGACGACGACCGGAGCGAAGGGGAGGTAGAGAGATGTACGGGCTGCGACGATCCCGACCACGAACGGCCTGAGTGCTCCTGGCCTAGGGATGACCTATCCTCCAGCTGGACCGACCTGGAGGACCCCGACGACGACGAGTGGGAGACCATGTCATCAGATGAGGAACCCAGTGTTGCTGACCAACCTGCAGACAACCCGGATGACGACAACGGATGGGAGGATATGCCATCCGATGGGGAACCCAGTGTCCTAGAGAGCCGGAACCAGCTCCAGGAGGCCACCACCATCACCATGGAGGGTCTACCACCCACAGTGGTCCCCGAGGGGATAACACCCCCAGGCCAAAGGGGGAAGGTGAGTTTTCCCTCCACAGATGCAAGCGCAGATACACCGGATGGGGCACCTGAACAGGGGCCAACCGTCAAGACAGGTGACGGAGGCCCCGACGCCGGAACCAGGGTGATGGCCAGCTTTGTGGGGACCACAAAGGAAAAAGCCTGGAGGAATGTAGCAAGGGCCAGTGTCCTCGTGCGGTCACTGGCCCTGCTACTAGCGTGCGCGTCCCTCCTCACCTGGGACAGCCCGGCGCCGTCCCATGTGGCCGGAGATAGCGCGGGCTTCGGGCGGTGCTGGGGACCGGATCTGGTCCGGTCTCCACCTGCCCCGCTGAGTGCAGAGTTCTGCAGCGGGTGTGGGGGCGGCGGTGCATATCCACTGCCGCTCTACGCGGGTGATGGCGGCGGGCCTGCATCCTCCAGGACTCAGGCCCCGCCAATCACAGCGCCGCTTTTTGAATTTGGCGCCAGACGCGAGCCAATTACGGCTCGTGAACTGGCAGCCAATCGGGAGTGGCGGCGGCGAGCCAATCCCGGCTCGCCGCGTCATAGTCTCGCCCCCCGGCACTGGTTTGTTTTAGCCAGCGCCGGGCGCGGGAAGTCAGTTCGGGGACGGTGAAGGAGCGGAGAAGAGCTCCTGAAGATAGACGAATGAAGACGGCGCCGGAAGTCCCGGAGGGCGGCGGTGGTTGCAAAAGAGCTGAGACACGCCACTGCCCACCGGGTGAAGTACAAGGAGCCGACCCCCGTCGGTGAAGACCTCGGAAGCCCTGTGCCAGCGGTGTGCAACGCAAAAGAGCTTGCACCGGCCACCGCTGCCCAGGTGAAGTCTCCAGGAAGCCCGGAGGTGGTGGGAGCCATCCCGCCTCTGGCGAAGACAACGCGGTGGGCATGACCGGACCAGGCTTGGTCCAGCCGTGGCCCTTTGGATGGGTAAGTGCAGGTGCCCACCCCCACCCCTAGACCACCAGGGATCGGGCATTAGGACCGTGGGCATTGTCAGGCCCTTCCGGCCTGTGGGCATAAAGTCGGGCCCTCCTGGCCCGTGGCACAGTTGAGCGGGCATTAGGCCCAGGGCCACATAGTGGGCACTAGGCCCATAGGGATAGTCAGGCCACCGGCCTGTGGCACCAGTAGGCGGGCACTAGGCCTGTGGGGCAAAACAGGCACTAGGCCTGAGGCAACATAGGCAGGCCCATGGCCTGATCAGCAGAGGGCGCAAGGCCCCATTACCCCCCAGATAGGCAGCCATAGGTAGGGGGCCTCCAGGGCAAGGAAGCCCAACACAATTGTGTGCAGCTGAAGTCGGCGATAGGCCGCAGGTTGCTGAAGTCGGCGATAGGCCGCAGGTTGCTGAAGTCGGCGATAGGCCGCAGGTTGCTGAAGTCGGCGATAGGCCGCAGGTTGCTGGAGTCGGCGATAGGCCGCAGGCTGCTGAAGTCGGCGATAGGCCGCAGGCTGCTGGAGTCGGCGATAGGCCGCAGGTTGCTGGAGTCGGCGATAGGCCGCAGGTTGCTGGAGTCGGCGATAGGCCGCAGGTTGCAGAAGTCGGCGATAGACCGCAGGTTGCTGAAGTCGGCGATAGGCCGCAGGTTGCTGAAGTCGGCAATAGGCCGCAGGTTGCTGGAGTCGGCGATAGGCCGCAGGCTGCTGAAGTCGGCGATAGGCCGCAGGTTGCTGGAGTCGGCGATAGGCCGCAGGTTGCTGGAGTCGGCGATAGGCTGCAGGTTGCTGGAGTCGGCGATAGGCCGCAGGTTGTTGGAGTCGGCGATAGGCCGCAGGTTGCTGAAGTCGGCGATAGGCCGCAGGTTGCTGAAGTCGGCGATACGCCGCAGGTGTGGTAAGTCGGCGCTAGGCCGTGGTATCCCTGAATCCGGCGCTAGGCCGCAGGGTGTGTAAGTCGGCGATACGCCGCAGGTTGCTTAAGTCGGTGCTAGGCCACGGTTTGCATAAGTTGGCGCTACGCCGCGTGTGTGATGAGTTCTCAGTTTTCCCCACAGCCAGGCCCCCATGAAAGGTAGGCTGTCGGAAGTACGTGTCGGTGAGTACCACAAGGTTGAAACAGTATTACGGTGTTATGCTATAACCTCTGTATAAGTGTCTCTCCGTCATAAAGCGTAAGCAGCGCCACGTCCCGTGGGCTGTGTTGTGTGTTCTCTTACAGGAGCAAAGAAGAAGGGCCAGTCATCTGGCGGAAGCCAAGTATATAGCTGGTGAGCATAAAGGTGTTTCGTGTGTGTTCGTGGTGTACGTTGCCCCTCCCCCACTTCCCCTTTGGGCGTTTTCGTTCAGGGTCGCCCCTGGTGCTCCGCACCACTACGGGGGCACCCAGTCTGAGGCCACAAGTGCCAATGATGACCCTTCACTGAGCCCAGTGTAGGCCACCCCAGCGTAGTGTGCCCCCCCCCCCATTCGTTTCAGGTGACCCAGGAAGTTCTTCTCCGTGTCTGAACGTGTGCCAGTATCGTCTGAGCTACCTCGACGGACTGAAGGTGGAGGACGGGAGGCGTGAGGTACGTAGGCCTGGTAAGTGAGCGATCCGAACTTTGTTCCCCAGGGCCCCACCCCCGTGCCTCTTACAGTAGGACTCGGAGAGGAGGACAGTAGTCATCCCATCATCCTGCTGCCTGAGCCTGCCCTTCAGAATGTGAGTGTGAGACTCACTCACTGTCTCTCAGTCTCTGTGTGCACCAGGGCAAAGTTCAGGCCAGGCTGGGGTGGGGGTTGGGATATAAATTTGGCACAATAAAATAAAGGTTTATTATTATTATTATTATTATTATTATTATTACTATCTATATATATATATATATATATATATATATATATATACATACATAAATAACTGGCGCTCAGAGACAGCAAAATGATTCAAAAGCAATATGTAATATCCATGTCAAGAATGGATATTACATATTGCTTTTGAATCATTTTGCTGTCTCTGAGTGCCAGTTATTTTTATTTATTTATATATATATTTATTTATTTATTTATTCTTTTATAATATTCTTGTGGACTGGCACTCCGGTGCCCTCTGACTGGATAGGCGGGGCTAGGCACGTCCAGTAGGTGGGGCTAGGCACGCCACTCCAGTCGTGCACACCCTAATAAAATGTGCTGCATTATACGTGCATCAACTTTATCCTTGGTGCAGAAAACAGGTGTGATTCAGCGTAGCCCCTAATTCTGTTGATATGCACTCTGTAGACAAATCTTTTTTAAAGTGGCAATCATTTACATGGCAAAATAAACATGGTTTTGCCATGTAAATGATTATCGCGTTAAAAAAATAGGAGTACTCTACATTCCCCAAAGATTGTACATTATTTGGATGGCATACTTTTTTTACAATATTAAATATACTGGATTACTTACTTTCCAACCACTTCAACTTACCTTTAAAAAAAAAAAAATTGCAGAAATTATAAATTTGAATGTATATAAATTATTTTTCCTTATAGTTTTATGTTTTGCTGTTATTAACATTCCTTGTTTAAATGGAATAATCAATTATACATTTAGATGTTAGTGGTTAATCATTTTGATGCAGAGGGTAAGACTGCATAGCATTTGTCACCATAAAGATGGAAGATATAGGGGCATGTTCGGACTGGCCCACAGGGGTACCATGGAAACCACCGGTAGGCCCTATTGCCTGAGGGCCCACTCCTTCCGCTAGGGATCAGGTTCTCTTGTATTATACATGGTAGATATGTTGCATTACACTGCACTAAACTATTGTGTATTTCAAGCCTCTGTGGAGGCTGGCCACCCCCCCTTGTAGGCTGGCCACACCCCTAAGTATGGGCCCCTATAACTGCATTCCCCAGGTCGGCCCTTCATGCCCCAGTCCGACACTGTATAGGGGTATATTCAATTAAAGTCAGATCCATTCCCACATGCATACCGACAAGGGCTAATCAATGATCTGCCAAATCCGACAGGATTTGGCCGTTCCTGACCATCTCAATCCGAATTTTAAAAAAGTCGGATTGAGATGAGGGAGTTGAGAGGAGGAGCTGGGAAGACAGCGAGAGCAGCGAGGAGACGGGGGAGAGCAGCGGCTACAGCAGCGTAGCGCCGTAGCAGGAGGACGAGGCACCGCCGCCAGACCTCACGGCAGTGTCCACCCAGCTCCAGCAAGCGGGACCTCGCTTGCTGGAGCTGGGTGGATGCTGCCGTGAGCAGTGGCGTTGCCACATCCTCCTGCTAACGCTGCTGCAGGCGCTGCTCTCCCCCGTTTCCCCGTTGCTCTCCCCCGTCTCCTCCTCTCAGCTCCCTCATCTCAATATGACTTTTTTTAAATTCGGATTGAGATGGTCGGAAAGGGTCCAAAACCTGTCGGATTTGGCCCTGTTTCCGACAGAAGCACGCGGATCGCGGCTATTCCACCGATCCACGTGCTTTGCGACAAGTCGGAATTCCCTACTTGTCAGATAATTTTGGGGTGTATTGAATAGGTCGGAACCCCTTCTGACCTAAAAAAGTAGAAAACTGCTGTCTTTCCGACAGACGGCAGATTTCGACTGCAATTTAATATACCCCATAGAATCATCAGCATGTCAATTACTTTAAGCTGAAAATCACACAGGTTTCTTTATCAGATTTTTTTTAAAAATCCATTTTTTTAATGGTGGACAATTGCACACCTGTTTTAGATAAGTAATAATTATATTTTCTATGGCAAGAGACTGGAGAATGACCAACCTGTTTTTAATTAACAAAGGCATCAGACATCTATTCCATGATCCTATGCCTTGTTGTTTATTTTGTGTTCTTTGCAGCCGGTTCCTGCTCTGTTAACTGTTCTCCACTTTGAGTCCCTAGATGACAAATTAAATGAACCATTTAATTAACGAGTCAGTACGCTTGATGAGTTTGAGAAAACTTTCTTTTATTAGTGATGAGAGTGCAATTAAGGACATGTTGCACAGGCTAACGACTTTAATACAAACAAATTGCATGTAATTAAGTTGAATTTTGTTGAAGTATAAGGGGACCTGCAACACTGTTAGTTACTGGACCTCCTGGGGTTTGCCAGCATGCCGATAAAGTCACCACGGTGATTGCTGACATCTTAACCACTTAGCTGGTGATTAAAAAGCACCACAACCACAGTGTGGATTATTCTAAAGTGGATTATTCTTATGTGGCAACAAAAAACTTAAAACAATTAATTCAAATGACCATTGGGAAAAAGTATTATTTTATATTAGTTGTTTGAGAGTAATTTCATAATGTACATGAGATAATGTATCACCCTACTGTCAATTATATCAATTAGAAGTATATAATAAATAAATCATAAATAAATCCATTAGTTGTCGACCAATTGACTGCCGACTTATTGACTGTTGATCTATCATCCAGAACCCCTTCAATATACAGATGTAGCCACCTTTATCTTGACTGTTTCTCCGCCGAGACGGGCGTTTAGCCACGCTAAGGCGATAGCTGAGTTTAATCACAGGCAGGCGCGTTGAGACGATCTAGATCAGGCCTGGCCAACCTGTGGCTCTCCAGATGTTGTGAAACTACACATCCCAGCATGCCCTGCCACAGTTTTAGCATTCCCTAATGGCAAACCTGTGGCAAAGCATGATGGGACTTGTAGTTTTACAACAGCTGGAGAGCCACAGGTTGGCCAGGCCTGATCTAGATACTCATCATGCATTACACATCTCCACCACTGTGTGGCTAATGCTCCACTAATCCAGTACTTTCGATCGTACAGTATAGCGGCGGATTGATCTACAGCTCTGGCAATACTGTAGGCGTAACGGGAGGCGGTGGAAAAAGTATGGAGTACAGTACTGTATGTGTATGGAGACGCAACTACAGTAATTGTGTAAAAGGAAGAATGTACAGTACAATGTATAAACACCGTGCTTTTAAAATATATGAGCGTCTGAGTTCGCTAATGCATAATGGGAATGGAGGACTAGCAGAAGGCGGAGGAAAACACCGTGCTTTACAAATGCGAGCGTCCGAGTCCTCTAAGGCATAAACCAACAGCAATGGGGCGGGGGCCGGGCGCTGTTTGCAGTACTTTCACACATGAAATTAGAAATCTCTCATGAGGCGTCGTGGGCTAGGGGTGAAGGCTCCCACCTCCCTCACTGGGGGTCCAGGGTTCGAGACATGATGTGCTTTCTTTCTTTTTTTTTTTTTTTTCTGTAATAATGCACTGTATTATTTTATTTACATTGTAAGACAGTCAATGGAAGGATGCACACAGGTTTCACATAAATCAAAGTACATCTGCAGGAGCGATTCTTTACGCTAAATGCACCCAAACAGCGTGAATGAAATGAGTGTATTCTGACGCTACCAACTAAGCAAAACAGTACTGTAGATCTTCAGCGTTTGTGCATTGCACAGGACCTGAATTTCCTCCCTGTGCAGGCCCCCAGGGGGGAAGGGCGATGGGGGTAGGGGGGAGACGATGGAAAATACTGTGCCTTTGAAATGCAATTACAGTACATGAGCGTCCGAGTACACTACGGCATACTGTAAACCAACACCAATGGGAAGGAAGTGCCAACCTTATTTTTAATGTGTTCCCGTGACATTCACTTTAACATTTTTTTTTTTCTCTCCAATACAGTACATCCAATGGAAGGATGCACACAGGTTTCACATAAATCAAAGTACATCTGCAGGAGCGATTCTTTACGCTAAATGCAACCTACAGTACGGTACTGTAAGTGAGCAAAATAGTACTACAGTGGGCGTTTGTGTATTGCACATGACCTGCATTCCCTCCCTGTCTACTGCATGATCTGTGCAGGCTCCCATGGGGGAAGGGCAACAGGCTAGCAGGAGGCGGAGGAAAACACCGTGCTTTACAAATGCGAGCGTCCGAGTCCTCTAAGGCATAAACCAACAGCAATGGGGCGAGGGCCGGGCGCTGTTTGCAGTACTTTCACACATGAAATTAGAAATCTCTCATGAGGCATCGTGGGCTAGGGGTGAAGGCTCCCACCTCCCTCACTGGGGGTCCAGGGTTCGAGACATGATGTGCTTTCTTTCTTTTTTTTTTTTTTTTCTGTAATAATGCACTGTATTATTTTATTTACATTGTAAGACAGTCAATGGAAGGATGCACACAGGTTTCACATAAATCAAAGTACATCTGCAGGAGCGATTCTTTACGCTAAATGCACCCAAACAGCGTGAATGAAATGAGTGTATTCTGACGCTACCAACTAAGCAAAACAGTACTGTAGATCTTCAGCGTTTGTGCATTGCACAGGACCTGAATTTCCTCCCTGTGCAGGCCCCCAGGGGGGAAGGGCGATGGGGGTAGGGGGGAGACGATGGAAAATACTGTGCCTTTGAAATGCAATTACAGTACATGAGCGTCCGAGTACACTACGGCATACTGTAAACCAACACCAATGGGAAGGAAGTGCCAACCTTATTTTTAATGTGTTCCCGTGACATTCACTTTAACATTTTTTTTTTTCTCTCCAATACAGTACATCCAATGGAAGGATGCACACAGGTTTCACATAAATCAAAGTACATCTGCAGGAGCGATTCTTTACGCTAAATGCAACCTACAGTACGGTACTGTAAGTGAGCAAAATAGTACTACAGTGGGCGTTTGTGTATTGCACATGACCTGCATTCCCTCCCTGTCTACTGCATGATCTGTGCAGGCTCCCATGGGGGAAGGGCAACAGGCTAGCAGGAGGCGGAGGAAAACACTGTGCTTTACAAATGCGAGCGTCCGAGTCCTCTAAGGCATAAACCAACAGCAATGGGGCGAGGGCCGGGCGCTGTTTGCAGTACTTTCACACATGAAATTAGAAATCTCTCATGAGGCATCGTGGGCTAGGGGTGAAGGCTCCCACCTCCCTCACTGGGGGTCCAGGGTTCGAGACATGATGTGCTTTCTTTCTTTTTTTTTTTTTTTTCTGTAATAATGCACTGTATTATTTTATTTACATTGTAAGACAGTCAATGGAAGGATGCACACAGGTTTCACATAAATCAAAGTACATCTGCAGGAGCGATTCTTTACGCTAAATGCACCCAAACAGCGTGAATGAAATGAGTGTATTCTGACGCTACCAACTAAGCAAAACAGTACTGTAGATCTTCAGCGTTTGTGCATTGCACAGGACCTGAATTTCCTCCCTGTGCAGGCCCCCAGGGGGGAAGGGCGATGGGGGTAGGGGGGAGACGATGGAAAATACTGTGCCTTTGAAATGCAATTACAGTACATGAGCGTCCGAGTACACTACGGCATACTGTAAACCAACACCAATGGGAAGGAAGTGCCAACCTTATTTTTAATGTGTTCCCGTGACATTCACTTTAACATTTTTTTTTTTCTCTCCAATACAGTACATCCAATGGAAGGATGCACACAGGTTTCACATAAATCAAAGTACATCTGCAGGAGCGATTCTTTACGCTAAATGCAACCTACAGTACGGTACTGTAAGTGAGCAAAATAGTACTACAGTGGGCGTTTGTGTATTGCACATGACCTGCATTCCCTCCCTGTCTACTGCATGATCTGTGCAGGCTCCCATGGGGGAAGGGCAACAGGCTAGCAGGAGGCGGAGGAAAACACCGTGCTTTACAAATGCGAGCGTCCGAGTCCTCTAAGGCATAAACCAACAGCAATGGGGCGAGGGCCGGGCGCTGTTTGCAGTACTTTCACACATGAAATTAGAAATCTCTCATGAGGCATCGTGGGCTAGGGGTGAAGGCTCCCACCTCCCTCACTGGGGGTCCAGGGTTCGAGACATGATGTGCTTTCTTTCTTTTTTTTTTTTTTTTCTGTAATAATGCACTGTATTATTTTATTTACATTGTAAGACAGTCAATGGAAGGATGCACACAGGTTTCACATAAATCAAAGTACATCTGCAGGAGCGATTCTTTACGCTAAATGCACCCAAACAGCGTGAATGAAATGAGTGTATTCTGACGCTACCAACTAAGCAAAACAGTACTGTAGATCTTCAGCGTTTGTGCATTGCACAGGACCTGAATTTCCTCCCTGTGCAGGCCCCCAGGGGGGAAGGGCGATGGGGGTAGGGGGGAGACGATGGAAAATACTGTGCCTTTGAAATGCAATTACAGTACATGAGCGTCCGAGTACACTACGGCATACTGTAAACCAACACCAATGGGAAGGAAGTGCCAACCTTATTTTTAATGTGTTCCCGTGACATTCACTTTAACATTTTTTTTTTCTCTCCAATACAGTACATCCAATGGAAGGATGCACACAGGTTTCACATAAATCAAAGTACATCTGCAGGAGCGATTCTTTACGCTAAATGCAACCTACAGTACGGTACTGTAAGTGAGCAAAATAGTACTACAGTGGGCGTTTGTGTATTGCACATGACCTGCATTCCCTCCCTGTCTACTGCATGATCTGTGCAGGCTCCCATGGGGGAAGGGCAACAGGCTAGCAGGAGGCGGAGGAAAACACCGTGCTTTACAAATGCGAGCGTCCGAGTCCTCTAAGGCATAAACCAACAGCAATGGGGCGAGGGCCGGGCGCTGTTTGCAGTACTTTCACACATGAAATTAGAAATCTCTCATGAGGCATCGTGGGCTAGGGGTGAAGGCTCCCACCTCCCTCACTGGGGGTCCAGGGTTCGAGACATGATGTGCTTTCTTTCTTTTTTTTTTTTTTTTCTGTAATAATGCACTGTATTATTTTATTTACATTGTAAGACAGTCAATGGAAGGATGCACACAGGTTTCACATAAATCAAAGTACATCTGCAGGAGCGATTCTTTACGCTAAATGCACCCAAACAGCGTGAATGAAATGAGTGTATTCTGACGGACTGTGCATCTTCGGTATTTGTGTATAGCATAAGACCTGTGAAGGCTCCCTGGAGGGAAGGGCGTAGGGCAAGACAGTGGAAAATACTGTGGTCAAAGAAAGGGCATATTTAAAACTAAGGGAAACTGTCACAAAGTACAGTAACTACAGTACTGTACGTTGAATGCCTGGAACGCACGACGTCTGAGACGCACGACGTCTGAGACGCACGACGTCTGGATCGCTCATTGAGCATAAGCATAAGCTGGGAGTTCACGGTCGGCGGCCATTTTGTCAGGTTGCTAAGCGATCCAGCTCGGTATACCGTAATGTGCATAGACCTCGCTTATCCCAATGTAATTGAGCTAGGGGATTGTGACGCTCCTTCAGCATTGCCCCCTGAACTGTGAAATGTATGCCATATTGTATCTCACTACATATCCGAGCGCTGCCACGTGCTGGGAGTTCACGGTCGGCGGCCATGTTGTCAGGTTGCTAAGCGATCCAGCTCGGTATACCGTAATGTGCATAGACCTCGCTTATCCCAATGTAATTGAGCTAGGGGATTGTGACGCTCCTTCAGCATTGCCCCCTGAACTGTGAAATGTATGCCATATTGTATCTCACTACATATCCGAGCGCTGCCACGTGCTGGGAGTTCACGGTCGGCGGCCATTTTGTCAGGTTGCTAAGCGATCCAGCTCGGTATACCGTAATGTGCATAGACCTCGCTTATCCCAATGTAATTGAGCTAGGGGATTGTGACGCTCCTTCAGCATTGCCCCCTGAACTGTGAAATGTATGCCATACTGTATCTCACTACATATACGAGCGCTGCCACGTGCTGGGGGTTCACGGTCGGTGGCCATTTTTAGTGTGCATAGAACTCGCTTATCCACATAGGCCCCTGTGTTTTTAACTACTATATTGAGATGCACATTTCTAGGCCTACAGTATTTAATATACAGTAAGCAGCATTGTTGTTAGGCAATAATTGAAGAATTTACATACAGTACTGACATGTACTGTATGTAATGCTTGTACATCATGTCAGTCGACCCTTATGCTGTACACTACTGTAAGTCTCACAGGGCCCATGCACTTCCAAGGAGGGTTATTTACTGTACTGTATCTGTTTCATACAGGAAACTAATTGCAGTCCATAACACTGAAGTTGTATTTTCAGTACTGTACAGTATACAATACTTAAATTTGAACATCAGGTACTGGATAGTAAACATGTACAGTATTAACTTCTATCATAAAACTCTTATGCATTTTCAGATGTGTAAATTTTAGACTACAGTATTCACAAATGTTTTCTCTCCATACAGGAATTATAGTTGGACAACATGCCAGTAACTATCAACAAAACGATGAGCAAGATAATCGCCAACATGAAAAAAGAAAATAAAACCATCAAAGAGATCCATGCATGGCTCAAGGAAAGTGGCATTATAGTCACTTTAGAAACGGTGCGCTATCATGCATTCGAGAGAACAACGCCCAGATTTGTATTTCCTACAAAATGCACATGGTACGTACTGTACACTACTGTAATGTTTAAATGACTTGCTTTATACCATAAACAATTTTTTTGAAATAAAATAAAAACTTCATCAATTGTAACTGTGATTGTGCTGTTCATGAATTCATATTTTTCATACTGTATTGTACTGTAGGAGAGTGCAACAAATTGTGGAGGAACTAACTCGTGAGGATGATGAGCGTACTGCTCTGCAAATAAAACGAATTCTCCATTCCAAGTATGACCTGGACATATCGGCCACCAGCATCAGAAGGATGCGACGGAAAATGGGATGGACCTTTGGCGCAACAAGGTAAAATACTGAAAGCAGTATAAACCATACAGTAAATGCACTGTTAATAATCCCTTGATACGTGATATAATAATGCCATAAATCATTATACAGAGTGTGTACTTTATACTATATACAGTATGTGTGTGTGTATATACTGTATATATTCTATCCCAAAAGAGATACCTACTGTATAGGCACTCAGAGACAGCAATGAAGCATTGCCGGCTTATTGTGATGATTACATACTGTATACTGTGTGTGTGTGTTTGTGTGTATGTACAGTATGTATATATATATTACTCTGTATGTAACTTAATGTACTGTATGTACAGTTTAATGTATACAGTAGGTATATAATACAGTATACTGCACATACAGTCTACTGTATATACAGTAATCTGTAAATCTGTAATTTCATAACTGTATCTGATTTCATTATTTTTGGCTCTTCACAGGATATCTCCAATGATAAGAGATGTGAATAAAGAAAAGAGAGTGGAACAGGCACGGCGATGGATTGAGAGTGGTGAAACATTTGATGATGTCATTTTCACAGATGAATCGTCTGTTGCCCTTGAGCGGTTCTCCAGAATGTCATTCAGGAAACGTAACCATATCTCTTTAAAACCACGCCCAAAGCATCCATTGAAAGTCCATGTATGGGGAGGCATATCACGATTAGGAGCTGGTCCCCTATTATTTTTCGAAGGTACAGTACTATACTTTATTCTGTGCCTGTGTTCTGTAAAAATACATGTTGTACTGTAGAGTACGTGTAACTGCACAATAAAAGGAGTTGCTTATTAATGAACAACATTTTTTGATTTCTGTAGGAATCATGGATAAGAAATATTTCCAAGAAACAATAGTAGAGAAATGTATGGTGCCATTTGTGAATAAATATTACCCAACTCACCATAGGATATTCCAAGACAATGATCCTAAACACTCCGCCTCAGCCAAATTTATGGAAGAGAAAGGTATGAATTGGGAACGCACACCACCAGAGTGAGTATTCTTTCAACAGTGTACAAGTAAAATTTTGGATAGCACTCTAGTACTGTAAAAAAAAAATTTGTTTAATAAACAGTACAATATTGTATGTTTAATTTTCTCTATTTACTGTAATGTAATTAATTTTTTCTATACGCTTTTTTTTTATTTTTATATAGATCACCAGACATGAACCCAATCGAATTAGTGTGGGCTCAATTGAAGAGGTACGTTAGGAGTGTTGCAAAGCCAACAACAAAACAGCAACTGGTGGATGGGATAAAGAAATTTTGGCTAGAAGTACTCACACCTGAACATTGTAATAATTATATAAATCACCTGTATAAAGTATTACCTGTTGTAGTTGAAAGAAATGGTCAAGCCACAAATATGTAGTTCTGTATTTTCTGTTTAAAATTTTAAATTGGTGCATTATTAAAAAAAATGATAAAATTGCCTTTGTCTGATTATTGCATAAACTAATGTAGAATATTATACAGTAGTAATGTTATTGATGTGTACTGTATGAACAGTTATTTTCAGTTTTATAAGTCCTGAATAAGAGTACTGTACATTTTGATCAGTGCAGTACATGGAATCGGATGTTGTAATACTTTATTTTTACATTAATATTGATGTTTTTCCAATAAATATTCAATTTTACAGTATGGTACGGTACAGTACATGAGGGTACCTGTACAGTATGATACGTCATTATGGGGGAGAAATACTGTATCCACTAAATGTACAGTAAAATGTTTTTTTCTTATTACAAACACACAAATGCATCTCAGATGGAAATATGCTATACACAGCAGACAGCTTATGGTGACAGAACTTCCCTACTGTATCCCCACCCATAGTCGTGGTATATTTTAGATTGCCTAATGAGACACTCCTGCAGCATTGCCAATGATTCATGTAAAACCTGTGTGCAAACAGTATCTGTATTGAATGCAAAGTACAGTAAGAGTACAGTATACAGTATTATCAGAGCCAAACCTGACCAACATGATGCCCTAGGCTAGATTTTGGCTGATGCCCTCTTGCACAGATGCTACGTAGTTCCGCCTCTAACCCTGCACCCCTTTCCCAGCACCATCACCCATTTTGGCGCTCCTACCCCCTATAATCTAAATAAGAACAATGTGCACATTTAGTGCCAGCCCAAAACAGTGTACAGTATGTTCTTGCTGGGAAGGGGCATGGTAACACAATAATACCCGAAGATGAAATGACACAACACAGTACTGCAACTTTATTCACATTATATCATGCAGTGGTGTCTCTTATTCTCATGACATCATATCATAGTACCACATTACTCCTAACAGTAATGCCCCTTATTCACATTACACCCCACCACATTCATCTTTATTTACATTAGACAACAGGTTCTCAAACTCAGTCCTCAGGACCCCACACAGTGCAGGTTTTGCAGGTCTCACAGAATCACAAGTGAAAAAATTAGCTCCACCTACTGTATGGACCTTCTAAAATGTGTCAGTTAGTAATGAATACATCTGTGCACTTGCTGGTTTACCTGCAAAACATGCACTGTGTGGGGTCCTGAGGACCAAGTTTGAGAACCACTGCATTAGACCATGCAGTAGTGCCCTTTCCTTATGTTACACCAGAAAATATTGTAGTACACCTTATACACATACAGTACAGTAATGCCACACATTAGTAATGCATTTCATATTTAAATTTTCTGATTTAATTTCATAGAGCCGCAGTCACTCACAGAATATAGGCATGTACTGTAGCATCTCATTTTATTCTGCAGAAGCTGATTATTCCCGTTTGGCTAGTTTGCCGCCTCTGTACAGTATATCACAATAGAAAAAAGTTATAGTGTCAGTGAAAAAAGCACCTCATGACAGATACTGTACACAAGCTCATGTCTAAATACTGTATACTGTAAGCAGTGACATTAAGGGGTACAGTACTGTATATGCAATTGCAGTCGAATTCCGGAAGGAATACGGAAAAAATGGACACGGGATCCCCCATCTTTTTAGAACCAGCACCGGGCTCTGCGCCTGGTCCTGGTGCAAAAAATAAGGGGGACAAAAAAAGCGTAGGGGTTCCCCATATTTTTTGAATCAGCACTGGGCTCCACTAGCTGGACAGATAATGCACAGCCGGGGGAGACTTTTATACCGGTCCCTGCGGCCATGGAATTAAATACCCAACTAGTCACACCTGGCCGGAGTACCCTGGAGGAGTGGGGGCCACTTAAATCAAGGGGACCCCCCTCCAGCCACTCGATTATCTCTATCACCCCTGTGTATTGTAGCTAGGGGATTGTGACGCTCCTTCAGCATTGCCCCGTAGCCTGCAAAATCTGTGCTGTTATTTGCTCCATAGCTGAGTGCCTCCTAGGAGCTACTGTAGGAGTCACAGGCGGTAGCCATTTCAATTGAGTCTGCCCTGCTATAGAATTGTACAGGTATGTGTACATTACCGTACGGTGCATAGAACCTTTACAGTAGAAACTCTCCTGCAGCTTTGGCCTGCTTTACTGTATGTACTGTAAAACTTGTGTTTTGTCAGTTTGCTATGCGACCGAGCCCGGTGTAACGTACAGTACTGTAATGTGCATAGACCTCGCTTACAGTATCTCTGTGTATTTTGGCTAGGGGATTGTGACGCTCCTTCAGCATCGCCCCGTAGCCTGCACAGCTTATGCCATTTCTCATTCCATACCCAACTGCTGCATGCCACGAGGTGGGGGTTCAGGAGGTGGGGGTTCATGGGTAGTGGTCGTTTTGACAGTGTGCTATGCGATTGAGTCCGGTGTACCGTAATACTGTATGCAATCCTACAGTGGCTTATCCCTCCCCTGTGTATTTTGGCTAGGGGATTGTGACGCTCCTTCAGCATTGCCCCATAACCTGCACAAGGGTTCAGGGGCGGCGGCCATTTTGCCAGTGTGCTACAGTATGTCATCGAGTCCGGTGTACCATAATATGCATACTGTGTATTTTAGCTAGGGGATTGTGACGCTCCTTCAGCATTGCCCCATAGTCTGTACAATCTGGACTATTACTTGCTCCGTAGCCTAGGGCCTCTGTGGGGCAAGGAGTCATAGGTGGTAGCCATTTCTATTCAGTCTGCCCAGCTACAGAATTGTATGTGTACTGTGTACGGAGCATAGTACCTTAACCTGCATAGAACCTGCACATTATGGTACACCGGACTCGATCGCATAGAACCGCTCATGCAGCTACTGTATGCCCTGGTTTACAGTATGTGAATAAAAAAAATAATAAAGTGTCTGAAAAAAACTACAGTAACATGCATTCGTACTTAAGGAATCGAACCCTGGACTCTGAGTATAGGAAGCGAAACACTTCACCACTTCGCCGCAGACAAATGTATAAATCCGTTGGTTTTGATTATGCTGTAATGGCTACGGGATTAGGACGATAACATACTGTAGAAAATTCCTAATCTTGAGAGGCAATAGTGAACTTGTAACACACATCCATTTGCGACAGTGTACACTACTGGTTTTACAGTACTGTGTTTTGTCTGCGGGACTTGGACGCTCACATACAGTATTCATAAAGTATTGTAGATGGATCATATACTGTATGCTGTACTACTGTATTTGCGTCGGTGTCGTACTGTATATACAGTACTGTATTAAATAATGCAGCGTAATGAGTACAGTATTTGCTGTATGCAGCGTAATGAGACGCCTTAGTAAAGTAGTCCTTATTATGTATGTCAGTATTGTATTTTACGGGAGACCACACGCATGCGCAGTGGTGATTGTAAAAAGCGACATCTGGTGGCTGATCGCAGGTATTACACGTAAAGGTAACGCCAAACGTCAAATGTCTGTCTCCGTGCGATTAGATAGCCTCTCTGTGGCTAGGCGCGCCTCGCTACGCCACAGTACGCTGCGTATGGTCGAACGGGACAACCGCCGCGGCCACTCAAGATAAAGGTGGCTACATCTGTAGTCTTACTACCAAGTACAGTTTCAGATTTAAATGTTTGTCCTTGTCAATTTTTTTTCCTGAAAAGGTTCCTACACCAGACAACTCATCTGTTGATATATATTTATGGAATTCTTTAACAGTATTTGCACTGAAAAATATTTAGTGATGAGAACTTAAAATCTTACCATTACCAAATTTCATAACCATGTGCAGTAAACGTCATCAGTGTGACAGTAGAGTTGAGAAAAACTCAGTAGTAAAGTCCCCTTAAAATGTAGAGAAGTATGGGGCAGATGTGTGCAGATCATTTTTATAATGAAGTCTAAAAAGCAGTTTAGACTATCAACATGGTAGAAGGTGATACTGGTTCCAGGGGTACACCCAGGGCCGGTTCTATACCTTGTGAGGCCCAGAGCCTAGTTTCCTGCCCTCCCCCCAGTCAAAACAGGGTTAGTGTGTGCCAAGAAATAGGGGTGTGACTTCATGGGGAAGGGGTGTGGTTACAGAATAGTACCAATTTAACATGACACCGCACAGTAGTGTCCATCAGTCACATCACACCACACAGTAATACCCCTTATACACATAACGCCAGGTAGAGCCACTTATACAACACAGGGGAAAAAAGGCAGGGGGGAAAAAAACCTGATTCATGCCCTTTAAAGTGTTTGTTATTTTTCCTCCTTATAGTAATGAGATCCTTACACATTATGCCACACCATAATGTCCATTATACTTTATTCCACACACCATAATGCCCATTACACATTATCCGATACACCATAAAGCCTATTACAACTTATGCCACACACTGTAACGCCTATTACAACTTATGCCACACACCGTAATGCCCATTACATCTTATGCCATTACATGTTATGCCACGCACCATAATTCCCATTACACACAGTTATGCCCCTGACACCAGTTTATGCTCCACACAAAATAGTCTGTTTCAAATTATGCCCCACAGTAAAGCTTCTAATTACTTTTAAATTACATGCTCATTGCCAGGGGTCTCATGCTCATTGCCAAGGGTTTCCTGCTCTGGGTTCTATGCTCGTTGCCAGGGGTCTCATGCTTGTTGCCAAGGGTTTCCTTCCCTGTGTTCCATGCTCATTGCCAGGGGTTCCTGCTCATTGCCACAGGGTTCATGTGCATTGCCACAGGGTTTCACACTGCCCACACACTGCCTGCTGTCACAAATGAGGGAGACAGTCAGATGCCAGAGGAGAGCAGAGATCTAGAGCATCTAGAGAGCAGGGAGACAGATGCTAGAGGTCAAGTGGGACCTCTAGCATCTGACTGTCTCCCTTAATGGTGTCTACAGCATCGGGCACCCACACAGCCCACGGCACCTGCTGCAGTTTGTGTGCAGGTGGTGGGCACCTGCGGAGTGACTGTGACCGTGCCCTCAGGCTGCTGATCCCGGGTGGCTGCCATGCTTGCCCACACCTAAAACTGCTCCTGGATACACTCTAGAGGTAGGTGCAGAGTATGTTCATTTAACTGTACATCATACCTCCCAATTATCAAGCTTTCATTGAGAAAGTCCCACTTTTTGGGCACTTACCAGCTATCGCACCCACTGACTGCACTCAAAGAGGAAAAATATAATAGCCTGCAAGCACAGGCATTTCTAGAGAGGAGGGGACCCGTGTGTAGACTCCGTGTGTGGGCCTCCTCCTCTCCTGTAGCTGTCACCGCCGCTGTTAGCGCTCTCAGCACTGAGACTCTGGCACAGTGCCACAGTCTACAGCGCATGCGCAGGACTCTGAAAAAATGGCCGCAGCACCATTTTTTCAGAGTCCTGCACATGCGCTGTAGACTCTGGCACTGTGCCAGAGTCTCTAGTGCTCAGTGCACTAGCAGCGGCGGTAACGGCTACGGGAGAGGAGGGGGTCTACACACAGTCACTGATGGACGCTGGAAAGGTGAGTATAGAAGAAATGGGTGCAGTGTGTGCGGTGTTGGCCCCCTCTGGACCCAGGAGACCGTGTGCACTGCACACACTGAACCCATTATAGATACACCACTGCCTACAAGTTTTTCTGTCAGTTTTACACATACAGTACAGTAGGTATGTGCTCCTGTCAATGCATTTGGCACTGTGAAAAAACAGTATTCAGTACTGCCATGTACTCTTCTCAAATATAAAAAGATGGGTCGAGGACAAGTTATCGGAGTAAAAGAGACCAGTAGCAAGAACTATAAGTTGCCAACATCTGCATATTGAGATTACATCTTAAAGTTATGATTAACCTCAAAAGTTCTGCATTGTGTCAACATCCAGGATACTGGCAGATCCCATTCTCAAACTCAGTCTGATGAGCACACCCTCAGCATGGGCATATTTCTTTCCAGTTTGTGTTTTGTTTTTTTAAATGTGCCTCGTGTTGTCATGGCTATTGTCAATCAATGTAATACAGTATAAGGCCTATCTGGGTGAGGCTCAAAGTTCCTGTCTACATGTTACCCTCTGTATCTTTTCTTGAAGGTAAACATGCATACCTCTCAACTGTTCCAAATTTAGCAGGACAGTCCCGCTAATTGGACACTGTCCCGCTGCCCCACCTGCTGGATGCAGTGTCCCGCGGGCAGGGGAAAGGAGGGCAGTTGGGAGAGCCAGTGATCACCACTGCTCTGCTCGGCAAAGCAGCCGGTGATCTATCAGTGCAAGAAGGGAAGCCGGGGGCTGCCAGCCACTCAGGGAGCGCTGAGCATGCCCCCAAAATATAAAAAATGGGGGTTGCGGCACTAGGCTACGCCCCTCAACTCAATGTCCCACCCCTCCATTTGAAGCTCTGCCCCCTTTCCAGGGCGCATGTCCCTATTTAGAAGGGATGGAAGTTGGAAGGTATTGTAACCCCTTTTCTGGGTAGTTCTCCTATCTGGTGAGGATAAAATGGTATTATAAGTGCCTCCACCCAAGCTAGTATCAGTAATATGGGCCCGCTTGGGAAAGCCCTATATATTTATTAAGCACTTTGTGCTTCTCCCTAAGTGGGTTAGCGATATACATTAATTACCCTACCTTTCACAGGAACGTAATAAACTACCTGACGTTGCATTCAGAATTCAGGTAAGTACCTCATTTTTAATCTCAAGGTAGATATCATGACATAAATATATGTGATAACAATACAATAATGGTGCTATCCCATCTTCCCTTTAAACCCCTTTCTAGTCCTATACAAAGTATAGTGCATGCCAGTGATGTGCGATGAGGTCAATGACTGGGGAGGCACTGGCTAACAAAACTGGATTTACTGTACACCAACATACAGCTTGGGGTGAGTAGGGGGTGTTCTCCTCTGTCCCCAACCCCCTAACCCTCCCTGCCCGTAGCCTAACCCTAACCTCCCCCTATAATGCCTAAACCTAACATTCCTGCGTCATTGCCTAAACCTGACCCTTTACTCCCCACAGCCTAATCCTGTCCATGGGTGCCTAACCCCTTCTCCCTGCAGCCTAATACATCCACAGGCAGCAGCTGAGGGCTGGAAAACAAAAGGCAGGAGCAGACAGTGACACGCAGCCTGCTCCTGCCGTAGCTCTGACCCTGACATCAGCAGCCTGACTCTACTGTACGTGGCTATAGCAGCCATGTGCAGGGAACCAGAGCCCCCTCCTCCCCGCCAACCCCCTATAATGGTGCTACACCAGCTAGAGATATGTGGAATTGTAAACCATGATGGCCTTACCTCACCATCTGTACCGCCGCGACCAGCACCTGGAGAGGGAGATCCACACTCAGCACTAGCAGTGACAGCAGGAAACAGTCACTGCTCAGTGCTGGAGCCGGTGACCAATCAAATCTGACTCATTGACAGGGGCATGCTCTGAGGTGGGATGCAGGCACGCCCGTCACTAAGGAAGATCTGATGGTGCCTCTACTCTATGTTTTTCAATCTGCTTTTCCTGCCCTCTGTTTGGACCCGCCCCCTGCTCGCCCTCAGCCTCAGGCACTTTACTATTGTCGGTGTGAGACAGCGCTCTCAACTGCCGCCCACCCGCATTTGGTTGTGTTTCCACAGCAAATATCATTAGCAAAATGCAAAGAGAATAATTATGACACAGAACGTGTTATAAATATCTTCTTTGTATTGCTTCAATCATTATGGCAGAGGAGGAACTGCCTCCCCTGACTGCACGTCCCTGGTATAGAGGTTGCTACTTGTAGGCAGGAGCCCCTCAGTGATACTCCCTCAACATCTGGGCTGCGCTGTTGCTAGTCTCTATCTGTGTATTATGTAGAATTACCAGTGGTGGTGGAGTGAGAAACATCAGGGACTGGTGAAATACAGAAAATATAGTCTATAATCAAGGCTGCAGGCACTGGAATTGCCTTGTCAGCCGTACAGTAGTGCTCACGCTATTCCAGCCAAGCCAAATAGCTCTGAGGGTGGATACTCCTCTCCTGTCACGCCCCCCAGCTGCACCTCTTGGCCAGAACCACCCTCCTCCGCCAAGCCGTTCCTATTATCTCCTCACATCCACTTTTGGATCCAGAGAGCAGCGCTGCTCACCAGCTCCAGCCAGACGCTGACACCGGTAATAACTTACTCCGATCCCCGCAGTATCGCTGCATAGCGCTGCCTCTCTCCCGTCACCAGCCCTCACTCTTCGCTGCCTGCCACCTGCTTGCCTCCGGAGGACCCCAGCGCGGTGCACCAACCTCCGTCACCACTCCACTGCCACCTCCAACCAGTGCCGATCACTCCGGTCCCATAGACACCTGCATCGGACACCTTACCTCCCCCAGTCTCTGCGCCTTGCTTCCCTCTCACTCCAGCTGCTGTGACACCAACCGCTCCTTTCAACTGCCACCTTCCTCCCTGCTTGCGGGCCCCTCTTACCCCTCCCATCAGCACGTGCTTGCACAAGCACCCCTTCACACACGCTCCACTAAGAGGCTCTAAAATTTCTAAAATATACCAGTTACCATACTTAGGATGTTTACAGTTACAGGATATACACTACATACAGGCCATTGCCTGGTAATCCCTTCTGACAACGCATTACAGTATGAACATGCCTTGGCTGCAATTTAATGATGTGTGAATATTTATGCTAGTGTAGGGACTTGCAGAGATTGGGGTTCCATGATGGAGGACTGGAGACTTAAGCGTTTACATCAAAGTATGAACAAATTCCAATGCTTATATGATTAGATACACACAGAATTAGAGCCATTGGTTAAAGCGCCAGTTAAAATGTGTGTTTCTGTTTTGTACTCATTAATATTGCTATGCAGCTATTACCATTTATAATGGGGATAACACATAGCGTGGGCATATTTCTTTCCTCTGTTGGTTTAGAAAAAAATTGCCTAGTGTTGTCATGGCTGCTGACAAATGTGTCCAATTACATCTTTGCCTCGATACAACATACGAGTCACAGGGTAGTGGGTGTGTGCGAACGCTCACACCTGCAAACCATAGGCACATTATTGTAAAGCCACACTCTGGCATGGCATTGTGTTACCGCAATGCGAATGCCCATGTGTACATTGGCCCTCATTCCGAGTTGTTCGCTCGCTAGCTGCTTTTAGCAGCATTGCACACGCTAAGCCGTCACCCTCTGGGAGTGTATCTTAGCTTAGCAGAATTGCGAACGAAAGATTCGCAAAATTGCGAATAGAAATTTCTTAGCAGTTTCTGAGTAGCTCGACACTTACTCTGCCACTGCGATCAGTTCAGTCAGTTTCGTTCCTGGTTTGACGTCACAAACACACCCAGCGTTCGCCCAGGCACTCCCCCGTTTCTCCAGCCACTCCTGCGTTTTTCCCAGAAACGCCAGTGTTTTTTCACACACACCCATAAAACGGCCAGTTTCCGCTCAGAAACACCCACTTCCTGTCAATCACACTCCAATCACCAGAACGAAGAAAAATCCTCGTAATGCCGTGAGTAAAATACCTAACTTTTGAGTAAAATAAATAAGCGCATGTGCTCTGCGAACATTGCGCATGCGCAGTAAGCGACTAATCGCAATATAGAGAAAATCATCAACGAGCGAACAACTCGGAATGACCACCCTTGTTCACAAGCCAGCTTCCATCTACATGTTACCTTCTGTATCTGGAAGTGAGTATATTTTGTCTGCAATTTAATGATGTGTGAAGCATTTAACTAGAGTAGGGACTTGCAAAGGCTGGAGATCCCATTATAAGTGTTTTGATCAAAATATGAACAAAATCCCTTTACTTCTATTGCTGGATAAACACAGAATTGCAGCTTTAGTTTAATCGCCTACAGCAGTTTGTCTTTCTTATTTGTCCCTTTGTTTCAATACCAACAAGTTTAGTATACCAGCAGGGCCAAAAGTAGGACTTTCACCCGGGGCAAGGTAGTAATTTGGCGCCTGCCCCCCAAAACACCTCACCCCACCCTCACCCCCCCAAAAAAAAAACCTGTCAGACTTAAACAATTAGATTATCAAGAAATTTTGAAAAAAAGGGGACACTATTGCACAATACTCCCCTATGCGCCTCAAATGCCCTATGCGTCACATGCACCTCCAGCAGCATGTTCAACTGTATGCTCCTCAGTGGCGGATTCAGCAGGGGGGCACCAAGACACGTGCCCCCCCTGTCGTTTAGGAGATTATTTAAAAAATGTTAATTCAAATTATGCTACTTGCCCCCCCTGGCTGCATCTACCTTGGTGGTCCAGTGGTTTCTGCGGCTGATGCCGCGGCTACGCTCTGACTTTCACTGTCAGGACAGCTGCGGATATGGCCTTTGTTTTGATGACACGGTGCTGCAGCGGGCACCCTCATGGAGCAGTGAGAGGCGCCTCCGGAGTCTCAGGTGTCTGAGCGGCCACCAGTGTCTCCCGCCCAAAGCTCACTGCCGGCGCTGTTATAACTGTAATCAAGGTGAGGTGACCGGGGTGCGGGTGCTGCTGCGCTGGGAGGGTGCAGGGCTCCGGACCAGGGGAATCAGGGGAGGCCATATGTCTCCAATCTAACTGCTGCTCACTCCCCCTCTGTGTGACAGGAGAGATAGATAGATAGATAGATAGATAGATAGATAGATAGATAGATAGATAGATAGATAGATAGATAGATAGATAGATAGATAGATAGATAGAAATATATATATATATATATATATAGTTAATTTTTTTTATTTTATTTTTTTTATTTGCTGCAGCACTTGAAAGGGGGCATATTTACTCCTTCAGTGGGTTGGGGGTATGTGCTCACTGTGCTGCTCTAGGTGCAGACATACTTACTGGTCCACTAGTGAGAGGTATGTGCTTGCTGCACTCCTTGAAAGGGGGGTGGCAACGTACTGGGGATGGTAATGTGCTCGCTGCATTGGGCAGTACAGATGGTGTAGTGGTTAGCATTACTGCCTCTGCTCTGAGAACTTGGGTTCCATTCCCTGTATGGCCCTGGGAGGAGTTTGTATATTTTCCCCATACGTGCGTGGGTATCCTCCAGGTACTCTGGTTTTCTCCCACAATCCAAAAATATACTGGTTAATAAATAGGCTTGTGAAAAAAATTAACTCTAGTGTATAATAGTGCATGTACTTGGACAGAATAGATGGGCCAAGGGGTTCTTAGCTATCCACTGCCTCTCCCTGTCACCCACTGCCTCTGTGTCTCTCACTGTCTCTCCCCATACCCTCATCATCTGCTTCTCCCCTGAGCCACTATATCCCTATCAGTCTCTCCTGCCATCCTCTGCCGCTGCAAGGTATCACCCTCTCCCCGTCACCCTCTGCTTTACCTTGTTACCCACTGCCTTTCCCTGTCACCCTCTCCCTGTCACTTACTGCCTCTCCGATCACCTTCCTGTCACCCACTGTCTCTTGCCTTTCCTATCATCCACTGCCTCTCCGTCACCCACTATTTCTCCCTGTCACCTTTCTCTTCTGTCAACCACTGCCTCTCTCCATCATATTTTAAGTCGCCCACTGCCTCTCCGTGTATTCAGAAAAGCAGTCTGAGATTGAGGTGAGGAGCTGAGCAGTTCTGGGTGGGGGGAGAATGGTCAGGAAGTGGAAGAGAGGACGATTACTCTGAGTCTAGAGGCTGGGAAGGGGAGGCTGGCTGTGACTGGTGAGGGGACTGGGTGAGGACTGAGGAGGAAAAGGTAGGCATGAGCTTTGGAGTGGATGAGGAAGGGTTAGGAAGTGTGATGAAAATAAGGTCATGACTTGTGGATAGGGCATTGCTTTTGAAGCCATGACCCTTGTTGTGTGTCCACACCCACTTTTCCAGGAGCACCCGTACTTTCGGTGCACATAAAAGAATACCATAACCCCCCCTTCCCCTGTAATGGTGCCCCCCCCTGTCATTTTATTCTGGATCCGCCCCTGATGCTTCACTGTGTGTCCCCATGCATTACACTATATCACTGCACTGTATCATACATCAGGGGCGTAACTAGAATTTTTTCTCCCCCAAGCCAATAAATTCTCTGCCCCCCCCCCCCCCCCCCCCATAATTGGCACTAGTAAAGCGATGAATCTGCGTGTGCCGCAAAAAAAGGGCCGTGGCTTTGTTGAAATGGGCGTGGCTTTGCATAAAAGGGCGTGGCATTGCAGGAAAAGACTACCTTATACCTCAGTTTTGCAACCTGCACGCCCAGACATTGGCCACCACAGGAAAGAAAAATAATCCTGATTCATGCCCCTTACATTATTTGTAAATTTTCCTCCTTACAGTAATGCCCAGTATACATTACTGCAATGGCCCTTAGACATTATGCCACACACAATAATGCCCATGATACAATATGCACACACCATAATGCCCCCGACACATTATGCCACACACACGCCTGTGACACATTATGACAGGAATTGCAATGCCCGTTATACATTATGCTACACACTGCAATGCCCCTGATACATTATAGCACATACAATGCCTGTGACACATTATGACACACACCGCAATGACCCCGAGACATTATACCACATACCACAATGCCCGTGATATAGTATACCACACACCGTAATGCCTGTGACACATACCGCAATGCCCGTTTTACCCTATGCCACACACCGCAATGCCCGTTATACATTATGCTACACTGCAATGCCCCTGAGACATTATACCACATACCACAATGCCCGTGATATAGTATGCCACACACCATAATGCCTGTGACACATTATGACACACACCGCAATGTCCGTGATACATTATGCCACACACCGCAATGTCCATTACACAAGTCCTACAGGAAGGCTTCTAATTACTTTTAAATTACCTGCTCGTTGCCAGGGGTTTCATGCTCTTATATCCATGCACGGTGTCAGGGGTTTTCATGCTCAGGGTGTCATGCTAGTTGCCAGGGGTTTCATGCACTGGGTGTCATGCTTGTTGCCAGGGGTTTCATGCACTGGGTGTCATGCTCGTTGCTAGGCGGTAATGCTTGTTGATAGGGCTGTGCTCCCAGTGCCACATATGCCCCCAGTGCCAGATATTCCCCCACAGTGCCAGGTACATACATGCCCCCAATGCCAAATATGCCCCCCAAGTGCCAAATATGCTCCCGCAGTGCCACATATGCCCCCCCCCCCAAGTGCCAAATATGCTCCCCCTCCCCCAGGGCCAAATATGCTCCCCCAGTGCCAGGTACCACTCACCCCCGCTCCCCGCTGTTTTGTGAAGGAGGGACACTGAGGGCACAGCGCGCGCCTCTCCTGTGTCCCTCTTGCGTCTCCGGTGTGTCTGTTAAATTAAGTGCCGGTTTGTGAGCCAATCAGAGCTCACGAACGGGCACTTCATTTAATAGACACGCCGGAGAAGCAGGAGGGACACAGGAGAGGCGCGCGCTGTGCCCTCCGTGTCCCTCCTTCCCAGCAGAGATCAGTGACGGCTAGGGTGCCCCGCAGCCCTGCTCTCCCCCAAGCGACCACAGTAGCTGCGGACCCCTAGTTACGGGATCAGTACTAAATGCCGCCGGCCGGAATCCCGGCGGTCGAAATACCGACGCCGGAATCCCGACCACACAATCCCGACAGGGGTGGCGAGCGGAACCCAGCCCCTTGAGGGCTCGCTTCGCTCACCACGCTGCGGGCACGGTGCCTCGCTACGCTCGGCACACTGTTATATTCTCCCTCTATGGGTGTCGTGGACACCCATGGAGGGAGAATATGTCGGGATTGTGGCGGTCGGGATTCCGGCGTCGGTATTTCCGGCCGGCGGCATCTTGACCGCATCCCCTAGTTACGCCACTGCCCTCCATACTGAACTACATCACTACACTACATGCCCCTATACACTGCACTGCATACCCTCTATGCTACACTACATCATTTTACTACATCCCCTTATATGCTACACCACATCAGTGCACTACATGCCCCTATATACTGCAATACATTACTACACTACATACATCACTACACTACATCCCCCTATAAGCTACACTAAATCCCTCCATCTCGGAGGCAAAGTGGATGTGATACTGCTAACTGGGAGCACAGTGCCGATAATAAAGTCTGTCTTTAAACTCTCCATAATGCTGCAGTAGTGATACTCGGTGAGAGTTGGAGGTTGTCCTCCAGGCTCTTAGTTTCTACTGTCAAGTGGATAGATAGCAAAGTGAGCCTTTGATTTCTGTAACATCGGTGACTGCACCTGTTAACAAGCATACAGTAAGCCTGGGGCAGTGTGTCCTCTCAATGTGGTGTAGGCAGCAGCTTGTTATCGGTTGGTGCTGGGCAGGCAGCTGGGATCATATCCTGCTGACAAACACAGCACCAATAGCTCGCTTCTATAGCTTGCACGGTGCACCGCACGCTAGTCGCAGCATTGCACGGCAAAGAAGAGAGTTTAAGACAGTAGCCGGCATAGGAGAAATTCCATGTACTGGAGCTCACCCGCACAGCGTCGGAGCCAGCTTCAGGCAGACAGGTAGGTCAGAGACACTGCCCCGGGAGCTGTCTGCTATCTCACTGGAGCAGCACAGCACTGCTGGTTAAAAAAAACCCTGCTCCTCTGTAACTCCTCAGCGCCCCCTCAAATCCTGCACCCGGGGCGCATGCCACCTTAGCCCCCCACGTATGGTCCTGATACCAGATAAAACAACATGTTGGGGTGGTTCTTGTCCTCTTCTTCAGTTAGGATTTGGGAGCAGCATCAACCATTCACATAAAGCATTGAGAATACACACTCTAATATAGCACAAACCTAAAGTACCAATTTTTACAGGAAAGAACAGATTTGTGTCACTTTAAGGGGATGTTTCCTTCAAGTCATTTTTTTCATGTTTCCAAAAATTATTCCAAAGCATAGAAACATTTATAATAATCAAATTAAGCAGTCAGGATAATTGATCAAGGAAATGAATCTGATTGCAAAGTAAGGGATTGGGATTGATTTCTTTTCCCCATGTGAGTTAAAATTACCAGTTGCTTCTGGGAGTTTTGATTAATATAAAATGTATAACAGTTAAGGAATATGTGACTTTTTTATACTTTGTTAAAGAGCTCATGTAGAGTTGGATATATTTTGTGCCAAATATGCAAATATAATATGTGCCCACCATTAAAAAAGTGCATCTTAAGATGTGTCCAGAACTGCAAGCACCTGTACCTGGTTTACTTCTGGATAGAACAGTGGTATATGTGCCATGATTACACCAGGTGATGCGGCTTGACAGTGGTAATAGTAAATACTTACGTTACAACACAGTACTCAATTTATACACAATAAAGTACTTTAAGGAAGTATCATTTACATAAGACAGACTGTGGCCCTAATTCAGACCTGTTCGCTCCTCTTTGATAAGATAGCCGCTGCCCATAGAGAGTGCAAGTGTGCAAATGCATGCGTACACCGTGCAAAAACTTTGCCAGACAGCAGACATCTGCAAATCCGTTCGCAACTCACTCCCCATCAAATGATTTTTCCAGTCTGTGCAGTCTGTGCGTAGCCCAGGACTTACTCCTACAGTGCGATAGACACAGGCTGATCGTGCCGGAGCTGACATCACACACCCGCCCTGAAAACGCTTGGGAACACCTGTGTTTTTCCTGACATTCCCAGAAAACAACCAGTTACCACCCACAAACGTCCGCTTCCTGTCAATCACCTTGCGTACGACTAGCAAATTTTCACACCATTCTGTCGCTGTTTTGGGCTCGCATGTGCTTATTGCGGTGCATACACATGCGCAGTCATTTGATAATCGGCAGCTGTGCAACTTCGCACAACAGCGATCAGGTCTGAATTAGGCTCTGTGTTGGAAATGAATACTAAAGTTGTATATAGTAACATAGTTGTTGTGCTTGAAAAAAGACAATTGTCCATCGAGTTCAACCTATAGAGCCATATACTGTATTACATCATTATTACTGATTATATCCTTGGATGCTGTTTTAGGCTAAAAATTTGTCTAACCCTTTCTTAAACCCATCAAGTCAGACATTACAACCTTCTCTGGCAGTGAATTCCATAATCTTACTGCTCACGCTGTGAAGAAACCCTTCCTACACTTGGTGTTAAACTTCCTCTTCTCAAACATTAGAGGGTGACCATATGTCCTGTGTAGAGCTCTCATGATAATTAAATTGCCTGAAAGTTCCTTGTATTGTCCATTGATGTATAGGAAGATATTAATCATGTCTCCTCTTAAGGTGCATACACACAGTGCGATTCTGGCTAAAGGCCGATTTTGACTTTGCGATTTCCCTTGAACTCCCCGGAGCCCAGAACCACCGATATTGACTGTACACGTGATGCAATTTTGGCTATGTACAATTTTGACTATACTTGAAACTAAATTGTGCACAATATAGTCAAAATAGCCATGCCTGCACAGTCTATTTTATCTTGTGATACCGGCACTGCGGGAACGCGAAACGGTATCGCAAGCTGTGTACACACGGTGCGATATGTGTTAACTTTTCTTACAATTTTGACATTATAGTGAAACTCGTAAGCGCACATCGCACCATGTGTATGCACCTTTAGACACCTTTTTTCTAGTGGAAACATATCTAACCTAGATAAACTTTCCGCACAATCCAATGACTCTAAGCCTTTAATTAATTTTGTGGCTCTACTACAGGTATGTCTTTTTTATAGTGAGGTGCCATGCGGCCATACCAATGATTTATACAGTGACAGGATTACACTTCCATCCCTTGTTTCTATTCCCCATTTCTCTAACTTTTCTAGTGGATGCTGGGGACTCCGTAAGGACCATGGGGAATAGACGGGCTCCGCAGGAGACTGGGCACTCTAAAGAAAGATTCAGTACTATCTAGTGTGCACTGGCTCCTCCCTCTATGCCCCTCCTCCAGACCTCGGTTAGAATCTGTGCCCGGCCAGAGCTGGGTGCTCCTAGTGGGCTCTCCTGAGCTTGCTAGAAAAGAAAGTATTTTGTCAGGTTTTTTATTTTCAGAGAGCTTCTGCTGGCAACAGACTCTCTGCTACGTGGGACTGAGGGGAGAGAAGCAAACCTACTCACTGCAGCTAAGTTGCGCTTCTTAGGCTACTGGACACCATTAGCTCCAGAGGGCTCGAACACAGGTACCTAACCTTGATCGTCCGTTCCCGGAGCCGCGCCGCCGTCCCCCTCGCAGAGCCAGAAGTACAGAAGCAGCAGAAGCAAGAAGACATCGAAATCGGTGGCAGAAGACTCCTGTCTTCACTTAAGGTAGCGCACAGCACTGCAGCTGTGCGCCATTGCTCCCGCAGCACACCCACACTCCAGTCACTGTAGGGTGCAGGGTGCAGGGGGGGGGGGGGCGCCCTGGGCAGCAATTAAGATACCTGATGGCAAAAGTATACATATATACAGTCAGGCACTGTATATATGTGCGAGCCCCCGCCATTTTTACACATGAGAAGCGGGACAGAAGCCCGCCGCTGAGGGGGCGGGGCCTTCTTCCTCAGCACACCAGCGCCATTTTCTCTTCACAGCTCCGCTGGAAGGACGCTCCCCAAGCTCTCCCCTGCAGTATACAGGTGCAATAGAGGGTAAAAAAGAGAGGGGGGGCACATAAATTTAGGCGCAGAGATAATATATATATATATATATATATATATATATAAAAAAAACAGCAGCTACTGGGTAAACACTAAGGTACAGTGTAATCCCTGGGTTATATAGCGCTGGGGTGTGTGCTGGCATACTCTCTCTCTGTCTCCTCAAAAGCCTTTGTGGGGTCCTGTCCTCAGCCAGAGCATTCCCTGTATGTGTGCGGTGTGTCGGTACGCCTGTGTCGACATGTTTGATAAGGAAGGATACGTGGAGGCAGAACAAGTGCAAATAGATGTGGTGTCGCCCCCGACGGGGCCGACACCTGTTTGGATGGATATGTGGAAGGTGTTAAATGATAATGTAAGCTCCTTACATAACAGATTGGATAAAGCTGTAGCCTTGGGACAGTCGGGGTCTCAACCCATGCCTGCTCCCACAGCGCAGAGGCCGTCAGGGTCTCAAAAGCGCCCAATATCCCAGTTAGTTGACACAGACGTCGACACGGAATCTGATTCCAGTGTCGATGATGATGATGATGCAAAGTTGCAGCCTAAAATGACTAAAGCCATCCGCTACATGATTGTGGCAATGAAGGATGTGTTACACATTTCTGAGGAAAATCCTGTCCCTGACAAGAGGATTTATATGTATGGGGAGAAAAAGCAAGAAGTGGCTTTTCCCCCGTCACATGAATTGAATGAATTATGTGAAAAAACGTGGGATTCCCCTGATAGGAAGGTAGTAATTTCCAAGAGATTGCTGATGGCGTATCCTTTCCCGCCAACGGACAGGTTACGCTGGGAATCCTCCCCCAGGGTAGACAAGGCGCTGACACGCTTATCTAAGAAGGTGGCCCTGCCGTCTCAGGATACGGCCGCCCTAAAGGATCCTGCGGATAGAAAGCAGGAAGCTATCCTGAAGTCTGTTTACACACATTCTGGTACGCTGCTGAGGCCAGCAATTGCTTCGGCCTGGATGTGTAGTGCGGTAGCAGCAAGGACGGATACTCTGTCTGAGGAGTTAGATACCCTGGACAGGGACTCTGTTGTAATGACCCTGGCACATATCAAGGACGCGGTCCTATATATGCGGGATGCCCAGAGGGACATTTGCCTGCTGGGCTCTAGAGTAAACGCATTGTCCATTTCTGCCAGAAGGGTCTTACGGACTCGGCAATGGACAGGGAATACCGACTCTAAAAAACACATGGAGGTTTTACCTTATAAGGGTGAGGAATTGTTTGGGGAGGGTCTCTCAGACCTAGTTTCCACAGCTACGGTTGGGAAGTCAAATTTCTTGCCTTATGTCCCGCCACAGCCTAAGAAAGCACCGTATTACCAAATGCAGTCCTTTCGTTCGCAAAAGAGCAAGAAAGTCAGAGGTGCATCCTTTCTTGCCAGAGGCAGGGGTAGAGGAAAGAGGCTGCACCACGCAGCTAGTTCCCAGGAACAAAAGTCCTCCCCGGCTTCCACTAAATCCACCGCATGACGCTGGGGCTCCACAGGCGGAGCCAGGAGCCGTGGGGGCGCGTCTCCGACATTTCAGCCACCAGTGGGTTCGCTCACGGGTGGATCCTAGGGCTATACAAGTTGTGTCTCAGGGATACAAACTGGAATTCGAGGTGACGCCCCCTCACCGTTACCTAAAATCGGCCTTGCTAGCTTCCCCCATGGAAAGGGAGGTAGTGCTGGCAGCAATTCACAAGTTATACCTCCAGCAGGTGGTTGTAAAGGTTCCTCTCTTTCAACAGGGAAGGGGTTACTATTCCACTATGTTTGTAGTACTGAAACCGGACGGTTCGGTCAGACCCATCTTGAATTTAAAATCCCTGAACATTTATCTGAAGAAATTCAAGTTCAAAATGGAATCGCTCAGAGCGGTCATTGCAAGCCTGGAAGAGGGGGATTTTATGGTGTCTCTGGACATCAAGGATGCTTACTTGCATGTCCCCATTTATCCACCTCATCAGGAGTACCTCAGATTTGTGGTACAGGACTGTCATTACCAATTCCAGACGTTGCCGTTTGGGCTCTCCACGGCACCGAGAATATTTACCAAGGTAATGGCGGAAATGATGGTGCTCCTGAGAAAGCAAGGAGTCACAATTATCCCATACTTGGACGATCTCCTCATAAAGGCGAGGTCCAGAGAGCAGTTGCTGATCAGCGTAACACACTCTCAGGAAGTGTTGCAACAGCACGGCTGGATTCTGAATATCCCAAAATCGCAGCTGATTCCTACAACGCGTCTGCCCTTTCTGGGCATGATTCTGTACACAGACCAGAAGGAGGTGTTTCTCCCGGCGGAGAAGGCTCAGGAGCTCGTGACTCTAGTCAGAGACCTCTTAAAACCGAAACAGGTGTCGGTGCATCACTGCACGCGAGTCCTGGGAAAGATGGTGGCATCATACGAAGCCATTTCCTTCGGCAGGTTCCATGCGAGGATCTTTCAGTGGGATCTGTTGGACAAGTGGTCCAGATCGCATCTTCAGATGCATCGGCTGATCACCCTGTCCCCCAGGGCCAGGTTGTCTCTTCTGTGGTGGCTGCAGAGTGCTCACCTTCTCGAGGGCCGCAGGTTCGGCATACAGGACTGGGTCCTGGTGACCACGGATGCGAGCCTCCGAGGATGGGGGGCAATCACTCAGGGAAGAAACTTCCAAGGGTTGTGGTCAAGTCAGGAGGCTTGTCTGCACATAAACATCCTGGAACTAAGGGCCATATACAACGCCATGAGTCAAGCGGAGCCTCTGCTTCACAACCAACCGGTGCTGATTCAGTCAGACAACATCACCGCAGTGGCTCATGTAAACCGCCAGGGCGGCACAAGAAGCAGAGTGGCGATGGCGGAAGCCACCATGATTCTTCGTTGGGCGGAGAATCACGTGCAAGCACTGTCAGCAGTGTTCATTCCGGGAGTGGACAACTGGGAAGCAGACTTCCTCAGCATAAGGAAAAGAAGAGTGAAAACAATACTCATTGTTCCGGACTGGCCAAGAAGGACTTGGTACCCGGAACTGCAAGAAATGCTCACAGAGGAACCATGGCCTCTGCCTCTCAGACAGGACCTGTTGCAACAGGGGCCCTGTCTGTTCCAAGACTTACCGCGGCTGCGTTTGACGGCAAGGCGGTTGAACGCCGAATCCTAGCAGAAAAGGGCATTCCGGATTAAGTTATTCCTATGCTGATAAAGGCTAGGAAGGACGTGACAGCAAAGCATTATCACCGTATATGGCGAAAATATGTTGCTTGGTGTGAGGCCAGGAAGGCCCCTACAGAGGAATTCCAGCTGGGTCGATTCCTGCACTTCCTACAGTCAGGTGTGACTATGCGCCTAAAATTAGGGTCCATAAAGGTCCAGATTTCGGCCCTATCCATCTTCTTTCAAAAAGAACTGGCTTCACTGCCTGAGGTTCAGACGTTTGTTAAGGGAGTGCTGCATATTCAGCCCCCTTTTGTGCCACCAGTGGCACCTTGGGATCTTAACATGGTGTTGGATTTCCTGAAATCCCACTGGTTTGAGCCACTTAAGACCATGGAACTAAAGTATCTCACGTGGAAAGTGGTCATGCTGTTGGCTTTAGCTTCAGCTAGGCGTGTGTCAGAATTGGTGGCTTTGTCATGTAAAAGCCCCTATCTGGTTTTCCATATGGACAGGGCAGAATTGCGGACTCGTCCGCAGTTTCTGCCAAAGGTGGTGTCATCTTTTCATTTGAACCAACCTATTGTGGTGCCTGCGGCTACTCGTGACTTGGAGATCTCCAAGTTGCTGGACGTAGTCCGGGCTTTGAAGATTTATGTAACCAGAACGGCTGGAGTCAGGAAGACTGACTCGCTGTTTATCCTGTATGCATCCAACAAGCTGGGTGCTCCTGCTTCAAAGCAAACTATTGCTCGCTGGATCTGTAACACGATTCAGCAGACTCATTCTGCGGCGGGATTGCCGCAGCCGAAATCAGTGAAAGCCCATTCCACAAGGAAAGTGGGCTCTTCTTGGGCGGCTGCCCGAGGGGTCTCGGCATTACAGCTTTGCCGAGCTGCTACTTGGTCGGGTTCAAACACTTTTGCAAAATTCTACAGGTTTGATACCCTGGCTGAGGAGGACCTTGTGTTTGCCCATTCGGTGCTGCAGAGTCATCCGCACTCTCCCGCCCGTTTGGGAGCTTTGGTATAATCCCCATGGTCCTTACAGAGTCCCCAGCATCCACTAGGACGTTAGAGAAAATAAGAATTTACTCACCGGTAATTCTATTTCTCGTAGTCCGTAGTGGATGCTGGGCGCCCGTCCCAAGTGCGGACTTTCTGCAATACGTGTATATAGTTATTGCTTAACAAAGGGTTATGGTTATGTAGCATCGGTTGAGTGATGCTCAGTTGTTGTTCATACTGTTAACTGGGTAAGTTTATCACAAGTTGTACAGTGTGATTGGTGTGGCTGGTATGAGTCTTACCCTGGATTCCAAAATCCTTTCCTTGTAATGTCAGCTCTTCCAGGCACAGTTTCCTTAACTGAGGTCTGGAGGAGGGGCATAGAGGGAGGAGCCAGGGCACACCAGATAGTACTGAATCTTTCTTTAGAGTGCCCAGTCTCCTGCAGAGCCCGTCTATTCCCCATGGTCCTTACGGAGTCCCCAGCATCCACTACGGACTACGAGAAATAGAATTACCGGTGAGTAAATTCTTATTTTTATGCATGCTAATACCTTATCTGCCTTTACTGCTGCTAAGTCAACGAGCACCCCCAAACCCTTCTCCATTACTTATTTGCCAAGAATTACTCCATTTAATTTATAGATTGCAAGTTTGTTTTTGATCTCAAAACTTTACAGTTCCCTATATTAAACCTCATACTCCACTTAGTTGCCCAAACCTCCAGTTTAGTTAAGTCACTTTGAAAATAATCAATATCCTGATCTGATTTAATTATCTTACATAGTTTAGTGTAATCTGCAAAAATGGACTCTTTACACTCCAGACCATCTCCTATGTCCTTTATAAATATGTTAAACAATAGAGACCTGTCACAACTGAGGGCCTGAGCTGACGGAAGGCAGCCTCAGTTGTAGGGGCTGAGATGTACCGGAACCTGGGAGGTTGTATCAGACCCCTGGACATGTAAGTAACATGAAGAGAAACCGCCCGAAGGCGTGACCACGACAACTTGAGTAAAAGTCAATGATATTTATTTATGACAAACTCCATGCATCACAGTAGCAGTAAAAAGTAACATAAAAATCAGCAGAGAAATAATAATACAGTTCCTGGGTACTACAGGGTGGCAGGGGCCACAGAGCTCTGGTGGTATGAGACAGTTCTTATTATCTGCAAGTTGGAAAGTCCTTACCAGGCTCAACTGTAGCAATGAGGAAAGCCCAAGGTCGTACCAGCTGGTGTTCCAGGGAAAGCTGGACTGCTGTAGATAAAATGCTGCTGTGGGTACTGGTTAGAACCAGACAGGTGTTGGCACGGAGTGGATACTGGCTGGAACCAGTTAAATAATAAATAAAGCTTGAGAGCGATGCAATGTAGATGAAATGTAGAATTTGAGAGCGGAGAAATAATAATACCGGTGGAGAGTGGTAAACTGCAGAAAGGACACCGGCCCTTTAAGAGAAGCTGTACACTGCTGGAAGCTGAGCTGGAAGCAGGTGATGTTGTAGCTGGAAACAGGTGAGTCCAGAATGGATCGGAGAGTCAGGCTACACCACAGATGGAATGCTGGTGCGGGTCTCTATAGCAGAAGTCTGGAGACAGGAGCTGGAACCTGGAAGACATTCACAGAAGAGAGACAAACTGGAACTAGGTTTGACAACCAAAGCACTGACGCCTTCCTTGCTCAGGCACAACCTATTTATACCTGCAGCAAGGAAGGCATTGGCTAGGCAATTATGCAAATTAATAATACTGACAACGGATTGGTAGGAATGATCAGCTGACAGAATCCAAGATGGCTGCGCCCATGCAGACACTTGGAGGGAAGTTTGGATTGTAATCCATGTGGTCTGGAAAACAGTAATGGCGGCGCCGGCCACCGGAGACAGGAGACGCCAGGCTGACAGATGCACATCCGACCACGCGGACACAGCGGAGGCCGCGGCTGACGTAATCGCCACTCTGAATGCAGAAGCTCAGGGACGGCGGCGGAGGCCGCGGGAGACGCCATGCCAGATGTATAAGGCGTTACTGTGACTGCGTCCAGAGAGACAGGAGAGGATGCGGGAATGTGCACATCAGGATAACAGATGGGATCCGGTCCTGGAGCGCTGAGCCAGCCTTAGGAGGCATCTGATAGGTAAGAAATGGCGTCCAGATACCCGGATCGTGACAGCACCCCCCCCCCCCCTTTAGGAGTGGCCCCAGGACACTTCTTTGGCTTTTGAGGAAACTTGGAATGGAATCTCCGGACCAAGGCAGGAGCATGGACATCAGAAGCATTGGTCCATGAACGTTCCTCAGGGCCATAACCCTTCCAGTCAATAAGATACTGAAGTTGACCGTAACGGTGACGTGAGTCCAGGATCTTGGCTACTTCATACTCAACGCCTCGTTGAGTTTGGACTTTCGGAGTTGGAGGAAGTGAGGAATGAAACCGATTCAAGATTAGCGGTTTCAACAGGGAAACATGGAATGTCCTGGGTATCTTTAAGAAGGGAGGCAACTGGAGTCTGTAAGCAACAGGATTGATGACTTGATCAATTTTAAAAGGACCGATGTAGCGAGGTGCAAACTTCATACTGGGAACTCTTAACCTCAAATTCTTCGTGGATAACCATACCCGATCACCCACCTTGAGAGCAGGAACTGCTCGACGCTTCTTATCCGCAAACTTCTTGTACCTGAACGATGCCTTGAGCAGAGCTGATCGTACGCTCTTCCAGATATTGGCAAACTGATGCAAGGTGATATCCACTGCGGGAACAGAAGTTGCTGGAAGCGGTTGGAACTCAGGGACTTTAGGGTGGAATCCAAAGTTGGTGAAGAATGGTGTTGAAGAAGATGAAGAATGATACTGGTTGTTATGACAGAACTCGGCCCAGGGAAGTAATTGAACCCAGTCATCTTGAGAGGAGGACACATAGATGCGGAGGAAGGACTCCAAGTCCTGATTCACCCTCTCAGTTTGACCATTGGTCTGAGGATGGTAAGCCGTGGAAAACTTTAGCTTGACTTGGAGGGCTTGACATAAACTTCGCCAGAATTTGGCTGTGAATTGAACTCCTCGATCTGAGATAATTTCTTCTGGAAGACCGTGGAGTCGAAAGATCTCTTGTATGAATACTTGAGCCAACTTGGAAGCTGACGGAAGACCGGTGAGAGGAATGAAGTGTGCCATCTTGGTGAACCGGTCAACTACCACCCAGATGGTATTAAACTTGTTGCACATGGGCAAATCTGTAATAAAATCCATCGACAAATGGGTCCATGGTCGACGGGGAACAGATAGTGGAACCAGTTGCCCCGCAGGCGACTGGCGGGATACTTTATGTTGAGCACACTTTGGGCAAGATGCAATAAACTCCAAAACGTCCTTTTTCAGAGTTGGCCACCAATAGGACCTAGAGATAAACTCCAGGGTTTTTTGGATACCTGTATGTCCGGCAAAGCGGGAAGCATGGGCCCAATGCATGAGCTTCTTCCTTAGTGTCGGCTTCACAAAACTTTTCCCTGATGGGGGCGTAGAGTCCATCCCTACCGTGGAGAATGCCAACGGACTTATAATAGGATGCTTGTCTGAAGACTCTGACTCATTTTCTTGCTCCCATGAGCGGGAAAGGGCATCGGCCTTGCGATTCTGAGAGCCCGGACAGAACTGAAGTTTAAAGTCGAACCTGGAAAAGAAAAGTGCCCATCTGGCCTGACGAGGGTTGAGACATTGTGCGCCTTTCAGATATAGAAGGTTCTTGTGGTCTGTAAGGATGGTGATTGAATGAGAAGCTCCCTCCAACAGATATCTCCACTCCTCTAGAGCGAGCTTGATGGCTAGCAACTCCTGGTCGCCAATGGCATAGTTGCGCTCCGCTGGGGAGAACACCCGTGAGAAGAAACTGCAAGGATGTAAATGGCCATCTTTAGCCCTCTGAGATAACACCGCTCCTACTCCAACGGAGGAGGCATCCACCTCTAGGATGAAAGGAGAGTCGATGTCAGGCTGAATCAGGACAGGCGCAGAGATGAACCTCTGTTTTAAAAGATGAAAAGCTTGCATGGCTTCTTCAGACCACTTGGACGGTTTAGCACCCTTCTTGGTGAAAGCAGTAATAGGCGCCACAATGGTGGAAAAGTCTCGTATAAACTTTCGGTAATAATTGGCGAACCCTAAGAACCTCTGGACCCCTTTGAGGGTTAAGGGTACCGGCCAATTCTGGATTGCTTGTAGTTTCTCAGGATCCATCTCTAGTCCGGAACCGGACACAATGTACCCTAGAAACGGAATGGACTTGACTTCAAAGACGCATTTCTCTAATTTGCAATAGAGATGATTGACACGGAGACGGGACAGAACCTCCTTTACCCAAAAACGATGTTCCTCTAAATTGTTGGCAAAAATGAGGATATCATCTAGATAGACCACGACATGACGGTATAGAATGTCTCTGAAGATCTCATTGACGAAATGCTGGAAGACAGCTGGGGCATTGCTCAATCCGAAGGGCATGACGAGGTACTCATAATGTCCGTCACGGGTGTTAAATGCGGTCTTCCACTCGTCACCCTCACGGATCCGGATGAGATTGTATGCACCTCTCAAGTCCAGCTTTGTAAAGATGGTAGCTCCGCTAACTCTGTCAAAGAGCTCAGTAATCAGGGGTAAAGGATAGTTGTTTTTGATGGTAATGTCGTTCAAACCTCTGTAGTCGATGCACGGCCGCAGACCACCATCTTTCTTTTTTACAAAAAAGAAGCCTGCGCCGGCTGGAGAAGAAGAAGGTCGAATGAACCCCTTTGCTAGGTTCTCTTTAATGTATTCCTCCATAGAATGCGTCTCGGGCAGAGACAACGGATAAGTTCGGCCTCGAGGTGGAACCTTCCCTGGAACGAGATCAATCGGGCAGTCCCATTCTCTATGAGGAGGAAGGATATCAGCAGAAGCTTTACTGAACACATCCGTGAAATCTTGATATGGAGGAGGTGGAACATCAGACGACCTGGGGGAGGAAGAACAGACAGGCAACACTTTAAACAAACATGTCTCAGCACAGGAGGGACCCCATGCCAGGATTTGCGTAGTCGTCCAATCAATTGTAGGATTGTGAAGACGGAGCCATGGAAGGCCCAGGACCACAGGATGTGTGGCTCTTGGAATCACTAAAAGTGAAATAAGTTCGGAATGAAGAACTCCCACTCTCAGACGAACTGGTAGAGTCCTCAGAGCAATAACTGTATCAAAAATTTTACTGCCATCCACGGCAGTTAAGGAAAAGGAGGAAGGAAGTCTCTCGGTGGGTAGGGACCACCGTTTAACATAGGCTTCGGTAATAAAGTTCCCAGCTGCTCCGGAATCCAGGAGGGCAATGACGTTCTGATAACGTTGAGCAACTTGAAGCGAGACAGGGAGATTACAATCTTGAGGAGATGGAGAGGAGATCATTACTCCTAGCCGGCCCTCTCCTTGGCGAGCTAGGATTTGAAGTTTCCCGGACGTTTGGGACAGGCATGAATAGTGTGAGACGGGGCTGCACAATACAGACAGAGAGACTCAGAGAGACGTCTTCGGCGCTCAGCAGGAGTTAAACGGGAACGGCCAATTTGCATGGGTTCATCTTTAGTTGGTGACAGTTGGCGAGGAGGAGGAGCAGAAGATTTTGGAGCAGATGATCTTCCACGCTCAGTTGCTCTCTCTCTGAAACGTAAGTCAACTTTTGTACAAAGTGAGATTAGCTCATCTAACTTGGAGGGTAAGTCTCTGGTAGCTAACTCATCTTTAATACGCTCGGATAAACCATGCCAGAATGCAGCATACAGGGCCTCGTCGTTCCATGCCAGTTCAGATGCCAGGATCTGGAACTGTATAAGATATTGTCCTACAGTATGTGATCCCTGGCGTAAACAGAGAATCTCAGACGAAGCTGAAGTTACCCGGCCTGGCTCGTCGAAGATGCGCCTGAATGTTGACACGAATGCAGTGTAAGAAGATAGCAGGGTGTCGGACCTCTCCCATAACGGTGATGCCCAGTCAAGGGCTGAGCCACTGAGAAGTGAGATGATGTAGGCAATTTTTGTACGGTCACTGGGAAAATTGCCAGGTTGTAGCTCAAACTGAATCTCACACTGGTTGAGAAATCCCCTGCAGAATCTTGGAGATCCGTCAAATTTTGCTGGCGTTGGAAGATGAAGACGTGGAGCAGAAACGGGTAAGGTGGGTGGGGTTATAATTGGAGTCACTGTGGTTGACGCCCCAGATGCGCCTGATCCACGGAGAGTTGTCTGAATCCCATCCAGCCGAGTAGAGAAATCCTGGAGACAGCGGATGATGTGGCCCTGTGCAGCCTCCTGATGTTCAAGTCGGGCTGCCAGTTCTTGCATCGGCCTGGCCGCTTGATCCTGGTCTCCGGCTGGATTCATTAGGTCAGTGCTTACTGTCACAACTGAGGGCCTGAGCTGACGGAAGGCAGCCTCAGTTGTAGGGGCTGAGATGTACCGGAACCTGGGAGGTTGTATCAGACCCCTGGACATGTAAGTAACATGAAGAGAAACCGCCCGAAGGCGTGACCACGACAACTTGAGTAAAAGTCAATGATATTTATTTATGACAAACTCCATGCATCACAGTAGCAGTAAAAAGTAACATAAAAATCAGCAGAGAAATAATAATACAGTTCCTGGGTACTACAGGGTGGCAGGGGCCACAGAGCTCTAGTGGTATGAGACAGTTCTTATTATCTGCAAGTTGGAAAGTCCTTACCAGGCTCAACTGTAGCAATGAGGAAAGCCCAAGGTCGTACCAGCTGGTGTTCCAGGGAAAGCTGGACTGCTGTAGATAAAATGCTGCTGTGGGTACTGGTTAGAACCAGACAGGTGTTGGCACGGAGTGGATACTGGCTGGAACCAGTTAAATAATAAATAAAGCTTGAGAGCGATGCAATGTAGATGAAATGTAGAATTTGAGAGCGGAGAAATAATAATACCGGTGGAGAGTGGTAAACTGCAGAAAGGACACCGGCCCTTTAAGAGAAGCTGTACACTGCTGGAAGCTGAGCTGGAAGCAGGTGATGTTGTAGCTGGAAACAGGTGAGTCCAGAATGGATCGGAGAGTCAGGCTACACCACAGATGGAATGCTGGTGCGGGTCTCTATAGCAGAAGTCTGGAGACAGGAGCTGGAACCTGGAAGACATTCACAGAAGAGAGACAAACTGGAACTAGGTTTGACAACCAAAGCACTGACGCCTTCCTTGCTCAGGCACAACCTATTTATACCTGCAGCAAGGAAGGCATTGGCTAGGCAATTATGCAAATTAATAATACTGACAACGGATTGGTAGGAATGATCAGCTGACAGAATCCAAGATGGCTGCGCCCATGCAGACACTTGGAGGGAAGTTTGGATTGTAATCTATGTGGTCTGGAAAACAGTAATGGCGGCGCCGGCCACCGGAGACAGGAGACGCCAGGCTGACAGATGCACATCCGACCACGCGGACACAGCGGAGGCCGCGGCTGACGTAATCGCCACTCTGAATGCAGAAGCTCAGGGACGGCGGCGGAGGCCGCGGGAGACGCCATGCCAGATGTATAAGGCGTTACTGTGACTGCGTCCAGAGAGACAGGAGAGGATGCGGGAATGTGCACATCAGGATAACAGATGGGATCCGGTCCTGGAGCGCTGAGCCAGCCTTAGGAGGCATCTGATAGGTAAGAAATGGCGTCCAGATACCCGGATCGTGACAAGACCCTAGTACACACCCTTGAGGTGAACCTTTTAATACTTTAGTCCAGCTTGAAAATGTTCCATTGACCACCACTTGCTGTTCCCTATTTTCCAAGCAATTACAAATAGTGTCCCCAAGACCAAGCTCTCTTAAATTGAGACGCAACCTCATGTGAGGTACTGTGTCAAAGGCTCTCGCAAAATCTACAGTCCACATCCACGGCATTTCCCAGGTCTAATTTTACACTAACTTCTTCATAGAAGCTAATTAAATTAGTTTGACATGACTTATCCCTCACAAACCCAAGCTGGTTCCCACTAATTATGTTTAAGCACCCCAAAAACTCATGAATGCTATCCCTTAATATACCTTCAATATTTTTCCCACTATTGATGCCAGGCTTACTGGTCTGTAATTTCCAGTATTAGATTTAGGGGGTGATTCAGATCTGATTGTAGATGTGCTAAATTTAGCACATCTACGATCAGTTACTCAGGCACATGGGGGGATGCCCAGCACAGGGCTAATACACCCCACATGTCAGGCCCTGCCCCCCCCCTGCATGGTTGCAAAAGCATTGCACTGCAGTTACGCTTTTGCACCCGCAGAGTAGCTCCCTGCCTGCGCAGCCTAGCTGAGCTGGCAGGCAGCTACCTGCTGCATCCCAGGTCGCAGCGGCTGCGTGTGACGTCATGCAGCTGCTGCAGCCTGCCCCTCGCAACAGTCCGGACATGCCTGCGTTGTCTGGACCGCACCCCACCAATGGCATTCTAATGCTGCTGGGACACCCCCTCCTGCCCTGCGACCACCTCTGCCTGTCAACCAGCATCAATTAATTTTTTTTGTCAATTTAGCATCTCACTGGGCATCCCGGGGTGTGCGAGGGCACTCCCCAAAGGGCTTCAGACTGCTATCGCTGCTGCTTCAGCGATCCAGTCTGAATTAGACCCTTAGTTCCCTTTTTAAATAGTGGCACAACATCTGCTATTCACCAGTCCCTAGGAACCATGCCTGTTGTAATAGAAGCTTTGAAGATTAAGTATAATGGCCTTGCTATCTCTAAGCTTAGTTCCATTAGAACTCTTGGGTGAAGACTGTCAGGCCCCGGAGATTTCATTATCTTCAGTTTCTGTAGTCGCTTGTTGACTGCATCCTCACTTAAACATGTTAAGTGTTTTTGGTCATTATTCTTACCGTTATTATGTTCTATCCCCACCATTTTTTCCTCTCTAGTAAATACAGATGAAAAGAAATTGTTCAATATCTCTGCTTTTTAATTGTCACTATTTATTAATTTGCCTAGTTCACTTTTTTAGGGGTCCTATGTTGTCTTTTTTTATTCTTTTTACATTGATATACTTAAAAAAATGTTTAGGTTTGATTTGCTTTCCTTCGCAATTAATTTTTTGTTTTCTATTTTAGCTGCTCTAATTTCCTTTTTGCATATTTTGTTACATTCCTTGCAGTAGTGGAAAGACTCCATATTCCCATCAGAATTAAAAGCTTTAAAGCTAACTTTTTTCCATTAATACCCTTACCTTCTTATTTAGCAACATCGGTTTAAACTTGCTGCTCTTGCTTTTGCTATCCATGGGAATGAACTGACAATGCCTATTCTATACCTTGTATAAAACACGCTAAAAGGTTAAAGAACACAGTACGCAATTGGCGTATGGAATACCGTAAGAGTACGCACGTAGCGTAACGAACGCTTAGCCGTGGACGAGACGCCCGAGCGGCACGTTCGCTCACGGCTTAGAGCGTAAAGGCAAGCACGCTATAGGCTGCCGACTAACGTAATGATACGCTATCAGCGTAGCGGACGCTCGGGACCACGAGGAGATCACAAGCGGCGCTGACGCTCACAGTGTTAAACCTTTAAAACAATACCATTAACAATGTACTTATACTGTAAACCCTTGTGCAGTGATAAGGTGTAAATGCAACACAGTGTAACCTTGTTAGTTTAAAAGCTGTATGAGCGTATGTGACGCTCTGAGAACCCCTTAGCAATATAATAAACACTCAAATACCGGTCTAAGGGTCTAACGCCTTTTAAGGAAATGAATGAACGTTCAATCGCAAAAGAATAATACAATACAAGTTATACACTACCAAGATAACATAAAATACCTAACCGAATCACTACACACAAAATACAATAAAGATACAATTACATTTAAAGGGGGGGGGAAGGAGAGAGAGAATGGCTTATAACATTAAATAAGAGACAATATGTCTGCAGAGAATTTACACATGTGAGAAACAATCGCTGCGCAGTTAGTAAATGCTGAGACCCTTTGTGGAGAGAAAAATTGAGCTCACCCAGGCTGGCTGTCCCTATATACACAACACCCAGCAACAACACAATGGTCCCTACAATACCGCATGGGACAGAAGCTAGACTCCATTTTGGGAAAAACTCCCATGATTCCAAAGTTTGTAACATATGATTTAAAAGGGAATGCTAGCAGCCATTTTAGATTTGCAAGTCCAAACACATGGCACTCTCTGCTACACCACAATCACATAGCAGAAGACACAAGACTCCACTATATTCCAAAATGTCCAAGCCTCAACACAATGCATATGTTCTGATTTTACAATTCCAAACCATCTAAATCACCTTTCACAATTTCAAGCCAACACAGTATCTCAATAACCAGAGCATATGAGCCATCATAAGACCAGATCACCAGGTACCCACAAGTATCAGCCTGCTATTGCTACAAGCACATGACCACAGTAACAAAGGGAAGTATGTTTTGACTTCTAACCTTCAGCAAGATGCATCATGTAAAACTACTATAATCTGTTATAAATCACCATCCATAAATGTATACCAGAGATGCTATGCTACAGATTGTCTACTGTTCCAATTCATTACAGATTTCATAGAATATCAACCCAAACACCCAACAATCACACAACTGCACAAGCATCATTAACCTTAAGCCATTTGTATCTCCAAACTATTCTATGTCAATCATTTCACAACTACTTTACCACAAACACATATTTAAACTATTCTATGCCATTAAGCCATGAGTATACAATACTTAGCCTTTCGCTTGGAGCCTGGTGATAAGCAAGCCATGCTTCTGGATGCTTGCTTGGTTCTGAGTGAGTCAGTGAGCCCTGTGATTTCCAGTGGATATATCATACCTGCATTCCAGCTGTGGGGGTGTGTCAACCACAGGAAGTGTGTGTCTTTCACAGCATGTGGGCTAGCTGTATCAGTGAGCAGAGCTGACCATGTGATCTTGGTTATGCACTTGTTTCAAATTCCTGTCTTGTGGGAAGCTATTGTTTGGCGAATACTGTCTCACTGTCCACTTTTAGTTGAGACAATGACATCCCAGCAATCATTCTTCTGGAGACAAATCCAGCCCCATTCGTAAACACAGGTGTTGTCCCTCCTCATTGAATCTCAAAGCTTAGTGTAATTAAAGGCTATTGTATTCCGTCTGCAGGACAGAAACTGACTATTCTTAGGTGTAATTTATTCGGAATACAATTAATCTTCAATTACTATTCCCGTGCTTAACTATGCATAAGAACATGTGAAGCCCTCCCAACATGAAAGCTATTGTTTGGGGAATCTCTAAGGTCAAAGAGCCATCTTGAGACCCACTGATACCTGTTGAACTCAGGGGAATATTAACTTATAAAATACATTATTTTGATTAAATATGCAGCGTGCACACGCATGAAGTGCATATATGGCAACGTGCAGCGTGATATTTTTCTGACTTTGACAGTCCACCCTTTGGCAGTCACCAATAACTGCCACTTCCTAAAACAGTTCAAAAAAGAGAAAAATATATGTCATATGTAAATACATTTCTATGATTGGGTAAGGGAGGAGAGAAGAAGGTGGGAAAAAGGGTATGACCTAGTGAGATAGCAGAAGCATGTGTGTATGAATCCATGTTTGGGGGGGTCATGTATCATCGTGCCGTACGTGTTTTAAAATCAAGCTTCGAGGTATTGCGAAGTATACATTTGAATTCCTTCTTATCCCGTGGTATGGGTCTGTGGATGGGCTGTCAAACTTTACCGAGCTCTCTTCGGCTTTTGGTTGCAACAAAATGGGGGAGCACATTTTAGTTGATGATACATGAATGGGGGAATATGTGAGTGCTGATATCTGTGCCTGTATTCCCTATCGACTATGTGTGTCATTACCTGAAGGTTGTAGAGATGAAGATAAAGAACAATTATGGTAAATGCAGTGATAAACTATGTGAGTTTAATATACATTTGCCGATTGAGGTCTTGTCTTGTGTCTTGTCTTGTCTTGTCTCGATGTACATGTTGACTGTAGTCTCCCGATGCTTTTGCTATAACGGTGTGCAAAAAGCTTTTTCAATGTCCATAGACTTACAAAAAGTGTTGGGCTAGCGTAAAATTAAAATTACTAGGGATATGGGGGGTCTATGGCATAGTCCATCAGTTGTCTGTGTAAAAGGTTGTCAAATTCTTCTTCCAAGCGAGTCCTTGTACCTTGGAGGAAAACAAAGGAGAAACGGGTGAAAGAAACAGGTCGTGGAATCACCTTTTATCACAGCGTGGTTTCAATGGTTGGGTCGTAAATCAAATCAATTTTGTTATGCGATACAGTCATTACTTCAGGCGGTACTTTTTCCAATATAACATAATCCTTCTGAGTTTGGGGCAAGCCACTTATACGCCTTCCTCCCGCATATGAAGTATGCATCATCGGGGAGAACATATGGGACGGAGTAGGACATTACCATATTACACATTTTCCATATGAAATCTCCTAACCCTAATTCTCCCATCTGTTTAGTACACGTATCTGTTTGTACGACATGTGCACAGTATCCTGGTGATACCTTTCCAACTTTCATGATCCTACTTCCTAGGATATACCTATATCGGAAATATTTTCCACTACCGGCTATGTGGCGTATAAGTTCTGTATCTGTAGGCATTCTATCGGCTCTATATGAAAAGGTCATGGTTTGGTTATTCCATGACACTTCCCAATTTCCCGGCTTTCGGGGATTGGAAATGTTAAAACATACTAGGGATCTATCCACATGATATTGGTGGAGCTTCAAACTAGGAGGACTGGAGATATTAAACCTCCTGTCCACCGGCCTCCCACCACTTAGCTCAAGTACCTCCCCTACCGTTAAAGGGAATGGTACTAAGCCTGATTTGCTATAGCCTTGAGGTACTTGAGAGCATACCCAACAATCTGTCTGATTTAACACTTTACCCACTAAGGAGTGATAGTCACTCAATGGATGCCGGTCCATGTGGATATTAAAACTGGACTGACATTTCTTGATGCACCCATCCTCAACTACACTGTCACAGAGTCTACAGATACAGTTCTCTTTTCAGCTAACAATCCTTCACAATGTTTACAAATAACATGGCTTCTAGATCGTTTCCGGTACTCGCCTTTGCTTGGTGATTGTGTTGCTATTGGAAATTTACACCTCCGTCTCAGTCATCAGAAACCCATTCTGGATCCTTTCTCGACCTCACTGGTACTCTCACCGAAACAGACTGCTCTGGTCAACATCAGGGTCAACATGAAAACACGGATCACAGTCTCTTGAGGCAAGTCCATCTTACAGGAGGAGAAAAGGAGAAATTTGTAATGGGGGTACAGGAAAACAGTTCGAGGGGGAGAGAAACTTGTTACGATAATTAGTTCTCTAGTCTTGTTGTTCTTCTTGTTCTGCTGCCGTCTCAAAGGTGCTGTCTCTCAGTCTTCTAAACATTCTGGTGATACAATATTTCTTCTAGCTCAGCGCTCTTTCTGTAAGGAGAATAAATCTTGCATTACCATTTGTCCAACTAATGTGTGACATACCATCTGTAACGTTATGAGAACATGAGAAAGAAGAGAGATAGAGAAAAAAACAACAAGAGAAAGAGAACCGTTCATATATATATGCATCACATAAATCAACAATAAACAACAACAGAAAAAAACATTTTTCAAACATTTTCTTTCAGGAGAGAAAAAAAAAAACATTGTCAGATCTTCCGTTCACCATCAGGCTGTCACATCTACATGTCCAATGGTATCCTTGTATAGTCTCTCCCACCAGCATTTCCATACCTACACTCTGTATCTGGCCAGGATACATCGATGCTGGTAGGTCATACTGGGGTTTGGTAGACTTCTGCAAGGACCAAATAGCTATTTGATATTTGGGTCCTGCCGATGAACGTCAGAGATGGGGAAAAGAACATTTACAAATAAATTTACAACGTCTACCCGGCCGTCCTTGTGCCTGCAAGGAACTGACCTCCCATTTCATTAACTGTAACCTCAGGCGTACTATCAGTCCTAATGATCACCTTTCCTGATTGCATGTTACAGGTGCGGCCCAAACTCCTTCCTATGTGATCCCTGATTACAATTTGGTGTGTCATAACTTTGCTCATATCTTTGTCTAGGGGGTTTATATGAATTTGGTCTACTTCTTGATCTACAATCTCTTGCAAAATGACCTTCCTTCTGGCAATTATAACACCTTTTCACCTTTGACTTACCCACAGGGATCTGGGGCTTCTTTGTTTCCCTGTGCTTGATGATGTTTTGCTCATGCCCAACAGCGGAGTTCCTTAATGCAGTTACTGAGTTATTTCTCCAGTTAGGTAGAGAGGCTTGTATACTCGTTCTTAATACTTCCTTTAAACCATTTATTAACACCTAAACTGCTACTTTCCTGTAGTGTACATTTGTTTTAATATATTGTGTTCACCCTGACAGGATTTTGTTCCAATATGCTATTTTGTGTTAACTCTTTGGTGTAAGATGCATTTGTCTGTGAGTAACATACAATACCGTACTTACCTGTTGACACAACCTCACCTGACCCTCCGTTAGGGGGTTCTGCTATTGCCTTTACCAACTTTGCCGTGTCCCTCTGGGTGTCTCGTATGATGACTGCTGGGTGGAGTGTTGACTTCGTGTTGGTTTCACCTTCTCGCTGGTAATCCTGAGGGAAGTTTAACATGGGGTGCAACTTGCATGGGTTAATAGTTGTACATTTAACAGTATTACAATTATCATTGTTACGTTTATTACAATTATTCTTATCATCTATAATACAGTTGCTAAGTGCATTTTTTATCGTACACCCTTGCGCCATTCTCTGCAACCATAATCCTCTCCATTGCCATGTCTCTCTTCCCAAGATGAGAGTCAGATATGTAAGTTAAATTTCTTTGCATTTCACTTTCCTGTTGCCACAATTTTAAATCATCATAATGTCTAATACGCCTTTTTGAAGATTTAATCAGGCACACTCTTCTCCTTAAATTCTGTAATACTTCTGGGTTAAAAGTACCTACCCGGGGAAACTTCTCCCCGTCATACACAGTCATCCTTTCCCATTCATTGCATAATATTTCTGTGTGATGACCATCTTGGTCTGATTTCTCACACATGACCTTGCCGACCTGATTGATCGGTTTCAAATCAACCTGAACCAGGGTTGATCGCCCCTTACCTGAACAAGCGGCCCCCATCTCTGTAGGCGTTGCTTTCACTACCTCTGACTTCCAATCAGGGTCTCCGGCAACCCTCACAGAAAACCAAAATGTCCGGGGTAAGGCTGCGGTGGGGGTTTTGCCTCGAGGTCCGCACACTTAACTCCGCCCACGCTGGCCAATACGGCGACCAAAGTTCCCAGAGGTTCCGTACCCAACCTAGGGCCCCTAAGTACGTCTACTTGCTCGGGCGTGTGGGAGTGTCTTACCCTCCCCAGCAAGTGTCAGTCGCTGGAATGTCCCCGAGTGATCAGGCTACTTCCCTTAAAATAAAAAAAATTACACAAATCACGTTAATAATGTGCAAGTAGCGTTCTTCTGAATTCAAGACACGCTAATGCACACAATCACATGCGGTACAATCGTACCTGCACACAAGCAACTAATCTTATGTGCGGAACGATCAGTGGAATTGAAAATTTCTGCTGCAAATTCCTTCAGCCATGAGCTTCTTTGGCCTATATGGGTCTCGCACCAACCCTCTTCGGTTGTGCTTCTCTACTTCTAGTCTGCTGTACCTGAACCTCTTGTTCTGTGACCTCCTGGTCTGTTACCTCCTGGTCTGTGACCTCCTGGTCTGTTACCTCCTGGTCTGTGACTTCCTGGTCTGTGACCTCCTGGTCTGTTATGTACAGCAGACTCTACTGCTCATTAATATGTCGAGAATAACAAGGGACGCCTCCCAAGCCACCCCACGATATCACTCTCGCTGGTGTACCTCTTTCTACTGGCCTATGGTTCCCACTTCCGTAATAAAAGAGAATTCTTATATATATACACACTCTTACCACATGTACACTTTAATTTTTATTTCTGCGCAGAAATCCTTTCATTCAGTATTAGCCTAACCCAGAAGAATTGCAATAGAGAAGGTTTTTTCTTTTAACTTTAAACTTTTGGATTTGAGATAGATTTGTGTTATTTTTCGCGTTACTTCCTTATCGCCTACTAAAACAATACTATCGTGCGGTTTGTATCATGTGGGCGTATCCGTACGCTCCGTTGCGTAATATACGCTCCGTGCGTCGACCCTTGCGTTGCGTACGCCCTGCCCTTGTAAGGACACGTGTACACAGACCAAGTACGTCCACCGTAACACACTACACGTTTATCAATGTGAATGATTTTTAACAGTAATCCTTCACTGACCACCACTCAAATCTCCCTCGTATTCTAGGCGAGATTGTGTGCGTGCCTTTTACAATTATTCTCTTAAATATTACTTTTTATCTTTTAACTATTAATAACAACAGATGTCTCAGCACGTTTATCACTAGTATGTGGCAATCAGGAGAATGATATGTGAAAATACACAGATGAAAATGCAATTCTAAATTTAATCTAATAACATACATTGATGTGAGCATACGCATATAGATATTACATATATGTACCAATCACTATTTCTTATGTGAGACCTTATTCAGTGCTTCTAATTTGCATATGAATGTACTTTTTTAACTAACTCTGTAAAGGCGATTTCTTTCACTGCTGGGAGAGAAAAAAAAACAACAAATCAGTCACACAGGTTCATTTGCATTTCAATGGCCATCCTACAAGTAGCAGAGTTAAAACAGGTTCTTGAAGAGAGACAGTGACCAAAAAAAAAAAAAAACTACTTTGTTTTATTTGTGTATTTCTTAAATCAAATATTTAATGTATTATTAATTTTTTTATTAAACTCTATCTGAACCACTTATGATTGACTATGATATGGACTAAACAAATGCATTAAAAAAAACTCATTAAATGATTTCTTTTTGACAATGGATGGCTGATTATTTCCTGAGTCAACTGAAAATCAGCCGCTTAGGGGGGAAAAAAAATAAAAAAAATTGACCTTCCCAAAATGGCCGCTGCTCCTCCCCCTTCCACATCCATGAGGGCCACACAAAATGGTGGACAGACCATGCTGCTTCTTGTCAGAAAGAAAGTCATCATTCAAACTCCTAAAGTTATTCTAGGCCTGAGTTTAAAAAAAAAAAAAAAACTATATCAAGGCTATGCAGCAACTTTTAAATGTACTTTTAAACCTACTTAAACAGATAAACCATCCAATCTGCGTGTGTAGTTGGCACCAAATAGAAATAAAAACCAGATTTACAAAGACAATAGCTTAATGTTCCTACCTTCCGGTTCCAGATTCCCTCAGCACTCCTTACTAAGTGAAGCAGACGCTTATCTGGTCAGCACTGCGAGGGATAGCACCTTCCCGCCTTTTGCTGATCGATAATGTCTGCTAAAGTTACCTAGTGCAGATATGTGAAGACCGGAGGAGCCCTCAATTGACAATGCCTATTCTATACCTTGTATAAAACACGCTAAAAGGTTAAAGAACACAGTACGCAATTGGCGTATGGAATACCGTAAGAGTACGCACGTAGCGTAACGAACGCTTAGCCGTGGACGAGACGCCCGAGCGGCACGTTCGCTCACGGCTTAGAGCGTAAAGGCAAGCACGCTATAGGCTGCCGACTAACGTAATGATACGCTATCAGCGTAGCGGACGCTCGGGACCACGAGGAGATCACAAGCGGCGCTGACGCTCACAGTGTTAAACCTTTAAAACAATACCATTAACAATGTACTTATACTGTAAACCCTTGTGCAGTGATAAGGTGTAAATGCAACACAGTGTAACCTTGTTAGTTTAAAAGCTGTATGAGCGTATGTGACGCTCTGAGAACCCCTTAGCAATATAATAAACACTCAAATACCGGTCTAAGGGTCTAACGCCTTTTAAGGAAATGAATGAACGTTCAATCGCAAAAGAATAATACAATACAAGTTATACACTACCAAGATAACATAAAATACCTAACCGAATCACTACACACAAAATACAATAAAGATACAATTACATTTAAAGGGGGGGAAGGAGAGAGAGAATGGCTTATAACATTAAAAAAGAGACAATATGTCTGCAGAGAATTTACACATGTGAGAAACAATCGCTGCGCAGTTAGTCAATGCTGAGACCCTTTGTGGAGAGAAAAATTGAGCTCACCCAGGCTGGCTGTCCCTATATACACAACACCCAGCAACAACACAATGGTCCCTACAATACCGCATGGGACAGAAGCTAGACTCCATTTTGGGAAAAACTCCCATGATTCCAAAGTCTGTAACATATGATTTAAAAGGGAATGCTAGCAGCCATTTTAGATTTGCAAGTCCAAACACATGGCACTCTCTGCTACACCACAATCATATAGCAGAAGACACAAGACTCCACTATAATCCAAAATGTCCAAGCCTCAACACAATGCATATGTTCTGATTTTACAATTCCAAACCATCTAAATCACCTTTCACAATTTCAAGCCAACACAGTATCTCAATAACCAGAGCATATGAGCCATCACAAGACCAGATCACCAGGTACCCACAAGTATCAGCCTGCTATTGCTACAAGCACATGACTACAGTAACAAAGGGAAGTATGTTTTGACTTCTAACCTTCAGCAAGATGCATCATGTAAAACTACTATAATCTGTTATAAATCACCATCCATAAATGTATACCAGAGATGCTATGCTACAGATTGTCTACTGTTCCAATTCATTACAGATTTCATAGAGTATCAACCCAAACACCCAACAATCACACAACTGCACAAGCATCATTAACCTTAAGCCATTTGTATCTCCAAACTAACTATTCTATGTCAATCATTTCACAACTACTTTACCACAAACACATATTTAAACTATTCTATGCCATTAAGCCATGAGTATACAATACTTAGCCTTTCGCTTGGAGCCTGGTGATAAGCAAGCCATGCTTCTGGATGCTTGCTTGGTTCTGAGTGAGTCAGTGAGCCCTGTGATTTCCAGTGGATATATCATACCTGCATTCCAGCTGTGGGGGGGTGTCAACCACAGGAAGTGTGTGTCTTTCACAGCATGTGGGCTAGCTGTATCAGTGAGCAGAGCTGACCATGTGATCTTGTTTCAAATTCCTGTCTTGTGGGAAGCTATTGTTTGGCGAATAATGTCTCACTGTCCACTTTCAGTTGAGACAATGACATCCCAGCAATCATTCTTCTGGAGACAAATCCAGCCCCATTCGTAAACACAGGTGTTGTCCCTCCTCATTGAATCTCAAAGCTTAGTGTAATTAAAGGCTATTGTATTCCGTCTCCGGGACAGAAACTGACTATTCTTAGGTGTAATTTATTCGGAATACAATTAATCTTCAATTACTATTCCTGTGCTTAACTATGCATAAGAACATGTGAAGCCCTCCCAACATGAAAGCTATTGTTTGGGGAATCTCTAAGGTCAAAGAGCCATCTTGAGACCCACTGATACCTGTTGAACTCAGGGGAATATTAACTTATAAAATACATTATTTTGATTAAATATGCAGCGTGCACACGCATGAAGTGCATATATGGCAACGTGCAGCGTGATATTTTTCTGACTTTGACAGAACTTATGCACAAATTTGAACAGCAACGTTTTAAAGGTTTCCCAAATTTCTGCAGTGGGACATTTTTTATTAACATTTATTTGTATAGAACAACCATTGCGCTTTACAATTGGGAGCAATAAAACAGGACCAGGTAATAATAAATAGACACAGAGTAAGAGGGCAATGCTTGCAAGCATTAAAGTACTAATTAAGGTCAGTTACACACATACAATATAAATGTTGTCTTCCCTTTTCATACAAAGGGAATATGATTTTGTGCTACAGACCAATTGTAAATATTTAATAGGGATGTAGTCGGGATCCTGGCGGTTGGAATCCTGACGGTCAAAATACTGATGCTGGGATCCCGACCGCCAGAATGCCGGCAGCGCTGCCACAGCTATTCCCACTCCTGGGTGTCCATGACACCCATGGAGTGGGAACAGAACCTGTTGCGAGCACACCAAGCCCGCAGCATGGCAAGCGTAGCGATCCCGCAAGGGGCTCCATTCTGCTTGCCCCCCTGCCAGCATTCCAATGGTCAGGATCCTGGCGTCAGTATTTTGACTGTCGGGATTCTGACTGCCGTGATCCCATGCCCAACCCATATAACACAATAATGTGAATAGATTACAGAAGTCACACTTTATAGTAATAGTATCAGTGTGAGGGACCAATAAATACTCAGCCAATCAGAAGTGGCTGCCAACTGTCAACATCATCACTTCATAATTTGCACTATGGAGTGAGCACCTGAAAAACACATAGGTGTCTTTGTTGGGTCTGCACAGGGGCATATCATGCGAGGAAGGGGCCCGTGTTCAGTCATCATCTGTGTCTCCACTCCCTCTCATCCAGCTGGCAGCACTGATCAGTGCTTTCAGCACAAGTGGACTGATGACACTGGGCATTGGCAACCATTTTCACTGTGATTTTGCAGTGCTGCAGCTGCAGAATAAATGGGTACAGGGTGTGAGTGTGGTGTAGGGCCTCTTTGACCCAGGGGCCCCCGTGTGCACTGCACACACTGCACCCATTATAGATACGCCAGTGGGTATCCATGGGATGAATTTGCATGAATACATCCTCACTGTACTAGGCCAATGCTTGCACACTACCTCCATTGTCCATTCCATCTCTCTTTGTCTAAGGAGGTGAAAGCACAAAATGTGATCAAATCTACATCGGCAAAGATCTGGAAGACATTTTTGTGTTCATGCGTATTATAAAAAAATCTCTGCTACAAATACACACCTGGCGCCGTCATTAATCAAAGTAAGAGCAGCTGATCTCGAGGATTTGAATAGCTCAAAAAGCAAGAATTATACAAAAATAATGAGACAGCGCTTTTTACTTTGATCTCAATTTTATCCAATAATTATTAAAACATGTAAACATACACCATAATACAGATACCGGCCAGTATCACATACATAAAATAAATACAATCAAGTATTAAAATGAACTATCACAATTGAGCCCTTAAAATTTGACAACCAGTATTAACACCCAGGTCACCACATGACTAATTCTCATTTAATCCTGTGTCTCTGAAAAGGTTATAATAATCAATTTCAGTCTCAATGGGGCTTTCCCACAAATGGCATGTTATCCTGGTTTAATCAAGCAAGTTAGTTCAACATGCAGCTTGCTCCAAACAATAAGCACTTTTTCTCAAAGAGCAGTTAGTATTTACTTATGTGCAAAAAAAGAAAAAAAATTTGGTCAACTTCTCATCAGCCCCTAACATGTAACTATGGTGGTCATTCCGAGTTGATCCCAGCCAGCAACTTTTTGCTGCTGCTGCGATCAATAGTCCACGCCTATGGGGGAGTGTATTTTAGCTTAGCAGGGCTGCGATCACTTGTGCAGCCCTGCTAAGCTAAAAAAAATTCAAGCAGAACTAGATTAGCCCTATACCTACTTACCCTGTGCGACGATCTCTGCGATGCTGGAGCCGGCTTTGAGGTCAGACATCCACCCTCCGTTCTCTTGGACATGCCTGCGTTTTCTTCTCTACTCCCCGAAAACGGTCTCCAATGGTCTGGATCCGCCCAGGTACGCCTTCTTTCTGTCAATCTTCTTTGCGGTCGGCTCTGTGACCACTTCCTTCGTAGGACGCGACGTAACCCGGCGACCCCTGTCGCCGGGCAACATCGCGCACGCGCTGTGCGGCCTCCGCGCATGTGCATTCCGGACCCGTTCGCACCACAGCGACAAACCGCTGCGTCCAAACGGGTTGGAATGACCCCCTATATTAATCGGTAGACTGTGGCCACGTAAAATCTTAAAAATCTGTTAGATGTATTCATTTTATGACTGATTTCCTCTCAGAAAACATTGTGTTCTGGCAAAAAGGACACGGTCGGGGAGGGAAGGGGCTACTTGTGACTGCAGCACTGATGAAGCTTTTAAGGTGACATGAAATCCAGTACAGCTAGTTCTTTGCTGAACATCTCCGAGCCTCAGTATTTTATTACTAAGTTAACAGCTGTGCAGTTCTGACATAGGAGCTGTAACTTGCACTTCTAAAGACAAATCAATATGGAGAAAACTGGCATCTTATCTAAGAACTGAGCCATTTGCTCTAATTAAGTTTAACACGGGGCCCTCTACATCTGACAGATTCAGAACTGTATTGATTGAGGAATACGATGTGTTCCGCACACAGCAAGTCTTTTCTTTTTGTCCCAACCTGAACTGCATTGAGACGAGGTGACCAATGTAATATCATTTAATACATCACCTATATATTGTGCTTCCTCATAGCTCCAGAAATTATTATTATTTTTTACAGTCAGTTTTGTTTTTCATGGCATCTTCCTGTTGTCATTTACTGCCTGTTGTCAATGGCTATAGTATGCAAACTAGATACAAGAGACAGACTCAGCAGCAGTCTAATAGTTTAAAATAAATATATACATTGACACTGTCATGTGACAGACCAGATAACTGCATCTTCTCTGCTTTTTGTTTTAACACATCAAGGAGTCTATTCATGAAGCAGTGAAAAGAGTGGGGAAACAGACTAGTGGAGAAGTTGCCCATGGCAACCAATCAGCATCTCCCTTACATTTTATAGAATGCACTTAATAAAGTCTTCCTTCAAAGCTGATTGCTTGCCATAGGCAACTTCTCCACTGGTCCTTTTCTCCACTCTTTTCACTGCTTCATGAATAGACCCCCTAAGGAGCTGCAGCGTGAATGTGGATTACAAATACATGCATGTGTCATGTATGTATGGTCAGTGATCATCCAAAAAACAGAACACTTAAATGATAGAAGTTTGTGGTGGTGGTGGTGGGGGTAAGAATGAAATGCTCTGACTTGAAGAAATGAGATTGGAAATCCTGAAATGCTCTGGATGAAATAAATAAGTTTAGAAATCCTTGAATGTTGTGACTTGCAGAAATAAGATTGGAAGTCCTCAAATGCTGTGCCTTGAAGATAATAACTGCATATCGTGACTGAAGGACACAAACTGTTAAAACTGAATACTTGGTAAACGTGACCGAAGAACTCAGACTGTGAAAACTGGATACTTGGAAACTTGAACTGCTGAGAACTAAAGCTGAGATAGGAGATGCTTGAAAAACATGAACTGCTGGAAGCTGAAGCTGGATTAGGCAGTGCTTGGAAACATGAACTGCTGATGACTGAAGCTGAGACAGGAGATGCTTGAAAAACATGAACTGCTGGAAGCTGCAGCTAGATTAGGCAATGCTTGGAAACATGAACTGCTGATGACTGAATCTGAAACAGTGGATGCTAGAAAACATGAACTGCTGGGAACTGAAGCTGAGAAAAGAGATGCTTGAAAATATAAACTGCTGAAAACGGAAGCTGAGACAGGAGATGCTTGAAAACATGAACTGCTGGAAGCTGAAGCAGGATCAGGCAATGCGTGGAAACATAAACTGCTGATGACTGAAGCTGGGTAACTGTATAGAGAACCAGTGTAACAACCAGTGGCACAGGACCCCCATGAAACACTGCTCAGTGGGTGGACGATCCACAGGGAGCGGCGCTGGGCCTTGCTCCGGCTTAAGGTGCAAACACACGGTGCAATGGGGTGTCGTTGCCGACACGGACTATATTGTGCAAGAGGCATGTAGTCAGTATCAGCCCTGCCTGCACCCACTATATTTTCTTGCAATGCCGATCCCGTGGGACTGCACATCAGCATCGCAAGCTTATGCACATGGTGCAATATGCACTATATAGTCCATATCGCATGGAAAATCTCATCATGTGTAGGCACCTTTAGAGTGCATTAGAGAGAACAATGAGGCACTGAAGAAATACAGGTGAAACTCAGAAAATTAGAATATCGTGCAGAAGTTCATTTATTTCAGTAATTCAACTTAAAAGGTGGAACTAATATATTATATAGACTCATTACATGCAAAGTGAGATAGTTCAAGCATTTATTTGTTATAATTTTGATGATTATGGCTTATATTAAGAAAACCCCAAATCCAAAATTTCAGAAAATTAAATATTACATAAAATCAATAAAAAAAGGAATTTAAATACAGAAATGTCTGCCCTCTGAAAAGTATAATCATGCATATGTACTCAGTACTTGGTTTGGGCCCCTTTTGTATGAATTACTGCCTCAATGCGGCGTGGCATGGATTCTAGCAGCCTGCGGCATAAGGTCTTAGCTTACATATACTGTAAATAAAATAGTGGGAGTGTCTTATAGAAAAAGACAATTCTTATGTTATTTTTTAATTTTGATTCCTGGGTCCCCTCTTAACCATCACTCAGAAAGTTATTCTTAGGAAATGGGCATCCCTATTCCCATCTACACTGTCTGAGGTGAAAGGGGAGTTACAAGAAAACCTTTATTTTAAGCGACATGCCACCTTTCCAAATGTTGAGAAAGGTATTGAAAAATTCTATGCTAAGTGTGGTACAATATTTGTGATCTTGCACCCTACAACCATCAGGATATATAAACAACAACAATGGTGGTCATTCCGAGTTTATCGCTAGCTGCTTTCGTTCGCAGCGTTTAGGTCAAAAAGTGGCACTTCTGCGCACGTACTTTCACAAAAGCTGATGTAGTTTTACACAAGGTCTAGCGACGGTTTTCAGTCGCACTGATGGCCGCAGTGATTGTCAGGAAGTGGGTGTTTCTGCGTGGTAACTGACCGTTTTCGGGGAGTGTGTGTAAAAACGCAGGTGTGCCAGATAAAAACGCAGGAGTGACTGGGGAAACCGGGGAGTGGCTGGCCAAATGTAGGGCGTGTTTGTGACGTCAAAACAGGAACTAAATAGTCTGAAGTGATCGCAAGGTAGGAGTAGGTCTGCAGCTACTCTGAAACTGCACAATTTTTTTTTTTGTAGTAGCACAGCGATCTTTTCGTTCGCACTTCTGCTAAGCTAAGATACACTCCCAGAGGGTGGTGGCTTAGCATTTGCACGGCTGCTAAAAGCAGCTAGCGAGCGAACAACTCGGAATGAGGGCCAATATCCTTATCTTGCGCCTGAACAGGAGCGACACTACAGGAGAAATCTCTGTTGACAAATCTCAAAAATACATAAAATAAAACACAATTCCCAAGTGCATTATGTTGGTTGAATACTGTTTTCTTAAATTCTTCCAGAAAAGATCCAGGTATGAATTGCTAGTTGGAGAATTCTTATGGCAATTATTATCCAGATGAGAAACCCCTTAACAAGGTGTGAGCTCAGAAAAGGAGAATCCTCACAGACTGGATTGCCAACTTATGACTGACAGACCCTACGCATTTCATCTAATCAACTTCATCAGGGGTAACAATAATAAAAGCAGGACCAGATACGCAAGTTGGAATTATAAATGCAACTGGTCTATCACAACCTGGAGAAATCTTATAATTTCAAAAGAGAGACATCTTGTTAAGACTCAATAAAATTGATGAGGCCCATCGGCTACCATGATGGAAAATATGTATATAAAACTGTCCTTAAAAGCACCTGAATAAATTAAGAAAACTCTTATATCCAAAAATATTCAAAATAGAACTTGCAAAAATTCTCCTCGTTTGTTTGCTTCACAAGCACTTTTGATCCATGTGTGAGATTCTATTGTGGAGGGTTCATTACCAAAAATTGTTCTAATTCTGGTTATACACTCAGGAGAATTTTTGCAAGTTCTATGTGATAATAAATTGAGACTTCATATAGAGTACTCACAGAAATAATATGTAAATCAAATTACAGTGATTGCATTATAAAGTATATTCTCATATACTGTATGTGTCAAAGTGAAAATTCCCTTCCAAATAAAGTGCATTGTAAATCTATCACATTCAACAATTAATTGTACCCCATATGCAACTATCAAAAAATGTCGCAGAGGTACATTGCATAAATCAACATAAAAAATGTGTAAAAATATGTGTAAAAATGAATTAAAAATAATGTGTGTCCATATTATTGTCATAGTTGTATACACCCAAGGAGTATAGCTTCATTCTACAATAATTCTTATTAAAATTATTGATATTATATATTTATCCACACCTTCCTTGATTGTATCATACACGGTCTTATCACATAATTAATTCCCCATGAAGGTTTCCTTAAGAATTTTCCTAACGGGCCCTTTATTTGCCCAAAAATGCTGAATAATTAATGTATTCCTTTAATCTGTGCGGTTGGAGTCCATCAAGTAGAAAGGTCCATCGGCTTTCTCTTCTTAGTAGTTCTTGTGTCATGCTGCGTCCCCTAATCCCCAATTGTACACGTTCTATTCCAAATACTTTGAGATCAGTTACACTACCAGCATGTTTTTCATAGAAATGTTTGGCCACAGTTGTTAGAATTTATTATGATCCTTTTTACAGTTACGAATAGAACCTACATGTTCTAACACTCTCCGTTTCAGAGGTCTGGTCGTCATGCTGATGTATCTTTTTCCCCAGGAACAGGTAAGGCAGTACACTACTCCAGATGTTTTACAATTGATGTAGTCCTTAATTTTATGTGTCTTAAGGAATTTATATTTAAATTCTGTCGTTTTGGTCATAAACTAACATGCCTTGCAGCTCCCGCATCTATAGGATCCCATAATTGTTCTATTTTTAGTTGTTCTATTGGAGCTATAATGGCTGTGGACTATTTCATCCCTTAAGTTATTGGCTTTCCTCCAGCTAATAGATGGTTTCGGGCCCAATTCTCTCGCCAGATCAGGGTCAAGTGTTAAAATCGACCAATGTTTGCTTAAAATTGTTTAAATCTCTTCCCATTCAGCACAGAAATCACCTACAAATCTAATAACCTCAGTTTTTTTTTTTGTTTTTTTTTTATTTGGATATAATAATTGATCTATATCCATTTGTCTAGCTTGGTATTTGGCTTTTTTAATAGCCCTCTTGGAATAGCCTCTCTTAAGAAGTCTTTCACTCAATTCCAATGCTCTTTGTCGAAATTCCATCAGATGCTGTTTGTTGCTGTATGTTTTCTGAATAAATCTGTTCCAATCTGACTTTTTTAAACCGCTTGAAAATCAGGTGGTTCATAAAATATCAGAACACCATCACTGGGTGGACAAGGATTCACAGTGAACCATATAAGGGAGGAGATTGAGATAATAGTTACATTAGACCTCCCCTGGTCCTAGTGAAGATGCACTGATAAGATCCACAGGGAAATATTAGACAGATCACAGAAAGAATAGTCATATCTGAATTATTATATCTATGCACTTTAATTCATAGTATGGTTATCGACCCTCATTCCGAGTTGATCGTACCAAGCAACCTTTTGCAGCTGGTGCGATCAACTAATCTCCGCCTATGGGGGTGTGTATTTTAGCACAGCAGGGCTGCGAACGCTTGTGCAGCCCTGCTATGCTAAAGAAGTTTCACACAAAACAAGACTAGCCCTAGACCTACTTACTCTGTGCGACGGATCCAGTGAGGCAGGTCCCAGCTTTGATGTCAGACATCCACCCTCCGTTCGCCTGGACACGCCTGCGTTTTTCTTACCACTCTCCTGAAAATGGCTGGAAATGGTGAGTATGCGCTCCGTAACGCCTCCCGCCTTTCCATCTTCTTGCGATCGCCGCTGCAAACACATTTGTTGCTGGCGGCGGCGTTGCCCAGCGACGATCATCGCCAGGCAACAATGCGCGTGCACAAAGTGTCTGCCGCGCATGCACATTTCCGACCCATTCGCACCGTAGCGAAAAACCACTGTGTACGAACGGGTCGGAATGACCGCCATAGTTCCTGAGCACGATCTCAAGGAGGCTGCATCAATGAGATCTTTAGCAGCGAAATGAGATATATACCCTTATCTGGAGTCACATTAAAGCAATTCAGTGGCGTAACTACTGCCCCCGCAGCCCTTGCGGTGGCTTGGGGGCGAGGGGCTGCGGGGGCGCCGCCACTGATTTAGAGCAGATTGACATGCGGACGAGCGTCCGCATGTCAATCTGCTGTCTCCTCTCCCTCCCTGCTGTAACGGGACACGGAGGGCACAGCGCGCCGCGCGCGCCTCTCCAGTGTCCATCCTGCGTCTCCGTCCGTCTGGTCTAATAATGGAAGTGCCGTTCGTGAGCTCTGATTGGCTCACAAACCGGCACTTCCTTTATTAGACCAGAGAGACGGAGATGCAGGAGGGACATGAGAGAGGCGCGCGCTGTGCCCTCCTTGTCCCTCCTTCACAGCAGCGAGGGGGGGGGGACACTGAGGGCATATATGGCACTGAGGGGGTATGTATGGCACAGGGGGCATATATGGCACTGAGGGGGCATGTATGGCACAGGGGACACTGAGGGGGCATGTATGGCACAGGGGGCATATATGGCACTGAGAGCATATATGGCACTGAGGGGGCATGTATGGCACAGGGGGCATATATGGCACTGAGGGGGCATGTATGGCACAGGGGGCACTGAGGGGGCATATATGGCACTGAGGGGGCATGTATGGCACAGGGGCACTGAGGGGGCATATATGGCACTGAGGGGGCATGTATGGCACAGGGGGCACTAAGGGGGCATATATGGCACTGGGGGGCACTGAGGGGGTATATATGGCACAGGGGGGGAAGTGTGGGGCATATATGGCACTGAGGGGGCATATATGGCACTGGGGGGGTACTGAGGGGGATATATGGCACTGCATGTGTACCTGGCACATGGGGGGGGCTATATTTGGCACTGGGGGCACGTGAGCACCTGGCACTGTGGGGGAATATCTGGCACTGGGGGCATATGTGGCACTGGGGGAGGGGGGGCTATATTTGGCACTGGGGGCATGTGAGTACCTGGCACCGTGGGGGAATATGTGGCACTGGGGACATATGTGGCACTGGGAGCACAGCCCTAGCAACAAGCACTACCCCCTAGCAACGAGCATGACACCCAGTGCATGAAACTCCTGGCAACGAGCATGACACCTAGTGCATGAAACACCTGGCAACGAGCATGACACCCCGAGCATGAAAACCCCTGGCACCGTGCATGGAACCAAGAGCATGAAACCCCTGGCAATGAGCAGGTAATTTAAAAGTAATTAGAAGCCTTACTGTAGGACTTAATGTGTAATAGGCATTACGGTGTGTGGCATAATGTATCACGGACATTGCGGTGTGTGTCATAATGTGTCACAGGCATTACGGTGTGTGGCATACTATATCACGTGCATTGTGGTATGTGATATAATGTCTCAGGGGCATTGCAGTGTGGCATAATGTATAACGGGCATTGCGGTATGTGTCACAGGTATTATGGTGTATGGTATACTATATCACGGGCATTGTGATATGTGGTATAATGTCTCAGGGTCATTGCAGTGTGTTTTTATACAAAACTATACCAAGGAAGGAAAACAAGAACTCTCCTATAGTGGGGCACTCAGTTGGTATTTAAATCTTATGTGCTACACCATTGGATCAAAAATAGGGAGGAAAGTATAAGAAAAAGATGGGAAAAAGATAGAATTAGAGAAATATTCTACTAAAACTTAACTTTTATTGGATCAGTATTAAAAAATAATTTAGAGATTACACTCTCTTTATCTAAAAAGGCGAAATATAAACACACTACATACAATACAACATGTAACAAAATAAAAGGTACAGGTATTTTATGAGCTCCTACGGGCCTTAGCCCTCTCAACTATTGAAGAATGTATTTATGAGTGACCCTAATAGAAAGTTAGTCAAGACATTTAGGGCATTTTTCTTGGTTCTGCTGCCTCGTATGTGCTATTGCATTATATACGTAGGTGAGAGACCCTTACTTGTGCTAGTCTTTAGAGTCATAGACAGTGCCAGAGCTTTAATGGAGAGTGTATCATTCGCTTCTACTTTTGGTTGATAACCATGAGGTCAGTGCAGCCAATGGGAGGGCTACTCACACTTCACCTGCTCTGGTATTGAAGAGAGTGCAGAGTATGTGAGAAGACATGACTATATCGCAGGTTTCGTGGTTCTGCTGCCATGCATGTGATAAAACATTATATGCATGGTGAGAGACCATTACTGATGCTAGTCAGTGAAAATAAAGATACAGCCAATCAGTATGCACTGTGTCCCATTCACCTTATATACTGGCTGATGATACTGAGATCAGTGCAACCAGTTTGCGGGTTACTGACACTTTGCTACTGTGGTGCTGAAGGTGCAAGTATGAACTTAGTCTGTTATAGTCTAAAGCATATTATCACCAGAGATCACTGTATATTTATCACTGAGCAGATAATATTCTCTCAGCACCTATCATCAGTGTTTACTCAGATTATATATGCAAAGACAAATAGTTCATAAATATTATTGCTTCAGAATATGGCTTTTGTACCCAATTTTCTTATATATCTCTTACTCTTATTCTATGACTACTATAGAGTGTTAAATATCATTCCTCCAATTGGATAACACTCATTTATGTGACCTGATAATCTTTTGTTCCCAGCAACAGTTTGTGATGTTCGATTTTTCTATGGTGTTACCCTGAGCATATGAATTGCTTATAATTAGTTATATGCTTAGTCAGAGAAGATATTTATTAATTAATTAATTAGAGCACACCAGTCTCATAAATTGAGACTTCAGGATTTGTGCTGTTTATATTTTAACATCAGAGTCATTCATAAAGGTTGCGGAGACATAATAGATTTTAGCATACTTGGTTTGTGAAGCACACATATGTAATCCATAATGGTCCAACAATCACAGCAGCAAGTATCATGATAGGCAATTTACCACATATCGTGCACAGACCATACATGTAACGTCATGCTGCTCATTGAGGTATTAGACCAGTGTAACAATTATAACTGGTGGCTTCACATAAGATAGTTAATTATCGCATACGACCTGTACCGAGGGGCAGCCCGCCGTGCGCACTGGCAGGGCGCCCTAAACACTCCTTCCTCTAACGTACGTTTCGCCCGTGGCTTGTTCACAGAGGGGGGAACAGCTTCTCAAAGGCACCGTGGGGGAATATGTGGCACTGGGGACATATGTGGCACTGGGAGCACAGCCCTAGCAACAAGCACTACCCCCTAGCAACGAACATGACACCCAGTGCATGAAACTCCTGGCAACGAGCATGACACCCAGTGCATGAAACACCTGGCAACGAGCATGACACCCTGAGCATGAAAACCCCTGGCACCGTGCATGGAACCAAGAGCATGAAACCCCTGGCAACGAGCAGGTAATTTAAAAGTAATTAGAAGCCTTACTGTAGGCATTACGGCATTACGGTGTGTGGCATAATGTATCACGGACATTGCGGTGTGTGTCATAATGTGTCACAGGCATTACGGTGTGTGGCATACTATATCACGTGCATTGTGGTATGTGGTATAATGTCTCAGGGGCAATGCAATGTGGCGTAATGTATAACGGGCATTGCGGTATGTGTCACAGATATTATGGTGTATGGTATACTATATCACGGGCATTGTGATATGTGGTATAATGTCTCAGGGTCATTGCAGTGTGTGGCATAATGTATCACGGACATTGCGGTATGTGTCATAATGTGTTGGGCATTACTGTGTGTTGTATACTATATCACGGGCATTGTGGTATGTTGTATAATGTCTCAGGGTCATTGCAGTGTGTGTCATAATGTGTCACAGGCATTGTATGTGCTATAATCTATCAGGGGCATTGCAGTGTGTAGCATAATGTATAACGGGCATTGCGATTCCTGTCGTCATGTGTCACAGGCATTACGGTATGTGGCATAATGTGTCACAGGCATTACGGTGTGGCATAATGTGTCACAGACATTGTATGTGCTATAATGTATCAGGGGCATTGCAGTGTGTAGCATAATGTATAACGGGCTTTGCGATTCCTGTCGTCATGTGTCACAGGCATTACGGTGTGTGGCATTATGTGTCACAGGCATTACGGTGTGTGGTATAATGTGTCACAGGCATTACGGTGTGTGGCATAATGTGTCGGGGGCATTATGGTGTGTGCATATTGTGTCATGTGCATTATTGTGCGTGGAATAATGTCTAAGGGCCATTGCAGTATGTGGCATAATGTATACTGGGCATTACTATAAGGAGGAAAAATGACAAATAATGTAAGGGGCATGAATCAGGATTATTTTTCTTTCCAGTGGTGGCTAACGTCTGGGCGTGCAGGTTGCAAAACTGGGGTATAAGGAAGTCTTTTCCTGCAATACCACGCCCTTTTATGCAAAGCCACACACCCTTTTTGGCGGCGCGCGCCTTCGACACGCACATGTTTGTCCCTTTCATGGTGCCAATTATGGGGGATGGGGGATGGGGGATTGGGGGGGGGGGGGGGCGCCGAAGAATTTTTTGGCTTGGGGGAGAAAAACTTCTAGTTACGCCACTGAAGCAATTATATACTGTATATCAGCCATTCGAACTTTAAAACATCATACGACATACTAGAGACTGAAATAAGGTCATTTATTATGAAAGAAACAGAGGGTGTCTTAATGTATAGTGATGCGCACACTGCCAGCACTGAATAATAAAAAATGACAGGGAAATTAGACCTTGAATAAGATCAGAATTACAGTTACATATTGGAGCCTATTAGATACAAATGTATCAACCAAGGGTACCAGCAAAAGAATATTGCAACAAATATTGAAACACTGAAAATAACACTAGAGATAGTGAAGAAATAAGAAACAGCAGTGGTTGAGTATTTTATTTCACCTTTCATTTTTCACACACATTTTATTCACTTTGCACCATATTTTTGCATATATTTTATGACAATAAATAAAGGTTATATTTTATACTAGTGGTATCAATCCAAGGGTATTTGACTTTAAGTAATTATTTGTACCCAATTGTCCGAGAGTGCCCATAACAAGGAATACTTCCTTCTTTTGGTTTTCATGTGTATAACTTTATTCCAGGAGCACCTCCCAAGGAACTCATAATATATACATTTATAATACAAGAAATGGGAAAGGACATAAGGGGGGAATTTGTATTAGGATTATAGATGTCTGTGCGACTCTTGCTACTCTATGATAGAAAAGTGTCAGGACACACAGTGATTGAAATGCTGCATATGGGGCTGTGTAGTCACAAACCGATCTGAGTGCCCATGCTGACCCCTTTCCACCACCAAAGCCTCTACAATGGTCACATGAGTGTCAGAACTGGACCACAGAGCAATGGAAGAGGTGGCCTAGTCTGATGAATCACGTCTTTTTTTACATCAGGGGTGGGGAACCTCCGGCCCGCGGGCCGCATAAGGCCCGCAAAGCCGTTTGCTCCGGCCCACCCGCTTCTGTCAGTGAGACACGCTGCCGCTCAGTCCAGCGGCAGCGTGTCTCAGCTGTCAGGACAGGGAGGAGAGCACGGCTATGTCGGGTGGCGGCGGCGGCGTGTAGGACTTCAAACCAGCCGCCAGTTCGTGAGCCAATCAGAGCTTGCGGACCGGCAGCCAATCAGGAGCCGCGGCTGCTGGCCCGCGAGTTCTGATTGGCTCTCGCATCGGCGGCTGGTTTGAAGTCCTACACGCCGCCGCCGCCACCTGACATAGCCGCGCTCTCCTTCCTGTCAGCAAGCAGCAGCAGCGGTAAGCTGCACGGGGGAGGGACATCTGTATACCTGGCACTGTGGGGGCATCTGTATACCTGTCACTGTGGGGTCATCTCTATACCTGGCACTGTGGGGGCATCTGTATACCTGGCACTGTGGGGACATCTGTATACCTGGCACTGTGGGGGCATCTGTATACCTGGCACTGTGGGGGGCATTTGTATACCTGGCACGGTGAGGTACATATGTATACCTGGCACGGTATGGGGCATATGTATATATGGCACGGTGAGGGGCATATGTATACCTGGCACTGTGAGGGGCATTTGTATATCTGGCACTGTGAGGGACATTTGTATACCTGGCACTGTGAGGGGCATTTGTATACTTGGCACTGTGGGGGCATTTGTATACCTGGCACTGTGGGGGCATCTGTATACCTGGCACTGTGGGGGGCATTTGTATACCTGGCACGGTGAGGTACATATGTATACCTGGCACGGTATGGGGCATATGTATACCTGGCACGGTGAGGGGCATATGTATACCTGGCACAGTGAGGGGCATTTGTATACCTGGCACTGTGAGGGACATTTGTATACCTGGCACTGTGAGGGGCATTTGTATACTTGGCACTGTGGGGGCATTTGTATACCTGGCACTGTAGGGGCAATTGTGGATCTGGCACTGCACTATTGGGGGCATATGTGTATCACGTCCCATTTTAACTGGCCACACCCATTTTTTTGGCGCGCGCACCTCTGGCGCGCACCCACAGTACCTCTGAGGGACAGACCTACTGGGGGGCAGGGTCATTTTTTAAGTTGAGAATTTTTGTATGGCCCCCGAAGGATTTTTATATATATCCAAATGGCCCTCGGTAGAAAAAAGGTTCCCCACCCCTGTTTTACATCATGAGTATGGCTGGGTGCATGTGTGTCCTTTACTCTGGGAAGAGATGTCACCAGAATGCACTATGGGAAGGCAGTCTGCCAGAGGCAATGTGATGTTGGGAAACCTTGGATCCTGGCATACAAGTGGATATTACTTTGACCAGTGCCGTAACTAGGCATTTTAGCGCTGTGTGCAAGAAACGACAGTGCCCCCCCCCATGGAAGACAGGGGCAGTGCGCGCCGCAGGCGTGCGAAAAAATTTATAGGGGCGTGGATTCACGGGGAAGGGGCGTGGCCACAAAATAATAGCAATACACATTGCGGCAGCCAGGCCCCCTTTTTACACATTGCGGCAGCCAGGCCCCCTTTTTACACATTGCGGCAGCCAGGCCCCCTTTTTACACATTGCGGCAGCCAAGCCCCCTATTTACACATTGCGGCAGCCAGTCCCCCTTTTTACAGCCAGTCCCCCTTTTTACACATTGCGGCAGCCATCCCCCTTTTTACACATTGCGGCAGACGGTGACCCCCTGAGAGAGAGAGAGAGAGAGAGAGATACTTACCATCTCCCTGCTGGCAGTCAGGCTCCTCGTGCAGCTCCCTCAGTGCAGGCAGTGAGGTGAGAAGGAGGAGGAGGGAGGGGGAGCAGGGAGCCGCAGCAGCGCTATGTCATTGGTAGTAAGCGCCGCTGCAGCATCCCCCTCTCCTTCCGTATTGGCTGCCCGGCGCTGCTGTGGATGCTGGGATGGAGGAACCGCATCCCAGCATCCACAGCAGCGCCGGGCAGCCAATACAGAAGGAGAGGGGGATGCTGCAGCGGCGCTTACTACCAATGACATAGCGCTGCTGCGGCTCCCTGCTCCCCCTCCCTCCTCCTCCTTCTTCGCTGCCCGGCGCTGGTCCTCTTCTCCCTCCACAGCGCGGCGCACACAGCAGAGGCGGCATGTAATGAGTCAATTTGACTCATTACATGCCGCTGGCCGTGCGCCCTCAGGGCAACTGCGCTGTGTGCCAAGCCCACTTGGCACACACGTAGTTACGGCCCTGACTTTGACACCTACCTAAACATTGCTGCAGACCAAGTATGACCCTTCATGGCAATGGTATTCCTTGATGGCATTGGCCGCTTTCAGGAGGATAATGCTTCCTGCCACACTGCAAAAAAATGTTCAGGAATAGCTTGAGGAACGTGACAAAGAGTTTAAGGAGTTTACTTGGCCACCAAATTCCAAAGATGTCTCAATCCAATTGAGCATCTGTGGGATGTGCTGGAAAAGAAGTCTGAGGCATTGAGGCCCCACTTCACAATTTACATAACATAAAGGATCTGCTGTTGATGTATTGGTGCCAGATACCATGGAACACCTGCAGGTGTGTTGTAGAATGCATGCCTTCACAGGTCAGAGCCGTTTTGTAGGCATACGGGGGGACCTACACAACATTAGGCAGGTAGTTTTAATGGTATGGTCGGTTGGTGCATTTTCCCTACTACATGTACATACATACATACATTCTACTATTATTTTTTGCCTGGTGCCAACTAATCTACCAGCATACTGTACTGTATCTTTGGATTGTGGGAGTAAAATCATGCAAGCATGAGGAGAATATACAAACTCCACATAGTAGTTGTGCTGGGAATTGAACCCGTGACCTCAATGCTGTGAGCCAGTGTTGTTAACTATTATATCAACCATGCTTGCCACTTACATTCAGTGCAGAACAAACCTGCACAATTTCTCTTTTTAAAGTTATAGATTTTATCACCTGCATTTAACCAGACACAATACAGAAGCAGAAGATGTAACTTCCACACTGACAAATTATCCCTGGCACATCAGTCTGATAGCACAGGGAATTGAGCGCAGCTAAGTGCCTTAAAATATATGAGATATATGAAAATATGAGAAGTGGAGCATTCGCTCTTGTACAAAGTATCCATACAATGAGAATATTTTCATAAGTTAGAAAAGGATTTCCTAGACACTATATAAGCACTGATTTAAATTGGACATTGGATTTTCCTCTAACCCATATCTAAATGTCACAAATATATCAGGGACTATTTCATCCTCATAATGGGTGTGTGTCATGGGTTTGCCAAGAGATCCAGAAACTGCTCCTTTAGGAATGTAATTAGTAGGACTCTAATTGATATATACTTTAGGAGTTTGAAGTGTATCTAGATCAGTTGTTCTGGCTCACAGACCATGATGGATCTTTTAGTTCCACAGCAAATAGAGAGGAACAAGTTGTTTAACTTTGGGCAAAGTATAGAAAATATTGTTATCTGCCCTTGATAAATAGGGGCTGAATCTGAGTGGCACGCAAGTCGTAATGCACAGAACTCCTGTGGATTTCAGAAAACAGTGCACACACCAAAGAAAGAAATTGTCTTCTGTGCTGGCCCCAATCAGTACATGGATGGAGAGAGCTAGTGCATACAGAATGTTCTATCTGTCAACAGACCACACTTTCTGTGAAATGGACATATCTGGGTGTAATGAGAACTCTTTTGCCTTGCGGAAGTCTCATGGGCGTGTCATGAACTATCAGTCGATTTCTTACTCGATCTCACTGTATGGACAGAGATGGGACATCTGTTTCAGCTGGATCTTTTGCACCCAGCATTGGGTTAGCACACCTATGATGACACCTGCAGACGTAAGAGCACTCGGTCTGATTCAGAGATGTACACACATGCTGTCGCAGCTGTGATTCTGTACACAGCAACATGCAAAAAATGAAAATGTCCCAGCCTCCAGGATTTGTATTGAGATGCTTATTGGAGGCATCCGACATCCACCACTTGTGTATGATGATGCAACCATCGGATGCACATTGGACGAACATTGACCATCTAAGTAACCTTATGATCATGCATCATGGCTGAATCCATTTTTTCTGCATTCGGGATCGCAGGCAGAAACACACACAAAATGGTCACCACTCTCCCGTTACCTTCTACAAACAGTTTCTGACTGTCAGTCACTTGTGAATAAATCCAGACTGAGGGCTAGATGCGTCATCGCTTGGAAAGTGATAAAATGGAGAGTGAAAAAGCACCAGCCAGTCAGTTCCTGTCATTTTTCAAACCCAGCCTGTAACATGTCAGTTAGGAGCTGATTGGCTGGTACTTCTTCATTCTCCATTTTATCACTTTCCAAGCGATGACGCATCTAGCCCTGTGACCAGGGGCGGATTGGGACACCGGGACACCATCCCAGTTCCTGCTTAGCCGGTCCCATTGTCCCCTTAGCAGGCTGACTCACCCTCCACTTGGCCTCCTGCTGCGATCGGAGCTAATCTCAAATCAGGCAGAGCTTGGTAAACGGCCCCTGCACAGCAACTACCACTGAAGCTGCAGTCCGTGCAGCACTTCCTCAAACTACAAGCTCCGGCCTCTGCATGACATCTGTAGGGGGCGGGGCTAGCACTTGGCACTGCTCTGCTGCAAGCCTGTCCTGCAGAGAAGTGACTAAACAGACTACAGGGGCAGAAAGAGGTACAGTAACTCAATGCAAGGTAAAGTACAGTAAGATGCAGTAGAAGAAGGGATGAGGCAGAGTACAAAGAGGAATATGGATTAGTAATGAGAATAAATGTGGAGTGAAAGAACAGAAAATGAGGCCACAAAGAAAAGTATGTATTTGAGAGAGAGAGAGAGAGAGAGAGAGAGAGAGAGAGAGAGAGAGAGAAAATAAGGCAAGTAAGAGGCTCTATGTCAGGGATTAGGAAGGAAAATATGTCAGTAAGATATTATAGAGAAAAAGGAAGACAAAAAAAATGAGACTAAAGAGTCTTCAAAGAGTGAAGAGAGTCAAGAAAAGGAGGAACAGGTACTTGCGTGCAGTGGTGTCGCAAGGGGGGTGCGGCCCGCTCCCGGTTGTCACCCGCCGAGGCGTGACACCAAAATGCCGGCTCCTGCTCAGTGGCAGGAGCCAAGTGCTGCACTGTTACATTATGTGCAGCACTCGGCTCCTGTCACGGGGGGTCATTCCGAGTTGTTCGCTCGTTGCCGATTTTCGCAACAGAGCGATTAAGGCAAAAATGCGCATGTGCATGGTTCGCAGTGCGCATGCGGTTAGTATTTTAACACAAAACTTAGTAGATTTACTCACGCCCGAACGAAGATTTTTCATCGTTGAAGTGATCGGAGTGTGATTGACAGGAAGTGGGTGTTTCTGGGCGGAAACTGGCCGTTTTCTGGGAGTGTGTGTGACATCAAACCAGGAACGAAACGGACTGAACTGATCGCTATTTGTGAGTAGGTCGGGAGCTACTCAGAAACTGCTTAGAAATTTCTATTCGCAATTCTGCTAATCTTTCGTTCGCTATTCTGCTAAGCTAAGATACACTCCCAGAGGGCGACGGCTTAGCGTGTGCAATGCTGCTAAAAGCAGCTAGAGAGCGAACAACTCAGAATGACCCCCACTGTGTAGGAGCCAGCGCTGCAGGCACAGCACTCCCCGGCAAGCAGCCTGCACCTCCCGAACCCCACCAGTGACTAAAAAAATGGGTGTCAGTTGTGACCTGAAGCCCTGCCCATCAAAGCCCCATCCCTCCGCAAAGCCCCACCCCTTTCCGGACCTTCAAATGTAAAAAGTGGGTGCTGGCCTGTGAAGCCCCGCCCCTTCCAGCGAAGTTCCGCCCCCTTTCCCTTGCTGCTGCACCGGGTGTCCAGGAGGTAAGTGACGCCTCTGCTTGCGTGTTGTAATATAGAGGGACAGGTACTTGCAAGTTGTAATATAGAGGGACAGGGACTTGCGTGTTCTAATATAGAGGGACAGGTACTTGCGTGTTGTAATATAGAGGGACAGGGACTTGTGTGTTGTAATATAGAGGGACAGGGACTTGCGTGTTGTAATATAGAGGGACAGGGACTTGTGTGTTGTAATATAGAGGGACAGGGACTTGCGTGTTGTAATATAGAGGGACAAATACTTGTAGAATGCCGGCAGGGGGTCGAGCGAAACGAAGCCCCTTGCAGGCTCGCTGCACTCACTATGCTGCAGGCTTCGTGGCAAGCTTCAATCACCACAGGTTTTATTCTCCCTCTATGGGTGTTGTGGACACCCATAGACAATGAATGACCTACCTCACTGGTATACTGGCGGCAGTATGGTGCCCCCATCAGGATCCCAGTCTGGTATTGTGACAGCTGGGATCCCGACAAGCGGTAAGCTAACCGCATAACGGAGAATGCAACAAAAATATAGTGTAGTAGCACAAGGAATCTAGTAAGACTAAGGGTTCAAGTTCAGAATATGGGATCCCTTGGATTAGTATAACTACACTGCTCAAAATATTAATAAGTGTACCATCATGGGTTCGCTTCGCCGCCATGCTTCGGGCAGGGTGGCTCGCTCCACTTTGCTTGCCCAGGTTACTGTTCCCATTAGATGTCCACGTGTATAGTGAAACTAATCGACCAGGTTTTCCATGTTCTGAACTTGAGCCAGACAAAGCAATGATTACTGATTAGGACAGTAAAGTACTGTATATAGTGAGAATAGACAAATGCCATCATGGATGGGCTATGTAGTAGACTTAGCATGAAGTCACAGGCCCAACTGTAGCAAAAGATGCAAGGACGGCTGCATCAGGCTCTATGAAGAGTGAGTATCCCTCCCCTCTCAACATACCCCACCACCTCAACAGACCCCACCGTCATTATGACTGCTTCCACAAATTTCCCGGGCTGGTTTTCCATCCCAATCCGCCCCTGCCTGTCACCGCTACAGCAAGACCATCACAGTACATGCACAGTGCAACTTAGACACGTACACAGTGGCCGAAAATAGCTCAACTGCGTACAAAATTGACATTGCATCCATTTCTGTACCAGTCCAACTGGGAAGGACAGGCTTCCACTTGCAGTTTCAGGCCCGTAGTCTGGAGGTGAAAAAGTTACAATTCAACAGCTAGTGAGTCAAATCTAGGGGCCGGCAAGATCTTTCAAGAAGCAAGGGAATATGTGAATTTATTGATATTAATAGAAATTCTCCTGCAGTAATTTTGGTGGGCTTAATAGTTAGATCCCAGCAGGGCCGGACTGGCCCTGGTGGGCCCCACTGCTTGGGTGCCTACATTCTCCTCTAGGGATCAGGTTCCAGACTATGCACTATACATATGTTACATTATATTGCCCAGGACTATGGTGTATTTTCTACAGTGCATTGCAATTACTAATCTGGTACATTAGCATACATGCACTAGCAGTTTTTCATATATACATATTTATAAAGGTGCCCGGAACCACGCACTGTCTAATTGATAGCCAAGCCTCTGCGGACGGGGGCTCTCCATCCTTAAATATGCGTCCCTATCACCAGTGGCGAATAACCCATTAGGCACATGAGGCACGTGCCTAGGGGTGGAACTTGTTTGGGGGCAGCATTTGGATGCTCGTGTTTGTACCGTTAGCCTGAAATGTACCAGTAACTGCAAAATATTTTCACTGTACTGTACCATATGCCACCTTGAATGGAGTGTAAACGGGTAGGACATGCACATACAGTACTGCGCCTGTAAGCTATCCTACTTAGTATACATAAATTCATTAAAAATAACAAAAAATTTCATATTTAGTGGCTTTTTAAATTATTCTATTAAATTGGATATTATCAAATAAGGGCTTATAACTAATCAATGAAAATAATAAAATTAGACAAGGGACAGCCATTACTGTTGTGCCTAGGGGCGTCCTCACCCTTATGTCCGCCACTGCCTATCACTGCATTCTGCATGTTGTTTATTATTTAATTCTATAATTTTAAGAAAGTTTCATCAACACTACGAAACATCAAATGAATACACTAGTTACTTCACTCATTAGTATTCCTTTAAGTTATAATAAGTACCCAGTTAGCATGTCACACTATCATTTTCAGAACATTTACAGAAATAATCATATCTACCAATAGAAATCCCTATGTTCTCCAACTCATGTTCTCCAGGTGGGTCACTTCCTCCATTTCGACAAGGTCCATGCGGTGGGTGGCGGGCGGCTGGCTGCGCAGAGTGACCTCTGACTTCACGTCAAGCTGCGCAGGGGGAGCCGGGAGGAGGGATCCAGGCAGCGTCTGAGCCTCCTGAGGCAGTAAAAAAACAAAGGACCTCCTGATCCCAAAATCCTCGGAATTGGAGCTACTAATCCCGGGATTGAATCCTGGACAATTTTTGGACTAAATCCCAGGATCCCGCCAATCCTGATCCTGGGATTAGCCACCCTAATTACAGTATAGTCACTTGTTTTAGCCTTTGAATTTAGGAAATGCTACCAGTACCTATGGGATAAATGCTTAATAGGCACAAAAACACTAGACACATCAGGAAGGTTACAGTATGAACTTGGAATAATAGTAATCAGCTGTTCAGTCCGTATAATGCGGTTGCACTTTAACTGGATACAAACCCATTTTTCTAGGAGCTCTCTCTTTTTGGACTGGTTGTGTCCCATGTACGATAATATTCAGTTAATCTGCAAAAATCTGGCTTCCTTAGTCATATTGTCAATTTATAGGATTAATATTCATTTATGAAAACTCCTATTCTCAGCCCCTCTATGGCTTTGGAAGAATGTAGCTACTGTATCTTAGCTATAAAATGTATCCAGTAGAGTTGCGAATTCATATAAAAACTATGAGAAGTATGTTCCAACATAGGAATCAGAGTAATATAATCATTTGAGACTAGCTGTTCCAATAAATGGTTAACTGAGCCTAGGTTTGCTAAAAATTATATAGATATTTCTGCAGTCACCAAGAGTATCACATATCTCTCTCTGAATATTTGTGTATATTACAATCTTGTGCAACTTTAAGGCTGGGTACACACTACACAATGTCATAGACAGGGCCGTAACTACGTGTGTGCCAGGTGTGCGTGGCACACAGCGCAGTCGGCCTGAGGGCGCAACTGGCCGCATCCCCATTCCAAGGGGTTTTTAGTCAGCGGCATTGTAATGACTCAAACTGACTCATTACAAGCTGCCTGTGTGTGCGAGGGGAGGAGCAGCAGCTTCAGGAGCAGAGGAGGAGGAGGGAGGGGGACTCGGGAGCCGCAGCAGCACACTGTATTTGGTGGCGACGCCTCTGCAGCTGTCCCTCTCCTTCCACATAGGCTGGCCGCCACTGTGAATGCTGGGATGTGCTTCCCTCATCCCAGCACTCATAGCGGCGGCGGCCAGCCAATGTGGAAGGAGAGGGACAGCTGCAGTGGAGCCGCCACCAATTACAGTGCACTGCTGCGGCGCCCGAGTCCCCCTCCCTCCTCCTCCTCCTCCTCCTCCCCTGCCCGGGATCTACCAGCAGCTGCTGCACCGAGGAGCCTGACTGCCTGAGCCAGCGGAGAGACAATGAGTATCATCTATTCTGTCTGTCTGTCTATTTATCTATCTAATGTGTAGAAGGTGGACTCTATCTACCTAATGTGTAAAAAGTGGACGCTGTCTGCCCTAACGCGTAAAAAGGGGACTTTGCCTGTTGTAATGTGTAAAAAGGGGGACTGTCTGTCGTAATGTGTAAAAAGGGGGACTGTCTGCCTGTCGTAATGTGTAAAAAGGGGGACTGTCTGCCGTAATGTGTAAAAGGTGGACTCTGCCAGCCGAAACATGTAAAAAGGGGACTCTGCTTGTCGTAATGTGTAAAAAGGGGGACTGTCTGCCGTAATGTGTAAAAAGGGGGACTGTCTAGCGTAATGTGTTAAAAGGGGCACTGTCTGCTGTAATGTGTAAAAAGGGGGACTGTCTGCCGTAATGTGTAAAAAGGGTTACTCTGTCTGCCATAATGTGTAAAAAGGGGACACTGTCTGCCGTAATGTGTAAAAGGGGCTCTACCTGGTGTAGTGGCGCTACTGTGTGGCGTAATTTGAATAATGGAGACTACTGTGCACCGTAATATGAATTGGGAAAATGTTTTGGCCACACTCCTTCCCCATGAAGCCACGCACCTATATTTTTGACGGGCGCCTACGGCACGCACTGCCCCTATTTTACATAAGTGGGGGGTGCCGATGCACACAGTGCTAAATGTCTAGTTACGGCACTGATCATAGAAATGTCAGTGGAGTGCTCTAGGGTAATTGTTTCTGACTAAGGTGGGAACACCATTACCCTGGAGGCCCCACTTACATTTCTATGAGATCATGTGGTAAACATTTGGACTATCTTTTTAGTGTGAGCTGCTAGGGGTAATCTAATTCTCCAACCTGGGTAGCGCTGACCAATCAATATTTTGTTCACACTAGATGATGTGTGTACCCAGTGACATCAGTGGCGACGGGATCTGGCGGGGAAGCCGGCATCAGCAAGTGCATGCACACTTACCGATGCCGGCAGCGACGGCAGTGGCCATGCTGCATTTGGCAGCATGGCCCTCGCTAGCAATGTTTTCCGTCGGTGCTGCATGTAGGGCCGAGGGAGGATGTCGCTGACAACATGCAGGAGCGCACATCGTCAGCGACATAGATGATTACACAGGTTACACTGTGTGACGTGAGCCATACAAGGGCACAATGCATATATGGGAAAACTGACACTTATGTAGTAGTATTGTATGATATAACCTGTACAGAAAGATCCACGTGAAGTACATCCTTCCTGTGGAGGAACCATCTGAGGCAGACATCTGGGGTGCACTTCGTAGGTTGCTGCTGGCAGGGTGTGCAATCAGTGATGGTACACGTTACAGGAAAAGCACATGAAGTATGCTGTAAGAAAAATAAAGCACATGGTAAGAACACATTTGTAGGTAACTAACGGAAGGAGGAAAATTGGGATAACATTATTTTGATAAAATTATGAATGTCCTGATCTCATGGGAGCAGCAGGGTTGCCTATCCTCCCGCAATCAGCGGGAGGCTCCCAGTTTGGAACATCCCGCTGCCCCGCAAACCTCGCTAGTCCTCCTGATTTTCAATCACAGTGTCCCTCTGCAAGATATCCGTACTGTGCATGCGTGAGTCCAGAAATGCCGGTGGTGGTGCCTAACTGGAGACGCCATGACGGATGCTCTCTTGCACCCGCGATGGATGCGCTCCTGGAGATAGGATAACTCCGGCCCCTGTAACTGCACTGAATTAATGGTGCATTCCTCATTTATCACAGACACTTGTGGAGTCAGAACCATCTACCCCGTCACCCCTCTCCCATCCATGCAGCCAGTGAGCAGATTATTAGCGTTGGCTGCTGGCACTGCTGGACGACTCTTCTTTGTGTCCATATGCACCCTACTCCAGCTGCCATTGTGTAACTCACTCTCACACCCATTGTTTGATGCCAGCATGCCCCTCTGGCTGAGGCATTATTACTGGCATCATTACAGCGAGCTACTGTATGTACAGTATATTCCAAAATATATGTCACCCTGGCGTTATACAGCAGCTACAAACGACCAGATATAAAATAATGATCCCTATTTTCTTACCAACACGCCACCTCCTCTCCCCCCCCCTCCCCCTATGTAGCTGTGATGTCAGTGTGTAGCCCTGCCATGTAATGTAGCTGTGATGTCAGTGTGTAGCCCTACCGTGTAATGTAGGTGTGATGGTGTAGACAGTACTGTACTTTGTACTTTACTTTTCACATGCCACTGCAGTACATACCCCTGAATGACAATAGTTACGCCCATAGCTGGAGATAGACATGCCCCTTGGGTGGAATGTGATATGCCCACCTCAATGGCACATACAAGCTATAATCTCCGTGAAACTACTTTCAAAAGTAGGCAAGTATGGGGAGCAGTACTGGATATTATGGGAATGTGGGGAGAACACTAATGTCCGATGGAAATGTCCCTGCTGAGCCTGGTCCTGGTGCTCTCTCCCCACAGCTCCCTGCTCACCTTGAGGCAGGGGCGGAACTCTGGGAGGCAGTGGAGTCGGCTGCCGCCGGGCTCCTGACCTCAAGGGGGCACATCTCCTCCATTGTCTCCAGCTGCCTGACTCTGAAGATCGTTCGCTGCGAGGAGCTTTCGTGTCAGTGACACGGAAGCTGACTCCTAGTATATACAGAGAGCTGGCTGTGGCTACAGCTAGGGGGAGCTCCAGAACGCAGCTCCTGCCAGGCCCTTCCAGATGAGCTGGCCGAGTGAAGCTCTCTGTTCTTCCGTTGGGTTAACAGCAGCAGGTAGACACTGCCAGCACTTGCCTCAAGCTGCACTGTGGGGGGGGGGGGGGTGTAGTTGGAAAGGGGAGTGGTGTTGGGGGGTCTTTAATAAATGTTGGCAGCACTGTGTTTTATGTGTGCAGTTTTAAGTGAGGTGTCTGTGTGTGTGTGTGTGTGTGTGTAAGCGAAGGAAGCATGTGTTTGTTTTCATTTGTGTGTGTGTGTTTTTAAGTGAAAGAGGCGTTTGTGCGTATAAGGGAGACGTGTGTGTGTGTGTGTGTGTGTGTGTGTGTGTGTGTGTGTGTGTGTGTGTAAGTGAGAAGTGTGTGTGTAAGTGAGAGGCATTTGTGTAAGTGAGAGGCGTGTGTGTAAGTGAGAGGTGTGTGTGAGGCGTGTGTGTAAGTGAGAGGTGTGTGTGAGGCGTGTGTGTAAGTGAGAGGCGTGTGTGTGAGGAGTGTGTGTTTAAGCGAAGGAGGTGTGTGTGTTTAAGCGAAGGAGGCGTGTGTAAGTAAGAGGCGTGAGTGTAACTGAGAGGTGTGTGTGTGTTTAAGTGAAAGAGGAGTTTGTGTGTTTTTTATATATATACTGTATATCGGCACACCACTGCGCAAAAGCATTTACATTGTGACACGCTGGTGGGTGAGGGAGTACTGTAGGTGTGCTATAAAGGTATGCTGGTGTCTATTTTATTGTGATTACTGACTTGGAGTGCCGTCCACTTTGTATGTGTATCCATATAACTATTGGGAAAGGCACCTGAGCACGCTGCTACTGTTCACCCTGAGTGCCGGATAGCTACATATGAAGGGTGTGTGTGTATACAGTATGTAGGGGGGGGCACCAACATTTATCATGCCTCCGGGCGACTGGGTAAACTTACGCCACTGCCTTGAGGGGTAGGCCCGGGGGCAGTCCTGATGTTCTCAGAGGGAGGGGTAGTAATCCTGGTCCTGGTGTTCTCATGGCAGAGGTGAGGAGAGGACACATAATGATCCGGAGCTGCAGTGTTTGTAAAATTAATTGAGATTTTAGAGTCATCCAGAGTCCAAATCCAGTTCAACTCCGGTTCTAACTGCATCCTTGAAATGACGTCCTTAAAATGCTGCTTTAACAAATGCAGGCCAAGGCCCTGACTGCAGGATTTGACAACAATGATCTTAAATACAACACACTATGGACCCTACTCAGTAAGGATTGCAAATTCTGCTCTTTAGCAGATTTTGCAATCCTTTTGCTCGAATGCTGTGGGCTGCCCTTTGCAGGGCAAGGCCGTCCAGCATGCAAACCCCACCCCCCGCCCCCCTGTGACCACGCTGAAATTGCGGTTGCACTGCAGGAGGGCCGCCGCCATCTTTATGACATCATGCAGATACCCCTTTCACGTCCACACCATGTCCCCCCCCCCGTTTGCACCACCACGTTCCTGTTTCCCTGACGCCGACCGCGCAATGCTCCCTCTCCACCTAGGAAACGGAGTGTTGCCGCCCCACGAACGCCTCTACCACAGGTGTTCACATTTACGGCGGAGCATCCGCAGCAAATACGGGCGCATGTGCAGGATGGGCCCTGCACATGTGCCTTCATCAGCATTGTATTTTTTGCGGTTGGATCGCGAGTTGTGAATAAGGTCCTATATCAGCTGACTCAGGGGGATGTGTGTTCATCAGTATGTTGAGCAATCTAATTGGCAGAGGGGTGTTGCATTGCAGACAGGATCACAGTTACAGACAAACTTTCTTGGGGTATGAAAAGTGCAGCCAGAGATAGATGGAAAACTCGGATATATAAACATGAAGATGTTTCTTACCTGGGACGAAAGGAGAGATGGGATTTCAGGTCCTATTCTAACTGCATCCTTGAAATGACAGCCTTAAAATGTTGCCTTAACAAATGCAGGCCAAGGTCCTGATCCTGACTGCTGTTTATTTGACAGGATGACCTGGCTGGAACGATGTACAGTATGCTCTATATCTCAAAAACACAAAATATTGTCCAATTGGATAAATAAACCACAAATCAAGTATTTATTTTTCTTTTTATCGCCTACATTTCATTGTAAAATTCCTAAATACTAGATCATTTAACAGAAACTGAAAGACTGTAAGATTTTGTAAGTAAATATGTGATAGTACATACTGATGCCGCTGAGCAGATATTTGATTTAATATTTAGCTTGCTCTAGACTGATAAAACACAAATGTCTGATGAAATTATCTGGGCTACAGCACATTTCTGCTATTTGTTATATTTGTAAGTAAGCCTGTAAGTTTATAACACAAGCGTTAATGTTATTATATGTACTTCTTTTATATTACACCATCCATTGTGTATATAATATTTATCATGCTACCTCCTAAAGATGTACAAAGAGGACAAGGATATCTTTGTATCTACTGTAAGAATATTGGAGATGGCCTATCTTCCTCACCATGCAGGCTGATCTTGCCTCAGGATGACCCTTGCAGTGTGCCACTGCTTGGTATGACACATTATATTTATGTGCCAGTAGCTACCATTCCTCAGAGGGCCCCATCATGCATCATTACGACACTGGCCGAGGAGGCAGCATCATCCACTGTGTGACCATCGGACATCTGAGTAACCTTAGGAATACTCAGGCTATTCACTCAAATCACGCTGACGGGGCCGGTAAGGCTGCAACTGGCTTCACCACACCCAAAAAATAGGGCCATCACACCACTGTTTTCTGCAAGTAACCGCCCTCAAACACCAGCAGCATTTTAAACATGTTGCAGCTTTTGGTGCACTGTGAGTGATGGGTGGTCTTCAGTATGCCGACTGACGGGATCCCGGCGCACAGTATACCGGTGCCGGAATCCCAACAGCCGGCATACCGACACTTATTCTCCCTCGTGGGGGTCCACGACCCCCCTGGAGGGAGAATAAAATAGCGTGGCGCGCATAGCTCGCCACCGTGCCCGTAGTGTGGCGAGCGCAGCGAGCCCGCAAGGGGCTCATTTGCGCTCGCCACACTGTCGGTAAGCCGGCGGTCAGGCTCCCGACGCCGGTATGCTGGTCGCCGGGAGCCCGACCGCCGGCATACCATACTGAACCCGTGAGTGACATCACATCTCCAGATCTACCCATACACAGTGCAGGTCCAGCACATGCACAGATTCACAATCATTGTCCATCTGCGAAAAATAATTGAAATAGCATCCATTTCTGAATCAGTTCCTTAAGGCAGGCTATACATGAAGCCAGAGTCATTCCAAGGTGATCTCAAAGTATCCTAGAGAATTATTGTAGAATCTATTTACTCATTTTTACATCAAAGTGTATCTACTGTATAAGGCTTAGGATAAGCTGATTTTTTTTACAGATAACAATGTGGTTATAGGGCACTTTTGCATGTGAAATCACCACTACTTGTGAGACTATTGGGATGGTAACTGCTTGTGTGCTTCAGGAATATAAAATATTTCAATTTCAAACCCTTTGTGTTTCCAAGACAGTCACTGAATTTAAACATAAGTAAATGTCAAACCAGGTGCTACAGGTACTGAAACTTTTTTTTTTTTTTGTAAGAAAACTAAAAACTTCTTAGATATTCCTGTTTGTTAATTATATGGATGTAAATCCAGCAACAACCAAGCCTGATGTCCGCCCTTTTTCCTTAAAACAATCAATAGACTTGGCATTGAATATTTCCAATTTATTATCATTTGCAAGCAGCCGGCCAGGCGGGCAACAACAGTCTGGCTGGGATGAACTCATCAATCTCTTCAGTTGATCAATGAGTCCTGAATACCAAACATGTGGCAAAATATAGCGGGATCCCACGGCAAACTGATAGAAAATGGATGTCCTTCACACATTATATGCCAAAGGGCTGGCTAATTGGTAAACAAGGAATTGTACGCAGAACATGTTAATTGCACGGACATTGGCAAGTTTTTAGGTATTCTCAATATTTAAATGGATGAGTTATGGACAGGAAAATAACATCTACAATACATGTGCTATACAAAAATGAAAAAAAAAAAATATATATATATATATTTTTTTTACATTTTACAAAGTACAAAATGCAAACCTGCAATATTAGTATGGTTAATTAAATTATTAGCATTCATTTAAGGTAATGTAACCACACAATTCTCAGGACTATACAGAGGACATAGCAACAAACTTACACTGTGGTACAGTAAGCATTCTGTCTGTCTATAGAGAGATAGACAGATATATATATATATATATATATATATACCTGTACATATACTGGCTGAATACTTTGCTACGGAATTTAAAGAATAATGCCAATCTTTGTCAGGCCGCACCTCTGGGCTTTCCCGGATTGATGCTGTCAAAATGCTGGTGCTGAGGAGAATAATCCGCCTCCTTCTCTGCCCCATCCCACCTCTGATGCTGCCCTGCTCAGTGCTGTAAATGCTAGGACGACAGGCCAAGCTCCGCCCACTGTATGCTAAATATATTAGGTTTGCAGACTGACTCTATATCAAAGGGCCCTAGGTCTACTTGCTTAGCTTAGAAACTAAAGTATGCCTCTGCCCCACCCGTGTGTGCCTCTGCCCCTACCCGTGTGCACATCTGCCCTTACCCATAGGTGCCTCTGCTCCTACCCATATGCCTATGCCACTACCCGTGTGTGCCTCTGCCCCTACAAGTGTATGCCTCTATCTTTACCTGTGGGTGCCTCTGCACCTACCCGTGGGTGCCTCTGCCCCTACCCGTGGGGTGCCTCTGCCCCTACCCATGGGGTGCCTCTGCCCCAACCCATGGGTGCCTCTGCCCCTACCCGTGTGTGCCTCTAGCCTTACCTGTGGGTGCCTCTGCTCCTACCCGTGGGTGATTCTGCCCTTACACGTGGGTGCCTTTGCACCTACCTATGTGTGCCTCTGTATAAATTGCTCCAGGCATTCCAGCGTTATGGATTTTTACATGTCACCCCCACCCAGTATTTTTTTTCCAGATTGTTAGTCATATGTGTACCAAGTTTGGTGTAAATTGCTCCAGGCATTCCGGGGGTTATGCCAAAAACTATAGATTTTTACATGTCACCCTCTTCCCACCCCCACCCCTAGGAATGCTAGGGGTGTCTTACCCCCCACAGTATTCTTTCCCAGAATGTAAGTCGTATGTGTACTAAGTTTGGTGTAAATTGCTCCAGGCATTCCAAAGTTATGCTGGAACATACACACACACACACACACATCCATTTTATATACTGCATATACTGTAGATAGATAGATAGATAGATAGATAGATAGATAGATAGATAGATAGATAGATAGATAGATAGATAGATAGATAGATACTGGCCACGGTGCTCATGCGTGACCTTACATACTGTGGCTGCATCCAGGAAGGATGCGGCCACAGTGTGATTGACAGCGGTGCCCATCAGGGGGTAGTCATCACGGCATTGGGGAGGTGGGGCATCCCGAATGGGGGTGGGCCGGGACCGTTTTCGGGGGGCTGCATGACATCATCCACAGCCACTCCCCCCCAAAAAATGGTGATGGACCATCTGACAGCCAGGGGTCAGCCTTAGTTCTGATTTGTTTGCAATCTAATTGTGAATGTTTCGGGAGGCGGCCTCATACATGCTGGGCGGCCTTGCCCTGTGCTGGGCGGCCCCCACCATGTGAGGAGATGAACGCAGATGATCTGCGCTTATCTCAGAATAACCCCCATTGTCCTTTACAGTGGTTCTTATGTGTTATATGTTAACACATTATTTTAACAAAAACATACTGTAGACAATTCATTTCTATATGTGTAAGAAAAAACAGTGGGTGTTTTCAATGTTTGTGAAATATTCCAATGTAGCACACAATGTACTGTTTTTATTAAAATAAGACAAAACAATCAAAATTACCAATACATATACGGGGACATTTACTAAGCAGTGATAAGAGCGGAGAATTGAGCCAGTGGAGAAGTGCCCATGGCAACCAATCAGCACTGAAGAAACATCTATAATTTGCATACTATAAAATTATACAGAGCTGCTGATTGGTGGATAGGGCAACTTCTCCACTGGCTCACTTCTCCGCTCTTATCACTGCTTACTACATGTCCCTCTAAGTGCAAAAAGCAATGCTGTTTAATATAAATGTATTTGGTGATTTTTCAATTTGTAATGCAGCAATTATTTTTGTCTTTTAGGATGTTGAGTCCTTCAGTGCTTCTCCGCACATAGGGGGTCATTCCGAGTTGTTCGCTCGCTAGCACATTTTAGTAGCATTGCACACGCTAGGCCGCCGCCCTCTGGGAGTGTATCTTAGCTTAGCAGAATAGCGAATGAAAGATTAGCAGAATTGTGAACAGAAAATTCTTAGCAGTTTCTGAATAGCTCGAGACTTACTCCTACACTGCGATCAGCTCAGCCTGTTCCGTTCCTGGTTTGACGTCACAAACACGCCCTGCGTTTGGCCAGCCACTCCCCCGTTTCTTCAGACACTCCCGGGTTTTATTCTGGCACGCCTGCGTTTTTCCGCACACTCCCAGAAAACGGTCAGTTTCCGCCCAGAAACACCCACTTCCTGTCAATCACACTCCGATCACTTCAACAATGAAAATTCTTTGTTCGGACGTGAGTAAATCTACTAAGTTTTGTGCTAAAATACTTAGCGCATGCGCACTTTTGCCTTAATCGCTCTGTTGCGAAAATCGGCAACGAGCGAACAACTCGGAATGACCCACATAACTACAAGTGTGAAAACCATGCCTGGATAGAGATGATGATGCAGATCCTGTTTGTGGAGTGCTGCATGAAGCTGTCTTATCTGTCTAATGACAGAATATTAGGGGTAAATTTACTAAGTTGGAAGTTCTATTTAAGATGGGATATTGCCCATAGCAACCAATCAGATTCCAGGTATAATCTTCTAGAAGGTGCTAGATAAATGACAAGTAGAATCTGATTGGTTGCTATGGGCAACATCCCATCTTAAATAGAACTCCCTTGTTAGTAAATTTACCTCTTAGTATTTAAATCTCTAAAAGCATTGTTGTGAGACTCATTCATCCCCCATACACACTGGGCGCTCTATTGTTCATATTGTCACGATCCGGGTATCTGGACGCCATTTCTTACCCATCAGATGCCTCCTAAGGCTGGCTTAGCGCTCCAGGACCGGATCCCATCTGTTATCCTAATGTTCACATTCCTGCATCCTCTCCTGTCTCTCTGAGACGCTGTCACAGTAACGCCTTATTACATCTGGCATGGCGTCTCCCGCGGCCTCCGCCGTCCCTGAGCTTCTGCATGCAGAGTGTCAGAGTGGCGATTACGTCAGCCGCGGCCTCCGCTGTGTCCGCGTGGTTGGATGTGCACTTGTCAGCCTGGCGTCTCCTGTCTCCAGTGGCCGGCGCCGCCATTACTGTTTTCATTACCACATGGATTACAAACCAAACTTCCCTCCAAGTGTCTGCATGGGCGCAGCCATCTTGGATTCTGTCAGCTGATCATTTCCTCCAATCTGTTGTCAGTATTGTTTATCTGCATAATTGCCTAGCCAATCCCTTCCTTGCTGCAGGTATAAATACACTGTGCCAGTGCTTTGGTTGTCAAACCTAGTTCCTGTTTGTCTCTCTCCTGTGATTGTCTTCCAGGTTCCAGCTCCTGTCTCAAGACTTCCACCATAGAGACCCGCACCAGCATTCCACCTGCGGTGTAGCCTGACTCTCCAATCCATTGTGGATTCATCTGTTTCCAGCTACAACATTTCCTGCTTCCAGCCCAGCTTCCAGCAGAGTACAGCTTCTCTTAAAGGGCCGGTGTCCTTTCTACACTTTACCACTCTCCACCGGTATTATTATTTCTCCGCTCTCAAGTTCTACATTTCAGTTCATATTTCATCGCTCCCAAGTTCATTTATTATTTAACTGGTTCCAGCCAGTATCCACTCCGTGCTAACAACAGTCTGGTTCCAGCCAGTATCCACAGCAGCCGTTTTATCTTCAGCAACCCAGCTTTTCCTGGAACACCAGCTGGTACAATCCTGGGTTATCTCCATTGCTACAGTCGGGCCTGGTAAGGACTTTCCATCTAGAAGATTATAAGAACTATCTCACACTACCAGTGCCCTGTGGCTCCTGCCATCCTGTAGTACCCAGGAACTGTATTTATTCTTTGCTGACTTTTACGTTTTCTTTTACTGCTGCTGTGTTGCGGAGTTGTCATAATAAACATCATTGACTTTTATCCAAGTTGTCGTGGTCACGCCTTCGGGCAGTTATTATTCATGTTACTTACATGTCCAGGGGTCTGATACAACCTCCCAGGTTCCGGTACATCTCAGCCCCTACAACTGAGGCTGCCTCCCGTCAGCTCAGGCCCTCAGTTGTGACAGTAAGCACTGACCTAATGAATCCAGCCGGAGACCAGGATCAAGCGGCCAGACCGATGCAAGAACTGGCAGCCCGACTAGAACATCAGGAGGCTGCACAGGGCCACATCATCCGCTGTCTCCAGGATTTCTCTACTCGGCTGGACGGGATTCAGACAACTCTCCGTGGATCAGGCGCGTCTGGTGCGTCAACCACAGTGACTCCAGCTATAACCCCACCCACCTTACCCATTTCTGCTCCACGTCTTCATCTTCCAACGCCAGCAAAATTTGACGGATCTCCAAGATTCTGCAGGGGATTTCTCAACCAGTGTGAAATTCAGTTTGAGCTACAACCTGGCAATTTTCTCAGTAACCGTACAAAAATTGCCTACATTATTTCTCTTCTCAGTGGCTCAGCCCTTGATTGGGCATCACCGTTATGGGAGAGGTCCGACACCCTGCTATCTTCCTACACTGCCTTTGTGTCAACATTCAGGCGCATCTTCGACGAGCCAGGCCGGGTAACCTCAGCTTCATCCGAGATTCTCCGTTTACGCCAGGGGTCACGTACTGTAGGACAATATCTGATACAGTTCAAGATCCTGGCATCCGAACTGGCATGGAACGACGAGGCCCTGTATGCTGCATTCTGGCATGGCTTATCTGAGCGTATTAAAGATGAGTTAGCTACCAGAGACTTACCTTCTAAGTTAGATGAGCTAATCTCACTCTGCACGAAAGTTGATTTACGTTTCAGAGAGAGAGCAACTGAGCGTGGAAGATCATCTGCTCCAAAATCTTCTGCTCCTCCTCCTCGTCAACTGTCACCATCTAAAGATGAGCCCATGCAACTTGGCCGTTCCCGTTTAACTCCTGCTGAGCGCCGAAGACGTCTCTCCGAGTCTCTCTGTCTCTATTGTGCAGCTCCGTCTCACACCATTAATGCCTGTCCCAAACATCCGGGAAACTCCAAATCCTAGCTCGCCAAGGAGAGGGCCGGCTAGGAGTAATGATCTCCTCTCCATCTCCTCAAGATTGTAATCTCCCAGTCTCGCTTCAAGTTGCTCAACGTTATCGGAACGTCATTGCCCTCCTTGATTCCGGAGCAGCTGGGAACTTTATTACCGAAGCCTATGTTAAACGGTGGTCCCTACCCACCGAGAGACTTCCTTCGTCCATTTCTTTAACTGCCGTGGATGGCAGCAAAATTTTTGATGCAGTTATTTCTTTAAGGACTCTACCAGTTCGTCTGAGAGTGGGAGTTCTTCATTCCGAACTTATTTCTTTTTTAGTGATTCCAAGAGCCACACATCCTGTGGTCCTGGGCCTTCCATGGCTCCGTCTTCACAATCCTACAATTGATTGGACGACTACGCAAATCCTGGCATGGGGTTCCTCCTGTGCTGAGACATGTTTGTTTAAAGTATTGCCTGTCTGTTCTTCCTCCCCCAGGTCGTCTGATGTTCCACCTCCTCCATATCAAGATTTCACGGATGTGTTCAGTAAAGCATCTGCTGATATCCTTCCTCCTCATAGAGAATGGGACTGCCCAATTGATCTCGTTCCAGGGAAGGTTCCACCTCGAGGCCGAACTTATCCGTTGTCTCTGCCTGAGACGCATTCTATGGAGGAATACATTAAAGAGAAAATAGCAAAGGGGTTCATTCGACCTTCTTCTTCCCCAGCCGGCGCAGGCTTCTTTTTTGTAAAAAAGAAAGATGGTGGTCTGCGGCCGTGCATCGACTACAGAGGTTTGAACGACATTACCATCAAGAACCGTTATCCTTTACCCCTGATTACTGAGCTCTTTGACAGAGTTAGCGGAGCTACCATCTTTACAAAGCTGGACTTGAGAGGTGCATACAATCTCATCCGGATCCGTGAGGGGGACGAGTGGAAGACCGCCTTTAACACCCGTGACGGACATTATGAGTACCTCGTCATGCCCTTCGGATTGAGTAATGCTCCAGCTGTCTTCCAGCATTTTGTCAATGAGATCTTCAGAGACATTCTATACCGTCATGTCGTGGTCTATCTAGACGATATCCTCATTTTTGCCAACGATTTAGAGGAACATCGTTTTTGGGTTAAAGAGGTTCTGTCCCGTCTCCGTGTCAATCATCTCTATTGCAAATTAGAGAAATGCGTCTTTGAAGTCAAGTCCATTCCGTTTCTAGGGTACATTGTGTCCGGTTCCGGACTAGAGATGGATCCTGAGAAACTACAAGCAATCCAAAATTGGCCGATACCCTTAACCCTCAAAGGGGTCCAGAGGTTCTTGGGGTTGGCCAACTATTACCGAAAGTTTATACGAGACTTTTCCACCATTGTGGCGCCTATTACTGCTTTCACTAAGAAGGGTGCTAACCCGTCCAAGTGGTCTGAAGAAGCCATGCAAGCATTTCATCTTTTAAAACAAAGGTTCATCTCTGCGCCTGTTCTGAAACAGCCTGACATCGACTCTCCTTTCATCTTAGAGGTGGATGCCTCCTCCGTTGGAGTAGGAGCGGTGTTATCTCAGAGGGCTAAAGATGGCCATTTACACCCTTGCAGTTTCTTCTCCCGGAAGTTCTCCCCAGCTGAGCGCAACTATGCCATTGGCGACCAGGAGTTGCTAGCCATCAAGCTCGCTCTAGAAAAGTGGAGGTATCTGTTGGAGGGAGCTTCTCATTCAATCACCATACTTACAGACCACAAGAACCTTTTATATCTGAAAGGCGCACAATGTCTCAACCCTCGTCAGGCCAGATGGGCACTTTTCTTTTCCAGGTTCGACTTTAAACTCCAGTTCTGTCCGGGCTCTCAGAATCGCAAGGCCGATGCCCTTTCCCGCTCATGGGAGCAAGAAAATGAGTCAGAGTCTTCAGACAAGCATCCTATTATAAATCCGTTGGCATTCTCCACGGTAGGGATGGACTCTACGCCCCCATCAGGGAAAAGTTTTGTGAAACCGATGCTAAGGAAGAAGCTCATGCATTGGGCCCATGCTTCCAGTTTTGCCGGACATACAGGTATCCAAAAAACCCTGGAGTTTATCTCTAGGTCCTATTGGTGGCCAACTCTGAAAAAGGACGTCTTGGAGTTTATTGCATCTTGCCCAAAGTGTGCTCAACATAAGGTATCCAGCCAGTCGCCTGCGGGGCAACTGGTTCCACTATCTGTTCCCCGTCGACCTTGGACCCATTTGTCGATGGATTTTATTACAGATTTACCCATGTGCAACAAGTTCAATACCATCTGGGTGGTAGTTGACCGGTTCACCAAGATGGCACACTTCATTCCTCTCACCGGTCTTCCGTCAGCTTCCAAGTTGGCTCAAGTATTCATACAAGAGATCTTCCGACTCCACGGTCTTCCTGAAGAAATTATCTCAGATCGAGGAGTTCAATTCACAGCCAAATTCTGGCGAAGTTTATGTCAAGTCCTTCAAGTCAAGCTAAAGTTTTCCACGGCTTACCATCCTCAGACCAATGGTCAAACCGAGAGGGTGAATCAGGACTTGGAGGCCTTCCTCCGCATCTATGTGTCCTCCTCTCAAGATGACTGGGTTCAATTACTTCCCTGGGCCGAGTTCTGTCATAACAACCAGTATCATTCTTCATCTGCTTCAACACCATTCTTCACTAACTTTGGATTCCACCCTAAAGTCCCTGAGTTCCAACCGCTTCCAGCAACTTCTGTTCCCGCAGTGGATATCACCTTGCATCAGTTTGCCAATATCTGGAAGAGCGTACGATCAGCTCTGCTCAAGGCATCGTTCAGGTACAAGAAGTTTGCGGATAAGAAGCGTCGAGCAGTTCCTGCTCTCAAGGTGGGTGATCGGGTATGGTTATCCACGAAGAATTTGAGGTTAAGAGTTCCCAGTATGAAGTTTGCACCTCGCTATATCGGTCCTTTCAAGATTGAACAAGTCATCAATCCTGTTGCTTACAGACTTCAGTTGCCTCCCTTCTTAAAAATACCCAGGACATTCCGTGTTTCCCTGTTGAAACCGCTGATCTTGAATCGGTTTCATTCCTCACTTCCTCCAACTCCGAAAGTCCAAACTCAACGAGGCGTTGAGTATGAAGTGGCCAAGATCCTGGACTCACGTCACCGTTACGGTCAACTACAGTATCTTATTGACTGGAAGGGTTACGGCCCTGAGGAACGTTCATGGACCAATGCTTCTGATGTCCATGCTCCTGCCTTGGTCCGGAGATTCCATTCCAAGTTTCCTCAAAAGCCAAAGAAGTGTCCTGGGGCCACTCCTAAAGGGGGGGTGCTGTCACGATCCGGGTATCTGGACGCCATTTCTTACCCATCAGATGCCTCCTAAGGCTGGCTCAGCGCTCCAGGACCGGATCCCATCTGTTATCCTAATGTTCACATTCCTGCATCCTCTCCTGTCTCTCTGAGATGCTGTCACAGTAACGCCTTATTACATCTGGCATGGCGTCTCCCGCGGCCTCCGCCGCCGTCCCTGAGCTTCTGCATGCAGAGTGTCAGAGTGGCGATTACGTCAGCCGCGGCCTCCGCTGTGTCCGCGTGGTTGGATGTGCACTTGTCAGCCTGGCGTCTCCTGTCTCCAGTGGCCGGCGCCGCCATTACTGTTTTCATTACCACATGGATTACAAACCAAACTTCCCTCCAAGTTTCTGCATGGGTGCAGCCATCTTGGATTCTGTCAGCTGATCATTTCCTCCAATCTGTTGTCAGTATTGTTTATCTGCATAATTGCCTAGCCAATCCCTTCCTTGCTGCAGGTATAAATACACTGTGCCTGAGCAAGGAAGGCGTCAGTGCTTTGGTTGTCAAACCTAGTTCCTGTTTGTCTCTCTCCTGTGATTGTCTTCCAGGTTCCAGCTCCTGTCTCAAGACTTCAACCATAGAGACCCGCACCAGCATTCCACCTGCGGTGTAGCCTGACTCTCCAATCCATTGTGGATTCATCTGTTTCCAGCTACAACATTACCTGCTTCCAGCCCAGCTTCCAGCAGAGTACAGCTTCTCTTAAAGGGCCGGTGTCCTTTCTACACTTTACCACTCTCCACCGGTATTATTATTTCTCCGCTCTCAAGTTCTACATTTCAGTTCATATTTCATCGCTCCCAAGTTCATTTATTATTTAACTGGTTCCAGCCAGTATCCACTCCGTGCTAACAACAGTCTGGTTCCAGCCAGTATCCACAGCAGCCGTTTTATCTTCAGCAACCCAGCTTTTCCTGGAACACCAGCTGGTACAATCCTGGGTTATCTCCATTGCTACAGTCGGGCCTGGTAAGGACTTTCCATCTAGAAGATTATAAGAACTATCTCACACTACCAGTGCCCTGTGGCTCCTGTCATCCTGTAGTACCCAGGAACTGTATTTATTCTTTGCTGACTTTTACGTTTTCTTTTACTGCTGCTGTGTTGCGGAGTTGTCATAATAAACATCATTGACTTTTATCCAAGTTGTCGTGGTCACGCCTTCGGGCAGTTATTATTCATGTTACTTACATGTCCAGGGGTCTGATACAACCTCCCAGGTTCCGGTACATCTCAGCCCCTACAACTGAGGCTGCCTCCCGTCAGCTCAGGCCCTCAGTTGTGACACATATCGTCTAGTGTGTATGCTTGAACGATGAACGGTGCACGCACTCGCGGGTCATTGTCGTTCAACTTTAACTGCATATTCAGGGAGTGCGGAGGATGACATCACTGAACTATACTGTTTATTAATAGCGTTCAGTGTGTATGCACTGGCAATCTCCCTTAATTAGCAACCAGCGATATATCGCTGATTACTCACTAGGGGAGGTCGCCCAGTGTGTACCCGGCTGAAGGTTTACATCATGCATTTTACTAAAATAATTATTTTGCATCTCTAAACTGTTCATAAACAACTAATTTTCATGGCAGACAATATATGGATACTCTTCCTCATTTGCCGAGAAAGATGACCTATTTGGAGGATGTGGGTACCCATAAACTCTACCTATCTTTCCTGAAATGCAGCTATAGCACTCAACTTGAGTCACATGATCTGCACCAGATGTGACACTTGTTACTTGTGGTTGCTCGCTTAGTGGCTCTGTGATTGTTGCTGTTGGTGGTGATATTGCAACCAAGTGTAAACTAATCATGTCTTCCTCATCTCTGTCACCAGCGCCTTCAGCAGGTAATCCTGTTGACACAGTGTTAGTATATACGGAGGATCTGTGTGGAAAAAAAGAGACAACTATTTTATGTGTTTACCAGGGCCGGCGACGGGGGGGTCAAAGGGGACCACTGTACCGGGCCGCAAAGATCAGAGGGGCCCCAAAGATATGACACATAGAGCCTGGCAGGGATGTGAGCCGTCTTGTTCAAATAGGGCAGCGAGTTGTGGCGGTGCGTGCGCAGCCTCAGAGTGATAAAAGGCTCTCACACACAGTGTCTGTGCGGCGCGTGTGCACTAGCTCTTCCGAGTCCAGCTCTATTGCAAGCAATTACAGGACATGGCAACAGCTCCGCTGGCCAGGATTCTCGTGCCCTGCGCCGGCCTTTTCTGGTGAAGTGTGAAGACCGCATGGCACCTGCTGTGCGATATGGGGGTCTGGATCTGAGGAGTGTGCAACAGGTATCTCCCTGAGGTAAGAGTGGATTGGTGAGGGGATATAGGTCTTTGGGATGGGGTGGGGGAGCTGGGAATGCAGCATGGAGTCATTGTGGAGAGACAGACTGTGGGGTGTGTGGTAAGAAGGAGATAGGGCGACAGACCGTGGTGTGTGTGGGGGAGGAAGGAGATATATACATATTTATATATAGATAATAAAATACATATATATATATATATATATATATTAATTAACAGTTTCTTATATAGCGAAGCAAATTCGGTTGCTCCCTCAGATTATATATATACTGTATATATATATAAAATCTGAGGGGGCTACAGAGATATCACTATACCATGCCCCAAATTTTCTGTTGACGGCCCTGGTGTTTACTCACAATTGTTTTATCCAATAGTGTATTATGGTGTTTTGAAATCAAATACTGAAAATGCATAGGTAATTTGCCATTGGTTGAAAAGTATACAACTACCCAAAAAGTTAGCTGAGTAGAAATAAAAACTTAAAAATGTAAAAAGAAAAAGTCTTGGTTTTGCAAACAAACAAAAAAAGGTTAAAAACCATGCAAAGTTAGTAAAAAAGTTGCATTGGCTAAACTTAAGTCACAGGTCTTGGAGGGAAATTACCCTCTCTGTGTGCCAGGAATAATCGAGAGTAGGGCCACCATTAGGGGGGACTGCCAGGACTGCAGTCCCAAGCCCGGACAGAGAGGTGGGTCCACCCCTGGCTCCTATCCCAGTGTAGATGGATGGACCATCTATTATACCCCTTTCAGACCTCCTGAGGCGGGTCGCACACAGGAGCCTGACACGGGAGCTGCTGGTGTGCGACCCGCCTCAGGCGCCCCGCTGCTGCTGTCTGCAATCTGGCATATTGCCGGGTTGGTGACGTCGGCAGTGACGCAGCGGGGGCGGTGCTTGGAAATCACATGATCTCCAAGCACCGCCCGTACACACACAGTGAACGGGAAACGGGTTGCATCGACTCGGCTCTCGTTCACACCGCACAGTGAGCCGTGTTGAAAATGAGTTCAACCCTGCTCTCGACAAGGGTTGAAATACCGGGTCGCTCGACCCGGTATTTCAACCCTTGCACCTTTCAGACCGCACCTGAACACGGGTTATGCTAGCTCATGTGCCAATAACCCATGTTCATAGGTGGCGGTCTGAAAGGAGTATTACTCTGCTGTGGGGTCTGGGGAAGGGCAGCCACTGGTGCTTGCCGGCGCCTGCCTGGTACAATGAATATTATTTGTTTTCTCATTGAGACAAGGTACGCGTGATGTCATGATGTCACTCACACCACACAGCTGTCCTACAGAGAAGCTGGTCACAGTGCAGCAGACAGCCACAGCCAGAAGACACAGAAGAAGCAGGGGCTGGATGCAAAATTCTGACTAGACACACAGAAGGGGAGCCAGCTGAAGACACAGAAAAGGAGCTTGCTGGATATAGAAGGGGGGCAGCTAGAGACAGTGTCCGTCTGGCCCACAGGGGCACAGTGGAAACCCCCGGTGGGCCCCACTGCCTGCCCCCCCCCCCCCCCCCCCCCCCACACACACACTTCCTAATCTAGGATTAAGGTTCTAGACTGTGCACTTGAATTATCCATTATACACATGTTACCTTATACTGCACAGGACTATGGTGTATTTTCTCTTCTGCATTGCTGTTATTAAACTGGTACATTATCATGTATGCACTAGCAGTATTTACTATATATATAGATCAAGGGGCTCAGACCTGGCCGTCTTTAATGATTAGCCAAGCCTCTGTGGCAGCTGCCACCCCCCCCCCCCTCCTCTGGAGGGGGCCCATACCTCTAAGCATGGGCCCCTACCACTGCATCCCCGGGTGGGCCCTTAATACCCCAGTCCGACACTGGCTGGAGACACAGAAGGGAAGCCGGCTGGAAACACAGAAGAGGGGCTGGCTGGGGACAGAAGGAAGGCTAACTGGAACGATAGAAGGGGATCTGGCTGGTACAATGGATAAAGGTTTGTTTTTTACTGACACAAGGCACGTGTGATGTCATGGCATCACTTGCACCACACCACTGTCACATCGAGGAGCTGGTCACAGTTTGAAGAGGACACGACAGCCTGAAAACACAGGAGAAGGTAAGTGCCTGTGGCCTGGATGCGAGGGCTGGCTGAAGGCACAGAAGGGGAGCTGGTTGAAGACACAGTAGGGGAGTTTCCTGTATACACAGAAGGGGTTGGATGGAGACACAGAATATGAGCTAGCTGGAGACACAGAAGGGTAGCCGGCTGGAAACACAGAAGGGGAGCCGTCTGGAGACACAGAAGGGGAGCCAGGTGAAGACACTGAAGGTGAGACGCTGAAAGCACAGAAGGTGAGTCGGCTGGTAACACAGAAGGAAGCTGGCTGGAGAGACAGAAGGGGGGCTGACTAAAAATACAGAAGGGGCATGACTGGATACACAGAAGGCATACCCTCCAAAATTTTACACATAAAAATCGGTACAAATTTTTCCGATAGTTTCAATGGAAGTTTGGAGAGCCAAAAATCGGTACAGACCATAAAACGAGATTTATGGTAAGAATTTACCATTGTTAAATCTCTTTCTGCGATGTACACTGGGCTCCACAAGGATTAACATCGGGGTGCAGAGTAGGATCTTGATCCGAGGAACCAACAGGGTCAAAGCTTTGACTGTTCCTAAGATGCACAGCGCCGCCTCCTCTATAACCCCGCCTCTGTGCACAGGAGCTCAGTTTCGTTAACCAGCCCAATGCAGTAGCAGGTACTAGAGACGACAATCGCTCGTAGCCAATTACACCACACATTCACTACAGAAGAGGGTGTCAGCGGCTATGCCACACCAACCCAAAGAAGCCAAGTGCGTCAGGGTGGGCACCTTGTGGAGCCCAGTGTACCTCGCAGAAAGAGATTTAACAACGGTAAGTTCTTACCATAAATCTAATTTTCTGCTGCGGGGTACACTGGGCTCCACAAGGATTAACATTGAGGATGTCCTAAAGCAGTTCCTAATGGGAGGGGACGCACTGTAGCAGGCACAAGAACCAGGCGTCCAAAGGAAGCATCCTGGGGGGCGGAAGTATCGAAGGCATAGAACCTTATGAACGTGTTCCCTGAGGACCACGTAGCCACCTTGCACACTTGTTCAAGGGTCGCACCACGGTGGGCCGCCCAAGAAGGTCCAACCGACTGAGTAGAATGGGCTTTGATGAAAGCAGGAGCTGGACGACCAGCCTGTACATAAGCATGTGCAATCACCATACTAATCCATCTGGCCAGGGTCTGCTTGGAAGCAGGCCAGCCACGTTTGTGAAAACCAAACAGTACAAACAGAGAATCAGATTTCCTAATGGAGGATGTTCTCTTCACATAGATACGGAGAGCCCGTACCACATCCAAAGACCGCTCTTTGGAAGACAACTCAGGAGAATTAAAGGCCGGAACCACAATCTCCTGGTTAAGGTGGAAGGAAGACACCACCTTGGGTAAATAACTCGGTCGCATTCTATGAACCGCCCAGTCACAATGAAAAATCAAATGAGGGGACTTACAGGATAAGGCACCCAAGTCCGAGACCCGTCTAGCTGAAGCAATAGCCAGCAAAAACAGCACCTTAAGGGACAGCCACTTAAAGTCAGCAGAGGCAAGAGGTTCAGATGGAGACTGTTACAAGGCCTCCAGCACCACCGACAGATCCCAAGGGGCCACAGGAGGTACATAAGGAGGCCGAATCCGCAACACGCCCTGAGTGAATGTATGAACATTCGGAAAGGAAGCAATCTTTCTCTGAAACCAAACCGACAAGGCAGAAATATGAACCTTGAGGGAGGCCAGACGCAGGCCTAAGTCCAGGCCCTGTTGTAGAAAGGCCAACAGTTTGGCCGTGCTAAACTTGAAAACGTCATGATTGTGAGACGCGCACCAAGTAAAGTAAGCATTCCAGACCCTATGGTAAATCCGAGCAGAAGCCGGCTTACAGGCCTTCAACATAGTTTGAACGACCGCCTCAGAAAAACCCTTGGCCCTCAGGACGGAAGCTTCAAGAGCCATGCCATCAAAGCCAGACGGGCCAAGTCCTGGTAAACACAATGGCCCTGAACGAGGAGGTCTGGTCATTGTGGAAGTAGAAAGGGACGATATAGCGAGAGGCCCTCTAGATCGAAGAACCAATGCCATCTGACCCACGCTGGAGTGATCAGAAGTAGGTTTCCTCCTTCTTGCTTGAACTTCCGTATTACTGTGGGCAGGAGTGACACCGAAGGGAACACGTACAGCAGCCGAAAGTTCCATGGGATTGACAGAGCATCCACAAACGCTGCTTGAGGATCCCTTGACCTTGCTCCGAAGACCGGAAACTTCTGATTGTGTTGAGAAGCCATTAGGTCCACATCTGGAAGGCCCCACTTGTCCACGAGAAGTTGAAACACCTCTGGATGGAGGCTCCACTCTCCGGCGTGTACGTCCTGACGACTGAGAAAGTCCGCTTCCCAGTTTAGGACCCCTGGAATGAACACTGCGGAAATGGCCGGCAGATGGCGTTCTGCCCACTGAAGAATCCGTGATACTTCCCTCATTGCCATGCGGCTTCGAGTGCCGCCTTGATGATTTATGTACGTCACCGTGGTGACATTGTCCGACTGTACTCGAACAGGTCTGTTCTGTATTAGATGCTGGGCCATTGTCAGCGCATTGAACACTGCCCGCAGTTCCAGAATATTTATCGGGAGTAGAGACTCCTCCTTTGTCCACCGACCCTGAAGAGAGTGTTGTTCCAACACCACGTCCCAACCTCTCAGACTGGCATCGGTCGTCAGAAGGACCCAGTTGGATATCCAGAAGGGAAGGCCCCTGCTCAATTGCTGAAGTCACCAGCTCAGTGACAGGCGGACCTCTGGAGACAATGAGATCATGTGAGATCTGATCCGGTGAGGCAGGCTGTCCCACTTGGTCAGAATTAACTTCTGCAGAGGGTGAGAATGGAATTGAGCATACTCCTCCATGTCGAAAGCCGACACCATGAGACCTAGCACTTGCATTGTTGAATGTATCGACACTTGCGGACGAGATAGGAAGCATCGGATCCTGTCCTGAAGCTTTCTCCTGAGACAAGAATAACCGCTGGTTGTGAGTGTCCAATAACGCACCCAGGTGTACCATGCTCCGAGCAGGAACTAGGGAGGATTTCTTCCAGTTGATCAGCCACCCGTGGGCTTTCATGAACTGGACCGTCAAATCCAGATGACACAGGAGAAGTGCTGGGGAATTTGCCAGGATCAACATATCGTCTAAGTACGGTAGGATCCTGACCCCTTGACGGCGGAGTGTAGCCGTCATGACCGCCATTACTTTGGTCAAGACTTGGGGAGCCGTTGTCAAACCAAAGGGTAACGCCTGAAATTGGTAATGAAGATTGCCCACCGCAAACCTGAGGTACTGCTGATGAGACACTGCAATAGGAATATGCAGGTAGGCATCCTGTATGTCCAGGGAGACCATATAGTCCCCAAGCTCCAAGGCCAGAACAATAGAGAGCAAAGTTTCCGTACGAAACTTGGAGACCCACACATACTTGTTCAAGGACTTCAGATTGAGAATGGGCCGTGAGGACCCATTCGGTTTCGGGACTAGAAACAGCGATGAATAGTACCCCTTGCCTCTCTGAGCCAGAGGCACCTGTACAACCACTCCTGTGGACAGGAGGGAATGTACCACAGAATGCAGAGTGTTTGCCTTTGTCGGGTCCAGAGGAACATCCGTCAGGCAAAATCGATGAGGGGGACGATTCTTGAAGGATACGGCATAACCTCGAGTGACGACTTCCCTTACCCTGGCATCGGAAGTGGTCTTCAACCATTCCTGGGCAAAACCTAGAAGTTGGCCCCCCACCCTGGGATCCCCCAGAGGGAGGGCCACCCCGTCATGTGGCAGGCTTGTCAGTTTTGGAAGCAGGCTGACGGGCAGCCCAGGCTCGCTTCAGTCTGGGCTTGGCAGGTCTGGAAGCACGAGCTTGCTTTGGGTACGCCTGACCTTTTGCTTTACCTGGAGAACGAAAGGGCCGAGGGAAAGTATTTTTAGCCTTCTGCGTGGAAGGAGCCGTACTAGGTAGGCAAGCTGTTTTAGCGATCAGACACAATCTTATTGAGGTCTTCTTCAAAGAGAATGTCTCCCTTGAAAGGAAGCATCTCCAGGGTTTCTTGGAATCCATATCCACCAACCAGGATCTCAACCAAAGGATAAGTCTGGCCAAGAAGGACGTAGTAGCAGCCTTGGCCGCCAGCACTCCGGCATCGGAGGCCGCCTCCTTAAGGTACAGAGAAGCCGTGGTAATATACGAGAGACATTGTCAAGCATGCTCAGATGCATTAGAAGGCAGCTCCGCCTCTAGCTCCTGAGCCCACGCCTCAACAGCTTCAGCAGCCCAAGTTGCTGCAATGGTTGGCCTATGCACAGCCCCCGTTAGGGTGTAAATCACTTTCAAACAACCCTCCACACGTCTACCCGTCGGTTCCTTCAGAGAGGTGATGGTAGTAACTGGCAGAGCAAAGGAAACTACCATATGTGCCACATGAGAATCTACAGGCGGAGAAGTTTTCCAATTTTTACATAGCTCCGCAGAGAGAGGATAGCGAGCCAACAGTCTCTTATTCGGTGTGAATTTCGACCCCGGATTTTCCCAGGACTCCTGACGTATGTCAGCCAGGTGTTGAGAATGAGGTAAAACTTGTTTAACCACCTTCTTACGTTTAAATCTGCCCGGCTTTTTAGAGACAGCCTCAGGCTCAGGTTCATCAGAGACCTGAAGAATGAGCCTGATAGCCTCAATCAAATCAGGGACATCCACCATTGACTTCCCTTCCCCATCAGAAGCATCTGAGTCAGTGTCTGTGGGGTCAGTATATGCACCATCCTCCTCAGAGGATGTGTCCGGGATAGCAGTGGATTGTAAGGAGGTAATGGCCTGTTTAGAAGATGTCTTAGTCTTAGGTGGGCGAGAGTGAGATTTAGATTTAGTCAGTGACCGGTTCAATTGCTGTAACTGAGTGGAGATTTGATCTGCCCATGGCAGGGGACCGTGAACTGCTGCAGTGGCACAGGTGGTCCCACAGGGGCCGCCAGTTTAGTTACAAGCATGTTTAACAGCATGGAAAAGGTAGCTCAAGGTGGGTCATTTGTTGCCCCCAGTGCTACGGACCCACTGGGGGTTAATGAACCCCCTGAACCTGAACTCTCTGCTGCCATATTATCCTCCAAAATGTCTGCGGCATCACCACCATGCAATGTGGGAGAAGCCCCAGCTCCGTCGCCTCGTGTAGCTGACATAACAGTAAGCACAATATTGGGCAACCCGGTACAATACTTAGCAGCTATATACCTATTTATGGGTTGGGTGTGGGGTGCGGTGGCCCCTGTGTCGGTATGGCCGGGCGGCTTCAGGTCGGCACACCATAACACTTTATTAACACTTATGATTTTCCCTATCACTTTGTATATATTTTTGTATTATTTTAATCACACCACTTACATAGCACTTCTGTGCTTCTTACCCTGCACCCTGGACCCATACCTAGTATTAGGGACCCCCAGTGACGGAGAAGCCTTGTCACTCGGCCTGGGGGCTTAACCCTATATCTGCAGATATACGCAACTAAGATCTCCGTATTATCTGACTATTATGTAGTATTATTATTTTTCACTCAGTGTGCATTAGGAACCACAAATTGTTTTTTTCTTCCACAGAATTACCCCTCCCTTTTAGTACCTGAGTGAAATTACAATCTGATTGAGCAGCTCACCATCAAATGTGCAGCTATATACCTAGCAAGAACTCCCAGTGAAGTGTGACTTTCCTGTCAGCACAAACTGGGAATCCAAGAGATATATGGTGACTATAAATCACAAAGAAAAATACACAGCAAGTATATCTTGTGAAATACCTATATTATTTAGCAAACCTGACACACTTAGCCCCCTCAGGTTACAGAATATAGGAGTAGCACGCTGAGTGAAATACCCGATATGGCAGCCACGCAGCAGCTACATGCACACACACATATATAGTCACAGGCTTACCATGCAGAAATTATATACCATAAAACGGCACTGGGCTAGCAATACAAAGTAATACTCAGTATAGCTATATATGTTAACAATAGATATAACAAAGCACAGTAGATACTGGATGTATATCACAGGGTGTTTGTACCACACAGCCCTGAATGTATGCCCTCTTTCTTAACTAACACTGTCCCAGTGACAGGTAGAATACTTAAGTGTCCTGTAAAATGCACAGCGCTGGCGATCAGGCGGCTTTACAGAGGAGGATTTGCCCCAGCAGTCCCAGGAACAGCTCAGCTTCATTGCGATGGCTGCTGACAGGGAGTGAGGGAGAGTTATGCAGCTCCAGGGCAGGAACATTCACTGAAATGGTACCCTGGGGCTGGGTGAGGGCTACAGGTTAGGCCTTATTCCCCCTGCTGGCTTCCCCACTGGGCGCTGCGGGACATGTAAAAACTGAGTTTTAATGAGAGGAAAAAAAAACACCTGTGCCCAGTGTCCTGGTGACTAGTGGAAAGGCTGCCCGATTACAGTGTCCACGCCAGCGCGAGCAGCCCGCCTCCCACAGCCGCGCCGGATCACGGTTAAGAGCGGGCCAAAGAGACCCCTTACCTCCCCTTGTACCTGCGGCCACTCGATCCTTGAGGGCAGCGGCGGGTGTGTGTGACTGACAGGAAAAACACCGGAGCCTCCGCTGTAGTTACCCGTCAACCAGGGTGCGGGAGTATACAGCGCCGCTGGGGGAGTGATGGAGCTGCAGCAAAGTATGTCTTATGACATACACAAAAGCTACAGCTCTTGACGTCTTCAAAGATTTTCTTCTTTCTTCAAATTAAGCTAAAATATGGGCCCTGTTGATTGCCTGCTTACTGTATGGCACCAACTTACAAACTGAGCTCCTGTGCACAGAGGCGGGGTTATAGAGGAGGCAGTGCTGTGCATCTTGGGAACAGTCAAAGCTTTGAGCCTGTTGGTGCCTCGGATCAAGATCCTACTCTATACCCCGATGTTAATCCTTGTGGAGCCCAGTGTACCCCGCAGCAGAAAAAAAAAGGTACCGTACCTGCCAAAAAGGTACAGTTGGAGGGTATGAGACTATGAGAAGGTGGGCTTCTTAGATACACAGAAGAGGGGCTGGCTGGAAACATAGAAGGGGGGCTGGCTGGAGACACAGAAGGGGGGCCAGGTGAAGACGCTGAAAGCACAGAAGGGGAGCCTGCTGGAAACACCAAAGGAGAGCTGGTAGGAGCACAGAAGATGAGCTGGATGGACAGGCAGAAGGGGAGTTTTCTGGAGTAACAGTAAGGAGGCTGACAAAAGACGCAGAAGAAGGGGAGGCTAGCTGGAGACACAGAAGAGGGGCTGGCGATGGACACAGAATAGGGGCTGACTGGAACCATAGATGGGGAGCTGGCTGGTACAATGGTAAAAGGTTTATTTTTTATTGAGACAAGGCACACGTAATGTCATGGCATCACTTGCACCACACCACTGTCACACCGAGGAGCTGGTCGCAGTGCGAAGAGGACAGCCACAGCCTGTAGACACAGAAGAGGGCTTCCTGTATACACAGAAACCCCCTCCCCCCCCCTTTATTTTTCTATTTTCTAACCACATCTTTACATTGTTACACACAGAAGTACTTCACGGATCACACTGATTCTGCACAACATCTCTGCCTAATACATAGCTGCCTACCCTCCCGCATTCTGAAACAGCACATGATGCAAAGAAAAATGAAAGAAAAAAGAGATGCAAGATGGAATTGTCTTTGGGCCCTCCCACCCACCCTTATGTTGTATAAACAGGACATGCACACTTTAACGAACCCATCATTTCAGCGACAGGGTCTGCCACACGACTGTGACTGAAATGACTGGTTGATTTAGGCCCCCACCAAAAAAAGAAGCAATCAATCTCTCCTTGCACAAACTGGCTCTACAGAGGCAAGATGTCCACCTCATCATCATCCTCCGATTCCTCACCCCTTTCACTGTGTACATCCCCCTCCTCACAGATTATTAATTCGTCCCCACTGGAATCCACCATCTCAGGTCCCTGTGTACTTTCTGGAGGCAATTGCTGCTGGTGAATGTCTTCACGGAGGAATTGATTATAATTCATTTTGATGAACATCATCTTCTCCACATTTTCTGGAAGTAACCTCGTACGCCGATTGCTGACAAGGTGAGCGGCTGCACTAAACACTCTTTCAGAGTACACACTGGAGGGAGGGCAACTTAGGTAGAATAAAGCCAGTTTGTGCAAGGGCCTCCAAATTGCCTCTTTTTCCTGCCAGTATATGTACGGACTGTCTGACGTGCCTACTTGGATGCGGTCACTCATATAATCCTCCACCATTCTTTTAATGGTGAGAGAATCATATGAAGTGACAGTAGATGACATGTCAGTAATCGTTGGCAGGTCCTTCAGTCCGGACCAGATGTCAGCACTCGCTCCAGACTGCCCTGCATCACCGCCAGCGGGTGGGCTCGGAATTCTTAGCCTTTTCCTCGCACCCCCAGTTGCGGGAGAATGTGAAGGAGGAGATGTTGACGGGTCACGTTCCGCTTGACTTGACAATTTTCTCACCAGCAGGTCTTTGAACCATTGCAGACTTGTGTCTGCCGGAAAGAGAGATACAACGTAGGTTTTAAATCTAGGATCGAGCACGGTGGCCAAAATGTAGTGCTCTGATTTCAACAGATTGACCACCCGTGAATCCTGGTTAAGCAAATTAAGGGCTCCATCCACAAGTCCCACATGCCTAGCGGAATCGCTCTGTTTTAGCTCCTCCTTCAATGTCTCCAGCTTCTTCTGCAAAAGCCTGATGAGGGGAATGACCTGACTCAGGCTGGCAGTGTCTGAACTGACTTCACGTGTGGCAAGTTCAAAGTGTTGCAGAACCTTGCACAACGTTGAAATCATTCTCTACTGCGCTTGAGTCAGGTGCATTCCCCCTCCTTTGCCTATATCGTGGGCAGATGTAAAGGCTTGAATGGCCTTTTGCTGCTCCTCCATCCTCTGAAGCATATAGAGGGTTGAATTCCACCTCGTTACCACCTCTTGCTTCAGATGATGGCAGGGCAGGTTCAGGAATGTTTGGTGGTGCTCCAGTCTTCGACACGCGGTGGCTGAATGCCGAAAGTGGCCCGCAATTCTTCAGGCCACCGACAGCATCTCTTGCACGCCCCTGTCGTTTTTTAAATAATTCTGCACCACCAAATTCAATGTATGTGCAAAACATGGGACGTGCTGGAATTTGCCCAGATGTAATGCAGGCACAATATTGCTGGCGTTGTCCGATGTCACAAATCCCCAGGAAAGTCCAATTGGGGTAAGCCATTCTGCGATGATCTTCCTCAGTTTCCGTAAGAGGTTGTCAGCTCTGTGCCTCTTATGGAAAGCGGTGATACAAAGCGTAGCCTGCCTAGGAACGAGTTTGCGAGATGCTGCTACTGGTGCCGCCGCTGCTGTTCTTGCTGTGGGAGGCAATACATCTACCCAGTGGGCTGTCACAGTCATATAGTCCTGAGTCTGCCCTGCTCCACTTGTCCACATGTCCGTGGTTAAGTGGACATTGGGTACAACTGCATTTTTTAGGACACTGGTGACTCTTTTTCTGACGTCTGTGTACATTTTCGGTATCGCCTGCCTAGAGAAATGGAACCTAGATGGTATCTGGTACCGGGGACACAGTACCTCAATCAAGTCTCTAGTTGCCTCTGAATTAACGGTGGATACCGGAACCACGTTTCTCACCGCCCAGGCTGCCAAGGCCTGAGTTATCTGCTTTGCAGCAGGATGACTGCTGTGATATTTCATCTTCCTCGCAAAGGACTGTTGGACAGTCAATTGCTTACTGGGAGTAGTACAAGTGGTCTTCCGACTTCCCCTCTGGGATGACGATCGACTCCCAGCAGCAACAACAGTAGCGCCAGCAGCAGTAGGCGTTACACTCAAGGATGCATCGGAGGAATCACAGGCAGGAGAGGACTCGTCAGACTTGCCAGTGACATGGCCTGCAGGACTATTGGCTTTCCTGTGTAAGGTGGAAATTGACACTGAGGGAGTTGGTGGTGTGGTTTGCAGGAGCTTGGTTACAAGAGGAAGGGATTTAGTGGTCAGTGGACTGCTTCCGCTGTCATCCAAAGTTTTTGAACTTGTCATTGACTTCTGATGAATGCGGTCCAGGTGACGTATAAGGGAGGATGTTCCGAGGTGGTTAACGTCCTTACCCCTACTTATTACAGCTTGACAAAGGCAACACACGGCTTGACACCTGTTGTCCGCATTTGTGTTGAAATAATTCCACACCGAAGAGCTGATTTTTTTTGTATTTTGACCAGGCATGTCAATGGCCATATTCGTCCCACGGACAACAGGTGTCTCCCCGGGTGCCTGACTTAAACAAACCACCTTACCATCAGAATACTCCTTGTCAATTTCCTCCCCAGCGCCAGCAACACCCATATCCTCATCCTGGTGTACTTCAACAGTGACATCTTCAATTTGACTATCAGGTACTGGACTGCGGGTGCTCCTTCCAGCACTTGCAGGGGGCGTGCAAATGGTGGAAGGCGCAAGCTCTTCCCGTCCAGTGTTGGGAAGGTCAGGCATCGCAACCGACACAATTGGACTCTCCTTGGGGATTTGTGATTTAGAAGAACGCACAGTTCTTTGCAGTGCTTTTGCCAGCTTAAGTCTTTTCATTTTTCTAGCGAGAGGATGAGTGCTTCCATCCTCATGTGAATCTGAACCACTAGCCATGAACATAGGCCAGGGCCTCAGCCGTTACTTGCCACTCCGTGTCGTAAATGGCATATTGGCAAGTTTACGCTTCTCATCAGACGCTTTCAATTTTGATTTTTGTGTAATTTTACTGAAGTTTTGTTTTTTGGATTTTACATGCTCTCTACTATGACATTGGGCATCGGCCTTGGCAGACGACGTTGATGGAATTTCATCGTCTCGGCCATGACTAGTGGCAGCAGCTTCAGCACGAGGTGGAAGTGGATCTTGATCTTTCCCTATTTTAACCTCCACATTTTTGTTCTCCATTTTTTAATGTGTGGAATTATATGCCAGTATCAATAGCAATGGCCTACTACTATATATACTGCGCACAACTAAAATGCACCACAGGTATAGCATGTAGATGGATAGTATACTTGACGACACAGAGGTAGGTACAGCAGTGGCCTTCCGTACCGTACTGCTATATATACTGGTGGTCACTGTGTCAGCAAACTGCAAAACTAAAATGCACCACAGGTATAGAATGTAGATGGATAGTATACTTGACGACACAGAGGTAGGTACAGCAGTGGCCTTCCGTACCATACTGCTATATATACTGTTGGTCACTATGTCAGCAAACTGCAAAACTAAAATGCACCACAGGTATAGAATGTAGATGGATAGTATACTTGACGACACAGAGGTAGGTACAGCAGTGGCCTTCCGTACCGTACTGCTATATATACTGGTGGTCACTGTGTCAGCAAACTGCACAACTGAAATGCAACACAGGTATAGAATCTAGATGGATAGTATACTTGACGACACAGAGGTAGGTACAGCAGTGGCCTACCGTACCGTACTGCTATATATACTGGTGGTCACTGTGTCAGCAAACTGCAAAACTAAAATGCACCACAGGTATAGAATGTAGATGGATAGTATACTTGACGACACATAGGTAGGTACAGCAGTGGCCTTCCGTACCGTACTGCTATATATACTGGTGGTCACTGTCAGCAAACTGCAAAACTAAAATGCACCACAGGTATAGAATCTAGATGGATAGTATACTTGACGACACAGAGGTAGGTACAGCAGTGGCCTTCCGTACCGTACTGCTATATATACTGGTGGTCACTGTGTCAGCAAACTGCACAACTGAAATGCACCACAGGTATAGAATCTAGATGGATAGTATACTTGACGACACAGAGGTAGGTACAGCAGTGTACTACCGTACCGTACTGCTATATATACTGGTGGTCACTGTCAGCAAACTGCAAAACTAAAATGCACCACAGGTATAGAATCTAGATGGATAGTATACTTGACGACACAGAGGTAGGTACAGCAGTGACCTTCCGTACCGTACTGCTATATATACTGGTGGTCACTGTGTCAGCAAACTGCACAAATGAAATGCACCACAGGTATAGAATCTAAATGGATAGTATACTTGACGACACAGAGGTAGGTACAGCAGTGGCCTTCCGTACCATACCGCTTTATAAACTGGTGGTCACTGTCAGCAAACTGCAAAACTAAAATGCACCACAGGTATAGAATGTAGATAGATAGTATACTTGACGACACAGAGGTAGGTACAGCAGTGGCCTTCCGTACCGTACTGCTATATATACTGGTGGTCACTGTGTCAGCAAACTGCAAAACTAAAATGCACCACAGGTATAGAATGTAGATGGATAGTATACTTGACGACACAGAGGTAGGTACAGCAGTGGCCTTCCATACCGTACTGCTATATATGCTGGTGGTCACTGTGTCAGCAAACTGCAAAATTAAAATGCACCACAGGTATAGAATGTAGATGGTAAGTATACTTGACGACACAGAGGCAGGTACAGCAATGGCCTTCCGTACCGTACTGATATATACTGGTGGTCACTGTCAGCAAACTGCAAAACTAAAATGCACCACAGGTATAGAATGTAGATGGATAGTATACTTGACGACACAGAGGTAGGTACAGCAGTGGCCTTCCGTACCGTACTGCTATATATACTGGTGGTCACTGTGTCAGCAAACTGCAAAACTAAAATGCACCACAGGTATAGAATGTAGATGCATAGTATACTTGAATACACAGAGGTAGGTACAGCAGTGGCCTTCCGTACCGTACTGCTATATATACTGGTGGTCACTGTGTCAGCAAACTGCACAACTGAAATGCACCACAGGTATAGAATCTAGATGGATAGTATACTTGACGACACAGAGGTAGGTACAGCAGTGGCCTACCGTACCGTACTGCTATATATACTGGTGGTCACAGTCAGCAAACTCCAAAACTAAAATGCACCACAGGTATAGAATCTAGATGGATAGTATACTTGACAACACAGAGGTATGTACAGCAGTGGCCTTCCGTACCGTACTGCTATATATACTGGTGGTCACTGTGTCAGCAAACTGCACAACTGAAATGCACCACAGGTATAGAATCTAGATGGATAGTATACTTGATGACACAGAGGTAGGTACAGCAGTGGCCTACCGTACCGTACTGCTATATATACTGGTGGTCACTGTCAGCAAACTGCAAAACTAAAATGCACCACAGGTATAGAATCTAGATGGATAGTATACTTGACGACACAGAGGTAGGTAATGCAGTGGCCTTCCATACCGTACTGCTATATATACTGGTGGTCACTGTCAGCAAACTGCAAAACTAAAATGCACCACAGGTATAGAATGTAGATGGATAGTATACTTGACAACACAGAGGTAGGTACAGCAGTGGCCTTCCGTACCGTACTGCTATATATACTGGTGGTCACTGTGTCAGCAAACTGCTAAACTAAAATGCACCACAGGTATAGAATGTAGATGGATAGTATACTTGACGACACAGAGGTAGGTACAGCAGTGGCCTTCCGTACCATACTGCTATATATGCTGGTGGTCACTGTGTCAGCAAACTGCAAAACTAAAATGCACCACAGGTATAGAATCTAGATGGCTAGTATACTTGACGACACAGAGGTAGGTACAGCAGTGGCCTTGCATACCGTACTGCTATATATACTGGTGGTCACTGTGTCAGCAAACTGCACAACTGAAATGCACCACAGGTATAGAATCTAGATGGATAGTATACTTGACGACACAGAGGTAGGTACAGCAGTGGCCTACCGTACCGTACTGCTATATATACTGGTGGTCACTGTCAGCAAACTGCAAAAATAAGAATTTACTCACCGGTAATTCTATTTCTCGTAGTCCGTAGTGGATGCTGGGGACTCCGTAAGGACCATGGGGAATAGACGGGCTCTGCAGGAGACTGGGCACTCTAAAGAAAGATTAGGTACTATCTGGTGTGCACTGGCTCCTCCCTCTATGCCCCTCCTCCAGACCTCAGTTAGGGAAACTGTGCCCGGAACAGCTGACATTACAAGGAAAGGATTTTGGAATCCAGGGTAAGACTCATACCAGCCACACAAATCACACCGTACAACTCGTGATAACCTTACCCAGTTAACAGTATGAACAACAACTGAGCATCACTCAACGGATGGCTCATAACAATAACCCTTTATTAAGCAATAACTATATACACGTATTGCAGAAAGTCCGCACTTGGGACGGGCGCCCAGCATCCACTACGGACTAATAGAAATAGAATTTCCGGTGAGTAAATTCTTATTTTCTCTAACGTCCTAGTGGATGCTGGGGACTCCGTAAGGACCATGGGGATTATACCAAAGCTCCCAAACGGGCGGGAGAGTGCGGATGACTCTGCAGCACCGAATGAGCAAACACAAGGTCCTCCTCAGCCAGGGTATCAAACTTGTAGAACTTTGCAAAAGTGTTTGAACCCGACCAAGTAGCCGCTCGGCAAAGTTGTAAAGCCGAGACCCCTCGGGCAGCCGCCCAAGAAGAGCCCACCTTCCTTGTGGAATGGGCTTTCACTGATTTTGGATGCGGCAATCCAGCCGCAGAATGAGCCAGCTGAATCGTGCTACAGATCCAGCGAGCAATAGTTTGCTTTGAAGCAGGAGCACCCAGCTTATTGGGTGCACACAGAATAAACAGCGAGTCAGTCTTCCTGACTCCAGCCGTTCTGGAAACATATATTTTCAAAGCCCGGACTACGTCCAGCAACTTGGAGTCCTCCAAGTCCCGAGTTGCCGCAGGGACCACAATAGGTTGGTTCAAATGAAACGATGATACCACCTTTGGGAGAAATTGGGGACGAGTCCGCAATTCTGCCCTGTCCATATGGAAGATCAAATAAGGGCTTTTACATGACAAAGCCGCCAATTCTGATACACGCCTCGCCGATGCTAAGGCCAACAGCATGACCACTTTCCACGTGAGATACTTTGGTTCCACTGTCTTAAGTGGTTCAAACCAGTGGGATTTCAGGAAATTCAACACAACGTTAAGATCCCAAGGTGCCACTGGTGGCACAAAAGGGGGCTGAATATGCAGCACTCCCTTTACAAACGTCTGAACCTCAGGTAGTGAAGCCAGTTCTTTTTGAAAGAAAATGGATAGGGCCGAAATCTGGACCTTTATGGACCCTAATTTCAGGCCCATAGTCACACCTGACTGTAGGAAGTGCAGAAATCGACCCAGCTGGAATTCCTCTGTAGGGGCCATCCTGGCCTCACACCAAGCAACATATCTTCGCCATATACGGTGATAATGCTTAGCTGTTACATCCTTCCTAGCTTTTATCAGCATAGGAATCACTTCATCCGGGATGCCCTTTTCCGTTAGGATCCGGCGTTCAACCGCCATGCCGTCAAACGCAGCCGCGGTAAGTCTTGGAACAGACAGGGCCCCTGTTGCAACAGGTCCTGTCTGAGAGGCAGAGGCCATGGGTCCTCTGTGATCATCTCTTGTAGTTCTGGGTACCAAGTCCTTCTTGGCCAATCCGGAACGATGAGTATTGTTCTTACTCCTCTTTTTCTTACTATTCTCAGTACCTTGGGTATGAGAGGAAGAGGAGGGAACACATATACCGACTGGAACACCCAGGGTGTCACTAGCGCGTCCACAGCTATCGCCTGAGGGTCCCTTGACCTGGCGCAATATCTTTTTAGCTTTTTGTTGAGGCGGGACGCCATCATGTCCACCTGTGGCAGTTCCCATCGCTTTGCAATCTGTGTGAAGACTTCTTGATGAAGTCCCCACTCTCCCGGGTGGAGGTCGTGTCTGCTGAGGAAGTCTGCTTCCCAGTTGTCCACTCCCGGAATGAACACTGCTGACAGTGCTTGTACGTGAATCTCCGCCCAACGAAGAATCTTTGTGGCTTCTGCCATCGCCACCCTGCTTCTTGTGCCGCCCTGGCGGTTTACATGGGCGACCGCCGTGATGTTGTCTGACTGATTCAGCACTGGTTGGTCTCGAAGCAGGGGCTCCGCTTGACTCAGGGCGTTGTATATGGCCCTCAGTTCCAGTATATTTATGTGCAGACAAGTCTCCTGACTTGACCACAGCCCTTGGAAGTTTCTTCCCTGAGTGACTGCCCCCCATCCGCGGAGGCTTGCATCCGTGGTCACCAGAACCCAGTCCTGTATGCCGAACCTGCGGCCCTCGAGAAGATGAGCACTCTGCAGCCACCACAGAAGAGACACCCTGGCCCTCGGGGACAGGGTGATCAGCCGATGCATCTGAAGATGCGATCCGGACCACTTGTCCAACAGATCCCACTGAAAGATCCTCGCATGGAACCTGCCGAAGGGAATGGCTTCGTATGAGGTCACCATCTTTCCCAGGACTCGCGTGCAGTGATGCACCGACACCTGTTTTGGTTTTAGGAGGTCCCTGACCAGAGTCACTAACTCCTGGGCCTTCTCCTCCGGGAGAAACACCTTCTTCTGTTCTGTGTCCAGAATCATACCCAGGAAGGGCAGACGCGTCATAGGAATCAGCTGCGACTTTGGAATATTCAGAATCCAGCCGTGCTGTTGCAACACTTCCTGACAGTGTGCTACGCTGATCAACAACTGCTCCCTGGACCTCGCCCTTATGAGGAGATCGTCCAAGTACGGGATAACCGTAACTCCTTGCTTCCGAAGGAGTACCATCATTTCGGCCATTACCTTGGTAAATACTCTCGGTGCCGTGGACAGACCAAACGGCAACGTCTGGAATTGGTAATGACAGTCCTGTACCACAAACCTGAGGTACTCCTGGTGAGGTGGATAAATGGGGACATGCAAGTAAGCATCCTTGATGTCCAGAGATACCAGAAAATCCCCCTCTTCCAGGCTTGCAATGACCGCTCTGAGCGATTCCATTTTGAACTTGAATTTATTCATATAAATGTTCAAGGATTTTAAATTCAGAATGGGTCTTACCGAACCGTCCGGTTTCGGTACCACAAACAGTGTGGAATAGTAACCCCTTCCCTGTTGAAGGAGGGGGACCATTATTATCACTTGCTGGAGGTACAGCTTGTGAATTGCCGCCAGGACTACTTCCCTTTCCGTGGGGGAAGCTGGCAAGGCTGATTTTAGGTAACGGTGAGGGGGAGTCACTTCGAACTCCAGCTTGTATCCCTGAGATACAATTTGTATAGCCCAAGGATCCACCTGTGAGCAAACCTACTGGTTGCTGAATTTTCGGAGACGCGCCCCCACCGCTCCTGGCTCCGCCTGTGGAGCCCCAGCGTCATGCGGTGGACTTAGTGGAAGCCGGGGAGGACTTTTTGTTCCGGGGAACTAGCTGCATGGTGCAGCTTCTTTCCTCTACCCCTGCCTCTGGCAAGAAAGGATGCACCTCTGACCTTCTTGCTTCTCTGAGAACGAAAGGACTGCATTTGATAATACGGTGCTTTCTTAGGCTGTGAGGAAACCTGAGGCAAGAAAGTCGACTTTCCAGCTGTCGCTGTGGACACAATCCGAGAGGCCGTCCCCAAACAATTCCTCACCCTTATAAGGCAAAACCTCCATGTGTTTTTTAAAATCGGCATCCCCTGTCCATTGCCGAGTCCATAAGACCCTCCTGGCAGAAATGGACATTGCATTAAGTCTAGAGCCCAGCAGGCAAATGTCCCTCTGAGCATCCCGCATATATAAGACGGCGTCTTTTATATGGCCCAGGGTTAGCAAGACAGTATCCCTGTCCAGGGCATCTATGTCCTCTTACAGAGTATCTGTCCATGCTGCTACAGCGCTACACATCCAGGCTGAAGCAATAGCTAGTCTCAGTAGAGTACCAGAGTGTGTATACACTGACTTCAAGATAGCTTCCTGCTTCCTATCCGCAGGAACCTTTAGGGCGGCCGTATCCTGAGACGGCAGGGCCACCTTCTTAGATAAGCGCGTCAGCGCCTTCTACCCTAGGGGAGGATTCCCAACGTAACCTGTCCGTTGGCGGGAAAGGGTACGCCAGCAGTAATTTTTGGGAAATCACCACTTTCTAATCAGGGGAACTCCACGCTTCTTCACATAACTCATTTAATTCATGTGACGGGGGAAAAGTCACTGCCTGCTTTTTCTCCCCAAACATATACACCCTCTTGTCAGGGACAGGGTTAACCTCTGAAATGTGCAATACATCTTTCATTGCAATAATCATGTAGCGGATGGCCTTGGTCATCTTAGGCTGTAATTGTGCCTCATCATCGTCGACACTGGAGTCGGACTCCGTGTCGGCATCTGTGTCAACCATCTGAGATAGTGGGCGTTTATGAGACCCTGACGGCCTCTGAGTCGCCTGGGCAGGCCCGGGTTGAGACCCCGGATGTCCCAAGGCTGCAGCATCATCAAACCTTTTATGCAAGGAGCTTACATTATCATTTAAGACCTTCCACATATCCATCCAATCAGGTGTCGGCCCCGACGGCGGCGACACCACATTTATCCGCACTTGCTCCGCCTCCACGTAACCCTCCTCATCAAACATGTCGACACAGTCGTACCGACACACAGCAGACACACAGGGAATGCTCTGACTGAGGACAGGACCCCACAAAGGCCTTTGGGGAGACAGAGAGAGAGTATGCCAGCACACACCACAGCGCTATATAACCCAGGGATATTCACTATAATAAGTGATTACCCAATAGCTGCCGAGTTTATGTCTTTTGCGCCTAAATTTATGTGCCCCCCCTCTCTTCTTTACCCTTCTTGTACCTGGATACTGCAGGGGAGAGCCTGGGGAGCGTCCTTCCAGCGGAGCCGTGAAGAGAAAATGGCGCTGGTGTGCTGAGGAAGAAGGCCCCGCCCCCTCAGCGGCGGGCTTCTGTCCCGCTTCTGTGTGAAAAAAATGGCGGGGTTTTTTACATATATACAGTGCCTGACTGTATATATGTATGTTATGCCAAAAAGGTACTTCAATTGCTGCCCAGGGCGCCCTCCCCCCCCCCCCCAGCGCCCTGCACCCTACAGTGACCGGAGTGTGAAAGTGTGCTGGGAGCAATGGCACACAGCTGCGGTGCTGTGCGCTACCTTAAATGAAGACAGGAGTCTTCAGCCGCCGTTTTCGCCGTCTTCAAGCTTCTGTTCTTCTGGCTCAGCGAGGGGGACGGCGGCGCGGCTCCGGGAACGGACGATCGAGGACAGATGCCTGTGTTCGAACCCTCTGGAGCTAATGGTGTCCAGTAGCCTAAGAAGCGCAACCTAGCTGTAGACAGGTAGGTTTGCTTCTCTCCCCTCAGTCCCTCGTAGCAGTGAGTCTGTTGCCAGCAGAAGCTCACTGAAAATAAAAAACCTAACAAATACTTTCTTTTACTAGCAGGCACAGGAGAGCCCACTAGGAGCACCCAGCTCTGGCCGGGCACAGATTCTAACTGAGGTCTGGAGGAGGGGCATAGAGGGAGGAGCCAGTGCACACCAGATAGTACCTAATCTTTCTTTAGAGTGCCCAGTCTCCTGCGGAGCCCGTCTATTCCCCATGGTCCTTACGGAGTCCCCAGCATCCACTAGGACGTTAGAGAAACTAAAATGCACCACAGGTATAGAATCTAGATGGATAGTATACTTGACGACACAGAGGTATGTAGAGCAGTGGCCTTCCGTACCGTACTGCTATATATACTGGTGGTCACTGTGTCAGCAAACTGCAAAACTAAAATGCACCACAGGTATAGAATGTAGATGGATAGTATACTTGACGACACAGAGGTAGGTACAGCAGTGGCCTTCCGTACCGTACTGCTATATATGCTGGTGGTCACTGTGTCAGCAAACTGCAAAACTAAAATGCACCACAGGTATAGAATGTAGATGGATAGTATACTTGACGACACAGAGGTAGGTACAGCAGTGGCCTTCCGTACCGTACTGCTATATATACTGGTGGTCACTGTGTCAGCAAACTGCAAAACTAAAATGCACCACAGGTATAGAATGTAGATGGATAGTATACTTGATGACACAGAGGTAGGTACAGCAGTGACCTTCCGTACCGTACTGCTATATATACTGGTGGTCACTGTGTCAGCAAACTGCAAAACTAAAATGCACCACAGGTATAGAATGTAGATGGATAGTATACTTGACGACACAGAGGTAGGTACAGCAGTGGCCTACCGTACCGTACTGCTATATATACTGGTGGTCACTGTCAGCAAACTGCAAAACTAAAATGCACCACAGGTATAGAATGTAGATGGATCATATACTTGACGACACAGAGGTAGGTACAGCAGTGGCCTACTGTACCGTAATGCTATATATTATATACTGGTGGTCAGCAAACTGTGCAAAACTGAAATGCACCACAGGTATGGATGGATAGTATACTTGACGACACAGAGGTAGGTACAGCAGTGGCCTTCTGTACCGTACTCCTATATATTATATACTGGTGGTCAGCAAAATTATGCACTGTACTCCTACTATATACTGTTTACAATGCAGAACAGATATGGAGTGTTTTTCAGGCAGACAACGTATACTGGTGGTCACTGGTCCGCAAAACTCTGAACTGTACTCCTCCTATATAATATTATAGTGGTGGTCCCCAGTCCCCACAATAAAGCAGCACACTGAGCACAGATATGGAGTGTTTTTCAGGCAGACAACGTATACTGGTGGTCACTGTCAGCAAAACTCTGCACTGTACTCCTGCTATATAATACAGCTGCTCCCCAGTCCCCACAATTAAGCAGTGTGAGCACAGATATATGCAGCACACTGAGCACAGATATGGAGTGTTTTTCAGGCAGACAACGTATACTGGTGGTCACTGTCAGCAAAACTCTGCACTGTACTCCTGCTATATAATACAGCTGCTCCCCAGTCCCCACAATTAAGCAGTGTGAGCACAGATATATGCAGCACACTGAGCACGGATAAGGAGCGTTTTTTTCATGCAGAGAACGGATAAAACTGGTGGTCACTGATCAGCAAAACTCTGCACTGTACTCCTCCTATATTAATATACAGCTGCTCCCCAGTCCCCACAATTAAGCAATAAGTAAAGCAAGCACAAATATTTGCATCAACAATACACGGAGAGGACGCCAGCCACATCCTCACCCTAACATTTCCAATGCACGAGTGAAAATGGCGGCGACGCGCGGCTGCTTATATAGAATCCGAATCTCGTGAGAATCCGACAGCGGGATGATGACGTTCGGGCGCGCTCGGGTTAACCGAGCCATACGGGAGAATCCGAGTATGCCTCGGACCCGTGTAAAAAGGGTGAAGTTCGGGGGGGGTTCGGTTTCCGAGAAACCGAACCCGCTCATCACTAATGGTAATGGTTACATGTAGTTTAAATAAGGTTTCTCATGGACACTTACAGTATATGAAACCTCTTGTAAAACACAATACACAAACAAATCCTGAAAAATATCAGTGTTTTTTCTTCAACAAGTAGATCTTACTAACTTTGTGGCTCATTTACATTTGGATGGACACACCTCTCATATGTAGCAGTGCATGTCCGCACTCAGTGGCGTCACAAGGGGGTGACACCAATCTGGGGGCTCCTCCGCAGTGACAGGAGCCAGGTGCTGCAGTGTGAAATTCTGCTACAACACATGGCTCCTGTCATAGCAGAGGAGCCGACAGCACTGCAGACAGTCTCCGGGGGTAGCCCAGTACAGCCCTGCTTCTCCGGAGATGCTGAGCATGCCCCCGGAGTGATGATCCGTGAGGCCACACACCCTTTTTGCCGCGAGGCGCCCTGGCAGGTCAAGGGTGCGCACCGGGTGTCACCACACCCGGTGACGCCTCTGTCCACGCTAATAGGTGTCACTTTCACAATCTCCCTGAAACATACCTCCCAACATGACCCTCTCCAGGAGGAACAGAATGCTCTGCTCCTGGACTTCCCTCTTACTGCATGATTGCCATCACCTGTGCTAAAATACCTTTCTTGCCCAATAACCTGCTCAGCACATGTGTCGGCAATCATACATTAAGAGGAAAGACCAGAAGCAGAGCATTGTGTCCCTCCTGGATATGGTCATGTTGGGAGGTATGCTGAAATGCTTTTTTTAAAGGTAGGCAAGTATGGCCTAATACGACTGAGCTCGCATAGGACCAAACACAAATGCATAGACCACTGAAATACACAATTCAGTAAAATATGATTCTTAGTAAATTTGAGTGTTTGATGAGGAAAAAACTCACAAATTCCATTGTGTTCAATCTTGACAAAACAAGACTCTAATTAAAGTTACCTCCAGGGGGTATATTTACAAAGATTCGTGTTTTTGCCGTTTTGAAGGGTGTTTGATCTCGAATGGTATTGGGTGCATTTTACTGCAACTTTTTGAATCCTGATACGGTCATTCACTAAGCTGCCGACTTTTCACAATTCGTATTTTCCGATGTCGATGTGATTCGTAATGTCAGGCAGTGTTTTACGGGAGTGATGAGTAAAACACTGCCTGACAAAACACAAGGAATCCCGGCCGGATCTGTGAGATCCGTGCAGGGCTTCATTGTGTACCTTAAAAAGGTGTTTAAAGTCTTTAAAATTCTGAAAAAAATTGCGTGGGGTCCCCCCTCCTAAACACAACCAGCCTCGGGCTCTTTGAGCCGGTCCTGGTTGACAAAATATAGGGGGGAAAATGACAGGGGTTCCCCCATATTTCATCAACCAGCACCGGGCTCTGCGCCTGCGGTGAGGTTACTTTCGGTCAACCACTGACCGCAAAGTTCCCACCATTGGATACAATGGAGCGCATAGGCGCTACATTGTATCTATGCCGTGTGCTGCCTCACAGACACTACAGGAGCACACAGCCAATCAGGAGAGTGCCACGACATGGCACTCCCTGATTGGCTGAAGGGACCCTCTTTGACAGGAGTCAGGAGGGGTCCTGGCAGTCGGGGAAAGGGGTCCCATGTTTAAACATGGGACCCCTTTCAGTGCGTGGTCGGGTTTCCGTTTTTTTGTTTTGCCAAGTACGTGGATTATACAAAGGACAGAATCTACACTGGATTATGTGAGTATAATTTTCACAGGTCCCCCAAGGATTCTACATGGAGAAGAGGACCGAGCCTCGTGGGAACATAGGTAAGTATGTATGTATGTATGTATGTATGGAGGTGTGCATGTATGTAATAAACTTATACTTTCACGGTGTGTGTGTCCTGTTTTTTTGGGGGTATTTTTTTAGAAGTAGTACTACAGGTACCAGCGGCCCAGGTTTTCCACCGCATGCTGGTACTTGTGGTTCTCCAAGTACCAGCTTGCGGGGGAGGCTTGCTGGGACTTGTAGTACTGCTACTAAAAACAATATTCACATTTTTTACACTTGGCTATCAGCCCCCCATCCGCCGCCCTTGGATGGGGGGGACAGCCTCGGGCTTCACCCCTGGCCCTTGGGTGGCTGGAGGGGGGACCCCTTGACTTAAGGGGTTCCCACTCCTCCAGGGTACCCCGGCCAGGGGTGACTAGTTGGGTATGTAATGCCAGGGCCGCAGGGACCACTATAAAAGTGTCCCCCGGCTGTGGCATTATGTACCTGGCTAGTGGAGCCCGGTGCTGGTTTTAAAAATACGGGGGACCCCTACGCTTTTTGTCCCCCGTATTTTTGGAACCAGGACCAGGCGCAGAGCCCGGTGCTGGTTGATGAAATATGGGGGAACCCCTGTCAATTTTTCCCCCATATTTTGTCAACCAGGACCGGCTCAAAGAGCCCGAGGCTGGTTGTGCTTAGGAGGGGGGACCCCACGCAATTTTTTTTTCACTTTTGACACTAAACACACCCTTTCCCATAGATAACCATGCACAGATCTCACTGATCCGTGCATGGTTATCCAAACTCGACTGGAAAAAGCAGGTCTATTTTTTTTCCTGCTTTTTTTAATGAATCGAAAAAAAATAGACCCGCACTTGAGCACTCAGAGACTAACACCCAAATACGAATGAATAGTGAATACCCGTATTGTATGAAATAACAGCCGCGTTTGACCGATGGTCTATTCATTCGCATTTCAGAACTTTGCCAATCAAAGCATTACAAATAGACCAGACACTGCCGAGTTTTCTGCTTAGTGAATTCCCGGATTGGGATTTAGAAAAAAAAAAACACAAATCGGCAAAACTCGGATTTTTAGTAAATACTGGCCCAGGTCTCCAGACTGTAGGTTCATAGTTGATGAGAGGCTGCAGCTGAGAAGACAATTCTAAACTAAAGTGTGAGAAGTTATACATGTACACTACATCATTGGTATACAAGGGAGAATTGGGAGAGTATAATCCTACACTGCTAGAGAAATGTATTGCTTTTCTGGGACAGAAATCAGCACCCATATTGTTAAAATTGAGGATGACAGGGCTTGCTGGGACTTTTAGTACACCAGAAATTAATTCAAATATTATTAGTTTAAAACAATGCCGGTAATGGTAGAAGAAGCCTCTCTTTGGCGCTCCCCAAGCGCATGCACTGTTGCGCTTAGAGGACGCCGGGTCACGCAGCCGCAGCTGGAGGAAGGAGCCCCCGGTGCATGTGCTGTCACGCTTGGAGGACAACCGGTCATGCAGCCACGACTGGAGGAAGGAGCCAGCCCACGGAGGAACTCGTGGAACGCGAAAGAATAGCGTTAAATGTAACATATTTTACCAAGAACTCAGTAAAAAAGCAATAAAATATGTATTGCCTTTCACAAACACAGAGCTTGTTGAAAGAGCATTCTCATCTTGGTGGTCATTCCGAGTTGTTCGCTCGTTGCCGATTTTCGCTATGCTGCGATTTGCTGCTAAATGCGCATGCGCATGGTACGCAGCGCGCATGCGCTTAGTTATTTAACTAAAAACTTAGCAGTTTTGCTGTTGTTTGTGCGGCGCTTTTCAGTCGCACTGCTGATTGGTGAGTGATTGACAGGAAAGGGGCGTTTCTGGGTGGTAACTGAGCGTTTTCAGGGAGCGTGCTAAAAAACGCAGGCGTGTCAGGCAAAAACGCAGGAGTGTCTGGAGAAACGGGGGAGTGGCTGGCCAAACGCAAAGCAGGAACTAAACGGACCGAGGTGATCGCAATCTAGGAGTAGGTCTGGAGCTACTCAGAAACTGCAAGGAATTATTTAGTAGCAATTCTGCTAAACTTTCGTTCGCTATTCTGCTAAGCTAAGTTACACTCCCAGAGGGCGGCGGCCTAGCATGTGCAATGCTGCTAAAAGCAGCTAGCGAGCGAACAACTCAGAATGACCACCTTTATGCGTACATTAACAATAAATATCACAATAAGCTTGATGCAGCTCCTGATTTGAGATTATATCTGTCTTCATTTGAACCTGATTTTAAAAAATTCACCTCCATAAAACAAGCTCAAGGATCGCACTGAAATTATGAAGAGCCACATTTAAAGACATGTATAGAAAGATAAAACTTGTACTTCTAATACTGTTTTTGTTTTTTAGTTAGGCTGCAAAAAAAATAGAAAAAAAAATTTAAAATGTCAAATCAAAACTAACAGCCTATAAATGCCATTAAAGAGTCTTATGATTATTTAGTTAACCTAAGAACATTACTACTAGAAATGAGCGGGTTCGGTTCTCAGGAAACCGAACCCTACCGGACTCTACCATCCGAGCCCTGATCTGAGTCAACCTCTGGTTTTCCCGCCTGACTCGGAAACCAGAACGAGGCAAAACGTCATCATCCCACTGTCAGATTCTCACGGGGTTTGGATTCCAAATAAGCACCTGCTCGTCGCCGCCATTTTCACTCCGGCATTGGAGAGTGTAGAGAGAGGACGTGTCTCCGTTCTCTCAGTGTCCTCAGAGTCCGTATCTTGTGCTGCATCTGTCCAGTCACAGTGGTTGTGTCCTCTGCTGCCATATGTCCAGTGGTGCTGTGTTGTGCTGCATCACTTCAGTGGTGGTGTGTTGTGCTGCATCAGTCCAGTCACAGTGGTGGTGTCCTCGGCTGCCAATGTCCAGTGCTGCTGTATAATAAGTCCCTTACAGTGTTGCTGTGCATCAGTCAGTCCAGTGACCAGTCACAGTGGTGTCCTCTGCTGCCATATGTCCAGTGCTGCTGTATAGGGTGCTGTGTTGTGCTGCATCAGTTCAGTGGTGGTGTATTGTGCTGCATCAGTCCAGTCACAGTGGTGGTGTCCTCTGCTGCCATATGTCCAGTGCTGCTGTATAATAAGTCCCTTACAGTGTTGCTGTGATGTCCTGCATCAGACCAGTGGTAGTGTCCTGTGCATCAGTCAGTCCAGTGACCAGTCACAGTAGTGTCCTCTGCTGCCATATGTCCAGTGCTGCTGTATAAATCTAGTCCATTGCAGTGGTGCTGTGTTGTCCTGCATCAGTCCAGTGGTGGTGTCCCTGTGCTGCCGTATATGTCCAGTGGTACTGCTGTATATATCCAGTGGTACTGCCGTATATGTCCAGTGATCCTGCCGTATAATTCCAGTAATCCAGCCATATAATTCCAATGATCCTGCCGTATAATTCCAGTGATCCTGCCGTATAATTTCAGTGATCCTGCCGTATAATTCCAGTAATCCTGGCGTATAATTCCAGTGATCCTGCCATATAATTCCAGTAATTCTGCTGTATAATTCCAGTGATCCTGCCGTATAATTCCAGTGATCCTGCCGTATAAATCCACTAATCCTGCCGTATAATTCCAGTGATCATGCTGTATAATACCATATAAATCCATATAATTCCATATAAATCAGGTCCAGTGGTGCTGTCCTGTGCTGTATATTATTAAAGGGGTTATTAATATTTAATCCAAATAATTTTTAAAGGGTTTGCCCTGTGAGGTGTAGGGTTACGCTCTCCTGTGCCGCATTTTGTGTCATATAACTCCAGAAAAATAATGGAGAACAAAAATTTGGAGGATAAAATAGGGAAAGATCAAGACCCACTTCCTCCTAGTGCTGAAGCTGCTGCCACTAGTCATGACATAGACAATGAAATGCCATCAACGTCGTCTGCCAAGGCCGATGCCCAATGTGATAGTAGAGGGCAAGTAAAATCCAAAAAGCCAAAGTTCAGTAAAAAGTCCCAAAATAAGAAATGTAAATCATCTGAGGAGAAACGTAAACTTGCCAATATGCCATTTACGACACGAAGTGGCAAGGAACGGCTAAAGCCCTGGCCTATGTTCATGACTAGTGGTTCAGCTTCACATGACGATGGAAGCCCTTATCCTCCCACTAGAAAAATGAAAAGAGTTAAGCTGGAAAAAGCACAGAAAAGAACTGTAGTAGAGAAAGACCACCTTTCTGTCAAAGTGACAGTTGCCACACCCCTTTCTCCTCCTTTCTCCTGGGTAACGCCCCCTTTAATATTAAATGATAGTGTATGATATCGTTTTTGTATAAAATTTAATATAAAATTTATAGAGTTCGATATTAAACCGTATTAAAAGATAATAGCTTTGAAAAGAGTGTCACGTAACACCAGTCGCAGAATGTCATGCAACGCAGCGCGTCAAATCAAGCGGCTGAAAGATGCATATTACACAGTGTTAAAACCAGGTAGTTTTAGCGGCATTGATAAATATTATGGGTCGGTTAAAAATACATTTAAAAGACCCGACGTAAGAAAGTGGTTACAAGACCAAGACGCATACACGTTGCACAAACCGGCAAGAAAAAACTATAAAAGGAACATGATTTGTGTATCGGGTGTAAATCAACAGTGGCAATGCGATTTAGTTTCGCTGATAGACCTGTCAAAATACAACGATGGTATTAAATACATATTAACAGTCATCGATATATTCAGTAAGAGGGCCTGGGCTGAAAGTCTGACCGCTAAGAACGCCGCAACAGTCGCTAATGCTTTTGAAAAAATATTCCAGCGGGGTGCTGTGCCGATAAAGCTACAAACCGATAACGGTAAAGAATTTCTAAACAAAACTAAAAAAGGTGTTAGAAAAATACTTTATAAATCATTTCACCACCAATAACGATGTGAAAGCGGCTGTTATAGAGCGCTTCAATAGGACTTTAAAAACACGAATGTGGTGCTATTTCACGGCAAAGAATACCTACAGATATATAGACGTTTTACAAGACTTTATACGCAGCTATAATGACACATATCATAGAACGATTAAGTGCGCTCCAAACGATGTGAATGACTCTAATGCATTGAGTGTCTTCAAAACGACCTACGGTGATTACTTTAGAAGTAAGAAAGCCCCCGTTTGTTTAGGAATCGGTGACCACGTCCGTATTTCTAAATATAAGGACATATTTCAGAAAGGCTACGAACAGAGTTTTTCTGAGGAGATATTTGTTGTACATAGTGTGAACACTAATGGGCTTAAGCCGCTTTATAAGTTGACAGATCTGTACGGTGAAGTTATAACCGGTAGTTTTTACCCCGAAGAGCTTCAAAGCATACCAAAAAACTATAACAGGGTTTACAAAGTGGAAAAGATTTTAAAAAATAAGACGGTCAGAGGCCGAAAATACGCGTTAGTCAAGTGGAGCGGGTACCCCCCCGCAAAATTTAACAGTTGGGTCGCGGCATCGGTGATAAAAGACATATAAAGCTCATCACTATCTAAACAAGACGAGCGATGGATGACAAGTCATTCTACATAACCTTACCCAGCAACGCCTCGGCGGGAATACATGACATAAGAAGTTGGGGTGCTGCAATGGCACATAATACAGCTGTGTAAATTATAAGTATTTGGTATGTTTTTGAAGTGCTGAGTACAACGTTTAAGAATCCGCTAACCGATTATATTTTCATTGTAACTGAAAAGAATTATCACACTTACTAAATTATACACCCAAAGTTTATATGTTTAAAAACCCCGCCCCAGCATCTTGGAAATGTGGGACGGCATACCACAGGTTGGTGGGGGCCATTTGGCTCACATCCATGACTATAAGAATGGGACACAGCTCTGAAGTGGCACACATCTGAGAAGGAATTTCAACTGAAGTTACAGCGCTATACACACGCAAGGCATCATGGCAAGTGTTATTATTATTATCATTATGGATCTAATGCTTGGGCTGTGAGGTCAAATTATTATTATTATTATTATTATTATTATTATTATTATTATCATTATGGATCTAAGGCTTGGGCTGTGAGGAGGTAAAATTATTATTATTATTATTATTATTATTATTATCATCATCATCATTATGGATCTAATGCTCAATGCTTGGGCTGTGAGGAGGTAAAATTATTATTATTATTATTATTATTATTATTATTATTATTATCATTATGGCTCTAATGATTGTGTTGCAGGGAGGCAGATTAAATATGTGGTAATAGTGCCATCTAGCGGCGCATTTTGGAAATACATTTAAATATATATATATATATATATATATTATGGATCTAATGCTTGGGCTGTGAGGATGTAAAATTATTATTATTATTATTATTATTATTATTATTATCATCATCATTATGGATATTATCATTATTATTACGCTAACTGGGGTGTGTTGTGTGCAATGCCTTATAATTATTATTATTATTATTATTATTATTATCATTATGGATCTAATGCTTGGGCTGTGAGGAGGTAAAATTATTATTATTATTATTATTATTATTATTATTATTATTATTATTATTATTATTATCATCATTATGGATCTAATGCTTGGGCTGTGACGGGTTAAAATTATTTTTATTATTATTATTATTATTATTATTATTATTCTTATCATCATTATGGCTCTAATGATTGTGTTGCAGGGATGCAGAATAAATATGTGATAATAGTGCCATCTAGCGGCGCATTTTGGAAATGCATTTAAATATATATATATATCTGCCTTTTTGTGAGGGCACCTAATGTACTATTTTTTACAAGTGGCTATGCCGGACCCTCTCCGTCTTCTATATATATATATATATATATATATATTTTTTTTTTTTTTTTATTTTTTTTTATAATGGATCTAATGCTTGGGCTGTGAGGATATAAAATTATTATTATTATTATTATTATTATTATCATCATTATGGATCTAATGCTTGGGCTGTGAGGAGATAAAATTATTATTATTATTATTATTATTATTATTATTATCATTATGGCTCTAATGATTGTGTTGCAGGGAGTCAGTGCAGATGCAATATGCTGTCTCATATTATACAAACGTTATATTTTTTATTTTACAAATATGGCTGTGAATTAGGTATAATTGTGACTTACTGAAGGATGTTTAAATATGTGGTAATAGTGCCATCTAGCGGCGCATTTTGGGAATGCACCGGCGCTGTATTATTTCATGTAAATCGTTTGAAGACAGATGTTATAGGCTGTCTCATATTATACAAACGTTATATTTTAAAGCAAACACATTTAATGTGTGCATCGTTTAAAGAACACTGATATTAATCGTATCTCATTTTCATTATTGGTTCAGCGGCAGACAATGCAGAACATCAACAACAAAGATAACGACATGTGCACATCCGGATCCGAAGATGATGAATTGCCAAGTTATCAAATGAACCATGGTAAGCTAAGTCTATAAATACCATTGACACGTTTTTATTTATTTTTAAAAGTTTAAATAGTACGAAATTATAGCCAAGGTCTACAATTTGTTCATTTTTACTTATTTTTAAAAGTTTAAATAGTATGAATGTACAACAGTCTGGATACAACGTTGATAAGTAATTAATTAAAATTTTTATTTCTCACAATTAAATGACAGATACCACAAACACAGAGAATTTCGATGATGTTGGAGGAAGTCCGTTTGGTTCAGATTTCAACATCATACCAGATTTCACTAACATTTTGGAATTGGCTCCTGCCTGTGAGTAACATGTAATAGCTTATAATAATAATAAAATAATAATTAAAAAGATTTATATTTTAAAATAAATTAAAAATGGGGGCGTGGCTTGGGTGCAGCACTGAACAGACATGCAGTGCAGGAGCTCTCACACCATTAAAAACTCCCTACTGCACATTACATCACCCTGCCTGACTTTGCCCACGGCTGTGGACAGCACCCTGGGCGAGGGGAACCAGCCTGGAGGCCGCTGCACGACTCCCGAGATTGCGGCCTACTACAACAACCGAGACCGGGGCCTCGAGTTTACGGCCGACCCGATTTCGAGCTCCAGGCCTGAATCGCAGCCAGAACGGGTCCCATAGCGCCGCCCACCGCCGCTTGTCTCGCTCCACATTGTCCCCCAGCATACCCCAGACCCCCGGGCACCCACAGGACGAGGTCCCAACACTCCCAACCCGCAGGAGCTGAAATTACAGTGCACTCTCCTCACCTGTGCACCAGCCGGCGGCCATTTTGGGACCCCATGCTGCTAATCCCTGAGCCTCCTCAGTATAGTGCCGAGCACCCTGCTGAGAGTCTGGATGAGAAGTGGGAGCCAGGGACATAGACACACTTGGCCCACACCCGCTGGTGCCATTAATAAATACAGGGAACCCAAGCCACCACTGTACCAGGGACCTGGGACTGGAAGCCGGAGACGCCATCTTGAATGCTGGCAAAATAGCCAGTGCTGCAGTTTTGCCTCTGTTCCACCCCTTTCCTGCAAAATATACCAGCACCTCCGTGCCTCCACATGTGAGGCAGCAGCGGGATACTCTCACTCCCTGATGTTTAATTCTGCCTGCACGAGGGAAAGTTGGACATACTTATAAGAACAGTTCGCCCGGTCATTATATTGCGCCTTGAGACAGCAGGGGTGATACCTCAACAACCCTGCCGCCATCTGCTGTGCCCTGAGGTTGCGGACTCACCGATGTGGATTCCTAGCTCCTGCTACCTCACCTCGAGCCCTTTGATATATACATCACATTGCTGTGGGGCTCTGGAGAGTCACACTGTGACACCTCTGACACGTTGTTTCTTGCAAATTTGCTCCGCAACGCCCTGACATGCCTGCTATCCTCGTAGCGATGTAACTTTCCAATGTCTCCCCTACGCTGATGTGACCCTCAATTAACTACTCTCTGCGCCACACATTGTTTCTACTCTACATATCTATTTCTGGCGGCCTCATATGGAAAAATTCCTGGTGTCCACTCCAATGTCCTCGACTGGCCTTGCTTCAGACGCACGTGAGGACACATCCCACAGAAACTCTTCTGATTCCGATTGCTCCACCACCCGATCTCGATCCCAAAGAAAACGTACTAACACTACGACTACTAAACAGCCTAAAATGAAACCCACTGACATTGCTGCGGTTATCTAAACACCTCTTTTTTAAAGTCACCCACACCTCAATTAAGGACATCATTATTTCGGACCACGCCCCCATAACCTTGTCTCTACATTTGTCCCTGCCCCAGAACATATCTTAATGTTGGAGATTCCCAGCATATCTCATGCACTCAGAGGATTTCATATTACATCTTAAACACACCTGGCATAATTATACTACTGATAACCTGGATCAAGAATCTAACACTCCACTTTTTTGGGGGGCCTCTAAGGCAGTCCTTCGAGGCCATATTATTTCCTATGTTAATTCTAAGCGTAAGAAATTTAACACCAAATTGCAGGAACTTAGTGCGGCTCTTACACTTGCCTATCGCACCTACAAACAAAGCGATAGCCCTACTCATAGAGAAACGTACCTCATGGCAAAACAAATTTATGATACCTTTCTCACTGAACAGGCCCAGATCAGCTACGACTACGGCAAGAACAGGTTTCATAGGTGGGGGAATAAGTCCGGTAAACTCTTGGCCAACTTGGTTAGGGGGCCCCGAAACAGAACGTGGGTTGACTCGTTGCACAGCTCTGGAGATGTTCTTTCTGATCCCACTGACATCTGCTCGGCTTTTATGCATTTCTATAAGTCCTTATATACTGCCGACAGTGATAACGCGACTGATGGTCAATTATTCCTAGATGAGGCGCAGTTACCGAGGCTGGAATTGGAGGAGAGGGACTCGGTGGATGCTCCCATAACTGATGATGAGGTGCGGGCCACCATTAAGTCCCTCCCCAATGGAAAGAGCCCTGGCCCTGACGGTTTCAGTGCCGAATTCTATAAGATGCTAGATACCGATATACTCCCTATATTAACACGATTATATAATCATATCCTAACAACAGGGGAGACTCCCCTTCGTTTTAACGAAGCCAAGCTTATAGTGCTCGCGAAACCTGGTAAAGATCCTACCCAGGTAGGGTCATACCGCCCCATTTCACCCCTCAATCAAGACTTTAAAATCTTGACTAAAATCATAGCTAATAGGTTGCAAGCCTACCTACCCCGTCTTATCTCACCCGCACAGATGGGATTTGTTAAGGGTAGACAATCCACACGGGGAGTGCGGGCGGCCCTAACTGCGATATCTTACACCCGCTTCAGTCAGGCCAAAAATAATATCATTATAAATTTAGACGCGGAGAAGGCATTTGATAAAATTGCCTGGCCTCACCTGTCTCGAGTACTCGCCCACCAAGGATTTGGCGCAGCGTTTTGCAACTTGATACAGACCTTATATACTAACCCAGTGGCGCAGGTCTTGGTCAACAATGTGGCATCTCCATCCTTTGCGTTGGAAAGAGGCACTAGGCAAGGATGCCCTTTATCTCCCCTCCTTTTTGATTTAGCACTGGAACCCCTTATACGCCATATTCTGTTACACAAGAACTATAGGGGCATTGCTGTGGGTACACAGGAATTAAAAGTGGTGGCATTCGCGGATGACCTCCTCCTTTTTATGTCAGACCCTCACCGCATGATCCCGCAGCTAATTGCCATGATTGATCGTTTTTCATCTTTTGCAGGGTTTTCCATTAATTATGGTAAGTCGGAGGCGCTAGCCATATATGGACAGGCGAGACTGGGTTGGGGAACCACCTTTCCCTTTAAATGGGCAAATACACATATTATCTATCTAGGCGTTGCACTCCCTGCTCATCCCTGCCACCTATATAGGCTTAATATCACTCCGGTCCTACATAGGATTAGAACCGAACTTGGCCTTTGGCAATCCCTCCCCCTTAATCTGCTAGGGAGATGCAACCTGTTTAAGATGGCCAGCTTCCCAAAGCTCCTCTATGTTTTACAGATGACCCCTTTATTATTATCTAAGTCAGATTTATCTACTCTGAATACCTCTATCTCCAGATACATCTGGGCTGGTAAACGCCCAAGGATCAGCATGAAAAAATTATCCCAGACGGTACCTAGAGGGGGAATCAACTTACCTGATATTAAACAGTACAATCTTGCGTGCCTCCTCCGCATTGCTATGGATTGGCTTGGAGACAATAATTATTACACGGATTCCAGTCTAGATTCTCAACTTTGCGCTCCCTTGTCTCTTAGCTATCTTCTCCATGCCAGGCCCTCCATATTGGCCTCACATGTCACCACTAATTTGTTACTACTTCCCATAATACAGGCGTTGAAAATGGCGAGGAAATCTCTCAAACTTCAATATCTATACTCACTTTCACTGCCCCTTATCGGCAACCTGGAGTTTCAGGAGGGGGAGGCTCTACAGCCCTTCACTGCCTGGCATTCTCTTGGTATCCGCAACCTGCGCAGCTTGCTTAACTCCTCTCGCGTCCCGCTGTCTTTCGCAGAGGCACGAGAGAAATACGGCCTGCCTCCTCACCACGAGTTTGCCTATTTCCAGGCAATGCACTATCTTAAAACTGTACTATCTAAATTGACAGGGGTCGACTTTCTTAACTCTCTAGACACACTACTCCAATCAGCCTGCTACTCTATATCAACCATTTATACACGTATTCGTCTTGAACTTATCCCGGACACGGACCTTCCAGAGCTGTCCCAATGGTCCTCCCACATTTCAACTGTCACCCCTGACTCCCTCTTAAGTCATTTCCAACTGACCCTAAGGCTTATTCCTGCAAGCTCCTACCAAGAAATGGCCTATAAAATGCTTCATAGGGCATACATCTCACCTAAACGCCGATTTTTAATGGGCATCTCAGAAGACACTAAATGCACTAAATGCCTAATGGAAGGGGCCGATCTCTTCCATTGCTTCTGGGAATGCGCTTTGGTATCACAGTTTTGGCATGAGGTACATCATTATGGAACTACGTCCTTAGGCATATCCTTTAGTTGCACTGTTTCCTGGGCACTGTTCGGATGTCTGACTGACCAAACAGACATCCCTAGGTCTAACAAAAAACTGCTTATGATATTATCAGCGGCTGGCAGGAAAGCAATCTTACAACAGTGGATCCACAACATACCTTCTAATCTCTCGATGGTGACCTCTAGATTATTCTTTTTATTCACCATGGACTGGCTGGAGGCCTCTATTCATAAAGAAAGGCTCGCCCCTGCCTTGTTCCAATGTTGGGACACCTACATTTTGACACTTCCTTTACACACTAAACAAGCCATTGACAAATGCTTTCAATCCACCTCATGGTATCTCCTCCACACTATAGACCACCCTAACCCCTTGAACGTTTGACCTACCCTCTCCCCCTCTCTCTGGACCCCTCCTCCACTCCCTTCTACATTCTGTTGTCTACCGGGTTGATTGGAAATATAGACCCCCGACTTGGGAGACTGTTCTGTGGATGGATCGAAGGCGCGTGACCCATGGCAGGCATTACATGTTAGTTTATTTTCTTATGTTTTAGGTATTATGCTTATGTCTAGGAATTTTTAAGATAATATGACTTTGCTGGTGGAGAACCGATATTTGATCCATCCTTTCTCATCTTTAGTTTTCACCGCTTTGATAATCAAAACACATTATAAATTCCCTGATACAACTAGCTATACACACATTCCCTTTCTTGGAAGGGTATAAAGGTTTTATGTGAGGAAACGTTTGAAAATATGTTTTGATCTCTACCTGGTATTATATGAGACTGAATAATCTGTGACTCCCTGTCTATTGTCAGGATGACTTTGTATATGGCATATTATGTTATACAATGCTAACTATATATTCTATGTCTCGAAATGCTACATATCTACTCTGTACGGTATGAGATTATAATAAAAATAGTTTGAAGAAAAAAAAATTAAAAATAAATGATGTTAAATGCCTGTAATTATTTTATTTTAATTTTTTTATTTTATTTTTCCACCGGCTAAAGAATTAAAAATAAACCTTGTACCGTTGTGCTGATTTGTTGTCACCTGTACACACTTTATATTCTCAATTATACAACTCTTTTTCATGTTATTCTAATTTTATACCGTATGTAGTAATTATTTTTCATTTTTTCACCGGCTAAAGATTCCACAAAAATGAATGATGTGACGGCTGACAGTATTCTGCTGGACATATTGAACAAACCTGAATATTGTCACAACACAGCTATACAGACCGGCAATGCTGTTGATGAGCGACCGTTTTTTCCCCACTCGATAGGGGGCCGGGCTCAAACATTCGAATATAAAGCAGGTGTGTAATCAAACACTGTTATATGGTATATTGTTATGCAGTGATTTAAATGCTGATTTACGTGCATCGATGTTTATATTTATTTTTATAATATATGTATTACAGATGATGCTGTAGCAAGACGATATGATCCTACGATACCAGTAGGTCATGATACAGTCGGGCAAATACACAGGTCTAGTACAAGTGGGAAAACAACAAAAACACACAACCGCCGCTGAAACGGAGAACCATCAATTCGCAACAGCAGGTGTGTAATCAAACACTGTTATATGGTATATTGTTATGCAGTGATTTAAATGCGGATTTACGTGCATCGATGTTTATATTTATTTTATAATATATGTATTACAGATGATGCTGTAGCAAGACGATATGATCCTACGATACCAGTAGGTCATGATACAGTCACGCAAATACACAGGTCTAGTACAAGCAGGAAAAAAACAAAACACACAACCGCCGCTGAAACGGAGAACCATCAATTCGCAACAGCAGGTGTGTAATCAAACACTGTTATATGGTATATTGTTATGCAGTGATTTAAATGCTGATTTACATGCATCAATGTTTATATTTATTTTATAATATATGTATTACAGATGATGCTGTAGCAAGACGATATGATCCCACGATACCAGTATGGCATCGGATTACCATATAACAGTGTTTGATTACACACCTGCTTTATATTTGAATGTTTGAGCCCGGCCCCCTGTCGAGTGGGTTAAAAACGGTCGCTCATCAACAGCATTGCCGGTCTGTATAGCTGTGTTGTGAAAATATTCAGGTTTGTTCAATATGTCCCGCAGAATACTGTCAGCCGTCACATCATCCATTTTTGTGGAATCTTTAGCTGGTGAAAAAATGAAAAATAATTATTACATACGGTATAAAATTAGAATAACATGAAAAAGAGTTGTATTATTGAGAATATAAAGTGTGTACAGGTGACAACAAATCAGCACAACGGTACAAGGTTTATTTTTAATTCTTTAGCCGGTGGAAAAATAAAATAAAAAAAATAAAAATAAAATAATTACAGGCGTTTAACATCATTTATTTTTAATTTATTTTAAAATATAAATCTTTTTAATTATTATTTTATTATTATTATAAGCTATTACATGTTACTCACAGGCAGGAGCCAATTCCAAAATGTTAGTGAAATCTGGTATGATGTTGAAATCTGAACCAAACGGACTTCCTCCAACATCATCGAAATTCTCTGTGTTTGTGGTATCTGTCATTTAATTGTGAGAAATAAAAATGTTAATTAATTACTTATCAACGTTGTATCCAGACTGTTGTACGTTCATACTATTTACACTTTTAAAAATAAGTAAACATGAACAAATTGTAGACCTCGGCTATAATTTCGTACTATTTAAACTTTTAAAAATAAATAAAAACGTGTCAATGGTATTTATAGACTTAGCTTACCATGGTTAATTTGATAACTTGGCAAATCATCATCTTCGGAACCGGATGTGCACATGTCGTTATCTTTGTTGTTGATGTTCTGCATTGTCTGTCGCTGAACCAATAATGAAAATGAGATACGATTAATATCAGTGTTCTTTTAAACGATGTACACATTAAATGTGTTTGCTTTAAAATACTACGTTTGTATAATATGAGACAGCCTATAACATCTGTCTTCAAACGATTTACATGAAATAATACAGCGCCAGTGCATTCCCAAAATGCGCCACTAGATGGCACTATTACCACATATTTAAACATCCTTCAGTAAGTCACAATTATACCTAATTCACAGCCATATTTGTAAAATAAAAATACAACGTTTGTATAATATGAGACAGCATATTGCATCTGCACTGCCTCCCTGCAACACAATCATTAGAGCCATAATGATGATAATAATAATAATAATAATAATAATAATAATAATTTTACATCCTCACAGCCCAAGCATTAGATCCATAATATATATATATATATATATATATATTTAAATGCATTTCCAAAATGCGCTGCTAGATGGCACTATTACCACATATTTAATCTGCATCCCTGCAACACAATCATTAGAGCCATAATGATGATAATAATAATAATAATAATAATAATAATTTTAACCCCTCACAGCCCAAGCATTAGATCCATAATGATGATGATAATAATAATAATAATAATAATTTTACCTCCTCACAGCCCAAGCATTAGATCCATAATGATAATAATGATAATAATTACAAGGCATTGCACACAACACACCCCAGTTAGCATAATAATAATGATAATATCCATAATGATAATAATAATAATAATAATAATAATTTTACATCCTCACAGCCCAAGCATTAGATCCATAATAAATATATATATATATATATATATATATATTTAAATGTATTTCCAAAATGCGCCGCTAGATGGCACTATTACCACATATTTAATCTGCCTCCCTGCAACACAATCATTAGAGCCATAATGATAATAATAATAATAATGATAATAATAATAATAATAATTTTACCTCCTCACAGCCCAAGCATTAGATCCATAATGATAATAATAATAATAATAATAATAATTTTACCTCCTCACAGCCCAAGCATTAGATCCATAATGATAATAATAATAACACCACTTACCATGATGCCTTGCGTGTGTATAGCGCTGTAACTTCAGTTGAAATTCCTTCTCAGAGCTGTGTCCCACTTCAGAGCTGTGTCCCATTCTTATAGTCATGGATGTGAGCCAAATGGCCCCCACCAACCTGTGGTATGCCGTCCCACATTTCCAAGATGCTGGGGCGGGGTTTTTAAACATACAAACTTTAGGTGTATAATTTAGTAAGTGTGATAATTCTTTTCAGTTACAATGAAAATATAATCTGTTAGCGGATTCTTAAACGTTGTACTCAGCACTTCAAAAACATACCAAATACTTATAATTTACACAGCTGTATTATGTGCCATTGCAGCACCCCAACTTCTTATGTCATGTATTCCCGCCGAGGCGTTGCTGGGTAAGGTTATGTAGAACGACTTGTCATCCATCGCTCGTCTTGTTTAGATAGTGATGAGCTTTATATGTCTTTTATCACCGATGCCGCGACCCAACTGTTAAATTTTGCGGGGTACCCGCGCCACTTGACTAACGCATATTTTCGGCCTCTGACCGTCTTATTTTTTAAAATCTTTTCCACTTTGTAAACCCTGTTATAGTTTTTTGGTATGCTTTGAAGCTCTTCGGGGTAAAAACTACCGGTTATAACTTCACCGTACAGATCTGTCAACTTATAAAGCGGCTTAAGCCCATTAGTGTTCACACTATGTACAACAAATATCTCCTCAGAAAAACTCTGTTCGTAGCCTTTCTGAAATATGTCCTTATATTTAGAAATATGGACGTGGTCACCGATTCCTAAACAAACGGGGGCTTTCTTACTTCTAAAGTAATCACCGTAGGTCGTTTTGAAGACACTCAATGCATTAGAGTCATTCACATCGTTTGGAGCGCACTTAATCGTTCTATGATATGTGTCATTATAGCTGCGTATAAAGTCTTGTAAAACGTCTATATATCTGTAGGTATTCTTTGCCGTGAAATAGCGCCACATTCGTGTTTTTAAAGTCCTATTGAAGTGCTCTATAACAGCCGCTTTCACATCGTTATTGGTGGTGAAATGATTTATAACGTATTTTTCTAACACCTTTTTTAATTTTCTGTTTAGAAACTCTTTACCGTTATCGGTTTGTAGCTTCATCGGCACAGCACCCCGTTGGAATATTTTTTCAAAAGCATTAGCGACTGTTGCAGCGTTCTTAGCGGTCAGACTTTCAGCCCAGGCCCTCTTACTGAATATATCGATGACTGTTATTATGTATTTAATACCATCGTTGTATTTTGACAGGTCTATCAGCGAAACCAAATCGCATTGCCACTGTTGATTTACACCCGATACACAAATCATGTTCCTTTTATAGTTTTTTCTTGCCGGTTTGTGCAACGTGTATGCGTCTTGTTCTTGTAACCACTTTCTTATGTCGGATCTTTTAAATTTATTTTTAACCGACCCATAATATTTATCAATGCCGCTAAAACTACCTGGTTTTAACACTGTGTAATATGCGTCTTTCAGCCGCTTGATTTGACGCGCTGCGTTGTGTGACATTCTGCGACTGGTGTTACGTGACACTCTTTTCAAAGCCATTATCTTTTAATACGGTTTAATATCGAACTCTATAAATTTTATATTAAATTTTATATAAAAACGAAATCAAACACTATCATTTAATATTAAAGGGGGTGTTACCCAGGAGAAAGGAGGAGAAAGGGGTGTGGCAACTGTCAATTTGACAGAAAGGTGGTCTTTCTCTACTAACTGTGCGTTCTAAGATGGTATCACAAATCCCCATGGAGAGTCCAAGTGTGTCGGCGGTTGCGATGTCTGACCTTCCCAACACTGGACTGGACACCATTTGCATGCCCCCTGCAAGTGCTGGAAGGAGCATCCACAGTCCAGTTTCTGATATTCAAATTGAAGATGTCACTGTTGAAGTACACCAGGATGAGGATATGGGTGTTGCTGGAGCTGAGGAGGAAGTTGCGATGAGGTTTCTGATGGTGATGTGGTTTGTTTAAATCAGGCACTGGGGGAGACAGCTGTTGACCATGGGATGAAGAAGCCCATTGTGATGACTGGGCAAAATACCAAAAAAGCCACCTCTTCGGTGTGGAATTATTTCTCCACAAATCCGGAACAACAGGTGTCAAGCCGTGTGTTGCCTCTGTCAATCTGTAATAAGTAGGGGCAAGGATGTTAACCACATAGGAACATCCTCCCTTATACGTCACCTGCAGCGCATTCATCAGAAGTCAGTGTCAAGTTGTGAAACTTTGGGTAAGAGTGTAAGCAGTCCACTGACACCTAAATCCCGTCTTTCTCTTGTACCAAAGCTCCTGCAAGCCACACCAACTCCCTCAATGTCAACTTCCTCCTCAGTCAGGAACTTCAGTAGTCCTGCAGGCCATGTCACTGTCAAGACTAAGGAGTCTTCTCCTAACCGGGATTCCTCCGATGGATCCTTTAGTGGTACGCCTGCTGTTGCTGCCTGCCTCTGCTGTTGTTGCTGCTGGGAGTCAATCGTCATCCCAGAGGGGAAGTCGGAAGACCACTTGTACTACTTCAACTAAGCAATTGACTGTACAACAGTCTTATTTGAGGAAAACGAAATATAGCAGTCATCCTTTTGCAAAGCAGACAACTGAGGCCTTGACAGTTATGTTGGTGTTAGACATGCATCCGGTATCCGCCACTAGTTCAGTGGGACTTAGAGAATTGTTTGAGGTACTGTGTCCCCGGTATCAAATCCCATCTAGGTTCCACTTCTCTAGGCAGGTGATACCGAGAATGTACAGAGATGTCAGAAAAATTGTCCTCAGTGTCCTACAAAATGCAGTTGTACCCACTGTCCACTTAACTATGGACATGTGGACAAGTGGAACAGGGCAGACTAAGGACTATATGATTGTGACAGCCCACTGGGTAGATGTATGGCCTCCCGCAGCAACAACAGCAGCGGCACCAGTAGCAGCATCTCGCAAACGCCAACTCATTCCTAGACAGGCTACGCTATGTATCATTGCTTTCCACAAGAGGCAAACAGCTGACAACCTCTTACGGAAACTGAGGGACATCATCGCAGAATGGCTTACCCCAATTAGACTCTCCTGGGGATTTGTGATATCGGACAATGCCACCTATATTGTGCGTGCATTACATCTGGGCAAATTCCAGCACGTTCCATGTTTTGCACATATAATTAATTTAGTGGTCCAGAATTTTTTGAAAAATGACAGGGGCGTGCAGGAGATGCTGTCAGTGGCCCGAAAAATTGCGGCCATTTTCGGCATTCAGCCAACGCGGGCCGAAGACTGGAGCGCCATCAAACATACCTGAACCTGCCCTGCCATCACCTGAAGCAAGAGGTGGTAACGAGGTGGAATTCAACACTCTATATCAGGGCTGGCCAAACCAGTCCTCAAGATCTACTAACAGTTCACATTTTCCAGACCACCTAGCTGGTGCTCAGGTGTAGTCATTACTAATTAATTTAAGATGTGCTGCATTCATTCCTAACTGACAATTCTACAGATCTCCAGGAGGACTGGAAAACATGAACTGTTGGTAGATCTCGAGGACCGGTTTGGCCAGCCCTGCTCTATATGCTTCAGAGGATGGAGGAGCAGCAAAAGGCAATTCAAGCCTATACATCCACCTACGATATAGGCAAAGGAGGGGGAATGCACCTGACTCAAGCGCAGTGGAGAATGATTTCTGTCTTGTGCAAGGTTCTCCAACCCTTCGAACTTGCCACACATGAAGTCAGTTCATACACTGCCACTGCCTGTGGATGGAGACCTTCATTCGCTTTGCCAGAATTCAAGGGTGGTCAATCTGTTGAAATCAGAGCACTACATTTTGGCCACCATGCTCGATCCTAGGTTTAAAGCCTACGTTGTATCTCTCTTTCCAGCAGACACAAGTCTGCAGAGGTTCAAAGACCTGCTGGTGAGAAAATTGTCAACTCAAGCGGAACGTGGCCCGTCAACAGCTTCTCCCGCCACTGGGGCTGCGAGGAAAAGGATAAGATTTCCGAGCCCACCCGCTGGTGGTGATGCAGGGCAGTCAGGAGCGAGTGCTAACATCTGGTCCGGACTGAAGGACCTGCCAACGATTACTGACATGTCTACTGTCACTGCATATGATTCTGTCACGATTGAAAGAATGGTGGACGATTATATGAGTGACAGCATCCAAATAGGCATGTCAAACAGTCCGTATGTATACTGGCAGGAAAAAGAGGCAATTTGGATGCCCTTGCACAAACTGGCTTTATTTTACCAAAGTTGCCCCCCCCCCCCCTCCAGTGTGTACTCTGAAAGAGTGTTTAGTGCAGCCGGTAACCGTGTCAGCGATCAGCATAGGAGGTTACTTCCACAAAATGTGGAGAAGATGATGTTCATCAAAATGAATTATAAATTCCTCCAGGAAGACCTTTACCAGGAATTGCCTACAGAAAGTACACAGGGACCTGTGATGGTGGATTCCAGTGGGGACGAATTAATACTCTGTGAGGAGGAGGATGTACACAGTGAAAGGGGTGAGGAATCGGAGGATGATGATGAGGTCGACATCTTGCCTCTGTAGAGTCAGTTTGTGCAAGGAGAGACTGATTGTTTCTTTTTTGGTGGGGGCCAATACAAACCGGTCATTTCAGCCACAGTCATGTGGCAGACCCTGACGCTGAAATGATTGGTTTGTTAAAGTGTGCATGTCCTGTTTATACAACATAAGGGTGGGACATTTCCATCTTGCACCTCTTTTTCTTCTTTGCATCATGTGCTGTTTGGGGACTAGTTTTTTAAAGTGGCATCATGTATGACACTGCCGTACAACTCCAGGGATACTGCCGTATAAGTCCAGGAGTACTGCAGTATAAGTCCAGTCCAGTGGTGGTGTCTTGTGCTGCATCAGTCCAGTGGTGGTGTCTTGTGCTGCCATAAGTCCAATGGTGGTGTCCTGTGCGGTATATTATTTATTCCAAATAAAAAGGTTTTATACATTACTTATATTATTATCCAAATAATTTTGACAGGGTTTGCCCTGTTTGGTGTAGGGGTACGCTCGCCTGTGCCGCATATTATTATAATAGCTTCAAATAAAAGTGTGTGTGTGTTTGGTTTAGGGGTACGCTATCCTGTGCCACCAATATTGTGTGTGTATTACATCTGGGCAAATTCCAGCACGTCCCATGTTGTTTGTGCCGCACACTTGTGTTTTGCTTAGCTTAGTCATACAGCTACTTCATTGCCCCTCTTTTTCTTCTTTGCATGATGTGCTGTTTAGTGCCTAGTTTTTTTAAGTGCCATCCTGTTTGCAACTGCAGTGCCACTCCTAGATGGGCCAGGTGATTGTGCCGCACACTTGTGTTGCTTAGCTTAGTCATTCAGCTACCTCATTGCACCTCTTTTTCTCCTTTGCATCATGTGCTGTTTGGGGCCTATTTTTTAAATCTGCCATCCTGTCTGCCACTGCAGTGCCACTCCTTGATCGGCCAGGTGTTTGTGGCGCACACTTGTGTCGCTTAGCTTAGTCATCCAGCCACCTCGGTGCAACCTTTTGGCCTAAAAACAATATTGTGAGGTGTGAGTTGTTCTGAATAAAATTAGCCCCAAATTCTGTGATTTTAGCTGTTTTGATGTTTTTTTCAAAAATCATCCAGATCCAAAACCAAAACACGAAAGGGTGGTTTTGGCAAAACCAAGCCAAAAGCAAAACACGAGTGGGGAATTAGAACCAAAACCAAAACACAAAACACGAAAAGTGCCTACCGCACATCTCTAATTACTACCTAACAAAAACAAATGTTTCTGGCGTGGACGGATGGGTGGGGGGGGGGGATTTATGAGACGAGGGGGTACTCATAAATAATAAGCCTAATCAAGGGGTACGGAAGAGAAAAAAGGTTGGGAACCGCTGGTATAGAACATCATGGGGGGAATGTAATAGGGTGTGAGAATCAGGAAGTGAGAGATTTTGTGAGAGTTCTGTTGGTTTTTTAAAGAAGCAATCATTTAAATGGCAAAATCAACCTGGTTTGGTCATGTAAATGTTTGGCACTTTACAAAAAAAAAACCCAGGAGAACTCTCACAAAATCTCTCACGTCCTTATTCTCACACCCTATTATATCCCCCCCCCCCCCAACGGAAAGGGAGGTACATTTAATACACTGGTCATTATTATTACAAATCTTGGATTATGTTATAACTATAAACATTCAGGAATAAAGTTTAAAAAAATGGACAGTGGGCACCTAACTCTCCCTGCACATGTTACATTTGCAGCACCTGCAGGGCGACATAGTTTTGCCCATTAGTGTGCTTTTTTTGTTTGCTAACAAATCTGAATAAGGCCTGTTTCTGAAAATCAGGTTAGTTTGCAATAATGACTGTGTAGTAGAATAAGAAAACATTGTATTGTGTGTATGAAGTTACCATTGCTAACTGCCAGTGGCTGTTCCAACTAACCAGCAGGCGTTGTGCTCAGCTGACTGGAAGATGTTGCTATATGATGCTACATTTAAAGCTCAGTGGACATTGACATCTGTGTCAGGAAAATGTGCCTGCATATGGGTTTCAGATATCCACAGTAAGTCAACTGATCTGACATTAACTCCAAGTGGATGATTTACAAGTAATTTTGTGGAAAACAGGTTTTAACAGTAGCAAGCTGCCCCAGATGCCAAGGTCTGAGTTTAAAACTTCATTACTAATTTCTAAGATAAACCATCACGGCATTTGGGGCCGGCATGATGAAAATTAGGTCTCAGACATCAATATTCAATTACCATTGTGCCCCAGTAGTCCATTAGCAGAACCCTGTCTCATAATACCAGCAGAAGTGAGTGTCACAGCTAGAAAAACTGATCAGAACTAGTCCACACTGAAAGCAATTACTGCCTCTTTATTGTCATATTATCCAACTTGTATTTAAAGGGTTAAAGTTTAATTACAATTTGCTTTGTTGCAGCAGATATGACGTACTTTATTTACCTGCAGGGCAAAATAATAACACAATCAAGTTTTTAAATTGTGCCTCATCCTTCTTGAATGTTATATAATCCGCCAACAACTATTTATTTATGTATTTATTTCCAGTATTTCATGTATTATACTCTAAGTGGATATGCTTACAAGTTGTTAGTGTGTTGTGTTGTGTTGTGTTGTGTTGTGTTGTGTATGTTTCTACCTGTACAGATATCAGAGAGTAGCCCTTTTTAAATGTAAGTTGACTTTACAATTAGAAATGTATTTGTTATCAATCTCTACTACACACTAAATGGTGCCATACTGTAGCATTATTTGTACACAAATAAATGGCAAAGTTGGTTAATGTTATGATATCTACATGTTGCAATTTAGTCATCCGGCACAAAACAAACTGCAAGCAGAAAACATTAACACTCATATAACCCAGGGATGTGCCGTCAGGAGAGGCAGGGACAATGCCTCCCCTGTCATTAATGATTAAAATAATACAAGAAGATACTGTACTTATGACACATATTCTGTCATAATTATCTTCTTTATATTATGGTAACCATTTTACAGTGTAAATACCTGTTTAAATTGATTTCTGTGGCACAGAGAGCGGTGCCTCACGCTGCCCATTGTAAACAGCTGGAAGCAGGGGGTGGGTAGGGGGGCAGGGCCACGCAGATAGCTGTAAAAGCCCATTAAAAAAAGCACTGGAAGTGGCACCTATACAAGTGCCTCAGAGCAGCAAGGATGTACTTTCAGCCCATATGAAAGCACACCCCTGTCACTGTGATTGGGTACTGGGCAGCAGATTCAGCACTGACAGTGACTGCATCCGGCTGTCACTGCCAGTGCTGTACAGGGAGTGAGACAGAGATATAGGGGTATATGCAATTCCGGACGAATTGCACCTTTTTTTCACCCGTTTTTAAATTCGACACAATTCGACCGTCGAATCCCGACCGGCGGGTGCCGGAATTCGACATATTCAATAAAAAACGGATTTGACAGTCCCGCTGTCGAAAAACGGACCAATTGACGGATAAGTGCGTCCTGGATTCGACTTTTCGGACGGCAAAAAAATGGTTAAAAAAACCTAAAAAAAATTGCGTGGGGTCCCCCCTCCTAAGCATAACCAGCCTCAGGCTCTTTGAGCCGGTCCTGGTTGTAAAAATACGGGGGGGAAATTGACAGGGGATCCCCCCTATTTTTAGAACCAGCACCGGGCTCTGCGCCCGGTCCTGGTGCAAAAAATACGGGGGACAATAGACGTAGGGGTCCCCCGTATTTTTCACACCAGCACCGGGCTCCACTAGCTGGAGAGATAATGCCACAGCCGGGGGACACTTTTATACCGGTCCCTGCGGCCGTGGCATTTTAATCCCCAACTAGTCACCCCTGGCTGGGGTACCCTAGAGGAGTGGGGACCCCTTAAATCAAGGGGTTCCCCCCCCCCTCCAGCCACCCAAGGGCCAGGGGTGAATCCTGAGGCTGTCCCTCCCATCCAAGGGCTGCGGATGGGGGGCTGATAGCCTTGTGTAAAATAAAAGAATGTTGTTTTTTGCAGAAAAACTACAAGTCCCAGCAAGCCTCCCCCACAAGCTGGTACTTGGAGAACCACAAGTACCAGCATGCGGGGGTAAAACGGGCCCGCTGGTACCTGTAGTAGTTCTGCAAAAAAAATACCCAAATAAAAACAGGACACGCACACCGTGAAAGTAAAACTTTATTACATACATGCCGACACACACATACTTACCTATGTTCACACACCGACCTCTGTCCACTTCTCCAAGTAGAATCCGGGGTACCTGAAAATAAAATTATACTCACCTAAATCCAGTGTGTCCTGTTCTTTTTTTGTAATCCACGTACTTGGCAAAAAAACAAACCGCATACCCGATCCACGCACTGAAAGGGGTCCCATGTTTACACATGGGACCCCTTTCCCCGAATGCTGAAACCCCCCGTGACTCCTGTCACAGAGGGTCCCTTCAGCCAATCAGGGAGCGCCATGTCGTGGCACTCTCATGATTGGCTATGCGCGTCTGAGCAGTCAGACAGCGCATCGCACAGCCTCTCCATTATCTTCAATGGTGGGAACTTTGTGGTCAGCGGTGAGGTTACCCGCGGGACCCTCTGTGACAGGAGACACGGGGGGTCTCAGCATTCGGGGAAAGGGGTCCCATGTGTAAACATGGGACCCCTTTCAGTGCGTGGATCGGGTATGCGGTTTGTTTTTTTGCCAAGTACGTGGATTACAAAAAAAGAACAGGACACACTGGATTTAGGTGAGTATAATTTTATTTTCAGGTACCCCGGATTCTACTTGGAGAAGTGGACAGAGTTTGGCGTGTGAACATAGGTAAGTATGTGTGTGTCGGCATGTATGTAATAAAGTTTTACTTTCACAGTGTGCGTGTCCTGTTTTTATTTGGGTATTTTTTTTGCAGAAGAACTACAGGTACCAGCGGGCCCGTTTTATCCCCGCATGCTGGTAATTGTGGTTCTCCAAGTACCAGCTTGTGGGGGAGGCTTGCTGAGACTTGTAGTTCTTCTGCAAAAAAACAATATTCTTTTATTTTACACAAGGCTATCAGCCCCCTATCCGCAACCCATGGATGGGGGGGACAGCCTCCGGCTTCACCCATGGCGGGAGGCTTGGAGGGGGGACCCCTTGATTTAAGGGGTCCCCACTCCTCCATGGTACCCCGGCCAGGGGTGACTAGTTGGGGATTTAATGCCACGGCCGCAGGGACCGGTATAAAAGTGTCCCCTGGCTGTGGCATTATCTCTCCAGCTACTGGAGCCCGGTGCTGGTGTTAAAAATACGGGGGACCCCTACGCTTTTTGTCCCCCATATTTTTTGCACCAGGACCTGAGGCAGAGCCCGGTGCTGGTTCTAAAAATACGGGGGATCCCCTGTCAATTTTTTCCCCGTAATTTTACAACCAGGACCGGCTCAAAGAGCCCGAGGCTGGTTATGCTTAGGAGGGGGGACCCCACGCAATATTTTTTTCTGGATTTTAACCCATTCCCACCCCTTCCAACTGAAAACCATGCTCTCTCTATTTTAGTCAGTTTAAAAAATATATATTATTTTCAAAAATATATAAATAGTTGTGTCTCCTAATAGACAAACCAAGTAGATAATCCCTTCTAATATAAATAGATATGCTATTAGCAAAAAAAAACATGTTTTTAAATTTTTTTATTAGATTCCGCCAGCAAAGTGAGGCGGAATGAAATTGACAAAATTACTGTCGAAAAGCACTCTTGTCGAATCGACATTCTTCAATTAGAGATGAGCGCCTGAAATTTTTCGGGTTTTGTGTTTTGGTTTTGGGTTCGGTTCCGCGGCCGTGTTTTGGGTTCGAACGCGTTTTGGCAAAACCTCACCGAATTTTTTTTGTCGGATTCGGGTGTGTTTTGGATTCGGGTGTTTTTTTCCAAAAACACTAAAAAACAGCTTAAATCATAGAATTTGGGGGTCATTTTGATCCCAAAGTATTATTAACCTCAAAAACCATAATTTACACTCATTTTCAGTCTATTCTGAATACCTCACACCTCACAATATTATTTTTAGTCCTAAAATTTGCACCGAGGTCGCTGTGTGAGTAAGATAAGCGACCCTAGTGGCCGACACAAACACCGGGCCCATCTAGGAGTGGCACTGCAGTGTCACGCAGGATGTCCCTTCCAAAAAACCCTCCCCAAACAGCACATGACGCAAAGAAAAAAAGAGGCGCAATGAGGTAGCTGTGTGAGTAAGATTAGCGACCCTAGTGGCCGACACAAACACCGGGCCCATCTAGGAGTGGCACTGCAGTGTCACGCAGGATGGCCCTTCCAAAAAACCCTCCCCAAACAGCACATGACGCAAAGAAAAAAAGAGGCGCAATGAGGTAGCTGTGTGAGTAAGATTAGCGACCCTAGTGGCCGACACAAACACCGGGCCCATCTAGGAGTGGCACTGCAGTGTCACGCAGGATGGCCCTTCCAAAAAACCCTCCCCAAACAGCACATGACGCAAAGAAAAAAAGAGGCGCAATGAGGTAGCTGACTGTGTGAGTAAGATTAGCGACCCTAGTGGCCGACACAAACACCGGGCCCATCTAGGAGTGGCACTGCAGTGTCACGCAGGATGTCCCTTCCAAAAAACCCTCCCCAAACAGCACATGACGCAAAGAAAAAGAAAAGAAAAAAGAGGTGCAAGATGGAATTGTCCTTGGGCCCTCCCACCCACCCTTATGTTGTATAAACAAAACAGGACATGCACACTTTAACCAACCCATCATTTCAGTGACAGGGTCTGCCACACGACTGTGACTGATATGACGGGTTGGTTTGGACCCCCCCCAAAAAAGAAGCAATTAATCTCTCCTTGCACAAACTGGCTCTACAGAGGCAAGATGTCCACCTCATCTTCACCCTCCGATATATCACCGTGTACATCCCCCTCCTCACAGATTATCAATTCGTCCCCACTGGAATCCACCATCTCAGCTCCCTGTGTACTTTGTGGAGGCAATTGCTGCTGGTCAATGTCTCCGCGGAGGAATTGATTATAATTCATTTTAATGAACATCATCTTCTCCACATTTTCTGGATGTAACCTCGTACGCCGATTGCTGACAAGGTGAGCGGCGGCACTAAACACTCTTTCGGAGTACACACTTGTGGGAGGGCAACTTAGGTAGAATAAAGCCAGTTTGTGCAAGGGCCTCCAAATTGCCTCTTTTTCCTGCCAGTATAAGTACGGACTGTGTGACGTGCCTACTTGGATGCGGTCACTCATATAATCCTCCACCATTCTATCAATGTTGAGAGAATCATATGCAGTGACAGTAGACGACATGTCCGTAATCGTTGTCAGGTCCTTCAGTCCGGACCAGATGTCAGCATCAGCAGTCGCTCCAGACTGCCCTGCATCACCGCCAGCGGGTGGGCTCGGAATTCTGAGCCTTTTCCTCGCACCCCCAGTTGCGGGAGAATGTGAAGGAGGAGATGTTGACAGGTCGCGTTCCGCTTGACTTGACAATTTTGTCACCAGCAGGTCTTTCAACCCCAGCAGACCTGTGTCTGCCGGAAAGAGAGATCCAAGGTAGGCTTTAAATCTAGGATCGAGCACGGTGGCCAAAATGTAGTGCTCTGATTTCAACAGATTGACCACCCGTGAATCCTTGTTAAGCGAATTAAGGGCTGCATCCACAAGTCCCACATGCCTAGCGGAATCGCTCCCTTTTTGCTCCTTCTTCAATGCCTCCAGCTTCTTCTGCAAAAGCCTGATGAGGGGAATGACCTGACTCAGGCTGGCAGTGTCTGAACTGACTTCACGTGTGGCAAGTTCAAAGGGCATCAGAACCTTGCACAACGTTGAAATCATTCTCCACTGCGCTTGAGACAGGTGCATTCCATCTCCTATATCGTGCTCAATTGTATAGGCTTGAATGGCCTTTTGCTGCTCCTCCAACCTCTGAAGCATATAGAGGGTTGAATTCCACCTCGTTACCACTTCTTGCTTCAGATGATGGCAGGGCAGGTTCAGTAGTTTTTGGTGGTGCTCCAGTCTTCTGTACGTGGTGCCTGTACGCCGAAAGTGTCCCGCAATTTTTCTGGCCACCGACAGCATCTCTTGCACGCCCCTGTCGTTTTTTAAAAAATTCTGCACCACCAAATTCAAGGTATGTGCAAAACATGGGACGTGCTGGAATTTGCCCATATTTAATGCACACACAATGTTGCTGGCGTTGTCCGATGCCACAAATCCACAGGAGAGTCCAATTGGGGTAAGCCATTCCGCGATGATCTTCCTCAGTTGCCGTAAGAGGTTTTCAGCTGTGTGCGTATTCTGGAAAGCGGTGATACAAAGCGTAGCCTGCCTAGGAAAGAGTTGGCGTTTGCGAGATGCTGCTACTGGTGCCGCCGCTGCTGTTCTTGCGGCGGGAGTCCATACATCTACCCAGTGGGCTGTCACAGTCATATAGTCCTGACCCTGCCCTGCTCCACTTGTCCACATGTCCGTGGTTAAGTGGACATTGGGTACAACTGCATTTTTTAGGACACTGGTGAGTCTTTTTCTGACGTCCGTGTACATTCTCGGTATCGCCTGCCTACAGAAGTGGAACCTAGATGGTATTTGGTAACGGGGGCACACTGCCTCAATAAATTGTCTAGTTCCCTGTGAACTAACGGCGGATACCGGACGCACGTCTAACACCAACATAGTTGTCAAGGACTCAGTTATCCGCTTTGCAGTAGGATGACTGCTGTGATATTTCATCTTCCTCGCAAAGGACTGTTGAACAGTCAATTGCTTACTGGAAGTAGTACAAGTGGGCTTACGACTTCCCCTCTGGGATGACCATCGACTCCCAGCGGCAACAACAGCAGCGCCAGCAGCAGTAGGCGTTACACGCAAGGATGCATCGGAGGAATCCCAGGCAGGAGAGGACTCGTCAGACTTGCCAGTGACATGGCCTGCAGGACTATTGGCATTCCTGGGGAAGGAGGAAATTGACACTGAGGGAGTTGGTGGGGTGGTTTGCGTGAGCTTGGTTACAAGAGGAAGGGATTTACTGGTCAGTGGACTGCTTCCGCTGTCACCCAAAGTTTTTGAACTTGTCACTGACTTATTATGAATGCGCTGCAGGTGACGTATAAGGGAGGATGTTCCGAGGTGGTTAACGTCCTTACCCCTACTTATTACAGCTTGACAAAGGGAACACACGGCTTGACACCTGTTGTCCGCATTTCTGGTGAAATACCTCCACACCGAAGAGCTGATTTTTTTGGTATTTTCACCTGGCATGTCAACGGCCATATTCCTCCCACGGACAACAGGTGTCTCCCCGGGTGCCTGACTTAAACAAACCACCTCACCATCAGAATCCTCCTGGTCAATTTCCTCCCCAGCGCCAGCAACACCCATATCCTCCTCATCCTGGTGTACTTCAACACTGACATCTTCAATCTGACTATCAGGAACTGGACTGCGGGTGCTCCTTCCAGCACTTGCAGGGGGCGTGCAAATGGTGGAAGGCGCATGCTCTTCACGTCCAGTGTTGGGAAGGTCAGGCATCGCAACCGACACAATTGAACTCTCCTTGTGGATTTGGGATTTCAAAGAACGCACAGTTCTTTGCGGTGCTTTTGCCAGCTTGAGTCTTTTCAGTTTTCTAGCGAGAGGCTGAGTGCTTCCATCCTCATGTGAAGCTGAACCACTAGCCATGAACATAGGCCAGGGCCTCAGCCGTTCCTTGCCACTCCGTGTGGTAAATGGCATATTGGCAAGTTTACGCTTCTCCTCCGACAATTTTATTTTAGGTTTTGGAGTCCTTTTTTTACTGATATTTGGTGTTTTGGTTTTGACATGCTCTGTACTATGCCATTGGGCATCGGCCTTGGCAGACGACGTTGCTGGCATTTCATCGTCTCGGCCATGACTAGTGGCAGCAGCTTCAGCACGAGGTGGAAGTGGATCTTGATCTTTCCCTAATTTTGGAACCTCAACATTTTTGTTCTCCATATTTTAATAGGCACAACTAAAAGGCACCTCAGGTAAACAATGGAGATGGATGGATTGGATACTAGTATACAATTATGGACGGGCTGCCGAGTGCCGACACAGAGGTAGCCACAGCCGTGAACTACCGCACTGTACTGTGTCTGCTGCTAATATATAGACTGGTTGATAAAGAGATAGTATACTCGTAACTAGTATGTATGTATAAAGAAAGGAAAAAAAACCACGGTTAGGTCACTGGTATATACAATTATGGACGGGCTGCCGAGTGCCGACACAGAGGTAGCCACAGCCGTGAACTACCGCACTGTACTGTGTCTGCTGCTAATATATAGACTGGTTGATAAAGAGATAGTATACTCGTAACTAGTATGTATGTATAAAGAAAGAAAAAAAAACCACGGTTAGGTGGTATATACAATTATGGACGGGCTGCCGAGTGCCGACACAGAGGTAGCCACAGCCGTGAACTACCGCACTGTACTGTGTCTGCTGCTAATATATAGACTGGTTGATAAAGAGATAGTATACTCGTAACTAGTATGTATGTATAAAGAAAGAAAAAAAAACCACGGTTAGGTCACTGGTATATACAATTATGGACGGGCTGCCGAGTGCCGACACAGAGGTAGCCACAGCCGTGAACTACCGCACTGTACTGTGTCTGCTGCTAATATATAGACTGGTTGATAAAGAGATAGTATACTCGTAACTAGTATGTATGTATAAAGAAAGAAAAAAAAACCACGGTTAGGTCACTGGTATATACAATTATGGACGGGCTGCCGAGTGCCGACACAGAGGTAGCCACAGCCGTGAACTACCGCACTGTACTGTGTCTGCTGCTAATATATAGACTGGTTGATAAAGAGATAGTATACTCGTAACTAGTATGTATGTATAAAGAAAGAAAAAAAAACCACGGTTAGGTCACTGGTATATACAATTATGGACGGGCTGCCGAGTGCCGACACAGAGGTAGCCACAGCCGTGAACTACCGCACTGTACTGTGTCTGCTGCTAATATATAGACTGGTTGATAAAGAGATAGTATACTCGTAACTAGTATGTATGTATAAAGAAAGAAAAAAAAACCACGGTTAGGTCACTGGTATATACAATTATGGACGGGCTGCCGAGTGCCGACACAGAGGTAGCCACAGCCGTGAACTACCGCACTGTACTGTGTCTGCTGCTAATATATAGACTGGTTGATAAAGAGATAGTATACTCGTAACTAGTATGTATGTATAAAGAAAGAAAAAAAAACCACGGTTAGGTGGTATATACAATTATGGACGGGCTGCCGAGTGCCGACACAGAGGTAGCCACAGCCGTGAACTACCGCACTGTACTGTGTCTGCTGCTAATATATAGACTGGTTGATAAAGAGATAGTATACTCGTAACTAGTATGTATGTATAAAGAAAGAAAAAAAAACCACGGTTAGGTCACTGGTATATACAATTATGAACGGGCTGCGGAGTGCCGACACAGAGGTAGCCACAGCCGTGAACTACCGCACTGTACTGTGTCTGCTGCTAATATATAGACTGGTTGATAAAGAGATAGTATACTCGTAACTAGTATGTATGTATAAAGAAAGAAAAAAAAACCACGGTTAGGTGGTATATACAATTATGGACGGGCTGCCGAGTGCCGACACAGAGGTAGCCACAGCCGTGAACTACCGCACTGTACTGTGTCTGCTGCTAATATATAGACTGGTTGATAAAGAGATAGTATACTCGTAACTAGTATGTATGTATAAAGAAAGAAAAAAAAACCACGGTTAGGTCACTGGTATATACAATTATGGACGGGCTGCCGAGTGCCGACACAGAGGTAGCCACAGCCGTGAACTACCGCACTGTACTGTGTCTGCTGCTAATATATAGACTGGTTGATAAAGAGATAGTATACTCGTAACTAGTATGTATGTATAAAGAAAGAAAAAAAAACCACGGTTAGGTCACTGGTATATACAATTATGGACGGGCTGCCGAGTGCCGACACAGAGGTAGCCACAGCCGTGAACTACCGCACTGTACTGTGTCTGCTGCTAATATAGACTGGTTGATAAAGAGATAGTATACTACTAATATTATATACTGGTGGTCAGGTCACTGGTCACTAGTCACACTGGCAGTGGCACTCCTGCAGCAAAAGTGTGCACTGTTTAATTTTAATATAATATTATGTACTCCTGGCTCCTGCTATAACCTATAACTGGCACTGCAGTAGTGCTCCCCAGTCTCCCCCACAATTATAAGCTGTGTGAGCTGAGCAGTCAGACAGATATATAATATATATAGATGATGCAGCACACTGGCCTGAGCCTGAGCAGTGCACACAGATATGGTATGTATGTGACTGAGTCACTGTGTGCTGTGTATCGCTTTTTTCAGGCAGAGAACGGATTATAAATAAAAGTGGTGGTCACTGGTCACTATCAGCAAAACTCTGCACTGTACACTACTGAGTACTCCTAATGCTCCCCAAAATTAGTAAATCAAGTGTCTAAACGGAGAGGACGCCAGCCACGTCCTCTCCCTATCAATCTCAATGCACGTGTGAAAATGGCGGCGACGCGCGGCTCCTTATATAGAATCCGAGTCTCGCGATAGAATCCGAGCCTCGCGAGAATCCGACAGCGTCATGATGACGTTCGGGCGCGCTCGGGTTAACCGAGCAAGGCGGGAAGATCCGAGTCGCTCGGACTCGTGAAAAAAAACATGAAGTTCTGGCGGGTTCGGATTCAGAGAAACCGAACCCGCTCATCTCTAGTGCAGACAAGCCTCCTGACTTGACCACAGACCCTGGAAATTTCTTCCCTGTGCGACTGCCCCCCACCTTCGGAGGCTTGCATCCGTGGCCACCAGGACTTAGTCCTGAATGCCGAACCTGCGACCCTCGATAAGGTGAGCACTCTGCAGCCACCACAGAAGAGACACCCTGGCCCTGGGGGATAGGGTGATCAGCCGCTGCATCTGAAGATGCAATCCGGACCACCTGTTCAACAGATCTCACTGAAAGGTCCTCGCATGGAACCTGCCAAAGGGAATGGCTTCGTATGATGCCACCATCTTTCCCAGGACTCGCGTGCATTGATGCACCGACACCTGTTTTGGTTTTAAGAGGCCTCTGACCAGAGTCACGAGCTCCTGAGCCTTCTCCGCCAGGAGAAAAACCTTCTTCTGGTCTGTGTCCAGAATCATGCCCAGGAAGGGCAGCCGCGTCGTAGGAATCAGCTGCGACTTTGGAATATTCAGATTCCAGCCGTGCTGTTGCAACACTTCCCGAGAGTGTGCTACGCTGATCAACAACTGCTCTCTGGACCTCGCCTTTATGAGGAGATCGCCCAAGTATGGGATAATTGTGACTCCTTGCTTTCACAGAAGCACCATCATTTCTGCCATTACCTTGGTAAATATTCTCGGTGCTGTGGACAGACCAAACGGCAACGTCTGGAATGGGTAATGACAATCCTGTACCACAAATCTGAGGTACGCCTGATGAGGCGGATAAATGGGGACATGAAGGTATGCATCCTTTATGTCCAGAGACACCATAAAATCCCCCCCTTCCAGGCTTGTGATGACCGCTCTGAGCGATTCCATCTTGAACTTGAACCTTTTCAGGTATATGTTCAGGGATTTTAAATTCAATATGGGTCTGACCGAACCGTCCGGTTTCGGTACTACAAACATGGTCGAATAGTAACCCTTTCCTTGTTGAAGGAGGGGAACCTTGACCACCACCTGCTGAAGATACAATTTGTGAATTGCAGTTAACACTGTTTCCCTCTCGTGGGGGGAAGCCGGCAGGGCCGTTGGTGAGGGGGCATCTTCTCAAAGTCCAGCTTGCATCCTTGAGACACAATATCTATTGCCCAGGGATCTAACAGGGAGTGAACCCACTTGTGACTGAACTTACGCAGGCGTGCCCCCACCGGGCCTAGCTCCGCCTGTGGAGCCCCAGCGACATGCGGTGGATTTTTGTAGAGGCCGGGGCGGACTTCTGTTCCTGGGACCTAGCTGTGTTGTGCAGCTTCTTTCCTCTGCCCCCGCCTCTGGCAAGAAAGGACGCACCTCGGACTTTCTTGTTTCTTTGTTCTAAAGGCTGCATTTGATAATGTCGTGCTTTCCTAGGCTGTGCAGGAATATAAGGCAAAACATCAGAATTACCAGCAATAGCTGTGGAGACCAGGTCCGAGAACCCTTCTCCACACAATCCTCAGCCTTCCATATGCCTCTTAAGTCGGCATCATCTGTCCATTGCATATTCTACAGGACACGTCAAGCAGAAATCGACATAGCTTTGTCTCTAGGACCCAGTATACTCATGTCTCTTTGGGCATATTTTATATATATATATATATATACAAATCTCTTAAGACAGCATCTTTAATATATATATATCTCTATATATACATATATCTATATATATCTACATACTAGGGTCTCAATCTCTGCTGATAAGGTACCTGTCCACGCTGCCCCAGCGCTATAAACCCATGCCGACACAATCGCCGGTCTGAGTAGTGTACCAGAATGTGCACGCTATCTGCAGGATCCCTGAGAAAAGCTGTTATGACAGGTTACCTTTTGGGCAAACGTGACACCCTAGGGGAAGATTCCCATCGTATCCTGGCCCTAGTGGGGAAAGGATACTGCATGAGAATTCTTTGTGGGAAACTGCAGTCTCTTGTCTGGAGATTCCCGCTCTTTTTCCTCATGAGAGGAGGGAAATTTACCTCAGCTTTCTTCCCCTTAAACATGTGTACCCTTGTGTCAGGGACAGATGAGTCATCAGTGATATGCAAATCATCTTTTATTACAATAATCATATATTGAATACTTTTCTGCCATTTTGGCTGTAACTTTGCATTATCGTAGTCGACACTGGAGTCAATCTCCGTGTCGACATCAGTGTTTATTATTTTGGACAGTGAGCATTGAGAGACACTGAAGGTCTCTGCGACAGAGGGACAGACATGGGTAGATTTCCTGTCTGTTCTCTAATCTTTTGTGCAATAAATTCACCTTAGCACTTAATTACACATATCCAACAGGTGTCGGCGTTGTCGACGGAGACACCCTCACACACATATTTGCTCTATCTCCTCCTTAGGGGAGCCTTTTACCTCAGACAAGTCGACACACACGTACCGACACACCACACACACAGGGGATGCTCTATTTGAAGACAGTTCCCCCACAAGGCCCTTTGGAGAGACAGAGTATGCCAGCACACACCCCAGCGCTATATGACCCAGGAATCACACAGTAACGTAGTGTTAACCCAGTAGCTGCTGTATATATTGTTTTTACGCCAAATTTATGTGCCCCCCCCTCTCTTTTCACCCTCTTCTATCGTGCTTCTGCAGGGGAGAGCCTGGGGAGCTTCCTCTCAGCGGAGCTATGGAGAGAAAATGGCGCTGGTGAGTGCTGAGGAAGAAGCCCGCCCCCTCAGCGGCGGGTTTCTGTCCCGCGATTTTGTGTAAAATAATGGCGGGGGCTCATGCATATATACAGTGCCTAACTGTATATATGCTGCTTTTGCCAAGAGGTACCTAATTGCTGCCCAGGGCGCCCCCCCCCCCCTGCGCCCTGCTCCCTACAGTGACCGGAGTGTGTGGGTTTAATGTGGGAGCAATGGCGCACAGCTGCAGTGCTGTGCGCTACCTCATATGAAGACTGGAGTCTTCTGCCGCCGCTTTTGACGTCTTCTTGCTTCTCACGCCAGCTTCTGGCTTCTGGCTCTGCGAGGGGGACGGCGGCGCGGCTCTGGGATCGGACGACCAAGGGTGCGTTCCTGTGTTCGATCCCTCTGGAGCTAATGGTGTCCAGTAGCCTAAGAAGCATGACCTATCCGCAGTTAGTAGGTCTGCTTCTCTCCCCTCAGTCCCACGTAGCAGAGAGTCTGTTGCCAGCAGATCTCTCTGAAAATAAAAAATCCTAACAAAATACTTTCTTATTAGCAAGCTCAGGAGAGCTCACTAAAGTGCACCCAGCTCTGTCCGGGCACAGATTCTAACTGAGGTCTGGAGGAGGGACATGGAGGGAGGAGCCAGTGCACACCAGTATTCCTGATTCTTTCTTGGAGTGCCCCGTCTCCTGCGGAGCCCGTCTATTCCTCATGGTCCTTACGGAGTCCCCAGCATCCACTAGGACGTTCGAGAAATATGGGATACTGTACCACATTTTGCCCTGCCCCCCTTTCCCTTTGCTGACTGACATAGTAGAAAATTATACACAGTTTGTTAAATCCCTATAGCGGTCAATCCAATTAGGTGTGAGTCTACAAATGTAAATTGTTACTTGAAATTTGCAACCTTCACATAAATATGCTCACCCGCAGCTGGGGTTTGCAAACTATGCCAAATGCGATGTGAGAGAAGTGGGGAGACTTTTCTAGACCCCAAAAAAGTGGAATCATATAGAAGGCTGTAAGTGGGTATAAGGAAAGTACTGGGCACTTTTAAAAGGTGTCAAATGTGTACGTTTTTGCATTTTTCTTTTCATTAATAAAATCGAAAAGCAAATTAATTTTATTTAAATATAAGGAATTAAATGGAAAATGGCAAAAGAAAAAGGAAAAAAGCTTTTGGGGTAGTTTTAGGTGACTTTAAAAAAAAATATTTTATTTAATACTTTCGTGAAATTGTGGGTGCATTATTTAACGAAAAGGGTTTGAGGCCATGTTATTATTCTCAAAAATGTAATGTCATTATTGGCTCAATTAAGGTAATTTAAACATTTCCAAAATGCCTAACTAGTCATGGGGATGGGGGGTGTCCAAGAGGTTCTGAAGCAAGTCCCGACATTTTTACCATCAAATAAAGATTTTCCCTGTCTTTTTACACCTCAGGGTAGTGAACAAAAAAATGTGAGTTTACTCTGCTTAAGTGTGAAGTTCCTAATTGGATTGCAAACTGAATCCACAGAGAAAATCGCAGCTCACACAAAGCTACTTTCACGTACTTAGATTGACCCCACAGATGTATGTGCGTACATGTCATTTTTTCATATTTTTATTTTTTGTTCTGGATGTATTGTATATTTTTATTTTTATATAACTATCTAGTAAATGCATGTGTACTACATCAGCGCTCTCTCCTTTTCGTTAGATTTGATAGCTCACTTCAAGCTAGTTTGCAAAACAGGAAAACGACATAATAGCAAATCTTAAACGGTTTTCCAAGATGGACTTTCAGGCAAGATGGGAACTGATAACTAATGGAAGGCCAATGCCTGAGCTTAAGGGCCTACTTCAAACGGCAGGATGAAAGAAAATTACACAGACATTCACAGTGGAGTGGTACCAACGAAAAGACTGGTTGTGCGGCTGTGCTACGAGCAATCGCCTTTACTGCTTTCCCTGCCTTCTCTTCACCACCGTCGACAATGGTGGTCATTCCGAGTTGTTCGTTAGCAGTTTTCGTTCGCAGCGCAGCGATCTGGCAAATCTTATGCGAATGCGGCGCAATGCGCTCGCGCGTTGTACTATTACAACAAACAATATAGTTTCACACAAGGTATAGCGAAGCTTTTCTGTCGCACTGCTGGCCGCAGAGTGATTGACAAGAAGAGGGCATTTCTGGATGACAACTGACCGTTTTCAGGGAGGGTTCGAAATAACACAGGCGTGCCAGCAAAAATGCAGGTGTGGCTGGGCAAACACAGGGCATGTTCATGACGTCAAAACAGGAACTGAACAGTCTGAAGTCATCGCAAGCGCTGAGTTTGTCTGAAGCTGCTCTGAAACTGCACAAAAAAAATTTGTAGCCACTCTGCGATCCTTTCGTTCGCACTTCTGCTAAGCTAAAATACACTCCCAGTGGGAGGCGGCATAGCGTTTGCACGGCTGCTAAAAAATGCTAGCGAGCGAACAACTCGGAATGACCACCAATGTTTGGACTAACACTGGATTTTGTAACTTAAAAAATCTGACAAGGAGCCTCAGCAAACATGAAAAGTCAGTAATTCATATCCAAAGCCAAATTACTTTAAAAACTTTTGAAATCTCAAGGATAGATCTGGATTTGAATGAACAGCAGAGATTAAATATCAGCATGCATAATGCTAAGGTAAAGGAAAACTGGGAGATTTTAAAATCCCTTATTAATGCCACTTGTTTCCGAGCCAAACAGGAGTTAGAATTTTGTGGAAACGATGAGCGTGCAAGCTCTTTTAATCGTGGCAACTATGTGGGGCTATTACAGGTTGAGTAGCCCTTATTCAAAATTCCAAATCCCACATTTTTGGGTTCCCTACTGAGATAATGACATATATATTATATATTATGTGTATATATAGATATATAGATATATAATATAATATACATATATATGTGTCATTATCTCAGTAGGGGAACAAAAAATTTGTGATTTTGAATTTTGGATAAGGGATACTCAACCTGTACATTCTTTTGCTGAGGAGAATGAAAAGTCAGCTAGGCATTTGGAGACATCCACTGTGTTTTCTGGCTTATCAAACAGAATCCAGAATTATTTAATTGAAGCAATTGGTGATGTGATACGAAATGATATGATAGAGGAGATTAATGCAGCCCCATTTGCTGCAGTTGAAGTAGACGAGACAACGGATATCATAAGCAAAGCCCAGCTCTCTGTGATTTTGCGTTATGTTGCTAAAAGTGAGGTGAAGGAGGCGTTTTGGGGTTTTGATGATGTGAGTGAAGATAGACGAGCACTGGCTATTGCTGAATATCTTTTGGGAGTGTTGGAGAGATACAACTGTGTTAAAAAGCTGGTAGCTCAGACTTATGACAGAGCCTCTGTGATGGCATCAGATCTTAATGGGGTGCAGGCCAAGATTAAAGAGAAGATACCTGAAGCTATGTTTATCCATTGTTATGCACACAAATTAAATCTGGTGCTCTTGCATTCACAAAATGTATGCCTCAGTGTAACACTTTTTATTAAAACACTTGAGGGACTTTCCGGATTTTTCAATAAGTTGACCAAGCGCACTCACCTACTTGATGATGTTGTGAAGCGACGTTTGCCAAGAGCAGCGCCCACGAGATGGAGCTCAAATTCCAGACTAGTGCAGACGATCAGCATGTACCAATCTGATATACGTGCTATGTTTAAGAATATGAAAGAAACTCCTCGAGACTGGGACAATGACACCCTGTACATGGCCAATGGATATGATCTCTGGATGTCAAAAGCATCCACATGCTTCCTCATAATGGCATATGAGGGCATTTTCAATGAAACTGATGCACTCTTTCGTGTGCTGCAGAATAAAATAATAGACATTGGATTCTGCTGTGCACGAATCCGTGACACGATGGGAGCACTAGAACGCCAGAGACAGGAGTTTGACAGTTTTTATAACCGATTTGAGCAGAAATGTGTCACCCTTGGCCTGACAGACAATGCCCGAAGCAACCAGGTGATGAGAGATGAGAGGAAAAGAATATTTTATAACATTCTGGACAATGTCAGTGTTCAAATGAAAGCTAGGTTTGACCATTTCGCTGAGCTAAGTTTCCTAGGTTTGGTTGATTGCACAAAATTTTAAGATATGTCCCAACATTTTGACAACACCAAACTGCAGAGTCTATCAAAATATGCTAAATACTTTGACTTTGTTAGACTAAAGACTGATCTTAGTGGCTGTACAGCTCAGAAATGGTGAGGAACGAATGCAAATCACCCACACAGCTCCTCAGCTTTGTGACCGAGAATAATCTTGTGCAAACAGTTCCCGAAGCGACAAAGTTACTCCAACTGGTGCTCACTATACCAGCAACAACAGCATCCGTTGAAAGGTCATTCTATGCTTTGAAACGACACAAAACAGACACTAGGAATAAGACCGATCAAGGGCGACTTTCATCTCTATTGAGACGGAGAGACTTTTAAAACTAAAAGAAAATAGAGAGGACTTCTACAACAAAGTCACTAATAGCTTTATCCAGAAGGATAGGTGAATGGACTTCATTTACAAGTAAAGGTCAGGCCATACAATGTATGTTTTCATGTGAATAACTATTAATAGTGGAACTGCATTCATAAAGCTCTATGCTCATTTAAATATGTTTTACTGTTTGTTCTTAACTGGAATAAATTAGATTCTTTACAGGACTATAACCACCTATTGCAATAATCAATAAATCTTGAGTTGTTCAAATACAGGTGAATGTATTTCTAGTTATTGTGCTGTTGGCTTTGAGCATTCATGTGCTGTAAATCCTATTGAAATACAGGAAAATTTATGTACTTAGGCAACCTGCCAATCGAATGGTGGTGTTAAGGTACCTCTTTCGGGTCCATAGTATATGTGTGTTTAAATCTGGCTCTGATACCAGCCAGTGCCTCACCAGCAACTGACCTCACCACACGCCACTGATATAACCTAATCTGGTTGCTCAGGGATGAACAACTCCATTTGTGATAGCCCTGACTCTCTAGGAAACAATGGAAATTGTAGTTTAAGAAGTTGCCACTAGATGGAACCACAATGCACCCAAAATAGAGAAACGCCAGCAACAGAACACTGAGTTACTGGTTGTACATGCGCAGTTGAGACTTGGAGATGCCAAAGAGCAGAGTACTGTAGCAGGTCAGGGTGAGGTGCCACAGGCCTGAATAGAGAGACGGGGCAAGCAATGATGCCGAAGTGGTGCCAAGTGCCACTGAATACCTACTTATAGTGTACTGGGGACATCTTACAGAGCAACAGCACAGTGACATCGAGAACAAGAGACAGTGCGTCAGGCCTGGGAGCCAAAGCTGAGATCCAGCTGAGACCGCAGGAGGCCAATCGCCATCTTTTGATCGCAAAAAATAGAAAATGCATGCACAGGACAGGCCCTGCACATGCATCCACATACCGTTAGTAATTTTTGCGGTTGGTTTGTGTTTTGCAATCCAACCTGAATAAGGCCCACTAAGCACCATTGAGAGATACTGAGAACTATTGAGAGAGACTGAGAACTATTGAGAGATACTGAGAACTATTGAGAAATAATGAAAGTATATTAGAAAACATAATAAAAGTACTGAGTGACACTAATATGCGCAAAAGACTTGAGTTTTAATATGTGAATGTACAGACCGCATCATGTATGTGCCCTGTTTTAGCTGCTATTGAATTAATGATTGATTCTAAGGATGGATCTACTAAAGCATCTACAACAGGCAAGTGGTGGTGTTGCCCATACCAACCAACCAAGGTCTGTCTTTTATTTTCTAACTGCAATAAATAAATGATGATTGGTTTCTATGGGCAACACCACTACTTGTCTGTTTTAGAAATTTTAGAAAATAGAACCCTATCAGTGTTAAGAGAGGAAGACATTTTGTGAGAGAATCTTAAGCTGATTAAAGAGCTCTTTTCGACTGAGTTACTGATACTGTAAGATGCTGAAGATAACTGTGCTGTGGAAAGTGGATCTGTGTGTAGTTTGCTTTATCATTTGAAAGCCAAAGCTATTGCTTCTCTGGAATCAGGAAATACCAGTATTAAATGCTAATCTTTCTACTTTTGTTTTTTAAGAATTCAAATACATGCATGTTATAGGACAGTGACCACCCAGCAACTTTAAAGTAAATAATTGATCAGTTTGAGGTTACTACTCAATTTGCTAAGTAATACTCTGCTTTGATATTTCAGTAAATCTGTGTTTATAAAGGTTATTGTGTGTTTAGAATATAGTGAAGCAATTGAGAAACTGCATTTTCCCTAGTTATAACCAAAGATGTGCTGCAGCAGTTAAGATATAGAAGACCGTTTAACTATTAGACGTTATTAGCGTTATTGGTCATTGCCTAATTACCACCATTTTGCAAACTACTGTGCTAAATTTGTTGCATCCCTTTTGTGCTGCATTTTACTGTCATATGTATGACAATCATACAGTATGTATTCTTATCCCCTTAATACATCTAGTTTTTTATTCTACTAGCTACCCAACATTGCCCATGTTAAATCTTCAATACATTGTATATAGCTGTCAACATTTAAAAAATGATTAGCAGCATAACTGCTCTTCCAGATCTGTGGCTGCCGCATTACTTTTTTTTTTCTTTGGTGGGGTGGGGGGTTGTGCTGCCACTAGCCCTGATTTAAGCTTTCCTTTCTGTTTAGTTTTATAATCACTTTTACATTGTGAGATACAGTGGGGATCGAAAGTTTGGGCACCCCAGGCAAAAATTAATTTTAATGTGCAAAAAGAAGCCAAGGAAAGATGGAAAAATCTCCAAAAGGCATCAAATTACAGATTAGACATTCTTATAACATGTCAAAAAAAGTTTGATTTTATTTCCATCATTTACACTTTCAAAAATACAGAAAACAAAAAATGGCGTCTGCAAAAGTTTGGGCACCCTGCAGAGTTAATACCTTGTACTGCCCCCTTTGGACAGCTGATACCTGGCAGTGTCAAGGATTGTTCTCAATCATCGTCTGGAAAGTCCAGGTGATGTCAATCTCAAAGGTTTTAAAAGCCCAGACTCATCTGACCTTGCTCCAACAATCAGCACCATGGGTTCCTCTAAGCAGTTGTGTAGAACACTGAAACAGAGAATAGTTGAAGCTCACAAAGCAGGAGAAGGCTATAAGAAGATAGCAAAGCGTTATCAGATGCCCATATCCTCTGTTCGGAATGTAGTTAAGAAATGGCAGTCATCAGGAACAGTGTAAGTTAAAGCAAGATCTGGAAGACCAAGAAAAATATCAGACAGAACAGCTCGCAGGATTGTGAGAAAAGCAAGTCAAAATCCACGTTTGACTGCACGATCCCTCCAGGAAGATCTGGCAGACACTGGAGTTGTGGTACACTATTCCACTATAAAGAGATACTTGTACAAATATGGTCTTCATGGAAGAGTCTACAGATGTGGATAAATCCACAGGGAACCAGCGCTCAAACCCTATTTGTAGTGGTGAATGATACGGTTATAAAGTGAAACTAAAATCAATAATGAAAAAGCAGGTAATATACTTAAGGTTGTTTATTCTAAGATGCTGAGATACTTTCTTTCCCAACAGGTATAAATTCGGTTTAAAAGTCAATCAGTGATTGGGGCACGCTCCTGGTTTGAGCTTAAATTCTGAAGTGCAAGGTTCAATTGAAAGAACAAATGCTGTAATCTTTGTAAAGTCGAAAAAAAGAAAAAGAAAAAGAAAAATGCCACAAAAAAATATTAATGATAATATGTACTAAAGTCCAAACGGTTTACAAGTCTATACAGACAGCGGCGTCCCGCTAATCTGTGCTCTGAAGTGAAGGATTCTCTTGTGAAGTGATGAACAGTTGACAGCGGTAGTGTATGCTTTGGTTAGAGTGGAGAATAAGGACCCTGGACTGGCGCTATTCCTCCTGCAGCACGTCCCACAGTAGAGCGCCCGAATCAGGCCCGCTCTGTGGGGCCGCTGACCTGGGGTGTGCGCCTGTCACAGAGGCGAAGTGGACCCGGCCGGAGCTCTCCGAGCGGCTGGCCGCGCCTCTCCTCCTCCTACAGGGACTTACCTGGGACTCCCAGAGGAAGACCCTAACAGGTCGAAACGGGTTGGAGCTACCCATCTATACTACATTGGACTGAGGACGAATATTCACTACAAAGAAGGACAGTACTGCTAATCCTTTCCGCAAACCATCCGGTAACGTGATCCGGAGTTCCGGAAGCAACCGGTTGCCAGGCGACGGAAGAAGCCCGAGACAGCGGAGAGTAGAAGGCGGAGGGGAAGGGAGAAGGTAAGTCCCTGTAGGAGGAGGAGAGGCACGGCCAGCCGCTCGGAGAGCTCCGGCCGGGTCCACTTCGCCTCTGTGACAGGCGCACACCCCAGGTCAGCGGCCCCACAGAGCGGGCCTGATTCGGGCGCTCTATTGTGGGACGTGCTGCAGGAGGAATAGCGCCAGTCCAGGGTCCTTATTCTCCACTCTAACCAAAGCATACACTACCGCTGTCAACTGTTCATCACTTCACAAGAGAATCCTTCACTTCAGAGCACAGATTAGCGGGACGCCGCTGTCTGTATAGACTTGTAAACCGTTTGGACTTTAGTACATATTATCATTAATATTTTTTTGTGGCATTTTTCTTTTTCTTTTTCTTTTTTTCGACTTTACAAAGATTACAGCATTTGTTCTTTCAATTGAACCTTGCACTTCAGAATTTAAGCTCAAACCAGGAGCGTGCCCCAATCACTGATTGACTTTTAAACCGAATTTATACCTGTTGGGAAAGAAAGTATCTCAGCATCTTAGAATAAACAACCTTAAGTATATTACCTGCTTTTTCATTATTGATTTTAGTTTCACTTTATAACCGTATCATTCACCACTACAAATAGGGTTTGAGCGCTGGTTCCCTGTGGATTTATCCACATCTGTATACTTACCATTTAAGGGGGGGTGGGACACCCCTCATTACCAGCAGCACACCCCGCCTCAGATTAACACCTCAGTGCGCAGAGAACCCATTTCTGTATATTCATGGAAGAGTCATCAGAAGAAAACCTCTTCTATGTCCTCACCAAAAAATCAGCCTTTGAAGTTTGCAAATGAACATATAGACAAGCCTGATGCATTTTGGAATAAAGTTCTGTGGACCGATGAGGTTAAAATAGAACTTTTTGGCCGGAATGAGCAAAGGTACGTTTGGAGAAGGAAGGGCACAAAATTTAATGAAAAGAACCTCTGTCCAACTGTTAAGCATGGGGGTGGATCAATCATGCTTTGGGGTTGTATTGCAGCCAGTGACACAGGGAACATTTCACGAGTAGAAGGAAAAATGGATTCAATAAGATTCCAGCAAATTTTGGACGCTAACTTGATGCCATCTGTGAAAAAGCTGAAGTTAAAGAGAGGCTGGCTTCTACAAATGGATAATGATCCTAAACACACCTCAAAATCCACGGTGGATTACATCAAGAGGCGTAAACTGAAGGTTTTGCCATGGCCTTCACAATCTCCTGACCTCAACATAATTGAAAATCTATGGATAGACCTTAAAAGAGCAGTGCGTCACAGACAGCCCAGGAATCTCAAAGAACTGGAAGACTTTTGTAAGGAAGATAGGCGAAGATACCTCAAACAAGAATTGAAAGACTCTTGGCTGGCTACAAAAAGCGTTTACAAGCTGTGATACTTGCCAAAGGGGGCAGTACAAGGTATTAACTCTGCAGGGTGCCCAAACTTTTGCAGACGCCATTTTTTGTTTTCTGTTCTTTTGAAAGTGTAAATGATGGAAATAAAATCAAACTTTTTTTGACATGTTATAAGAATGTCTAATCTGTAATTTGATGCCTTTTGGAGATTTTTCCATCTTTCCTTGGCTTCTTTTTGCACATTAAAATGAATTTTTGCCTGGGGTGTCCAAACTTTCGATCCCCACTGTAGGTTTGAATTTTTCTTTCTGTTATCAATGTTGCTATTCTAAGGCTTTTGGGTGAATAGTATTTTTTGTCTTCCCAGTTCTATCAGTTTATTTTAGTTAATTAATTTATGGTTATTTCAGTTAGTTATTTTAGGTCACTGAATTAAGCTTATTTCTGCCAGTTATTACAGTTCATTAAAGAAATCCATCCAGTGGAAGGCCCAGAACAGGCTCACCAGGTCAAAGGTCTGCCAGGTGAACACTAACAGAAGGTCCAACCAAGACCCCAACCCCCTAGTATGTCTTCTGGGATCCAATATTACCACTCTGTGAAGTTTTTGCCCAAATACAGCCAGTGGAAGGCCCAGAACCGGCTCGCTCAGTCATAGTTCTGCCCAACATACACCAATGGTAGGTCCGACTGGGACCCCAACCCTCTAGTATGTATTTAGGGAATCATTGTTACCACTCTGTGAAGTTTTTATCCAGGCTTCCCGGGTCAAAGTTCTGCCCAGCATATACCAATTGGAGGTCCGTCTGGGACCCTAACCCCCCTAAAAACTGTCCAGGATCCAGCTGGACCACCTCACATTGGTTTCATCACAATCACTGCAGGGGTGTCTGAATGCATAACCATTTTGTCTACAAACAAACAGACCAATGAATTTTATATATAAGATTTATCAAGGCTGTAAAGCTATTTATGTAATAGGGTCATATATTTGTTGTATTTATAATATCCACTATGGATCCCACAAGCACACAGTTGTGTCCTCCCTCATCTTTGCTGCGATCCATGTGCAAACGGATTGTGGCAGCATCTATTCACACTTGCTCAAGACTAGTCGCGGGTGCATACGCAGCTAGCAGCAAAGATGAGCATAGCATCATCTATACTTCCCCAAACTGAACTTTTATGAACTGGGACACAGACATGTCCCCTCCATTAGGGGGTGTGATTGTGTCACATGAGTGATGTGGTCAGATCACAGTGAGGCATGACCACAGCACCCGTGGGCATGCCTAGCATTTTTGTAGTGCTAGGCCACCATCAATATCTTTCCCCACACCTGGATACCTCTCACTTACTGCTGAGACCCATTCACTGCTATTTTGTGCAGTACAGAGCTGCAGCAATCTGGATATACAGTTTCCCAGAGTCAGGACAGTCCTACTTATATCAGGACAGGTGGGAATTATCCACATGTGATTCAATGGTTGATACAATTGGTTAAATTGACCAAAATGAATTACTCCAGCTTAGCCATAAGGAAAATGTATTAATATCTGGACTCAAATGACCATTTTGCCTCTTGCATACAAATAGCACTCTGTAGATTTAAAATTGCCAAAGATGGTACAATTATTTTAATTCCATCTTTATCTTAATAATGAATGTTGGTGTGCTTATGTTTTACCTTTGTAAAATTTTATTTACAGAGCAATAAACTTGACAGGAAGAGTAAAACACTTATGTACGAGGCAATAGTGCCTCCATACTCTGCCATTTTTTTTTATAATTTTTTTGCATGCAGGGTAAATACTATCTGCTTTTGCATGTAGCCCACAAATGCTGGGCAGCTTTCTTTTTACACTGCAAATGGAAAAGCCCTTCTCAAAACTATGGGCTTTATCTGCAAAGCTGCACTGTAAATAAACCCGATTAATGGCAGGTTGGAGGTGAACATTTAAAGCGGCACTCACGGTCAGCATACAGCCCGGCATCCGTTACACTGACAGTGCCACTTTACATTTTCACCTCCAACCGTCCGGGAAGCAGATGCTAATCAAAGCTGCTGCTTTGTTAATAGAGTCCTAAATCTCTCTGCACATACAGTATTACATCTGCCCGACATGCAGTTACCAAGGTGCACAGTTACTGTACTTGCTAACTTTTTGTTTTGCTCCCAACTCAGAATCAGGTCCTAAGACTTTAGAAGATGCTTTTACGTGTTGCTAGCATTGTTTTGACTGGAGCTGGCAGTCAATTGTTAAATGCTGTTATGTTCTAAAAAGCACCTGCAATAATTTCTCAGGTCAGAGTCAACAATATATTTTCAATCTGTGAATACAGCCACACTTTTAACTAAAGTATAATGACCAAATAGCATTTTCCATCCATTAGTGCACTGCCTGGTAAGCAAATCAGCCTACGCAATGTTCAAATTAAACTCCTGGGTTCACTGCAAGCTGTTCTATATTATCTGTATAAGACATATTATTCCTTAATTACACAGGTAAATATAATAAATGCTATATCCTGTACATATACTAATTATATAGGTTAACAAAACCGTTTTCTGCGAAAGCTGTAAAAACAGTTTAAAATCAAATGTGAAAATTGAAGGAACAGAAGAAGAATCGCCACTTGATATGAGGTCAGGCAGTCCTTTGCAATCAAATTTATATCAGAAACATGGAGTACAGGGCATAAATAGATGTCAAACCTTAGAGAGAGAAACAGAGGAATCAAGCTAGAACGATTCTCATTTGTTTCTTCTTAGGGAAATGTAATCAGTTTTTTCCATCTCGCAATCATCTGACTTTCACTGAAAGAAAGGAGTACAATTCTACAAATGTGTTTTTCTCTATTACAATCTTAATCAGATCAAAATGGTACATTGAAGAAGTTGGTTTTTTTAGTTCAAGACTATTGTACAATGTTTGGAAAGTGTTTATGAAAAAAGGTTAAAAAAAAGTTCTGTAATTGTTCATTTTCTGATCCTGGAAAGATATATAAAAAGTACATGGGGAAAAAAGTTTTGCAATGTGAAATATTTTTTGTCAAACAAATTATGCAATTTTATGTCCTAGAGCCAAGTGTTTAAATAAAGTTCAAAACATTTCTTTCTTTCTTTTTAAAAGCATGTTTTTGACTTTCCCAATTCCGCCACCCACAGTTCTTGATCAGCAAAATGATCTGTTACTATGCAAGAGCACACGCTTACAGGGGCATTACTATTGTGGATGTAGGGGTGCCATTGTTATGGGACCAAGAGGCATATTGGGTCACACCTCCTGTGCCCGCATCCCCTGTACCCATCTTCAGAGCCAAGTTAAGGAGAGCCACCTGCGGAATTTGCCCAGTCTTCCCTCTTTCAAATGCAACTGTCCAAAGGAAACTTATTTTAGTACCAAACGGGATCCTCAAGCTGCCAGATCACTGCAACTCACACATAAGCATCACCATGGCCAGGGAAGAGCACCTACTCCTTCTCTTTGTGATTGTCAGCAGTGGGTAAAGTATAACGTACAGCGTAGCATCAAAGGACAAGAATACAGCTTAGCCAACCAATTGGATTTATACTTGAGCATTCAGAAATGCTAAACACTGGGGTTTATTCATGATGCAGTGAAAAGAGTGTCGAAAACAACCAGTGGAGACGTTGCCCATGGCAACCAATCAGCTTTGAAGAAAGCCTTTATCAAGTACATTCTATAAAATGAAAGGTAGATGCTGATTGGTTGCCATGGGCAACTTCTCCACTGGTCTGTTTCTCCACTGTTTTCACTGCTTCTTAAATAGACCCATGATTGTGTGCAGAATCTTCCTGACATGGACATTGGCTTGACACTTAAACATCCATTATCAGTCACGATCAGATCCTCATTCTTTCATCTAGGGATCATAGCCAGAATCAAGAACTTAATTCCTTCAGAAGATCACCTAATATTACAGGTTGAGTATCCCATATCCAAATATTCCAAAATATGGAATATTCAGAAATACGGAATTTTTTGTGAGACTGAGATAGTGAAACCTTTGTTTTCTGATGGCTCAATGTACACAAACTTTGTTTAATACACAAAGTTATTAAAAATATTGTATTAAGGGGGCGTGGCCTGATAGCCCAAGAAACCAGACGTGCTCTGTGTGAGCTCCCGCAAACCCTTGCCTTATTAGGGTTATATACCATCTTTTTCTAATTATTTTATAGTCTTCCCCCTTCCTGATAGCTATGGGAGACCCTGTCCTGCTTTAAGGATCACCCCCTGTTACTCCCACAGTGAACGGAGGAGTACTCATATTGCGGCCTGACTTACATCTGGAGCCGGGGAGTGGAGTCTGATCTGTAGCAAGCCCGACAATCCAGATCTGCAGAGCCGCCTGTACCTCCAGACAGAGAACCCTCCCTGGACAGCTGCTGTTTTCCCCAGCCTGCAGTGCCTGTGCATTTGTGGAGAGGGGCGGGCGTCCCGGTCCGGCGGCTGTAAAAGACATCCGACATCCGCTGTAAAAAACAGGGGCTACTACTAAACTCAAACAAAACGTATGTGCGGCACTGCCGCCAAAGGAAAAGGACAACAAAGGTAATACTGTCCACACCCTACACGGCACCGTCGTGTACCGGGGAGGACAGCTAGGGCGGAAACCTCAGCAAAAACACCAGCAACAAATATAACAAAAGAATACTATGGCCTAGGACGCAAGATGCGGCAGAAGCCGCTACTCACAACACCGGGAAGGCAACCACAAGTGAATGAGAACCCCGAGATTACAGGCACAGGTTTCAATCAACTGGAGGGCTGGGAGGACTCCAATGATTGGCTTCTGACACCAGGACTCAGTATCACAGGAACAAGGTAGACTAGATCACAGGACACCGGACAGGGAATTCTCTAGAGCAGGAACAGCTCACAGGAAGCTATCACCAGCGTCTGTGTAAGGCACTGAAGGAAAATATAACAGGTCTCTGTACCAATAGCTGCAGAGAACCTAATCTGAAAATGTCGTGCAGCTGCCCTGCTGCATGACCACATGATGAGAGGTGCTAATTTCATTACATGGCAACGGGGAACGTGGTACGCCTGTGGCGTCCCCGTTGCCAAGGAGCCGGTGGGTCAGTGCGCACAGCGTCCAGGTGTTGCCAGGCGCCATGCGGGAAGCAGGGGGAGGCACGGCGGACGTGACGCTCCGGGCCCGTTGCTTAGCAACGGTCTGGCGCTGGCGCGAGCTGCCGCATCTAACACTTTAAAGCGGATTTCTCTGCGGATTTCAGATCTGCTCTACAAGTGTGCCAGCAGTCTATCGACGAAGTAGGTCAACGCACTAAGCGGTTGAAAACCAAATTGGAGGAAATATTAATTCCCCCAATTGACTTATCACCCTTCAGGACTATGGGGGTAATTCCAAGTTGATCGCAGCAGGAAATTTTTTAGCAGTTGGGCAAAACCATGTGCACTGCAGGAGGACAGATATAACATTTGCAGAGAGAGTTAGATTTGGGTGGGTTATTTTGTTTCTGTGCAGGGTAAATACTGGCTGCGTTATTTTTACACTGCAATTTAGATTGCAGATTGAACTCACCACACCCAAATCTAACTCTCTCTGCAAATGTTATATCTGCATCCCCTGCAGTGCACATGGTTTTGCCCAACTGCTAAAAAATGTCCTGCTGCGATCAACTTGGAATTACCCCCTATATGCAATAGGAAATTACTGAACTCCACACCAAGCTTGGAAACCTTGAAGATAGATCACGTAGGAACAATATTAAAATACGGGGAATCCTGGAGTCTGTCTCGATAGCGCACCTATCTGAGTTTGTCACGGACCTATTCACTAAATTGCTTCCAACAGTTACGTTAACGGATTTCTTACTGGATCGTATACACCGATTGCCTAAATCCAAAAACGATCCTAAAGATGCTCCGAGAGACACTATAATGCGATTTCACTATTTCCATATCAAGGAACTGGTACTCCGTGCAACTCATCCATCTGATTCCTCAGAAGATGTTCTAGGTGACCTACAAATATTCAGTGATTTATCTGCCACCACGTTGGCAACATGTCGCTCTTTCTACCTGGTGACCAAGGCTTTGTGGAGGGCTGATATTCCATCCTCCTTGGTGGGGTTTCCCACCAAGCTGATTATTAGGAGAAATGGAGCTACAAGTGTAGTTTCCACAACATCGGCCGGCTCCTGTCATCTTGGAACTTGGCGGACAGCTCTTTCGTAACTCCTGCAGACCACAAAGTCTCCCCTAATTGGGTCACCATTCATCATCCTCCATGAATGCTGAAGATTGCTTGTGGCTCTTCCGTAACGTATCTAATGGTCATATGTTAATTTCTTTCTATATGTTACATATCAATGTGTTTTTTTCTTTTTCTTCATATACTTGATCTGATCAGATATATGATGTTTAATCTGTTGCGGATAACGACGTCATTCATCTGACAATTGTTTTTTCACTGGTGTTATCTATTTCTTATGTCTTCTATTTTTACTGTTTGTTTTTTTGTTACTGGCCATACTACAGCTGTTCATATTTGAAGCCATAGTCTAATTGCACCCAGCTCAAATGATTTGTTATAAGCCCTACCGGTGCTGTGCATTTCTGTTATAGCTCAATTTAGACTATGGAGTTCCAGTTTTGGAGTGTTTGGGGTGGCCTACATGGCCAATGCCTCCTAAGTGCCGCCAAGTTGGGCGGCCCCTAGATGCGTCCTTGTGGTGCTCGATTTTTTTCCCCCTTTTTTCCATGTCTCCTTTTTTTTACTATTTATTTATTTTATCCCCCTACCTATTCCCCCTCTTATTGCAATATACATGATGCATGCTTAGTTGCATGCGTGTTCTCCGGCTCACAAAATCAAAACAGTCCTATGTCTCAGCAATCTCGCCTTAAGTCTACAAAATGGTCAACGTAGTATCCCTTAATGCTAAAGGCCTCAACTCCCCAAATAAACGGAGACTTGCTCTATGCCATTTTGCAAAGATTAAGGCACATGTGATAGCCCTACAGGAAACCCACTTTATGGCATCCTCTCCCCCACAGTTTTCGAAACACAATTTTCCATGTTGTTATATGTCCAACAGTCCCAAGAAGAAATCGGGAGTTGCCTTTTTATTTTCCCATTCATGTAATTTTGTACTAGACAAACAATTCACTGATACTGAAGATCGATATTTAATCCTCACCGGGAAATTGAATGACAAATAAGTCACGCTAGCAGTGGTCTATGCCCCTAATGTCAAGCAAATATAATTTATTAGGAAATTTTGTTCTACTCTCCAGTCCGGCCTCAATGGATCATTGTTACTCCTAGGGGATTTTAATATGGTTTTAGACCCACGCTTAGATAAGTCAACCGCCCAACGCCCTTTAAAATCTCCTTCAACCCGGGATCACTCCCAATCATTTAGAAGTATTTTATATGAATATGGCCTGTACGATGTGTGGAGGGCACGGAATCCCAACTGTAAAGATTACACCTTTTACTCCCCGGTCCATGGATAATTTTCTAGGATAGACTTGGCGCTGTCAGATAAATGGACGCTACAACAAATACAGAGGGCCATCATACTGTCAGTTTCATGGTCGGACCATTCAGCCCTAAAATTACGATGGGAATTGACTAAATATCGGCCCTCCCCGTGACCCTGGCGCCTTGGCGAGTACCTTTTAGAGGATAAAGAGGCTAGGGCATCTATCTCTCAATCCTTATCCATGTATCTTGAATGTAATGATCCCACCGACACATCTGTGTTTAATAACTGGTGTGCATTAAAGGCGGTGGTTAGGGGTTCCATCATCCAAGCAGCCGCTCGACATCGAAAGCTATTGCATGAGCAGCAGAGTGACGTCGAAGCACGCCTGGTAGACTTGGAATGCAGACTTAAATCCTTCCCCTCTAATAAATCGATCTATCAGGAACTACTCCGCACTAGGGAAGAATGGAATATCCTGACTCTGAAAGAAGTACATTAGAACCTGTTTAGGATAAAACACAAATTCTATATCCAAGGGGATAGGGCAGGAAGAAAGTTAGCCAGAAAGCTAAGAGGGAAAGTGGCGAATGAAAGAGTCAAGGAAATCATCAACTCCAAAGGCCAGAAGGTATCTGATCCATCGGACATAGGCAATGCATTTGCAGAGTATTACTCTGCTCTATATAACTTCCGTACAGATCTTTCTACCCCGCAGCCATCTACTATTGAGATTGACGCTTTTTTGAGCAAATTAAACCTACCTAGCTTAGATCATGACTCCCTACAATTATTGGAACGCCCTTGGACCTCCGAGGAGATCAGACGGGTTATTAAGGGTCTTCCATCAGACAAGGCCCCAGGCCCAGATGGCTTCACGAACGGGTTTTTTAAATGTTTTAGAGATATCCTGGTACCAGTCTTAATACCTGTTTTTGACGAGGCTTCATTCCCATCAGAAATGTTGGAGGCCAGAAAAGTAGCTTTTCCCAAACCTGGGAAAAACCCAACTATGAAATCTAACTATCGCCCTATAGCTCTTTTGAACTCAGATGTAAAAATACAGTATATGCAAAATTGATAGCTAATAGATTAAACCCGCTGCTCCCTACCCTTGTTAACCAGGACCAAGTTGGGTTCGTTTGGAATCAACAGGCTCCTGATAACACTAGGAGGATTATAGATATCGTGGATGCCTTCTAGGTGTCGGCGGAACCTCTATTGTTGCTTTCGCTGGATGCCGAGAAGGCATTCGATAGACTACATTGGGGCAATCTGAAAGCTATCCTGATTAAATTCGGTATCTTGGGCAGGGCCCTGTCTTCTATTACTGCCCTCTACTCCGCTCCTTCGGCTAGTGTTTATAAATGGTATGATCTCTCCCACATTTACGATATCTAATGGTACTCGCCAGGGCTGCCCATTATCTCCCCTGGTTTTTGTGTTGGCTATAGAACCCCTAGCGGAAGCTATTTGCATTGATCCCGGGGTGAAGGGTCCGACTTTGTTTGGTAGTATGTATAAAGTCTCTTTGCGGATGACATTCTTCTCACCATCACTGAACCTCATACTTCCCTCCAGGCCCTTCACGACACTCTACAGGCCTATTCCTCAGTCTCGTATTACAGGCTTAATACCTCCAAAACGGAAGCTCTACCGATCAACTTCCCTATTATACTGCTCAATCCATTGAAATCTCAATATAACTATGCCTGGCAGGTAATCAGCCTGAAATACTAAGGCATCCACATCCCCCTCCCCCCCCCCCCAAGGTTTCTGACCTTATTTGGTCTAACTACCCCCCCCCCTTTTTGACTAAAATAAAGATGTTGACAAACAACTGGATACTATATAATATATCGTGGTTAGGTCGCATAGCAGTCCTGAAAATGGTACTACTCCCTAAGCTGTTATATCTGTTTAGGACTATTCCCACTCTATTACCCAACTTCTTGTTGGCCAAATTTAACTCTGTATTAATCCATTACGTATGGAAAGGCAAAAAAACAAAAATTGCCCGTAAAATCTTATCTTTACCAAAATCAAAAGGGATGTTTGGCTTTCCCGGATTTACACTTATACCAGATGGCATGTATACTGGCCCCGTTGGAAGCATGGTATGAGATAGATGCCCCTAAACCGTGGGTCTCCTTGGAGGGGGACAGCTGTCAGATTATATATAGATAGTAGATACCTTCTGAGGAAACCGTTATAAGGACACAACGGAGAAACGCGTTAAGGATAATCCACTATTTGGGCTTTTGAAACACCTGCACACCTGGGACATTGTCTTCACCTCTGAGCCGCAGCGGAAACACCGAATACTATTCCAGCAAGAGAAAGAGCTGAGCGGCATATAACGAGGAGAGGCTTGGCGGCGTGTAGCTGCAGCCGGACACCGCCGCGCATATCAAATACACCGCTGACCCCGGCTGGGGAATGAAAAGGTGACCGGTTCCGGAAAATAAGCGACTCCAGCAAAAGGTATATCCAGCGGCGTGCGACCGCAGCTGGGCACTGCTTTTTTCCGGATTCATATATCCAAGTGTGTGACTGTGGTGAGGTGAGAATCTACTATCTATATATAATCTGACAGCTGTCCTAACAACTGTGCTATAACAAGGACAATAATCCTAGTTGCCACAATTTGATGAAGCAAAATGCACCATTGTTCCATAGTCTGCATATATCTTTAAAAACAGAATCTAAGAACATCTACAGATTTTGGAATATATGGTACAAATATACTCATTCAGATAAATAATCTACTGGAGAGACTTTCTATCTGTTCAATCTGGACTTTTAACATCTCAAGTCACAGCAGTGGAAACTAAAAGGATTCAAAAGTATCTTTTCTCACTCAAGTAACAGCTGGCTATAGAATTTAAAGCAATGATTAGTAAATGAGAGGATACTATATATAGTCCCAGTGTTATAGTATATTATAGTGTTTCAAAGTAGCCCTATGATATTTTATGTATGGTAATTGATTAATGCAAAGTCAATTGTATTTTATTGTATAATAAATGGTTAAAAGACAAAAGCGCTCTCAGAGAAATATATACAGTATGTATATATGCTCAACAGGATTATAGTTAATTTCATATTGGTACAATTTCAGAGTATCATGTGGGAGCGTCTTATAGGTCTATAAACCTTCTTAAGTGACCAGTTTTTAATAAGAGTTTTTTTGTTCTTTGTTTTTGTTTTTTTTGTTTTTTGATTATACTGCGCCTGAAATTATATATGCAGGCGGATATATCTAAATAGTATTAATTATTATTGATTGGAATAATTACCCGCCTGCATATATAGTACCTATAAAAAGGGAAATATATAACTCCTTGGAGGGGGGCCTACTCTCTCCTCTCCCTATATCTGGTGTTTTGGGACTGCCCATTTCCGAAGGGTCGAACCTAATCTCGAAGTCAGTCGTGGTTCAATCTGCTCGCAAATCCTGCAGAGTGTTGGTGGGTTTGATACCAGAGCTCTCTCTCCCCCCGCTAGATTTCCCATTAGATGGAGTGGCAAGCCTCGTTCTGGATCTATCATTTCACATGTAGATTTCTCAAGGGGCTAGGACCCTTCAAGAAGTTACGGTAGAGGGTATATTAATGTCATTCACCCAACTACAATCCTGATTCTCTCTTCCCAAAGGAAACTTTTATAAATATCTCCAGCTTCGACGACACTGGCTTCAAAGTGTAACTTTGCCGCATAGCAGAGTATTACCGATTCCCAAATATATTCATACCTTGATTATGAGAACTGACCGTAAAGATACAGTATCCAGATGGTATGCTCTCCTCAATTGCCCCCCTTGCCCAGTGAAACTTAGATCCCTAGTGAAATGGGAATCTGACCTTAATTGTACTCTGACGGAGGAGGAATGGCGCTTGGTGTTTAAATCTTGTTTTCATGTGTCTAAATGTATATCACACATAGAACAGTTCTATAAACTAATACATCGCCAATACCTGACCCCAGCCCTTCTAAACTCAATCTGGCCCACTACCTCAACGACTGCTGGCGACTATGTGGTGAAGCGGGCACTCTCATTCATATATTTTGGGAGTGTCCTATAGTCTCTACTCTTTGGTATCAAATCTTTAACCTCATTGCTAGGATTGTTGGCTTCCCAGTACCCCCCCCCCCCCCCCAACCTACATTGGCCCTACTACACGTATTCCCCATGTATATACCCCATCCAGCTAGATATGTATTGGGACACTTTTTGGCTGCCCCAAAATTGCTACTGGCACATAACTGGCGATCCCCTGTGATACCTACGATCTCTGCCATTGAAGCTGCTGTTCAATCTCACTTTGAGTTTGAGATTGCAGATCTAACTTTTGCTCTGGGGAATGGTGGGCAAGCCAAAAGGTGGACGGTGTGGAGTGAATATAGGAAGGCGCACATTCCCCGATAGCACCCCATCTAAGTTTATGGTTTATTTCCGGATTGGGAGAGGCTAGACAAGACTTCATGAAACATCCGCAAAGGGCATATAGCCCTGTTATTATTGTTCGAACCCATTTCCCTTTCAGGAGGTTATTTTTCATTTCCGTTTCTAATTTCTGTTTTTTTAAATGATCGGTATGTTGTAGACTGATTTGATGTATTTACCTACTTCAAAGAACACTGTATGTACTATTATGCAATTGCTGTTTCCCCCCCCCCCTCATTTTAATTCTGTAACCAATCTCTTTCTACGCTATTTTGAGAACTAATAAAAATGAATCTTAAAAAAAAAAAATTGTATTAAATGACCTTCAGGCTGTGTGTATAAGGGCCCTCATTCCGAGTTGTTCGCTCGCAAGCTGCATTTAGCAGCTTTGCACACGCTAAGCCGCCGCCTACTGGGAGTGAATCTTAGCTTATCAAAATTGCGAACGAAAGATTCGCAATATTGCGAATAGACACTTCTTAGCAGTTTCTGAGTAGCTCCAGACTTACTCGGCATCTGCGATCAGTTCAGTGCTTGTCGTTCCTGGTTTGATGTCACAAACACACCCAGCGTTCGCCCAGACACTCCTCCGTTTCTCCAGCCACTCCCGCGTTTTTCCCAGAAACGGTAGCGTTTTTTCACACACACCCATAAAACGGCCTGTTTCCGCCCAGAAACACCCACTTCCTGTCAATCACATTATGATCACCAGAACGAAGAAAAAACCTTGTAATGCCGTGAGTAAAATACCTAACTGCATAGCAAATTTACTTGGTGCAGTCGCACTGCGGACATTGCGCATGCGCATTAGCGATTAATCGCTCCGTTGCGAGAAAAAAATACAGAGCGAACAACTCGGAATGACCCCCAAGGTGTATATGAAACATAAATGAATTGTGTGAATGTATACACACTTCGTTTAATGCACAAAGTTGTAAAAAATATTGGCTAAAATTACCTTCAGGCTGTGTGTATAAGGTGTATATGAAACATAAATGCATTCTGTGCTTAGACTTAGGTCTCATCACCATGATATCTCATTATAGTATGCAATTATTCCAAAATATGGAATCCGATATCCAAAATACTTCTGGTCCAAAGCATTTTGTGTAAGTGATACTCAACCTGTATACTGATTTTGTATCATCACGGTTAAGGTACATACACACCAGGTGATTTTGAGATCAAAGTAGCTCACTTTTGGTGTTTTGAGCTACTCTGAGCTCAAAATTGCCTACTGTGTATAGCCGGGCGATGAGCGGCTAGCGCTGATGCGGCATCATCGCTGGCCGCCGCCGGCCTGTTTTACCGGCCAAGTGAACCACTTTCCACAGTCTCCTACTGTGGAAAGTAGAGATGAGCGGGTTCGGTTCCTCGGAATCCGAACCCGCCCGAACTTCAGCTTTTTTTACACGGATCCGAGCGACTCGGATCTTCCCGCCTTGCTCGGTTAACCCGAGCGCGCCCGAACGTCATCATGACGCTGTCGGATTCTCGCGAGGCTCGGATTCTATCGCGAGACTCGGATTCTATATAAGGAGCCGCGCGTCGCCGCCATTTTACACGTGCATTGAGATTGATAGTGAGAGGACGTGGCTGGCGTCCTCTCCGTTTAGAGAAGAAATAGATAGGAGAGTGAGAGTGAGACAGTGACACTTCATTTACTGGAGCTTAGGAGGAGTACTCAGACAGAGAGTGCAGAATTTTGCTGATAGTATTAGTTAGTTATACTAGTGACAGAGTGAGACAGTGACACTTCATTTACTGGAGCTTAGGAGGAGTACTCAGACAGAGAGTGCAGAATTTTGCTGATAGTAGTAGTTAGTTATACTAGTGACTGACCAGTGACCACCAGTGCAGTTTTATATTATTTAATATAATCCGTTCTCTGCCTGAAAAAACGATACACAGTGACTCAGTCACATACCATATCTGTGCTCAGCCCAGTGTGCTGCTGCATCATCTATGTATAATATCTGACTGTGCTCACACAGCTTAATTGTGGGGGAGACTGGGGAGCAGTTAGGTTATAGCAGGAGCCAGGAGTACATATTAAAAAATTAAACAGTGCACACTTTTTTTCTGCAGGAGTGCCACTGCCAGTGTGACTGACCAGTGACCTGACCACCAGTATATAGTATACTATATTGTATTGTGAATGTCTGCCTGTAAAAGTTAAACACACGTCGTGTGACTTGTGTGGTGTTTTTTTATTCTATAAAATAAAAAACTCATTCTGCTGACAGACAGTGTCCAGCAGGTCCGTCATTATATAATATATACCTGTCCGGCTGCAGTAGTGATATATATATATTTTTTATATCATTATTTATCATCCAGTCGCAGCAGACACAGTACGGTAGTTCACGGCTGTAGCTACCTCTGTGTCGGCACTCGGCAGTCCATCCATAATTGTATACCACCTACCCGTGGTTTTTTTTTTCTTTCTTCTTTATACATACTACATCTCATTATCATCCAGTCTATATTAGCAGCAGACACAGTACAGTACGGTAGTCCATGGCTGTAGCTACCTCTGTGTCGGCACTCGGCAGTCCGTCCATAATTGTATACCACCTACGCGTGGTTTTTTTTTTCTTTCTTCTTTATACATACAACATCTCATTATCAACCAGTCTATATTAGCAGCAGACACAGTACGGTAGTCCACGGCTGTAGCTACCTCTGTGTCGGCACTCGGCAGTCCGTCCATAATTGTATACCACCTACCCGTGGTTTTTTTTTTTCTTTCTTCTTTATACATACTACATCTCATTATCATCCAGTCTATATTAGCAGCAGACACAGTACAGTACGGTAGTCCACGGCTGTAGCTACCTCTGTGTCGGCACTCGGCAGTCCGTCCATAATTGTATACCACCTACCCGTGGTTTTTTTTTTCTTTCTTCTTTATACATACTACATCTCATTATCAACCAGTCTATATTAGCAGCAGACACAGTACGGTAGTCCACGGCTGTAGCTACCTCTGTGTCGGCACTCGGCAGTCCATCCATAATTGTATACCACCTACCCGTGGTTTTTTTTTCTTTCTTCTTTATACATACTACATCTCATTATCATCCAGTCTATATTAGCAGCAGACACAGTACAGTACGGTAGTCCACGGCTGTAGCTACCTCTGTGTCGGCACTCGGCAGTCCGTCCATAATTGTATACCACCTACCCGTGGTTTTTTTTTTCTTTCTTCTTTATACATACTACATCTCATTATCATCCAGTCTATATTAGCAGCAGACACAGTACAGTACGGTAGTCCACGGCTGTAGCTACCTCTGTGTCGGCACTCGGCAGTCCATCCATAATTGTATACCACCTACCCGTGGTTTTTTTTTCTTTCTTCTTTATGCATACTACATCTCATTATCATCCAGTCTATATTAGCAGCAGACACAGTACAGTACAATAGTCCACGGCTGTAGCTACCTCTGTGTCGGCACTCGGCAGTCCGTCCATAATTGTATACCACCTACCCGTGGTTTTTTTTTCTTTCTTCTTTATACATACTACATCTCATTATCATCCAGTCTATATTAGCAGCAGACACAGTACAGTACGGTAGTCCACGGCTGTAGCTACCTCTGTGTCGGCACTCAGCAGTCCGTCCATAATTGTATACCACCTACCCGTGGTTTTTTTTTTCTTTCTTCTTTATACATACTACATCTCATTATCAACCAGTCTATATTAGCAGCAGACACAGTACGGTAGTCCACGGCTGTAGCTACCTCTGTGTCGGCACTCGGCAGTCCATCCATAATTGTATACCACCTACCCGTGGTTTTTTTTTCTTTCTTCTTTATACATACATACTACATCTCATTATCATCCAGTCTATATTAGCAGCAGACACAGTACAGTACAATAGTCCACGGCTGTAGCTACCTCTGTGTCGGCACTCGGCAGTCCATCCATAATTGTATACTAGTATCCATCCATCTCCATTGTTTACCTGAGGTGCCTTTTAGTTGTGCCTATTAAAATATGGAGAACAAAAATGTTGAGGTTCCAAAATTAGGGAAAGATCAAGATCCACTTCCACCTCGTGCTGAAGCTGCTGCCACTAGTCATGGCCGAGACGATGAAATGCCAGCAACGTCGTCTGCCAAGGCCGATGCCCAATGTCATAGTACAGAGCATGTCAAATCCAAAACACCAAATATCAGTAAAAAAAGGACTCCAAAACCTAAAATAAAATTGTCGGAGGAGAAGCGTAAACTTGCCAATATGCCATTTACCACACGGAGTGGCAAGGAACGGCTGAGGCCCTGGCCTATGTTCATGGCTAGTGGTTCAGCTTCACATGAGGATGGAAGCACTCAGCCTCTCGCTAGAAAACTGAAAAGACTCAAGCTGGCAAAAGCACCGCAAAGAACTGTGCGTTCTTCGAAATCCCAAATCCACAAGGAGAGTCCAATTGTGTCGGTTGCGATGCCTGACCTTCCCAACACTGGACGTGAAGAGCATGCGCCTTCCACCATTTGCACGCCCCCTGCAAGTGCTGGAAGGAGCACCCGCAGTCCAGTTCCTGATAGTCAGATTGAAGATGTCAGTGTTGAAGTACACCAGGATGAGGAGGATATGGGTGTTGCTGGCACTGGGGAGGAAATTGACCAGGAGGATTCTGATGGTGAGGTGGTTTGTTTAAGTCAGGCACCCGGGGAGACACCTGTTGTCCGTGGGAGGAATATGGCCACTGACATGCCTGGTGAAAATACCAAAAAAATCAGCTCTTCGGTGTGGAAGTATTTCAACAGAAATGCGGACAACAGGTGTCAAGCCGTGTGTTGCCTTTGTCAAGCTGTAATAAGTAGGGGTAAGGACGTTAACCACCTCGGAACATCCTCCCTTATACGTCACCTGCAGCGCATTCATAATAAGTCAGTGACAAGTTCAAAAACTTTGGGCGACAGCGGAAGCAGTCCACTGACCAGTAAATCCCTTCCTCTTGTAACCAAGCTCACGCAAACCACCCCACCAACTCCCTCAGTGTCAATTTCCTCCTTCCCCAGGAATGCCAATAGTCCTGCAGGCCATGTCACTGGCAATTCTGACGAGTCCTCTCCTGCCTGGGATTCCTCCGATGCATCCTTGCGTGTAACGCCTACTGCTGCTGGCGCTGCTGTTGTTGCTGCTGGGAGTCGATGGTCATCCCAGAGGGGAAGTCGTAAGCCCACTTGTACTACTTCCAGTAAGCAATTGACTGTTCAACAGTCCTTTGCGAGGAAGATGAAATATCACAGCAGTCATCCTGCTGCAAAGCGGATAACTGAGGCCTTGACAACTATGTTGGTGTTAGACGTGCGTCCGGTATCCGCCGTTAGTTCACAGGGAACTAGACAATTTATTGAGGCAGTGTGCCCCCGTTACCAAATACCATCTAGGTTCCACTTCTCTAGGCAGGCGATACCGAGAATGTACACGGACGTCAGAAAAAGACTCACCAGTGTCCTAAAAAATGCAGTTGTACCCAATGTCCACTTAACCACGGACATGTGGACAAGTGGAGCAGGGCAGGGTCAGGACTATATGACTGTGACAGCCCACTGGGTAGATGTATGGACTCCCGCCGCAAGAACAGCAGCGGCGGCACCAGTAGCAGCATCTCGCAAACGCCAACTCTTTCCTAGGCAGGCTACGCTTTGTATCACCGCTTTCCAGAATACGCACACAGCTGAAAACCTCTTACGGCAACTGAGGAAGATCATCGCGGAATGGCTTACCCCAATTGGACTCTCCTGTGGATTTGTGGCATCGGACAACGCCAGCAATATTGTGTGTGCATTAAATATGGGCAAATTCCAGCACGTCCCATGTTTTGCACATACCTTGAATTTGGTGGTGCAGAATTTTTTAAAAAAACGACAGGGGCGTGCAAGAGATGCTGTCGGTGGCCAGAAGAATTGCGGGACACTTTCGGCGTACAGGCACCACGTACAGAAGACTGGAGCACCACCAAAAACTACTGAACCTGCCCTGCCATCATCTGAAGCAAGAAGTGGTAACGAGGTGGAATTCAACCCTCTATATGCTTCAGAGGTTGGAGGAGCAGCAAAAGGCCATTCAAGCCTATACAATTGAGCACGATATAGGAGGTGGAATGCACCTGTCTCAAGCGCAGTGGAGAATGATTTCAACGTTGTGCAAGGTTCTGATGCCCTTTGAACTTGCCACACGTGAAGTCAGTTCAGACACTGCCAGCCTGAGTCAGGTCATTCCCCTCATCAGGCTTTTGCAGAAGAAGCTGGAGACATTGAAGGAGGAGCTAACACGGAGCGATTCCGCTAGGCATGTGGGACTTGTGGATGGAGCCCTTAATTCGCTTAACAAGGATTCACGGGTGGTCAATCTGTTGAAATCAGAGCACCACATTTTGGCCACCGTGCTCGATCCTAGATTTAAAGCCTACCTTGGATCTCTCTTTCCGGCAGACACAAGTCTGCTGGGGTTGAAAGACCTGCTGGTGAGAAAATTGTCAAGTCAAGCGGAACGCGACCTGTCAACATCTCCTCCTTCACATTCTCCCGCAACTGGGGGTGCGAGGAAAAGGCTCAGAATTCCGAGCCCACCCGCTGGCGGTGATGCAGGGCAGTCTGGAGCGACTGCTGATGCTGACATCTGGTCCGGACTGAAGGACCTGACAACGATTACGGACATGTCGTCTACTGTCACTGCATATGATTCTCTCCCCATTGAAAGAATGGTGGAGGATTATATGAGTGACCGCATCCAAGTAGGCACGTCACACAGTCCGTACTTATACTGGCAGGAAAAAGAGGCAATTTGGAGGCCCTTGCACAAACTGGCTTTATTCTACCTAAGTTGCCCTCCCACAAGTGTGTACTCCGAAAGAGTGTTTAGTGCCGCCGCTCACCTTGTCAGCAATCGGCGTACGAGGTTACATCCAGAAAATGTGGAGAAGATGATGTTCATTAAAATGAATTATAATCAATTCCTCCGCGGAGACATTGACCAGCAGCAATTGCCTCCACAAAGTACACAGGGAGCTGAGATGGTGGATTCCAGTGGGGACGAATTGATAATCTGTGAGGAGGGGGATGTACACGGTGATATATCGGAGGATGATGATGAGGTGGACATCTTGCCTCTGTAGAGCCAGTTTGTGCAAGGAGAGATTAATTGCTTCTTTTTTTGGGGGGGTCCAAACCAACCCGTCATATCAGTCACAGTCGTGTGGCAGACCCTGTCACTGAAATGATGGGTTGGTTAAAGTGTGCATGTCCTGTTTATACAACATAAGGGTGGGTGGGAGGGCCCAAGGACAATTCCATCTTGCATCTCTTTTTTCATTTATTTTTCTTTGCGTCATGTGCTGTTTGGGGAGGGTTTTTTGGAAGGGCCATCCTGCGTGACACTGCAGTGCCACTCCTAGATGGGCCCGGTGTTTGTGTCGGCCACTAGGGTCGCTTATCTTACTCACACAGTCAGCTACCTCATTGCGCCTCTTTTTTTCTTTGCGTCATGTGCTGTTTGGGGAGGGTTTTTTGGAAGGGCCATCCTGCGTGACACTGCAGTGCCACTCCTAGATGGGCCCGGTGTTTGTGTCGGCCACTAGGGTCGCTTATCTTACTCACACAGTCAGCTACCTCATTGCGCCTCTTTTTTTCTTTGCGTCATGTGCTGTTTGGGGAGGGTTTTTTGGAAGGGCCATCCTGCGTGACACTGCAGTGACACTCCTAGATGGGCCCGGTGTTTGTGTCGGCCACTAGGGTCGCTTATCTTACTCACACAGTCAGCTACCTCATTGCGCCTCTTTTTTTCTTTGCGTCATGTGCTTTTTGGGTAGGGTTTTTTGGAAGGGCCATCCTGCGTGACACTGCAGTGCCACTCCTAGATGGGCCCGGTGTTTGTGTCGGCCACTAGGGTCGCTTATCTTACTCACACAGTCAGCTACCTCATTGCGCCTCTTTTTTTCTTTGCGTCATGTGCTGTTTGGGGAGTGTTTTTTGGAAGGGCCATCCTGCGTGACACTGCAGTGCCACTCCTAGATGGGCCCGGTGTTTGTGTCGGCCACTAGGGTCGCTTATCTTACTCACACAGTCAGCTACCTCATTGCGCCTCTTTTTTTCTTTGCGTCATGTGCTGTTTGGGGAGGGTTTTTTGGAAGGGCCATCCTGCGTGACACTGCAGTGCCACTCCTAGATGGGCCCGGTGTTTGTGTCGGCCACTAGGGTCGCTTATCTTACTCACACAGTCAGCTACCTCATTGCGCCTCTTTTTTTCTTTGCGTCATGTGCTGTTTGGGGAGGGTTTTTTGGAAGGGCCATCCTGCGTGACACTGCAGTGCCACTCCTAGATGGGCCCGGTGTTTGTGTCGGCCACTAGGGTCGCTTATCTTACTCACACAGTCAGCTACCTCATTGCGCCTCTTTTTTTCTTTGCGTCATGTGCTGTTTGGGGAGGGTTTTCTGGAAGGGCCATCCTGCGTGACACTGCAGTGCCACTCCTAGATGGGCCCGGTGTTTGTGTCGGCCACTAGGGTCGCTTATCTTACTCACACAGCTACCTCATTGCGCCTCTTTTTTTCTTTGCGTCATGTGCTGTTTGGGGAGTGTTTTTTGGAAGGGCCATCCTGCGTGACACTGCAGTGCCACTCCTAGATGGGCCCGGTGTTTGTGTCGGCCACTAGGGTCGCTTATCTTACTCACACAGCGACCTCGATGCAAATTTTAGGACTAAAAATAATATTGGCCCTCATTCCGAGTCGTTCGCTCGGTATATTTCATCGCATCGCAGTGAAATTCCGCTTAGTACGCATGCGCAATATTCGCACTGCGACTGCGCCAAGTAATTTAACAATGAAGATAGTATTTTTACTCACGGCTTTTTCTTCGCTCCGGCGATCGTAATGTGATTGACAGGAAATGGGTGTTACTGGGCGGAAACACGGCGTTTCAGGGGCGTGTGGTTAAAAACGCTACCGTTTCCGGAAAAAACGCAGGAGTGGCCGGAGAAACGGAGGAGTGTCTGGGCGAACGCTGGGTGTGTTTATGACGTCAAACCAGGAACGACAAGCACTGAACTGATCGCAGATGCCGAGTAAGTCTGAAGCTACTCTGAAACTGCTAAGTAGTTTGTAATCGCAATATTGCGAATACATCGGTCGCAATTTTAAGAAGCTAAGATTCACTCCCAGTAGGCGGCGGCTTAGCGTGTGTAACTCTGCTAAAATCGCCTTGCGAGCGATCAACTCGGAATGAGGGCCATTGTGAGGTGTGAGGTATTCAGAATAGACTGAAAATGAGTGTAAATTATGGTTTTTGAGGTTAATAATACTTTGGGATCAAAATGACCCCCAAATTCTATGATTTAAGCTGTTTTTTAGGGTTTTTTGAAAAAAACACCCGAATCCAAAACACACCCGAATCCGACAAAAAAAATTCGGTGAGGTTTTGCCAAAACGCGGTCGAACCCAAAACACGGCCGCGGAACCGAACCCAAAACCAAAACACAAAACCCGAAAAATTTCCGGCGCTCATCTCTAGTGGAAAGTGGTTCACCCCGGTGAACATCGCTGAGCCAGGTGAAAATCGCTCAGTGTGTATGCACTGTGCGATTTTCCGCCCAGCGATGTTCACATCATCGCTTTGCATACACACTGGGCAAAAACATCCAGTGTGTATGCCCCTTAAGACTACTACAATGCAGTCTACCTGGGTTTCCAGCAAAAGAATATCACTGCTTGCAGCTTGTACAAAATATGGCAGCAAAGCTGTTAACTAACCAGCCCTGTCCCTGCCACATAACACCCATTCCCTCATCTTCCACTGGCTGCCTGTAAGATGATTTAAGGTTGGCTTACTGACTTTCAAAGGTTTATATAACACGGGTACAAGGTACCTGAAGCAGATTTATATAGCAGTGAAAACTGTGGAGAAGTTAGCCAGTGGAGAAGTTGCCCATGGCAACCAATCAGCTGCTACGTATAATTTTATAGAATGCACTTTTTAAATGTTACCTCAACACTGATTTGTTGCCATGGGCAACTCTTTTCTTTTTACTGCTTCACAAAGAGATCCTTACTGTCAATCTTCTTACTGCCTCATTTGCTTATTTCACCTGTAGATTAAGTACTATAGATTGTAAGCTTGTGAACAGAGCCTTCCCTCCACTGTTTCTGTCTGTTATTACCCAGTTTTGTTCTATTACTGTTGTTCCAATTGTAAAGCACAATGGCATATGCTGCGCTATATAAGAAACTGTTAATAAATGTGGGGTCTATTCATGAAGCAGTGAAAAAAGTGGAGAAGTGAGTCAGCTGCTCCTTATAATTTTAGGTATCTGGTCTCTAGGTCGACCAAGAACCCGATGGTCACTCTGTCAGAACTACAGCATTCCTCTGTGGAGAGAGGAGAACCTTCCAGAAGGACAATCATCTCTGCAGCAATCCACCAATCAGGACTGTATGGTAGAGTGGCCAGACGGAAGCCACCCCTTATTGAAAAGCACATGGCAGCCTGCCTGGAGTTTGCCAAAATGCACCTGAAAGACTCTCAGCCCATGAGAAACAAAATTCTCTGGTCTGATGAGCGTAGATTGAACTCTTTGGCGTAAATGCCAGGTGTCGTGTTTGGAGGAAACCAGGCACCGCTCATCACCGTGCCAATACCATCCCTACAGTGAAGCATGGTGGTGGCAGCATCATGCTATGAGGATTTTTTTCAGCAGCAGGAACTGGGAGACTAGTCAGGATAGAGGGAAAGATGAATGCAGCAATGTACAGAGACATCCTGGATGAAAATCTGCTCCAGAGCGCTCTTGACCTCAAACTGGTGCGACGGTTCATCTTTCAGCAGTACAACAACCTTAAGCACACAGCCAAGATATCAAAGAAGTGGCTTCAGAACAACTCTGTGAATGTCCTTGAGTGGCCCAGCCAGAACCTAGACTTGAATCCGATTGAACATCGCTGGAGAGGTCTGAAAATGGCTGTGCACCGACGCTTCCCATCCAACCTGATGGAGCTTGAGAGGTGAAGCAAAGAGAAATGGGTGAAACTGCCCAAAGATACTGTAGGTGTGCCAAGCTTGAGGCTGTAATTGCTGCCAAAGGTTCATTAACAAAGTCGCACTGCTGACTGCAGAGTGATTGACAGGAAGAGGGCGTTTCTGGGTGTCAACTGACCGTTTTCAGGGAGTGTTCGAAAAAACGCAGGAGTGCCAGGAAAAATGCAGGCGTGGCTGGGCGAACGCAGGGCGTGTCCGTGACGTCAAAACAGGTACTGAATAGTCTGAAGTGATCGCAAGTGCTGAGTAGGTCTGAAGCTACTCTGAAACTGCACAAAATTATTTTGTAGCCGCTCTGCGATCCTTTTGTTCGCACTTCTGCTAAGCTAAAATACACTCCCAGTGCGAGGCGGCATAGCGTTTGCACAGCTGCAAAAAAACTGCTAGCAAGCGAACAACTCAGAATGACTACCATTGTGTATAGAATTTTGAGGGAAAAAATGAATTTATTCCATTTTGGAATAAGGCTGTAACATATTGTAGCAAAATGTGGAAAAAATGAAGCACTGTGAATACTTTCTGAATGCACTGTATGTCATCCTTAGGTTAAATTGTGTGGTGAATGACAGGATTTGCTTCTGTTTGTCCATATATTTTAAGACTGGCAGCCACCAGCATTGGTTTTATCTATTACACTGACCATAAATAATTTAAATTGGTCCTGGACCACCAACACAGTGCACCCCTGCAAGTGTCCTGAGGCACCCCAGGGTGCTAATGCACACAGTTTGAGAACCACTGCTCTATCTAATTTATTTATCTACTTCCTATCTCTTTTCCCCCAAAACTCCACCCTTCATCCACCTCACACATACTGTACACACTCAATTATCTCTGTTAATGGTACCAGATAGCTTATGCAATTCCTATTCTGTGCAGGGTATACCAATAAACCATATTAGGTTTTAAGCAAAAATCACATAGGTCTGTATAATGAATCTTGGTATGTCTGCAGTACAGATATCAACATCTTGGTGAAGAAATGATGGGCGTAATTGTGCTATCTAATACCCTATTAATGACTCATTTGATAAAAAGTCTCCAGTAAGCAGGTAGAATGAAAGAGTCATCTTATCTTGCTGGTGGTGACTTAAGTAGAATAGTGGAGAACTAGTTGTGCAAGGTTTGTATATTATTAGTCTCACCAACAGTGGCTGATGTGGTGGTATAACAGCTTATAAAGGGAGAGTTAATGGTAAGATCTCTCTAGCCCTCTGTTCTCCTGTAGAGGCATTGTGTCTGTTAGGGAGGTCTAGTGAAGCAGGTTACAGTGCTTTCAGTGTTGTGTCTCCTCCAGCACTTGTTGTCCTCCGGATAGCTCATCAAAATACTTCTCCCCTGGCCCACCTCACAGCAGAGGGAGCCTCCAGCAGAGGGAGGACTGTCATAGCCCCTATCCCATGAATTACCGTAGCAGTATGGGCAAAAAGTACAAGTTGCCAGCTAAACTTCACAGACTGACTATGACATGGGACTTTCCATCTCAGGTCACCTGAGTCTCTTTTGCTGCTTCATGCTCTACACTGTCAGTGCTGGTGTTACCTCATTCACATGTACCTCAGATTATCTGCTACTTGGTTTATTTTGTTATTATATAGTTCGCTATTGGTCACAATTAACTAAAATAAATCCACATAAGCTTGCCTGTTGGACCAAGCAGTTTGAACCCAAATTAGGGAGAGATCTGTGAAATAACCCATGTGCCTGAATCAAGGAAAACACATATAGGTGATACCTGTTCACACCCGACTTCAGTGTTGGACTGAGACATGAAATGCCCAATGGGGAGATACATTGTTAGAGGCCCGTACATAGGGGTGTGGCCCCCTAAAGAGGGGGTGTGGCCAGACAACACAGAGGCTTGGCTAACTATTAGAGTGTATGGTCTGGACCCCTTTATAACTAAATTCCATGCATGATTATTTACCAGATTAATGCACTGTGGAAAATACACCATAGTTCTGTGCAGTATAATGTAACATATGTATAATGTATAATTCAAGTGCACAGTCTACAATTGGATCCCTAGATGAAGTGGTGGGCTCTCAAACAGTGGGGCCCACCGTGAGTTACCACTGTGGTCCAGTCCGACCCTGCCCAACTTCAAACCTGTTGAAGGACCCAGAGTCTGCAGGGAGGTGCAACCTTCGACCTGATGTGCTACTGCACACAAGTTTGCAAATATACTGTAGCTATCTGTGAACCCCATAATATCCAAAAGGCAATGTCAGTTACTGTACTACTTCTGCTAACAAAGACACTAAACTCACAAAAGCTATGTCACTAACAAGAAAGAGAAACAGGAAATTAGTAAAGTTCCTCATCAAAGTGCTGCTGGAAGTCTGATCTGTGCAAGTATGTGAACTCGACCTGACATTACACGTGTCGTAAATTGAATTAGCCAATTTGCGGTAAATACTGGGCGAGAACCGTGGACTGCTGTTAAAAGATATCTCACTGCCTCTGCACTTGTACTAGAACATATAGGGCACTAGGACTAAGAGTCTGCTGGGAGAGCAACCTCTGACCTGATGTGCTACTGAAAATGTGTGGACTGCAGCCATCTGTACTGTGTAATAGTGTCACGGTACTGGACAATTGTGCAGTAAGTACCACCTGAGGTAAGACACCTATTTGCTGCAATACCCGGTGTTTGATACCATTGCTGTTAACCACTGTGTTCCTGCATTACCTTATACCTGCTGTTTACCAATAAACCAGGCATTATGGTTAAGGACTCACTGTGTTGTCAAAAAAATCACTGTCACATCCGCTATGCACCTGTTCTGATGACTACTCCAAATAGCTATACAGTATATCAACAAAACTATCCTCCCCTCTTGACGTTGGACCACTGTTGAAGGAATTGAGGTCATGAAGGCACACTGGTGGTCTTACCCAAAACATAGACCCTATACATATACCTGTACATATATATAAGAAAGCTTTCCTCTTTATCTCTAGGGAAGCTCATGTTCTAATGGTGAAACGTGTTGGTTGCAAAGAAGCTTATTTTATTCATTTAGCTATTCCCGTCCCAAAATTATTTACAAATTTTAGGATTTTCAGATACCAGGATCCTGGGTTTAAATTTGGGATTGAGGTTAAGAAAAAAAAAATTGCTGAAAGAATGACCAAAGAAAAAGCAGAAACCCGGCTGCAGAGAAAGCGCACTCAGGCTCTACACTAAGCATGGATAAGCCCATGTCCATATTTTTAGAAGGAATATCCCCTGTTGATTTAGCTGTACCTGTGTCATACACATCACTATCATCAGTTCAGGGCCAAAACTAGGATATTTGTCACCTAGGGCAAGGCAGTAATTTGGCGCACCTCCCTGTTTTGTCATTTTTATTATTAGACCACAAATCCTAGCTGTTGGTGACTGTGTCACCCCCTTACTTGCCTCCTCACCAATCTTCTGGTGACCTTATCACCCCCACCAGGCCTCCTGACCCCTCTGTTAGTGACCCTCTCACCCTCACCCATGCATCTTCACTCCTTGGCCCACCCCCTGCCTCTGGGGATGCTGCTCTCACTGACAGCGGAGGGTGCCAGGGGCTGGAGGAGTAGATACCTGTTTTGACTCCCTAGTCACCCAGGGTCTCCAGCAGGGAGAGCAGGTGCCAGAGCAAGTAGTGAGATGGAGTCTCATTCCCTGAATAGCAGGAGGAGTCTGAGTCTGAGCTTCCCATTACCAAGCAGCGGTCGCCCAACTCCCGACCCGGGACAGGGAACGCTGGAGACAAAGAGACAAACAATATGCTGGAGACACCCGAGGTAAGGGCTTCTCCCTGTCACTGAGCTGGATATGGGTAGTGGTGAGACCTGGCAGCAGGTACCCCCTTAGGGCTGAGTGGACAGAGAGGAGGCAGAGCAAGGGGTTGTTAGCGGTGACCTCGCAGTGTCCCCCAAGTCCACTTGCCCCCTAGTTACGACCCCAGGCGGTTAAATGATGATCTTCATCATGGACATTGTGTATAAAAGAGGTAGATGAATCAGCCGCCATATTGGACATGACTTTCTGATACATTGCATATGATATTGTTATATTTTACTACCATGTTGCTATAATGTGCATAATATTGTGTTACATTATACATGACTATGACCCTTTTCTAACTTTGATCTGCTACATCATATAATTTGCTACACTGTTCATGATCAATGTTACAATGTATGTAACCCAGCATTGATATACTGTAGTAATAATAGTAATAATATGCACACTAGAACTCAGCACAAGAAATTAAAGTTACATACAATACACACTGTGTAATGTGTGCTTACAATTTTGACTATATAATCAAAATCATAAGAAAAGCCTGCACAATTTGCACCGTGTGTATACAACTTGCAATACCGATGCACGGGCCCGCGGAGTCAGTATGACAAGAAAAAAATAGACTGTGCAGGCATGGCAATTTTGACTATATTGTGTACAATCTAGTTTCTAGAATAGTCAAAATGTATATAGTCAAAATTGTACATAGCCAAAATCGCACTGTGTGTACAGTTAATATGGGTGGTTCTGGGCTCGGGGGAGTTCAAGGGAAATCGCAAAGTCAAAATGGTCCTTTAGCCAGAATCGCACCTTAAGTGTTATAATAACCTCTATCTAAAAAAATGCCATTTGATTATCATTACATATTGTTGTTTATGCCAGTTTAATACTAGGCTGCAACATGGAACAATCTGCTGCAGATCCACTTTTACTCAACTTATCCCTCACTTCCCTTTCCTCCCTTTAAATTTGATCTTTGCTGCTTTCCCCTTTCCACCATGTTCCCTTTCTCCTTACCTTTTTATCCCTTATAGGATTGTGGGAGGAAACTGGAGTACCCCGGAGGAAAACCACACAAGTACGGAGAGAATATACAAACTCCACACAGTTAGGACCATGGTGGGATTCAAACCCATGACCTCAGTGTTGTGAGGCAGTGATGCTAACCATCCATACTGCCACGCTAACATCATGTAAGCACCACCCCTTAAGCCAGTGGTTCCCAAACTTATTTGAATCATGGCGCCCTAGAGTATCACAATATTTTTCATGGCACTCCATAGGCCAAAAGTTTTTTATTGACAAATTCAGCTAAAAATATTAAATTAAGTAAATTGTGTTTATATGTCATGCCTAGGTTCAGTTATTTGGTGAGGGAACAGGATTCACTTCTGTTTGTCCACATGTTTTATGATTGGAAGCCACAAGCACCGGTTTTGTCTATTTCATTGCCTGTAAATAAATTGAATTGGTCCTGGACCACCAACCCAGGGCACCTAGTTTGAGAACCACTGCCTTGAGCCATAAGTGAAAATGTGTCTGAGTTGTGTATGACTCTGCATTGGCCATAAGTGTGTAACCTTGGCTCAGGAAATTAAGTTGTTACAAAACACACAAGCTACAGCTACAAAACCAACTTGCAGTCAAACCTGTACTTACCCCTATAGGTTTCTATAGGTGGGAAAAAAAGAGGAATCTCTTTGTAAAACAGAGACATACCGATGTGTCATTATACATCTTTCTGTCTTTGTTTCATTTGACACAAAATGCTTAGCATTGCCAAGACGCTCTCCGACAAGTAGTAACTTGATGGATTCCCAAATTTTTTTGCCACAAAATAATTTGTATAACGTAGCAGATTAAAGTAGCATATTTTAAGAAAAATCACAAGGTGTGGCTATGATGCAGATTCCTTTGCATGGCTGTTTTGGCCATACGGCTTAAATGGGGAAAGTTGCATGTGGACACATCTGTATGTCTCTTAATGTAACACAGGGCTCTTTATGGGCATGTGATTTTCTTCATCCAAAGGACAAGGCAAGATGTACGATGCCACTCATCTCATGATTACTGAGGTGGGTTTGGTCTGATAACACAATTGCATCTAGCCCACTTTGCAGGCAATTGAAATAATTGTCTGGAGTCTGGAAAGCAAGGCATACCAATAATCTACAATATTCCAGAAGACTAGGCATCGTTTCTCAAAATCCAAATACCTTTGCAAGTATACTTGTCAACAGTGGCATCACAAAGGTGAAGTGGGCTATACCCAGGTGTCACATTCCACGGGGTGACACCAAAATGCTGACTCCTCTGCAGTGACTGTGTAGGAGCCAGCAATGAAACCAGACAAGTTATCAGGGGCAGCCCAGTATCTCCAAGAATGCTGGGCACACCCCATGGTGACCAAAATGGGGGATTGGGCTGCGAGGCTAAGCCCCTTCCCATGAGGTTATGCCCCCTTTCTGGTCAATTACCCCAGTGATGTCCCGTCTGTCAACATGCATGCCTGTGATTAATTAGTAATACCCCCCCCCCCTTCTATGTATATATCAATGATTGTCTAAAGATACCTTTATAAGAGGCACATCCAATTCTTCTAAGTGAGTTGGGGTATGCACCCTCCATTATCTTTGATATTTTATCCTGTTGATGGTACTCATCACCCTGCTATTATTTTGATAAATCACAGCGAGGTAACCTGTAACATCCTCGTGGAAATTACTCCATATTGAATCCTTTTATTTTTTTCATGTACCTGTAACAATAAACTACTATTAGAGAGCATGCCTTTAAGAAAGAGAGAGAAAAAAGAACACCAAGAATCCTGGATTAGTATTCCAAATATTTTAATAAGGAAAGTACAATTTAGTTAGTCAAATTTTACATCTGACACTGTACTTACAGTAAAAGTTATAAATCATCCATACCAAGGGACACCCTTGGTAGTGCTATTCTTTAACACCATACACATTTCCTATTTTAGTTTTTGAGAATAACTGGGATAGATCCTGAGTGAATCTATCCAAGCGGCAGCAACTATATTATTGAAGCGCCAAAATTCCCGACCCTCCCATTGTTGACCTGTAACCTGCTCCTCTCTGGCCTACCCCATTGTCACCTAGCCCCTCTTCATTCCATCCTTAACTACTCGCCACATTTTTACACTTTCACTGCTCTGTCTCTTCTGAACCCCTCTGGCAATCATACCACTCATTATAATGAGCAGAATCAAGTTCAAACTCCCCCCCCCCCCCCCCCCATATTGGTTTTTGAAGTTACAGTCTGTATATGCCCTGACCAGTAAAAATAGAAGGTATGTCATTGTGCTTAAATAAATGACTTTTATGTGATTTTCTAAACAATTAAGCGCTTATACTGACTTCCATCACACCTCCCAGTTGTTTATGGTCATCGTGTAATGTCAACTTGTTTTCATTTGTCCAAAATAGCAAAATGCTATAAGACCCTGAGGCCAAGAACAAAACAACCAATTTATTAAGCAAAATAATCTATTTTTCAAATGATTTCTTCTTCTACACCTACTGTATGTTGCCACAAGTGTCTGCTTTATATTCAACGTCTCCAGCTTCTAGACTGATTGAGTTTAGACGGAGGTTCGATGTGTTTCATCTAAGTTTCATTACATGGAATAAGACAACTCAACCTGAACTAAAAGTAATTAAAGAACTAGAGAGGAGAAAAAAAATAAAATAAAAATAGAAGCATTCTGTAGTCTAACGTGGAAATGAGAAAACAAATTACAAAATAGCTAAAAGACATAGCAATTTCACCCATTAATGCTAAACCCTGGCCATAATTACTGTGCAGGTTCTGGGGGCCCTGGCAGCACTACAGACATATTAATATATAGCAATAATTCATGCACCTTCACTCTTTATCCTTTATCTTGTGGTTAACAAATTGAAAATTGCATACAATTTGTAAATTGAAAACTCAGCTGATAGCACTCCTGCTCAAATCAAGCAGAGATAGATAGATAGATAGATAGATAGATAGATAGATAGATAGATAGATAGATAGATAGATAGATAGATAGATAGTGGTAAAAAGGGCGAACTAGAAATACTTGCAGCAAGCAAACAGTATGATATTATAGGCATTACTGAAACTTGGTGGGACAAATCTCATGATTGAACAGTCAATCTAGAGGGCTATACACTGTTTAGGAGAGACAGACTAAATAAAAAGGGTGGAGAATGCGCTTCAATACAGACAAGTGTAATGTAATGCACTGTGGTAACAAGAACAAAAATAACACCTACCTACTAAATGGGGTAAAATTAGGGAATTCTGTACTGGAAAAGGACTTAGGTGTCCTCATAGATAGCAAACTAAACAGTTGTACCCAAAGTAGGACTGCAGCAAAAAATAGCTAATAAGATATTAGCATGCATAAAACGGGGAATTGATGCTAGGGACGAGAGTATTATACTCCCGTTATATAAATCACTTGTGAGGCCACACCTTGAATACTGTGCACAATTCTGGGCACCATACTACAAAAAGGATATCCTGGAGCTAGAAAAGGTTCAGAGGCGGGCGACCAAACTAATTAAGGGTATGGAGACGCTGGAATACGAGGAAAGGCTTGCAAGACTAGGCATGTTGACACTGGAAAAGAGGAGATTAAGAGGGGACATGATCAACATCTACAAATATATAAGGAGACAATATACAGATCTTGCGCAGGACCTGTTTTTGGTTAGATCAACACAGAGAACTCGTGGACACTCGCTCAGGTTAGAGGAGAGGAGAGTCCGCACAATACGGTGTAAAGGCTTTTTTACGGTAAGGACGATACGTGTTTGGAATTCCCTGCCTGAGGGAGTTGTAATGGCTGACTCGGTCAACACCTTTAAGAATGGGTTAGATAAATTCCTAATGGATAAGGATATCCAGGGTTATGGGGCATAGTAACGCACTATGGTTACTATAAAAAGAGGGATAAAACGCAACGGCTGATATCAGCATCAGTCAAAATTTTATACAAAATGATCCTTCATAGGAGACCACAAATAGGTTGAACTCGATGGACAATTGTCTTTTTTCAACCTTAGATACTATGTTACTATGTGATAGATAGTAGGGGTACTCAACATTCTGCCCTCCAGCTCTTTTGGAACTACACATACCAGCATACCCTGACAGTTTTACTATTAGCGAATGCTAAAACTGTTGCAGGACATGCTGCAATGTGTAGTTCCACAACAGCAGGAGAGTCGCAATGTAGCACACCCCTGATATACAGTTTGTAGCTATACGTGGGGAAGGTGTAAGTATACCATGCTCAATAACACTGCTCCCTGATCCTGTTAGGCTCAGAATCCATTAAAGGACAGAATGTCCTGGGTTTTCCAAGTGCGAGAATTGGAACTTCAGATCAGGACAAATGGAATGTCACAGAATTTGAGCCTTGGGAGATGATAGCATGGGAAAGGGGGGTCATCCCAATAAGCAGATAAAAGCATACCTCCCAACATAACCCTCTCCAGGGGTTACAAAATGCTCTGCTTCTGGACTTTCCTCTTAATGTATGAATACCGGCACCTGTTTTGAACAGGTTACTGGATAAGAAAGATGTTTCAGCACAGGTGATGGCAATCATAAATTAAGAAAGAAGTCAAGTAGCAGAGCATTCTGTCACTCCTGAAGAGGTCATGTTGGGAGATATGCAAAAGGCAAGAGGCTGTAGGTATATACAAACACCCTAGATCTAATGGATCAAATCTTCTTTATCATGCAGATGATAGATAGTCTGTTGCATTGATGCGCCCTTTTAGTTGCACAGAGTGGACAGAATTACACACCACCTCAATGGATGCCGTTTGTGAAAATCAGTCCATTTCAGAGCAGAGCAAACCTGTAATGGTAAATAACAGTGATACTACATTATGTATCACTAGATGCAGCAATGCATAATGATAGTTATCTCTGTCACTAGCATCCAGGGGTTAAAGTGAGCCGGAACGGGGCGGAACTGCGTTCCATCAGTTCCACTTGGAGTCAGAACGCAGTTCCTCCTCCTCCGGCTCACCTCACCCGATGTGTGCCCAGCGCCACAGGGAGATGCCGGGTGCCCGCTGAGATTGTGTTACCAGCAGGCGCCCGGCTCTCTCTCCACAGGTGAAGCCGGCGGCAGGAGCTCACTACTGAGCTCCGGCTCCCGGCTCTGCCAGTGTGCTGTGCGCTATGGGAGAGACGTCATGACGTCTCTCCCATAGTGCCGAGGAGCGGACGCCAGGAAGACTGCAGCGGTCGGACGCGGGAGCGGTGCTTGGTGAGTATGGTGTGTTTTTTGTTTTGTTTTTTAATATGTGTGAGTGCTTCTACTGGGGGCAAACTACTGGGGGCAAGCTACTGGGGGCAAACAATAAGGGGGCAAACTACTGGGGGCAAGCTACTGGGGCAATGAACAGAAAAAAAACTCAACAGTAGCGCTCAGTGTGGTTTCATAAAAAGTAACTAAAAAGATGATACTTATAGTCCATATAAATAATAGAGGTCTGGTCTCAGGACAGTTCCTCCTGTAGTGATCCAGGGACAATCTTCTACTTCAAACGACGTGTCAACAGTATATGTGGACAGAAGAAATATATATCATGGTGTAGTACTTCATAAAAAATGCTAAGAATGCACAAAGCTGCCCAGATAGACTCTCAAATAAGATGGATGGCGTACCCCACTCACAATAATGGGAATCGTTCTCCACACATAAGGGTATCTTTAAATCCACCAAATGGTCACAAGTGGGATATAGGGTGCAATGCGTACCATTACTCACTCAGAATCAAATGCGAATCCTCCCGTAATGGTTTCTTTGTGTCGAGCTCCAGAAATGGCACCAGGAGTAGAATTGAATAAAATCACTTTAATAACATGCAAATACAGATAGTGAACCTTTACACATACATGGTATAGGGCGGATAGTGAAAAAAATGCTGATGGTTGCTGCTGGCCGAAAACAGCACCACCCAGCAAGATGGTATAACCACAAATCCAACCTCAATAACCAAGTCGTGCAGGAACCACCTGTATGCACTCATCCATTTGTGGTTATACCATCTTGCTGGGTGGTGCTGTTTTCGGCCAGCAGCAACCATCAGCATTTTTTTCACTATCCGCCCTATACCATGTATGTGTAAAGGTTCACTATCTGTATTTGCATGTTATTAAAGTGATTTTATTCAATTCTACTCCTGGTGCCATTTCTGGAGCTCGACACAAAGAAACCATTACGGGAGGATTCGCATTTGATTCTGAGTGAGTAATGGTACGCATTGCACCCTATATCCCACTTGTGACCATTTGGTGGATTTAAAGATACCCTTATGTGTGGAGAACGATCCCCATTATTGTGAGTGGGGTACGCCATCCATCTTATTTGAGAGTCTATCTGGGCAGCTTTGTGCATTCTTAGCATTTTTTATGAAGTACTACACCATGATATATATTTCTTCTGTCCACATATACTGTTGACACGTCGTTTGAAGTAGAAGATTGTCCCTGGATCACTACAGGAGGAACTGTCCTGAGACCAGACCTCTATTATTTATATGGACTATAAGTATCATCTTTTTAGTTACTTTTTATGAAACCACACTGAGCGCTACTGTTGAGTTTTTTTTCTGTTCATTGTTGTCTATACGAGAGTTAGGTGGCTCTCATTTACTCGATTAGCTGCATAAGTGTGTTTGCGCCTTGGGTGTTGATTTATTTTATTTTCTAAAGCTACTGGGGCAAACTACAAGGGAGCTAACTACTGGGGGCAAACTACAAGGGGGCTAACTGCTGGGGGCAAACTACAAGGGGGAAAACTACCTGGGGCAAACTACATGGGGGCAAACTACATGGGGGCAAACTACTGTGGGCAAACTATATGGGGGCAAACAACAAGGGGGCAAGCTACTGGGGGCAAACTACAAGGGAGCTAACTACTGGGAGCAAACAAACAGGGGGACAGTACTACTGGCGGCATAACTACAGGGGCATTACCACTTAGGGGCATTACTACTTGGTACAAACTACAAGGGGCAAACTACTGGGGGCATTACTACTTGGGGGCTAAACTACAAGGGGGCAAACTACAAGGGGGCAAAACTACTGGGGACATAACTACAGGGGCTAAACTACTGGGGGCATTACTACTTGGAGGCTAAACTACTGGGGGCATTGCAAACGGAGGATAACTACTGGGGGCAAACTACATGGGCGCTAAACTAGAGGGGCTAAACTACTGGGGGCATAACTACTGGGGGGCTAAACTACTGGGGGCATAACTGAAGGGGCTAAACTACAGGGGGCATTACCACTGGGGGCTAAACTACATGGGGCAAACTACATGAGGGCTAAACTACAGGGGCTAAACTACTGGGGGCAATACCACTGGGAGGCTAAACTTAAGGGGGGTAAACTACTGGGGTCATAACTGCAGGGGCATTACCACTGGGGACTAAACTACTGGGGGCATAACTACTGGGGCTAAATGACTGGGGGCATTACTACAGGCGACATTACTACTGGGGGCAATACTACACAGAGGCATTAACATTAAGGGCATTACTAATGGGGGCACTACTAATGAGGGCATTGTAAAGGGGGCACTTCTTAAGGGGCATCACTCCTGGGGACATAAGGGGCACTACTACTGGAGGCATTGCATAGGGGGCACCACTACTATGGGCTCTATATAAGGGGCACTACCACTGTGGGCACTACCAGTACAGTGGACAAGCATAAGGCACACTACTACTGTGGGCATTGTATAAGGGGCGCTACTGCTGTGGGCATTATGTGTATTATGGGGTGCTACTATTGTAGGCATTATGTGTATTAGGGGTGCTACTACTGTGGGCATTATTACTGTTGTGTGACCATGCCCCTTTTTGAGATCACACACCCTTTTTTGCGCAATACCTTTATTACCTGGGCACCGGGGAGAGGGGGGGGGGAGTTCCACCATTTCTCTAGGACCACTTTAAGCACTGCTAGCATCAATCATAAATAGATTGCTTATTTTTTTATTTTCCCAGCTAAATCATGTCTGTTAGTTTCTCCAAGAATAAGATATACTGTATTTCCTCTAAGTTCTGTCAATAATAACAATGTGCACTTTCAATGTTTGCAGGATTCTGTGGATTGTTTAAAAGTGTTGTGATAGAGAGCACATTGGTCATTTCCCTTCTCACTGACCAGTCTATTACTCTGAGAGCTGAATCCTGAACAGGTTTCCTGTAATGCAGAATTTCAACCTTGGATTTCAGATGAAGAGTGAGATCGAGTGCTGGGAAGAATTACAATTATTTTACATATGCGAGTAGAGGTTCCCTTGAGAGATTTTAAAAAGTTTGGTCTGGTTGGTCTCACTCTAGGCTGAAACTATTTATGTTCTCCGTATGATCAAGAGGCTTTGTGTACAGTCACTGTATAGGCCCTCCAGCCTGCCTAGCTGCACCAGTATTCAGAGAGCCACCGGTAATATCACTTTATCTCCATCGGATGTCTATTCCACCTTTTAAAACCTTTGAGCTTTATAAAACCTATTATTATTATTATTATTATTATTATTATTACTATTATTATTATTATTATTATTATTATTATTATTATTATTATACCTGTATGTTGCATCCTACACCTTGCATGTATTTGGGACATCAATTGCTGTTTAAAAATGTTCTTGTTCCATACTTATTTTCTTTACCATATATCACAAAACCCTACTTGCTTTTGTTTTCCTGGTTTGTATTTCTGTTCTATGATCCTTTTTTTTTTTAATCAACAACTAGAAAGCACCAGTGATGGGATCTGTGCATTTATGTGTTATATTTGAATGCTCAATGGGGGTCATTCCGACCTGTTCGCACGCTGCAGTTTTTCGCAGCCGTGCGAATGGGTCAGAACTGCGCGGGCGGCAATGCGCAGGCACGTAGCGGGCAGTGACCACAATACCGAAGAAAGCGTTTGCAGCGGTGAACGCAAGAAGATTGACAGGAAGAGGCCGGCCGGGGGTAACAACTGACCGTTTTCTGGGAGTACCGAAGAAAACGCAGGCCGAATGCAGGGAGGGATCCTGACGTCAGTTCCAGGAAGGATCATCGCAGCGGGTGAGTACGTCTTGAGCTGTGTAGAGACTGCACAAACTTTTTGCTTGTGCAGTCTCTACACAGCGGATCGCAGCATTGCACAGCTAATCCCCCCTCCCCTGTAGGCGGCGACTACCTGATCGCAGCAGTGCTAACAGTAGCCTGCTAGCGATCAGGTCGGAATGAGGGCCAATATGCAGAAGAAAAAAATGAACGAGAGACTGCATAGGATAGAGAGAATATAAGCACCCTGTTTGTTATGAAGCTAAACTGACTGGAACTGGTTTTTAGGTTGTTAGGGGTGAATAGGAGGTCAACGCCGTCAATCAATCATTTAGCCAATGGAATTGGTTTTGGTAGGCGGGTTTGTTTGAGATTATATAGGGCAGGGCTGAGGAATTCAAATTCCTCTTGCCAGTTTGGGATCCCTGGATGTGGTATTGTATTTGTATCATTCAGTCAGGTTTTTCAATTTGTCAGATAATTAGCTAGATATAAAACATTTTCAGTTAAATTCCTTAATATTGTTGGGTTAACTTACAATTTGCTAAAATCAATAATATTGCAGCTTGCATAAAAGTTTGTGTTTAGTTTCCTGTCAGGTAGTTGTGTTACATTTGTATATTGTTACCTCAGCATGCCCCGTCCCCGTCGCAGTGCTCCCCCCCCCCCTCGCCGTTTGGCTGAGGCAGCCAGACCGCTTGCAGCCGCTGCTGCTTCTCCGGCGGTGAGGGGAGCCCGGCGCTTCACTGTGCGCGGGTCTCGTCGCTCAGTCATCGCCGCCGGAGCTCCGTCAGCCGCGGCCGCGGCTGGCGCGTCAGTGCCTCCCTCTCCTTCGGTGCTGTGGGTATGGCTGGCGAGTGCGGCCGCTAGCCCCGCAGGCACCCCCCGCCGGCCATCCTCAGTATCAGTTAGTGAGTCAGGGGTCTCGGCGGCAGCGGCGATAATCCTCGCCCCCGACTCCATTTTAATCTCCAACCCTGCCTTGCGGTCTTCTCCCACAGCTTCAGGAGCTGGGGGGGTGATTGCAGGCAGAGACACTGTGCAATCACCGACATTTGGGCAAGGGGGAGCAAATTTATTAGGCTCCCCCACAACTGGGGGTGTTGGTAATGTTGGGAGGCATTCAGTGAATGCTCCTAGCATTGCTAGCCAGCGCAGGGGGATTAGGTCAGACATAGACGCCACAGGGGCATTATATAGAATGCCGTCCCCTATACATTATCAAGCCATAGGAGGTATGCAGCCCCCACAGGTAGCTTGGTCACCGTATTTTAATCAAGGTGATCAGCATTTAATGCATTTGCCTTTCTCAGGGCAACAGCAGTTTTTTAACCCTCAATGGCATCAGGGCATAGGCCAATTTTAACAGCCGCATATCATTCCAAATTTTGCACAGTTTGCAGCGGCTCCGCAGTTATATAATCAATTCGGGCAATTAGTTCAAACAATACCGGGCCAATTTGCAAACTCGCAGCATTCGGGTTTGCCACCTTTGCCTCAGGCCCCTTCCCCGGTTAGGCCTCCGTCCCCGATGCAGTCACCTGTGATCCGGCCTCTATTGCTTCCGGGGGTGCAGACGCCATTGGATGCACCTACGGTTTCAGATTCATCTGTTCAGGCAGGGATTAATGCAGTTTTATTAAGCCCGCAGGTTGTACCTCCTCAGGCAGTGTCGGTGGAGGCGTCGGCGGCGGTGGGTCCACAAGCAACGAGTCAAGATGCGGTGGGCGCGCCACGCAACGAGGGACAAGCGAGTACAGGAGATCTGGATGCAGGCCCTTCCACGTCAGGAGCCGGTGAGAAAAGCGTAGAAGTGCAGCTTAGCGCAACTTTATCCCATTCCGAAGATTTATCGGATTCATCTAGTTCGCTAGAGAATCCGCGGAAATTCATGCGAACATTTGTTCAGCATCTCAGAGGGAAGAGTAAAAGTTTTAAGAGAGCGTGTAGTGTAGCATCCAGCTCGGCTCCTGATGCTTCAGGAGATAGTGTCCATTGCGCTAATACGGCGATATTGAGGGGGGTTAGGTCTAAGGTGAAGGAGAGAATTAGGAAGGGCCGTTTTGTAGACATGTTTGCAATCACGCATGACGCCAAGAAAGCATTGAATACGGCAAAGGCTGGTGGGCCAGCAGCCGAAGAAGCAAGGAAGAGTTATTCTAATTGGCTTTCAGGTATGCATGTATTTGCAGCTTGTTATATAGAGCAAGATGGTCAAAAAATTTTAAGTTTGGGTTTTAAAGACGTTGAAGTCTGGTTGGAGGTGACCCAAGGCAGTAGGACAGCCACGGATCTGGCGGTACGCAAGCAGCCCTTTCAGGCAAGATCCGGTGTTAGCACAGCGGGAAGAGGGAAATGTTACGCGTTTAATAACACACAATGTAGTAGAGGAACAACATGTTGTTACAGACACGCATGTTTGCTGTGCGGAGGGGTACACGCAGCGAAAGATTGCAATAGGCCCACAGGTCAGTCAGCAGGTAGAGGGGAACATAGAGCAGTTCCTAGGTAAGGCAGAGTC